>NC_054474.1:128573724-129773724 GCF_017639515.1 Carcharodon carcharias
CAGAGGTTCAACATTTCTCCCGCCTCTAAGGAGGAATGGCACTTTGCCTCTGTTCCATTTCCAGGTCCTCGTTTTCATCATTATCAGTTCTTCACCTGGTGACACTCTTTCTGACTGTCTAACTAATTCCACATGAGTAGGTCCCTCTATGTTAGTGCTGAAGTGTCCTAGAAGACTTTTATGGAGGCAAAAATGAGTTCAGAGTGGTTATTTAGTAAACAAGACATGTTTCAGTTTGCAACATTCAGATCAAGTTCCGTCCATCTATCATGCATGAAATTGATCACCTCCTTCCAATTAAGTTTCAAATACCTTCTTCTTATGTTCAATTCTCTCCGAGGTCTCAACCCTCCCTCTCTCTGTAAACTCCTCCAGACCCGCAACCCTCCAAGAACACCATGCTCCTTCAACTCTGGTCTCTTCTACATTCCCCTCTTCCATCACTCCATCATTGGCAGCCGTGCTTTCAGCCATGTAAGTACAAAGCTGTGGGCTTGAGCTGTTTGCAGTATATTTATGCTCACTTAGGTGTCCTTAGATCTTGGCTCAGAGAGCCCATGCCAAGCCATTTGGAATTAGGGAATTGAGGGGAGAGATTACGGGTTGCATAATGGGCAAACAGACACTCTACATTTATCTGGAAAAAGAGAGATGTTGTCAAAGCTTTCCATCTTGCTCTCATTAGAACAGTCACAAGAATCTCAAATCTAAAGGAAACCGCAATTTATACTGCATGAGAAGAGTGTGCTGCTTGACTGGCAAGAGAACTCTGATTAGTAGAAGCATTGCCATGGACAATGCACCAGGGAACAGTTAAGTGCCAAGCCTTTAGATTTGGTATTTTTGTGAATCTGTTCTGGTGAGAGCAAGACAGTATGTCTCTTTTTTCAGCAATATTCAAATTCTGTACTACCAAGCAACTATTTATCAGGCTATTAAATCAGAATTCCTTAAATATTTTCATGACCATTTTGCATGTATCACATGCCTAAGGTGACCAAAATGAGACTCTCATATAATGGGCAATAGAATGTCTCCCAACACTTTAACACCTGAGATACTATTTTCACCAAGCACAAGTACCAGCCTCATGTTTAGGAAGAACTTGAGATGGAAAGATTTGTGTTGTGCACTGACCCTGTCAGTCTAGTGTCATCTGTTATCATGTTGCTGAAAACTGATGTTCAAATGAGTGATAAACACCAACATAGACAATATTGAACAGCTAATTTCAAAAAGGAGGGAAAGCTGCCGAGAGCTGCAAAAATGCAGAAACCAAAAAGGAGGAGAGACTGTGATCAACAGTAATAAAATGGAAGACCAGGAAGCCACTGAAAGAAGAAACCAAAAGCAGCACCAGCCATACCTAAAAATGAGGTGCCAACCTGGTGAAGCTATAACACAGGATTACTTGCATGCCAAACAGCATAAGCAGCAAATGATAGACAGACCTAAGCGATCCCACAATCACTGGATCCATTCTAAGCTCTACAGTCCTGCTACATCCTGTAGTGAATGGTGGCAGGCATTCACTCCCTTCACCACCAATGCACAATAGCAGCAGTGTGTATGAACCATAAGATGCACTGCAGAAATTCAGTAAGGCTCCTTCGACAGCTCCTTCCAAACCCACAACCACTAACATTTAGATAAGCAAGGGCAGCAGCTGCATGGGAACACCACCACCTGGAAGTTCCCTTCCAAGTCACTACCATCCTGACTTGGAAATATATCGCTGTTCCTTATATTCCTGTCGCTGGATAAAAATCCTGGAGCTCCCTTCCTAAAAGCATTGTGGGTGTACTGACACAACACATGGGCTGTAGTGATTTAAGAAGGCAGCTCACCACCACCTTCTCAAGGGCAGTTAGGGATGGGCCATAAATGTTGGCCCAGCCAGCAAAGCCCACATCCTGTTAATGAATAAAAAAAGAATCAACAGTGACAGGAATTACTTGGCAAAAGTAGGAAATCTCAGTTCCAGAGAGGAATTATGATAACAAAATGAGATAATTAAGTCATTATGAAGGATAACAGATTCAGGAGAGGGAAAATTTAGGAGCGCAATATTGTTTTGTGGAGAAGGGAAAGCTTAGAGAAATATCTTTGGCGACACGGAGTCTTTCTTAATTTACTCAATTTTAACTATAAAGTTCAAAACATTTTCTCCCCATTATATATAAAAGATTGAGACTCATGTACTATTGTGTTTATGTTTCACTGCCACATGAGTAGTGTTGTATTCAATCATTCATTTGTTCAGTGATGGATTATGTCTGGCTGTTAACTGCTCAATGTGCGCTGTTCGTCAAACCTGGGCGTGGTTACAGAGTGAAACAGAAACTAAACTGAAGCAAGCAGCTACAAACATGAGAACAAACAATATAACCATTGAGTAAAACTCCTGTTTAGACAGAATCCAGTGCATCATCTCTGCATATCTCTGACTGGGCTGCCAAATCTCCCGTGGCAGATCCTGCCATGATGGTGTCAGAAAATCCTGGCCTATGGGCAGAATTTTCCCCCTGTTGGGGGTGTTGTGAGGGGGTGGGCGGGAGCAGGTGCGCCCGATCAGGTCCGCGCAGCCATTTTACGTGGGCTGCCCAACTAAGGCCTGCCTAGTGTGATGCACACCCGGAAGCGCTGTGCGCTCCCTGTGCGGGCGAGGGGAGATTCTCTGAGTCGGGGCCTTGGGCTTTTTCGCGCATGTGTGTGAAAGAGTGCAGAAATCTCCCTGAGGCTCAGAGATGCCTCAGGGAGGTTAGTTAAAGTTTTTAAAAGCTAAATAAAGGAAAGAAAATATTGTAAGACATGTCCCCTCATGTGACAGTGTCACATGAGCTGGGACATATCAAGGAACTTAACAATAAACTGCATTTAATTTATAAAAACTTCATGAAACCTCATCCCGCCCTTGGATGAGGTTCCATGAAAAATGTGAAGGCCGCCTGGGCCCTTCGCCTACCCGCCAACCTTAAGGTTGGACAGGCAGCTCATTTAACTATTTTAATCAGTTTTTCACAGGCCATAATAGACCTTTGACAGAATAAAAAATCTAAATGACTTGCTGTGGCGTCGGGGTTCATGCCTGATGTCATCGCACGTCATTTTACGATTCAGTGAGTGTGCTCCGCCCCCGTTCACTGACCCGAGAATTCTGCCTATATGTTTCTGATAGTGCTGTTGACCTGAAGCCTAGCTTAGCTAATGACTTCTAGGACAGCATTTATTGCTCATCTCTAATTGTACTTGAGAAGGCGGTGGTGAGCCATGACAATGCATGTAGTTATGGTACTCCCAAATTGCTGTTAGGAATGTGTCCCAGGGCTTTGACCCAGTGATGATGAAGGAAAAGGTATATATTTCCAAGTTGGGTGATGTGTGACTTGAAGGGGAACTGCCCTTGTTATTCTAAGCACTAGATGTTGTGGGTTTGGGAGGTGCAGTTGAAGAAGCTTTGCTGCACTGAATCTTGTAGATGGTACATGCTGCTTTGCGCCAGTGGTGGAGATAGTCAATACTTATGGTGGTGTATGGGGTGTTGACTAATTGGACAGCATTTCCTCCATGGTGTCAATCTTCTTAGGTATTGTTGGAGCTACACTCATCCTGGCAAGTGGAGAGTATACTGCCTTATAGATGATGGAAAGTCTTTGTGAGTCAAGCGATGAGTCACTCACCACAGAATATTTAACCTCTAACCTGCTCTTGTAGCCACAAGAGGCTGGTTAAGTTAAATTTCTGGTCAATAGTGACTCCCTGGATGTCAATGGTACTACCATTGATTATCAGGAGGAGGTGGTTAGCTTCTTTCTTGTTGGAGATTGTCATTGGCTGGTACTTCTATTGGACAAATGTTATTTGCCACTTAGCCTATGCCTGGACTGTCCAGCCCTTGCTGCCTGCCTGCATAGACTGTTTCTTTATCTGAGGAATACTAAATGGTACTGAACACTTGGCAATCTTAGTGACCATCTGCATTTCTGACCTTCTGGTAGGAGAAAATAATTAACGAAGCAACAGAAAATGGTTGGACCTATGACACCAACATGAGGAATTCCCGCAGCAATGCCCTGGGGCTGAGATGAATGACCTTCACCCACCACAACCATCTATCTTTGTGCTAGGTATGGCTCCAACCAGTGGAGACTTTTCCAGCCTATCCCCACTGGCTTCAATTTTGCAAGGGCTCCTTGTTGTTATATTTGGTCAAATGCTGTCTTGATATCAAGGGCAGTCACTCTCACCCACCTCTGGAATTCAACCCTGTTCCTCACATTTGGACCAAGGTTGTAATGAGATCTGGAGCTTATTTGTCCTGGCAGAACCAAACTGAGCATCAGTGAGCAGATTATAGCTGTTTAAATACTGCTCAATAGCACTGTCAATCACACCTTCCATTGCTTTGCTGATAATTGAGAGTCGACTGACGTGTCAGTAATTGGTCGGGTTGGATTTGACCTGCTTTTTGTGGAAAGGACAAGCCTGGGCAGTTTTTCACATTGTCAGGTAAATACTGCTGCTAAAGATTATGATACAAAAAAGCCCTACAAGAATTAACTGAATGTTACCTTACCTTCCTTCCAGAGGCGCGAGGAGTAGGTCCTGTGTGGGAGCACATTCCGGGACTGTGGTTAAAGAGAGGCTGAGGCTCAGGGCCTCTCACTTACCTTCCAGGGGTTGAGAGGAGTCGGACCCTTGTGGGAGGATCCTTCCTGAGCAGCTCGGTGGATTTGAAAAAAGTTCGAGTGTGACATCACAGGAAAGCCGTGAGTTGATTGGTTCTTGAGCAGCTGCTGTTAGGGGCTATGTTTTAGCCCCAGTAATTTTGAAAAACATAAATTTCTAAATGAGCACAGGGAAAGTAAGAAATTATCGGTACAGGAGAGGGAGCTGATTTGTGTGTAAGGGCCAAGAATTTCCACTTTCTACTAATCCCCAGTTTATACTTAATAGTACAAGAGCAAGGTTAAAGTAGGTTAAGGTAAGTAAAAGTAACTAAAGTAACTAAAGTGATTTAAAAGTTTAAGGTTAAGGCATGGCAGAATAGCTCAGCCAAGCGGAATGCCCGTCCTGTGGAATGTGAGGAGTCATGGATATTTCTCATGACCCAGAAGAGCCCATGTGCAGGAAGTGTCACCAGCTGCACAAGCTTGAGTTCCTCCTTTCAGAGCATGAGCAGCGGCTGGAGTCACTGAGGTGCATCTGTGAAGGCAGGGAACTATGTGGAAAGCATGTTCAGAAAGGTGGTCACACCACAGATTAGGGACAAGTAGGCGGATAAGGAATGGGTGCCTGCCAGGCAATCAAAGAAAAAGAGGCAAGTAGTGCAGGAGTCCCCAGTGGTCCCGCTCACTAACTGGTTTTCCATTCTGGATATTGGTGAGGGAGATGGGTCCTTGGAGGCGTGCAGCTAAAGCCAAGCCCGTGGCACCATGGGTGGCCCAACTGTACAGGAGGGGAGGAAGAAGAGCGAAAGGGCAGTACTGATAGGGGATTCTTTAGTTAGGGGAGCAGACAGGCATTTTTGTGGCCATAACATGACTCCAGGATGATTTGTTGCCTTCCTGGTGCTAGGGTCAGGGTGTCACAGAACAGCTGCAGAACATTCTTGTGGAGGAAGGCGAACAGCCAGAAAGTCATTGTCCACATTGGTACGAATGACATAGCTAGGAATGGGGATGTGGTCCTACAATCGGAATTCAGGGAGGTAGGTAGAAAATTAGCAAGCAGGACCTGTAAAATAGCAATCTCCAGATTACTCCCAGTGCCACGTGCAAGTGAGTACAGAAATGGGAGGATAAGGCAGATGAATGCATGGCTGGAAAGATGGTGCAAGAGGGAGGCCTTTAGATTCCTGGGACACTGGGACTGGCTCTGGTGGAGGTGGCACCTGTACAAGCCAGACGGGTTGCATCTGAACAGAGCTGGAACTAAGTTCCTTGCAGGGCATTTTGCTAGTGCTGTTGGGGAAGGTTTAAATTAACTCAGCAGGGGTGTGGGAACCAGGAGAGAACATTATAAAGTAATACCAGGGTGCACAGAATGGAAGAGGCAAATAGCACTAAAATAGAGAATAGTAAGTTAATAGATGGAGTCGGAGTAAAGGAGCAAGTAATAAAGTCTAAATCAGGGTTACATTGCATGTATGTGAATGCAGGAAGCATTGTTAATAAAACTGAGGAGTTACACAATCCTTATGGGATTATGATGTTGTGGTGATAATAGGGACCTGACTTAAGGAAGGGCAGATTTGGGTGTTAAATATTCCTGGTAACAAGGTGTTTAGAAAATGTAGAAAAGGGAAAAAAGGAGGAGGGGTGGTGTTTTTGGTTAAGGAGAGTATTACAGTACCGGAGAAAGAGGATGTGTCAGAGATTCAAGGACAGAATTGATTTGGCTAGAGCTAAGGAATAAGAAGGGTGCAATTACATTGCTCAGTGTAATATATAGACCACCAGCGAATGGGAAGGACATAAAGGAACAAGTCTGCAAGGAAATTACGGAAAGGTGTAAACATCATAGAGTAGTTCTAAAGGGGGACTTTAATTACCCGTGTATAAACTGGGATGGCGGTAGTGTAAGAGACAATGAGGGACAAGCATCCCTGGATTGTGTTCAGGAGAGTTTCCTACAGCAGTATGTGTTCAGTCCAACATGAAAGGAAGCATTGCTAGACCTGGTTCTTGGGAATGAGGTGAGCCAAGTAGATTAGGTGCCAGTGGGGGAACATTTAGGGGGCAGTGATCATTGTATCATGAGGTTTAGGATGATGGTAGAAAATGACATTGGTCAATCTGGTGTAAGAATAATCAACTGGCAGAAAGCAGACTTCAACGGGGCAAGAGCAGAGCTGGGCTGGATAGATTAGAAGCAAAGGTTGGTGGGAAAAACAGTGGTTGAACATTGGGCTACCTTCAAAGAGGAGGTGGTTTGGGCACAGTCAAGATATGTTCCCTTAAAAGGGAAGGGTTGGACAAACAAATCCAGAGCTGCCTGGATAACAAAGGAGATAGAAATTAAGTTAAAGAAGAAAATGTGTGCTTACGACAGGCATCAGGCAGCAAATCCAATTGAGAACCAAGCTGACTACAGAAGGTTCAGAAGGGATGTGAAAAAGCAAATACAAGAAGCAAAGGGGGATTATGAGAAAAGCCTGGCAACTAACATAAAAGGGAATCCCAAAGTCTTCTATCATCACATCAATAGTAAAAAGGTGGTAAAAGGAGGAGTAGGACCAATTAGGGACCAAAAAGGGGAATTACACATTGAGGCAAGAGGCATGGCTGAAGTGCTAAGTGAATAATTTGCATCTGTCTTTACCTACGAGGCAGATGCTGCCCAGGCCATGGTGACAGAGGAGGAAACTCAGTCACTAGAAGGATTTACAATTGATAAGGAGATGATATTGGATTAACTGTCGGTACTTAAGGCTGATAAGGCACTGGGACTGGACGAGATGCATCCAAGAATATTGAAGGAAGAGAGAGTGGAAATTGCAGAGGCACTGGCAAAAGTCTTTCAATGTTCCCTGGATTCGGGGGAGGTGCCAGAGGACTGGAGAATTGCAACCATTATGCCTTTGTTCAAAAAAGGTTGTAAAGATCTTCCCTGCAATTACAGACCAGTCAGTTTAACTTTGGCAGTGGGGAAACTTCTAGAAACAATTATTCGGGATAGAATTAATAGTCACGTAGAAAAATGTGGATTGATTAGGAAGAGTCAGCCTGGATTTGTTAAAGGAAAATCGTGTCTTGCTGGAGTTTTTTGAAGAGGTAACAGGGATGGTTGATGAGGGCAAGGCCGCTGATGTGTATATGGACTTCCAAAAAGGCGTTTGATTCAATGCCACACAACAGACTTGTAAGAAAAGTTATAGGTCATGGAATAAAAGGGACAGTAGCAACATGGATACAAAATTGGCTGAGGGATAGGAAACAGAGAGTAATAGTTCATGGGTATTTTTGGCCTGGAAGAATGCTTGTAGTGGAGTTCCCCAGGGGTCAGTAATGGGACCCTTGCTTTTCCTGATATATATAAATGATCTAGAACTTGGTGTGCAAGGGACAATTTCAAAGTTTGCAGATGACACAAAACTTGGGAGAATTGTAAATTGGGAGGAGGACTGTATATAACTTCAAAATAACATTGACACATTGGTGGAGTGGGCAGATAGGTAGCAGATGAAGTTCAATGCGGAGAAGTGTGGGGTGATACACTTTAGCACAAAGAACATGGAGAGATAGTATACAATAAAGGGCATTATTCTAAAGAGTGAGCAGGAGCAAAAAGACCTGGGTGTATATGTACATAAGTCATTAAAGGTGGCAGGATAGTTAGACAGAGCTGTTTCTAAAGCATATAGTATTCTAGCCTTCATTAATATGGGCATAGAGTGCAAAAGCAGGGAGGTTCTGATGAACTTATATAAGACAGTGGTTAGACATCAGCTGGAGTTTTGTGTCCAGTTCTGGGCATCACACTATAGGAAGGGTGTGAATGCATTGGAGAGAGTGCAGAAGAGGTTTATGAGAATGGTGCCAGGTGTCATGAAGCTATTAACATAACGTTGTTGGAAATTACTTTTTTTTAAAATAGAGGGTTAGTTTGTGGGTGTGTCTTAATTGGATTAAAGCCAGCCAGTCTGGGGCTTTGATGTATACTAGTTTTAACATGTAAGAGAGGTACAGTGCATTTGCATTTTGTTGAATAGAGCATTTAAGAAGGTGGTGTGTGTGAAATCTGGCACCTAGCTAGCAGAGACCGAGCAATGTTTATATTACTAATTAAATTGGTACTACGAAAGAGGTTTTATTGTTAGAAGAGGTGGAGTTCAAAGGGGTTGGTGATACAATGAGAATTTACATTCAATGAGATGTGCTAGATGTAATTGATAGCAGTTTTGTATGTGCAGGGCAGAGACAATGTAAGATCAAAACCTATAAGTCTACTACTGTGTCTGCAAAGGAACCAAAGTGAAAGGAACCTACTTTTGAATTTGTAAGGTGAAAATGCTTTGCCTGGTGTCTGCTCAAAGTCTACGGGTTGCTATTGCCTTACTGGAGATTTGTTAAAAGTTATGATAGCAGTAATTTGTAGCCATGTGTATGTGTTTAATGTGTTCTAACTTAATAAAATGTTTCATTTACTTTAATCTAAAACCTCTCAAGAACTGGTGGTCTGATTCCTGAATTTAGAGCTGCATCTCAAATATACTACCTAAATATAGGTAATGACAGTCGTTTAAAGTTTCCTTCTGAGATTTTTAAATAACTCAACTTTACCAACTGCAAGCTCATAATACCAGGGAAGAAATACTTCAGTTATGAGGCAAGATTGGAGAAGTTGGGACTGTTTTCCTTGGAGAGGAGAAGGCCAAGAGGAGATTTGATAGAAGTTTTCAAAATTATGAGGGGCCTAGACAGAGTAGATAGGGAGAAACTGTTCTTGCTCACAAATGGATCAAGAACCAGAGAACACAGTTTTAAAGTGTTTTGCAAAAGAAGCAAATTCGAGGTGAGAAAATCTATTTTCACATAGCGAGTAGTTAGGGTTTGGAATGCGCTGTCTGGAAGTGTGGTGGAGGCAGGTTCAATTGAGGCATTCAAAAGGACATTGGATGATTACCTAAATAGAAATAACGTGCACGGTTACAGGGAAAAGGCATGAGATTGGCACTAAGTTAAAATGCTCAGAGATACACGATGGGCAGACACGATGGGCCGAGTGGTCTCCTCCTACACCATAACAATTCTATGATTCTGTGGAAGTCTTAGGAGAGACACATGATCTCTAGTTGGCAAACCTAAAATATTTTGTAATTATGAAATGCAAGTTGAATACATGATAACAGAAAATGGACAACATAATATTTAGTTGGCATCAGACTCCTTGAAACCAGAAGTGTACCAAATTTTGAACAAATTAATACCAACTGAGGTATAAACACTTGAATTTGAACTCAAGTTATTTAATCATAGATAAAATTGTGAATCATTTTTGATGAAAGGTTTTTTTACTTTGAAAGCAGATAGAATTATTATGTGTCGTTTCCTATTAAATCATTGTTCTTCAGGTTGTTATGAAGCTGCCTTTGGCTAATCCAAGTTGGCTTTACCTGTATTAGGTACTCCACTTGGTGTCCAAATCCCAATTTCTACCCTGGCCAGATGTCTGTAACTCCTACATGGCTGCAATCAGTACCTCCCATGACTTGCTTGGAAGCCAAATGACCATGGAAGATAACCATTGTTTTGATCTTCCTTTCAAATGTGGGCAATCTTATTTTCTCTTTGGCGAGCAGGGTAGCATGAAGGTCATCTTAATTGAATGAGGTTGAGTTTGAGTCCTCATATTTTTTGAAGCATTTCCGTAAGCTGAGCAACCTGTGGTGCCATTTGTACCACAAACAGCACCAGTGGCCTCTTAATGCATTCTTTCAAATGCCCATGACTAATGTTACATTTTATTTCACTTGGGATCTGACAATGAGTCTACATCAATTGTGTTAAGCATATGAAACAAGATAGCCAAAGCTTAAACATTTCCAGACAAATGGCAAATCACTGAACCACACTGGAAACATTTTTTAATCATGTTCAGGTAGAAAATGATGCAGTTATATAATATAAATCTTTGGTTGCTCTACAACTTGCTCTGACATTCAATGGGTTATTATACTGATTCCTGATCTTTACTGCATTTCTCCTGAACATGCACACAAGAAATGTATGGATAAAATATTACTTCTATTTCATTAACATTGCTTTAAAAGTGGGTAAACACTTCTTCAAATGAATGGTGATGTCAGAGCTCATTACAAAGTTGCTTGGTTTTATTCGAAATATAATGGCTGACAGGGGATGGGAAATGTGCAAGGTTAATAATTAGAATGACTGGCCACTTCAACTACACCTTGGATATTCCTTAAAGCATCAACTCTATCGCCTTTTCACCAAACATGCCCATCAGTACTGTCTCCTAAAATTCAGGGGCTGTGGAGCAAAATTATTTCCTGACTATCGTGCAGTATAAGTTGAACTGCTCACTTTTTTTGAATGTCATTGGATTGTCAATATCTTTTAAAGGGCCATCTCACCTCCAACATATCTTCATAGTTAACTTTAGAAGTGCTGTCTTGACTCAGCTGGTAGCACTCGCACCATTGATTCAGAAGATTGTGGGTTCAGCCCCACCATGCCTTGTGCACTTATCCAAGCCGCTACTTTGGTGCAATGTTGAGCACTGTCAGGGATGTCAGAGAACAGCGGAGCTCCAAAGAGACTTGAAGGCCCAGGTACAGGAATTATTAAAGTATCATGAACATTAAAATATCAGGAACAGGTGCAGAAAGTAATTACAAAGGGGGCTGGCCTTTATCTCTAGAGGACTGGAATATAAGGGTGGGTGGCAGTCATGCTTCAGCCACACAAAGCCCTGAGTAGACAACACTGGGGCAGGATTTTCAAGTCGTCGGGTGGGCGCGATGGGTGGGCCGGGGAGCGGCCGGGGAAGGGGCCACCGCCCATGAGTGGCTCCTGGCCGCAATTTCACACTAACTGGCCAATTAACGGCCAGCCAGAGTGAAAGGCGCATTGAAATGCTTAGCGCTGCCCGGGTGGGGGTTGGGAGGAAGGCGAGTGCTGACATCAGCGCAGGCCCAGGGGAGCGTGCAAAGAAAGCTCCCTGTAGGCAGAGTGCAGCCTCAGGCAGCTGAAGAATTTTAAAAACAGCAAAAAAAGTCTGAAAACAGTGTCCACACATCAGACTCACTCACCTAAACATATAAGTAATAAAAATTCTGCCCAAACATTTTTTTTTAAATTAATCTCGGAACCATCATCCCGCCCTTGGATGAGGTTTCCTCAAAAATCCAAAGACCGCCTGGCAAATTCACCCACTCACCAACCGTAACATTGGACAGGCAGCAAAAAATTGCCATCAATTGGCTTTTCAATGGCCTTAATAGGCCTCTTAATTGTAGGCCAGACCAGGTGAGAATGGCAGATTTCCTTCTGAACCAGATGGAGACAATCAATGATCGTTGTCATGGTCCATAAGACCATAAGACACAGGAGCAGAAATTAGGCTATTCGGCCTATCAAGTCTGCTCTGCCATTCAATCATGGCTGATAAGTTTCTCAACCCCATTCCCCGGCCTTCTCCCCATAACCTTTGATCCCCTTACCAATCAAGAACCTATCAATCTCGGTCTTCAATACACTCAATGACCTGGCCTCCACAGCCTTCTGTGGCAATGAATTCCATAGATTCACCACTCCCTGGCTAAAGAAGTTTCTCCTCATCTCTGTTCTAAAAGGTCTTCACTTTACTCTGAGGCTGTGCCCTCGGGTCCTAGACTCTCCTACTAATGGAAACATCTTCCCCATTTCCACTCTATCCAGGCCTTTCAGTATTCTGTAAGTTTCAATCAGATCCCCCCTCATCCTTCTAAACTCCATCGAGTATAGACCCAGAGTCCTCAAATGTTCCTCATATGTTAACCCTTTCATTCCTGGGATCATTCTCGTGAACCTCCTCTGGACATCGTTCCTGAGATACGGGACCCAAAATTGCTCACAATGTGCTAAATGTGGTCTGACCAGAGCCTTATAAAGCCTCAGCAGCACATCCCTGCTTTTATATTCTAGTCCCCTCAAAATAAATGCCAACATTGCATTTGCCTTCCTAACTACCGACTCAACCTGCAAGTTAACCTTAAGAGAATCCTGGACTAGGACTCCCAAGTCCCTTTGCACTCCAGATTTCTGAATTCTCTCCCCATTTAGAAAATAGTCTATGCCTCTATTCTTCCTACCAAAGTGCATGACTTTACACTTCCCTACATTGTATTCCATCTGCCACTTCTTTGCTCATTCTCCTAACCTGTCCAAATCCTTCTGCAGCTTCCCCGCCTCCTCAATACTACCTGTCACTCCACCTATCTTTGTATCATTTGCAAACTTAGCCAGGATGCCCTCAGTTCCTTCATCTAGATCATTAATGTATAAAGTGAAAAGTTGTGGTCCCAACACTGACCCCTGCGGAATTCCACTAGTCACCGGCTGCCATGCTGAGAAGGACCCCCTTATCCCCACTCTCTGCCTCCTGTCAGACAGCCAATCTTCTATCCATGCTAGTACCTTGCCTCTAACATCATGGGCTCTTATCTTACTGAGCAGCGTCCTGTGAGTCACCTTGTCAAAGGCCTTCTGGAAGTCCAAGTAGATAACATCCATTGGTTCTCCTTTGTCTAACCTACTCATTACCTCCTCAAAGAATTCTAACAGATTTGTCAGGCATGACCTCCCCTTGATGAAACCATGCTGATTTTGCCCGATTTTACCATGGACTTCCAAGTATTCTGAAATCTCATCCTTAATAATAGACTCTAAAATCTTACCAACGACCGAGGTCAGGCTAATCGGCCTGTAATTTCCCATATTTTGCCTCACTCCCTTCTTAAACAGGTGGGTTACATTAGTGATTTTCCAGTCCTCTGGGACCCTCCCTGACTCCAGTGATTCCTGAAAGATCACCACTAACGCCTCCATTATCTCTTCAGCTATCTCCTTCAGAACTCTGTGGTGTAATCCATCTGGTCCAGGTGATTTATCCACCTTCAGACCTTTCAGTTTTCCTAGCACCTTCTCCTTGGTAATGGCCACCATACTCACCTCTGCCCCATGAGTCTCTTGAACTTTGGGGATGTCACTCATGTCTTCCACTGTGAAGACTGACGCAAAGTACCTTTCAGTTCCTCCGCCATTTTTTTGTTCCCCACTACTACTTCTCCAGAGTCATTTTCCAGTGGCCCAATGTCCACTTTTACCTTTCTCTTACACTTTATATATCTAAAAAACTCTTGCAATCTTCTTTTATATTACTGGCTAGTTTACCCTCATAGTTAATCTTCTCCCTCCTTATTTCTTCTTTAGTTGTCCTCTGTTGGTCTTTGTAGGCTTCCCAATCCCTTGGTTTCCCACTGCTTTTCGCCGCTTTCTCTTTAGCTTTTATGCTGTCTCTGACTTCCCTTGTCAGCCATGGTTGCCTTGTCCTCCCTTTAGTATGCTTCTTCTTCCTAGGGATGAATTTTTGCTGTGTCTCCCAAATTACTCCCAGAAACTCCTGCCATTGCTGTTCCACTGTCTTTCCTGCTAGGCTCATCTCCCAGTCAATTCTGGCCAGCTCCTCCCTCATGCCTCTGTAGTTGCCTTTATTCAACTGTAATACCGTTACATCTGATTCCAGCTTTTTCTTCTCAAATTGCAGGGTAAATTCTATCATATTATGGCCACTTCCTCCTAAGGGTTCCTTCACCTTAAACTCGCTTATCAAATCTGCCTCATTACACATCACTAAATCTAGAATTGCCTGTTCCCTAGTGGGCTCCGCCACAAGCTGATCCAAAAAGCCATCTCGTAGACATTCCACAAATTCCTTTTCTTGGGATCCACTACCAACCTGATTTTCCCAGTCTACCTGTATATTGAAATCCCCCATTATCACTGTAACCTTGCCTTTCTTACATAGCTTTTCTATCTCCTGGTGGATCTTGTGCCCCACATCCTGATTACTGTTCGGAGGCCTGTACATAACTCCCATTAAGGTTTTTTTTTTTTACCTTTGCAGTTCCTCAACTCTACCCACACAGATTCTACATCATCTGACCCTACGTCGTTTCTTGCTATTGATTTAATTTAATTTCTTACCAACAAAGCAACCCCACCCCCTCTGCCAACTTGCGTATCTTTTCAATAGGATGTATATCCTTGGATATTTAGCTCCCAGTCCTGATCCCCTTGCAGCCATGTCTCTGTGATGCCCACCACATCATACCTGCCAATTTCAATCTGCACCACAAGCTCATTTACCTTATTTCGTATACTGCGTGCATTCAGAAAAACACATTTAGTCCTGTATTTTCTGTCCCCTTTCTCATTATTGTCCCTTTATCTGTTGTGCTTGAACTTAGATTCCTAGCCTTTTCCAAACACTCTGTCCTATTTTGTGTTCTGGAGACTTTAATAGCCTCTCCAGGGCTGTCCTTTCTTTTCGTTTTTTCATAATTTTCCATGAAGTTGAATCCACCAGCCCACCCGCACCGCCCCCACCCCCCCACACACACACACACACACACACACACACACACACACACGCTAACCTGCTGCTTTGTTTCCCATCAGTCATATTTCTTGGGGTTTTACCCTTCCCTCCCCCCCACCCTACTTTCTAGTTTAAAGTCCTGTTGACCACTCTATTTACCCTTTTCGCTAGAACATTGGTCCCAGATCGGTTCAGGTGGAGACCGTCCCAACGGTACAGATCCCTCCTGTTCCAATACTGAAGCTAGTGCCCCACGAAATGGAACCCCTCTTTCCCGCACCACTCCTTTAGCCATGTGTTTACTTCCCTTATTCTCGCATCCCTATGCCAATTTGCAAGTGGCTTGGGTAGTAATCCGGAGATTATAACCCTTGAGGGCCTGTTCTTTAATTTAGTTCCTAGATCCTGATAATCCCCAGCAGGTCCTCTTTCCTAGTCTTACCTATGTTATTTGTCCCGACGTGGACCACAACAACTGGATCCTCCCCTTCCCTCTCCAATATCCTTTCATGCCGGTCAGAGATGTCCCTCACCCTGGCACCACGCAGGTAACAGACCATCAGGGACTCTCGATCCTGCTTACAAAGGAAGCTATTAATTCCCCTAATTATAGAATCCCCTACAACTACCACTTAACTTTTTTCTCCCCCTTCTTGACTGGTCTCCTGTGCCACAGTGCTGTGGTCAGCTGGCTCATCCTCCCTACAGCCCTCTTCCTCATCCACACAGGGAGCAAGTACCTCGTACCTGTTGGACAAGGTCAAGAGCTGAGGCTCCTCTGTTCCTGAACACAGGATCTCCCCACCTGCCTCACTTGCAGTCATACCCTGCTGACCCTGATCACTGACCGGACTTGAGGTACTTAATCTACCAGGTGTGACCACCTCCTGATGCAAAGCATCCAGGTAACTCTCCTCCTCCCGGATGTGCCGCAGTGCCTGGAGCTTGGACTCCAGCTCATCAGTTCTGAGCCGGAGTTCATCCAGCAACCAACACTTGCTGCAGATGTGGTCACTGCAGCTCGCAATGGGATCTGCCAGCTCCCACATCATACAGCTACAATACATCACTTGCCCAAGCATCTCTACTTAGATAATTAATTTATTAATTCGCTTTGCAGTGTTTTTTTTTTCAAATTTGGGGCAGATTTCCTACCAACCAATCAGGTCACAGCTTTCCTGTGACATCACTTTTTCAGTTTTGGCTTCAGTTACTCTGTGCCCCAAGGTCACCGCTCCGGTGCCCCTCCCTCCGAGTCTGCTCCCTAGATGCAAAGCCGTGAATCCCCAAGATAAGCTAGATTTATACTCACCGCTCCAGTGCTCCTCCCTCCGAGTCTGCTCCCTGGAGACAAGGCCATGAATCCCCAAAGTAAGCTAGATTTATACTCACTGTTCTGGTGCTCCTCCCTGGAGACAAGGCCATGAATCCCTGAGGTAAGCTAGATTTATACTCACTGCTCCAGTGCTCCTCACTCCGAGACTGCTCCCAGAATTTACTCACCAATCAGCTGCTTTTTCTTTAAAATCTACTTTCAGAAGAGTGTCCCTCGCAGGTCGGGTACACTCCTGAAGGCACTGCCTCTTCCTCTCTCTTTTTTTTATGTTTGAGAAGGAGGGAGGCATGGAAACACTACAGCAATGTAATGTTTGGGGCTATTCCTTTCTTTGACAGTGGGTCCTCCTCGATTCCCTCCTGAGTCATGGTGACTGCGATGACTTCTCCCAGAATGCTTTATTCGCTTCTCACCAGCACCCTCTGGTCATCATGGTCAATAATGGTCATCATTACTGAGCTTTTAATTCCAGACTTGAATTTAAATTCCACCAGCCCATGCCCCCAGTGGATTAGCCGAAGCATCTGGATTACTAATCCAGTGGTATTATTGCTATTCCACCATCTTCCCCTTTCTTGGATATATTGGTCTTGGAGGGAGTACAGTGTAGATTTACTGGAATGTTATCTGGACTCAGAGGGTTAAATTATGAGGTGAGATTGCACAAACTAAGATTGTATTCCCTAGATTCTCAGAGGGTGGGGAGTGACTTGATGGAAGTTTTCAAGATAATAATGGTAACAGGTAGGGTAGATTGAGAGAAACTATTTCCTCTATTTGGGCATCTATGACTAGGAGGAATGGTCTAAAAATTATACTCAGATGTTTCAGGAGTGAAATTAGGAAACACTTCTATACATAAAGAGGTTGGACCTCACTTCCACAAAAAGCAGTTGATGCTTGCTCAATTATTCATTTCAAATCTGAGATTGCTAGATTTTTGTTAGTCAAAGTTATTGAGGGATGTTGGGAAAAGGTCACTCTATGAATTTAGGCCACAGATCAGCCATGATCTCATTGAATGGCAGTGGAACAGCCTCAAGGGGCTAAATGATCTCCTTGGAATGCAAATGGGTTTTTTTAAGTCATTGTTATGTTGTTAAGTTTCTATTCTTTAATTAAAGTTTGCACCATTTGTTCATTCTTTTCTGTTGGCCGGCAAGTGGCCTTTATAGTTCCTATTCACATTGCTACCTTCCTTCAGTTCTAAAGAAGGGCCATATTCGAC
This sequence comes from Carcharodon carcharias, assembly GCF_017639515.1. Lineage (NCBI taxonomy): Eukaryota > Metazoa > Chordata > Chondrichthyes > Lamniformes > Lamnidae > Carcharodon > Carcharodon carcharias. The sequence goes on from NC_054474.1 coordinate 128,591,394, forward strand.
TTGAAACGTTAACTCTGTTTCTCTGTCCACAGATGCTGCCAGACCTGCTGAGTATTTCAAGCACTTTCTGTTTTTATTTCAGATCTCCAGCATCCGCAGTATTTTATTTTTATTTTATTAATGCATTATATTCTTTTCAGTTGTTTGAAGAGGAAGCTTAATTCACAAATTGACACCAAGCAATGGGGAGTGTGAAGAGAGACTTAGGGCAGAATTTTGCGCTTGGCCAGCAGGATTGGGGCGCGCTCGCTGACGCATAAAATGCTGCGGGATGACGTCAGGCAGAACCCCCAACATCATCCCGCCCCATTTAAATTTTCAGGAAGGCGGGTGGACAGCAAAATCAGCTGTGCGCCTGCTGACATGTCAATGGCCAATTGAAGCCATTGACAATATCATTTAAACAATTAAAGGACCTGCCCTTAAGGTTGGTGGGAAGGCCAGGAGTCCCAGCGGCAAATAGAGAAAACATGAAACCTCATCCACTGGTGGGATAAGGTTTCATGCAGGGTTTTTAAAAGTTTAATAAAGTTATAGTGTAAATTATGAATGTGTCCCATCTCATGTGACATTGTCACTTGACGGGGACATGTTAGGGAATTTTTTTTTCTATTTTTAATCTTTTTCAAAGTGGAAGCAATCTCCCTGAGGCTGCACTTAGCCTCAGGGAGATGTGCGCTCTTTCGTGTGCATGCGCAAAAGAGCATTTTGGGGAATCCATAGCGCTTCCCACCGGATGTCATGATGGGCGGGCCTTAATTGGCCCACCCACGTAAAATGGCAGTGCGGCCTACTTCTCCGGCAGGGATCGGCTCCCCGCCCGCAGGAGATTGGTTCAGGCCTGCCCGCCTGACAGGCAGAAAATTCTGCCCTTGGTTACTGCAGGAATGCTTTGTGTTACGTAGCATTGAGTGTTGCCTGGGAGTGGGATGTGTGTGTGAAAAGTGGTTGGTAGATCAGTGCACTGGTGGAATTTAAGTGAACCTCGCATAATGAGGGTATTTTGGGCAGGCATGTAAGGTGCTGATGGTGCATTGAACTCATTACCTTCCAACTTCTCATCTTCCTCCTTCTCCTCCTCCTCAGAATTAGTATTGAAGGGTATCTCTAAACCTGTCTAGATGCATCTTCAGCATGCTGATAGCTAGTTTGATGACAGATCCCATGGTGATATAGCCCTCAATGTAGCAGTCTTGGGCATCATTCCTCAGGTTTCTGAGAGGTATCATCATCCATGTTAAACATTAGTATCCTGTGCCTTCCAAAAGCCTTAACTCTGCTTCCAATGTGAAGATGCCAGAGAGGTTGAACAGCTGCAAGATGGAAGAATCATGGCAACTACCTGGGAATTATGTGCACATCTGCTAATCCATTTCCCAGGCCACACAATCGGACACTCCATCCCAGGATCATCAATACCCCCACAATTACTAACCTCTCTCATCACTGAAACACCTCGGTGAAATAAAAACCACCCTGCAATCATTAACTCTCCACGATCGTCAACTCCCTGCTCAATGATGGATCGCCCCCATGTTCACCAACTGCCCAAACTCCCATCTACTCCTGATATCTCTTGGATCCCCCCCCCCAACAACCCCACGATCTCCTACTGACTTTCCAAACCGTGCAGTACCTATTGCAGTCCCACAATCTCTAGCTGTTCCTTGGCTGCAGCCTCTTCTGCAGTGTTCCCCATCCCAATAAGAAGTGAAGCATCTAGATGAGAAACCTGTTCAAAATAAACCACGTATAACTGTGGAGTTCAAATTCTCCAGAACTCCCCCGCCATACTAGGAAATCCCAACCCAATAAGTTGTTTTAATAGCTTTAGTTTACCTTAGTGTAATGGGATTAGCTCGTAGCTGTGTGTGATGGTCTTCAATTCTTAGGATATCCCAAAGCATTTATCAGCCAATGAATTACTTGTCTTGTATAAGCAAATATTAGGCCTGATTTGCATGCATGAATATGGCACAACCAGCAAACAACCAGCACTATGGGTGTTCCTAAAACACATGGACTGCAACAGCTTAAGAAGGAAGCACACCACCACCTTCTCAAGGGTAATTAGGGATGGGCAATAAATTCTGGCCTAGTTAGTGACACCCACATAAACAAATATAAAAAATATCTATAAATCTTTGCTATTTCTCTACCTAGCACTTCTATGTGGTGTAACCCTTGTGGCCTCAGCAGAGGTAAAGACAGGCTGTTCAAATCCTTATCCCAGCTGTTGAGATATTCTTGGTTGGCTTCCTCTGTGTTTTGGAGCACATGAGGTGGTTGTTGTGGTGTTCAATGGCTTGTTTAATCGTGTTTGATTATGCTGGTCTGGTAACAGATCGTTCTACACTTACGTGACTAGTTAAGTCTGTGGGTGGAAAGTAAAATACTGACACCAAACTGGGAATGTTCCATGAAGGAGTTGGGATCTAGCAAAGACCATGTGTGTTGGAAATTCTGTAAGTTCTAGAGATATTTTAAAGTTCAGTAACTAAACTGTTTAGATTCATAACCAGAGTCATCTCTGCATTGTCCTGAAATCAACGGCCTGAATTTTTTGGTTGTCAGGCAGGAAATGGGCCCTTGGCTGTGATTGGCCCCCGACTGTGACTTCATGCTGGCTGGCCAATTAACAGCCAGCCAGCATGAAATGCTCAGCGCTGCCCAGGTGAGCATCAATATAACTGAGGGTGCAGGTAAGCACTTCAAGGGAGCCCCTGAAGGCAGACAGCTGCCCTAGGGAGCTGCAGACCTCCGCAGACTAAAGAGCACAACCAAATGTTGCAAAATATATCCATACATACCTCATACAAAAAACAGTACCCAGATATCTATTTTTATTTTATTTCCCCATGGAGATTTCACCCTGGATCGAGGTTAGAGCAGAAATGTGAATGTCACCTGGGAGAATGGCTCATCCACCAAACGTGAATGTGGATGGGCCACATAAAATCACTGTTTATTGCATTGTTAATAAGATGTACAGAAATCAGGTGAATATATAACAAAAATTGGCAATGAGGAATGGTTTCAAAAAGTTTAACTTTACCAGAGTCACAGAATTGTTATGGTGCAGAAGGAGGCCATTCCGCCCATCATGTTTGCACCCACTCTCTGAATGAGCATTATGACTTAGTACTATCCTTCTGCCTTTTCCCTGTAACTTTGTACATTGTTTCTATTTAAATAATCATCCAATGCCCTCTTGAATACCTCAGTTGAACCTGCCTCCACCACACTTCCAGCAGTGCATTCCAGAACCGAAGCACTCGCTGTGTGAAGAAGTTTATTTCACATCACGTTTGCTTCTTTTGCAAATCACTTTACATCTGTACCCTCTCTTTCTTGATCCTTTTATGAGTGGGAACAGTTTCTCCCTTTCTACTCAGCCCAGCCCCCTCATGATTTTGAACATCTCTATCAAATCTCCTCTTAGCCATCTCCTATCCAAGGAGAACAGTCCTATCTTCTCCAATCTATCTTCATAACTGAAGTTTCTCTCCCTGGAATCATTTTTGTAAACCTCTTCTGCGTTCTCTTGAATGTGTTCACGTCCTTCCTAAATTGTGGCACACAGAACTGTACACAATATTCCAGCTGAGGTCTAACTAGTTTCCAAACAAGTTCAGCATAACCTCCTTGCGCTTGTATTCTATGCATCTGTGAATAAAGTCTAGGATACTGTATGCTTTATTAACTGCTCTCTCTATCTGTCCTGTCCCCTTTGATAACTTATGCACATATACACCCAGGTCCCTCTGCTCCTGCACACTCTTTTTGAATCACCTCACACTTCTCTGCTTTAAACTTCATCTGCCACCTATCTGTCCACTCCAGCAAGGGTTACAGACAAGGAGATCTCAGCAATCTCATCAACACCATTATGCTCAGATATCTTCAAAACTGTGTTCAAGCTGCGGAAATGCTCGTCGAGTCACAACAACAAGGGAAGAAAGTGTAACTCATGCTCAATGTGGAACCATTTTGCAAAGGTGTGTAGATTGTTGAAAAAGAAGATTTCATCGGTTCAACACATGGAAGAGTATTTTCTTGATATTGAGGTACAGCATGTATATACCATCACAAAACACAAAGCATCAAGTAATTTTAATGAATGAAAATCTTGTGGGAAAAGGATTTGCTCACAGAAATCTGTACAAGAACCACGAAAAAAAAGACACACTCGGAAGAGACCATTCCAATGTGAGGAGTGCAAGACATTGTTTTGACCCCCTTTTCCCTGCAGAGACATCTGCTGATACACACTTGCAAATGTGATCTACGTGATGAAGCCTTTGTGATCCCCTCTATTCTAAGAGACATGAGAAAACACTAGAGAGAAGGAGAAGATTTGTCCATATTGTGGCCAGAAATTTGACAGCAATGGAGCATTGGGTGGAATTTTACCGTCCCATCACAGCAGGGGCAGGGCTAGAAAATGCAGCAAGCCATTCAAAAATCCATTGACTTCAGCAGAACTGGAAAATCCAGCCGGTGGGTAAGCTGTAAACCTCTGCCTATCATCTATTCATGTTTGGTGAGCACCCCTACCACTGTCCTTGTTGTGTCAAAGCTTCTGGCAAGGAAGATGGATTAAAGAGGAAAATTAGAACACATACACAGAATGTATCAAGACTTTACTCAGAAGAGGGACCTAGATGAACATATGAAGACACTAGCCGAGCTTATGATAGGTTGTAATTTTTGAATGCCACTAACCATGCTTAAACCAGTTAAGGAGAATGTCAGAGTGAAAGCAGATGAAATTGCAAAGTAACAAGGTAAAGCAAAAATACACTTTCACTAATGGGACAGGTGCAATGGGACCACGATTTGAGGTTGGAGATTGGGTTTGAATCAAACGGCCAAATTGCCACCACAAACTTTTATCATCTCTATTCAGTCCAAAGCAAATCAAGGGAGTGCTTGGTACCAATGCTTATCTATTGGATGGCAACACCAAGTAGAATACGAGCTGCTTGATTATGAGCAGACCAGGATATGTCAAGGACAGTAATTGTGAGGATACATTTCCTTTTCCTATGAGTGATGTTGATCATCCACCTCATCAAGCTGATCATAACAGCAGATTTGTAGATCTAATCATGGATCAAATAGACATTCTTATCTCAAAGCCTATTTCTGTACTTAGAGAAAACAGTCAAGCTGAGCTCTAAGAAATGACTTGACATATGTATGTTTGTTATTTAGAATGATTTAATTCAAAACAAGGTCTTCAGGTAAAAGAGGGGAATATATTGTGTTCGATGGCTTGTTTAATCTGTGTTTGATTATGCTAGACTAGTAACTGATCCTTGTACCCTTGCCTGATTGCTTAAGCCTGTGCGTGGAGCTCAAGAGTTAAGTACTGATACCAGACTGGGAATATTCTAGCAAAGACCTAGGCCAGGATTTTAAGGCCCTGTGGTGACCTGTCTGCCCCCAACACCCCCACCATGCACCAGTGGATGTGATGAGCCATTTAAATCAACATTCAGTTCAGTGCGACTGAGAAATCTTGGCCTGAGTATGTCGAAAATCCTGTAAGTTCTGACATATTTTAAAGTTCTGTAACTAAACTGTTTAGATTTATAATTAGAGTCATCTCTGCATTGTTCTGAGATAAATACAATATAAACCATCCCAGTGAATACATAACACTATCATAGACTCTACCTACACATGAGATTTCAGAGTCATTTGGTTCTCCCTGTCTTATGTTCAAATGCAATGCATCAGATCCGCTCGCCCTCATTTATATTTCAGCTACACCAAGCAGACAAAAAATGTTCAGGATTTATCAGTGGAATCCCACAGAAATGTACAATAAAAATAATTCTTGGGGAAATGGCTTGTGACAAACACCAGAAAACATTGAACAATCAAAGATTTTCTTTATAATTAATAACAAGGGAGATGAGTATTATCAATACTTACTGCAAGAAAGAAAGAAGAAAGTAAATACCCCAGAGTGAGACAGTCAATATTAACTTCTGGCAGATTTACTTTTCTGTTCTGTTGTAGCTTAGGTTTTCAGATTCCATCATTTTTTACATTTCTTTTTGAAATGGAACTTTGACCGAAAATATTTTTTAACGTGTTTGTATCCAACTGTTGCAATGATACTCTGTGTTATGTCTTCTGGTTCTCATAAGTTAGAAATAATCACACATTAGACTTAAAATGCTGGAGATTCATTGAGTGGATTTCTTGCTGCTCTCCATGTGGCTGGTGAACTGATGGACTGATACGTTGCTGCTTGGCATATCGCTCCACTGCAGCAGTAAAATGTGGCACCCCAGAGAATTAGTATATTCTCATACCAATTAGTTCCTATTTCTTTACAAACAATATAACATGCCCCTTTTTAAAAAATATATAAAATGCCTTTATATCAACGTAATTGTTCCAATCATTAACTAGTTTTCTAAACTAAAGATTAACAATTGACTTTTATAAATAAACAGAATGCCTTAAGAGTCTCTTATAGCTTGTTTTCTTTTCTCAGAATAAAAACAATATTCATGGTATCGCTTGGGTGGTAGAGGTTGTGTTGCTATTTTGTAGATTTGGCATTAATCACTCTCAGTGATGAGTTGGCATACTGCACTAGCAATGTTGAGCATGTTGCTCCTGGTGTTGTTAGAGCCTTGCTTAATGTTAATGTTGTTTTCCTTGATGGTGATGCTGTTGATGTTGCCTCACTGGTTAGTGAAGTTGCTGGTGTTGTTGATGGTCTTTTCTGTTTCTCTATTTCTGGTGTAGGTTGAATACCAAATCTGTTCTTTCCCATTTGCTTACTGGTTTTGGTTTCAATTTTGTATGTCCTTGAAGTCTCAGCTTCAGCAACAACTTTTGCTGGATTCGAGGTTTTCATGATTGGGTCCTGTACATGTACAGTTTGTCCTTTCAACAATTCAGGTGGTTTTGACCTCTTTCCACCTATGTATCAGTGAGTTCTTGGCTTATTTCTTCTTGGTCACTTGGAGAGAGTATCTTGCTTGGCAGAGTTGTCTTACACTTTTTCAATTCAACAGTTCTACAGACGATGTAACGATTGTCTTGAGAGATGTAGATCAGAGTGACGGTGAGGCAAGTTTTGGGTCCTACTTTTGTCTCTCAGCATTTCATGAGGGTTCTCTTGAACCATCCGGACGTGTCTTTCTATAAACCCATGTGCCCTTGGATAATGTGGTGATGAGGTGATGGTGTTGAACCTATACTGTTGAGTGAATTACTTAAATTCTCGGGACGGTGTTGGGGGGTGGGGGGGGGGTGGTGGTGTGGGGGGTAGTGGGGGGTAGTGGGGGGAACTGTCTTCTGATGTCATCAATTTTTCTTTCAGGAATCCTTTGCTCAGTGAACAGTGAAAAGAACTTGTATTGCTGAGATGATTGTTGTAGCTCTTAAATCCACCTTTTGGATAAAAGAGAACTTTGAGTGATAGTCTGCAACTATGAGACATCATTCATGATTATGCAGGTGGTACTTCAGTAGTGATCAACTCCTCTTTCTGTTGTTTGTTTCTGTACTTCTGGCATGCATTGCATGGAAACACCATTCAATGTATTTGTAGATGTCTATCCTTACACGGCTGATTTTGCTCTGAGCTTACACTTCTTCATCCCAATTTGGCCTTCATGTATCTTCTGCAAAAGCTCTTCCTGCATAATTTTGGGATGATTATTTTAAATCTGGCTAGCAAAATATGATCTTCTAGTGAGATGTCATCTTGGATGGACCAGTACTGCTGCATTGCTGGCTATGTTTGCTGTATCTTATTAGGCCACCCCCTGGACCATTTGCTGAGAAAGCAACCTTACTTCTTCACTTTTGCTGGCCCCATGTCTAATTGGCTCAGTTTTGGTGGTGTTATGTTCACCAGGTGATGGATCTTTATACCTCGATCTTTTATCTCATGGTTTACTAAGATAAGCTGCAGCACTTTATGACTGTTCAACTGCAGGATGGCAGGACTATCTATTTCAGTGACATAGAACATACAATTAAAATGTTTTCCTTTGTATGTCCCTATGAAATGGGTTGCTACTAGCCGTTGAATCCCAGTTCCCCTGTATGCAGGATGATGTTACTCTTGCTCCAGTATCAAGCTTCAGCTTCAGATATATGGTTTTGGGCTTATTTCTCACTCTCTTATTGATCAGAATTGTTGTGTGAATTTTGTTTCTCTGGGAACTGCCACATCAAACCATTTCATGCAGTTGTATGGTTCCTATGTCTATTGTGTTCTCAAACTCAATGTCACTTCCAGAATATGGACTTTTTGCTTTCTTTCTCTTCTCATTCGGCCTGTTGCTCTGTCTCCGATTACTTGTTTACTATTTTCTTTCTTTGTTCTGCACATCTTTTCCCAGTGATTTGACTTTCCACAATCTTGACACAATGCAGAACATTTCTCTCTTACTGTGAACTCATGTGGTCATCAACAACTCCTGTACATCTTTCTCTGTCTGGTGTGTATTTATTTGTTGTTGTTTCACTGCATCAACCCTGCTACCTTTCTCTTGGCTTAACTGAAAGCTAACCTTCATCTGTCCACTCATGGCACCATGTGCTCTGGCAAAGTCTACAGCCTGCAATATTGTGAACTTGTCCTTTTTAATAAATTATTTTTGTACTTCAGGGTGTGCCAAGCCCCAAATGAGCTGATCTAGCAGCCTTTTATTTGTGTCCATATATTACATTTTTTGGCTGCATGAAATTTCAACAGGCTCACCTGATTCCTGCCACAGGTTTTGAACTTCAAATTGGTAGATCCAATTGTTGACTTTGGTTCAAGATGAGTGCTGAATTTTTGAAAAAATTTGTCTGGTGTTTTTGCTGACACCTTGACCTGCAGCAATTAAATACATTTAACCTTTTCTCCACTGCCCACAAAATGATGTAGCTGACCCTTTCCTCTTTGCTAGAGCCTTTTAGAAAACTATTGAATGTCACTAAAAACTTTTGCTTAAACTTCTCTAAATGCCTCTATGGCATCATCAGCCTGGGCAGGATCCGTGTGTTTATGGTTGTGACGGTGGCCATATAATTTTTGCATGATTCACTCAACTTTTATCTCTCTGGCACTAATTTAGGTTGATTTTTCAATCTAATTTAGCTTTAAACTATTTTAAAATGTTTGGGTTTTTACTCAGACAACCCACTGCCACCATGTAATGACTTTTGGTTCCCATAAGTGAGAAATAGTCACACTTCAGACTCAAAATTCTGGCGCTTCATGGAATGTATAGCTTGTTGTTCTCCATGTAGTTGGTGGACTGATAGACTTATATGAAGAAGAGTCATACGACTCGAAACATTGATTCTGTTTCTCTCTCCACAGATGCTGCCAGACCTGCTGAGTTTTTCCAGCATTTTCTATTTTTATTTATGATTTCTAGCATCTGCAGTATTTTGCTTTTATTCTTTTAGACTTGTATGTTGTTGCTTGGTACATGACACCAGTGCAGCGTAAAATGTGGCACCCCGGGTGTATATTCTCATAACAATTAGTTCCTATTTCTCTACAAATGATGTAACACTCTAATATTTCACAAGGCTCCATCTGTCTTCCCCTAAAAATATAAATGATTCCCTGACGTAATATTAATGCTTTTAATATAAAGATTGTACAAAAAACACAGCCAAACAGGCCATCATCGTCCATATCACCATAGCCTGTGACTTGGTGGTAGTACTTTCAGTTCGAAGTTGTAGGTTCAAGTCTTAACTCCACTCTCTATATAAGTATTTTTTCTCTTCTGATGGAGGTAGAATCATAGAATGGTTGCAGCAAAGTTAGAGACTGCATGAGCACATAATCTAGACTGACACTGCAGTACAGATTTGAGGGAATGCTGCACCATCAGATATGCCATATTTCAATTCGGACATTATACCAAAGCCCCATCTGTCTCTCACATGGAAGTAGAAGATCCTATGGGACTATTTCAAAGAAGAGTTGGAGGGTCCCACAGCAGTGACTAAAACCCGAAGAACAGGAAATACTGGAACTACGCCAGGTGTCTGAAAGGTAAAAAAGACAGGTTATCATTTGGAATCAGTGACTTTAATGAAAGCACAAGGTAATACAATTGTACGGTATGCTTAATATCTAAGTAAGCTATACTGTGTTAATGTACTGAGTGCATAATCTAACTGACAGCGCTGCTATTCTGCTGAAATGCAAAATATACTAACTTACATCTGCTTGTTGAACCTGATTATCATATAAGACACCCTTGTGTTGAAACAATAGGCCTAAGATAATGGTTGAAGCAAAACAATGTTGAGACAGCTATATGATTAACTCTATCACAGAATCACACAGTGCAAAAGAGGCCCCTCGGCTCATCGAGTATGTACCGACACGTGAGAAACACCTGGCCTAGCTGCCTAATCCCATTTACCAGCACTTGGCCCATAGCCTTGAATGTTATGACATGCCAAATGTTCATCCAGGTACTTTTTAAAGGATGTGAGGCAACCCACCTCCACCACCCTCCCAGGCAGTGCATTCCAAACTGTCATCACCCTCTGGGTAAAAAGGTTTTTCCTCACATCCCCCCTAAATCTCCTGCCCCTCACCTTGAACTTATGTTCCTTTGTGACTGACCCTTCAACTAAGGGGAACAGCTGCTCCCTATCCACCCTGTCCATGTCCCTCATAATCTTGTACACCTCGATCAGGTTGCCCCTCAATCTTCTCTGCTCCAATGAAAACAAGCCAAGTCTATCCAACCTCTCTTCATAACTTAAATGTTTCATCCCAGGCAACATCCTGGTGAATCTCTCTGCACCCCCTCCAGTGCAATCACATCCTTCCTATAATGTGGTGACCAGAACTGCACACAGTACTCCAGCTGTGGCCTCACCAAGGTTCTATACAACTCCAACATGACCTCCCTACTTTTGTAATCTATGCCTTGATTGATAAAAGGCAAGTGTCCCATATGCCTTTTTCACCACCCCACGAACATGCCCCTCTCCCTTCAGAGATCTATGGACACACAAGTAAAGGTCCCTTTGTTCCTCAGAACTTCCTAGTGTCATGCCGTTCATTGAATCCTTCCTTGTCAAATCACTCCTTCCAAAGTGTATCACCTCACACCTTTCAGGGTTAAATTCCATCTGCCACTTATCTGCCCATTTGACCATCCCATCTATATCTTCCTGTAGCCCAAGACACTCAACCTCACTGTTAAACACCCGGCCAATCTTTGTGTCATCCGCAAACTTACTAATCCTACCCCCCACATAGTCATCTATATCATTTATATAAATGATAAATAATAGGGGACCCAGCACAGATCCCTGTGGTACGCCACCGGACACTGGCTTCTAGTCACTAAAGCATCTTTCTGTCATCACCCTCTGTCTCCTACAACTAAGCCAATTTTGAATCCACCTTATCAAATTACCCTGTATTCCATGTGCATTTGCCTTCTTTATAAGCCTCCCATGTGGGACCTTGTCAAAAGCTTTGCTGAGATCCATATAAACTACATCAACTGCACTACCCTCATCTACACACCTGGTCACCTCCTCAAAAAATTCAATCAAATTTGTTAGGCTTGACCTCCCTCTGACAAAGCCATGCTGACTATCCTGATCAAACCTTGCCTCTCCAAGTGGAGATAGATCCTCTCCTTCAGAATTTTCTCCAATAGTTTCCTTATCACTGATGTGAGACTCACTGGCCTGTAGTTTCCTGGCTTATCTCTACAAACCATCTTAAATAGCAGAACCACATTAGCTGTTTTCCTTCAGCAGTCTGGGACACAAATCATCTGGACCTGGAGATTTGTCCACTTTTAAGTCTGCCAATACCTCCAATATCTTTTTACTCCCTATATCAATTTGCTTAAGAACCTTGCAGTCTCTCTCCCCGAGTTTGATACCTTCATCCTCATTCTCTTTGGTGAAGACAGATGTGAAGTATTCATTCAACACTCTAGCGATGTCCTCTGGCTCCACCCATAGATTGCCCCCTTGGTCACTTATGGGCCCTAGTCTTTCCCTAGTTATCCTCTTCCCATTGATATACTTATAGAATATATTGGGATTTTCCCTACTTTTACCAGCCTATGATTAACATTAAGCAAGTTTGCCATTTGGAGTTCTGTGAGGAACTACTCCATTTCTGTGGATTTTGTGCACAACAACTCCTGTCAGTTATAATAAAGCAATCATGGTTGTTTACTAAGACAGAAACAGCTTGTAAAGGAGGGGCACTGTACAGTAATAAATGCCGGAGTGACCAGACTCTGAAGTATGAAGACTCACTAAACTATGGGTTTCTATCTAGAAGAGGAATGGGGTAATATTGTTTAACTTCTCCGTAGGTTATGGCTTAAATACTGAAATGTATTAACCTAAAGAACCGTGGTACCAATTTTGGTGTTACCTCTGTATTGATCACACATTTGTTACAATTGTGAGGTTTATAAGATTATTTTATTTTGGGAATGTGTTTAATTTAAGGTAAGATGAAGGGGATTATGTGCGCTGTTCTATACTCTGCCTGACAGAAAGCATTCTACCAGCTCTTTCTTCCAAACCATCCTTGCCAGTTTGATTGATCCAGCCTATATGAAGATTAAAGTTCCCTACAAGAAGAGTCATATTGGGCTTGAAATGTTAACTCTGTTTTTCTCTCCACAGATGCTGCCAGAACAACTGAGTTTTTTTCAGCATTTTCTATTTTTAACTCAGACTGGAGATGCTGTTCTGTGTCAAAGTTGATGCACTGGTGGTCATTGGCAATCAGTACATTGGTCACTCGTGTCATGACACTATCGGGCATATGGTGGACCATCCCTGTGGATCCTGTTGCTGGGGCCTGGAGTTTGACTAGAGGTGACCTGCACTATTAGCCTAAGGCCTCATCATGCAGTTTGAAATAAAATGATTACTTAAGAACCAAAATCCACAGTCGTCATTCTGCAACTGATAAAAGTACATGGAAGATTAGCTCTGTGCGCACATTGTACTGATGAGCATAGTCATGCTCAATCTGTGTTTGGAATTGTTTAAATCAACCATGGCGACAAATCTTTTTCATTATGCAAATTTAAAGGAAAATATTACCCACACTAATAAACATAAATTAGGAAGAATGTTTGTTGAGGAAAATTCTCAGTACAGGAAAGAAATGTGTCTGCCACATTCTGAAGTAACGCGGTGTAACCTTCTGCTAACCTCCATTGCATTTTGTCCGGAAACCAGAAAGGGGAGCAGTGAGAATGACAACAGATGGTGTTCACGACATGTTGAATGGCCTACCCTGTAAAAAAAGTAAGTTATTAGCTCCAATATTATTTCAATCCTCAGTATCAATTAAGAGTTTCAAATTTTCTTCATTGGATTGTAATTCTTTTGCATTTAAAGCAATAAATTTTCCAAACATGCCTTTTACAACCTGAGTTGTGTCTCTGAGAGGGATAAACACACTGGCAAGCATTGAAGCTACATATTACAGGTGATAGGAGGCAACATGGAAGCAAAGGCTCCAGAGAAGACACACAAGTGTCTGCCCCAATTGCTTCCCTCCCTATGTGTACAGAGCAAGCAACAGCTACCAGTTCTTAATGGCATGGTGCTACATGCAAATGTTGTCACCTCAAATAGAAATGATTGCCAATCTGAACCACTTATTTTCTTGTTATTCGCTCCTGGGATGTGGGCATCATTGGCAAGGCCAGCATATATTGCCCATTCTTAAATGCCCTTAAGAAGGATGCCTCCTTGAACTGCTGCAGCCCATGTGATGTCGAATGACCTCATTGCAGTTAGGGAGAGAGTTCCAGGATTTTGATCCAGTCACAATTAAGGAACAATGATATTTTTCCAGGTCAGGATGGTATGTGCAACTTGGAAGGGAACTTGAAGTTGGTGGTGTTCTCAAGTTCCTGCTGCTTTTGTTCTCTAGGTGGTAGATGCAGTGCATATTATAATTGGTACGCACTGCAGTCACATTACAGCAATGGTGGAGGGAGTGAACATTTAGGGTGGTGAATGAGGTGCGAATCATGGGAGCTACTTTGTCCTAGATGATGTCATAAACTGAATGGCAGGAATGATCTTTAGTCAATGTTGCCTCATGCCTAGGGCTCAGTCCTATCCCACTGAAGACATGGTTGAGTTTCTCTTCAGTCCAAAGTTCTAGTATAGGGCTTATGTGTTGTTTGCCATCCCTATCAAGATCTATCCCTATCCTTATCATTTTGGCACAAACAGCATTGGCAATGTCAAATGCAGGATACATGATTGGATTCAGGGAATAATAGAATGTTCCCATTTGGATATTTAAACAATGTCATAACATATGTGAAAAATCAGATCTTTCACTCCCTTGCTCTGTATTTTTCACCACTAATTTTGAATTATCCCCAGGATCATTAAGACATACTTCATTAATTACATAGCAATGAGCTCTTCCAAAGGGAGAGTAGTTATGATTGCCATAATGTCCTTTAATCTGTATTATTCTTTATTTATTTGTTTAAGGGGTGGGTGTCACTGGCTAGGACAGTATTTGTTGCCCATCCCTAATTACCCTTGAGAAACTGGTGTTGTGCTATCTTCTTGAAACTGCTGCAGTCCATGTGATGTAGGTAAACCCACAGTGCTATATTCATTTGCAACATGTCATAGAAATGGGCAGCAGCGATAAGAATGATATAACTTTACTGTCTGTTTACATTACTGTGTTCTTGTGGTCCTTGTATTCCTTCTCAGACCTGAGATTCCTTATCTATTCTGAATATGGTCCATGTGGATGCACCAGTGACTGCTATGTCAGGTTACCTATCACTGGAGAATCAATAGGTACAAGTAACTCTGATGCACCGGCATCGCTCCCAGGATGTCAGTCAGAGAAATGGCAGCTTTTATTTTTCACAGCAAAATCAGAGCATTAAATTGCAAGATGACTATAAAAAAACCAAGGTCCATCTAATTTTTCTTCTGTCATCCTGGTCACTGCATATCACACAATAGTTGTTGCCTAATTATAGCCATGGATCACTATCAATTAATATATAACTGACCCAAGAATGAGGCAAAAAAATCCCAGTGGTGGAAAGCTTTGCCAACCATAAACCTAATGTCACCAGTTCCTCCCAATATATGCTATACTTTATCGTACATCATGTTTCAAATTACTCTTATGCTTTATCCCAATATATTATGGTACTAAGTTTGGTGTTTGTACAGGGCTTGAACCAAATGGAGAACCATCTAGCATCTTTGAACTTTTGCACACAATGTTGAACTTCCTCTCTTCATTCACAGTTCATGGGATTAGGGATTCAACATCTAGTTGTTGCCATGCCCTTCCTGGCACACCCGTGTTTAACTCTGTCTCCAATTGTTTGGACACAGCTATATCTGTGAAACAAGCTTTCCAAGTGCCCGAGCTAAGACTGAAAAGAGGAGCTTGGATTTATACATTGTCATTCATGGTGTCCAGTTTCCCAAAGCACATTTAAGATTATGAAGGGATTTTGAATGTAGTCACTGTTGTAACATAGGAAACACAGCTGCCAATTTTAAAAAGAACGAACCCCTGACAGCGCAACGCTCCCTTGGTACTCCACTGGATTACATAAGAATGAACTTGCCTCTATACAGCACTTTATCACATCCTCTGGATCTTTCTGGATGGCTTTATACCTGATAGATTACCGTGTTTTTGCAGTGTAAAAGGTGCTGCTAAGCAGGATGATTCAACACCCACGTTACATAGCAAGATTGTACAAATAGCAAATCAGATGAATGATCTAATATTAGCCACATCAGTTGAAGGATAGAATGTTGGTCAGGATACAGAGAAACGTTCTTACATTGCCAAGAAATTTTCTACTTCCATATGACAAGGGAGATGAGATTTTTTGTTAACATTTGTGACAATGCAGTGCTGTCTTGGTGCTACACCGAAGCCCATAGTAGGAATTGAACTCACAAACTTTTGATTCTGGCAAGAGTACTATCAACTAAGCCAATCCCAAGATCCCAGTTCTCTGCAGCAAGCACAACACGAGTGAGAATTTTATCCATATATTAATCTCTTTCAACAATGTTAAATTGGCATTATCAAGGGTAGGTCAGCATTGGTCAGATCTTGGGTAATTACATAAATAATACAGAAGCACAAGATTTCTTCATAGTGAAGAACCTGGGAGAATTTCACCTGGCATTAATAATTCCCCCCAAAAATGACATTAATGCACTCCCCCCCCCTTCCCCACCCTCAAAGCTAGAAACATCGGCCCTGATATTAATGGGACATAGCAAAGGGAACAGAGCTGAGGAGAAGCAGCAGCTTTATACGCTGGGAAACTGGATGAACAGGCTAACCTGAGGTCCTGCTGAAATTAACAGCAGGATATGGTTACCATTTCTGTGTTCCATTTCCTGGCTGTAGTAAACCAGACTGAGAGGATGGCTGGCTGACTGGTGGGTGTACTGCCTATGGCACCAGCCCACAGGGAGGGAAAGAAGGGGTGGGAGCAAGAAATCAGGGGTCAGGAAACCCAGTGATGGGTGTGCTGAGAGAGATCGGGAATTAGGGAAACCATCAATATGGTGGGCCCAGAGAGGTTGCCGATCAGGGGGAAAATTGATGAGGTGGCTTGGAGAGATCAGGAGAAGAGGGGGGCCCAGGGAGAAAATGGAGATGTTGGCTGGGCAGAGATTGTGGGCCAAAAGGGCATCAGGAGGGCATTAAATGCAGTGCTGGGCATCTGACATGGTCAAGGTTAACAGGTTTGTCTGGGTGGGGGGAGCCCGGAGAGGAACTGTTGCTCCTCCTGATCTACAAGCAGAACTGGAAAAAACATTTACCTCTTCCCAGCAGCAGTCCTTGTCTCCCTTTAGTTGCTGATTTTTCCAGGTCTAGGAAACCTGCTGGGCCAGCATGAAAGCTAGAGCAGCATAACACCTGAGGCACGTAGACTAATTAAAATCTTTAAAGAGAAAACATCTCCTGTGAGCAAGTTGGTTGCCCCTCTTTCCTGCCTCTATTACAATTGGAAGTAGGCAGAATCAAAACGCTTTGAAGTCGAGTCTTGAGACATCTACACTTCTACTTTCAACCCGCCCCAAACTCAGTCACTTCTGGAGGCTAAAATCGCTCCCATTTCATACACCACAGGTCTACAACGTCATTTATGATCAATTTTTTTACATGGAAAAGCAATCGGGCATGCTCAATGAGACAGCTCCCAGAGCTTGTTTGAAATTGGTTTTATATCTCTCACTTGATTTGTTTTACTGCCAGCCTTAAACTCCTGTGCCATATGGGCTGGCAGCAAAGGAAGCTCAGAGCCCAGAGATATGTGGAGTTGGCAAGCTGCACTATGCACTTCACAAACCTTCCATCTGTTTAATGATGAGGCACACACTGTTCCAATAGATAAAAATATTTATGCTCAAAGCACTTATGTGGCCACCAACCAAGCTCCTGTCAAAATCATTTGACTTTCTCTTCACAAAGTGGTTCAAGAAGGTTCTGCAATGACATTTTATCGACTTGAAACGTCAACTCTGTTTCTCTCTCCACAGATGTTGCTTGACCTGCTGAGTATTTCCAACATTTTCTGTTTTTATTTCAGATTTCCAGCATCTGTAGCATTTTGCTCTAATATTTGGTGTAGGCTCACTGCCTGGATGTATATCTACGGGTGCTCATCATTCTCCTGTACCTTGCCCATGTGGACATTATTGATATATGGGCTTTAGTTGTTAGTGTTGGAAAACTGTTCAACTCTGGGAGGAATCACAGTTGGCATGGGTCCAGTCTTTGCCTAATGTCACATACAGGCAATTCCAAAGTGGGGATTAGGATATTGATCAGGAGCGGGAGTCTTTCGTTCTATAGCCATGGGACACTGAAACCTGTGACCATCCTGGACAAGAGCAGCATTAACAGGGATCTTGAATCTTCCTGGTTTGTATGACACAACTACTCATGGGATTAAACTCCAAAAGTTGATTTGCTTTCTTCATTTTCTTCTCTTCTCTCCCCAAAGGCACGTCTGACACACAGCTCTGCAATCTCCACCATGGGTAAGGCAGGGAAGCAGGTCTCAAATCTACCCCAGTCAGAACAGGGATAGAACCCCATGCTAGTCTGATCCAGGCCAGCCAAACTGACCATAAGGAGTCTGAGTTGTTGTGGCAACATGCACTTTTATATTCATGTTGTAGTCCGGAGCTATGGATAGTGATGGTAGACGGTCCGTTTTTTTTTCCACCTCATGGCTGATCAGGAAACTCTCCTATTCTTACCACCTGCCATTGGTGCATGTTGGAAAGGTTTGCAGATTGATGTTCAACCTACTTGACCACGTTAAGAATGCACCTTCCTTGACCATTGAGTCCTGGAGTGGGACTTGAACCTGGAGCTTCTGGCTCAGAGGCACTGTGTCAGAAGATCTCCTAATTTTCCTTGCCTGTCACAATTATTATCACTCAGCTGTGTTTATTTAACAATCCCCTACAGTGCGTAGTTTTATTTCTTGTCTTAATTTTGTTTGTGTCAAGATCTGTCCAAATTGCTTTGTGCACAGCGGGTTTCTTGCTGATGTGCATTTCCAGGGTTTGTCTGAGCAAGCCAGCTTAGCTCTATTATTTGGATATTTGCCTCAGGGCCAGTAAGTTGTGGGTCTTGAGCTTCACACCAGGATATGAGCTTGCAATCTAGGTTGAAACTCCAGTGCAAAATTGAAGGAGAGCTGCATTACTGGAAGTGCTGTCCTTCAAATGAAACCCTTAAATTGAAGGCTGAGCTATTTGTTTGGGTAGATGCCTTAGACCTCATTCTGACACTTTAAAAAATAACATGGGGGATTCTCCTCGTCTCCTTGCCAGCATTTCTCTCTTGACTCATGTGGTTAGAAACAGATCAACTTGCATGTAATCTCATTGCTGTTTGCAGGATCTACCTGTAGTGCAGAATAGCTGCCATGGTTACCTACATAGCAACAATCATTGCACTCCAAGAATACAAATGTAAGGCAAGGTTTTTGAGTGATTTCAACTGTATGACCAGCTCTTTATGAGTGTCATAAAAATTCAATTCTTCTGTTTCATTTCTCTGCTTGTCCTCAACTTGCCGGCACAAATATAATATTTCTTCTGGAAGAATTTTCTTTATTTTGTCAGATCTGGAAATATGATCTGATGATGTGACTCAAAACTGTTGAAACTCAGGCACTCAATAGTGTCATTATAACATAATATGTTTTTATTTTTCATTTGAGTGCATTTTTATAGGTCCACGTTCCTAATAATTAGTCATGCTCATTAACTTGTTCATAGTTCCTTTATCTGATGCATAGTTCTTCACACATTGCAGTCACCTAGTTCAGCACTTCCTGTGGCTCTTTTTCTTTTTAGATGTAAATACTATCTACGTGTCTCAGACAATTAACTCTTTTAGCTCAGATAGTGTCAGTATAGCTTTGCCTTGTGCAATAACACTCCACAATCAAGCAGCACTGTCATGAGGGGTTCATAAATCTCCAATAACTTACTTTAAAAATTCTGTCAGGGGATTTATCTCCATAAAAGAGAATAACGGAACACTTCCAGAGGAGGTATAAATTGTAAAATGGACACCTGCGAACGTACTTCAGGTTCAAAGAGGAAGGTCAATAAACTTAACTCACTCAGTAAGACGACTTTGTCCCTATCACAGCATCCGATTGTTCCTTAAATGATTCTAGGGTTTCCCCTCCTCTGATGATCCTGAGAATTTCTCCCTGTGTATTGATCACTCATTTGTGAAGCAAAACCTCCT
Source organism: Carcharodon carcharias (assembly GCF_017639515.1). NCBI lineage: Eukaryota > Metazoa > Chordata > Chondrichthyes > Lamniformes > Lamnidae > Carcharodon > Carcharodon carcharias. Next base: position 128,611,207 of record NC_054474.1, read on the forward strand.
GAAGTCAATCCTCATTTTGCTTGTCTGATGTTGTGGCACTTTAGAATATACTTATTCATCAAACTGGGAGGACTCAACAATTGAGTTATACTTTAAAATGAAGTGAAATATAAAGGGTAATTCTAACACCCCAGGAATGAGGTCAGATATGATGTAAACATTTTTAAAATCTCAAACCTTACCCTAAGCTGCCTTCAACCCATCCAGTTCTGGGTTGAGCAGAGGTGGGATAGTAGACAGCTCTAATGTAAATATTATTATCAAATATTATGAGAGTCAGCCTCAAATTTAACCTGTTTTACAGGTATAATCCTGTATCCATTTTACAATGTATAGCTCCCCTGGAGGTTTTCCGTTAGTCTCTTTAATGGAGATAAACCTCCTGACAGAATTTTAAAAGTAGCTTATTGGAGATTCATGAACATTGCATGACTTGCTGCTTAATTGTGGAGTGTTTTTTCACAAGGCAAAGTTATACTGACATTAGCCAAGATTTTCCGTTCGTGTTTGCGGCTGGCGTCATGGTGGGTGAGAGGGGAAAATCTTGCAAGATTGTGTTTATGTCGTTGTGAAAACAGATCGCTATTGTCTGCTCCTCCTGTCAATGGTGGGTTGTATTACCCGCTCCTGAATGTGAAGATCATTATTTCCATTCATTGGCATATAATCCCTATACATCGGGATCAACTCCCACACAGGGTCATGTGCAATCATGCCTAAGTGTTTCACAATGATAATTAAGCAATGTGCACCTGCTGACCTGCACTTCGCTCCTCCTTTCAACGACCGCTCACCTATCTTGACTTGGACAGCGCTTGCAGGCTTCAGTAGCAGTGCCACATCGGTTTTATGGTGGCTATCTCGAAAGTCCATCCCACCAGACCAGCGGTAAGGCGGGGGTCTCCTCTCAGCAGCTGCAGGGTGAGGGCAGGCTTGGCAAATGGGGGAAGTGTCCTTGGGCAACTTTGGAGGCTCCAGGGTGAGGGCAGGCTTGGTGAAATGGGGGGGGGGGGGGGGGGGGGTGGAATGCCATGGTTCTGGAGGGTGAGGTGGGGGTAGGGGGTTTTCATATTTAACAGTAATGCAAGTGGCTTCAGGATGTTGAGGGCTGGGGTGGACATGGGGCATAGGCCCCCCCACCTCAGACTGTCCAAGGGCTAACTGTTGGAAAAGCTCCACAGTGACAATGGGATCAAGAGATACAGGGGGAGGAGTGAGATGTCTATCAGGGAGGATAATCTTAACGTTCACTTCTTCGGAGATGATAGGGCAAGGGTTTCCGTTCCATTTTGCTACCAGCCTTGATTATGCAGACCAAACCCTGCTGCTGGGGGCTTGGCAGGCACCTTGGATGACAACTGACTGCAATGGGGTTGAGTGGGAGTGGGGGTGGGGTGGTGGTGGCGTGATTAAAGGGCCACCCAACTGAAATGTGCATTCCCACATGAGCAGACAGGCACAGCTTAGAGATGTTAGTGTCTCTCAATGACATTGCAAGAAGTCACCAAATGGGAGCAATGATATGCGTTCATGCGGCACTAATTTTCACAGAGGCACTAATCAATCATCTGGGTTTAATCCCTTGCTCACAATGTGACATTTCTTCATTAACTTCTGCAATGAAGAAGTTAAGTGCAACTGAGTACCCACATAAGCTTTTGGGGCTGCATTAGCGACTCTGGGTAATGTCAAGAGAACGAGCCTCAGACCACCCTCAACATCTTGCATAGCCTGTGTAGAAACTGCCCTTCCAGATTACTCCAGACACTGCAGTCTTACAGTGCTGTGTATGAGGATACCAGTGCCTGGCTGAAAGCAGCACATCCAGGTGCCTGGCCAAAGCAGTCTCATCTCAGACCCTCATGGTTTGGAGGAGGGGGAATCACCTGGGTACACACACCCCTGTGTTGATCGTTTATGTGGTGAGCATTTGGCGACACAGGAACCAGGGCCATTAATGCACAGTCACTCACCAGTCATTGACAGGAAGAGTAGTATTGCAGGTGAGTTCTGACTCCTGTGTGTTTCTCATTTATACTGCAGAAAGGAGGCCACCAGGAAGATGGAGCCTGCATTCATTGCTGCCTGCATTATTGCAGGCAGAAGGGAGAGAAGAAGGAGATGATTGTGAAGGAGGAGGCTGGCTCACCAAAGACAGGAGTAAAACCCTGAAGGCCAAGGCTCAGTGGTGTCCCCTCTGGATGCAGAGGTTCAGGGAAACAGAAACGTCGTGTGTAGGCACCTTGCAACACCGAGGGTGTACCGACTTCGCCTGGCTTATCTGCAGATGACTGAGAACCAGTGTCACCAATGTCTCTGCATGCCCAGGGATCTGGTAACTCACATTTGCCACATTCTGCGTGAATTGGCACCACGTGGACTTGGAGGACATGCATCACCAGTGGCTGTGAAACTAAAAGCTATACTCAACTTCTACGTCACTGGCTCCTTCCTGATCTCAACTGGGGACCTCTGTGGGATCTCTCAGGCATCCACTGACAAATGTAAACATGAGGTCACAGACGCCCTTTTTGTCAAGGCCCACAATTACAACAACTTCAACAGAGATGAAGCAAGCCAGGACACCAGAGCACTGGGCTTTGCTGAGATTTCAGGTTTCCATGGGTGCAGGGTCCCATCGACAGCACTTATGTAGCAATGAAAACTCCCTCGCGGCAGAAATTACAATACATAAACAGGAAAGGCTTCCTCTCCCTCAATGTACAGCTGGTGTGTGACCATAGCAAGCACATCCTGCAGGTTTGCTCCATATATCCAGGAAGCATCCATGCCTCATATATATCTTAAGTAGATCGCAGATCCAGGAGATCTTCGAAGGACCACACAGGACCCAAGGCTGGCTCCTTGGGGACAAAGGGTACCCACAAAGGACGTGGGTGATGAAGCCTGTGCGGCGGCCTCAGACTCCTACAGAGAGAAGGTACAATGAAGCTCATGCCGCTAACCGAACATTGGTCGAGCACACCATAGGGATGCTGGAGATGCGATTCCGAAGCCTGGACAGGTCTGGCAGAGCACTTCAGTACATTCCCCAGAGGGTGTCATGGGTCATCATGGCTTACTGCACCCTTACACAGCCTGGCATTGCAAGGGGGAGACAACTTGCCTGATGACGAAATGAAGGAGCTACATGTATCCTCAAATGAAGGCGACCTCGAAGGGGATGACAGCGATGAGTTCGAGGAAGCTGACACTGCAAGTGAAGAGGCCATAGCACAGACCAGGTGAGGGAGAGGGCCCCTTAACTGCAAGATTGCAGGAGGAGAATGAAAAGATAGAGTGAGTATCCTGTTGGAAAAGTGACCTGCATGATGGGCCAACATGAAGTGGAGCATAAAGGCAAAATACTGCGGATGCTGGAAATCTGAAACAAACCAAAAATTGTTGGAAAAACTCAGCAGGTCCGACAACTCTGTCTTTCTCTCCACAGATGCTAACATTTTGAGTCGGTATGAAGAAGAGTCATACGGACTCGCAACGTTAACTCTGTCTTTCTCTCCAAACATGCTGCCAGACCTGCTGAATTTTTCCAGCTATTTTTCTTGAAGTGGAGCATAGCTATTCCTATCGTTTCAACTCAACTCAACTTCAAAATGAGAGTCTGTAGTTCCCCAATAGGCTCCCCTTGGCATTTTCCTCTGATGAAGCCTCGGGAGCATGCTTTGTTGCTGAGATGAGGCGCTGTCTGGAGGAGGCTTTGTTGCCAGCAAAGGTCTGAAGATGTTAGCTTACATGATTCAGGAGCTGATCCACTATCGTGAGTGGCCTTGTAGGTGGCAGCCTTCAATCGGACAGCGCTCCTTGAGGCGATTCATGTCCAGCAATGCGACTATGCATTCTGAGCTACGTCAATGGTGCAGCTGATGGGTGAGACTGGGGCCAAGGCAGCCAAGGAGGTTCGGCAGGTCTCAATCCATGTACATATGAGTCAATCCTCCCTGTCACCTTCTTCTCAATCCCAATGACATCCGGCACTCTCACTCAGGGATGGTGGCCTTCATGTCTTTTCACCTTGCTATGGATGTGGACCACCTGAGGAAGACAACAATCAATTGCATGCCAGCCATTAACATGCCTCCTCTTTACCACATACATTGTGCCCTAATGGGCAGCGCTGGCCCTGGTGATTTGAAAGATCTCTGACATCATGAAGCCCTCAGGATCATGCATACAGCACACTTAAGCTCCAGTATTTTATTGTTCATACCCATTTTTCTCATTAACATTTTCTGAAGACACGACTGGCAGCTCTCGAGCATTCTCAATGGATCCATGGCCCATCACATGTGACCATTTCTATGCAGCATTAGTGATCGCGGCCAGTGGTCAGGTGAGGGGGTGCAGAGTGCTGCATCCATACATTGAAACGATAGCCGTGTGGACACGTCACACACACACACCTCGCCGGTGACAGATGCTCAGCCCCCTAGGCTCGCATGGAAGGAAACTAGTTTGACTTAGAGAGCTAGAGTCTTAAGCTGGAAAGGTGCTTGCTGTTATACCACAGCTTATTAGATGCATTCAGGAAATCGCAAGTGTGGCTGCCAGACAGGATCACTCAGTCCCTTACAGTATGGGATCATGGCATGGAAGCCCTGGCAGATGACAGAGTGCATGTAGCTCCAGGGCATATCACCCTTCTCTATGCATTAACACTTCTGTCTTTCCACAATATGCGTTCACCTTTCAAGCATGTGTATGCCATGGGAAAACACCTTTGCCTCCATGACACACAGCCAACTCTGAAAAGGAGTTGACCTTGAGAAGCATTTGAACAACATGCCTTACGCAAGAACAGTTAATGTGACAGGCAGCACATCACTGATGTCGGCAATGAGATGAAAACAGCCAGGCACTGTGGTGACATGTAACCAGGTTTAAACAAACGAATACCCCTGATTTCAGTGTCTGCAATAAGTAGGACCATGGTTTGTCACTTGAGTGACTGCAACATGGCTCTTAATAAAAAGGAGGCAAATACAACAGAAGATGCGGAATGGACCATATTCTACATACAGTTGTGCACATTATATACATGTTGTGAACACCCGTGCTACTGTTCTTCTCCTAATAATTCTTAATTCTCTTAAATCTACCGTTACCTATTGGTTCATCCCTGACATCCACTGTGGAGGTGGAGGCAGCCTGCTGATTGCTACGCCCTGTCTGTGATGACCTTGGCGGGCGTCCTCTGGAGGGCCAAGTCCTGCAGGGCCCTGACCTGTTTAGGATGTCCTATTGTGGGCCAGGTGCGCCCTCCTCGGCCTGTGGAGCTGGAGCTGCTGGGGTCACAGGAAGAGGGGATTTGGATCGGTTGGACATTCTTGGAGTCACCCGGGTGGATGGCCCTGAGGTGTCGAACTGCTGATCCTCCTCCCTATGGATGCCCAAGGGTCACTGGCTGACTCCTTGAGGAGAAGGTGAAGCTGGAGTGAGATCGAGCTGCACTGCACCTCTCTTGCCAGAGGCTGCCTATGGCTTCAACGATGGGGCTCAGCCCACGCAGCATTACAGGACTGACATCCTGAACCAAGGTCTCTTCCTGTTGACCTTGGTGCATTGGCATGATGCTGTGATCACCTCAGACTGAAGCCGGATGGGCTCCTTCATCATCCCTTGCAATATGAGGAGTATAGCTGACATCCCTCCCTGCGGTTCCTGTGATTGTCTTTGCAGCTCCAGTAACTGATTGAGGACTGAGTCCAGAGACTCATCATCTGACTCGAACTCAGCAGATTCCTTGCCTCCAGCAGACCTTCGAGCACCGGTGAGGTCAGATGTCCCTACTGGCGTCTGCTGTGGAACAGAATGTGTGTTGTGATCACCAGATTGTGATCCCAAACCTGCTCTCGACCTGCGTCCCACCAAGGTGTGTGTCTCTGTGCTGGTGGAGGGTGTGGATGAGCACTGTTACAGTTCTTCTCTGGTGCTGTCCTCAGGATCCTCTTCTGATGCGCTTTCGGCACTGGATCTGGGGGCCAGGTTGCCAGGGGACATCGGGCTCATGGCAGTTGTGCCTGGGAGAGAAAGTGGAGATTATTATTGGTTGGCAGCCGTGCTACACACAGGACAGTGGACTCAGAGTAGCATTGACAGAGGGATGATCTGGTGCAGGATCTTCACGTAAGTGCATGCCACTGACCTCAACTTCGCCACAGGAAGATTCAACATCATCACCGGCCTGGGCGATGGCTCTGTCTTCAAAGTTGCTCAGGCCCTTGATGTCTGCCACACCACCCCCAGCCTGGGGCCTCTCCCTTTTATTGTGTGATCTTGACCTGTGTAAAGACAAATGGAGGGGGTGTAAGCAAGACACATGGCAGGGGAGATGGAAAGGATGGCTGGCATTTGTGGGCAGTTGGTGGTGCCGTGGGCAGAATTAGATGAGCAGAGGGGATGGGGCCAGATGGAGATGTGAGGTTGTGTGTGAGAGAGTGAGTGGTGATGTCCATTGAGCTGGGAGTGAGTGAGATCTCTGCGATAGGCTTGTGAGTGTGTGGGTTGAAAGTGATTAGATGGTTGACTTACCCTGGCATTGGGTGGTTGACATCTCCGGGGCTGTGTTTGCACTCACCACCACTGCCTCTTAACTTGCAATTGTCACATTGCTGCCCTTCTTGTGGCCAGAGCAGGGGCAGAGGACATGGCTGTGGCCCTCCATGACATCCAGCAGGTGCTCAGGTGAGGCATCACAAAACCAGGGGGAGGGGGCAGCACTCTTCTTTGCCCTTGGGGAAATCTCTGCAGTGGAGTGCTCCTGCGTTACAAACATTGTGAAGCGTGTGTGCTGTGCCTTTTTAAATATGGCACCTGGAGTGAGGGAGCAGTGAGGCCACGTTGGGGTCAGCAAACTGGGGGCCGCCCACCAGCGATCTGGCAGCTTTCACTGGAATGCATTAATGAGTTAGGATGGGGAACGATACGGCATGAAAATCCGACCTTGTGGCTGGTGGGATCAGCGCCAATTTCCCCGTCCGCTACTGCACTCAGTGACATTCTGAGATGATTCCGCCCACTTTCTGATGTAAGAGGTAATTCTCTGGGACACTGAGATGGGTTCCCAAGCCTTGAGAGACCTGACAGCTTAAGGGAGGCGAGGACAGCTTTAGGAAAAAGGTAAGTGCATTTATGGCACTGCTTTTGGACCAGGAGGAGCAGCAGCCCTAATCCCCCAAACTTCTCATTTTTCCCATCCATTCATTCACATTCCCACAAACACAGCAGCAGCTTCCCTATGAATTCCCGTGACTGTGACATGGCTCCAGAGAGCCAAGCCTGTCCATCAGGCTGGCTTTCGGGAGAGAATTCTGTGGGAAAAGAAAAGACGCAAAAGAACGTGGGAAAATCTAGTTTTCCATTAAGTCCTAATTGAAAATTCTCTCCATGAAGGAATTATGCCCCTGTTAATACACATTTTTTAAGGAGCTGGTTGAGACAGTGGGACATAGAACTTTCATGTCCTAGAAATGGGTTCAAATTGGGGCAAGGGATCAAATTTGGGAAGAAGTGGTAATCCAAAGAGCAGAGGCAAGGCAAGAGAGAAAGGTACTAATATGAGAAATGATAAACAAAATGTAACAGGATAGGACAGAGAGTACAAATCTAACGGTATATCAGCAAATAAGGCCAGCCATTAAAAAAGTAGCAAAAGGACAAAATTAAAGGCTCTATATCTAAATGCATGTAGCCTTTGAAACAAAACAGATGAACTGATAGCGCAAATAGAAATAAATAATTATGATCTGATAGCCATTACAGAGTCATAGCTGCATGATGGCATAGATTGGGACCTGAATGTTGAAGGGCATGTGACATTTAGGAATGGCAGGAAACAAGGGAATGGTGAAGGGGTGGCTCTGTTAATTAATGATGGTATTAGTGAATTAGAGAGAGATGACTGAAGAAAACCAGAAGGTAGAAGCAGTTTGGGTTGAGATGAGAAATTATAAAGTAAAAAGTCACTCGTGGGAGTGGTGTACGGGCCCACTAGATGTAACTACATGGCAGAACATGGTATAACGGAAGAGATAATGTGAAAGGTACAGCGATAATCATGGGGGATTTTAAACTACAGATAGGCTGAACAATCAAAAGGTAGCTTAGATGAAGAGTTCATAAAATGGTTTCAGGGTTGCTTCTTGGAACAGCACAATCTGGAGCCAACCAGAGAGCAGGCTGTACTGAATCTGGTACTAGGCAATGAGGTGGGATTAATTGATAATCTCATAGTGAAAATACCCTTAGATAACAGTGATCATAATATGATTGAATCTTACATTCAGGTTGAGGGAGAGAAGAGTAGGTCCAAGACTAGTATTTTAAACTTAAATAAGTGCGACTATGAGGGCATGAAAGCAGAGCTAGCTAGAGTAAACTGACAAATGAGGTTAAGGAATAGGTCCATAGAGATGCAGTGGCAGACTTTTAAAGGGATATTTCAGAATACACAGAATAGATACATTCCAATGAGAAAGAAAACTTCCAAGGGAAGAACCCGCCCTCCGTGGTTAACTAAAAATGTTAAAGGCAGTATCAAACTTCAAGAAAAAACATATTATGGCACCAAGATGGATGGCAGGTCAGAAGATTGGACAGAATTTAAAGAACAGCAAAGAATGACAAAATGATTAATAAGAGAGAAAAATTAGAGTATGAGAGAAAGCTGGCTGGAAATATAAAGATGGATAGTGAGAGTTTCTATAGATATCTAAATAAGAAAAGCGTTAACAAAGTGAGTGCTGGCCCAAAGAGAGTGCATCTGGGGGATTAATAATTGAAAGTAAGAAGATGGTAGATGAATTAAACAGATATTTTGCATCAGTTTTCACTTTAGAGGATACAAGTAACATCCCAGAAATAGCTGTAAATCAGGAAATGGAAGGGACTCAGGAAAAATTACCATCACCAGAGAAGTGGTACTGGGTAAATTGTTGGAGCTGCGGGCCGACAAATCTCAGGTCCTGATGGACTTCATCCGAGGGTCTTGAATGAAGTGGCGAGTGAAATAGTTGTTGTATTGGCTTTAATTTTTCAAAATTCATTAGATTCAGGGATGGTTCCATTAGATTGGAAAATAACAAACGTAACTCCTTTATTCAAAAAGGAAAGGAGACAGAGAGCAGGAAACTACAGGCCGGTTAGTTAACATCTGTCATAGGAAACGTGTTAAAAGCTATTATTAAACGTGTTATAGCCATGCACCGAAAAATTTTAAGCAATCAGGCAGAGTCAGCATGGTTTTGTGCAAGGGAAATCATGTTTAACCAATCTATTGGGGTTCTTTGAAAGAATTACATGTGATGTGGATGAAGGGGAACCGGTGGATGTACTGTACTTAGATTTCCAGAAGGCATTTGATAAGGTGTCACAACCAATGTTATTGTGGGAAATAAAAAGCTCATGGTATAGGGGGTAGCACATAGATAGAAGATTGGATAGAAGATTGACTCGCTAACAGGAAACAGAGAAGGCACAAATGGATATTTTTCTGGTTGGCAAGATGTAATGAGTGGCATGCCACAAGGACCAGTTCTAGGGCCTCAACTTTTTACAATTTATATAAATGACTTGGATGAAGGAACAGATGGTATTGTTGCTAAATTTGCTGATGACACAAAAGATACATAGCAAAGTAAGTTGTGAAGAAGATGTAAGGAGACTACAGAAGTAGATAGGTTAAGTGAATGGGCAAAGACTTGGAAAATGGATTAGAATGTGGGAAAATGTGAAATTGTCCATTTTGGCAGGAAGAATAAACAAGAAGCATATTATCTAAATGGTGAGAGATTGCAGAGCTCTCTGATTCATAGGGACTTGGATGTCCTAGTGCATGAATCACAAAAGGCTAGAATGTAGGTAGAGCAGGTAATTCAGAAAGTTAACAGAATGTTATCATTTATTGTGAAGGGAATTGAACACAAAAGTAGGGAGGTTATGCTTCAGTTGTACAGTGCACTGGTGAGACCACATCTGGAGTACTATGTAGTTTTGGCCTCCTTATTTAAGGAAATATGTAAATGTGTTAGAAAAGATTCAAAGAAGATTTGCTAGGCTTAGACCAGGAATGGGTGGGTTGTCATTTGAGGAAATGTTGGTCAGGCTAGGTTTGTATCCATTGGGATTTAGAAGAGTAAGAGGTTACCTGATTGAAATCTTTAAGATCCTGAGGGGCCTTGACAGGGTGAATGTGAGGAGGATGTTTCCTCTTGTGGGAAAATCTAGAACTAGGGGTCACTAGAATTCAACAAGAGCCCCTCGACAGCACATTCCAAACCCACAACCACTACCGTATAGAAGGACAAGTACAGCAGATAGATGGGAATGCCACCACCCGGATGTTCCCCTCCAAGTTACTCACCATCCTGAATTGCAAATATATTGCAATTCCTTCACTGTCACAGGATCAAAATCCTGGAACTCCCTTCCTAACAGCACGGTGGGTATACCAACACCACATGGATTGCAGTGGTTCAAGAAGGTAGCTCACCATCACCTTCTCAAGGGCAACTAGGGATGGGCAATAAATGCTGGCCCAGCCAGCAAAGCCCACATCCCGTGAATGAATAAAAAACACTGTTTAAAAATAAGGGGTCATTCATTTCAGACAGGGATGAGGGGAATTTTTTTCTTGCAGAGGATTGTTAGTCTTTGGAACCCTCTTCCACAAAAGGCGGTGGAAGCAGAGTCTTTGAATATTTTTAAGGCAGAGGTAGATAGGTTCTTGATTAACAAGGGTGTGAGAGGTTATTGGGGGTAGGCAGGCCATTACAATTAGATCAGCCATGATCTTACTGAATGGCGGAGCAGTCTTGAAGGGCCAAGTAGCTTACTCTTAATTCATATGTTCATATTTTCATCTATTAATCCAGGTCTTATTGATGATTTGAAAGTCTCCTCTGCTTTGGTTGCAGGCGTCCTTTGTGAAATGGTTTTGCTGATTCTTAGTCCACTCCATAGATCTAGAGGCCAAACCTGTCCCTAATTTGGTGCAAACTGACAATCTTACTTAAATAGGACCAGTGTGGAAGGAAATCACAGCAGTGGAATAGTGAAAGGGAGGTGGCTTTTCAAAAATTGCGACTAAGGTGTATTTTTGTGTCAGTGGGAATCAATCTTCACTCTGCTGTTCTGTTCCTGACCCTAAATTTCTTGATGGGGAAAGGTTGGGTGCATTTCTAAGCACTCGTGTCCCTGCTACTTACTGTCCAGCAATCCCATAGACATTGAATAATGATGAGCTTGGGCGGCTAGGGGATTGGAATTGATTGCAGTGTTTCCCCCACCAAACACATTTGAATACTGACCAAATGTGCAAACAACGGGCAGTCAATTGGCACCATTGAAACTGTAACTTAGCAAGACATCAGTACTTTCACGTAAAGGGGGCAGAGACAATAAAGCTGGGGAAAATTATTTTAAAAAGTAATCACAAAGCAGTATATGAGTGCTTTACAGTTCCTCTATGATATAGAAGAGATACAGAAACTTTGGCAATCAGAGGGCATTTACTCATTGTAAAGAAGCACATGAAGTGTACACTGTGTGACAAGAGCCCTAATTATTCCTTCCCTGTGTTAGCACTTGATTTTATCAGAAACTATTTTGTTCCATTTCTCTCTGCTCTAGCTGTACCATGCATTATGCTTAATGGACAGGCCCACCCCTCTATATAGAGCACCAGTTGCAGACCTGAAAGAGTTTGCCTCCATTCTTCTTTCCTTCTTTCCTCTGAGCAAGTTTCAGAGCACCATTCAGCAAGGGTGAAATTGGATAAGGGTATGGATGTAAACTGGTTGTATTGTATTAATCACCCGCTACAGGTTCGACCCAATAGTAGGTTCCATTTAGTTCAATAGAACTGAACCTCTGCCAAGTCGTATAGCAAACAGCAAAAGTGAGTCTATCTGTTTTGGATCCCAGCCCGAGTCCAATTTCACCTCAAAAAGTCTCTGTCCTGTGCTAGTGATAGTGACTGATAATGATCGGGATCTTATTATAGGTGTATGAGGGTCCCATCACAACACACTGTAGCACACTCTTCATATCCACTTTTGAATATTTTACCAATTCACCTGCAATTCCCCATACATTTCCGATTTTTAAAATTCAGTCAGTGAGCATATCTTCTACCTCTTCAATCATCAACAATGGGGCAATATTGATTGTAGTTGGAATTCTGAAGAAGCTAGTGCCTTTTGGGCTAAACGATTGCTCCAAATAGTTTGGAGATGGACAAAGCTGCAGTATGGCAAAGGCAGGGCTGCCACTCAATCATAGCTGTGCAGTAAAATTACTGCTATGTCATATGATAGATGAGCATCTCCTGATGCATGGCACTTCCATTGTCGGCACTGTTTTTCAGGGGAAACTTGGACATTTAAGGACAGCACTGGATCTTACGAGCAGCTGCAAGACTTCCACATTCTGGTCCTTTAATCAATAAAAATTATGGAATCTCCAAGTTCCGTGCCATAGATGATGTAAATGGGGTCCAGAAGCACACAAAGGTGACGGGTCTCTAGTTGAATTACTTCCCCAAATTTAGAGGTAGGTGTTACGGTTTCCTCGGACATAGTCTCAGGATAAGGGGCCGGCTATTTAGGACTGAAATGAGGAGAAAAAGGAACATAGGATTTAGGTACAAGAGTAGACCATTCAGCCCTTCGAGCCTGCTCCACCACTCAATAAGATCATGGCTGATCTGATCGAGCTCTTAACTCCACATTCCTGTCTGCTGCCCATAACCCTTGACTCCCTTGTCTATCAAAAATCTGTCGAGCTTTGCCTTGAATAAATTTAATGACCCAGCCTCCACAGCTTTTTTCCTATTTATTTATTTATTAATTTTTATTTCTTCACTCAGAGAGTTGTGAATCTTTGGAATTCCCAACCCTGAGAGCTGTGGATGTTCCATTACTGCATATTTATCTTTCCAACTCACCTGCAATTTCCCCACTTCTATTAAAATTTATAAAATACTTTGTTAATATTTCCTCCAAAACAATGGGCAGAATTTTCTGCCTGCTGCGCGGGCGGGCCTGATCCAATCTCCGGTGGGCAGGCAGCTGATCCCTGCCGGGGAAGTGGGTCCTGCTGACGTTTTACGTGAGCGGGCCAATTAAGGCCCACCCAGCGTGACATCCGACGGGAAGTGCTATGCGCTTCCTGTGCGGGCGGAGGGGATTCTCCAAAAACGAGAGTGCGCTCCTTCGTACATGTGCACAAAAGAGCACACATCTCCCTGAGGCTAAGCGCTGCCTCAGGGAGATCACTGACAGTTTTTAAAAACGTTAAAAATAGAAAAAATAAATCCTTAATACGTGCCCCTCATGTCACATGAGATGGGACATGTTCATAAATGACACTAAAACTTCATTAAACTTTTTAAATCCCTACATGAAACCTCATCCCGCCGGTGGATGAGGTTTCATGTTTTTTCTATTCCCCACCAGGGCTCCTGGCCAGCTCGCCAACCTTAAGGTTGGCCAGGCAGATCCTTTTAATTGTTTCAATGATCCTGTCAATGGCCTCAATTGGCCATTGACAGGTCAGCAGGCCTGCAGCTGATTTTGCTGCGCCCCCGCCTTCCTGAAAATTTAAATGGGGTGGGTTAACGTCGGGGGTTCCTCCCGATGTCATCCCACATCATTTTATGTGTCGGCAAGCAGGCCCCGCCCCTTACTCACCGACAGCAAACTTCAGCCCAGTGTAGAATTACTTGAGTACAAACCTTTATTTTACAGTCAAAAACTGTTGTTCAAAGAGATGTAGCTGAGGAGCCATGCACTCAAATCAGAAAAATGGTTTAAACTCTTAACTAAGTTGGGAAGGTCCACTAGAATCAAATTAGGAAGCTCTGCTTATTAATTAGCAGCAAAAAAGTTGGCTGTATGAGGAACGTTTGGAAATGATTGTGGAGCAATGTAATTAACTGTTTGGAACTGTCAGTAGCAGGGTGCTCTGAAATGGAGATTTTAAAATCCACCAAAATTGAAAGCAGAGTTTGAAAGTCAATTCAAAATGGCATAACATAAATGTAACTTCATACAGGATATTTACTCATTAGTATTCTTCTAAAAATAAAACATTTCTACTCCAACTCCAATGATAGTACCTTTCAAAGCCTCAGCACATGCCTATATGTTTCACTTAAAAGCAATCACAGTCCCGATATCACTGCTGGAGGGGTTTTGCCTCTGATGGCTGAGGCTGACAAATCTTGGCAGAAAAATAAATGTTTCAATTCCCTTACAAGAGTGGCTCTCAAAACTGAGGCAACCACTCGTTTTCCTTGCAGTCTCAATGGCACTGGAGGACCAGCCTGCCATCTTTATTTGGACAGCTGGGATGGCAACAGCTTGTTGATTGTGTGCTATTGGGGAGATTATTGCCATGGTCCCATTGCCATCCTCATTTGGTTCCGACCTTGGGACTCACCCCACACCAGTCAAACTCCGGCTCATGATTCAGGGGCAAAAGTGTGACCTGCTGAACTAAACTGGAAGTCACTGAGTTCCAACTGGAGCTCAGCTGGTAATGCACTGCCTTTTGCTGAATGGTAACACTGACCATGAACCTCCTAATTAAGTTCAATCCCTAATCTGTGCTGAATCAGCTCAACTCAGCCAGAAGGGTACTGATAAAATTCTAAGTGCCATGGGAAAGAGAGGATTAAACTTACCAGGGTCTGCCACCTCCCATTACTATCTGTGACCTTTGTTGGAACGTATGAACAATAATGGATAGGAAAGATCACTGGCCCATCCAGCCTGTCTCACACAACTGTGATGTCTTATGCATCACAATATATAGAGTCCCCACCCCATCCAAAGGCCATGCACTCTCCTCAAATAATTCCTAAAATTCCTCTCCATCCCACTAAGGGTTTAATTAATGTCATATGGTAGCAGGTAATCACCACTCCTGCCAGAAACAGGTCTAGCCCTTGACTGAAGGATTTCAGCAAAGCAGTGTTCACAACAATGCTGGTGACTTCTTTTATTCGTTCATGGGATGGGGGCATCGCCGGCTAGGCCAGCATTTATTGTCCATCCCTAATTGTCCTTCAGGACTGAGTGGCATGCTAGGCCATATCAGAGGGCAGTTAAGAGTCAACCACATTGATGTGGGTCTGGAGTCACATGTAGGCCAGACCAGGTAAGGACGACAGATTTCCTTCCTTATAGGGCATTGGGTTTTTACGACAATTGACAATGGCTTCATGGTCATCATTAGACTTTTAATTCCAGATTGAATTCAAATTTCACCATCTTCCGTGGTGGGATTTAAACCCAGGTCCCCTGAGCATTACCCTGGGGCTCTGGTTCATTAGTCCAGTGACAATACCACTACACCACTCCACCCCCAACCCAAAGGCCCATATTTTCTGGGAACAGAATATTGAACTGAGTTCTGATCTTACATGATGTGAGATTGTGACTCCCAGGTTCCCCCTATCCTAACAGGTGTGTGGACCACTGGCAGGAGCGGATTGACTTCAACTATATATTCTGATCAGCCAATTAACGTTCACCTCCTTGTATTACACATGAAGAATAATCATTTCGGATAGTATAGGACTATGCTGGATGCCTGAGCAACTGCAGCTTGACATGAGTCAGTAAAAGAGGGGAATGGAATGAATGGACTAAAAATGCAATAAGGTCCATCAATGGGTGGAGGAACATAATGTGCTATTAACCTAGAACAATTGGAAGTAAACTTTATGCCCCCTGCTCATTTCAATGAAAATGCTTTGCAGTTCAGTGCTACACATGTTGCTGAGAGGCTGCAAGCTCATCAGAGGGTCAAGTTCAGGGGGGTTAGCACCATTTGAAGCTAGTCTACACTCCTTAAAGCCAGATGGCTATAGATGCACTATCGCTGAACATATGTAAGGTGGAATTAGGCAGATTTTTGGTGTCTCAGTGAATAAAGGGATATGGGGTGCCAGTGGGAAGGCAGAGTTGAAGCAGCATATCAATCATCAGCATTGAATGGCAGAGCAAGCTTGAGAGGCTGTAAGGCCCTATTTCTTATGTTCTTATATTCTTATGTTTGTTCTGAATGTTTTTGACTTGATTTCCTTCCTCTGCTCCAAATGGCTACGGCTTTCTGAAGCGTAAAGTAATTATGTTGAGAGAAGTTTAGAGAGCTACAGGAATTGAAATCTCAGAGTCAAACACATGGTGACCAACACAAGGAATGGACTCCCAGGAAGGCTGGACTATTCTGGAAACTTAAAGAGCCAATTTCGATGTTCCACAGGGACGGAGTTTGGGAATATTACTTTAGATGAACATAAAATGGGTGAAGATTTTCCTTCTCCAACATTATCTTGTGATCTTCTGATCACACCTGGCTGACTCCTGGGTCTAACTGTGAGAAAGGCAGAGTGACATGCTTGCAACAGTGTAATATTTGAATTGCTGTGTGCAATGTTATGGAAAATCTGCTGTTGCATTGAAAATATAAAATTCCTTTTTAATGTATGATTTAAACAAGCTGAGATGCACTAACCACTGTTTACCACAAACTAAAGTATATCCATAGAAAGTGAGTAATAAATGCATATTCATAGTTTACAGAAAGTCCAGCTCAGCTACCCTGACCTGGAGCAGATTGAATTTTCCTCTCTTTAAATCAATCCATATTTAGAAAATACTCTGGACTTATTTCTTAAAGTATGTGTATGAAGCCTTAGCATGTTGCTGTTAAATTTCACTTGTTTGCTATTTTAATGTATTGGTTAACTGATGTGGACAAAGACATTTCATTTGATGTGTTCAGACTTCTTACACTAATATTTGAAGAATAGAAATTGAAGGTTTAGCAGCTTCATTTTCAGTTCCTTAAATTATTACAACAAGCTACTGAAAACAGATTTTGATCTGACAATTTACACCAGTAATAAATTAATGCTTACTCAGCTGGACAACGGTGCACGTTGTTGGTGCTGCAGTTACTAATTGTTAAGTACCAATATACCATAGCTATGGGAAAGCCATGGTTTGCATTCCTTCGAGTATAGAAGATTGACAGGTGATCTGACTGAGGTTGTTAAAATGTTAAAAGGGTTTGATAAGGTCAATAGAGAGAAACTATTTCATATGATGGAGGAATAAGATCATGAGATCATTAGAAATAGGAGCAGGAGTAGGCCATTCACTCCCATCAAGCCTGCTCCACCATCCAGTAAGATCATGGCTGAACTAATTGTGACCTAAACTCCACTTTCCTGCCTGCACCCCTATAACCCGCAACTCCCTTGTTGATCAAAAATCTGTTTAACCCAGCCTTGAATATATTCAATGATCAGCCTCCACTGCTTTGTGGGGAAGAGAATTCCAAAGATTAACAACCCCATGAGAGAAGAAATTCCTTCTCATTCCAACTGAAATGGGAAACCCCTTATTTTTAAACAGTGTTCCATATTTCTAGATTCCTCCACGAAGTAAAACATTCTCTCAGCATCTATTCTGTCAAGTCCCCTTTATAATCTTATGTTTTAATAAAATCACCCTTCATTCTTCTAAACTTCATTGAGTTTAGGCCCAAACTGCTCAACCTTTCTTCATACGACAATCTCTTCAACCCAGAAGTCAACCTAGTGAACCTTTTCTGAACTGTTCCCAATGTCAGTATATTCCTCCTTAAGTAAGGAGACCAAAGCTATACACAGTATTCTAGATGTGACCTCTCCAATGCCTACATTGTTGTAGCAAGGCTTCTCTAATTTTGTCTATTTTTCATTCAGATCCATCATTTGTTGCCTATCCCTAATTGCCCTGAGTGTCTCGCTAGGCCATTTCAGCAGGCAGTTAAGAGTTAACCACATTGCTTTGGGTCTGGAGTCACATGGAGGCCAGGCCAGGTAAGGATGGCAGATTTCCTTCCCTAAAGGGCATTAGTGAACCAGATGGGTTTTTTTACAGCAATCAATTATAGTTTCTTGGTCACCATTACTGCAACAAGCTTTATATTTCAGATTTAGCCATTTGAACTTAAATTCCACCAGCTGCCATGGTGGGATTTGAACACATGTCCCCACAGCAAAGCCTGGGGCTCTGAATTACTGATCCAGTGGCATTACCATTACACCACCATAGCCCCTTGCAATGATGGCCAACTTTCCATTTGCCTTTCTAATTTGGTTGCTGTTGCTGCATGTTAACTTTTTGTGATTCATGTACAAGAACAACAGGATGACCAGCTCTGGGGAGAAAAAATACTATGTTATGGAGGACTGTAGGGTTGGCATGGGGGGTTGGGGAGGGTTCACTTTTGAGCCTGGCC
Source organism: Carcharodon carcharias (assembly GCF_017639515.1). NCBI lineage: Eukaryota > Metazoa > Chordata > Chondrichthyes > Lamniformes > Lamnidae > Carcharodon > Carcharodon carcharias. The sequence goes on from NC_054474.1 coordinate 128,629,522, forward strand.
ATGGGCCTGTAACTGTCTCCTTCACCTGACCCAACTTCAGAACCATTCCCTACCCTGAATCAGGCCTGACACTAATGCCACTGGGTGGGACCCCACCACCCGTGGGTCCCCAACCTCTGGCGACTCACTGGACACCCTCAACCCAAACCACCAACTGCTGAGGCTGAACAACTCTGAAAAGAGTCTTGACCAGTGTTCCCTGTGCTTCATCATGGCTGTGGGGGTTCAGGTCTGAGCAGGTGCAGAAGCACAGTGCACATGTGCAGATACAAAAGGTCCAGGTACTAGAGAAATCTGGGACAAATAGTGTCCCTGGAAGCAAGGCCCAGGATATCGGATGGAAAGCCAAATTCTGGGACAGTTCTAGAAAATCTGAGATTAAATAATATTAAATAATAATACATAATATTCCGCTTTTCTATTCTCCCTGCCAAAGTAGATAACCTCTCATTTTTCCCCACATTATACTCCATCTGCCAAATTTTTGCCCACTAATTTTAACCTACCTATATATCTTTGCAGACTTTTTCTGGGTGGGATTTTCCAGTCCCACCTACCATGGGAACAGTCACTGATGGGACGGAAAATTTGACCCACCAGCAAAAGATCTGTTGACTTCAGGTAGGAATTTCCAGTCCCGCAGTGGGTGAGATCAGAAAAATCCCAACCTTTGTATCCTCCTCACAACTTGCTTTTCTATTTATCTTTGTCTCATCAGCACATTTGGCAACAATACAGTCCGTCCCTTCATCCAAGTTATTAATATAGGTTGCAAATATTTGAGGACCCAGCACTGATCACTGAGGCACTGCAGTGTTACAGTTTGCCAACCTGAAAATGACCCATTTAACCTGACTTGCTGTATCTTATTAGAGAGGCTAATATATCACCCCCAACATCAGAAGTTCTTATATTATGTAGTAACCTTTTATGTGGTACCTTATTGAATACCTCTTGGAAATCTAAACCTACATCTACTTGTTCCCCTTTATCCACCCTGCTTGTTATATCCTCAAAGAGATATAATACATTTTACAAACATGATTCCCTTTAACAAAACCACGTTAATTCTGCCTGATTGTATTGTGATTTTCTAAATGTCTTGCTACTACCTCCTTAATAATATGTAATATGAAATCCAAGCATGGATTACACAAAGGCTAATAAACAGGGCTCTTTTATTCCACTGGCATCAACTCTTTATAAAGATTAGTGGAAAAGCTTAACTTAGAGGAACCTATTTTTACAACAAATATTCATGGCTGGTGCTCCAAATCCACCAGGAGACTATCAAAAGTTTAACTCCTGATCTCCGAATCAGCCAGGTAGCAGAGCTCAATTGTTGGAGTTCTTACTGCTAACTTCCCATGACCACGTGAACCCGATCACCTTGTCACAAAGGGGATCTTCCTTTCCTCATGGCCCCTCAAGCTCAGGTTGCTGTCCAGGTGGCCCACCTAGATCTCCAGCAGCTGTCTGCCCACTCCACTGCCACTTCCCAGCTCTCCAAACACCGTCAAAGGCCTCAATCTGCCCTGTTCACAGCCTCAGCTATTCAACACAGCAACTGACCAGCCTTGAACTGCTGCTCCAGCAACTTGCTGCAGCCCTGTTCTCTCTCTCCCTCTTTCCATGAAGCTTCTAGTCCCTTCTTCTTCTTTAGCCACAGTCTGTGCTCAGGCTCTGCCCCAGTTTGCTGAGGACTTCATCTCTTGCCTTGAGGGAAGCCCCCAACTGAAGCCCCTGCCCGGCACCTTCCTGGGCTGATAACTTCTGATCGCAGGGACTTAGTGTCATGCAGGGAATGACCTGCAGTTGTTCCCACCCCACTCTGAAGTCTGAGGGCCTGCTCACCTCCCTCACTACAAATGGATTTGAGCATTTCCCAATGACAGATGTTATATTAATTGGCCTTTGCTTTCCTGCTTTATATCCTCCTTTCTTGAATAGAGATATTACATTTGTGGTTTTCCTTTCCAAAACAAGAATGAGGGCATTATCATGATAAATAGGAAGAGGAATAAGAAACAGGAGCAGAGTAGGCCATACCGCCCACTAAGCCTGCTCCACCATTTAATAATGTCATTGCTGAACTTCTGCATCAATTCCATTTCCGACTGTATCACCTGATCCCCTCACTCCCTTAGTGTCCAAAAATCTATCAATTTCATTCTTGAATATACTCAATGACTGAGCAACCATAATCCATTGGGATACAGAATTCCAAAAGTTCACAAGCCTCAGGGTGAAGGAAATTCTCCTCCTCTCAGGCCTAAATGGTCAACCCTGATCCTGAAACCAAGATTCTTAAATATAGACTCTCTAATCAGGGAAACAGCTTCTCATCATATATCCTGCCAAGTCCTTTAAGAATTTTGTACATTTCAATGAGATCAACTCTCATTCTTCCAAATTTCAGAGAACACAGGCTCATTCCACTCAATTTATCTCCACAGGACAGTCCTCTCATCTGAGAAATTAATTTAGTGAAACTTTGCTGCACTGCCTCCTATATCATTCCTTTGGTGAAGAAACCAAAATTGTACATGTTACTCCAGATGTTATATCACCAAAGCCCTAATCATTACAGCAAGCTTACCTTACTCTTATTCTAGGCTAACATAGCATTGGTCTTCCTCATTGCTTGGTGAACTTGTATATTTACTTCCTGTCATTCATGAGAAGGACTTCTAAATCCCTCTAAATCCCAACATTTACTAGTCTGACCTTTTAAAAAATATTCTGCTTTCCCATTCTTCCTACCAAAGGGTTAATTTCACACTTCACTACATTACACACCATCTGCCACCTTCTTGCCTATTCACTTAACTAGTCTATGTCACTTTGCAGTCTTTTTACACCCACTATGGACAGTCTACATCTACTGGTTCCCCCTGTAAGTTACGCCCTCATAAATCTCCAGCAGATTTATCAAAATCATGTTGGCTCTGTCTAACCATACTGTGATTTTCCAAGTACCCTGTGGTGATATTACACTCCTCTTCTTTTGATATAACGCTATCCTTAAATTCTCTAATTATCTATGGTTGTATCACTTTTCCAGTTGCACTTTTATTCTTCAAGAAAATGTGTATTCACTGAAAATTATGTTCTTTAAATATTTTCCATTACTCACCTACCAGCATATCTTTTAATCTAATTTCTGAATCAAGTTCAGCCAATTTGCCTCCCATACCTCCATAATTGGATTCATTTAAATTTAAGATCCTAGGGCAGAATTTTCTAGCCCCGTCATGGTGGGGGTGGGATTGGAAAATGCGCGAGCCATTCAAATGTCCATTGCCTTTGGTAGACCGGAACAGCCTGTCAGTGGGAGGGGCCAGAAAATTCCGCCCCTAGTTTCAGACTTAACCACACATCACTCCCAAATTTCATAAATATTTTGAAATTATGAAAATATTGTGAAATAATATGATTACTCTTCTTCAGTGGATCCTTTACCACATGATTACTAATTAACTGGATTTCATTGCACAATGCTAGATCTAAAATAGACTGTTTGCTGGCTAGTTCCTTGATATAATTTTCTAATCTTAGAATTAGAGCCAGGTTATTTAGCAGAAAATCAGGATAGATACTAGCAATATGGTAGTGGAAATCCTCCAAAGGTTGTGGATGCTGAAACTATTTGGACTTTCAACATTGAGACCCATACATTTTTGTTAGGGAAGAGTATCAATTGATTTGCAGCAAAGACTTGAAAAGGGAGTACAGGTCAGCCATTATGTACTTGATAGGCAGAGCAAGCTCAAGATATGGAATGGCCTAGTCCTATTCCCATGTTTCCATGCAGAGACTTGACAGACATTTGGCAGAAAACAGGATCTGAGACATTGTACTTTAAGTTTTTCTTTTACTTTGGCACCATCCATCTAGAAGGCAATAGCCTGTTGCAGTGCTGGCTGTTCCATTGTTATGTGTTGCTACTCAGCCTGTGCTTGTGCACCATCAGTGAGTGTGAATATTCTACTTCAGTTAGAGTGTCAACCAAAAGCATGATGAGGTCTGTAAGGGTCACTGCTGCAGTGCCTTTGTAATGGGCATGTGGTTAATGAACTGTTCGATTACAGAGAGCTGACGAAATAAAATTATTCCAGAGTTGGCTATCCACCTCTACTGTATGTATCAGAGAGTCAACTTGGTGATAGAGCAATGATACATTAGGAATGTGTGTAATTAAATTGATTTGTTTCACATCACAGCACCAAACCAGATTTCACTAGTAAAATCCTAATCATCCAGGGCTCATTCTCATCTGCTAGTCCTTTCCATGTGAGTCATATAATCAACTGTTAAAGAAATGATGAGGGTAATTACTTTCATACTTATACAGCTTGTGAGTGCATTTGCTGTCAAGATGATCCTATTAAATACTTCAGGACTAAAAATAACAAACCTGCTCACCCATGTTTGACTAGCTTAAAATGAACTTTTTCCTGACAAATGCAGCAGAATGATCATTTAAAGATGCATTGGCTGGCGATTCCCTGGATTGCATGTAAGCTGCCTTATGACCACAGTGATTTGATTAAAATAGAAAGAGGCAAGAAATGTTGCAAGAGAGAAGGGTAAAGGCACTGGGCATATGAGTTGACTGAAGAATCACTCCTTGAATGATCAGCTATTCTTTGTATCCTGCCCATAATTATGTGTCCACTTGCAGTAAGATTGGTGTGAGATCCCATTCATGAATCATTCACAGTTATTGAGACTATTAGGCAGCTGGCATGGTCTTGTATAATGACTAACCAATACATTGAATAATGAGTTTCTCTGGCATGATGATTCCAACAGGTGGGGAAAAAAACGCCCAACTTTAAATATGAACTGAAAACACCAATCACTTTAGCAGTGCAGAAATTAGACCCAGCTTTTTTGCAGAGTGAAAGTAATTCATTAAATTAATTAGTGTCAAGAAGACAAATTTCTAAGGGACAGGGAGTCTTATTGTGACAGAATGTAATTAACTCCTTCTCCCAGATAATCATTAACGTGTAGTAATGGTGGATCTCACTCTAAATTATTCAAGTCCCACTGAGGCTTTGGCCTGTCAGTTGATAAATAAATGTGAGAATGGAGAACGTGAAACAATATCTATAATTCTGGGAAGAAAAAAACCTATTACTAACTGACACACAGAGAATTGCCAGTGAAATGTAAGTCTCTGAGGGGTTTGTGTGTCACTGCTCGTGCTGCCAAAACTCTGACTAGGGGCAGTTGGACCTAATTTCCTTTGCAAGATTTGATAGGATGTCTAATTAGTTTCCACTTGCCACCTGTCTAAGGTTCTTAGTTCACTCGTTTACTCATCTGTGTTGCTCATGAATTCAAAATATCATTTTTCCTGAGAAGTACATGAAATGTCATTGCTAGTGCTATGGGGAGTTTCTGTTTAACATCTGTGATCTGCACAGTATTCCTTAAGGAACCACTGTTCCAGAGTCAGCTGTATTTTAGAGTGTTGCAGAGCAAGCTCACTTACAGTTTTTTGCCAATTTGTATTTTGCTTAAGGAACCCTTTACCCCCACCAAACCTCCCCCCGCCCCAGCTGGGTGATCATCCATTGCTACCTGTCTCAGCTGAGAGAACAATGACAGCAGGGAGCTCAGTGCAGCCTGATATCATGGCTAACAATAATTGAGTGAGTCTTCCCAGGCTGCACTGGCCAGGCAGCAAAGAGCTGCTATAGAGGAAACTGTGCAGTTACCCAGAGGTGCATGTCGTATGAGCTATGCAGTTGTTCGGCTGTTGTGACCCTTTCATGATGGGGGAAGTTTAACTAGTTATTCTGATTGAATATGTGGGAGTCCGACTTTCACAAGCATAAAGGCACTGTACAATATAGGGCTGCTGTTAACAACGTTGGAGGCTAATGCTATCGATGAAGCAGCATGAATTATCACCTCAAAAGATTATCATTTCCTCATGATGCCAGAGGAACAGAGCAATGGGCAGCAAATGTAAATTCACCGAAACACAAAGGGACTAGCATTAAAGTAGCTCATCCACTTCTGTCCCAGCATCAGAGGAACCCCCATTCCCTCCCTGCACAGAATGCATCTTCCCTGTCCAGCTATGAGCTTGTGCTCTTGGCCTGTCCTGGCTTTGCACCTCAAACTTCTTTATGTCCCATTGCCTTTTGTTTCTTATAATGCTCAAGCTTCACATCCTCCACCCTCAGCCTTGGATCTGAGTCTACTCATCCCATTCACCCTGCCCCCAGCTCTCATACCCACCATCCTGTGGTTCCAGAGCCGAATGATTGTATATGGATTCTATGCAAATACAGTAATTTCCAATAACTGTAATCACTCTGCATTAAAAGGAATGAAAATATTCCTTTTATACGGCATCTTTGATATTCTTAAGACTTCCCAACCAAATACTTTTGAAGTATAGTCACTATAATAATGTAGGAAACACATCAGCCCATATGCGGAAGGCAAGATCTCACAAACAACATTGTGCTAATAACCAGATAATCTGTTTTAGTGGTGTTGATTGGTAGATAAATATTGGCCAGGGCACCAGGGAGAAATCCCATCCTTCTTTGAAATAATGCCAAGGGATCTCTTGCATCCACCTGAGAGGCAAACATCTGGGATCATGCCTTATCTGAAAGATGACACCTCTGACTTTATAGTGCTCCCTCAGTGCTAACTTGAGTTTTGTGCTCAAGCCCCAAGAAGGGAGCTTAAGACCGGTTAGTTTGACATCAGTGGTGGGTAAGGTTTTCAAAGCAACAATAATAAGGGAAAATAATCAATAGGTGCTTGGAGAGGTTTGAGTAAGGCTAGCTAGCACAGATTTGTAAAAGGCAGATCGTGCTTGACAAATCTAACTGAATTTTTTGAAAAAGTAACAGAGAAGGTTGATGTAAGGAATGCAGTGGGATGTTGTCTATATGGGTTTTTAGAAAGTGTTGGACAAAGTACAGCATAAAAAGGCTGTTTAACAAAATTGAGGCTAATGGAATAGGAGGGTTAGTATTAAATTGGATTTTTAAAAAATGGCTTACATACAGAAAACAGAGAGTCTTGCTAATGGTTATTTTTAGTCTAGAGGATGGTAGACAGTGGTGTTCCCCAAGGGTCGGTTTTAGGGCCCCTGTATTTTTTTTTGCATAAATGACTTGGATATTGGAATATGGAGTAAATGTCAAAATTTGCTGATGATAGCAAACTTGGAGGAGTGGTAAACAGTGAGGATGATACTAATCAATTGCCAAAGGACATAGATAGAAGAAAGGGCAGACAAGTGGTAGATGGAATTTAATACAGGAAAGTGCGAAGTGATGCATTTTGGCAGAAGGGATGGGGGGTGCAATAGACATAATGATGAAACTCTTTGTAGTTTGCAGGGATGGAGGAGCCATGTGGTGCATGTGCATAGATCTTTGAAGGTGGCAGGACATATTGAGAGATTAGTTAGCAAAACATATGGGATCTTTGGCTTCATAAATAGAGGCATTGAGTATGAAAGCAGAGAGGTTATGCTGCACCTTTATAAAGATCTGGTTAAGCCACAACTAGAGTATTGCATCCAGTTATGGCCATCACACTTTAGGAAGGATGTGAAGGTCTTAGAGAGGGTGCAGAGGAGATTTACCAGAATGGTTCCAAGGATGGGGAATATTAGCTACAAGGTTAGGTTAAAGAAGTTGGGGTTGTTCTCCTTGGAGCAAAGCAGGATGAGGGGAAACTCGATAGAGGTGTACAAGATCATGACAGGTTTGGATAAGGTAGTCAAGGAAACTTTGGGTCCATTCATTGATGGGACAAGAACTAGGGGGCACTAATTTAAGGTTTTGGGCAAGAAATACAGAAGAAATGTGAGGTAGAACTTTATTATTCAGTGAGTGATAATAACCCAAAACTCACTGTCCACGCAGATGGTGGAAGCAGAGCCGATCAATGATTTTGAAAGGAAATTGAATGGGCAGTTGAAGGAAATAAACTTGCAGGGCTACAGAGATAGAGTTGGGTAATGGTACTGATTGGATTGTTCCATTGAAAGCCAACATGGATTTGATGGGCTGAATGGTGAAGAAACCATAACTTTAGAGAATAGTTCCTCTTGTGTTGAAGACTATGGATAAAAACAAATTCCATTTTGACTCGCTGGTTGGAGTTCAGAATTGGCAGAAATGGATTTATGTCCTTGACATGGTGGGGATGATTATTCTACACTCAGTTTCTGCATGAGAAGTAACACAAATGTTTAGTAGCTCTGTGAATCCACATTTGCATTGTCAGATGCTCAAAGTTTACAGATTCAGAAACCAAAAACCTAATGCTCATTCTCAACAGAATAGGACCTCATGGGTTCCATGCCACCAAAAAGTCATTACCAGAATGAATGTTTATTCACTGGCTAAATAATAGCAAAGTTACCCACAGTTGACACTTTTACCTCCAGTACAGTAAGTCCATGTTTGGTAGTGGATGAGATGTTTAAAGCAGATCATCTTAACTTATGTCGTGATGAAAGAACATTTTGGAAGAACACCTTTTAAAAAGAGCTGAGAAATGCACTTAGCACCCATAATTACAATGAATTTTACAGTCATTGTGGTAAAGTGCCATTACATTACACGCAGTTCTGTTTTGTTCATTAAGAAAGCTGAATGGGCTGCTGTCCCATGATTATGGGCTTAAATGCCTGGGGAATTTCACAGATTTCATTCAAAATGCAGGAGCAGCTTGCAAGGGGATTGGGGGGGTGGGGGGGGGGGTGTACTCAATTCCCTACCTGAAGTCCAATTGAACTGTACAGTGCAATCTATTAAGAATAGGGAATATACAATAAACTTTATGGTATCCGGCATTCTACCAACTGAAATTCTCTACTAACCAGAATTTCTGATGTTCCCCCAATACAAATTGTCACTTTACCAACCGGAAGCAGTTATAAAGTTATCAGGAAGATGTACCCATATACTGTATTATTTTATACTTTAAATGATGTTTTAATGTACTGTTGAAAACTAGAAGTAAAAAGAATAGTGTTCTTTACTTCCTGAGCACTTGCATATTAGTTCATGCGACAAGTATTGCACTGTATTCCATTGGTAAGTGGAACTCTCTGTTAACTGACATTTTTGATTAGCCAGCACCACTCATTGCCCATGCATGCCAGACTATAAAGATTTTACTGTACCCTGATAGAAATTCCAAATCTCTGTCACTTTCATGCATAGAAATGTACATCAGAATTATGACATGGAATTAACTGTAGTTTAAAAGGGGTTTACCAATTTTGTATTGTTTTGTAGTATGTTATGTTACTAGAGTGGAGGTCCTATGGCAGAGTATTGCCTCTGAGTCAGAAGCTCCTGGTTCAAGTCCCACTCCAGGACTTGATGGCCAAGGAAAGTATGTTAATAAAGTGGCCTACAGGTGGAGTATCAACCTGCAAACCCTTCCAACAAATACTAATGGTAGGTGGTAAAAGCAGGGGAGATTCCTGGCCATCCATGTGATGGAAAGAAATTAGAGCCTTTACCATCACTATCCATAGCTCCAGACTGTAACATGCATGTAAAAGTTGTGATGGAACTCAAATACTTACCTTAATCTGAAGTCAGAGGTTGGGAACTCTAGGTCATCATGAGCCTCAGGCCTTTTGCTTATGCTGTGGCCAGGAAATGGCTGCACATGAACAGTTTGTTTATTTTACCTTCTTCAGGCCAGGAACTGGACCTAACGCCTGCCCAGAAGCAGGAAAGACAAAAGGCATGAAAAGCAGTTCAGGTAACCTGAACCAGAATGCCATTAAAAGTAGGTGTCCCATGGAGCAGGACATGGGAGGGGTACAGGGAGAAGGTCCGAGAAGGAAGTCCCAGGCAAGGGACAAGAACAGGGATCAGAAACAGGTCCTGTTAAGTTCAGCTAAAAGGAAGGAGCAGAGAAATAGGTTCCGAGTTAAAGAAATGGCTGCAGTGAGCAGATTTGAAGTGAAGTTGGCTTGAGAGAACTGAGAAGGCAGCCAAAGGTTGGTAACTCCGTGCTGCAGGTTGTTGGGGCAGAGGTACCCCTTTGGAGCTGTGGTGTTCTGCTTGGCAGGGCTGAAGATCTGAAATTGTGCTTGGGAGGTGATGCATGAGCGTACCCAAAAGTCCAGGGGAAAGGAATCAAGGAAGGAGATTTTGAAACCCTGCGAGTTGGGCCATTGTTGAAGCCACCCAAGTGCGAGTGACTTTTGGAAAGAATGGCAAGGCAAGACATTAAAATATGGAGATTTGAAACCCTTGTGAGAAAGGCACAGTTTCAGTGAGATTGGGTGGCTCACAATGTGACAAACGTCTGAGTTTGAAATCCATGGAATCTGATTTGGTTGCATCTGTTATAGAATGTTCAGCCTGTGTCAGAGAGAGAAGACATGGATTTTAAATTCTCTGAAAAGGAAAACTACAAATGTATTGGGGCAGTAGTTAACTGAACAATCAGTTATAGGACTCTGTAAAGTGATCAATTTATCAGAGGTGCCATTGGTAGACTGAGTTTAGGGAACTGATTTGTTTGCTCTGCTGTTGAAGAAACAGTGAGTTTAGAGTGCAGTTTTTGGGAGTCTTGGGGAGAGATATGAGTTAGGTGAGAAGGAAAATTCAGGAAATTCACTGAAAGGAAACCATTTGCAACTGTGTTAATGATAGCTGAATTGCACATTTGTAATCTTGGATTTCATTGGAACATCCAGCGAACTGTAAACCTACATCTTAAGCAGTATCATGACCATTTACACACAGTTTTGTAACATGGTCAGTCACCACCCCTGCCTCAGCCCATCTCATCTCATCAGCCTTTGTCATCTCCAGTTTTACTGGAATGCTTTTCTTGCTGAAATCCCATCCTCATTCCTCTACACACTCTAACTGCTCTCCTTGAGGTAGGACTGCTAATATTGGTCTCAGTGCCTTTAGGTTGAAGAGGGGAAAAGTGGCTACATTTCCTAGATTTTATCGCTATCAAACAATCAATGTTGGAGCCTAGTGTGAGTGTTAAGTAACATCAGGAATAGTTTAGGTTAGATGTAGTATTAGTCATGAGTCAGTGGTGACATTCTTATTCCGCATCAGGTTGTGGGTTCAAGTCCCAATCCAGAGATCTGAGCACATACGCTAGGCTGACACTCCAGAAAGTGCTGCACTGTTGGAAGTGCTGCTTTTTCAGTGGTGACATTAAGCCAAATTCTCCCCAGTGTTCTGGTCATGTATATTGGACAAAGTCATGAAGGAAAAAACAGATTATCTGGTCATTATCACTTTGCTATTAGTGGGATCTTGCTCTGTGCAAATTAGTAGCTGAGTTTCCTACTTTATACCAGTGGCTACACTTTAAAAGTATTCAATTGGCTGCATAGCACTTTGAAATGTCCCAAGGTTGTGTAAGGGGTATTATAAATGTAAGTATTCCCTTTTTTCTATCCCTGTAGTCAAATAGTCCACTGATATTCATTGTTAAGATACACACATGAATAATGACCACTTAGGGGAGATAGTGGAGGATGACTGTACTCCAGTAAAGAACAATGACTGCAGCAGTGGAGGTGGTGGTGGGGGGGGGGGGGGGGGGGGGGGGGGGGGGGGGGGGGGGGGGTGGGTGAGGGAAAGGTTGCGGGGGGCAAGAAAAAAGTAAGATTTGAGTGAGTAAGACTGGTCTCCATTGATGTGTGAAGTGATTCCATTGGCAGCAAGTTGGAAGTTTCTATTTTTATTCTTTCATGGGGTGTGGGCATTGCCGTAAGGAAAGCATTTGTTGCCCATCCCTAATTACTTTTGAACTGAGCAGCTTGCCGCACCATTTCAGAGGGTGGTTAAGATTCAACCACATTGCTGTGCATCTGGGGTCACAGGTAGGCCAGACCAGGTTAAGGATGGCAGATTTCCTTCCCTATTGGACATTAGTGAACCAGAGGAGTTTTAAACGACAATTGACAATGGTTTCATGGTCATCAATACTGAGACTCTAATCATAGAGCGTTAAAGTCTAGAAATACACAAATCATTAAACAAGCCCGGCCCATTTACCTTTTCTTCTAAAAATAGTGACAAAATTATGTAAAATAAATTAAAAGGAAATCAAAGCTTGTGTCTTCCTTGGAGGGAAATTGTGTAGTTAGTAGTGGAATTTTGCTGTACATCAGTCTTCAGATGTCTCAGGTTTTTGGTAGCTGGATTAATTTAAACAGTACAAGTATCACAATGCACAATGTGTTTAGTGCCTATTTATATTGACATGACTACCCAAATGAAACCGAGGCAGGATTTTCCCCCCGCCTGGTGGGGGGGAGGTTGAAGTGTGGGCGCGCCTCCAATCAACGCCCCCGATTGAAGGTGCGCTGCCATTTTACATGGGCGGGCCAATTAAGGCCCACCCAGCGTGATGTCCGCACGGAAGCGCTGTGTGCTCCCTGTGCAGGCGGGGGGAAATCCCTAAACCCGAGAATGTGCTCTTTCGCGCATGCGCATGAAAGAGCACACTCAACTCCCTGAAGTAAAGTACTGCCTCAGGGAGATCATCTCTACTTCACAAATTATTAAAAATAGAGGGAAAAAAATCCCTGACATGTCCCCTCATGTGACACTGTCACATGAGTTGCAACATGTCCATAACTTTTTCAAAAACTTTAGTTAAATTTTTAAAAACCTACATGAAATCTCATCCCACCCGTGGATGAGGTTTTATGTTTTTTCTAGTTCCGGCCAGGGCTCCTGGCCTGCCTGCCAACTTTAAGGTTGGACGGGCAGCTCCTTTAATCACTTCAACAACTCTGTCAATGGCTTCAATTGGCCATTGACAGGTCGGCAGGCGCACAGCTGATTCTGCTGAGCCCCCGGCTACCTGAAAATTTAAATGGTGGTGCAGTGATGTCTGGAGTTCCGCCTGATGTCACTGCGTGTCATTTTACACGTCGGCGAGCAGGCCTCACCCCCCAGTTGCCGACCGGGAAATCCTAGGAAATTGGTGGCTATTGTGCCCATTTCTTATCCTGTGAAAAAAAAACTTCCAATGTAATTAAATAATTTACCACAAAACTAATGCACTCTGCTTTTGTGTTTCACTAGTCACAGTTAATAGAAATTCCAAATTAATATTAATATGCTTAATATGTAAAAGATCAATAACATAATTGCTACTAAAATAATTAAAAAAGCTACTTCAACACCTCAGTATGGTAAACTATTATGTATCTGGAGCCACATGAAGCGTAAAGACTTGGGTTTGATTCCCTATGTATGCTGATTTAGCTGATTAGAACATAAAAACACAAGAAATAGGAAAGGTAGTAGGCTAACATCTCCTGAGGCTTGCTCTGTCATTCAACACAATCATGGTTGATTGTAATGTTCAATGGTTTAATTGTTCTGTGTTTGATTATGAGAGTCTGGTAACTGATCTATGATAACTGTACTTAATTGGTTAAGCCTGGGTGTGGACTCAGAGATAAGTAAACAGACACACAGAAAAACTTTGAGCTGGAATAAGTATGGTTACAGTCATTTTGTGAATGCAGAGATATTTTAAGGCACTGTAAATAAGCATTTTGCATACTTAGGAACTAATGTCATATCAGCATTGGTCTAAGCAATATAAAACATACAACAAGCTGGTGATACACAATACTGATCATGTACATCAGCTCTCATCATATCTCAACATCCCTTGATTCCCCTAATGTTCAATGGTGTAACAATCTCAACTTTGAATATGCGCAATAGCTAAGCATCCACAGCCCTCTGGGGTAAAGAATTCAAAGGTTCACAAACCTCTGAGTGAAGAAACTTCTTGGGTAGAATTTTGCCCTTGATGGGCGGGTGGGCCCAACCAGCTCGGAGGTGGGCGGGCAGCCGATCGCCACCAAAGCAGGCCCCGCCGCCATTTTGAGTGGGTGGGCCAATTAAGGCCCGCCCAGCGGGCTGCCCAACGGGAAGCGCTATGTGCTTCCTGTGCTGGGGTGGAGGAGGGATTCCCCAACTGTCAAAGTGTACTTTTTCACACATGCGCATGAAAGAGCGCACTACTCCCTGAGACTAAGTGCTGTCTCAGGGAGATCGGTGAAAGCTTTATAAACATCAAAAATAGAAAAATAAAAAAAATATTAAAATGTCCTCCTCATGTAACAATATCAATATATGAACAAATATGAATAAATATGAATAAAACTTTATTAAACTTTTTAAAAACAGACATGGCAGGGTCTTTAATTGTTTTAATTACCTTGTCAATGGCCTCAATTGGCCATTGACAGGTCTGCGGGTGGACAGCTGATTTCGCTGTGCGCCCGCCTTCCTGAATATTTAAATGGGGCGGGATGACGTCGGGGGTTCCACCCAACATCATCCCACGTTGGTGAGCGGGCCCTGCCCCCAACTCACCGAAGGAAAAATTCTGGCCCTCATCTCAGTCCTTAATGGCCGACACTTATCCTGAGATTATCACCCCTGGTTCTAGACTCTTCAGCCACCGGGGAAGCAGCTTCTCGGCATCTACTTTATCAAACAGTCTCAGAATTTTACACATTTCTATGAAATTACCTCTCATTCTTCTAAGCTCTAGAGAATAAAGTGGTAGAGTCTGCTGCAGTTGACCTCAGTGACCCTGGGGGAGGGAGGGGGAATATTAAGTGCAATTCATTGATGTGGAGTAAACTTCGTATCTCTGGGGAGGACAAGTTAAGACAGGTTTGGCCTTCATTGTCCTGTCACTCACACACTGCCCCTGACCCCCCCACCCCCTTGACATTCACTGTCTTGATCTTGGTAAATGTATAAAGATTAGTTACTTGAGTGAGGTACTAAAAGGCCGTCTCCCTGTGTCTTAACAAGATGGGAATACCATGCTGAGCATTGCAAGGAGACATTGGGGAAACTGGAGCTTTTTCCTTTGGAAGGAAAGGAATACCTACATAGTATTACAAAGTGTTTATGGGACAGAAATAAGCTGTTAGGCCCAACAGATCCATGCCAATGTTTGTGTTCCAGGTGAACTTCCTCCCACCATTCTTCATCTAAGCCCATCAACATACCCTTCTACAATTATTTCCATAGGGTATAGAGCTCACTATCCCTTAAATGCATCAATGCCAGTTATTCAGCACCTTTCACAACCTCAAGGCATCTCAAAGCACTTTACCATCAGTGAAGTGCTGTCAAAGTCTGGTCACTGTTGTAATAGAGGAAACATGGCAGTCAAGTTGTGTACAGCAATGTGATCATAATCAGTCCATCTGTATTTAGGTGTGGTAGGAGTAAGCACATTTTCCAGGACACCAGGGAGTACAGATAAGATAGAGGAGATCTGATAAAGGTGTGTAAATTATAAGACTTTTTGATAAAATAAAATGGTGAAAACTATGGACATACAACAAATGATGGGAGGAAAACACCAGCTAGCCCATAAACTGCCTCCATACCCATAATGGCTGCAGCTCCATTACTACAAAATTCCTACTCTCCAGCAGCCATGAAATCTTCTGGAGCAGGCAAAAAATAGAGATTCCCAGAGTCAGTAAGTGGAAAGAAAATATCTGGAAAGTTCCTCTGGTACCCCTCAGGTTATCAAACTCAGGAGATCACACTGATCACATTTATGTTAACTGTTAATCCACTTCCCTTCCATATGAAACGATAAGTGCTCCAGCAGAGAACTGGTGAATGAGTCAGGAACCAGTAGCTTAGAGGTAATGGCATTAACCAGAGAATAAAGGGAACAGTTCAGACATTATGTTTTCCCTTAAAAGAGTTGTTCAGGCATCGAGAGACTCATCATAAACAGCGGTGGCAAAAAAAAAATCCATAATTGTGTTTAAAAATGAAGTGGAGAAGTATTTGGAAAAAATGTTAAAAATCAAAGTACATGGGGAAAGAGCAGGGTATTAGTACTAAGCAGATTATCGTAAGTAAATTGGCCTTTCAGATAACCAGCACGTGCTCAATGGGCTGAGTGGCCTCCACCTATGTTGTAAAACTTCACGAGACAGTTGTAATCAGTAGGTAAATGGTATTAATTTGCAAGATGGTTGAAGGACAGGTAGTTTGCATATTTTGTCCATTAGAGGGTGCAATGGTTATAGTATACATCTATCACTGTTCATTCAATGTAAAGCATTGGTGTAAGAATGGAAAGATTAATTACATTTTCCCATCTGTTTTTTCCAGCTTTGACCCATTCATTCTATTCCAGTATTTTGATATGGTTTGGGATTGAGCCTGAATAAATGGAAGGCAACACAAGCAAAAGGATCAGGATGCAGCACACATGAAGTCATTATAGCAATCTTGCTTCTGCAATTGTAATGGCATTGCCTGATTTCTGGAGCCCACAACATATATTTATCTGCAGACAATTGTTGGTAACAACTGCTCGATGTGGACATGAACTCAACAAAATGTTCTTTATAATGATATTATTTATATTAAGTGACTGTGGGAGCAGGCAAGATTCCAAGCAATGTATTTCTGGAGCATTGTCATTGTGAAGAAATCCAGCCATAATGAGGGCTTATAAGGTTTAAAGGGTAATGAAAGCTGAGAAAAGGTTCATTTTATTAAAAATTAAAATACAGTAAACATTCCATAGATATGGGTCTATGCATTAAGGAATTTTTCCCTTTTTACAGCAATAAGAGAACCCCGATAAAATAAACCCTCACTCAAAATCAGAATAAAATATCTTTTTGCAAACTGTCAAGAAAGCTACCATATTTGACAAGATGATTTTATACTGACAGTCCTATACCACAATACTGATTTTTTTTTTAAACAAAGCTAGTCCAACTCAAAAATTGTATTAAAACCTTAAGACACAGCCACACAGCACGATGGCCAATGAAAATTGAACATTATGAGCCCTCGCAGCCTGGTTTCCTTAGATTCGATGAGGGCAGACATTAACTGGAAATTAATAGTTATGTAAGCTTTCTTAGAAATAAAAGAGGGCTGGATCTACTTAGAAATTAACACCACTCCCCTACATAAGAAATTAGTTATGCAGCCCCAAGGAACACAATAAATATTGAAAGCACACTTTGGAATTTTAGATTCGCTGAACTATATCCAGCATCTCTCATGGTACAGATACAAATATTGGGACTCAGTGACAATAATTCTCTCCTTAACTGGGACAGAATCATCTTGCTAACTCTGTAGTCTTCACTTGGGGTATTAAGGTAAATGCCACTTTAATAATTGATGGATATTGTACATAAAATATTTTGCTGCAGTAATAATTGAAATGAAAAACTGGATTCTCCACTAGAAATAAGATTGTATTTTCTCTCTTCTTAGAACTCTTTATTGTTGTGATTGACTGTTTTCACTATGCTATAAATTAGTATCTAGGAATATAGGACAAAGGAGCATGTTCCACCTTTCAATAAGATCGTGGCTGATCTGGTTATGTCTCAACTCCACTTTGCCATTTGCTCCCATGACCCTTGACTTGCTTGTTTATCAAAAATATAGATTGTATGTTTGGTTCTTCAATAAACATCTATATAGTTTAGCATTTTTATTGTTTCACAAAGTCTTCTGTATGGTTAACTCACGAGCCTGATTCTATACCTTCTTTGGTGGTGGCAGGGAGGGATACATTACTGAGGAGTTATTCCTGGACACTAATAATATCCAAGATATTATAATCTGGCTGAAACTTGTTAAAATGGTTATCTGGGGTATGGTAATACTCTCATCAGGCTGCTTTCCATTGCAGAGAATAAGTTCAGTCCTTTAGACACATTTAACAACTTTAAGATCTGTCTTTATTGAACTGAAGTTGAAGGGAATCATCTGAGAGGTAGCCTGATCTGAATTGTCCCAAAAAGAAGCTAGAATTTTAATCCACCACATCATAACAATGGATGTTGACAGACTGTGATTACCCATGTGCTGGGGAAAGCCTTATTTTCTTTTGTGTGATGGCCCTTTAAGGCCAATGTGGACTGGGGAATATTCTGAAAGTGAGTTAATTGGTTTCCCAATTATGACATAATTAGGTTCCTGAAATACCTATGTGACCTAAGGTTGCCATGTGGATGAACTGCTAAGAATCAAAGGGTATATAGAAAGCTAATTGCAGTGGGTTGGGTGAACTTGTGTTTTCTGTTTGTCAGTTCAGAACACACTGAGAATTTGTGTAAAGAAGAACCAAGCAAGGTTGTCTCCAAAAGGAACAGTTTTCTGTTTGGCAGTCTTCAAACAGATCCTGATGTTGAAGCAGGCCACTGAGAATGGACCAGAGATTGTGTTCCTGTGTGTATTATACAGTTGGCAAGTGTAGACAGCTGAAGGCAGGAAGGTTAAGAGATTGTCGATTGGACAAGACCCATTGCTGCTATTTCAGTATTGTCAGAGCCCACCAGACAGTTTAAAAAGGTAGGAGATGGGAGTCTCTGGGGACCTATGCCATTAGGACTGTCATGACCTGAAATAAGAGGGTTTGTGTTTGTGCTTCTTCTCAGTGGTAACCATGTCTGGGGACTTCAGATGGAATACAGATTGACATTGACTTTGGCAGGACCATAAACTCCTGCCGGCATAAAATTCCGCTTATGGGATATGTCTGTCAATAATTGTGTGTGATCTGCTGTTGTATTCTTTAGGTGGATGACTGATCTAAGCAATTCTGTTGGCCCTGAATCCTAGCGGTTTCTGAAGTGGCATCTACATGTATGAGTTGACACTGTCTCCATTAAGGTACCAGTGATTAAGAATCTAAGCATAAATTGACCATAAGTTAGCATGAATTGGTGCTACCTCGAAAGCTTCAAGTGGCCATCAGTATAATTTCTGTGGGAAGTGGAAGTTTCACAGGGGTTGAACACCATTTCTGCATCAGAATCATGTTGTTAATTTGCTACAAAATAGTATCATAGAATCACAGAATGTTTACTGCACAGAAGGAGGCCATTTGGCATGTTTCTATTTTAGCTCTCAGCAAGAGCAACTCAGCTCGTCCCACTCCCTCACCCTTGCCCAATGTCCTGCAATTTCTTTTTCATCAGGTGCTTATCCAATTCACTTCTGTAAGCCATATTTGTCTCTGCCTCCACCACATCACAGGCTGTGCATTCCCGATCATAGCTATTTGCTCTATAAAAAGATTTTTCCCCTCATGTCTATGTTGCTTCTTTTACTAATTACTTTAAATTGGCGTTCTCTGGTTCTCGATCCTTCCACCAATAGGAACAGTTTCTTCCTATCTTCTGTCTAGACCCCTCTTGATTTTTAACACTTCTGTCAAATCCCCTCTCAACTTTCTTTTTTCTAAGGAGAATATAGCACCAACTGAAGAACCAGACCAATTTATTCATGTAACTGAAGTCCCTCACCTCTGGATTCATTCTTGTAAATCTTTCCCTCACCCTTTCTAAAAGCTTCACATCTTTCCTTAATTGTGGTGCCCAGAATTGGACACAATTCTGCAGTTGAGGCCGAACCAATGTTTTGTAAAGGTTCATCATAACTTCCTTCCTTTTGTATTCCATGCCTCTCTTTATAAAGCCCATGATCCCATATGACATTTTAACCACTTTCTCAACCTGCCTTGCCGCAGTCAACAATTTGTGCACATAAACCTGCAGGTATCTCTCTTCCTGCCTCCCTTAGTATGGTACTTGTGAGTGGTGGCCGAGTTGGTACTCTGATAGAGTTGATCTGCACTTCTTTGGTGAAAACTTTAAGTTTATTTACAAGGTACTCAGCAGCAACTACACGTGTGCTTTCAATTCCAACTCTAACTCTATACTACTAACCACTGAGGTAGCCCCACTACACTCCTATTGGTTACTATAGATCATGTGATCTTCCTTAACAAGCATCATTCTTAAAGATACATTTCACACTAAATAAAACCATAATTACTACATTACTCATTAATTCGTATTGTGTCCCCTTGTTCTTCCAACCAAAATGTTTCACTTCACATTGCTTTGCAGTAAATTACACCTGCGAAATATCTGCCCATTCCACCAGCCATCTTGAAGACTATTACCATCCTCCTTAAATTCACTGTGCTTCCAAGTTTTGTATCATCGTAAGTTTTGAAACTATGCCCTGTACAGCCAATTTTAAATCAATATATATATCAAGAAAAACAGTAGACCCGGTGCCTCTCACTGGGGAACCCTACTGTAAGCCTTGCTCCTGTACAGATGGCCAGTGCTGCAGACCTGGGAATGCTTGATGCTGATACTCTGGTGTTAGCCCTGACTCAGTGGCACCATTTTCACCTCTGTGATGTCATGTTGCACTGCAGAGATCTGAGCACATAATCTGGGCTGTCACTTCAGTGCAGGGAATGAAATATTGTTGGAGGTGCTGTCTTTTGGAACTGGCACAGTCTGTCCTCTTAGGGGGGTGTAAAGCAACCTGTTGTATGATTCAAAAAAGAACAGGATAGTTCTGGTCACCATTTATCCCTTAACTAACATTGTTAAAACAGATTGCCTAGCCCTTTATCTCATTGCCTTTTGTGGGAGCTTGCTAAAAGCAATTGGCTGTGACATTTCCTACACTGTAGCAGTAATTACACTTCAAAATTACTTCATTGGATGTAAAGAACTTTGGGACATCTTAAGGCCATGAAAGGCACCAAGTAATGCAAGTTCTTGTTACTTTATGGCAAAGAAACTAACATTTCTCAGCACTGAAATCATTCATTTTAATGGTAGAAAAATTCATACAGGAAAGTAAATTTCAGAGATAAATTGCTTGCTAAAGAAGATTGGAAAAATCTCAGTTTTCCTTGATTTCTGAAGACCCCTTTTTCTCCACAAAAGATCAATATTTAAATCAGAATGAATTTCTTTTCCCTCTGATCCTATCGATGTCCAATACACACAGACCCATCTCAGTCGCTAAAGGACATAGAATTCAATTCAATTAAGCATGGCTTTGAAGTACCAATGCTAGGCAGCATCAATAGTTTAATTTGAATTATAAAGCTATACTTTGAACTGCTAATTTCAAAGCTTGCTAGGTGATAAAAAAAGTGACTTGAAATTTTTCACAATGATCCTTAACTTACTTGGTGAGAAATATTGGCCTAAACTGAATTTATTGCAGTACCTCATGGACATATCCTTGTGTGTAAAAATAACCTTCTGCAACCCCACATTTGAATTTGCCCCATCAGATTTCTATCCCTTTCACAACAACAAAACATCTATCATTAAAGACTTGACTTGTGGCTGTGACCATGTGCATTAACTTTCCCCATCCTCCTTCATACCTCTGTATCCTACAATGTGGCTACCCGCACTGGGAAAATACATAGACCTGGGAGGAGGTGCTGCAGGTTCACTAGAATAATACCAAGGCTTAAAAGATTGCATTATTAGAAAAAAAAACTTTCAGTTCTGGCTCAGTGGTAGCACTCTGGGTCAGAAGCTTTTGGGTTTCAGTCTTCCTTCAGAGATCTGACACATTAGTGCATCACTGAGGGTGTGCTGTGCTGTTGGAGGTGCTGTCTTCCAGTTAAACTGAGGCCCCATCTACCCTCTCAGGTGGATGCAATAGATTTCATGGCACTATTTCAAAGAAGAAGAGGGAGCTTTCACTGGTGTCCTAGTCAATATTTATCACTTAATCAACTTCAGCAAAATAGATTATCTGGCCATTATCACTTTGCTGCCTGTGCAAATTGGCTGCTGTGCTTTTTACATTATAACAGTGGCTACACATGAAAAATATTTCATTGCCTATGAAGTGCTTCGGGACTCCTGAGATCATGAAAGGCACTGTATAAATGCATATTTTTTCCTGTTTTAAATTCAGCTTGAATTCCATTGAGATGAAAACATAAAATGCTGGAAAAACTCAGCAGGTCTGGCAGCATCTGTGGAGAGAGAAACAGAGTTAACATTTCAAGTCCATATGATTCTTCTAAAGAGCTCTGAAGAAGAGTCATACGGATTTGAAACTCTGTGGATCTGGAGGAGATCCTCTCTCGGTTTGAAACACTACTGTCTAAACTTTGCTTCAGTGTATCCCTTAGCTCCTCAATGAGATTGCTCCAAGATCCAAAATTGTTCCCTCTGAACAATAAAATGGTTCCAGTTTGTAATCCACTCTGCACTGATAACACATAATTAATAGACACAGTAGTCTGTTACATGGGTGTAACTGGAAGCTGTAATGTATAATCAGAGACTCAGTTTTAAAATTCTCATCCTTGTTTTCCAATCTCCCCATAGCCTGACCCCCATTCCTATCTTTGCAGTCTCCTCCAGCCCATCAACCCCCAAGATCTCTGTGCTCCTCCAATAGTGGCTTCTTGCCCATCCCTCATTTTCATCATTCTATCATTGGTAGTCATGTCTTCAGCTGCCTAAACACTGGAATTCCCTCTCTGTACTTCTCAGCCTACCTCCTTCGGAACGTTCCTTAAAACCTACCTCTTCACAGCCAAACTTTTGGTCACCTGTCCCTAATATCTCATGTAGCTCAGTGTCAACTTTTGTTTGATAACACTTCTGTGAGGCACCTTTGGGTGACTTAATACATTAAAGTGATTATATAAATGCCAGTTGTTGTTTAATATTATTGCATTAATAAAGACATTGTTTTGTAATAGGATATTCAAATCTATTTCAGAATCATGAATGATACGTGCATTTCAAGAGAAGAAAGAGCTGTTTACAGTAGAACACAGGTGATTTGATAGAAGCATGTAAAATTATGAAAGGATGTGACAGGTTAAAAAGATGGTTTCCTGTGATTATGAGACCTTGAATGAGGTTACCTAGCTATGATTAAAAGTGAGAGATCCAGGACAGAAGACAAGAGATTTTTTTTTAATATATGGGAAGGGTTGTGAGGCTGTGGAACAGAATAACAGAGTTCATGAATGAAGCAACAACCATTTCAACATTAGCGAATAGGTTCAAAGGATGATTGAAGAAGAGGGGAAGAAATGGGATATGGACATATAGGATTAGGACTATCAGCAGTGTGGAGGATAAGCACCAGAACTGACTACTTAAATCAAGTAGCCTGAGCAGAATTTTGCCCTTGGCATGTGGGATTGGCGGGAGTGGGCAAGGGCGGTCAGGAAGCCAACTGCTGCCCGAGTTTGGCACTGAGCCATGTTGGCAGGCCAATTAAGGCCCGCCCTGCGTGATACGTGGGGGGGGTGCGGTTTGGTGGTGGGGGGGTATGTGAGCAGGTTCAGTGCGATCTTTGCATAGAGAGATATAAAAAAATATAAAGAACATGAAAATGTAATAAAACTTGTCCCTCATGTGACTGTCACACCAGAAAGGATGTGTTTTTAATGATAAAATAAAGTTTTTATTTTGTTTTATTGGAAACCTTGTCCTACCTGTGGATGAGGTTTCCAAAAAAAGGCAAAGGCTGCTTTTTACATTAATTGTTAACTTAATGGCCTTAACAGGTTTTTTAATTGTCGGCGGTCACGCTGTCGGTTCCGGCATGTGCCCACCAACCCAACTATCGCACGACTGTGCGTTGGTGTCGGCACACTCGGCCAACGTCCATATGTGTAATTTCACGCTCGAGTGAGTCGGGCGCACACCTACCCACTGAGCAAAAATTTCTGACCCTTGTTTCCATGATGTAATTTTTGTGTAAGTCAATCTCAATACAGATGATACTCCATACAAAGTTTCACACTGTTACAAAGAAATCCTTCCAGCCAAGGAGGTTGGTGTTGATTAGATTCAAGGCAACAAACTCTATTTTAAAAATTCATCAAAGGCACACTGTAAGGTACAGAACCTGACTGGCAGTAATAATGCCCTCTTCTTATTTAACCCTTGAACAGCCATGATGTCAATTTGCTAACTTATAGAAATTGCACAAAGCTACAACCTGTGACAGGGTTTTCCTACTGGTTCAGGTCTCTGGCCGGTCTTAAAGGGAGGCGTAGTGAGTTCCCAATGTTCAAGCTCTTTAGCTGCCATCTTTTGGGTTTTATGTGCAACTGTCTGAATTATGGATTATCTGAACCTGAATCCATAGTTTAAATTGCTCCAAAGTTGCACCCTCAGAGCCTGCACAATACAAATAACTGGGCTATCAGCTGCTTAAATGCCCTGACTCATCTGCAACAGCTTCAGTGTTACCACAGCAGATGTTCTGGGTGCCAACCCAATGGCCTGACCACCACAAGCTTATTCCAGGAGTGACATAAATGAATGACAATCATCCACATTGGGACTGGTGGATTGGATCAAATAGCATGTCCCTTTTACTGTTTGCAATAAGCAGAGTACTGATTGTACTCAACCAGCCCATGTTTGCAAAACTGAGAACACAATGTCTAGCATTAGATGTGATTCTGTGACTAGACAGCACTTGCTGAACAACCCCAACTGGGCTAAGAACTGCACTAACAACCAATTTAAGATTATCAGCTGAGCTCACAATATGGCTCACTTACGCTTGCTAGAAGCTACATATATTCATACACAGGAACATGAACTCTGCAAACAAAGGGAACATGAACAAGAATTGTGTCTCTTTTTGAATTAGACATAAGTGTGGGGGCCAATAGATCCCTGGTGCATTCCCCATGGCAATGCCTTGACTGATCAGAGTTGACTTGCTAGCCAATCAATACCCTTTTCACATGCAGTATAAAATGTTGTTCCCTTTGAAATTTGGCATTCTTGTGTCTCTCCTGATGAGTGCAAGATGAGAAATTTTGACAGGATGTCTCTTTTTTCAGGAACACTCAAGTTCTGTACTACCAAGTGACTGTTTATAACAAATAAGCTAGAGTAATTATCATATGTTTCAGAAAGTAGATACAGAAAAGAAGGGAGTGTACCAGAGTATTTAGATCTGTAAAGGTGCAAAGTTTTTATTTGAACAAGTTTTGGATTTATTACAACCCAAGATTGAATGAAGAAGAATAAACCCTTTTCACATGCAGTATAAAATGTTGTTCCCTTTGAAATTTGGCATTCTTGTGTTGGATTTGTTACAACCCAAGATTGAATGAAGAAGAATAAACTTATAATGGTATGAAACAATGAGCCAGAATTTGCTTTTAAAATAACGCAAAATTAATGACCTTTGCCATTGTTAATGTGTGAATCGACCAGCAACTTGCGGTGATGAAGAAATACTTGTGAATTGCAAATCATTATAAGTTTATCCAATGTTTTTTACTCATTTATGGGATGTAGACATTGCTGATAGAGTCAGTGATTATTGCCCATTGCTAATTCCCTTGAGAAGGTGGTGGTGAGCTGCCTTCTTAAACCACTGCTGTCTGTGTGGTGAATGGTAGGTGTTCCATGATTTTGACCCACCTACAATGAAGGAACAGCAATATGCACCCAAGTTAGAAAGGCATTGTAATTGAAAGGGAACTTGCAGTGGTGTGTTCCACAAGAACAGAAAAAAAAAGGAAAAAATGGGAGCAGCAGTAGGCCTCAAGGATGCTCTACTGTGCAATAAGGTCATGCTGAACTTTTACATCAACTCCACTTTTCTACCATATCCCCATATCCCTTAATTCCCTTAGTGCCAAAAATTCTATCAATCTCACCAATCTCATTAACAGGGTATCTGGAATGCATTGACTGGGAGGGCCATGGAGGCAGACTCAATTGTGGCTTTCAAAAGGGAATTGGATAAGCACCTGAAGAGAGAAAAATGCAGAGCTTTGGGGAAAGGGTGAGGCAGTGGGACTTTCTGAATTGCTCTTCCAGAGAGCCAACATAGACCTGATGGGCCAACCGGCCTTCTTCTGTGCTATAACCATTCTATGATTCTAGTTTCTTGTGGCCCTCTGGAAAAGAGAATTCCAAACATTCACAACCCTCAGAATGAGTTATTCTCTCCTCATTCCAGTTCTAAATTGTTAAATCCTTAACATTAGACTATGACCCCTTGTTTTAGAAACTCCTGTCAGGAAAAAATAGTCTGTCAACATCCATCCTGTCAAATGCTCAAAGAATTGTGTATGTTTCAATGAAACAACCTCTCATTCTTCTAAATCCCAGGGAATTATAGGGTCATTCTCTCCATATACACATTCTTTCCTCATTGGGCACCCTCTCATCCCAGGAGTCCTTTAAGGCAAAAATATCCTTGTATAGATAAGAAGGTCAAAACTGAACACAATGCTCCAGGTGTGGTCTCACTAAATTCCTATAAAATTGCAGCAAGTCTTCCTCACTGTTAACCTTTATCACAAGAGGTTTAAAGTATAACGTACCATTTGTTTTCCCAATTTTTGGCTGTACCTGAAAAAGTTAACTTTCTGTGATTCATGTACATCAAATCCTCCAAAATACCAACATTTACTCATTTTTCATCTTTTAAAAATATTCTGCTTTTCCATTCATTCCACCAAAGTGAATAATAATATCCACAGTATATTCCAAGGCCTCATTCTTGCCGAGTCAATTAAACAGATTCACATCCGTTTTTGTCCTCACAGCTTATACCACCAAGTTTGTACTGGAAGAAAATTTGGATCTATTACAAACAAACGAATCAGGAGCAGGAGTAGGCCATTTGGCCCCTCCAGCCTACTCTGCCATTCAATAAGATCATGGCTGATCTGATTGTAACCTCAACTCCACTTTCCTGCCTGGTCCCTTCATTTAAAACAATAGATATAGATTGTAAATAACTCAGGCACTAGCACTGATCTTTGCTGCACTGCACTAGTTCCAGCATGTCTTCCCAAAAATGACTCATTTAATCCTAATCCCTGTTTTCTATCCTGAACCAATCCTCAATCCATAGTGATATATTATCTCAATCCCATGAGCACTAATCTTGTATAACAACCTCTTCTGTGGTTCCATATTGAATGGCTTCTGAAAATTCAAGTACGCTACTTTCCCCTTTTTCCTTCAATCTACCTCACAAAAAATAGTATTTGTCATACAGGATGTATCTGCTGCCCTTGTCCTTCTAGATGGTAGAGGTTGTAGTTTGGAAGATGCTGTTGTAGCCTTGGTGATTTGGTACAGTACATTCTGTAGATTGTACTCACTGCAGTAACAGTGTGCCAATGGCGAAAGGATTGAATGATAAAGATACACCTAGTGCTGCTCCTGGCATGTTCTTTTTACATTCCTTATTAATGGTAGAGTGATATGCCAGGTTGTGAGGTTATAGATTATGAATGAATGCTGTTGCTACTGATGGCTCACAGTGCCTCAAGGATGCCTCATTTTGAACTGCTAGATCTGTTCTGAATCTATCCCGTTTAGCATGGTGGCAGTGCCACTTAACATGATGTAGTGTGTCCTCAGCATAATGACACTTCATCACAAGGATCATGCATTAGTAACCCCTGCCAATACTGTCATGAATAGCAACAGATAGATTGGTGAGGATGTGGACAACCCTAGTATCCTTTCTCTCACCACCTGCCTCAAGCCCTATGTTTTTTCATGACTCAGCCAGCTTGGTCAGCAGTAGTGTTACCGAGCCAGTCTTGGTGATGGACATTGAAATCCCCCACCTAGAGTACATTCCTTCATGGCTTCTAGCTCAATATGGGGGAATATTGATTCATCAGTTGATGGAGGGCACTAGATAGTAATCAACAGGATGTTCCCTTATTTTTGTTTGACCTGATGCCATGACACTTCATGGTCCAGACTTAATGTTGAGGACACCTAGGGCGACCCCCTGTAGATTGTATTGTGCCACTACCTCTGGTGGGTTTGTCCTGATGGTGGGACAGGACATACCCAGCAATGATAATGGAGGAGTCTGTGGCATTGTTTCGATGGTATGAATCTATGAGTATGACTTGACTAGTCTGTGGGACAGTGCTCCTGACTTTGGAACATGTCCCCAGATGTTAGTGAGGAGAACTTTGCAGGGTGCAAACTGATAATGACACAATAAGGGCAATGTGACACATTGAGCTGATGGGTGAGGGGAAAAAATCGAGTTAATGAATTGCTGCGTGGTGTCCAGATCAACAAAATCTGAGTCATTATATATACAACAGTTTTCAGTCTGCTAATGGAATTCAGACTGGATCAAAGTATTTGCCTTATTGCTAGTCATACACAAGTGGTTTTTGAACAATCTCCAAATTGGTGCATTTCAAACTTTCATGAAAGCAAAATTCATTTTTAAGGATGTTCGTATGTACTTCAAATGACACAAACTCTTCCAGCTACCCAAAGATTATAGCGCTACCAATGCAGAAAACATTTATTAATATAGAGCAATAGAACTGACGACAGTGAGACAACATATGCAAGCTACTGCATGTTACTTCAGTCATTTTTGCTTTTTTTAAATAAGCCAGAGGCGCGAATTATGTCCAGCAAATAAAAGTGCATGGGACGCTTTGCAGATACTTTGCAGTAACTTCAGGTTAAGAGTAGATTGTACAGAATTGGCAAAGCTGATGGATTCATGAAATTTCAGGAACTCCCTTGGAGAAATAATGCTCTTAGACTCGAACATTATTCACCTGACGTGAAGCCTTGGCACATCCTAAAGGAAGTAAGATGCTAGATCTACATGCTCATATTATTTCTCCAGAGTTGGAATACAAGATTATTAGGGTTTTGCTATCTCAGATGAAAAAGATATGTAAATTTACCTTCAAGGGCACATGTTGTTTGCGAAATTTGTTAATTTTTTGTTGATTTGAATCAGTTGTGCTGATTGTGAGACTTTAAATAAACTAAAGGGACTACTGATTTTTTTCTCCTCACAAGCTCAGCAGGAAACAATCCTCTAAGTTTCCTATCAGAAATGATGAAAAGAAAATAATGATTTGCTCTGAATGAAAAACAACTCCAGGAGGTTCAGTATTGATGCATGTGAAAACATCTAAGTTCCTTTTGAATCTTCATTGCAGTGGGTCAGAGTCATTAAGTTGCAATTTAAGATTGATTCTTAAAGTTGTCTTAACTTTTTCAGTGAATTTTAAATCTGAGTTTATTAAACTAAGCCTGGTGGATTTGGAACCGATATTTCACTCTCACCTTCACAACCATTTAAAGAAAGGAGGGCCAGTATTTGAATCGTGCCTTTGGTACCAAGGCCTGTAAAGGAAGAACAAGGAACTATTTAGTGTCTTTTCACAACTTTTGGAGATCTCATGGTGTGTTATTGCCATTGAAGTACTGCTGATGTTTAGTGTAATGTGGAGAAACATGGCACATCTTTGCACAGCAAGGGCCCACAAATAACAATGTGCTCATGACCAAATCGTCCATTTTAATGACATTAGCTGAGGGATAATTTTTTTCTGGTACACAAATACAACTCCCTGCTCTTCTTCACATAGTGCTCTGGAATCTGAAAGGGCAGCTAACACCTTGGTTTAGTGTCTCATCTGAAATATGGCATCACCGACAAATCAGTGCTGCCTCAGTACTGTACTGAAATGCCAGTCTAGCTTTTGTGCCCAAGTCTCTTGAATGAGGCTTGACGCACAATCTCTTGACTCAGAGGTGACAGGGCTACCACTGAGACAAGACTGGCTTACCATTAACCATTTATCTGATTTGCCAGTCAGATTACAGATTGCTGGTCATCATGTCTCCCTAAAACTCCAATCGCACTATTCAAAGAAGGGTTGTGGTTGTCTTGATATCCTGCTACTATTCACCAACCAATGCCAAAAGAGAGAATTAATTAAGAAAGAGAGAATTTACCACATTAATGATGCGTGCAAAATAACTGCCATAAAACCTAAAAAACATTTGAGATATTTTTGAGAAGAGATGTACAGTGCTGAATGAATGCAAAATCTTTCTTCTCTTCCATGACCTCATCTATCCCGATTGCTGTAATTTCTTCCTATGCTGTGTCACCCATTTTTATGCCTCCCCAAAAACTCTTCATTCTTCTGGTGTCTGCTTCTGGTACATCCCTCATCCCTTCCCCTCACCATTGGACGTTAGGTCTCAAGCAGCCTATAGGCTCTTCTTTTGCAACTCCCTGTCTAATTCCTCCACAATCCACTAAACCCCTTCACTTCACCCTCTCTCCTCTCCATCTTTTAAGACCGTCTTTAAGACTCATCTCTTGGGCTGAACTTTTTGTCACCCCTCCCAACAGCTCCACCTTTGGTGCAGGGTGCATTATTCCTTATATCCGTATGTGAAGCCCTTTGTTTCATGTTTTTCACCACTAGAGGAGCCAGATGAACAGGAGCTATTGTTGTTTTCCACTGCGCTGCATATTTTGGATAGTCCCAAAGGATGGCAACCCTGCTCCCCGTGTCATGTTTGATGAATGGTGTGATAACCTCTCATTTCTCTTTGAGATGCTGAACTACCTGCTGCACATTTCTGGCATTTTGTGTTAATTATATATATTTTCTGAATTGAAAACCTGTATAACTTGTGTGTTACAACGCTAGGAATCCCTTAATTAAGCTTTAGGAAGTCTGGTTGGTTAAATCACGCAGTGTCATGCCATATACTATGAACAGTAACATTCAACTACCAAGTTTCCGAGGTTGAATCGAGGAAGGAATATAAACTGCTAGGGTAATCGATGCCCTTTCAAGAAAACAACAACTCACTGCCTCTCCTGGCTGGGTTTATACATTATTCTTGTACACACAGGACCAAACTGCAAAATAATCCACATTTGTAATAATTACTTGCATTTACATAGGGTCTTTAATAGAGTAAAATGTCCTAAAACACTTCACAGGAGTGCTATCAATCAAAATTTGATACCGGGCCATCTGAGGAGATATTAGGATTGATGACCAACGCTTTGCCAAAGCGATACAATTTAATGACCGACTTAAAGGAGGAGAGTGAGGCCGAAAAGGCCAAGAGCTTCAGGAAGGGAATTCCAGAGTCAAGGCCCCAGGGAGTGAAGACACGGCCATCAAAGGAAGAATGATGAAAATTGGGTGCTGCCAGAATTGGAGCAGCACAGAGGTCTTGGAGGGTTGGAGGAGATTACAAAAATATGGAGGAGCGAGATCATGGTTGAATTTGGAAACAGGGGTGAGAATTTCAAAATTGGGGCATCGCTAATGTAGGTTCGGAAGTACAGAGTGAATGGGATTTGGAATGTGTTGGGATACCGGCAGCAGAGGTTTGGATGAGTTGAACTTTATGGAGGGTGGAAGCTGGGAGACATAAACAAGAGGACTTTTCCCTCATCAGACAGGTTCAGTGGGAGCAGGCGGGGGCATTCGGGAAGCCGACCTTCGCCAACGAATGGGGCTGGACTATGATTTCATGTTGGCGGGCCGATTAAGGCCCGCCCAGCGTGAAACGTGAACGGCAGTGCTCAGTGCTGCCTGTGTGTGGTTGGGGGTGGGGAAGAAGGGCGGGTGTGAACTTCGTGCATACGTGTGAGTGTGCACTTGAAAATCTTCCTGAGGCACAGAGCCGCCTCAGGGAGATGAACGTTCCTCAAAATAAAAAATAAACGTTTCTAAAACGTTATGAAACATGTCCCCCCATGTGACTCTGTCACATGAGCAGGGGCATGTTATTAATTAAAGTTTAACATTTTAATTTTATTTTTATTTTCTGTTGGAAACCTCATCCCGCTGGTGGATGAGGTTTCCTAAAAAATGCATAGGCCGCTTGCCCTTTTTGCCTGCCCACCAACTGTAAGGTTGGACGAGCAGCAAAAAAATAACATCTAATTACATTGTTAATGGCCTTGATAGGCTTTTTAATTGTCAATGGGCGTGCTGCCGACTCCTGCGTGTGTCCGCCAACTGAAATATGGCATGAGTGCGCAATGACGTTGGGACGCTTGCCTGACGTCATCACATGTCATTTTACACACAAGTGGACCGGGGCCAGTGCCTGCCTGCTCAGCAAAAAATTCAGCCCAAAGAAACACTGGTGCGTGAAATGGCAATATTATTCCAGTGCACTGGAATAGTGGTAATCCTCGGAGTTGGATTTGGGACTAGCATGGACTAAAATCAGAAAAACCTTCCATGGCCTCAATCAAAGTATCTCTATTTTAGCATAGACTGAAAATATTTCCTTAAATATTAATCTTCAATGTGAGAATAATGTTTAGATAATTATTATGATCTTGATAGAGATCAGTAATTTCTTTATCTTTTTTGAAATCTAAAAGCTCAGGTATTTACTGATAGAATGGAGCTACAACGTTTACTTTTTAACACAAAGGAATTTTCCTACTCAATAATCAAAGGACATGAATGCTAATAACTACAGTCTATCTTAAATGTAACACCCACTTTGTTAAATATATTAAAAGTATAATGAACACAGTTACTTATACTCCAAACCAAGCTTCTTAACTCAAATTTCCTTCTGTACCATTGGATTTAAATCCACAAGAAAATCGAGTCAGATACTTATTAGATCAATCAACCAATTGGTCTGAGTACTGTTTCAAAGTTTCATCTAAGGGTTGAGGTTTCTTGGCCCTTCCACTCACTTCTGGCAAGGTTTTCCCTACAAATCTCCTCCAAATGTCCCACAATTGCAGGTTCCCAGTTCAGCATAGGCATAGATAGTGTCTTAAGTGTAGCCACCTCAGGTCAGAATTCTGCTGCTTCTAATGTTCTCTAACTCTAGAGCCTGGCCTCTCAGGACTCTATCTCTCCTCTCATCTGAGTTTAGCTATCCCAGGAGTCCAAGCCACCAAAAGTAGATTCCTTCAGTTATTAAGGTATTTAAACCTTTTTAGCCAGCACACAGAATTTCAACTGAAATCTACTTCAAATAGATGTTCTCTACAGTCAGCTTGTTCTAAAATAAACTGTGTGAAAACAGAAACATACACAGGAACCTAATCTACCTTATACTTAACTTCTTAATTACCCCTTTGCTTTACTATTGTTTATCTACCAGGCATCTTAGTTACAAGATCAGTTACTGGAAGAATTTTTTTTTACAATAAATCAGCTTCCAGAGGACCATCACTCCAACATAAATATAGGTCTTCTGCCTGAAAAATGGTGGAGACGTTGGCCCAGAACTTTTGATCTTCAGGGTCGGGGGGTGGGGGGAGTGGGGGTTGATGGTGGGGTTGAGCACGCCCTGGAGGTACCCCAGAAGAGGCGCTGGGGATCCACTGGAAGTCCCCATGCAATGACTGCATGACAGTTGCCTGGGAAGTTCAAGCTTCCAGTGCTCAATTACCCTGCACTGGAATCCATCAGATATTCTGATTTAAATCGATGACTTCAGATGCTTCTGAATCTCTTAGCAGAAATAGTTACCCAGGAAAAGTTAGAAGAATTAAAACCACTTCTAACTCCTGGGTAACTACAGTTACTGTAATACAGTCCACCTGACCTCCCACTGGACCCACCCAACCACAACTTTCCCATGCCTTGACTAACACCCACATCCCAGACTATCCTCCCAACCCTCTGACTGTCGCCCACCCCCAACTTTTCTCCTGCTCCTCTGACTACCTTGCAATGCACCCTCACCCTGACTACCCTCCTGTCATTTCACCTCACCATCCTAGCACTTGCCCACCCCTCCTCAGCATCCTACCTACCCACTTACCTTCTCCCTGGTTTCTCAAAGTGACTGGGACCATTAACCTTACCTGCTAGTGCTGTAAAAAGGGGACATGGCTTACTTTCCCCCAGTGCTGTTGCCCTGCACTGAATGCCTCGGGAACCTGCTGCGCTGCACTTTTCTCACCAGGCTTGAGTTGGAAGGCTGGCCAAGAAATGTGCAGACCCTGACAATGGTAAGTAAAAAGGAGTGGATTGACAATCCAACTTTGATTGCCACTCTAAAGTCAATTTTGGCTTTCAAAAGGAAATTGATAAGCACCTGAAAGGGAAAAAAAAAATAGGAGGGGCATAGGGAAAGGGCAGGGGTGTGATTCCATTCTCACCTGCAAACCTTCGTTGTTTAAACCAAGCAGTGGGCGTGATCATGTTGGGTTCCAGACCCAATGCCACTTTTCACAGCTTTAATCACAACTCTGTCACCCAGCCTCCCTCCCCTCCCCACCCCGCACCACTGTCACCTGAACCTGCCTCCCTTTAGCAATTAAATTCTGCTCCATATTTTCAAGGCTGAATCTTAGCTTAGAAAAATATATCATAATTAATTTAATCAGTTCCTGCCTTTTTACTGCCTGTTGACTGCTGAACTCTAATTGCTAGCTCCCATTTCCAATTGTCATGAGCCCTGTTGTTGTTTGCCTGTGATTTTTTTGATGTTTTCTGTACATTGTATTTTATACAAGTGTAATGCATACTTTTGAGTATGACAGATTGGGTTAGACTAATGTATCTAGCATGTGTGTTGACACTCCAGATGTCATGCTTCATCACCAATGCAAAATAATTTGTGGCATGCAAATAAAAGCGACTGGGCCCAGAATTTGCTGAAACGAATAATAAAGTGTGAACAATGCACACAGTTCTTAATGAGTAAATTGACAAAGATCTCGTGGCGAGAGAGAGATGCCCCATGAACTGCTGTGTGCCACATTGCTGGATTATTAGCCTCGCTCCACATCTCACCCTTAATCTGCCCTGAGTTTCCTAAAGTTGCCGCATTTGCACATTAATTGCCCATCAAATTCTTCATGGAAAGTTAAGTCTAGTAATCAATAGAGTTACTACCTGGTAAGCAATATGAACATTTTTAATGACTGCCAGCTCACCAGTCCAGGAAATGAACATTTAGAAGTTGGAATCTAATCCCTCAGGTAGTGAAGTATAGTTGGAGAATTTAAAAAATTCTAACTTCTTTAAAAATATTACTTTTCTTTCTCTTTTCTAATTTTCCCAATCTAATCTAATCATTCATAATCTAATTTCCCTTTCTCTTTATTTACTTTAGCTTTTTATTCATTCACAGGCTGTTGGGGTGTCACCAGCAAGATCAATATTTATTGCCCATCCAGAGACAACTGAATGCTTTGCTAGGTCATTTCAGAGGGCACTTAGGAGTCAATTACATTGTTGTTGGTCTGGAGTCACATGTAGGCCAGTTTGCATAGGGCTGGCAGATTTCTTTCCCTAAATGCTGTTAGTGAACCAGATGGATTTTTACAATAATCTTGAAATTTCATGGGCATCATTACTGATGTAGGCTTTTTATTCCAGATTTGTATTTAATCAATTGAATTTAAATACTCCAGCATTCTTTCTGGGCTTTGGACTCATGTCTCCAGATTATTAGCCCAGGTTTTGGATTACAGATCTAGTGACATAAATACTATGCGACTGTATCCCCTATTCTGTGTTTCCTTACCTGACATTACAGATGTGAATTGATGTCAAATGTTTAATTTCAATTTCATCTGCTGGAGACTCATGGAAATTTTTTACAGCTTTAACTGTTAAAATAAACTCACCGATTTAAGGTGGCTGCCACAGGTGACCTGATATGTCTGCAACTGCAAGTTTGTCAAGTTTCTGGAAGTTTTCAATGTGAAATACAATTAGGACATGACCAGGCAAACCTCCAGTGGCAGTTCAAACCCGATGATATCAGGAATTACTTCGAAGATGGACTGCAACTTTAACTGGCCTGTCACCATTTGCATTGCTATAAAAGCTACTTCCATTCTATCAGGCCAGGACAGAAAGTCTACAGAGATAATGGGCAGAATTTTCTGTGGCTGCTGGCATTGGGCATGTTTGGCAGCATGAACAGACAATATGGCGAGAGGGCCAAAATTCAGTTTCACGATCGTCTTGAGCAGATTGGCCATTGATGGCGGGCCGCGTTTCCTGCCGAACTCCCACTGGGTGTCAGGAACCTCATTGTAATAAATCTGCATATCATTATACAGCTAGCCCACTGGTATCATCCCCCCCACACTGGATCGCCCCCCCCCCACTTCAGCAGGAAAACACGCCGATGCAAACACATCTTGAAAAGTGGGACATGCAAAAGTTGGGACTTTCCGCCAGGGACTTGCTCACATCTCAGACATCTGTGGATCAGAAGGTGCTGGAGCCCAACATCAACGGCACACTGGAGGAACGTCTATGGCATGCTGGGTGGATTCTCATGACATGGCTCCACGCGAAGCAGCTCACATAAGGTGGAAAGTGACTATTGGGTTTGCTCACAAGGGATAATGGTCGAGGAGGTGGAGAGGAAGGTCCAGCTGTGTTTGGGAGAGGAAGATGTACTGGGGGGTGGGAGAGAAATGTCCAGGATCAACAGAGAGGATAAGGGGTTGGGAGGTACGGTCAAGAGAGCGGGAACAAAGGTGTCAGGGGATAATGTTTAAAGGGAGTGAACAAAGGTGTTGGGGGGGAAGTTGGGAGGTGGGGAGGGAGTATGGGGGGAAGGGGGTAATGGGGGGACAATGGCGATTAGAGAGATAGGTGTAAGGGGTGTGGAAGTTGTAAGGGAAGGAGGTTGGTGGGAGGAGGGAGTGCAGAGAGGGGAGGGAGTCCAGGGGTGGAAGGAGTGCAGAGAGGGAGGGAGTATGGATGGAGGAAGAAGTAAGGATGTTTGAAGGATTCAGGAAGGGGAAAGGACTAAGCGGGAGGGGAGTCACCAGGGGGAGGAGTTCCAGTTCCAATGGAGGAAGGAGTCTTGGGCAGTAAGTGGTTCCAAGGGGGGGAAGGAGTACTTGTGGGGGAGGGGGTGGAGGGTTCCTGGGGGAGAAGGGTTCCAACAGAGGGGTGGAGGGATGTCCAGGTGAATGTGCAAGGGAGGGCTCTGATGAGTCCAACACTGCCTCCTGGGGACCAAACTGAGGGTGGACGTGGTAGAAGGGAGTGGTGAGAATGACTGAGGGCAGAATGAGGCGGCAGGGTGGGAGGGTGAAGGTGCGACGGTAGTGGTAGAAGGGACAGCGAGAGTGATTGATGGGGACTTGGAGGCAGGGATGGACCCTGAGGGTGGGAAGGAGGAGGTCATGGAGGTGAATGTGGATGGGGGTGGGATTTTCAGGAAGGAACTGAACATGTACGTTCACCTGGACATCCCCGAAGGAAAAGGGTTGTGGCTGGTAGGTCGCGGAGGGGAGGTGGAAGGTAATGCCAGGGGGGGTCAATAGTGATGAGGGAAAGGAAATGTGTGACTGGGGAGTGGAAAGGACAGGGGATCAAAAGAAAAACAGGATTACCACCATGCTGGCTAAATCGAAAGTGAAATGAGACACGTGGTGGATGAGATCAGGTGCTGCCTGGGAGTGTGATCAGTGGGTGGGCAGAGATGCAGATCAGCTCAGAAAGAGAACCCCAGCAGGCAGCATTGGAAATGCTTGCGACACTGAAGTAAGTGTGATATGGGAAGTATCCATGTGTGTGGGAGAGTGTTTGCACAAGGCTCCAAAAAGGCCCTGCCACACACACACACACACACACACACACACACACTTCTCCCTCCAGAATCACTCGTGGGCTGGCTGCTCCCTCTGCAGTGACAGAGGACGAGGTTGAGGGGGTCAAAGGCAAAGGGGACTTGGACAGAGTGGACAACCTCTGAGATTCCTGAGTGGATGACCAGGGATGTTCAGCTGCCACTCCTCCTCCCTTCAGGTGCCTGTGGCCCCAGCCTGACTCCTTGAGGGGAAGGAGCACCTGGAGGGATGCTGTCGCTGCAGAAACTCACCCATGGCTACCATGATGGCGTGCAGGCCTGCGTGCTTCTCCATGTTCTGCTGGACCAGGTTCTCATAGCCTCTGCCATCCTTCCCATGGAGACCTCCATGTATGAACATGTGTGTACCACTTCATTAGAGAGCGGGCAGACACACTCCTCTGACTCACGTGCCACTCTGTTGAGGGCTTCCAATAGCTCTGTGAGATGCTCCCATGCCTTCTGCTCACTCTCCAGGATGAGTTGGAAGGCCAAATCCAGAGGTTTATCATCTGACTCAGACCTCACAGATGCCTCCTACCCAGCAGTGCTCCAAGTGCTGGGGAACTCAGCTGAACCTGCCTCCTCCTGCTGTGGACATGTGTCTGTGTAGTGACCACCAGGTTGTGAACCCAAGCCTGCTCTAGATCCAGATCCCACTGAGGTGTATGTCTCTCCGATGGTGGAGGGTGTGGGTAAATGCTGTGACGTGTCTTCCAGGCTGCTTATGTCCAGCTCTTCAATGGAGGAGGCGTCCTCATGGCTGGAGGTGAGGACCAGGGTGGAGTTGAGGGACTGGCTGGCTGATGATGTTGGTCACTTGGCAGAGCTCCCTATGAACCAAAGTAGAGATAATTAGTGCATGGCAGCAGTGTCAAAATCAGAAAAGAGAACACTCACATTTGCACTGAGAGAGGGATGACGTGGTGCAGGATCCTCACAAGGGTGTTTGCCACCAACCTCACCGCCACCACACGCACAGTCCATGCCCTCATCAGTCAGCGTGATGCCACGCTCCTCAAAGTGGGTGAGGGGCCTAATGTGGGCCACTCTACCCTCAGTCTGGGATCTCTCCCGGCTGATGTGAGCAGAATTCTCCTGTATGAAAACAGATGGAGAATGTGTGAGCAGGGCACCTGGCACTGCCTGGAATGTTTGTGTGGTGAGCGGAGCCACAGACAGGATGAGGACATGAACTTGAGATGATATGAGCCCGATGGAGATGTGAGGGCATGTGTGAGACAAGGTGTTGTCCCTTGAGGTTTGAGATCTCTGTGGATGTGCGATGGGTTTGTGAGTGTGTGAGTTGAGAGCGATGAGAAGAGTGACTTTCCCTGGCGGAACGGATGAGACCATTTATTCTGTCGTGGCACTGGTGGCTGTCCTCTTTCTGACCACCGCTGCCACCGCCTCCCATGCTGGATTGTTGATGCTGCTGCCTTTCCTCTGTGGCCAGAGCGGTGGTAGAAGACATCACGGTAGGCTTCCATGTTGTCCAAAAGGCGCTAGAACGATGCTTCACTAAACCAGGGATGTTGTAGTTGTTTTGCCTTACGGGGCCATCCTGTCTTCCGTGCAACAGTCATGGGCTTGAAACACTGAGAGGTGTGCATGTGGCTGCAGCGAGGTGATGGCGTGATGGGCGACTGAGAGTGCGACTGTCATCAAAACGGTGTGATTCCTGGGAATGCATAATTAATGTGGTGGGTTTGGGACAATATGTCATGAAAAGCTGACATTGCGGTTGGAGGGGGTATAGTGTAGTTTTTCCTGCCCGCTACTGGACTTAGTGCAAATCTGGGATGATTCCGCCCAATGGTTATGTTGAACATGTTGATATGTCCTTCCTAGCTCATCACAGGGAAGAGTGACCCACTCAGAAGCAATGGCACGGACATTAAAAATTAACCACCCAGGCCAAGGTCTATCCAGACATGAGCTAATCAATTACCTTCTGAGGGATACTGAAATCATGGAGACAGAGGTCATGTGATTGCAATCACTATTTTAAAATATCTTTTATTACAACACGCTGGTTGTTTTTGAAGGAGTCTAGAACAGAAGTACCTGAAAGCAGCAACAAAGCTGCATACCTCTTTGTCTCTCTTTCAACTGAAGTGAAGTCTGCCTGCTTAAATCACACTGGGGGCAACAGACAGAGAAATCCTGTAGAAGACTTCAAATTCCAGTGTTTCCAGTGAAAGAACAAGGACAGCTGTTTAAAGAACTGCCTCAACCCTGAGCAACGGCAAAGGACTCATTATCAATCAATTCTCTTTATTTGCCTATTGTTATTGAATCTTAAATTGTCCAAAAGTTAACCTCCTCTACTTTAAAACTTGGAATTTTGCATGCTTGTGTGTGCGTGTATGTTGCAATGGTCAGGACACGTGTTTGCCTTTTAATATATTTTTATATCTTTACATGAGTGAGTATTTTACAATAAATCTAACTTCTTTCTTGTTAACTCGAGATCTGGCTGGCTTATTGCTTCATATAGCTTTACATATGGTCAAGGTCATATTATAGCTAATCTCGGGAGTGGGAAAGAGAAATTTATTCACCCCTCGAGATTTGGTTGTAACATTAATTTGACATTAAATTCACCTAGTCTAATTCACCCTTCTTCGCGGTCTTTCATAGTTTATATCATAATCCTTGAATCTCATTGGTTAAGGGGATACATTGTTAGTCTAATCTTTCACCAAGATCCCACATGCCCTGTCACCCTCACTGTGCCATTATGAGCTTGCACTTCCAGTACCTTGCAGGGCAATAAAACCTTTCATCTAAAGGCTACAGGAAAAAAAGCCTTTGCACAAGAGACCACCTATTAGGTGTACTATAGAATCATTGAGTGATACAACACAGAAAGGGGCCATTTGGCCCATCGCCTGTGCCAGTCCTTTGAAAGAGCTATCCAATTAGTCTCACTCTCCTGCAATTTTTCCCCATACGCCTTCACATTTTTTCCTTCAAATGTTTATTCAAACCCCTCTTGAAAGTTATTTGAATCTACTTCAGCCACCTTTCACCATTGTATTCCCACTGCATAAATGTTTTTACCCTTATGTTTCTTTTGTCAATTACCTTTCATCTATGTTCTCTGGTTACTAGCCCATTTTTGCAACTGGAGTAGTTTCACCTTACTTAGTTTATCAAAGCACTTCATAACCATAGAATCACAGAATGGTTACAACATGGAAGGAGGCCATTCAGCTCATCATGCCCGTGCCGGCTCCCCGAAGGACCAACTTACCTAATGCCATTCCCCCGCCCTCTCTCCATAACCCTATACATTCTTTCCTTTCAGATAATGATCCAAATCCAACCTGAATGCCTTGATTCGATCTCCCTCCACGACATGCCCAGGTAGTGCATTCCAGATCCTAACCACTATCTGCATGAGTAAGTTCGTCCTCATGTCACCATTGTTTCTTTTGCCAATTACCTTAAATCTGTGTCCTCTTGTTCTCAATTCTTCCACCAATGGGAACAGTTTCTCCTGATCTACTCTGTCCAGACACTTCATGGTTTTGAATATAAAATCTCCTCTCAACCTTCTCTTCTCCAAGGTAAACAGTCCTCACTTCTCTAAACTATCCACAGAACTGAAGTCCCCCATCCCTGGAACTATTCCTGTGAATCTTTTCTGCACTCTCTCTAACGCCTTCACGTTGCATAATCCAGAACACTTTCATCAAATTTCCTTTTAATTTCTGCTCGAAGGACAAATACACTATTTTTTTCTAGTCTCTCCATGTAACCGAAGTCTTTCGTAAATCTCCTGTATGTTCTCCCTAAGGCCTTGACAACTCTCCTAAAGTGTGGTGCCCAATTGGACACAGTGCTCCATGTGGGGCCTAACTAGTGTTATATAAAGGTTTAGCATTGAACTTTGCTTTTGT
The DNA here is from genome assembly GCF_017639515.1 of Carcharodon carcharias. NCBI lineage: Eukaryota > Metazoa > Chordata > Chondrichthyes > Lamniformes > Lamnidae > Carcharodon > Carcharodon carcharias. The sequence continues at coordinate 128,670,682 of NC_054474.1, forward strand.
ACTTAATGCCTCTTTTTATAAAACAAAGAATCCTGTGCCTTCTAAGCAGCCTTCTCAGCTGCTCCTGCCACCTTCAAGGATTTGTTTATATATGTCCCCAGGACTCTGTTCCTGCATCCTTTAAAATTGTACCATTTAAGTTTATTTTGGTGCAGATCTTTCATTCTCTGGATGGTCATACCCCAGAGGAACAGCGGAAGAGCAGAAGTCCCCATGCAAGGACTGTATGGCAATTGCCCGGCAAGTCTCAACATATGTAGGGCAATTATCCGGTGCCTAGAACCCTCCTAAACTACAATTTAAAATTGGAGACTTCAGATCATTCCAACTCCCTTAATAATGTAGCTACCCAAGAAAAGTTAGAAGGGTTCAAACCAGTTCCAACTCCTGGCTGACTGTAGTACTGACCCACCCCCCATTGGATTCCCTGAATTCACCTCCCCACCCCCCAACTACTGCTCTGACCCCTGACTAACCACCCACCCATGAACCCCTTCACCCTCGAATACCCTCTAATCTTCTGACAACCCCCACCCCTCCCCGGCTACCTCCCTCGATGACTAACCCCAAACCCCCTCATCCCTAACTAACTCATGTCCCTGACTAATCTCCCATTGCCTCTTGACCACCGGGTCAGCTGACACCCTAATCCCCCGAATATTGACCACACAACCCTCCCAAACAACCCGAGCCCCCTCACCCCTCCACTCCCCGTCCACCCAACCCGCTCTGCCCAGCAGATGTCCAGAACCCCCATCCCCCAACCACCCCGACCACCCAACTGTCTCCACTTCCCCCCACTGAACGCCTAATCCTACCCTCAACAGCCCTACCCCTTCACCTACTGACTCACCTAGTGTCCTGCCACAGTGGCTGGAATCTCTAGACTTACCGACGTACGGCTGCTGGTGCCGTGAAAAGGGGATGGGTTCCCCCAATGATCCTGCACTGCACTGAAGCTCTCCTGGAGCAGCTAATGCTGCACATTTCTCAACAGGTTCAGGCTGGAAGTCCTGGTGAGAAATGTGCAGCTCCAGACTAAGGGAAGGGAAAAGGAGCGGAATGGCAATTGAAAGGTGATTGCCACTGCACGGAAGATTTGGCCCATTACTTCTCCCCAATTTTCCAACCAAACTTCAAATTTCCCTGCATTAAATTTCATCTGCCACGTGCCTGTCAATTTCACCCTTCTGTGTCCTGTGTATCACATTTTGGAGTTTTGCTTCGGGACTGTATTTGTTTATTTTCTGTTTGAGTGGTGCTTTTTGCCTTGTTGGGAATCGCTGATTTAAGAAAGTATCTGCAGCCTGGTTCTGTAATACATTGTCATCGATTATCAACAACAGCTGCCCTAAATTGACAATATTCAAAGCAATTATCTGTCTTGAGCTTCAGTTTTCTAACCTGTCCCTAGTTTTGGCAAATTGACATATTCCTTAATATTTTTTCAATGAAAATTGCATCCTGGCAATGACAGATGGTTTTGTGAGAGATGAAAGAAGGAGAGACTAATTGAATGCAAAGGTCCATGTTCACATATATAACAGGGAGGCCAGTAATAATTTGGACTCATTCCCCATATCAAATGTTCACATGGTTGGTATCCAAAGCATATAATAAGAACTCATTTTATTCCATTTTATTTTGCAAGTCTAATTCAAGTATTTGAATTCTGACAGGCTCTTTTGAAAATGCATCAAACCTTGGTGCTATGTTTGTACACATCCAAATATTTCAAGGCTGTTTAAATGCTGCAACTCAAGGTGCCTCCTTTAATGTTTGAATGCTGTGGATGTGATGCTGCTCAGTGCTTTTGTCAGATGATGCCAAATTATGTATTTGGAACGTGGTTGCCAGTACAGATTAGCACTGCCAAGTTATCTCAAGGATAGAATCTGCCAAAGTAAAGGAATTAAGTACTGAAGGCAAGTATTGGTTCTCCTGCTGTTGGCAGGATGTTCAGAAATAGAGCAATGGGAATAAAGTTTAAATCTTTCTCTTGTAAATGAGGATATGTAGCATATTGATGGCGGAATTTTTGGCTCGGCGTGAGGCCCAATCGGACGGGAAATCGCGCAAGATGATGTTGGGCAAGTGTCCCGACGTCATCCTGTGCCCATGCGATATTTCGGTCGGCGGGCGCACACAAAAGTTGGCCAACAAATAAGAGGGCAATTAATGGGGTGATTGACTCTGATTTTTCGTGGTCCATCCAACCTCACGGTTGGCGGACGGGCAAATCAGCCAGGCGGCCTTTACATTTTCCATGAAAACCCATCTATGGGTGGGATGAGGTTTCAGTTGTTAAATGAAAGAAAAATAAAAACCTATGGACAGCATTTTTATCATGTATATGTTCGGGTGGCTGACTGTGATGCTTGGACATTTTTTTCTTGATTTTTATAACTTTATTTAATGCTTTCCAGGCCTTCAACTCACGCATGCGCCCGCATTGATGTCAGCGTCCACCCTTCTCCCATCCCCACCCTAGTAGCTCTGAGCTTTTCAGTGCACACTTTGCACTGGCTGGCTGTTAACTGGCCAGCCAATGTGAAACTGTGGTTGGAAGCTGATCGAGGTTGGCAGTCAGTTCCCCAGCCGATCCCATGCCTGCTGGCTGACCTAAAAATCCTGCCCCATGAGTAGTTGATTGGGCTAAACACATTAAAGTGTTGAAAGTGTGTTCTTAACAGAATTCCTATCAAGAATGCTAAATAATCTCCATATGCCAGTTTTCTCCCTATTCGAGCCCTCTGGATTTAGCTAATGAGAGCATTTTCATGTATGCAAATGGCTCTATGCGAGCTTTTTTCACTCTTTTTACTTTTCTCCCTCTTAATGTGTGCGTGTTTATGTGCATATTTATATGTGTTGCAACTGTTTCTATCTCTGTGGGTTTACGTGCATATGTATCTCTGTAATAAATTGACTGTAACAGACTAAAAACTGACATATCCTCTATGATTTCTTTAGGTTGCAGGTGTATCCTTTGGGATATTCTGGAAGTTCAATACAAACATTGTCCTGTCATTAGCAGTATCTTTACTGTGACATCAACAGCACTCCTGTTATGTACTGAGGAAATCTCAGACTACCAGCAGGAGAAAAAGCATCATTGTCATCTTGAAGTTCTCTAATGTGACCAAGATCACAAAATAAAAGAAAAGCTAAGCTTTGTGGACGAATAGAGAGATTGAGGTCTCCAAATTCAGAAGTCATGAAAAGCAAGTGCATGGATACAAATTATATTTAAAAGAGCTAATTAAATGTTTAGATTTTATATCAAGACAGGACGGATGTTATGTTACAGCTGTACGATGCTTTGGTTAAATCTCAGTGAGAGTATTGCCATCAGTTCTGAGCACCTCCGCACAGGAAGTATAGACTGGTCTTGGACAGGTTACAAAACAGGTTTACCAGAATTAGACTAAAAGGAACACATTTAGGAGGCCAGGTTGCATAAACCAGGCTTGCATACCTTTGAATAATGAAGATTAAAGAACATAGGAACATAAGAACAGGAACAGGCCATTCAGCCTCTTTAGCCTGTTCTGCTGTTCAGTGAGATCATGCGTGATCTGTATCTTAACTCCATCTTCCTGGTTTGCCTCCAGTCTCTTTTATACCCTTGCAATTCAAAATTTGATCAACCTCAATGTAAAGTTATTAGTTGACCTAGCAGCTGCTGTTTTTTTTATTGCGGGCGTAGAATTCCACAGTTCTACCATCCTCTGTGTAAAGAAGGGTTTCCTAACTTCTCTTCTGAAAAGCCTGATTCTGATTTAAAGATAATGTCACCATGTCCTAGATTCCTCCACCATTGGAAGAGGTTTCTCTCTAACTACCATGTAAATTTCTTTCAAAATCTTAAAAATATCAATAAAACCACACCTTCGCTTTCTACACTCCGCCAAAAACAAGCCTAGTTTATCTAACCTCTCCTCATAATCTATCTGGAGCTCTGTTGGCACCCTGGCCAGTCAATGCTGGACTCTTGTGAAGATCAATATATCTTTGCTAAGGTGCAGTGCCCAGAATTGTGCACTAGATATTGTGTAATGAAGGATTATCTTTTTCAGGTGTTTATGATAATGAAGAATTTGATAGGGGAAATAGAGAAATTATTTCCTTTGGTGAGATGGTGCAGAAAAATGAGGCATAATATTAAAATTAGAACTAGACTGTGCAGGGCTGGTGTCAGGGTGCATTTCTTCACAGAAAGAATTGAGGAAATCTGGAACTTTCTCATCCAAAAATCTGTCTGGGCTAAGTAAATGGAAAATATCAATACTGGAATTGATACAAAATTAGCCATTGTCCAACTGAAAGGCTTGAGGACTAAATGGCTCCTTTATGTTCCTGTGTCCATATGTAATCCACACGGAAGACCCTGCATCAGGCAGCTAATCGGCCCCTAAATACTTCCATGATTTTCATCTCCAGTACTCTATCATGGATTGGGTTCATTACATGTTTTTGTGCGAGGAAAAATTTATTGATATCAGTCCTAAACCTATCCTTTTCTAGTTTAAAATTTACTCGCAATTTAATTTAAAATTCATTTAGTTTATGTAATGATGTACTGAACAAGTTTCTTACTTGAAACAGATAACTTTATTTACAGGCCTCTTGTAAAAGCTATAAGCTTGAACCAGGTCCATGACTGGAGAACCCCAACCCTAAGATAACCCACGCTTAGGGCTGATTCATCAGTACAATCACATGATCCCTAAAGGCAGTAGGAAAGGCTTTACCCACAATCACTACAATTCTCCCCCTTTAATTTTTTTTACATTTCTTATTTACAAGAATATCTTAATCCAAAACATATATATATATATTTAATATACATACATATATATGTATATGTATATACACACACACACGCATGTACACACACAGGTCATGCGATTAAAGATTAAGTCTCTGAGGTGGTTTATTAATTCGCTTAGAGCAGCTTAGATCTGCTACTTGAGGTTCTCCCACTGGATTGACATGATCAAGAACTGCAGCATCAGGGACGTCCTTAGACAATGGCAGTTTGCAATTGGGTATTCAACAGAAACATCAGGGGCAGAATTTTACGCCTTGCGTGTGGGCCTGTGCCTGACCCAACTGGGTGTAAAATAGCATGAGAAGATGTCAGGCGAGTGCCTTAACACCATCCTGCATGCGTACAACCTTCAAGTCGGTAGGCACGTCTGGGTGATGGAGCTGCACCCATCGTCAATTAAGAGGCTACTTAAGGCCATTAAAAACCCAGTTGAACTATATTTTACATTGCCCATGTGATTTTGCGCCCATCGCATGGGTGGGGCAGGCCACATTTTGCAAAACCTCATCCAAGGGTGGGATGGAATGGGTCAGCGGCATTGCCAGTGAGAGTAGTGAGGAGTTTAGGAGGTAGTTGGCTGCTCGTTGTTTATTTGAACATGACATCTTCATCTCTGTTCTGAACTTCATTCTTAGCATTTCTAGGCTTCATTTCAGGACTCATTGGTGTCTCCAAGGTCCCCGGTGGATTTTGATCATGTATCAGACAGCCTTCTGTTACCCTGGTAATGAGGATTGTGGCCTTCACTGATGGCACCTCCTCCGAGCAGGAAGAGAGGGGCAGAAGGGAGAGGAGGTCTGATGTCCAAATGCAGCTTCCAGGGGAGTGACATATGAGAGGGGAGGCGCAGGCACAGGGGGTGCAGGGCCAGCAGGTTGTCCAAGGCAGAAAGGGCTGCAGAAGATGCCACTAGCCTGCTGCCAGGGTTTGCAAGCAGTGATGCAGCTACCTCTCAAGGGAGACCATGATCTCCATTTATTAGATGATTGGACCTGAGATCAGCTCCAACTTTGTTGGTGGAAACTCCATGCCAGTGGCTCTGAATGTCACATTGGTACTCAACTTCTATGCCTCTGGCTCTTTGCAGAGGCCAGTGGGGGATCTTTGTGGCGTCTCCCAATAAGCTGCCCACAGTTGCGTCAAGCTGGTGACAGAAGCTCTGTTCAGGTGGGTATTGACCTTTATTCTTTACTGTACGTACAAGGCCTGCCAGCCTGAATGAGCTAGAGGCTTCGCAACAGTTGCTGGGTTCCCCCGCATCCAGGGCGCAATCAACTACACACATGTGGCCATCAAGACGCCAGAGGGTGAGCCCGGTGCCTTCGTCAACGGGAAGGGATTCCACTCGATGAATGTGCAAATCGTGTATGATGACAGGATGCAGATTCTGCAAGTCTGTGCAAGGTGCCCTGGCAACTCCAATAGCACTTATATCCTCGGACACTCCCAGGTACAAGGCTCTTCAGTGCTCCAGCCGACTGGATGGATGGCTGCTGGGTGACAAGGGCTATCCATTGAAAAGGTGCTATATGACACCTCTCCACCACCCAATAAAAGGAGTCATGCCTCCACAAGAGCAGTGATAGAGAGAACCATAGGTCTTCTGAAAATGCGCTTCTGATGCCTGGACCATTCATGGGCAGCACTACAATACTCCCCAGAGTGGGTATCACCAATAGTGGTTGCATGCTGTGCTCTCCACAATCTGGCTCTGGCAAGGAGGGTGCCCACTGGAAGAAAAGGATCTTGACGCAGCTGCACAGGCCACAGAAGATGAATCCATTAGTGAGTCAGAAGAGGAGCACAGTGAGAACACTGAGGGCATGGAGGCCGACATCTGTATCCTTCAGGGAGACAGGAACACCAGGGACGCCTTGATCCAATGCTTAGCTAGGCTGCCAAAGATCTGCACTCACCTCATGTCAGGGTTGCCACCTCCATCCCGGATGTCTGAAATGACCCTTTTGTTTGAACCCAAAGTCCACTCAGTGCCTGTGCAATAAAGTTTGGAACCACTCATGTCCAGCATTACATACTGGCATGCCTTGCACCAAAAAAGTAAACAAGTGAAACATACTCAGGTTATTACGACAAAAACAAAATTTTATCTCATTCTGATAATCCAAAAAATTTAACGTAACCTTCTCTAGTCCTCATGCCCAGACCAGTAATCATAAACAAACCAATACACAACATGACTAGTCCCCCTTGTGCTCATGGTACCTTAAACTTACGTTTGCAAGTGCTGCATCTTGTTGCCTGTACCCCTGCCACCCCCCACAACATCTCCACTACCCCACCCCCCACCCCACCCCTACCTCGCTGGCAGCAGCATTGGAGCCAGCCTGCTGACTGTGCTGTCCTGTTGGCCTTGATGACTTTGGCTGTTGTCCTCTGGCCAGTGGAGCCTGTGCTGGCCTCACCTTGGAGGGAGTGGCCAGTGCCACGCTGGCATTCCCCAGTCGCCGCAGCCTTATCAGATGCCACAGTCACTGGCAGAAGGGCGGAGGAGCTGCTGCTGTCATCCAGATTGCCCTGAGAGGAGCCCGCAGAGATGACAAGCAAGTCGTGCACCAAAGTGAGATTGTTCTGGTCCTCCCTACTCACCACTAACGGACGGGCACCTAGCTCACCATGCCTCATTCATCTCCCACACTGGCACTGACCACCTGAGGTCATTGCCGGTGTGAAGGCTTGCAAGTCTGAGCACAACCCCAGAACCCCTGACTCTGTCCGTGGAGCTGCCACTCCATGAGAGTCACCACTCTCTCAATGGAAGAGGCAGTGCACTCGGCATGAGGATCAAAGCAGCGTTCACACTCCACATGGACTCCTTCACAACAGGGACCATGGTACACATGCCCTCATGGATTTCTGCCAGAGCCTCTCACACATCCTGCATCAGCAACTGCCTAATGGACGATTCCAGAGGTTTATCATCTGCCTTTGACTCAGCATCGTCCTTGTCTCCAACAGTCCTCCGAATGCCGGCACCCTGGGCACTCTCTGTCTCCGCCTGCTCCTCAAGCTAGTGTGAAGTGCCCTTACTGCTGTGCTCTGAAATTCTAGCCGAGGATCTAACACCCACCGAGGTGCTGGTGTCTACGCTGGTGCCCGGTTCAGAAAGTGGGTGTGACACAGGTGTACGTGAAGCCTCGCAGCCCCCTGGCATCATCGGGATGGCTCTCCGGGGTCCTGCGATTGATTGCTTGCTAGCGAATCTAAAGGAAAACAACAACATATCATTAGTTTAAGTCATCACACTGTCACTATGCATGCCAGGCACCCTGGTGAGACAATGGAGATCTGCATCATGGTGCCATCGTCTTTCAATGATCAGTGGGGAATCCACTTTTGAGGCTCCCATCAATGATGAGATTGCACAAGAATGTTTGCAGCATCTGAATCTCTCACCTCTGTACACTGCACTCTTACCTTTGTCTGACACCCCAGCCTCTCTGTGGCTGGTTAACCGAGGTGTGTGCTGCCTCTCCAGCTCCAAGGCTGCCTGCTCAAATCTGGGAAGGATTAAGAGGTTTGGGGGCCTCCGTTTGTCCCTGACCTTTCAATGTTGCTATAGGTTGTCTTCTCCTGAAAAGACAGAGGAGCATTGATTAGTCTACTCTCTACCTGCAGTGCCATTGCAGCCTGGCCAACACCCCCAAGGAATACCTTGTAGGGCACATCCGAGTAGAGGCCCTCGAGCCGCAAGGCACTCAGTCCAAGCAGGCAGAAGGCACCTCCTTGGCCAGCTCCGGCATCGACAATTGGCACACACACTTCAACACCCCTGAGCTCCACGGGGGGATGGACAGCCCATAACACTTCAGCACATGCCTACATGGTACTCACCCTTCCTGACAGCAGCAGATCATTTAACCTTTTGCGGCACTGCACCCATGTGCATCACAGAATTTTGTGGCTGCTAACTTGCGCTGCCACCTCCTCCCAAGCTCTTTTTGTTAGGTGCGGTGGCCTCCTTCTTCCATCTCTGGGGACAAGGGGGTCCTTCTTGACAGCCATCTCCTCCAGGAGGACTGTGAGGCACTCATCAGAAAACTGGGGGGCTGAGTGCCCACCCAACCTGTCCTCTTGCCTGTGGTCTCTCTTGCACTTGAGGCCATAACTTTGGTGTTTAGAATGATACAAGTATGTTTTTCCCTGGCAGCCTTCAAGGAGCTGCCTGTGCCATTTTTAAACAGTCTGGTGGGTTGCCATTGTACCCAGTGCCCGACAGGCCATCGCCCCTCCCTGGCCCTTCCCGACCATTGGGACGACGCATTTCATGCCGGGCAGGCCTTACTTGGTGAAATCACGGTCGGGGGCCGATTGCGGGTGGTGGCCCATTTCCTGACTGGTCGCAGACCTGTCGATCCCGCCAAGGGTAAAATTCAGGCCCAGGTATGTCTATTCTAGGTCAATCTGTCACCTTAAGGATTAAAGGTTCAACATCAATTACAGGCAGATTAGCTGGTTGTTGGAGTGTCTCTCTACACCTTAGATGATCCATACATTTTCGAACAATCTGTACTTCCACTTTCACTTGGTATGACAAATGTCTAGTTTCAGAGACTAGGAACCCAACTAGGTCCATTTCCAAAATTTCTCATGAATACTTTCTCTCCCACAGTACATTTTCAAGCTTTGCTATGAATATCATGATTCAATTTCTGACCACTCTGACTCCTCTCTACCTTCCCCTCTAAGTTTGGAAACACCAGACTCAACATTGTACAAAGGTGACGTTTCATCAGTAACTCATAAAGCGTTGAACCCGTAGTTGCATGAGGAGTAGTGTGGTATATGAAAAGAAAATGTGAAATTCGAGTTTCTAATGTTCCTTCGGCTAACTTCTTCATTCCTGTTATGAAAGTTTGCACAGCTTTTTCAGCTAACCCATTTGATGAGGGATGATATGGTGCTGTTTTAATATGTTTAATTCCATTTAAACTCAAGAATCCCTGAAATTCTGTACTAGTGAAGGCAGTACCGTTATCTGAAACAATAACTTCTGGTAGGCCACATGCACTAAAACATTGGTGCAGCTATTCAATAGTTGCGCTTAATGTAGGTGATCTAACTTCATACACATCCATCCACTTAGAATGTGCATCGATAATCAATAAAAACATGGTACCTAAAAATAGACCTACATTACCTACATGTAGCCTAATCCAGGGTCGACCAGGCCACTCCCACAGTTGCAGTGGAGCTGAAACACACAACTTCTGTTGTTGCTGACACTAGAAACAGTGTTTAACCATTTTTTCTATATCACTATTTATACCTGGCCACCAGACATAGCTTCAAGTAAGCATCTTCATTTTCGATATGCCTGGATGCACACTGTGAAGCTCTGTCAAGAGTGGCTCTCTTCCTTGTGAGGGGATGATGACGCTTGATCCCCACAACAAGATTCAATCTTGACAACTTAACTCTGTTTTTCAGGCACGGAATGGTCTTATCTCTTCAGACTCTGGTTAATTTGACCGTCCTTGAAATACCAGGTCTCAGACAAAACTGGCGCATGTACAGTGCTATCTGCTAACAGAAGATGACTGAGGATGTCTGTGTTTGCAATATGCACGCCAGGACGGTGCATGAAGGTGGACTCATATGCCGATAAAATCAAAGCCCAACGTTGAATTCTGGCTGAGGCTATGGGCAGAATTGCTGTATCTTCACTAAATAAATCCATTAGTGCTTTATGATCGACAATACAGTGAAATGCTGACCATGTAGATATTGATGGAATTTCTCTACCCTAAATATTACTGATAAGCCTTCCTTTTTGAGTTGTTATTCACGGCTGCAGAGAGAGTTCAGAACCATCTTTCATCCTATGTGGCAACACGGCTCCTACTAAGTAAGGAGATGCATCACAGGTTAATATTAATTCTTTTGAAGGGTCATAATGCACCAGTAGACATGCTGAGTAATAATAGCTTCTTGACTTTTATGAAGGCTTCTTCTTGCCGCGCCTTCCATGACCATCTATGATTCTTTTTCAATAATAAGTGTAAAGAGGATTATACTGTTGACAGGTTTGCCAAGAGGCAACCGTAATAATTTATTGTCCCCTTTTTTGTGACAGTGGTGGCATTCTGCTCCCTTAAATTTGCAGGTTTCTGGTAAATAGTTACCCACATCAGTAATAGATTAATTTCTGAATTGCGGGAGAGATGCTTCCAGTATTCCTTTTCATTTTTTGAGCAGTAGAGACTGTCTTCCACTTCATGGCTGTCTCTCTCTGGCTTTCACTCCATGCCCAATGGTAGGTTCCTCCTTAACTGAAGAACGGCGCCATGTTGCACACTCTGAAAGCCCGCGAGTCCCTCTCAGCGCTTTCCATTGCTAGTGCTATTTCCATGGTGCGCTTCAAATCAATATTAACCTCTGCAAGTAAACGGTACCGAATAGTGTTGTCATGTACGCCTGAAAACAACCGGTCTCGCAACATGTCATGGAGAATATCTCTGAAGTCACAGTGCTCAGTCAACTGGTTCAACTTGCAATATAATCTGCGCTTGACTCACCCTGGGCCCTTACTCTGGAGTTGAACTTAAATCTTTGCATAATTACTGATGGCTTTGGCTGAAAATGTATGTTCATGAGGTCTACCAGCTTGTTGAAAGATTTAGAATTTGACACATTCGGGGCCATCAGACTGTGGATGAAATTATATGTCTTGCTCCTGCAGACACTTAAAAGAATTGCTTTCTGCTTCTCCTCCGCTGTTATTTCATTCACTATGAAATAAAAACCTAGGCACTCTATGTGCTGGCTCCAGTCTTCCATGGACAAGTCATAAAAGTCAATTCTGTCGAAGAGTGGCATGACTGGTGAGTATATTTTTCTTTCTTTCCTTAAGAATTGATGTACTCGGATTCAAAAAGGTGTGGTGCAGAATTGGAGCTATTTATCCTCGTCGCCAATTGTAAAATATTTGATGTATCAGACAGGTTCCCTATTGAAACAGATAATTTTATTTACAGATCTCTTGCGGAAGCTATCTGCTCAAACCAGGTCCATGGCTAGAAAAACTCCACCCCTAAGATTACCTGTGCTTAGGGCTGATTTATCAGTACAATTTTATTACCCCTAAAGGCAATAGGAAAGGTGTCACCTGCAACCACTACAGTTTACTTTGCTGGCAATTTAATTTTCCTTTTCCATACCTTTGGAATTTAATTTGCACATCTTAGATGCTTCCTTTCCATGCTGTAAATTTGAAATTTCTCCAGTCTATCCTTGTAACCAAACCCTTTACTTTGGGATCAGTCTTCTTGACTTTGCATCCAGTGTTTAATCATCTCCCTTGTGTCTTAATCAACATAACTGGATACAATTCTCAAGGTATAGTCTGACTAGAACACAACTAACTATTGATCTTCTCTCCCTCCATTTTTAGCTGTGTATTTCAACAATCTTTGCAGACTGTTGTGCTGCAATGGTTGAACAAGTTGAAACATCAAGTCTACCAAGACAGAGAATCCCATGCATCACAGTCACTGCCTGTGCTTTTAACAAGTTGGCCACCCATCGAATTTTCTCCTGCTTGCATTAATCAGTGCCCATCCAGACTTCTGGATAAACTAGGGATAAGTTAAGAAAAATATCATCCACTTTTTGCAAAGTTGGAATCTGATTTGACTTGATGAAATTCTATGCCTTTAGTTGCATAAAGCCTCCCTATTTGGACGCCTAGGGACAAGACTAGACCATTCAGCTTCTCAAGTTTCTTCTGCTTTTGATCAGAGTCTAAAAGGTGGTGTAATATAGTTGAAATGCAATACTAATGGCAAACAACTAAGCTGTTAAAATATACCTGTAACACAATGATAACTGAAGCTATTTTAAGCACTATAAAGGAACGGATTCTTTGCAGTACTATGTTTAATATCTACAAAATAATCTTGTTGTAAAATTGTGTTAACCTATTCAACAAAAATACAATTTTATGTTTCTGAATGCAAAACTAATTGCATTTAATTGATTCATTTACAACCATAATATAGTTTCAGTGCTGTGGTCATTAATAATCATTAAGTTCTTATTCCAGAATAATCTTATAAACACAGGCAACATGATTATTTAATAACATTTTTCATGCTAATAATCATGAAATTTGAAGCAATTAATGTCAGGTGCAATATTTATCATGTTGCATTGAAATAATGTGAGGATGCACAATGTTGGAAAGCAATATTGATTACATTAATAAAAATAATCTGTTTCAAATTCTATACAACACAGGATGATTTCAGAAGAAGTACTGTGCCATAACCAATAATCTTATCCCTGTACTTTATCCTGGGCGATAGTGCCCCTTTAACTGCAATAACTAAAGTGAGATTCAACTCTTTGCTGTCCGAGATGTTGTTGTGCACATCTCTCTGTTTCTATGTTGGTTGACACAGCATAAAACATTTTTGAAGGTTACAATCACAAGGCTGCATTTATTGCCCATCTTTAGTTGCACTTCACATAATGATTGTACAATTGAATGGCTTGTTAGGTCATTTCATAGACTACAGTAATGTGGAGGACAGGCAAGATAGGAACATTATGGTCCCGTCTGTGAAGGATATCAGTGAATCAGTTAAGTTTTGCCTGTTGCTGGCGTACAAATTAACAGATTAATTTCATAATTTGCCATGAGGAAAGTATGAACCAATGTCTCATGGGTTAGAATCATGGGTTGTATTTTATCAGTTCTGGAGGTGAGTCGTCTTGTAAAATAGTGTTGGAAGGTATCGTGAGGGGTGTCCAGAATCTCCCCACTGCCCCGGGATATTACCTGCAGGGGAATCTCAGCTGTGTGGCTGCCTGTCAACTGGAGCTGGGTGGCAAATTATGCCAATTATCTTTCACTTCTCACCTCACTGCCATTTTACCAGTGTTGGGAGAAGCTGCTACCCTTTGGGAATGCTGTCAGGTAAACCCTTCCAGCAGGTCCCTGGGTTGTGTCCATCCTTTATAGGCACTCCATGGCCCATGGAAGGGCCTCTCTGCACAATGGCTGTCCCTGTGGTGATGGCATTGCAACTGGAGGATGTACCTCCTGGATCGCATGGGGTCTACCTGCCTGGCCACAGCTCAGTAAAAAAGTGCTTACCTACCCTTCGAGGGTGCCTCAACATGGGAATAACCTCTTCTTCATCCTGCAGCCTTACCAGTGACCGCCTCTATTGATGGTGCTATTGTGGCTGCCGGACCTCTGATTGGACCAATAGATCTGGGAGGTTGGTTACCAGCCACAATTGAATGGTAGTTCTTGCATTGGCTCTTAATTGTTCACTGGTAAACTGCTGCTCAAAGTCCTGCTACCCTCCCTTACGGGTTTGGCTCCCACTTTTGGTCCAGGCAGTATGGCTACTTACTTTTCTTCAAAGAATTCCCATAATGATCACTTATCAGCCAAGTGCTAAGAACATTACAAGACATTACAGTTGTATAAAGCTCTGGAGCTGAATAAAATGTTCCAAGATCGGGAGCGTTACCCACTTTGCGGAGTGTATTATGCGGTGTGATGGGCGCCATTTACGATTCTATCATACCGGTTTCCAATAATATGGCACACGGGCAGGCCAAAATGTCGGGGACCCATCCTCGTTATTTAAATATCAGTTTAACAGGCAATTGAGCTGATTAACTACCCATCTCACTGAAATAATACGGTCAGAAGTCAGTAATACACCTCCAGGGTGGCATTTACAACACGTGGGGAATCCGTTTTTTTAAGGGCAAGCTTGCTCGGGTCTCAGTTTTGCAGTTCAAACTCTATTGGTTGCAGGCACTACCCATTTGAGTGGACAGAGGAATGTTTTGGATATTTTTTTCACAAGGAGCAATCTCCTCTCATTCAGAGGGATCTTTTGATTGGTCTTTACATAATCTCCTGTCCATAACTCAGGGGTGAGGGGTGAAAACCCACGGAGACAGGTGGGGATTGTGGCCTCAGTTGGAGCCACAACCTCCAGTGAGGAGGAGAGGAGGATTAAGAGAAGGAGGAGGAGCAGGGTGAGAGGAAGAAGGGAACACTGGGAGACTCAGGATGCTGTGGTTCCTCAGGAAGGGGACAGAGCAGCGCCAGGCCACAATGGTCAAAGGGAGCCCAGAAACCTTCATCGGAGCTGCAGGCAAGCTTATGCTGCCCCAAGGGGATACAGGCAGCAATTCAGCTACCTGCCACTGAAGGAGACTCAGTGCAGAAGAAGGCTCAGACTTTCAAGAGGGACTGTGATATCACTTTGTGAGATGCTTGCAGGGGAGATCTCATCCAACTGCCTTGGGAGCCACCTGATGCCTGTCCCATTGAAGCTGACAGTGGTGCCTTACTTCTTCACAACAGGCTCATTCCAGGCAGCCTATGAGGGCCTCTGGGACAACTCATCCTGCTGCACACCAGAGCATTAAGGTGTTCACAATGCAATGTTCCAAAGGGTTGGGAATTACATCTCCTTCACACAGGATGTCCAAGGTCAAATGGATAGAGTCCGAGGATTTGCAATGACTGCAGGTTTTCCCAGGATGCAGCGAACCATTGACTGCATGCACATAGCCATCCACCTTCATAAACGGAAAGGGCCCCTACTCGCTCAGTGTGCATCAGGTGTGCGACCATAATCAGTGGATCGTGCAGGTGTGTGCCAGGTACCCGGGCAGCAGTCACGACTCCTCCATCCTTAGGAACTCACACATTCCAGACCTTTTCACCAGCCCAGGTTCCTTGGCGGGTTGGCTACGAGGTGATAAGGGCGATTCACTGAAAAGATGGCTAATGACGTCTGTGAGGGTGACCAGACTTGATGCAGAGAGGAGGTACAATGAGATCTACGCCAGCACCAGGACCATAGTGGAGTGGAACATCAGTCTCCTAAAGATGTAACTCCAATGTCTGGACAGATCTGAAGGTGCATTACAATACTCCCCACCACATATGCCCCTGATGGCTGTGGTTTGCTGTGCACTCCATAACATCGCCATCAAAAGAGAAGATGCCCTGGAGGATGATGACACACTAGATGGGGGCCAATCCTCTGAGGACAAGGGCAATGATGAGCTGAGGGATCAGAGCGATGCTCCTGCTGATGGCCTTGACCCTGACTGATTGGATGGCCATGACACCAGGGATGCCTTAATACAGAAAAGTTTTCCGTAGTATGCCTTGCCATTGCTACAGAAGGGGTTTGGTGAAATTTTGGCCCTCCTTTGCCTAGCGCTCAGCATGAGCTGGTCACGTTGATCATAAAATATACGAAAGAGGGCACCATGGGCGGCCTCACTGAATCTGGGGACAGCTTTACCCCTTCTAGAATGCCTCTCCCCTCACTCCAATGGTGGAAATATGTAATTAACTCCTCAGTGCCAAAAGGTGGGAGAATTGCTGATTTTTAAAATTCCTACCACCTATTAAGATTGACATGGTTGGCAGGAATTTGCTAAAATCCCTGGGAAATGCACAAATCTTCACAATGGGCAGAAATCTTCGCTCAGCAGGCGGGCGTGTGCCTGACCTGCTTAAGTGTGAAATGACGCGTGTTAATGTCGGCTGAGCATGTTGATGTCAACGCGCAGTTGCATGGTGAGTCGATAGGCGGGCGCGAGCCCCCTGACAATTCAAAGGCCTGTTAAGGCCATTAAGTAACTAATTAAATCAAATTTTTCGCTGCCCATCCAACCTAATGGTTGGCAGGCAGACGAAAAGGCCAAGGGGCCTTTGCATTTTTTTGGAAACCTTGTCCTCAGGCGGGATAAGCTTTCCAAAAGCAAACACAAATAAAATAAAAACTTTAATTTTTCATTATTTACATGTCCCTGCTCATGTGACAGAGTCACATAACGGTACACGTTTCGTTACATTTTTTTTAATTATTTTTATTAACATCTCTTCATCTCCCTGAGTCCACTCCATGCTCGCACTCCCCCCCCTCCAACCCTGCCTAGGCAGTGCTCAGTGCTGCTGCTCGCGTTTCATGGTGGGAGGGCCTTAATTGTCACACCAGAGCCAAATCGCGGTGCAGTGCTGATCGTAGGCTTCCCGACCACCCCCACCAAGCACCCCCGCCAAGCGCAAAATTCTGCCCCAAGTGTAGTAGATACACTTGATTGATCATTTGATGGGTCACCTGACAATGCCCCATGCCAGGGAGCCCTTTAAAGTGCTGTCCGTTACCTTGGTCTAGGTCATGGCCTGCAGCCTCAGGGACCAGGCATTCCGCCCTCCAGCCCCTCATTGGCTGGGATGTCAGTCTGTAACCCACCCTTGCAACTAATTGGTGGCAATTACCATATTATGAGGTAAGCACTGACGGTGGGCCCCGAAGTCAGAAAGCCACTAGCTTCCAGGTGTGGAACCCGCCATCGATGCACGACTATTATTCAGCTCCTGGCTGGACGCTGTTGTGGTACACCTTTGAGGGGGTGTGGTTATGTTTTCTATATACATTATTAGACGGAAATGTGCAATACATCATTTGGCTCACCCTCCGAATGCTATGAGGATGCAACCAGATCAGACATGTGTCTCCAACTGCATAATATTGCTACCAACTCCTCAACTCCTTACTAAATGAACTACATATTTGTGTGTTAACCATTTCTTTATGTGTGGTTGGTGCCTTGGTTGGTGTGTTTATCTGCTCATAAGCACAAGCAGAAGAAAACACAACAGACCCCTCCATTTTGGTGGATAGAGATAAATTATTTCTTCTGGTTGGAGAATCTGTAACAAGACAACCTGACTGCTTTCAAAAACAGAAATACCTGGAAAAACTCAGCAGGTCTGGCAGCATTGGCAGAGGAGAATGAAGTTGACGTTTCGAGTCCTCATGACCCTTCAGCAGAACTAAGTAAAAATAGGAAAGGGGTGAAATATAAGCTGGTTTAAGGTGGTGGGGGGGGGGGGAGGTGGAGGGAGAAGGTGGTGGTGGGGTGGGGGGGGGTTGTTGGGATAAGCAAGCAGTGATAGGAGGAGATAACCAAAAGATGTCACAGTCAAAAGAACAAACAGGTGTTGAAGGTGGTGATATTATCTAAAAGAATGTGCTAATTAAGAGTGGAGAGCAGGACAAGCAAGGTAGTTCTAGTGGGGGTGGGGTGAAATAAACGATGGGTGGAATACATTTAAAAATAGTGGAAATAGGTGGGAAAAGAAAAATCTATATAAATTATTGGAAAAAACAAAAAGGAGGGGGAAGAAACAGAAAGGGGGTGGGGATGGAGGAGGCAGTTCAAGATCTAAAATTGTTGAACTCAATATTCAGTCCGGAAGGCTGTAAAGTGCCTAATTGGAAGATGAGGTGCTGTTCCTCCAGTTTGCATTGAGCTTCACTGGAACAATGCAGCAAGGCAAGGAAGGACATGTGGGCAAGAGGGCAGGGCGGAGTGTTAAAATGGCAAGCGACAGGGAGGTCTGGGTAATGTTTGCGGACAGACCAAAGGTATTTTGGATTTCCAGCATTCCCGGTTTTTTTGTTTTTAACCTGACTGCTTCCCCCGAGCCTGCTTTATTTTTTGCTTTTCAAGTATATGCCCAAATTCCTTTTGAAAGATACCACTGAATTTGCTTCCACCGCCCTTTCCTGCAATGCATTCCAAATCACAACAACTCACTATAGTAACAGAAAATTTCCTCATCTCGTCTATTTCTTTTACTAATTACCTTAAATTTGAATCTGCTGGTTTCCAGTCCTTCTGCCAGTGGAGACAACTTTTCCCTTTCTACTCTATCAAAACTCCTTACAATTTTCAATATTATGACTCATGAAATGGTTTGTAATGTTTCTCAGTGACTTAGTAAGATGCCTTATAATTGCAGGTCCTTTCTTTAATTTTAAAAACTAATTGTCGCAAGCAACTGAAACATAGGGGAGAGTTTTCTTCCTGTCGGGTGGGCCAGTCAGGAGCGGGGCGGGCGGGTGTGGAGCTGAACGCCACCCATTATCGGCTATGCACCGCCATTTTGTCTGGGCGGGCCAATTAAGGCCCGCACAGCGTGACGCGCGCCTGGTAGCGCTCAGTGCTACCTGTGCGGGCAGGGGGAGAAGGGAGAGTTGGGACCTGCGCACTTTCGGGCACATGCGTGAAAGAGCGCAGAAATCTCCCTGGGGCAGCTCCGTGCCTCAGGGAGATTAAGCGCAGTTGTAAAAAAAAAATAAAATTATTTAGCCATGTCCCCTCATGTGACAGTGTTTATGAATTTTGATGAAAAAAATTATTTAATTAATAAACCCTTCATGAAAGGTTGGACGGGCAGCTTTCTCAATTAGGTTAATTGTTTGATTAATGGCCTCAACAGGCCTTTGACAGCTTGGTGGGCACACTGCTGACTACGGTGCATGCCCGCCAAACGGGAAATTAAGATGACGCGTAGTGGTGTCAGGACGCATGCCCAACATCACCATGTGTCACCATGCGAGGCACATGCCGAACAGAAGATCCTGCCCATAGAGAACATTTTCTAATGAATTAGCTTTTTTAGGAAGAAAGTCTACTGTTAAGTATTTCACTGCTCAAAGATCCCAACTGCATTATTCCTGTGAATGATCAATTGGATAAATATTTGAAGGGAGAAAAGATACAGGACTATGGGAATAGAGTATGAGAGTGGAACTAATTGGATCATCCAACAGAAGAGCTGGCACAGGCATGATGAGCTGCAGAGTCTCCTTATTTTATTTTCATTTGCTCATGGGATGTGTGTGTCACTAGCTTGGCCAGCACTTATTGCCCATCCTTAATTGCCCTTGTTGAAAGGGCATTTTAAGAGTCAACCACATTGCTGTGAGTTTAGAGTCACGTGTAGGCTAGAGCAGATAAGGGTGGCACATTTCCTTCCCTAAAGGAAATTAGTGAACCAGATGGCTTTTTACAACAATCAGCAATGGTTTCATGGTCATCATCAGACTTTTAATTCCAGATTTTTATTGAATTCAAGTTTCACCATCTGCCGTGGTGGGATTCAAACCTGGGTCCCTGGATATTAGTTTGGATCCTATGATTATATAAACTACTTCACTGCTACAACTGTCTCCATGAAGTAACTGTCATCATTTTGTTGATGAAGGAGATTGTTATCTGCAACTGGTAGCAATAAGATTATGTTTGAAATGAATCACAAATGGCACTCACACCTCTTCGAGTCAGAAAGCTGGTGCTTCAATTCCCACATAGAGACTTGAGCACATATCCAGGCTGGTACTTCAGTCCACTAATGAGCGCGTGCTGCACTGTCAGAGGCACCATTCTTCAGGTGAGATATAACCAAGCTCCCCTCTGCCCTCTTGAGAGGACAAAACTATCAATGGCACTCTTTTGAGGAAGAGCAGGGGAGTGTTCTTTGGCATGTTGGACAACATGTATTACTTAACCAACATTGCTAAAGCATATTATCTGGTGATTATCTCATTGCTGTTTGTGCGATATTCTTGTATTACAACAGTGACTACACTTCAAGAAGCAATTAATTTGCTGCAAAGCACTTCTGGCTGTCCTGAGGTGGTGAAAAGTGCTTTATAAATGCAAGGCTTTGTTTTAATCATCAGAAGGGGAAGGAGCGATGTCTGGTCTATTACCAAACATCAGGTGAAAAGCTTTTCATATTTTTTATAATCACCACTCCTGCATTGATTTTCAACTCCTCTGGTTTTTTATTACATTATTAACTTTGCTGTAAACAGAGCTGCTCCAACCTCTCTTGTATTTTAGAAGCTCCATACACTTCTTCACACACTCTCTAAATTGCTCCTTCATATTAACTTACTGCACAGTCTCCTGTTTTAGCTCAGCCTGAATTAGGACCCTGAAGATGTCAAGCTCCTGCCCTTTCTCAGTTTTACAATCTTTCAATGATGTACAAAGTTTTAAAAGCTGAAACTTGCAGTTGCCCAAATCACAACTTTTTGGTTTAATCATGTTTTCTCTTTTACTCTTGTCAATATTGGTGATGCCCTGCACAATAGGATTGTGCCTTCCACCTCAGATTCTCACCAAAGTTAAGCACATGAATATAGTCCTGTATTTCTTAGTAGCAATATCCTGTTGGGCAAACTTTCACTTTGTACCCTCTGTAAACTTAAGCTCATTGAAAACTCTGCTGCCCATATCTTAACTTGCAACATGTCTCCTTCTATATATTCTATTAGGAGGCAATGCAGGAAGAAAGCATTAAGGACCACTCTTAATAAGCAAGTGCTTCCTCCTTATGACATAGAAGGAGGCCATCTGACTTAAAGTGTCTGTACCATCTGAAAAAGAGCTATCTAACCTAATCTTACTTTCCAGCTCAACATCTGCAGCAATTCAATTTTCAAGAAGTAATTTTCAAAATGTAATTAGGGTTTCTGCCTCTACCACCCATCCAGGTAGTGTGTTCCGCACTCCCACCAACCACTGGAGGAAAAGAATTCTCCTCAACTCCCCTCTAATCCTTCTGGCAATTAAAGTAAATCTATGTCCCTGCTTACCATCCTCTCTACTAATGGAAAAAGTCCTTGCTATTCACTCTACCTAGGCCCCTGATAATTATATGTCTCAATTAAATATCTCCTCAGCCTCCTTTATTCTAAACAAAATAACCCCAGCCTACACATTCTTTCTTCACAGCTAGAATTTTCCAGTCCCTAGCAACATCCTTGTAAATGTCCTCTGCACCCTCCCTCGTGAGATTACATCCATCCCGCAAAGCAGTGACTAGAATTCTGTGCACAAATCTAGCTGTTATCTAACTAGTGTTTCATACAATTATAAAATAACATCCAAGCTCTCATACTGAATGATGGATAAGTAATCCATATGCTCTTAATCTACCTGCCCTGCAACATTCAGGGATATGTGGATGTGGAACAACAACAGTAGTTTATATTTATATAGTGCCTTTAACATGGCATGTCCCAAGGTGCTTCACAGGAGCATTATAATTCCAAGAATGACACTGAGCCACATAAGGTCAGATGACCAAAAGCTTGGTCATGGAGGTGGTTTTAAGGAGCATCTTAAAGACAGAAAGCAAGGCATAGAGGTGGAGAGGTGTAGGCTTAGGGAGGGTATTCTACATGTCAGGGAGACATAGTAATTTTCATAATTTTATTGGAATTTATTGCAAAGTAGAGTAATAGTGGAGTGTGTGTGTGTGTGTGTGTGTTAATTGAATTAGAGACAGCTGGTCTGAAGGCTTTGATGTAAAAAGAGAAGCTAAGTTTGAAATAATAAATAGGGAGACATGGAAGCAGTTTTAGAATATGAGGTGTAAAGGAAATGTTGGCATTTTTTAATAAATCAGGCTAGCTTGAATCCAGAAGAGGGGGTAAAATGTTTCACCTAGCTAGGAGAAGTTAAGAAACAGTGTGCTTATTTTTCCTAAAGATTACTTGTAAAATTGGTACTATGGTAGATTTTTATTATTAGAGAGATAAAGTCCAAATACATAGTGAAACAATGGGAATTTGCATTCAAATGGGAAAATATGTATAGAAAGAGGGAAGGCTATGTGTAAGGGAAGATATTCTAAGATCTAACAAGTGTGAAAAGCCTCAGCCTCAGTGCCCAAACTGCTATCTACAAGAACTGAAGTCAAGAAAATTCACTTTGAATTCAACTGTTAAGGGTAATGTGTTATTTTAAGTGGGTCTGTTACAATCTGTGT
Source organism: Carcharodon carcharias (assembly GCF_017639515.1). Lineage (NCBI taxonomy): Eukaryota > Metazoa > Chordata > Chondrichthyes > Lamniformes > Lamnidae > Carcharodon > Carcharodon carcharias. Next base: position 128,693,163 of record NC_054474.1, read on the forward strand.
GCAGAATTTTGCTGTTGGTAGATGGGCTCGGCGGGAGCGGGTGGGGGCGGTTGAGAAGCCGACCGCTGCCTGTGATCGGCACTGCACCGCGATTTCATGCTGGATGGGCCAATTAAGGCCCGGCCAGTGTGAAATGCAAGTGGCAGTGCTAAGCACTGCCTGTGCGGGAGGGAGAGGGAGTGCGAGCTGGGAGAATGCGAACTGTGTGGGCATGCACTCAACAAGCTGAGTGTAAAATAGTGCGTGATGACGTCCCGGAGTCATCACGCACTCAGGCGTGAGAGTCGGCAGTGTGCCCGCCGACAATTAAAAGGCCTGTTAAGGCCAGTAATGTATTAATTAATGTGGATTTTTTGCTGGCCAAATCGGCCAGGCAACCTTTGGGTTTTTGAGGAAACCTCATCCAAGGGTGGGATGATATTTCCGATATTAATCTGAAAGAAATGAAAACGTTTGGACAGTATTTTTATAATCTATATGTTTAGGTGAGTGTCCAAAGTGTGGACATCTTTTTCGCCATTTAAAATCTTTATTTCATTTTTTCAAATTCTTCAGCTTCCTGAGGCAGCTCTTTGCCTTCAAGAAGCTTTCACTGTGCTTTCCCTGCACCCACACTGACTTCAGCGCATCGTGGTTGGGGGCCGATCGCCAGGGGCGGGCCATTTCCTGGCCACTCCCGGCCACCATGCCTGCCTGACGACCTCAAAATTCAACCCTATGGCCAGGATTTTCTGGTGGTCCTGGGGGGCGGGGGGGTGCGGGGTGGGGTGGAATGGTTGGGCTCGGCAGGCAGGCCTGGGAGTGATCTGGAAGCTGACGCTGTCCACGATTGGGCTTCGACCACGATTTCACACTGTCTGGCCAACAGGGTGAAATATGCAATGCAGTGTTCAGTGCTGCCACAGTGGGGGCAGGAGGACGGCAAGCGTGGAAGTGCGTGCATTAAAAGCTCCCTGAGGCACAGAACTGCCTCAGGGAGCTGAAGATTTTTGAAAATATAAAATAAAGAAGTTAAAAATTTTAATAACATGTCCCCTCATCTGACTGTCACTTGAGCAGAGACATGTTAGAAACTATTTTGAAAATTTTTAATTTTTTTTAGATCACTGATCGAAATCTCATCCCACCCATGGATGAGGTTTTGCAAAAAATCCAAAGGCCACTTAGCCTTTTCACCTGCCCGCCAACCATAAGGTTGGATGAGCAGCAAAAAAAAATTCATTTAATTAGATCTTTAATGGCCCTAATAGGCTGGTTATTTGTCGGCGGATGCATTGCCAACTCCCGCGTGAGTGCACGATGATGTCGGGACGCTAGTCCAACATCATTGTGCATCATTTCAGGCTTGTTCGAGTCTGGCACATGCCCGCCTGAGCACAATATCCTGCCCTATGTGTTTTTACTGTTGCTTTAACGGAGGTGTAACTGGGAGTTAGATTAATTACCGAGCTAAGAGTTATCATAGTAGTAATTTGGAGACCTATGTATGTGCTTAACATTATTTCTTTCATTAATAAATGTTTAATTAAGTTTTGTAAAAATCCTCTAAGCCTCAGTGGCCTCATTTTTACTGAATTCAAAGCTCACATCTTGAAATATACAAATTGCAAAACAGTTGTGGCAGTTGTCTCAAGTTTCCCTTTGGGATTACCATCTGCTGTGCCAGATAACACACAGCTTGAGGCCTAGGCAACACACAAGAGCACAAGAGTTAGGAGCAGGAGTAGGCCATTCAGCCCCATAGCCTGCTCCGTTATTCACTAACATCATGGCTAATTTGATTGTAGCCTCAACTCCACTTTCCTGTTTGCCTCCTGTAACCCGTGACTCGCTTGTTGATCAATAATTGGTCTAACTCAGCCTTGAATATATTCGATGACCCAGACTCCGGTGTTTTCTGGGGAAGAGAATTCCACAGATTAATGACCCTCTGAAAGAAAAAATTCTCATCATCTCAATCTTAAATGGGAGATCCTCAATTTTTAAAATTTTCCTCCTAGTTCTAGACTCCCCCACAAGGGGAAATATCCTCCCAGCATCCACCCTGTCAAGTCGCCTCAGGATCTTATATTTTTCAATGAGATTGCCTCTCATTCTTCCAAACCCCAATGGTATAAGCCCAACCTATTCAACCTTTCCTCACTAGATAATCCCTTCATCCTAGGAATCAGATGAGTGAACCTTCTCTGAACTGCTTCTAATGCAGTTATATCCTTTCTTAAAGTAAGGCGACCAAAACTGTGCACAGTCCTCCAGATGCAATCTAACTAAGGCTCTGTACAGCTGCAGTAACACTTCCCTATTTTTATATTCTATTCCCCTTGCAATAAATGACAACATTTCATTTGCCTTCCTAATCATCTAATTTTTGTGATTCATCCACCAGGACACCCATATCCCTCCTTAGAGTTCTGCAGTTTCTCTGTATTCAAATAATATGCTGCTTTTCTATTTTTCCTGCCAAAGTGGTCAAATTCACATTTTTCCACATTTTACTCCATCTGACAATTTTTTGCCCGCTCACTTAAGCCTGTCTAAATCCCTTTGTAGATTCTTTGTCCTCTTGAAAACTTACTTTCCTAACTATCTTTGTGTCCTCAGTAAATTTAGCTACCATGTATTCAGTCCCTTCATCTAAATCACTGATGCAGATTGCAATTGGTTGAGGCCCCAGCACTGATCCCTATGGCACCCCACTAGTTACAGCTTTTCAACCCAAAAATGACCCAACTTTGTTTCTATTAGCTAACCAATCCTCTATCCATGCTAAACAAAAACAGAATAACCTGGAAAAACTCAGCAGTTCTGGCAGCATTGGCGGAGAAGAAAAGAGTTAACATTTCGAGTCCTCATGACCCTTCGAAATGTTAACTCTTTTCTTCTCCGCTGATGCTGCCAGACCTGCTGAGTTTTTCCAGGTAATTCTGTTTTTGTTTTGGATTTCCAGCATCCGCATTTTTTTGTTTTTATCTCTATCCATGCTAATATGTTACCCCTTACATCATGAGCTCTTATTTTGTGCAGTAACCTTTGATGTGGCATGTTTTTGAATGCCTTTTGGAAATCCAAAAACATCTACAAGCTCCCCTTTATCCACCTACCTTGTTACTTCCTTAAAGAACTTTAATAAATTTGTCAAACATAATTTCCCTTTCACAAAACTGTGTTGACTCTGCCTGATTGTATTATGATTTTCTAAATGCCCTGCTATTATCTCCTTAATAATAGATTCTAGAATTTCCCTCTGACAGATACACTGCTAACTAGCCTATAGTTTCCTGCTTTCTGTTCACCTACTTTCTTCAATAGAGGTGTTACATTCATTATTTTCCAATCCACTGGAACCTTTCAAGAATCTGGAGGAAGTTCAGAACCAAAGCATCTATTATCTCTGCAGCCGCCTCTTTTAAAACCCTAGGATAAAAAGCCATCAGGTCCAGGGACTTGTCAACCTTTAGTAAGAGTAGTTTTCCCATTATAATTTCCCTAGTGATTATGATTGCTTTAAGTCCTCCTTTTACCTCCTGATTTTCAAATATTCTTGAAAGAAAATGAAACACGGCCACCAATTGTGGATCAATTAAATTTGGGGATGCACAAAATGCCAGAATTAGAGGAGTGCAGATATCTTGGAGGGCTGTTGAGCTGGAGGAGATTACAGAGACAGGGCGGGGCGAGGCCAAGGAGGGATTTGACACCAAGGATGAGAATTTTAAAATCAAGATTTGTTTGGCTGGGAGCCAATGTAGGTCAGCGAGCAAAAGGGTGATAGGGGAATGGGACTTCCTGTGAGTTAAGACAAAATTTCCTTTATACTTATTAATATTCTACTGTTTATTGTATGATCTCTTGCCTTGCTTGTCATCCTTAAGTGCACAGTCACGTACAAGTCTGGATTTAAATTCATTGGCTACTTTTCTGCCCACCTGACCAGTCTATTGATATCTTCCTGCAGACTACAGCTTTCTTCCTCATCATCGACCACATGGGCAATTTTCTTATCATTGACCAACTTGGAATCATATAATCATAGAGTGATTATAGCAGAAAAGGAGCCTGTTTTATCTGTGCCAACTCACCTAGTCCCACTGCCCTGCCTTTTTTCCAGAGCCACATAAATGATTTTTTCAGATCTAACCACCCACTGCATTAAAAAAGTTTTCCTCCAGTCACCATTGCTTCTTTTGCCAATCACCTTAAATCTGCTCCCTCTGGTTCTTGATCCTTCCTCCAATGAAAACAGCTTCTCCCTGTCTACTCTGTCCAGACTCCTCAACATTTTGAACACCTCTGTGAAATCTACTCTTAATCTTACATATAGACATACATACAAACATATGAATTAGGAGGAGTAGGCCACTCGGCCCTTCGAGCCTACTCTACCATTCAATGAGATCATGGCTGTAACCTCAACTCCACATTTCAGCCTACTGTCTATCTGTCTATCTCCGCCTTAAAAATATTCAAAGGTTCTGCTTCCACTGCCCTTTGAGGCATAGAGTTCCAAAGACTCACAAGCCCCTGAGAGAATAAAAATTCTCTTCAACTCTCTCTTAAATGCACGACCCCTTATATTAAAACAGTGGCCCTTAGTACAAGATTCCCCCACAAGAAGAAACATCTCTCCACGTTCATCTTGTCAAGATCCCTCAGGATCTTACAGGTTTCAATCAAGTCACCTCTTACTCTTCTAAACTCCAGTGGATACAAACCTAGCCTGTCCAACCTTTCCTCATTAAACAACTTGCCCAATCCAGGTATTAGTTTAGTAAATCTTCTCTGAAGTCCTTCCAATACATTTACATCCTTCCTTAAATAAGGAGACTAACATTGTACAAAGTACTCCAGATGCGGTCTCACTAATGCCCTTTATAACTGAAGCATAATGCCCCTACTTTTGTATTCAACCCCCCCTCACAATAATTTATAACATTCTATTGGCTTTCCTAATTACTTGCTGTGCCTGCATACTATTCTTTTGCAATTTATGCACTAGGACACCTAGATTCCTCTGCATCTCAGAGCTCTGCAATCTCTCACCATTTAGATAGTATGACTCTTTTTTATTTTTGCTCCAAAATGATCAACCTCACATTTGCCCAAATTATGCTCCATTCGCCAGGTCTTTCACAAAACCATATTGACTCTACCTGAATACCATGAATTTTTCCAAGCGCCTTGTAAAGGAAATGGCCCATTTAATGAAGAAACCGAGGTGTTAATTACATGGCTGAAGTAAAAACTAAACTACCTTATGCAGCATTTGAATCATTTTCAAAAAGCTAGTCAACACAAGACACTAAGTATGGGAACTCATAAAAAACCTTGAATGCCATACCTTTGGAAGAAAACCAAATACTTGTAAGAACCTCATCAGTAAACAACATGACCCTCAAGGATTCAAAAAAAATATCGATAAGACTTATTTTAAAGAAAAAATGCTTTTGTAGAATACAATAGACAATAGAAGCTTGCTTTGTAACAGCTAGAGATGAAGGCGATTTCTTAAAAAGCCACCACACAGACATACAACCACAGGGACATAGGTCAGCCATCTTTAGAACATAAAGGGTTGAGTTCTGAGAGAATTTCCCTTAAAAGGTTGAGACGAGGAAACTCTATACTATTAAGAAATTATACTGAATTGTAAGTATAATCTTCTTGTTTGAATATCCAAATTGTTATTTAAGGTGGATTTAAAAATTATATATAATCTTAAGTATAACTGTTATGTTATAACTAGCTTTAAAAACCATCTATCCTATGGTATAGTATTCCTTACTATAATTTTGTCTATAATCATTCTTATAATAAATATTCGTAAGTATGAAAGAGTTGTAGTCTCATACTTATATCCTGATGAACCCACATGTAGAAAACAGTATTTGAGAATTCTTAAGTTAGGATTAATTCTAAGTGCTGATATTGGTAAACTTAAAAAGGGTTTCTGTTGCTATACTCTACCTGTAGGTATATCCTACCCTAGATAATTTTGTTGGTTTGAAAACTCCAAGGGGAGCAGACATTTCATTTTAGGACCCAATCTATAGCTGGTAAGCTGACTAAGTTCCTTAAGTGATCTGAAATTTCTTTTAGTTGAGGCTTTAAGCTAACAATAAGTTTGACAGGGTAGGTTTACATTGCTGGGGGTGGGAGGGGCAGTAAAGTACTATTAATAGCCTGCTCTAACCTCTTTAATCCACCCTCACACCTTCCTCTCCCTCCCAGAACCATGATAGGGTCCCCCTTGTCCTCACTTATCACCCCACCAGCCTCCGCATTCAAAGGATCATCCTCCGCAAATTCTGCCAACTCCAGCATGATGCCACCACCAAACACATTTTCCATTCACCCCCTCACCCACCACCACCCCCCCCACCCCCGGTGGCATTCCGCAGGGATTGTTCCCTCCTGGACACCCTGGTCCACTCCTCCATCACCCCCTACACCTCAACCCCCTCCCACGGCACCTTCCCATGCAACCGCAGAAGGTGCAACACCTGCCCCTTTACTTCCCCTCTCCTCACCATTCAAGGCTCAAACACTCCTTTCAAGTGAAGCAGTATTTCACTTGCACTTCCCTCAATTTAGTCTACTGAATTCGCTGCTCCCAATGCAGTTTCCTCTACTTTGGAGAGACCAAATGCAGACTGGGTGACCGCTTTATGGAACACCTTCGGTCTGTCCACAAGCATGACCCAGACTTCCCTGTCACTTGCCATTTCAACATTCCACCCTTCTCTCATGCCCACATGTCCGTCCTTGGCCTGCTGCATTGTTCCAGTGAAGCTTAACGCAAACTGGAAGAACAGCACCTCATCTTCCGACTCGGCACTTTACAGCCTTCTGGACTGAATATTGAGCTCAACAATTTTAGATCATGAACTCCCTCCTCCATCCCCACCCCCTTTCCGATCCCCCCTTTTTCCAATAATTTATATAGGTTTTTCTTTTCCCACCCGTTTCCATTATTTTTAAATGTATTTTCACCCATTGTTTTATCTCTGCCTTTTAGCCTATTTCGATCCTTTCCCTCCACCCCAGCCCCACTAGGGCTATCTGTACCTTTATTATCACATCCCTTAGATAATATCACCAGCTTCAACACCTCTTTGTCCTTTTGTCTATGACATATTTTGGTTATCTCCACCTATCACTGGCCCTCTATCCAGCTCTACTTGTCCCAACCCCCTTAAACCAGCTTATATTTCTATTTTTCCTTAGTTCTGTTGAAGAGTCATATGGACTCGAAACGTTAACTGTGTTCCTCTCCGCAGATGCTGTCAGACCTGCTGAGTTTTTCCAGGTATTTTTGTTTTTGTTTTGGATTTCCAGTAGTTTTTTTCCTTTTATCTAACCTCTTTAATAATAGCTTCCACAGCTTAACATCTCTCATCTTTATGACCGATGTTTAGCTGACTAGACTGTTGTTTCCTGCTTCCGGTCTCCCTCCCTCTTTGGATAAAGGAGTTACATCCACTATTTTCCAACCTAATGAAATCTTTCCTGAAGCTAGGGAATTTTGGAAAATTAAAACAAGTGCATCAGCTATCTCAAGATAAAAGTAAAAATACTGTGGATGCTGGAAATCTGAAATAAGAATAGAAGATGCTGGAAAAACTCAGCAGGTCTGGCAGCGTCTGTGGAGAGAGAAACAGAGTTAACATTTGGAGTTGTTTTATACAGGTTTATCATAGCTTCCTTAATTTTGTACTCCATGTACCTATTTATAAAGCCCAAGATCCTGTATGTGCTATTAAATTCTTAATAATTGGTATATATTACAAGAAGTAAGAGACCAGTACTAAGCCCTGTGGAACCCCATAAAAACACCCTTCCAGTCATAAAAACAACCGTCAGCCATTACCCTTCACTTCCTGCCACTGAGCCAGCTTTGGATCCACCTTGCCATTTTCCCTTGGATCCCATGTGCTTTATATTATCTCAGCCATGTGCCAAATGGGATCCTGTCGAAGTTGTTGCTAAAATTCATGTAGGCTACATCAAATGCGCTACCATGAGTGGATTGGGCCTCCTACTAAGAGCGCTCCTCACCCTCCTGTCCCTCTCTCTTGCAGCATCTGGTGCTGCTGTGCCTGGGCTTCCCAGTAAAATGCCCATGACCAAGCACACACTTTCTCTTGGTGGCTCCTATGATGCATCCAATACAGTAGAATTGCCGAGCCCTCACTCATTTTAAATGCAATCCTGAGAGAATTTCAAGGAAAGATGTTGATAGAGTGCTGATGAAGTCTTGGCAAAGTGTCCCAGAAAGGCACCCATTGTGTTTCAAAAGCCCCCTTCAAACACAGTGTGTCGATCGCAATCAACAGCTGAACATTGCCTACTGAGCATAGCTTTAAGTAGCCTTGCATGCAAAATTACAGATCAGTAAAAGTAAAATGACTGATAGCTGAGATACTAAATCTCGCTTGTTGACAGAATTTTTTGCTCAAATCACACTGACTACAAAAGTGGCAAAGATATGATACTGAACTTACTTCCCCAATAATCCAAAACTTTAACCAGTATTTGTAACACACAATTGATGCATGAAGTTTTGCGACATGATCGCATGGTTTCCATGACTCCGCCTCTTTGCAGCCTGTAACCTCATCTCAGGGTCCAATTGAAAACTGGAAATATATTAGGCAACCATACTATCTAATGTGTGTCTGGGCACAGAGCTGTCAATCAACTCCTTCACTTGAAAAGAATCAGAAGATATCATTCATGTTTTTATAAAGGCATCAATAGCCTGTCAGTTTCCTGCATTCAGAGTCAGCTGACTCCAAATAGGCAGCAGCTACAAAGCCTGGTAATTGTGTGAAATGGTTATTGAATTGAGTGGTATCTATTTTTAATAAGTTTGTGATTGAAATGTATTGACCCCTGAATAATGCAATTCTTTTATGAATGATTATCCAACGGTGGTAGCTATGCAGCAGGAACATGGAAATCTATCTCAGTATTCCAACGTTGAGAATCTGGCCCAATAGCAAAATTACCACTCATATCTCAAATGGGAAATATTAAAATTGCTCCTATATGAGTTGGGCCGTGATTGATCACCCTATCTTTCCAGAAATGTCACTGAATTGCCCCAGGGTAGGTCCTCTGATCATTTCTCCACACCTCGCTATGTTGTGCTTTCCTCTTCAGTTGTTTGCACGAGCCTTCCACTTTCAATTTCAATGAATGATGAGCAATATGATGAGGGAAAAGAATGCATGAGGTAGCTTCCCATTGCCTTCCTCATGTGTGCTTAAATCCACTTCCCAAAGGAGGCTCCACCTGGAAGCAGCCATTTTCCCTCGAGGTTCTAGCTCTTCCATCATCACCAATGACAATTCATTGGGTCCCCAGTTGGCCATGGCTCATCAGTCTGAACATGGAACTCTTACATGAGCCTGAGTCCACTCATAAAAAGGGCATGAACGACTACCCCTTAAGCTCTCAAATGGCTCTCTTACTCTGTACATAACTGCAAATATTGCCTACTTTACAGTATTAATCTATATCCTTTCACAGAATCACAGAATCACAATGCAGAAGAGGCCCTTCAGCCCATCGAGTCCGCACTGACACGTGAGAAACACCTGACCTACTTACCTAATCCCATTTACCAGCACTTGGCCCATAGCCTTGAATGTTATGATATGCCAAGTGCTCATCCAGGTACTTTTTAAACGATGTGAGGCAACCCGCCTCTACCACCCTCCCGGGCAGTGTATTCCAGACCGTCACCACCCTCTGGGTAAAAAAGATTTTCGTCACATCCCCCCTAAACCTCCTGCCTCTCACCTTGAACTTATGTTCGCTTGTGACTGACCCTTCAACTAAGGTGAACAGCTGCTCCCTATCCACCCTGTCAATGCCCCTCATAATCTTGTACACCTCAATCAGGTCACCCCCTCAGTCTTCTCTGCTCCAATGAAAACAACCCAAGTCTATCCAACCTCTCTTTACAACTTAAATGTTTCATCCCAGGCAACATCCTGGTGAATCTCCTCTGCACCCCCTCCAGTCCAATCACATCCTTCCTATAATGTGGCGACCAGAACTGCACACAGTTCTCCAGCTGTGGCCTAAGGTTCTATAGAACTCCAACATGACCTCCCTACTTTGGCAATCTATGCCTCGACTGATAAAGACAAATGTCCCACTTGCCTTTTTCACCACCCACTAACGTGCCCCCTTGCATTCAGAGATCTATGGACACACACGCAAAGACCCCTTCGCTCCTCAGAACTTCCTAGTGCCATGCTGTTCCTTTTCAAATTACTTCTTCCAAAGTGTTTAACACTTTTCAGGGTTAAATTCCATTTGCCACTTATCTGCTCATTTGACCATCCCATCTATATCTTCCTGTAGCCCAAGACACTCAACCTTACTATTAACCACCCGGCCAATCTTTGTGTCATCCGCAAACTTACTAATCCTACCTCCAACATAGTCATCTATGTCATTTATATAAATGACAAATAATAGGGGACTGAGCACAGATCCCTGTGGTATGCCATTGGACATTGGCTTCCAGTCACTAAAGCATCTTTCTGTCATCACCCTCTGTCTCCTACAACTAAGCCAATTTTGAATCCACCTTATCATCCCATGTGCCTTTGCCATCTTTATAAGTCTCCCATGTGGGACCTTGTCAAAGGCTTTGCTGAAATCCATATAAACTACATCAACTGCACTAGCATCATCTACACACCTGGTCACCTCCTCAAAAAATTCAATCAAATTTGTTAGGCATGACTTCCCTCTGACAAAGCTTAACATTGGCATAATAAGGTTTCTGCTCAAGTAAGTCAAGTAGTGAAACTCATTAAGAAGGATATTTTTTGGTTGGAAAGTTTTTGAACAGACAGATGGAAGAAATGTTGGTGGAAGGAACCCATGTGTTTGGGTGCAGATGGTGAGTTCAGCCCTACAAAATTGCAAGTGCATCAGGAAGCTGGTTCCAATCAGCTGATTCTGTGTTTAACTTGGGCACATTAGGCTGGTTGTGCTCAATCCCCTTCGGAGAGGTGGGTTGTTTATTAATTGGAATGATATTTTGACACGGTTTTGAGTTTAATAGCACAGCTGAAGAAGACTCACTTTCAACACAAAATGTTATCTATGTTTCTCTTTCCACAGATGATGCCAGACCTGCTGAATATTTCCAGCAATTTCTGTTTTATTTTAGATTTCCAACATCCACAGTGCTTTGCTTTCTGTGCTCAGTGCTACTTTCTTACCTACTAATAGAGAGGATTTGTTCACAGTACTTTCACTGAGGTTTTAATTTCTACACTTTGGATGGCTACTGAATCATATCAAGATTGGTGTTGCTTTTGCAATGAATTTAAGTCTCCTTGATCTGGAAGCAGTTAGAGTACGAACAGACAGTTGTGTGAACTTGCCATTTGATGGCAGTACTTGCATAGTTAAGTGTTGGAACAGCACTCCCTTTGCAATGTACACTGAAAATGTTAACTCCCATAATTTAGCTTGACATCATCACTCACTAAGCTGACAATCAGGATAACACGGTCATTAATCCTCCTGTGCCTATTCACACAAAGCGAGGACAGAGGACCCTTGCAATTGGCACCTACAGCTAGAATCACTTTCAAGGGAAAAAGAAAAAATATAAAACCAAATCACACCATTTAGTTAAAATAACATTACACCTCAGAGTAACCACAATGTACATTTCTGTTGTATCTTCAAGGCAGTAAAATATCCAAGTTATCATTGATTTCAAGCAGCGTAATCAGAAAAAAATTGCCACTCAGCTGACAAAGGTCCAAAAACTTGGTCAAAAGGATAGGTTTTAAGTAGAAGCTGTAAAACAAGAAAGAGAGGAAAAGAGGCAGTGAGGTTTTGGGAGGGAATTCCAAAGCTCGGTACCTGAGCAGCTGAAGACATTCACAAATGGTAGAATGAAGAAACTAGTAATCTGATAAATGACTGGTAGTAATAAAACTGAGCTGAACTGTTTTTGTATTTCCCAAAATGGACCGGGATTGACAAGAGGTCAGAGTTGGAGGAATGCAAAGACCTCAGAATGCAGAGGTAGAGAACACATAGAGATAGGGAGGGACAATTTGAACATAGAGTAGAGAATTTCATATTGGGGGTGCTCTGGGAATGGGAGCCAATGTAAGTCAGCAAGCACAGGGGTGATGAATGAGCTGGTCTTGGTGTAGGTTAGATAGGGGAAGCAGAGCTTTGGATAGGCTCCTGTTTATGGATGCTGGAACATGTGGGAAGCCGGCCAGAACAACATTGGAATAATTGAGCCTGGAGGTAACAAAAAAATAAATGAAGTTTTGAGCAACAAATGAGCTGTGACAGTGGTGGAGATGGTGATTGTAACCTCATCTTAAGTTTCAGCTGTTAAAGTTTCAGTCAGGCATATTATGCTCTGTAAACTCTTGAGATGAGATTATTACCTGGCGATCATTCTTGGGTAGTGATTCCAGTACACTATAATCATTTACAATTCATGGTTACTTTATCTGCCTGTTTTCTCCCTTACCTCTTTTCCTCATGCTACATCCTCCTTGTTGGGCTGCTTTCTACAAACACCAGGTCCTGCGGCTCCCTCATTATTACTTTCATTGTGGTTGCGATGTTGCTTTTGATGATGACTATTGACTATCAGCTATAAGCTACATCACACATCAGCCCCATTGTGACCTCACTTGAAGTGTCACCACTAAAATTTACATTGCTTTGTTCTGGTTGATAAGTGCTATTTTCCTCTTGATATACAGGGCAGGGTAATTTTTTATAATTCATTCATGGGATATGGGCTTCGCTGGCTGCATCAGCATTTATTGCCCATCGCTAGTTGTCGTTGAGAAGGTGGTGGTGAGCTGACTCTTGAACCGCTGCAGTCCATGTGGTGTAGGTACAAAGAACAAGAACAAAGAACAAAGAAAAGTATAGCACAGGAACAGGCCCTTAGGCCCTCCAAGCCTGAGCCGAACGTATTGCCCGTCAACTAAAACAATTTGCACTTCCGGGGTCCATACCCCTCTATTCCCATCCTATTCATTTCTTTGTCAAGCTGCCTCTTAAACACCACTATCGTAACCGCTTCCACCACCTCCTCTGGCAGCGAATTCCAGACACTCACTATCCTCTGCATAAAAAACTTGCCCCACACATCTCCTCTATAGTTTTCTCCCCTCACCTTAAATCTATGTCCCCTAGTAATTGATTTTTCCACCCTGGTAAAAAGCTCCTGACTATCTGCTCTGTCCATGCCACTCATAATTTTGTAAACTTCTATCAAGTCGCCCCTCAATCTCCGTCGCTGTAGTGAAAACAATCCAAGTTTCTCCATACTTTACTCATAGCTAATAACCTCCAGACCAGGGAGCATCCTGGTAAACCTCCTCTGTACCCTCTCCAATGCCTCCATATCCTTCTGGTAATGTGGTGACCAGAATTGCACGCAATATTCCAAGTGTGGCCTAACCAAGGTTCTATACAGCTGCAGCATGACTTCCCAGTTTTTATACTCAATACCCCTGTCAATGAAGGCAAGCATGCCATATGCCTTCCTGACTACCTTATCCACTTGTGTTGCCACTTTCAGTGACCTGTGGACCTGTACACCCAGATCCCTCTGCCCGTCAATGCACTTAAGGGTTCTGCCATTTACTGTATAATTCCTGCCTGTATTAGACCTTCCAAAATGTATTACCTCGCATTTGTCCGGATTAAACTCCATCTGCCATTTCTCCGCCCAAGTCTCCAACCAATCTATATCCCACTGTATCCTTTGACAATCCTCTTCACTATATGCAACTCCTCCAACCTTAGTGTAGTCTGCAAACTTACTAATTAGCCCAGTTACATTTTTCTCCAAATCATTTATGTATACTGCAAACAGCAAAGGTCCCAGCACTGATCCCTGCGGAACACCACTAGTCACAGCTTTCCATTCAGAAAAGCACCCTTCCACAGCTACCCTCTGTCTTCTATGACCAAGCCAATTCTGTATCCATCTTGCCAGCTCACCTCTGATCCCGTGCGACTTTACCTTCTGTACCATGCTGCCGTGAGGGACCTTGTCAAAGGCCTTACTGAAATCATGTATATAACATCCACTGCCCTTCCATCGTCGATCATCTTTGTCACTTCCTTAAAAAACTCGATCAAGTTAGTGAGACACGACCTCCCCTTCACAAAACCATGCTGCATCTCACTAATACACCCATTTGCTTCCAAATGGTAGTAAATCCTGTCACGAAGAATCTTCTCCAATAATTTCCCTACCACTGATGTAAGGCTCACTGGCCTGTAATTTCCTGGATTATCCCTGCTACCCTTCTCAAACAATGGAACAACATTGGCCATTCTCCAGTCCTCAGGGACCTCACCCGTAGCCAGTGAGGATACAAAGATTTCTGTCAAGGCCCAAGGAATCTCCTCCCTTGCCTCCCTCAGTACTCTGGGCTAGATCCCATCTGGCTCTGGGGACTTATCCACCTTAATATTCTTCAAGATGCCTAATACCTCTTCTTTTTTGATCTCAACATGATCCACGCTATGTACAAACTCTTCCCTAGAAAAATCGACCGCTACGTCCTCCTCTTTGGTGAATACTGATGAGAAGTATTCATTAGTATCTCTCCCATTTCTTCTGGCTCCACACACAGATTCCCACCTCTGTCCCTGAGTGGGCCTACCCTTTCCCTGGCTCCCCTCTTGCTTTTTACATATGTATAAAAGGCCTTGGGATTTTCCTTAATCCTAGTTGCCAGTTACTTTTCATGACCCCTTTTAGCCCTCCTGACTCCTTGCTTAAGTTTCTTCCTACTTTCTTTATAGTCTCCACGGGCTTCATCTGTTCCCAGCCTTCTAGCCCTTACGAATGCTTCCCTCTTCTTTTTGACTAATCTCACAATATCCTTCGTTATCCAAGGTTCCTGAAACTTGCCATGCTTATCCTTCATCCTAGCAGAAACATGCCGGTCCTGAACTCTTATCAACTGACGTTTGAAAGCCCCCCACATGTCAGTTGTTGATTTGCCCTCAAACATCCGCCTCCAGTCTAGATTCCTCAGTTCCTGCTTAATATTGTTATAATTAGCCTTCGCCCAATTAAGCACCTTAACCTGAGGACTCTTGTTATCCTTATCCATCAGTACCTGGAAACTTACTGCATTATGGTCACTTTTCCCAAAATGCTCCCCTACTGAAACATCGACCACCTGGCCGGGTTCATTCCCTAATACCAGGTCCAGTATTGCCCCTTCTCTAGTTGGACTATCTACATATTGTCTCAGGAAGCCCTCCTGGATGCACCTTACAAATTCTGCACCATCCAAACCCCTAGCGCTAAGTGATTCCCAGTCAATACAGGGAAAGTTAAAATCACCCACCACAACAACCCTATTGCTTTTACATCTTTCCAAAATCTGCCTACATAATGGTTCCTCAATCTCCCGCTGGCAATTGGGAGGCCTATAGTAAACCCCCAACATTGTGACTGCACCCTTCCTATTCCAGAGCTCCACCCATATTGCCTCGCTGCATGAGCCCACCGAGGTGTCCTCCTGTCGTACAGCTGTGATATTCCCCTTAACCAGCAGTGCAACTCCCCCACCTCTTCTATATCCCTCTCTATCCTGCCTGAAACATCTAAATCCTGGAACGTTTATCTGCCAATCCTGTCCATTCTTCAACCAAGTCTCTGTAATAGTAATAACATCATAGTCCCAAGTACTAATCCAAGCTCTAAGCTCATCTGCCTTGCCTGCTATACTTCTTGCATTGAAACAAATATATTTCAGACCCCGAGTCCCACTGTGTTTAGTAATTTCTCCCTGCCTGCTCTTCCTCTTAGTCCTACTGGCCATATTCACTGGTTCCCAGTCATTTATTTCACCTGCTGACCTATTGCTCTGGTTCCCACCCCACTGCCATACCAGTTTAAACCCTCCCGAGTGAGACTAGCAAACCTCACAGCCAGGATATTGGTGCCCCTCCAGTTTAGATGCAACCTGTCCTTCTTGTACAGGTCACACCTGCCCCGGAAGAAATCCCATTGATCCAGATATTGGAAACCCTCCCTCCTACACCATCTGTTCAGCCACGTGTTTAGCTGCACTATCTTCCTACTTCTAGCCTCACTGGCACGTGGCACAGGGAGTAATCCTGAGATTACAACCCTAGAGGTCCTGCTTTTTAACTTTCTGCCTAACTCCCTGAACTCCTGCTGCAGGACCTCATCACTCTTCCTGCCTATGTCGTTAGTACCAATGTGTACCACGATCTCTGGCTGTTCTCCCTCCCCCTTCAGAATGTCCCTTACCCGATCACAGACATCCTGGACCCTGGCACCAGGGAGGCAACATACCACCCTGGTGTCTCTTTCACGACCACAGAAGCGCCTATCTGAACCCCTGACTATAAAGTCCCCAATGACAATTGCTCTTCTGTGCTTTGACCCCCCCTGCTGAACAACAGAGACAGCCGTGGTGCTACTTCTCTGGCTACTGCTGTTGTTTTCCCCTGATAGGCCACCCCCCCCGCCAACAGTATCCAAAATGGTATACCTGTTAGAGAGGGGACAGCCACAGGGGATTTCTGCACTGACTGCCTGCCCCTTCTAGCAGTCACCCATCTATCTGTCTGTACCTTGTGTGTGACCACGTATCCAAAACTCCTGTCAATGATGCTTTCCGCCACCTGAATGCTCCTAAGTACATCCAACTGCTGCTCCAACCGATCCATGCGGTCTGTGAGGAGCTGCAATTGGGTACACTTCCTGCAGATGTAGTTGTCCGGGACACTTGAAGCGTAACAGATTTCCCACATCCCACAGGTGAAGCACTTCACCCCAGCAACTGTCATTTCTAGAACTATTTAATAAGTTAATTTAAATCTAATAATTGCTTATTGACTCCTTATTAACTATATGTTCCCTAGGGCTAGATTTCTACCATAAATGCTAAATTCTAAGAACAGTAATCCCCTGATTCTGGTCTAGATACCCTCTACTTATTAATTAAGTGATTAATTTATTTGGCGATATATTTCCAAGTCAGGGTGATGTGCAGCTGGGAGGGGAACTTGCAGGCGCTGGTGTTCCCATCTGTCTGCTGCCCTTGTCCTTCTAGATGGTAGCAGTCACGAGTTTGGAAGGTACTGTCTAAGGAGGCTTGGTGAGTTCCTGAAGTGCAACTTGTAGGGGATACACACTGCTACCACTGTGCGTCGGTGGTGGAAGGAGTGAATGTTTGTGGATGTGGTGCCAATCAAGCGGGCTGCTTTGTCCTAGGCAGTGTCAAGCTTCTTGTATGTTGTTTGCACTGCACTCATCCAGGCAAGTGGGAAGTATTCCATCACACTCCAGACTGGTGCCTTGTAGATGGTGGACAGGCTTTGCTGAGTCGCAGGATTCTGAGCCTCTGACCTGTTCTCACAGCCACAGTATTTCTTTTTATGAATAAATCTTGTACACAAACTTGTACATACTTAAAACACCAATTTACTCTTCATTAATTGTACAAAATAGTTAAGTTGAATTTCATCCCTGCTAGTTTCATAGGCCGGGACTCTTCCAGCCACATGAAGATGGGTTCGGAGATGGGGAGCAGGAAAATTTAGATCTGATGTGTTCTTGCCTCCGGACAATTTTCCCCAAGGCAGGCTGTGAGCAGGATGACCAACTGTCCTGTATCTGTGGGAATTTCTTGTAATTTTCCAATTTGTAAACTGTGGTATAAAGGGTTAACAGGTGGGATCTAAGTTAATTGAAATCTCAGATCTTCAATGTCTTTCCAGTCATTAATAGATCAGTGGAGCTTCCCAAGAATTGAAGATCATTCCTCTTCTGAAACTTCTTTCTGGAATCCTTCAATGGAGCCACAAGTTCCTCAGAGCATCCTGAGTTCTTCTCTTCAAGTTCCAGAGGGTGCAAAATTCAATTCTCCTCAGTCTTCTCTTTTGATTTAGTCTTTCATTGAAAAGTCTTTATTGCCCTTGCAGTTCAGTCATCCTGAAGCCTACTCAGCTTTCCAGAAATGCGGACAGCAATGCTGATAAAGTGTTGTCCTTTTCTGCAGATGAAGCAACAGTTCAAGAAGGCAGCTCACCACCACCTTCTCAAGGGCAATTCGGGATGGTCAAAAATGCTGATCTCACCAGCGGTGCCCGCATTCCATGAATTAATAATAAAAAAAGTGATTTTCTCCTCCCAGATGCAGAAGAAAACCTTTATGTTTCCAAGCCATTTTCTTGAAGGGCTGTGAATACTGAGGGAGATTGAATCCCCAGCACTGTGACTTGGGGAGGAGAAGAATGGGAGTAGGAGTTGAGTAGGATCTGCAGTTGTAAAAGGAATTACAGAAATGCAATGTACATAGTTGAAGACGTAGTTTCATATTGTGGTTAAAAAGAAGGATAGCAAACTTGGGGGTGGTGTAGTATAAAGGGTTGACAGATAGGATATGCTAATACATGACATAGGTGATGATGTACCACTGACACTAGTCAGTCATGTGTTAGAGTCTCTTTTTCCACAGAGGTTGGAAACATGCTTAGTAGCAATATGCCTACTTTTTACCTTGTTTGGATATAGTGCCAATGAACAAGTGTTAAGCAGACACCAGTGTATGGCTATTGTCTGTCTAAGAATCAGGTCCCAAGCCTAAATTCCAAGACAGAAGGACTCAATCTCAGAACACAGGGTGACCAACTATCCCGTAGCTTACAGGATTGCCCTGTAATTTTCCAATTTGTACGTGGGTTTCCTGGGACACCATTTGTCCCGGATTTCTCTGGGCAGCAACTGGGGAGACGGCTAGAGTCTCCCCTTGCCACTGCCCAAGCATCTTTAGCATCTGCACGTGCACTGTGCTGCTTTGCATGTGCAGCCCACTCAGCCTCAAGGAGCAAGTGGACTGGCCAGCACTTGCCTTTTGCCTGTGACTGAAATTGTTTGGCAGGTGGGTGGTTGTGGAGGGGTGGGGCTGGGATATGGTGACAGGCCTGAATCGGTGGTCAGGGGTAGGGGTCCTGACATCAGGCCTGAGAGTCTGTGGGAGGGTCAGGTGGTAACCATCTGAGGGCAGGCCCCAGGCCCCAAGTCCAGGGAGGCCCAGTGAAATCACTCTTACCCATGAGAGGGTACAGGCAATTAAGACAATTAAGGCTTCAATTAAGAGCCATTTTCATAAAGGAAGGCACATTTCCCAGCATCACACAGGCCTGACAATGCACCAGAGATTGCAGTATAGACGGAGGTCTGAACAGCATATCAACTGAGGCTTTTTAACAATTGAGGCAGGAATTATCAATGTTCTGTATCCAAATGCAGAAGGCAGGTCATGGTGACTAATGGTGTCATGAAAGTGGATCACAGCCTGAATTACTTGCAGACATATTGAACTTTTTACTAAGACATGTGTTTTTTTTTAAAGTACATACAAGTAAAGGCTGGCTGAGAATGTAAAGTAACCACTTGCTGAAAAATTTCTATGTGGATCACACTTAACTGACTAGTCCAGAGAGAACAGCATGTTGCATCTGTAAAGGTGTCAAGGCCCACTTCAGACAGAGACACTTGAAAGGGAGAGGTGTAATGCAATAGACTGAACTGTAATCTCCTGTGGTTGTGGAGACAATAGAGACTGAAACCATCTCAGCAAGAGCCATCTCCTGTTGAGTTATATCTCAGAATGTGGACATATCTGTGTTGAAAGAAAGCAGATTCTGTGCAAAAGACATGTTTGATTTTTCCCTTCCAGGAATACACAAGAAAAGGAGTTAGAAAGCCTGCTGCAAATCTGGTCAGTGTGTGCTAGTTCTGGTGTTCTAGTTCTGTTGTGCTAGTTCTGGTGTTCTAGTTCTAATGTGCTAGTTCTGGTGTTCAAGTTCTGGTGTGTTAGTTCTGGTGTGTTAGTTCTGGTATGCTAGTGTGTGATATGAAGGTCACAGCTGAAGAACATCAACTAGGCATCTCTGCAGTTTGCAGTAAAAAAAAGTATTTCACTGTTGCTGAAGGTAATCAGAAGTTAGCGAAGCCACAGTCACAAACAAAATAGACCAGCTCCTTCAGCTAACCTGCAGAACCAAGTGTCTCCAAACCAGCTGTTTAGCTGCCAAAGTCAACTCTACCAGAATCATCCAAATTCACGACCGCAATGTTTTCCCATCTACTCCTCACGGACAAGCTGAAGACTGATTTGTATATCTTTTTAATCTTGTATTTTTGGACTCCACTTCCCATTTCTGCTGTGTGTGTGTGTATGTGTCTGTGTGTGTGTGTTTGTGTGTGTGTGTGTGTTGTGGTTTTATTACTTTTTCTTGGGTTTTTAGTAACTAATTAACTCACTCTTTCCTTGACTCCAGAAAGCCTGATTAAATTGGCATGCTTTCAAACATAAATCCATTTGGACTGGGAAAATGTATCCATGAGGGAAGGGATCCTTTTTAAATTAACCTAGTTGTGACCAACTGAGAGGATTGAATAAAGAAGGGGAGCAAGTCCATCCCTCCTCACCTGGGAACATAACAAATTGGGTAACCACGCCCAGGTACCAGTTTTAACAATACCTTCGCTACTGCTGTACCTGGTGCAACGGCAGCTGTTCCCCTACAACTGAAGGTGATTCAGTTGTGCCGCTGCCACTTCTGCTGCTATCCACTAAGCAGCAGCCACACTGTGAAAGTGTGCTACATGCCAGTCAGCCATTTTGTAGAGGTACATACAGGGCACAGCAGAAACAAAGACAGAAAATGCACAGCACGTTCAGAAACAGCTGAAAGTCAAGTGGTGAAAGCACCTCTGGAGTAAAAATAAAATACTGTAGATGTTAGAAACCTGGAACAAAAACATAAAGCGCTGGAAATACCAGGCAGGTCTGGCAGCCACTTTGAAGAGAAACAGAGTTAACATTTCGAGTTGAATATGACTGCTCCTCCCTTTCCCCTGTTTGCATTCCTTGTTGAACACCCGCACCCCTGCCCATCACCCATTGTGCTGAGAACCATAGCCTCAGGGTCCCATTGCCAGCCTTCTGCCATGCAAATTCCTGCTCTGGCTCACTGGCCTGGTCACATTACCTACTGGGATTGGGTGGCAATCCAACCTCAGAAATGGAAATGAGGTCCCTGGAGTTAAAATCTCATTTGTGCTTCTCATCTACTCCTGCTCCTCCCTCACTACTCATTCACTTAAAGAAAATGCCACAACAGACTGCTGCTGATTGAAATAGAAAAGGGTCCAACATTTCTAAGCATTGAATGCTATCCACCCAAAACATTCACTTGGCTTTCAGCTGTTGCTGAAGGTGCTGTGCATTTTCTGTCTTTGTTTCTGCTGTGTCCTGTATGTACCTCTACAAAATGGCTGATTGGCATGCAGCACCAAGAACTGATATAGAAGAGCTGGTGCTGAAGTGTAGATTGTTTCGGTGCCCAGAGGGACAGATAACTTTTAAAAAGAGATATGACTCTCCCAGCAATCACTGGAAAGAAAATTGCACAATAAGATTTTTCATTTTAAGACTTTGACTGTAACAAATGAAAATCAACATCCTCAAACATTACTTAGTAAGCAACTAATACATTCAACTACAAAGAATGTACTTTTCCATTAAGTAATTAACACAACTGAAAACACCACGCTGTGTTTATATGTTATGCCACACTCTCAGCAGATCTGTAGTCTTGAGTAAATCAAGTCCTAAACTCCTCCCAGCTATTCAACAGGTCCTCTTCCCTCTGCCACATCAGACTGAGTCTTTCAGTGTCTTTTGAAAGACCCTTCACTCAATTTCCTGTGTATCATGAAACTGACTTCCAGGGCAAGGTACCCTCTGGCACTTCCCTGGTCTTTAAATCTTTCCTAGTCTCATCTCTTCAAACAGGGATTCCATTTTCACCAGCATTCTACTTGGTGGTTAACACGAGAGCAGTCTTTCCCTCTGCTTGGCATTACAGCAGCTGCTTAAGCTCTCCTCCTCAGGTCTCTCTGTTTGTCTGAGTTTCAGAGTTCATGTCCAGCAAGACCAGTTGCCCCTCTTTTGTGTCAAGGTGTGAAAACTGGCACTTGAGTTTTGATCTGGGCCTCTGTCCTTGTGACAACCAAATCACATGGACCTGTGTCTGGGCAGAGTTCGATATGATTTCACCACCCCCCATTCTAGGACGTTCTGTTTCACCTTGAATAAAAAGAGACAGTCCAATAAAGTCTTGTGTAGAACAAGATGATAGAAGATTTGTCCCTTCCTCAGTGTACGTCTCCACATGTATCCAGCCAATGGCTTATCATTGCGACCACCATGGGTGGGATTTTCCAGCCCCGCCCACCGCCAGGGTTGTCTGGTCCCGGCAAAAATCAGCAGACTTTTGGCTAGGCCACCAGATCTCCTGCGGCGGGTTCTGCCGTGACGGGGCCGGAAAATCCTGGCCTATGTTTCTTCTCTCTCAGCAGCTGTGTGCTGTGTTTGGTCTGGAGCCATTGCTGTTCAAATTACAGCTGTTCATTTATACTTTGTATTGCTTCAGCAGCTGTTCCAGATCACGCTAAAGGCTGCAAAATTGCTTTAGTGAGCAAAAAAGCCAAAATCCCATCTCAAGGGTGTGGAGGTAATTTTGCCACACAGTACAGTAACTTTTATTGATTTGCAACATTGGTACTGTTGGAATGAGCTCTAAATATCTTGCTTTATCCTTGATTGTCTTTTTTATGCTTGTGGCATTGTAGACTGGTCCTGCAGGCAGCTTTTATATAACTCTCCTTTATTGTGCAAGGTCGACTATTCCAATGCTCTCCTAGCCAGCCTGTTGCCTGGAACCTTCATAAACTTGAGCCCTTCCAGAACTCTGCTGCTGGTATTCTAACTCACATCTAATCCCAACATCCAAATCCCAACATCCTTGTACTCGCTGACCAACGATGGCTCCTAATCCATCAATTCCTTGATTTTAAACTTTTTATCCTGTTTACAGATCTCTTCAAACTTTCATCCCTCCCTATCTCTATATCATTCTCTTGCACTGCAACCCTCCTAGAGACCTGCACTCTTCTAGTTTTGGCCTCTTGCACATCTGCCACTTTTCATTGCTACAAAATTGGCAGCTGTGCCTTCAGCTTGCATAAGCCTAATCTCTGGAATTCCCCTGTAAATCTCCTCTCAACCTCTCTCCTCATCCTTTGCACAGAAGGTCATTTGAGTAGAGAATTCTATGACCCAAACAAATTAATTGCTTGGAAAAAGGACAAAAAAAGAGATTATCCGGAGCAAGCAATAAGATGGGATTTGAAGAGAGGGCTTGCGGAGGAGAACAGCAGCACGGACCCATGGCTGGATTTGTCTGGGCCTGCCTTGAGCAAGAAGAAAGGGATAGCACAATTGCCAGGGAGGCCAAAATTCAGAATCCTGACAGCAGGTTAAATTTTTGTATTAAGATAGCAGAACGTTTCAGGTGGGCCGACCTTCGCGACGTTGATGGATGGGAAGATCTCCTGCATTCATTAGGATATCATGCATATTCATTAAAACCCCAGCCCTCCAATATTACGTTCATGGCTGCAATCTTGTTAGTAATGAGTGAGAAAAGCGTGCCTTCAGAAACCCAAACATATGTCAGAGGCACGCACCAAGTGAGGTAGGCTTCTTCCTGCACTTTTGGGTGAGTAGATCTACCTTGCCCCATTTCAGGGGCTTTTCTCTGTGGCAGCCTATGTTGAATTCGAGTGTTGGTTGTGGAAGGTCTGTGCAGGGTGACCAAGGGAGGAAGATGGAGCCTACTAGGCCAGGGTTGAGGAAGCTGGACAACGGAGGCAGGGTCATTGCGGAAGCTGGGCCCGGGAAAAGGTACAAGGGTCAATGGGGAAGGAATGAGAAGGTGTCCTGGGAAGCAAGCTAGACTCTCCAGGGCAGGGAGGGAGGCAATGAAGGAATGCAAGAGTACAGGGACTTGGGAAGGAGGGAAAGTCCTTGCTTTTTGGGTGTGGGGGTCTTGTGCTTTGGTGAGGAAGAAGGTTGCTAGGCAGGGAAAAAGAAATCTGGAGCAAGCAATAAGATGGGACTTGATGCAAGAGCTTGTGGGGGGAAACAGCAGGACAGTCTTCATGGCCAGAATTGTCCAGGCCCGCCTTGAGTGAGGCAAAAGGCACGAGTGTTGCCTTTTGGGTATGGGGGTCCTGTGCTTGGGTGGGAGAGAAGGATTCTAGGCAGGGATGGTGGGACAGAGATAGATCTAGAGGGTGGGGTTGGTGCTGTTGACAGTGGCATCCTGGGGGTTGAACTGAGGGTACTGGACAGTGGAGGAATCAATCACAATGAGAGGGGGGAGTGGAATGTGGCAGGGTGGCAGGTCCAGAGTCATGGCCAGGTAGCAGATAGTCTTATGGGGGCTTCATGGGAATGGACAAAACAGGTGGTATGGATAATGAGAGGGGTGAGGATCAGGGTGGGCTTGGCTCTGCTCTGCACACACGAAAATTGCTGAAGCTATAACTAGCACAGCTCATTGAATGTAAATCCTCATTATATCACCAGCCTTTTCTAACAATAAAACCCTTTCATAGTACCAATGTTATTATATTATAAACATATTGCTTGGTCTCTGCTAGCTAGGTGCCAGATTTCACTCACATTCTTGCATGCTCCATTCAAAATTGCAAATGTACTTTACCTCTCTTACATATAAGAACTAGTACACATCAAAGCACCCAGATTAGTTGGCTTTAACACAAGTAAGACACGCCCACAGACTAAACCTCTATCTTAAAAGAAAAATATTTCCAATAACATTATATGCATTAATAGCTTCATGATAATAGACCATATCTTCAGAAACTGATTGGGAATGAACTGCAATACCCTCAAATCCTCTTGACCATTGCAGCAATTAGCAGCATGATGAAAAGACAGCAAACCTAAACACTGCAATTAAAACATATAATTTGAGTGTGAATCATATATCCAGTGATTGGACACCAGTGCCACCTATGTGAATTCAAAATTTCCTTATCTTTCTTTTTCTATTGCTATGTCTAGATACAGCCCTGACATCTACAGCTGAGATGGAGGCAGCCTGCTGACAGATATGCTCTGTTCACTGTGATGACCTGAGAGCTAGAGGGCTCTGGATCTGGACTGCTAAGGGTCTGCTGCACAGGTGCAGGTACACCCTCCTCGGCCTGACCTGCTGGAGGCGATTGGGGTCACTGGCAGAGGGGAGGTTGGCAGGGCACTCTTGGGGTGTCCTGGGATGAAGCCCCCGGGATGCCTTGCTGGCACTTCCCTTCTCTTTGAGTGTCCTATGGCACCTACCTGACTCCTTGAGCAGAAGAGGCACCTGGAGGGAGGTTGAGATGACCCATCCCCCTCTTGCCTGGCCACTACTGCATGGCACCCTTAGCTAGAGCAATGGAGTGCAGGCCTGAGTGCATATCCAGCAGATACTATGAGTTCTGCTGGACCTGGGTTTCCGAGGTGGCTGCCATCCTTTCCATGGAAGCAATCATGTGCTCGTGTGTGGTGAAAGTCATGTGACATGGTCCCCCTAATTGTGAGAACCAGTTATATTGCCTTGCTGTGCCGCAAAAGAGACATTCACCTTCCATCTACCAAGCAGCAGCTCAGAAAAGGGCCTCGGTCCAGGTTTGAATGCCTGCCTCCCCTCTGCACTGTTTCTACTAGGAGTTTTGAACTTCTGTACTATTGCCTAGAAGACTAATTCATCTCAGCAAGCCTATCGTATTGTAAAATTCAGCTCTACTGGAAAAGTGAATTATCCAGCATCAGTTCAGACTGCCAACCTCTGTGAAGGAATGCAACATTGGACCTTTGGTTTTGGACTCTGGACTCACATGAAACAATAATGCTTTACTCTGTGGTCTTAGCCCTGTAAATCTTTCTTTTCTACACCTCTTTACTATATGAATACAGAGGGAAGCTGCGTAGTGACCCCTGCCCACATTTTTAGTGTGTGCAAATAAACTAACTGTTTGGGTTCATCCCATCCCGAGTTTGCTGTGAGGTTATTAACAGAAATTGAATCAGACCAAAACTGAGGGGTTGGGAAATATGCCACCACTGATAAAGGAGAAAATCAAAATCATTTCTGTCTTTTCTGTAAGAGGAGAAATCAGTGCCGTTTAAATAAAAACCCCTTCTGTCCATAACACATCTGTGTTATAAGCTCAAAGAGTACATTGCTTCTAATACAATGTCTTTATTACAACTGAATGTAAAATGGCTGCTCCCGGCCTATGCCCCATGGCAGCAGTCACATGACAATGGAAACCCAGGCAGGGCCTTTAGTACATGATTGCATTTCAATCCCAAACATCCCTTTTCATAATGAACAAAAGGCAAATTTGCATGTCCTATCATGTGTAATGGTGAATTACCCAAGTTACTCACTATACACCAACTGTTTTCATGCATTAACAGATTGTTCATTATTCTCATCAGTATCTGCACATGCAGTGCAAGCATAGTTGTTAAATCATGTGGGTCTCTTGGTGGTAAATGTGCATGTTGTCACTGGCTGTTCACCTGGGTGATTTTCCCTCTCTGGGGAGTGTTGTTCCCATGGCACTTGTTGCTGTATTGGTAACTGTTGTTGTTGTTCATTTCCGTTGCAGGGGACCAGTGGACTTCTGAGACTGATAGGTCATTCTGCACTCTGTGCAGCTGGTGAAATCCCATTTTCCTGATCGGCTACCTGCAGCGAAGGAACAGCTTCTCTAGTTGTTTGTATATACTTGGGGTTGCGCCGGTGTATGTGGTTGTTAATGTACATCGCATACAATTGAGGTGACAACTGCTCTATGCATGTCCCAAGTTTCCAACTGGGCTGATTCCTGTTAAGAGTATTGACAGTTTGTACCCTGACTGGCTCTCTAGTGCTCAACTCTGGCAATGGTTTGGTAGTTTTGTAGAAAATGATATTTCCGTCATTTTACCTTGATTTTTTCACCCATGTCTGTTACTAATTCTGACTTCAGTAGCTTTTTTGCTATCGGAAGAGTTGTTTTGGTGCAGCATGACATTAGTCTTTGGACTGGACTACTTCCCATGCCTTCAGTTGGTATGTTTCTCCATCCAAGGATTACCCTGTATACATTGGTGCTAGATTTGTTCAATTTCTTGATGAGTCCTTTGGCAATTTTCACTGCTTCCTCAGCCTTTCCATTTGACTGTGGAGATGATGTGTAGTGTTGAATTTCCCAATCTTATGTGAAGTGGATGAATTCTTCACTGGTGAACTGAGGGCCATTGTTTCTCATCGCGCTATCTGGAATGCCATAAAGACTGAAGTGTGCTTTCAGGAATTCTACAATCTCACTGATAGTTGTTGAAGTCAGCTGGTCTAACTCCCAGTAATCAGAACAGTAGTGTCCGGTGATAAGATAAACAGTTCCTGCTAGAATGAAGAAGTTTACTCCCAGCCTCATCCATGGACTGTCTGGGATGTCATGCATCATCAGTGGCTTTCTAGCTTGCTTAGCTTGGTATTCATTACAAGCACCACTGGCTGATGTGGTCCTTAATTTCAATGGTCATTGTTTGGCCAGTAGAGCACTTCCCTTGCCTTCCTCTGACTTGACTCAGTTCCTTGGTGGCTTTCATGGGTGCACTTCAGCAACTTACCCCTCATCTCCTTAGCGACATTGACTCTATTTTCTTTGTACAAAATGTCATCCTGGGCAGTAAATTTGTCTCTTTGTTCCCAATACACTCTTGTGACCACAGGTACGTTCTTGATGCTCCCTGGCCATCCTTTCATCATTATCTTTTGCAGTACTTGGAGAGTTGTATTCTGTTGGGCAATTTGCTTGATTTGAGCAAGGTGCTTGTCTGTCAGATTCAATGACTTTGCTGGGTTGCTGACTTCCAGGGAATGTCAAGCTGCTGTCTCACTTTGAACCTGGAAGGTTTCACATTCTGTTTCAGCATCCTTAACTTTTTTCAAAGGGAGTGCTGCTTTCAAAAGCATGTCAGCAATATTTCCCTTTTTTATGCATCACTATAAATGATGTAACATTCTTGCAGATACTTTGGATCAGATAGCAGCGCTTTGAGGAAAATGCTTTGAAGTGGCTTGTGACTGGACTCCCCTCTTAATTTTTCACTCCTCAGCAGATATTGATGAAAATGCTCACAAGCAAAGGCAATGGCCAGGCACTCTTTCTCAATTTGAGAGTAGAGTCGTTCAGTTTGTATTAACACTCTGGATGCAAATGCAACTGGTTATTTTTGCTGCATTGGGATTGCTTCAAGACCTATTTCACTGGCATCACACTGCAAGGTGACTTCATCGTTGATGTTATAATACTTCAGCAATGGTGTTGTTGTCACTAGATATTTAATGTTAGTGAACACTGTTTCTTGTTCTGTGCCCCAATACCACTGCAAATCCTTGGCAGTGAGCTGGTGTAATAGTTCACACTTCTATGACAAATTGGGAAAAACATTTGCTAAATAGTTCACACATCCAACAAATCATTGCTCTGCCTTTATATCTGTTGGACACTACATCACTACAGCTCTCACCTTTTCAGGATCCAGCACATAACCTTCAGGCATCTTCAATTGCAATTTTTTCTTGTTCAGCTTCATGTTCATCTGATGAGTTCTCTTTAGCAGTCACACTAGATTTGGATCATGGTCACCAACGACTTCTTCTGTTGTAGCAGATTATCCATTATAGCTGCCACTCTGGGAAGATCACTGACTATCTCAAACTGTCTCTGTTGATAGTCTTCTGGAGCCATGGAAATGCCAAATGGCAAAATTTCTTCGATAGTAAGCATGGAGTAGTGAGTTCCTTCAATGTTTTTTTTAGATCCTTTGGATCTATTCAAGGTCCCAGCTATCCAGGTTGATTCACTGCTACCATGCTGCTAATCCAACCTGTAGGAGTTGTTACTTTCTTGGTCACCCTTTTCTTCTTCAGCTCTTCTATCCTGATTTTTAGGCTGGACATGAGGGCAGCTGAAACTCTTCTCGGCAGATGTTGAATTGCTCTCACACTCTCATCCACTTCAAGATGATGTTCACCAAGAAAACTGAAACCAGGAAGACAGAAACCCTGTAAACACATCTTTGTACTCCTCTAGGATCTGTTCAGTGGTCAATGGTTTAGTGTGCTGCAACATGTAAATCCTTGTTGGTATGTTTAGGGCTGCAGGTCCAAGCTTTAGACTTGCTCCGGCTGAGATGAGTGACTTTTGCATTCCATCTATGATCTGGAATCTAGATCTTCAGTCTTGCCATTGCATTGGGCTCTGAGATTACTTTGCCCTCTCGGTATGAGTATTGTGCCAACATATTGCCTCACCTTACTTTTGAGTGCTTCACTTTTGGATTGGCATGTTGAGCCACTTCGCACATGTCAGTGAAGGTCATGATGTTACATGATGCACCAGTGTCATTCTGACAGAATTGGCAATTTTCTCACTTGCAATGAGAAAGCTACAAGATTGCAACATAATTAATTAATAAGCCAGAGCCAATACAAGTAGCAACACTTTTAACACAGTTGGGGAGAGCCTTCTACAAATTGTGTTCCACCCTAAATCTCTCCGAAGAGCAGGAAAAAACAGATGGCAGAAATTTTGAAAGACTTGAAGGCATGCTTTTAACCCCAAGTGAATGTAATTTATGAATGCTATGCGTTCAACATTAGGGCGGAAGGTGAAAAAAGAGTCTATCCTTGTTTTAACACTTGTTTAATCAGATCATCTTTCAGTTTCCTGAATTCACAGGATTCTGTGAGCTTTGTTATTGCAATCACTTCTCCATGGTGCCCACTGTTCAATCAGTCAGCCATCCACCACTTCTCCATGCCCACTCTGTCACTACTTACCAGCCTCCCACTGCCCAACCGAATGCTAACTTTTGTCTTACAAATTCTTTACTTCTTCCCAAATGTTCACCTGCATTCGCTATCCTTACCCCACCCCAAATACTGACAACACATCCTCCCCAGATATTTAGTATCCTCCAAGTTTCTCACCCTTTGATTAGTCACCGTCCATTCTGTTTGGGAAGAGCAGCAGGCAGTTACCCTTGATTGCACTGAGCAAGAGATTTTGTTTTGATCAGCTGGGTATCTGTCACATATGGAGATCTATCACTATTGTTACAGGCAGGGATGAGTGAGAACTGAAACTCCAATTCCCTTTTCTTACTCTTCATAATTACTGTGTTTATTTGAAAAGGAAGATGCGTGCTTCCTACCCCTGAGACCAATTTGCGTTATCAGCGCAAGCTTTTGTGGGTTCAATTAAAGAAGATTATTTATTCACGCATGCACCACAAAAGTGTAATGCTATGTCACACACACACACAGACACACACACACACACACACACAGACCCACTCTCGAGAAGAAATACAGTTACAGAGAATAGTGCAACTTAACCAATTCCAAACAAATGAACAGTTCGTAATTCATGTGTTTGGCTCATCTTAGGAAAGAAGTATACATGGGTGGGCCCATTGAATAAAGCAGTTTCACTCCTGAAGGTTTATCCTGGTTAGATTCACATAGCTAGAATCATATCTCAGAGTTTTGGCAGGATTTTTTTGAAGAGATAGATTTTTCAGCAAGTCTTGAAGTTGGTTACTTGTGGTTTAACCAGGAAGTCAAGTTTCTGTATTGGTGGATTTGGAAAGGAACAGGCTGTGGAGACTTTTAAGATGTAGAAGTCTCCAGATTATGAAAGCTCAGATATTATTACCTTTCTCTGTCGTGGCTGTTTCTGCAGCATGTGTTCTGTGTAGACTGATCAGTTTCTCGCTGGCTCTCACAATACGATTTGTTATCTGTAACAAACTTTGATCAGATGATCAATACTGCTATTTGTTATGACCTGGTGACGTGGGACAAACTGGCTCCTTTTTATTCAGGCTCCTCAGTTTTCACAACAAAGGTTTTAAATTTCTTTTCCCCGTAGATGCCTTTTCCAATCCAAATTTATTTACTTTTTAACGAGGAGCAGATCAAATCAGGTTTTCTTGGGGCAAAGAAAGAACATGTTTTTTAGCTACCAAACCCAAGGAAAAATAATAAAAGATGCAATTACACAAACTACAGATATCAGAATTAGGAAAAGTTAGAGTCCAAGTAAAAATTAAAAGAATATATGATTAAGACCTTTGCTTGTCCTTCAGGCATAGATTATTGAATGCTGTGACTGTTTGAAGTTAACTGGTTCCCTTTCAAATCCTGAAATTGAATTGAAATCCAGGTAACTGCATTTTGCTGGAGACAATTTCCTTCTTTTTAATTCTGTGATCTGTTTCCCAGAGATCTATGGGTTTCCCCTGAGGTTATTTTCAATGGACAGTCACCATGTCTTGTATTGGATTTTTATACTGTAGAGATAGGCTTTCCTTAACTTAAGAGAAAAGAGAGAGGAAGAGAGAGAGAGAGAGAGAGATAGATACCTTAATGCCCCTTTCCACAGTTTTTCCAAATAACTTTGAAGATTTCCCTGTGACTAGCTTGGAAAAAACAGTTCTTCATACTGTCTGTATATTCCCAAAAAGGAACTCGATGAATGTGCCTTGCAGTTGTTTTTGTAAAACAAATAATCACATTATGACTTTTCATCTCAGAAACATTTGACACATTTCAAGATAGTAGAAGCCAACCAGAGATGGGGTTATTACAACTTCTATAGGAGAGTTTGAGGGTCTGTTGGGAGTAACTGGCTGGTTAGCAGTTCTGATTGTCTGTACTGTTGATTGAAATTCAGCATTTTGCATTTTCAACCTCTTCCTTAGTTAGAGCCTTTGTTCTTAATGTCTGTAGGTTTCCTTTGAAATGTTTCACTCTTTACACTTCCTTTTGTAGGATGTTCATATTCGCTTTTCTCACCTTCACCTTGGCAGTTGACCTTGCATTTTAAAGTAGTTTGCTGTCTCATTTTTAAATACTGAATTTCTGGTTAGTTACAAATTTTAAAAAAAAATCTTCAGAGACCAGGAGTCTGGAAGTCCTTTTTTTCACTTTTTGAATGAGTTCACAAAAAATACAAGGTCTGAATTCCACAGATGGTGTTTACCTTTAGCTGTCCAATCAAGGGGGACCCCACTCCATGGTCATTCAATGGGGAACTTTCGCGAGACTTGAGGTAGTCTGTGTGGAAATTGCAAAAGTCATCTGATCCCTCGACAGCCATCTTAGCCACTTTAAATACCCACTTTTTAAAATAAAAAGGCAGTTCCAGAAAGTTCCATATGAACTCAGTCTATATTTAAAGTTATGACCAGGATATGCTCCAAGGACCCTGGGAGTCCTCAACATTGGCTCTGGATCCCATGAAGTCTCACAGCACCAGGTCAAACATGGGCAAGGAAACCTCTGGTTGATTACCACATACTACACACCCTGCACCCACCCCTCACCACCACCCCGCCCAGCCAATGAATCATGTCATGAAAATATAATAATTCTCATAAAATTATTGTGATTTATTGTAAAAGTGTGTTATTAGTGGGGTCCTGTGCATATGTGTGTGTGTGAGATTTAATTGAATTGGAGACAGCTGGCCTGGGGCTTTGAGTTATCAACAAGAAGCTAGGTTTGAAATGCTAAATATGTAAACTTGGCCGAAGCTTTAGAATGTGAACTGTGAGGAAAATTTGCATTAGGGTAATTTGAATTTCAAAGAGATGGGAAGATATTATGCCTAGCCAGAAGAAACAAAGCCAAACAGTGTGTTTATTTTTCCAAAAGGTTATTGATAAAATAAGTACTATGAAAGATTTATATTATGAGAAATTAAAGTTGCAAAAGCAGATGGGAACAATGGAATTTACATTTAAAAATGAAAAACATATATAAAGGAGATTAGGCTATGTGTCAGAAGGGAAACAGGCATCTAAGATATAACACAGGTTTGAGAAGCCTCTAGCCTCTCTGCATCAAGTTGTTGTCTACATAAACCGAAGCTGAGAAAACTCACTTTGAATTTGACTGTCCCGGATGTGTTGCTTTGCCTGGGTCTATTTGTTTTTCTATTGTTGCCTTAACTGAGGTGTAACTGGGAGCCACATTAATTAGGGGTTTTAGGAGTCATTATATTAGTAATTTGTAGACCTATATCTGTGCTTGAAATCTTTTTTCTTAATGAATGTCTAATTTAGTTTTCTAAAAGCCTCTGAATTGGTGGTAGTTTGATTATTTCTGAATTCAGGGCACATATCTTGAAATAAAAAACACATTTCACTCATGGATTTGATCTGCCTGGCACAAATCATCTGCCATGTCATAACAAAATTGTGGGATATGTTTGAAATTTCTTGATTGGCTTAGAGTTGGTGAATCTTAAGTTTAGAAGTACAAGAAGCACTTTGAGTTCAGGAGTGGGTGTGAGATATTTTTGAAGTAGTGGGACTGAACAAATGGCTGTATCCATGGCTAAAACTTTTTTGGAAGTAGAAGATATAACACTGATTGGGTTACAAAAGGTATCTAAGGATAAACTAACTGAGTTGGTGGATAAGTTGCAGTTGAGGTTACCTGTAGGGACAAAAAAAGCAGACATAGTTGAAGTGAAAGCACAGCATTTGAAGTTGGAAGTGATATCTGACACTAGTGAGTCACAGCTGGAGGTAGTGAGACTTCAGTTACAAATAAAGAAGCTTGAACTTGAACAAGCAAAGGAGCTAAGAAAACTTGAATTGGAGGCAAATGAAAAGTCAAAACAATTGGAAATGTAAAAAAAATTGGAAATAGGGGCTGCAGAAGAAGAAAGAGCCCAGAAAGTAAAAGAAAGAGAAAGGGCATTCAAAAGGATCTGGCAGAAAGGTAGGAGAAAAAAAAGGAAAGAAAGGGAACGTGAGGTGGTGAAGTTAGAAAAGGAAGTGAAAATGAAGGAAAGGGACAGAGAGTACTGGCTTAAAGAGCTGGATTTTAAAATTGGGAGATCAGACCCTGAGGTAAGTTCTGATGATGAAAAACCTGAAACCTAGTGGAGAGATGTTTAAATTTGTGCAAGCTCTTCCGAAGTTTGAAGAAAGAGATGTGGAAGTTTTCTTATTTCATTTGGGAAGATAGCTAAACAGATGAATTGGCCACAGGAAGACTGGACATTGTTGTTACAATCCAGGTTGGTGGGTGGAGCACATGAGTTGTATGCGTCACTGTCAGAAGCAATGTCAGAGGACTGCGGTGTGGTAAAAAAGGCTATTTTGAGCGCATAAGAGTTGGTTCCTGAAGCATACTGGCAGAAATTTCAGAATATGAGAAAACAGCCTGGGCAAACTTATATTGAGGCTGAGGGACTAAAACAATCATTTTGACTGGTGGATATGGTAATTAAAGGTTGAGACAACATATGCAGCTCTTAGGGAAGTAACTCTTTTGGAATAATTTAAAGATTCAATTCCTTTGATAGTGAGAACTCATGTGGAGGAACAGAGGGTTGAAACGGTGAGACAAGCAGCAGAGATAGCTGATGATTATGGGCAGGATTTTTCTAGAATTACACTAAGTGCAATAGCAAGTGGGAAAAATGGAAGCCTAGCCGCCGTTGAAAATGACGGGTTTTCACACTGTATCATCCTGAGCCTGCCTCATTATTTATTCACTCCCGCGAAACACACTGTTTCCATGGCAGACAGGGTCTCATTCGCCTGCTCACCATCACCCCGCTGTTGCATCACACCTGTCACCATCTTTAAAAGACAGCTGCCAACACAGTGCTCCTTGCCAACAGCTCACCACCAACATGGCCAGCAAAGGAAAAAAGACTGTAGCCCCCCCTGTATGAACAATGGGTCCCTTGAAGAATTTCTGGATGCGATGGAAGCTTGCCAGGATGTGCTCTACCCCCAGTCTGGCTGCATGATGGGCAGCAAAGTCACCAATCTGGCTGTGGTGATCAGCACAAATGCCCTGCAGAGGAGGACAGCCACTCAGTGCAAGAGGATGAATGATCTCTTCCATTCCACCATGGTAAGTCACTCTTTTCATTACTCCCAACTCACATGCTCACACATCCACAAGGCCCTCACTCACTGCCAGTGCAAGGGCTATCATCATTCAGTCTTTCACAC
Source organism: Carcharodon carcharias (assembly GCF_017639515.1). Classification (NCBI taxonomy): domain Eukaryota; kingdom Metazoa; phylum Chordata; class Chondrichthyes; order Lamniformes; family Lamnidae; genus Carcharodon; species Carcharodon carcharias. Next base: position 128,728,217 of record NC_054474.1, read on the forward strand.
ACACCAGTCATTGTCCTCATCCCATCCATGGGACCACTCTCCACGCACACAGGCCAGGCACACTTATCATCTGGCATGGCAGGCATCCTGATAGACTCTCCACATCTCTATCCATACAGGACAAACTGGCACACAACAGGAGGGAAAGTATCTCTCCTTGCTTTCGCAGGCACATCTGCCAAACATCTGACAGAGTCCATGACCCAGGGCCTCCAATCAAGTCCTAAAAAAACCTCTGAAGTGGAATCTGGAGGCAACCTCCCTGAAGCCCCATCACAGCGCTCACCCACACCCTCCACCAGCACAGGGACGCACACCTCGGTGAGACCTAGCTTTAGGGTAGCCTCGGGATCACAATCTGGTGAGCACATTGCACATTCTGATCCACAGCAAGGGGAGATGATTAGTCCATGGTAGTAGCCTCTGAAAGAAGACACATCACTCACGGCATAGTTGCCTGATGGATGTTGCCCTACTGGATCCTCACTTGGTAGAGCAGCGCCGACCTCACTGTCAGCACAGGAACAGTCCTGGTCATCGCCAGCCAGCTGGATGGCTTTGTTTTTGACTTCTGTTAGAACTTTGATCTCTGGCACCCCTCCACCTGCCTGCGGCCTTTCCCTCCTGTTGTGTGCAGGGAATTCCCAGTGCCCAGCACTCGGAGGATTGCTGGAGGCCAGAACATTACTGAGTCCAAGTCAGATGGCGAGCCTCTGGACTTGGTCATGTCACAGTTGTTGCAGCTGCAAAGGCAAGCTAGGGAAGATCAGGAAGGGATGTCTGCTGCACTCCTCAGATTGCATGGCATGATGAGTCTGTCTGTCTTCAGGCTGAGGTGATAGCATCAGCACTGCAATGCACCGAGGTGAATACTGGCAAGGTGGCAGCTGCCATGGAGACCTTGGTCCAGGATATCACTCCTGCACGGCTGCGCAGGCTTAACTCCATCACTGATGACATAGTTGGCCTCCAACAGTGTGTACTCAAGAGGGGTGCTGGGCCATTCAGTTTCACTCCAACTACCCCTTCTGCTCATGGAGTCAGCCAGGGGCCCTCAGGCACCCATAGGGAGGGGGATCAGCAGGTGCAGACTCCGGGGCCATCTACCCAGGTGATTTTGGGAGCGAACGGCCCATCTGAATCCCCTATTCCTGTGACCTCCGCAGCTCCAGCTTCAAAGGCCGAGGAGGGTGCTACTGCCACACAACAGGACCCAGAAAGCAGCCCTCCAGAGGACCCCGCCAAAGTCATCACAGTCAGCAGGCTGTCTCCACCTCTCCTATGGATGTCTGGGGAGCACCAAGATGTAACGGCGGGGTTAGGAAAGTTAAGTATAAGTAACTCTTTCGAGTACAAACACGTTTCCATCTGTTCCTATTCAGATGAAGTTACATTGTTTAATAGTTTACCATTGTCAGATTTGAACTCTTGGTAATCTTTTAAATGAAAACCAAATCAACAAAATTGGGATAAATCAGGCACAGCCCCTAATTCAGGTCAGCTGTAAAACCAAGGACAAAAGTTTAAAGGAACCTTACAAACTTTAAATCAAAATGTGATTAAAAGGGTCAACAAAACACCCCAGTCCCCGTGGTGCCCACCGAACACGGAAGGCCTCGAGAGTGCCAGCAGACACCGCGTGCTCCCTCTCCAGGGACATCCGTCAGCGAACGTAGCCGCGGAAAAGGGACAAACAATAGGGCGGGCCACCCCCGTCGATCGCCCGCTGCATGGACCTGTTAATGGCCAACTTGGCCAGGCCCAGGAGCAGGTTCACGAGGAGGTCCTCCTCCTTCCCGACCCCCTTCCGCACCGGGTGCCCATAGATCAGGAGCGTGGGGCTGAAGTGCAAACAAAACATCAATAAAAGGTTTTTCAAATAACTAAAAAGGGAGTGCAGCCTACAACACCCTATGTATACATGGTCCACGGACTCCACAAGACCCCAAAAAAGGGCACGTGTCCTGAGAGTCCGTGAACCTATGCATCCTCTTATTATAAGGGACTGCTGCATGCAACACCCTCCAACCCAGGTCCCTGATAGAAAGGGGGAGGACACCTCCGTAGAGGGCCTCCCATCAGGGGCCTCCGCCGCCGGACGGCAACAAGGCACGCCAGGGCGTGTCCGGTCGACGGACAAGGGCGAGAAAATGGAAGGTGTGCAGCAGCAGTCCGTATAAAAAGCCCCTCTTTGCCGTGCCAAAAGGCACGGAGGGCATGTCCCCGAGGCGGCTCATATTGCGGGGCACCAGCACCCAAGGGAGGGTTCGGGGCTTGGGGCCAATGTGGAATTCTGTCCGAACAGGGGAACACTCAGATGGAAGACCACCGCGCACCTGGGCCACCTCAAGACCCAAAATAACGTCGGGTCCGAGCACGACCGTTCTCAGGTCTTGGATGGCATCGGCTGCGACCTGGACACTCACAGACGCGCGTCGCGCCAACTCCTGTGGGAGCATCCAGCCCAGTCCTCCGCCACCCAGCACATCCCCGATCCTGGTCACCCCTGCGGCCACAGCCCTCCTCTCCGCCAACCACTGAAAAGGACGGAGGGGCGGATTCCTGAGCAGCAGCTCTCTGACAATGGCCGCTACTCCTGATGGGGGAGAGCTGCATCGCGAGGCGACCACTTTCCAGACTTTGATCAGGTCCTGGTAAAAGACGAGCAACGCCTGCAAAGAGCCACCAAGGCCCAGCTGTTCTATAAACAGGAGCTGCACGTCATAATTCAGGCCGTGCACCTGACGGAAGAAATACGTCGTCAGGACACACCATCTAGGAGGAGGCTCGATGTAGAGGTATTGCTGCAGGGTCTGAAGGCGGAAAGTCGCCACCTGTGTGCGTAGGCACACTAGCGCCTGACCACCCTCCCTAAGCGGGAGACTCAGAACCTCGGCAGCGACCCAGTGCAATCTTTTGTCCCAGAAGAAGTCGACTAACAATCTCTGGATTCTTGTGACAAAGTCCGGAGGAGAGGTCAAAGTGACCAGCCGATACCATAACATGGCGGCGATCAGCTGGTTTATGACCAGAACTCGACCTCGGTAAGATAGCACTCGGAGCAGTCCTGTCCAGCGCCGCAGGCGAGCAGTGACTTTCGTCTCCAGTTCCTGCCAGTTTGCCGGCCAGGATTCCTCAGTGGGGCAGAGATGGACCCCCAGGTAGAGGAGGCTGGTCCTGCTCCAGGTGAAAGGCCTGAGCTCCTCGGGTAGGGGACCCATCTGCCACTGACCGACCAGGAGTCCAGAACATTTCTCCCAGTTGATCCTGGCAGAAGAAGCGGCAGAGAAGACCTCCTGGCACTCGCGCATCCTCCGCAGGTCAGCTGGGTCACTAAACATAAGGAGCACGTCATCGGCGTAAGCCGAAAGGACTACCCCGATGCCCGGACCGCGCAGAACCAAGCCCGACAACCTCATCCGCAAGAGGCGCAGGAAAGGCTCCACGCAAATAGAATACAACTGGCCAGACAGGGGGCAGCCCTGACGTACCCCTCTCCCAAAGCGAAGGGGCGCCGTCAGGTACCCGTTAACCTTCACTAGACACTCCGCGGCGGTATACAGAAGTCGGATCCGGGCGACAAAATACGTCCCGAACCCGAACGCTCGCAGAGTTCCGACTAAGTATTCCAAATCCACCCTGTCAAACGCCTTCTCCTGATCGAGAGACAGGAAGGCGCTCGACCGACCAGCCCTCTGGGAATGGTGGATGATGTCCCGGACCAGATGGATGTTATCATAAATGGTTCGGTCCGGGACGGTGTAGGACTGGTCAGGGCGGATCATGTGGTCCAGCACGGTGCCGAGCCGAGAAGACATGGCTCGGGCGAAGATTTTGTAGTCCGTGCTGAGGAGGGAGTCCGGGCGCCAGTTTTTCAGAAGGCGGAGATCCCCATTCTTCGGCAGCAGGGCAATCACGGCCCTGCGCCACGAAAGGGGCATCTCCCCGGTAGCAATGCTCTCCCCCAGGACACCCGCGAAGTCGCTCCCCAAGACGTCCCAGAACGCCCTGAACTCCACGGTCAGCCCATCTAGTCCCAGGGATTTGCCCCTAGAAAGACCGTCGAGTGCGCCGGTCAGCTCCCCCAGACTTATAGGGGGGTCGAGCTTTCCGGCGCACTCCAGGCCAACCTGCGGCAGGTCCTCCCACAAAACTCTGCAAGCTTCCTCACTGGTCGGATCCGGAGAGAACAGGGCATTGTAGTAATCTCGGGGGATGGCCCTGATGCCTTCTGGATCCGAGACAAGTGATCCGTCGTCGGCCAGCAGCTTAAGGAGCTGCTTACGGACCCCGTGCCTTTTTTCCAGCGAGTAGAAGAAGGGGGAGCCGCGGTCCATCTCCTTAAGGAAACAGATCCGCGACCTCACGAACGCGCCCCGAGACCCGACCAGTTGCAGGTCCCGCAGCGCGCCCTTCTTCTCATCGTACACCGACCGCAGGGCCGGGTCCGCGTCGGGCTGACGGAGACGTGCCTCCAGGTCGAGCACCTCCTTCTCCAACTCCTCGACCCTGGATTTGCGTCTCTTTGTCGACCCCTTCGCGTACTCTTGACAGAAAACTCGGACGTGAGTCTTGCCCACGTCCCACCATAGCCTCAAGGAGGGGAAGCCTCCCCGCTTCCTTCTCCAGCCGGCCCAGAAGCGACGGAACGAGTCCAGGAACCGCTGGTCTTCCAACAACAGGTTATTAAAATGCCAGTACGCGGACCCCGTCCAAGCGCAGAACGAAGTGAGCTCCGCCGACACCAGACGGTGGTCCGTGCACGGAACCTGCTGTATAGAAGCAGCCGGAACGCAGGACACGTACGCCTTCGAAACGTAAAGGCGGTCGAGTCTGGACGCTCCGACTCCAGGTGACACAAAGGTGAACACGCTGGAGTCAGGATGGAGATTTCGCCAGACGTCCACTAAGTCGAAGGACCTGACCAGGTCCCGCAACTTACTCACACCTCGCGTGCAGTGCGGGGTACCGTGACGGTCCCGGACCCCGAGGGTGCAATTGAAATCCCCCCCGAGGACGATGCACTCGCCAGCGTCGATGGAGCCGAGATGAGTGGACACTTCTTCAAAGAAGCTCGCTTGCTGCTGCGTGCCCAGGGGAGCGTACACATTCACAAAGTGAAGCACCGCCCCCCCCAGACGCACAGTCAGGTGCAGCAACCGGCCTGGCACTGGCTCCTTGACCCCCAAGATCTCCGGCTGAAAATGCGGGGCCAACAAGATAGCCACCCCGCCAGAATTGGAGGCTAGGTGACTCATGTAGACCCCCCCTCGCCACTCCAGGAGCCACGTGGCTTCGTCTCCCGGAACAGTATGGGTTTCTTGCAGGAAGCACAACGCATACTTCCCGTCCCTGAGGACCGAGAAGTTCTGGAACCTGCGCTGTGCGGCCCTGCTGCCGCGGATGTTGAGGCTGGCTATAGTCGTCTTCATTGTCAAAGGTACATCAAATCTTCACCTTAAGTCATTAAAAAGAAGAAGAGGACTTTTTAGTCCTTCCTCTCCTTCAGGAGCCCAGCGAGAAACGTTTGGACCCTCCGCCGCGCGTTCCTATCCAACTCAGGAGACTTGAGAGCCTCGCGAGTGGACCAGAACACCAGCGGAAAAGAATGCCACCGGTCCAAGGCCAACTGAACCCTGTCTCGGCGACCGCGATGACTCGCCAAAAAGTCCCGGAGTTCCCTTGGGGGGATGAGGGGGGAGTCAGTGGAGGGCACCAGGGGATCCACCGCCTCGCTTGAGAGCGACTCAGCGTAATCTCCAGCGCTCACCACGGACACCCCGTCCTCCTCCAGGTCGTCGCCTCCAGCTTCCGACCCCTCCCCCGCATTGAGTACGGGGGCTGATTCGGAGCTGCCAGCTGGCCCCACCTGTACCTCGATCCCACCCCCAGGATCAAGGCCAGAGGGGTCCTCTCTGGTCTCCTCTAAACGTTTTGGGTCAGAGGGCAGCGGCAGTTCTGATGCCCGCTCTCCTCCCGGCACCGGGTCGTCCGGGGAGCTCAGGACAAGCTCCTGACCTAAAACTAGGACGCCCGGTGCGAAGGTTTGGGAGGGAGCGGGAAGGCCTTCCTTTTCGCCGCCACCCAATGACCCGTTGACATTTTTTAAATTTTGAAAGTTGCAGTCCCCCGATGAGCCAGAAGGTACCTCGGGGGTATCGAGGGTCTCTGAGTCGGGCACCACCTCAAGGGAGGTGCCTTCAGTGACCCCCGAGGGGCCCTGTTCAGGGGACTGCAGCAGGTTGACAGGGGTAATAGTGGTGGGAGTCGGTGCAGGGGTTTTGAGTTCCCCCAGAGGACAGGGCGAGATTTTACTTGGTGGAGACGCCACCACCTCTTCATCGGGGGAAGGGACACACCCAACTTCTTCAGTTTGGGCATCACCCACCTCCTCCTCCAAAGCGTGACGTCTCTTCCGGGTCAGGCTGGGGGCTAGGGAGACCTCCATTTCCGAGGCCCCCTCCTCCTTGTCCAGCCCTCCCGGACACTCCACCCTCTGGGTTTTGGGTGTTAGATACCCCGGCTCGGGGTCCCGCGTCCCTTCCCCGCCGGCCCCGGGAGCACGCGCAGGGACGACGCCAGGCCCAGCACTCGGCGCCTTAGCACCCACGGGCCCGGGAGCACACGCGGACACGACGCCGGGGCCGGATGTTGTCTTTTCCCCCGAGCCGGTGCTTGCAGGTGTTTGGGGGTTTTGGGGCGTTTCAGGGGCCGCCTCCAGGTTGCGGGTCTTCCTCTGCGCCTTCTTACGGCGTGGGGGCTCTCCCCCCGCCTCACCGGCAGCCGAGATGGCAGTGGCCGCCGGCGTCGCTTCCCCTTGCGGGGAGGGAGATGGAGTGGTGGTGGGAGGAGGAGGGGCGGTGCCAGCCGTGGCCGCTTGGGTGGGGCTCGTAGCCTTGGAGGCGGGGCAGTTCTTCCTCACGTGCCCCGCCTCCTTACAAGCATGGCACCGCACGCCCTCCACGGTCCAGAAGACCCGATAGGCGGTCCCCTCAAAATTGATAACGAAGGCCCCCTCCAGGCACTCCTCCTGGGCCAAGCGGACAAATACCTGGCGCCGGAAGGAGTACACATGGCGGAGGGCCGAGTCTTTGAGGCCGAGCGGGATTGGTGCAACCCCCGACCTGACCTCCCCCAATTTATTAAGGTGGGGGAGGAGGAGCTCACTGGATAGAAAAGGCGGGATGTTCGAAATAATAATTCTCTGGGCGGTGGCCTCAAGGGGGTCCACCGCCAGAAAAGTCCCGCCCACAGTGAGTCCTTTTTGCAGGGCGAGGTGCACCGCCCGCTCGGACCTCAAGAAGAATATGGCCTTCCCATACATTTTAGAGGCCGCGACAATGGCTGAGGGGCCGACGACCCCAGCCATAGCCTTTACGCAGGCCTCTATTGTCATTTCAGGGTGAGCATAGCTCTTTACCCCAAGGGCCCTGGTCAGGAGGCGGAAAGGTGACAGGGCAGCGGGAGCAGCTGGAGCCGCAGAAGCAACCACCCCCGCATAAGTTTTCTTTTTTTGAGGCCCTGCCACCGGTGACAAAACCGCCTCCACATTAGCCCTCGAGGGCCCGGCCACAGGTGATGGTGAATTGGCCTTAGGGCCAGAGCCACGCCCACCCCGGGAAGGATTGGCCATTTTGTTTTTTTCTTTTTATTTTTTTTAGAAATATAGGGAGGAAAGGGGGTGGGGGAGAGAGGTAGAAACAACTTCCCCTCTTTTAGGCAGGAGAGGAGAGGAGGGAGAGGAGTAAAAGACAGGGAGGCACAGGAGGGAAAGAGGTAAATGTCCAGGTGGGTGTCCTCGATGGTGGATGGTGGGTGGGGGCCTGATGTTCTTCAGGCAGGGGGAGGCGATGTCTTCACCAGCTATTGCTGGCCTTACTGGGAAAAGGGCTGGGTTGGGGGGAGGGGTGGCAGAAAGATGGTTTCAGCACACACACACACCCTCCCTCTCTTCCTTCCCCAACTCCTCTGGCAGTCTTCTTGCCTCCCCCTACAAAACACAGTCCTTAATTGCCCCCACCTTAAACAAAAATACACAGTTCAGACACCCACCTAGGATGTTGTTTTTTAACTCAGTCCTGGCCTCCTGGCCTTCCTGTCCTGTAGCAACAGCAGCAACTGTTCTCTTCTCTCCCTCTCTCTCCTTTGGCACCACAGGGGCAAGGCAGCGGCAGCAGCAGCAGCAGCAGCACACAGCAGAAGCAACAACCCCAAAGGCAGCAGCAGAAACAGTTGAAACACTGAGGAGCAGCAACACCAACACCACACACCTTCTCTCCTCAGTATCAGGAAACCAACTGAATCCACAATTACCTCCACAAGAAGATGTAACTCTTTCGAGTACAAACTCGTTTCCATCTGTTTCAGATGAAGTTACATTGTTTCATAATTTGCCATTGTGAGATTTGAACTCTTGAAGTTACATTGTTTCATAGTTTGCCATTGTGAGATTTGAACTCTTGAACTCTTGATAATCTTTTAAATGAAAACCAAATCAACAAAATTGGGATAAATCAGGCACAGCCCCTAATTCAGGTCAGCTGTAAAACCAAGAACAAAGTTTTAAAGGAAACTTACAAACTTTAAATCAAAATGTGATTAAAGGGGTCAACAAAACACCCCAGTCCCCGCGGTGCCCACCGAGCATGGAAGGCCTCGAGAGTGCCAGCAGACACCGCGTGCTCCTTCTCCAGGGACATCCGGCAGCGAACGTAGCCGCGGAAGAGGGACAAACAATCGGGCGGGACTCCCCCGTCGATCGCCCGCTGCCTGGACCTGTTAATGGCCAACTTGGCCAGGCCCAGGAGCAGGTTCACGAGGAGGTCCTCCTCCTTCCCGACCCCCTTCCGCACCGGGTGCCCATAGATCAGGAGCGTGGGGCTGAAGTGCAAACAAAACATCAATCAAAGGTTTTTCAAATAACTAAAAAGGGAGTGCAGCCTACAACACCCGAAGTATACATGGTCCACGGACTCCACAAGACCGCAAAAAGGGCACGTGTCCTGAGAGTCCGCGAACCAATGCATCCTCTTATTATAAGGGACTGCTGCATGCAACACCCTCCAACCCAGGTCTCCGATAGAAAGGGGGAGGACACCTCCGTAGAGGGCCTCCCATCGGGGGCTTCCGCCGCCGGACGGCAACAAGGCACGCCAGGGCGTGTCCGGTCGACGGACAAGGGCGAGAAAATGGAAGGTGTGCAGCAGCAGTCCGTACAAAAAGCTCCTCTTTGCCGTGCCAAAAGGCACAGAGGGCATGTCCCCGAGGCGGCTCATATTGCGGGGCACCAGCACCCGAGGGAGGGTTCGGGGCTTGGGGCCAATGTGGAATTCCGTCCGAACAGGGGAACGCTCAGACGGAAGACCACCGCGCACCTGGGCCGCCTCAAGACCCAAAATAACGTCGGGTCCGAGCACGACCGTTCTCAGGTCTTGGATGGCATCGGCTGCGACCTGGACACTCACAGACGCGCGTCGCGCCAACTCCTGCGGGAGCATCCAGCCCAGTCCTCCGCCACCCAGCACGTCCCCGATTCTGGTCACCCCTGCGGCCACAGCCCTCCTCTCCGCCAACCACTGAAAATGACGGAGGGGCGGATTCCTCAGCAGCGGCTCTCTGACGATAGCCGCTACTCCTGACGGGGGAGAGCTGCGTTGCGAGGCGACCACTTTCCAGACTTTGATCAGGTCCTGGTAAAAGACGGGCAACGCCTGCAAGGAGCCACCGAGGCCCAGCTGTTCTATAAACAGGAGCTGCACGTCATAATTCAGGCCGTGCACCTGACGGAGGAAATACGTCATCAGGGCACACCATCTAGGAGGAGGCTCGACGTAGAGGTATCGCTGCAGGGTCTGAAGGCGGAAAGTCGCCACCTGTGTGCGTAGGCACACTAGCGCCTGACCACCCTCCCTAAGCGGGAGACTCAGAACCTCGGCAGCGACCCAGTGCAATCTTTTGTCCCAGAAGAAGTCGACTAACAATCTCTGGATTCTTGTGACAAAGTCCGGGGGAGGGGTCAAAGTGACCAGCCGATACCACAACATGGCGGCGATCAGCTGGTTTATGACCAGAACTCGACCTCGGTAAGATAGCACTCGGAGCAGTCCTGTCCAGCGCCGCAGGCGAGCGGTGACTTTCGTCTCCAGTTCCTGCCAGTTTGCCGGCCAGGATTCCTCAGCGGGGCAGAGATGGACCCCCAGGTAGAGGAGGCTGGTCCTGCTCCAGGTGAAAGGCCTGAGCTCCTCGGGTAGGGGATCCATCTGCCACTGACCGACCAGGAGTCCAGAACATTTACCCCAGTTGATCCTGGCAGAGGAAGCGGCAGAGTAGACCTCCTGGCACTCGCGCATCCTCCGCAGGTCAGCCGGGTCACTAAACATAAGGAGCACGTCATCGGCGTAAGCCGAAAGGACCACCCCGATGCCCGGCCCGCGCAGAACCAATCCCGACAACCTCCTCCGCAAGAGGCGCAGGAAAGGCTCCACGCAGATAGAATACAACTGGCCAGACAGGGGGCAGCCCTGACGTACCCCTCTCCCAAAGCGAAGGGGCGCCGTCAGGGACCCGTTAACCTTCACTAGACACTCCGCGGCAGTGTACAGAAGTCGGATCCGGGCGACAAAATGCGTCCCGAACCCGAAAGCTTGCAGAGTTCCGAGTAAGTATTCGTGATCCACCCTGTCGAACGCCTTCTCCTGATCGAGAGACAGGAAGGCGCTCGACAGACCAGCCCTCTGGGAATGGTGGATGATGTCCCGGACCAGATGGATGTTATCATAAATGGTTCGGTCCGGGACGGTGTAGGACTGGTCAGGGTGGATCATGTGGTCCAGCACGGTGCCGAGCCGAGAAGACATGGCTCGGGCAAAGATTTTGTAGTCCGTGCTGAGGAGGGAGACCGGGCGCCAGTTTTTAAGAAGGCGGGGATCCCCCTTCTTCGGCAGCAGGGCAATCACGGCCCTGCGCCACGAAAGGGGCATCTCCCCGGTAGCAATGCTCTCCCCCAGGACCCCCGCGAAGTCGCTCCCCAAGACGTCCCAGAACGCCCTGAAGAACTCCACGGTCAGCCCGTCTAGTCCCGGGGTTTTGCCCCTAGAAAGACCGTCGAGTGCGCCGGTCAGCTCCCCCAGACTTATAGGGGAGTCGAGCTTTCCGGCGCACTCCGGGCCGACCTGCGGCAGGTCCTCCCACAAAACTCTGCAAGCTTCCTCACTGGACGGATCCGGAGAGAACAGGGCAGTGTAGTAATCTCGGGCAATGGCCCTGATGCCCTCCGGATCCGAGACAAGGGATCCGTCGTCGGCCAGCAGCGTAAAGAGCTGCTTACGGACCCCGTGCCTTTTTTCCAGTGAGTAGAAGAAGGGAGAGCCACGGTCCATCTCCTTAAGGAAACAGATCCGCGACCTCACGAACGCGCCCCGAGACCCGACCAGTTGCAGGTCCCGCAGCGCGCCCTTCTTCTCATCGTACACCGACCGCAGGGCCGGGTCCGCGTCGGGCTGACGGAGACGTGCCTCCAGGTCGAGCACCTCCTTCTCCAACTCCTCGACCCTGGATTTGCGTCTCTTTGTCGACCCCTTCGCGTACTCTTGACAGAAAACTCGGACGTGAGTCTTGCCCACGTCCCACCATAGCCTCAAGGAGGGGAAGCCTCCCCGCTTCCTTCTCCAGCCGGCCCAGAAGCGACGGAACGAGTCCAGGAACCGCTGGTCTTCCAACAACAGGTTATTAAAATGCCAGTACGCGGACCCCGTCCGAGCGCAGAACGAAGTGAGCTCCGCCCACACCAGACGGTGGTCCGTGCACGGAACCTGCTGTATAGAAGCAGCCGGAACGCAGGACACGTACGCCTTCGAAACGTAAAGGCGGTCGAGTCTGGACGCTCCGACTCCAGGTGACACAAAGGTGAACACGCTGGAGTCAGGATGGAGATTTCGCCAGACGTCCACTAAGTCGAAGGACCTGACCAGGTCCCGCAACTTACTCACACCTCGCGTGCAGTGCGGGGTACCGTGACGGTCCCGGACCCCGAGGGTGCAATTGAAATCCCCCCCGAGGACGATGCACTCGCCAGCGTCGATGGAGCCGAGATGAGTGGACACTTCTTCAAAGAAGCTCGCTTGCTGCTGCGTGCCCAGGGGAGCGTACACATTCACAAAGTGAAGCACCGCCCCCCCCAGACGCACAGTCAGGTGCAGCAACCGGCCTGGCACTGGCTCCTTGACCCCCAAGATCTCTGGCTGAAAATGCGGGGCCAACAAGATAGCCACCCCGCCAGAATTGGAGGCTAGGTGACTCATGTAGACCCCCCCTCGCCACTCCAGGAGCCACGTGGCTTCGTCTCCCGGAACGGTATGGGTTTCTTGCAGGAAGCACAACGCGTACTTCCCGTCCCTGAGGACCGAGAAGTTCTGGAACCTGCGCTGTGCGGCCCTGCTGCCGCGGATGTTGAGGCTGGCTATAGTCGTCTTCATTGTCAAAAGTACATCAAATCTTCACCTTAAGTCATTAAAAAGAAGAAGAGGACTTTTTAGTCCTTCCTCTCCTTCAGGAGCCCAGCGAGAAACGTTTGGACCCTCCGCCGCGCGTTCCTATCCAACTCAGGAGACTTGAGAGCCTCGCGAGTGGACCAGAACACCAGCGGAAAAGAATGCCACCGGTCCAAGGCCAACTGAACCCTGTCTCGGCGACCGCGATGACTCGCCAAAAAGTCCCGGAGTTCCCTTGGGGGGATGAGGGGGGAGTCAGTGGAGGGCACCAGGGGATCCACCGCCTCGCTTGAGAGCGACTCAGCGTAATCTCCAGCGCTCACCACGGACACCCCGTCCTCCTCCAGGTCGTCGCCTCCAGCTTCCGACCCCTCCCCCGCATTGAGTACGGGGGCTGATTCGGAGCTGCCAGCTGGCCCCACCTGTACCTCGATCCCACCCCCAGGATCAAGGCCAGAGGGGTCCTCTCTGGTCTCCTCTAAACGTTTTGGGTCAGAGGGCAGCGGCAGTTCTGATGCCCGCTCTCCTCCCGGCACCGGGTCGTCCGGGGAGCTCAGGACAAGCTCCTGACCTAAAACTAGGACGCCCGGTGCGAAGGTTTGGGAGGGAGCGGGAAGGCCTTCCTTTTCGCCGCCACCCAATGACCCGTTGACATTTTTTAAATTTTGCAAGTTACAGTCCCCCGACGAGCCAGAAGGTACCTCGGGGGTATCGAGGGTCTCTGAGTCGGGCACCACCTCAAGGGAGGTGCCCTCAGTGACCCCCGAGGGGCCCTGTTCAGGGGACTGCAGCAGGTTGACAGGGGTAATAGTGGTGGGAGTCGGTGCAGGGGTTTTGAGTTCCCCCAGAGGACAGGGCGAGATTTTACTTGGTGGAGACGCCACCACCTCTTCATCGGGGGAAGGGACACACCCAACTTCTTCAGTTTGGGCATCACCCACCTCCTCCTCCGAAGCGTGACGTCTCTTCCGGGTCAGGCTGGGGGCTAGGGAGACCTCCATTTCCGAGGCCCCCTCCTCCTTGTCCAGCCCTCCCGGACACTCCACCCTCTGGGTTTTGGGTGTTAGATACCCCGGCTCGGGGTCCCGCGTCCCTTCCCCGCCGGCCCCGGGAGCACGCGCAGGGACGACGCCGGGCCCAGCACTCGGCGCCTTAGCACCCACGGGCCCGGGAGCACACGCGGACACGACGCCGGGGCCGGATGTTGTCTTTTCCCCCGAGCCGGTGCTTGCAGGTGTTTGGGGGTTTTGGGGCGTTTCAGGGGCCGCCTCCAGGTTGCGGGTCTTCCTCTGCGCCTTCTTACGGCGTGGGGGCTCTCCCCCCGCCTCACCGGCAGCCGAGATGGCAGTGGCCGCCGGCGTCGCTTTTCCCCTTGCGGGGAGGGAGATGGAGTGGTGGCGGGGGGAGGAGGGGCGGTGCCAGCCGTGGCCGCTTGGGTGGGGCTCGTGGCCTTGGAGGCGGGGCAGTTCTTCCTCACATGCCCCACCTCCTTACAAGCATGGCACCGCACGCCCTCCACGGTCCAGAAGACCCGATAGGCGGTCCCCTCAAAATTGATAACGAAGGCCCCCTCCAGGCACTCCTCCCGGGCCAAGCGGACAAATACCTGGCGCCGGAAGGAGTACACATGGCGGAGGGCCGAGTCTTTGAGGCCGAGCGGGATTGGTGCAACCCCCGACCTGACCTCCCCCAATTTATTAAGGTGGGGGAGGAGGAGCTCACTGGATAGAAAAGGCAGGATGTTCGAAATAATAATTCTCTGGGCGGTGGCCTCAAGGGGGTCCACCGCCAGAAAAGTCCCGCCCACAGTGAGTCCTTTTTGCAGGGCGAGGTGCACCGCCCGCTCGGACCTCAAGAAGAATATGGCCTTCCCATACATTTTAGAGGCCGCGACAATGGCTGAGGGGCCGACGACCCCAGCCATAGCCTTTACGCAGGCCTCTATTGTCATTTCAGGGTGAGCATAGCTCTTTACCCCAAGGGCCCTGGTCAGGAGGCGGAAAGGTGACAGGGCAGCGGGAGCAGCTGGAGCCGCAGAAGCAACCACCCCCGCATAAGTTTTCTTTTTTTGAGGCCCTGCCACCGGTGACAAAACCGCCTCCACATTAGCCCTCGAGGGCCCGGCCACAGGTGATGGTGAATTGGCCTTAGGGCCAGAGCCACGCCCACCCTGGGAAGGATTGGCCATTTTGTTTTTTCCTTTTTATTTTTTTTTAGAAATATAGGGAGGAAAGGGGGTGGGGGAGAGAGGTAGAAACAACCTCCCCTCTTTTAGGCAGGAGAGGAGAGGAGGGAGAGGAGTAAAAGACAGGGAGGCACAGGAGGGAAAGAGGTAAATGTCCTGGTGGGTGTCCTCGATGGTGGATGGACGGTGGGTGGGGGCCTGATGTTCTTCAGGCAGGGGGAGGCGATGTCTTCACCAGCTATTGCTGGCCTTACTGGGAAAAGGGCTGGGTTGTGGGGAGGGGTGGCAGAAAGATGGTTTCAGCACACACACACACTCTCCCTCTCTTCCTTCCCCAACTCCTCTGGCAGTCTTCTTGCCTCCCCCTACAAAAAACACAGTCCTTAATTGCCCCCACCTTAAACAAAAATACACAGTTCAGACACCCACCTAGGATGTTGTTTTTTAACTCAGTCCTGGCCTCCTGGCCTTCCTGTCCTGTAGCAACAGCAGCAACTGTTCTCTTCTCTCCCTCTCTCTCCTTTGGCACCACAGGGGCAAGGCAGCGGCAGCAGCAGCAGCACACAGCAGAAGCAACAACCCCAAAGGCAGCAGCAGAAACAGTTGAAACACTGAGGAGCAGCAACACCAACACCACACACCTTCTCTCCTCAGTATCAGGAAACCAACTGAATCCACAATTACCTCCACAAGAAGATGTAACTCTTTCGAGTACAAACTCGTTTCCATCTGTTTCAGATGAAGTTACATTGTTTCATAATTTGCCATTGTGAGATTTGAACTCTTGAAGTTACATTGTTTCATAGTTTGCCATTGTGAGATTTGAACTCTTGAACTTGGGGTTACAAACCCAGTACCATAACCGCTCGGCTATTTAGGCCACGCCCATAAGTAACTCTTTCGAGTACAAACCCATTTCCATCTGTTTCAGATGAAGTTACATTGTTTCATAGTTTGCCATTGTGAGATTTGAACTTTTGATAATCTTTTAAATGAAAACCAAATCAACAAAATTGGGATAAATCAGGCACAGCCCCTAATTCAGGTCAGCTGTAAAACCAAGAACAAAGTTTTAAAGGAAACTTACAAACTTTAAATCAAAATGTGATTAAAGGGGTCAACAAAACACCCCAGTCCCCGCGGTGCCCACCGAGCACGGAAGGCCTCGAGAGTGCCAGCAGACACCGCGTGCTCCTTCTCCAGGGACATCCGGCAGCGAACGTAGCCGCGGAAGAGGGACAAACAATCGGGCGGGACTCCCCCGTCGATCGCCCGCTGCCTGGACCTGTTAATGGCCAACTTGGCCAGGCCCAGGAGCAGGTTCACGAGGAGGTCCTCCTCCTTCCCGACCCCCTTCCGCACCGGGTGCCCATAGATCAGGAGCGTGGGGCTGAAGTGCAAACAAAACATCAATAAAAGGTTTTTCAAATAACTAAAAAGGGAGTGCAGCCTACAACACCCTATGTATACATGGTCCACGGACTCCACAAGACCGCAAAAAGGGCACGTGTCCTGAGAGTCCGCGAACCAATGCATCCTCTTATTATAAGGGACTGCTGCATGCAACACCCTCCAACCCAGGTCTCCGATAGAAAGGGGGAGGACACCTCCGTAGAGGGCCTCCCATCGGGGGCTTCCGCCGCCGGACGGCAACAAGGCACGCCAGGGCGTGTCCGGTCGACGGACAAGGGCGATAAAATGGAAGGTGTGCAGCAGCAGTCCGTACAAAAAGCTCCTCTTTGCCGTGCCAAAAGGCACAGAGGGCATGTCCCCGAGGCGGCTCATATTGCGGGGCACCAGCACCCGAGGGAGGGTTCGGGGCTTGGGGCCAATGTGGAATTCCGTCCGAACAGGGGAACGCTCAGACGGAAGACCACCGCGCACCTGGGCCACCTCAAGACCCAAAATAACGTCGGGTCCGAGCACGACCGTTCTCAGGTCTTGGATGGCATCGGCTGCGACCTGGACACTCACAGACGCGCGTCGCGCCAACTCCTGCGGGAGCATCCAGCCCAGTCCTCCGCCACCCAGCACGTCCCCGATCCTGGTCACCCCTGCGGCCACAGCCCTCCTCTCCGCCAACCACTGAAAAGGACGGAGGGGCGGATTCCTGAGCAGCGGCTCTCTGACGATAGCCGCTACTCCTGACGGGGGAGAGCTGCGTCGCGAGGCGACCACTTTCCAGACTTTGATCAGGTCCTGGTAAAAGACGGGCAACGCCTGCAAGGAGCCACCGAGGCCCAGCTGTTCTATAAACAGGAGCTGCACGTCATAATTCAGGCCGTGCACCTGACGGAAGAAATACGTCATCAGGGCACACCATCTAGGAGGAGGCTCAACGTAGAGGTATCGCTGCAGGGTCTGAAGGCGGAAAGTCGCCACCTGTGTGCGTAGGCACACTAGCGCCTGACCACCCTCCCTAAGCGGGAGACTCAGAACCTCGGCAGCGACCCAGTGCAATCTTTTGTCCCAGAAGAAGTCGACTAACAATCTCTGGATTCTTGTGACAAAGTCCGGGGGAGGGGTCAAAGTGACCAGCCGATACCACAACATGGCGGCGATCAGCTGGTTTATGACCAGAACTCGACCCCGGTAAGATAGCACTCGGAGCAGTCCTGTCCAGCGCCGCAGGCGAGCGGTGACTTTCGTCTCCAGTTCCTGCCAGTTTGCCGGCCAGGATTCCTCAGCGGGGCAGAGATGGACCCCCAGGTAGAGGAGGCTGGTCCTGCTCCAGGTGAAAGGCCTGAGCTCCTCGGGTAGGGGATCCATCTGCCACTGACCGACCAGGAGTCCAGAACACTTACCCCAGTTGATCCTGGCAGAAGAAGCGGCAGAGTAGACCTCCTGGCACTCGCGCATCCTCCGCAGGTCAGCCGGGTCACTAAACATAAGGAGCACGTCATCGGCGTAAGCCGAAAGGACCACCCCGATGCCCGGCCCGCGCAGAACCAATCCCGACAACCTCCTCCGCAAGAGGCGCAGGAAAGGCTCCACGCAAATAGAATACAACTGGCCAGACAGGGGGCAGCCCTGACGTACCCCTCTCCCAAAGCGAAGGGGCGCCGTCAGGGACCCGTTAACCTTCACTAGACACTCCGCGGCAGTGTACAGAAGTCGGATCCGGGCGACAAAATGCGTCCCGAACCCGAAAGCTCGCAGAGTTCCGAGTAAGTATCCGTGATCCACCCTGTCGAACGCCTTCTCCTGATCGAGAGACAGGAAGGCGCTCGACAGACCAGCCCTCTGGGAATGGTGGATGATGTCCCGGACCAGATGGATGTTATCATAAATGGTTCGGTCCGGGACGGTGTAGGACTGGTCAGGGTGGATCATGTGGTCCAGCACGGTGCCGAGCCGAGAAGACATGGCTCGGGCGAAGATTTTGTAGTCCGTGCTGAGGAGGGAGACCGGGCGCCAGTTTTTAAGAAGGCGGAGATCCCCCTTCTTCGGTAGCAGGGCAATCACGGCCCTGCGCCACGAAAGGGGCATCTCCCCGGTAGCAATGCTCTCCCCCAGGACCCCCGCGAAGTCGCTCCCCAAGACGTCCCAGAACGCCCTGAAGAACTCCACGGTCAGCCCGTCTAGTCCCGGGGTTTTGCCCCTAGAAAGACCGTCGAGTGCGCCGGTCAGCTCCCCCAGACTTATAGGGGAGTCGAGCTTTCCGGCGCACTCCGGGCCGACCTGCGGCAGGTCCTCCCACAAAACTCTGCAAGCTTCCTCACTGGACGGATCCGGAGAGAAAAGGGCAGTGTAGTAATCTCGGGCAATGGCCCTGATGCCCTCCGGATCCGAGACAAGTGATCCGTCGTCGGCCAGCAGCGTAAAGAGCTGCTTACGGACCCCGTGCCTTTTTTCCAGTGAGTAGAAGAAGGGAGAGCCACGGTCCATCTCCTTAAGGAAACAGATCCGCGACCTCACGAACGCGCCCCGAGACCCGACCAGTTGCAGGTCCCGCAGCGCGCCCTTCTTCTCATCGTACACCGACCGCAGGGCCGGGTCCGCGTCGGGCTGACGGAGACGTGCCTCCAGGTCGAGCACCTCCTTCTCCAACTCCTCGACCCTGGATTTGCGTCTCTTTGTCGACCCCTTCGCGTACTCTTGACAGAAAACTCGGACGTGAGTCTTGCCCACGTCCCACCATAGCCTCAAGGAGGGGAAGCCTCCCCGCTTCCTTCTCCAGCCGGCCCAGAAGCGACGGAACGAGTCCAGGAACCGCTGGTCTTCCAACAACAGGTTATTAAAATGCCAGTACGCGGACCCCGTCCGAGCGCAGAACGAAGTGAGCTCCGCCCACACCAGACGGTGGTCCGTGCACGGAACCTGCTGTATAGAAGCAGCCGGAACGCAGGACACGTACGCCTTCGAAACGTAAAGGCGGTCGAGTCTGGACGCTCCGACTCCAGGTGACACAAAGGTGAACACGCTGGAGTCAGGATGGAGATTTCGCCAGACGTCCACTAAGTCGAAGGACCTGACCAGGTCCCGCAACTTACTCACACCTCGCGTGCAGTGCGGGGTACCGTGACGGTCCCGGACCCCGAGGGTGCAATTGAAATCCCCCCCGAGGACGATGCACTCGCCAGCGTCGATGGAGCCGAGATGAGTGGACACTTCTTCAAAGAAGCTCGCTTGCTGCTGCGTGCCCAGGGGAGCGTACACATTCACAAAGTGAAGCACCGCCCCCCCCAGACGCACAGTCAGGTGCAGCAACCGGCCTGGCACTGGCTCCTTGACCCCCAAGATCTCTGGCTGAAAATGCGGGGCCAACAAGATAGCCACCCCGCCAGAATTGGAGGCTAGGTGACTCATGTAGACCCCCCCTCGCCACTCCAGGAGCCACGTGGCTTCGTCTCCCGGAACGGTATGGGTTTCTTGCAGGAAGCACAACGCGTACTTCCCGTCCCTGAGGACCGAGAAGTTCTGGAACCTGCGCTGTGCGGCCCTGCTGCCGCGGATGTTGAGGCTGGCTATAGTCGTCTTCATTGTCAAAGTACATCAAATCTTCACCTTAAGTCATTAAAAAGAAGAAGAGGACTTTTTAGTCCTTCCTCTCCTTCAGGAGCCCAGCGAGAAACGTTTGGACCCTCCGCCGCGCGTTCCTATCCAACTCAGGAGACTTGAGAGCCTCGCGAGTGGACCAGAACACCAGCGGAAAAGAATGCCACCGGTCCAAGGCCAACTGAACCCTGTCTCGGCGACCGCGATGACTCGCCAAAAAGTCCCGGAGTTCCCTTGGGGGGATGAGGGGGGAGTCAGTGGAGGGCACCAGGGGATCCACCGCCTCGCTCGAGAGCGACTCAGCGTAATCTCCAGCGCTCACCACGGACACCCCGTCCTCCTCCAGGTCGTCGCCTCCAGCTTCCGACCCCTCCCCCGCATTGAGTACGGGGGCTGATTCGGAGCTGCCAGCTGGCCCCACCTGTACCTCGATCCCACCCCCAGGATCAAGGCCAGAGGGGTCCTCTCTGGTCTCCTCTAAACGTTTTGGGTCAGAGGGCAGCGGCAGTTCTGATGCCCGCTCTCCTCCCGGCACCGGGTCGTCCGGGGAGCTCAGGACAAGCTCCTGACCTAAAACTAGGACGCCCGGTGCGAAGGTTTGGGAGGGAGCGGGAAGGCCTTCCTTTTCGCCGCCACCCAATGACCCGTTGACATTTTTTAAATTTTGAAAGTTGCAGTCCCCCGATGAGCCAGAAGGTACCTCGGGGGTATCGAGGGTCTCTGAGTCGGGCACCACCTCAAGGGAGGTGCCTCAGTGACCCCCGAGGGGCCCTGTTCAGGGGACTGCAGCAGGTTGACAGGGGTAATAGTGGTGGGAGTCGGTGCAGGGGTTTTGAGTTCCCCCAGAGGACAGGGCGAGATTTTACTTGGTGGAGACGCCACCACCTCTTCATCGGGGGAAGGGACACACCCAACTTCTTCAGTTTGGGCATCACCCACCTCCTCCTCCGAAGCGTGACGTCTCTTCCGGGTCAGGCTGGGGGCTAGGGAGACCTCCATTTCCGAGGCCCCCTCCTCCTTGTCCAGCCCTCCCGGACACTCCACCCTCTGGGTTTTGGGTGTTAGATACCCCGGCTCGGGGTCCCGCGTCCCTTCCCCGCCGGCCCCGGGAGCACGCGCAGGGACGACGCCGGGCCCAGCACTCGGCGCCTTAGCACCCACGGGCCCGGGAGCACACGCGGACACGACGCCGGGGCCGGATGTTGTCTTTTCCCCCGAGCCGGTGCTTGCAGGTGTTTGGGGGTTTTGGGGCGTTTCAGGGGCCGCCTCCAGGTTGCGGGTCTTCCTCTGCGCCTTCTTACGGCGTGGGGGCTCTCCCCCCGCCTCACCGGCAGCCGAGATGGCAGTGGCCGCCGGCGTCGCTTTCCCCTTGCGGGGAGGGAGATGGAGTGGTGGCGGGGGGAGGAGGGGCGGTGCCAGCCGTGGCCGCTTGGGTGGGGCTCGTGGCCTTGGAGGCGGGGCAGTTCTTCCTCACATGCCCCACCTCCTTACAAGCATGGCACCGCACGCCCTCCACGGTCCAGAAGACCCGATAGGCGGTCCCCTCAAAATTGATAACGAAGGCCCCCTCCAGGCACTCCTCCCGGGCCAAGCGGACAAATACCTGGCGCCGGAAGGAGTACACATGGCGGAGGGCCGAGTCTTTGAGGCCGAGCGGGATTGGTGCAACCCCCGACCTGACCTCCCCCAATTTATTAAGGTGGGGGAGGAGGAGCTCACTGGATAGAAAAGGCAGGGATGTTCGAAATAATAATTCTCTGGGCGGTGGCCTCAAGGGGGTCCACCGCCAGAAAAGTCCCGCCCACAGTGAGTCCTTTTTGCAGGGCGAGGTGCACCGCCCGCTCGGACCTCAAGAAGAATATGGCCTTCCCATACATTTTAGAGGCCGCGACAATGGCTGAGGGGCCGACGACCCCAGCCATAGCCTTTACGCAGGCCTCTATTGTCATTTCAGGGTGAGCATAGCTCTTTACCCCAAGGGCCCTGGTCAGGAGGCGGAAAGGTGACAGGGCAGCGGGAGCAGCTGGAGCCGCAGAAGCAACCACCCCCGCATAAGTTTTCTTTTTTTGAGGCCCTGCCACCGGTGACAAAACCGCCTCCACATTAGCCCTCGAGGGCCCGGCCACAGGTGATGGTGAATTGGCCTTAGGGCCAGAGCCACGCCCACCCTGGGAAGGATTGGCCATTTTGTTTTTTTTCTTTTTATTTTTTTTTAGAAATATAGGGAGGAAAGGGGGTGGGGGAGAGAGGTAGAAACAACCTCCCCTCTTTTAGGCAGGAGAGGAGAGGAGGGAGAGGAGTAAAAGACAGGGAGGCACAGGAGGGAAAGAGGTAAATGTCCTGGTGGGTGTCCTCGATGGTGGATGGACGGTGGGTGGGGGCCTGATGTTCTTCAGGCAGGGGGAGGCGATGTCTTCACCAGCTATTGCTGGCCTTACTGGGAAAAGGGCTGGGTTGTGGGGAGGGGTGGCAGAAAGATGGTTTCAGCACACACACACACTCTCCCTCTCTTCCTTCCCCAACTCCTCTGGCAGTCTTCTTGCCTCCCCCTACAAAAAACACAGTCCTTAATTGCCCCCACCTTAAACAAAAATACACAGTTCAGACACCCACCTAGGATGTTGTTTTTTAACTCAGTCCTGGCCTCCTGGCCTTCCTGTCCTGTAGCAACAGCAGCAACTGTTCTCTTCTCTCCCTCTCTCTCCTTTGGCACCACAGGGGCAAGGCAGCGGCAGCAGCAGCAGCACACAGCAGAAGCAACAACCCCAAAGGCAGCAGCAGAAACAGTTGAAACACTGAGGAGCAGCAACACCAACACCACACACCTTCTCTCCTCAGTATCAGGAAACCAACTGAATCCACAATTACCTCCACAAGAAGATGTAACTCTTTCGAGTACAAACTCGTTTCCATCTGTTTCAGATGAAGTTACATTGTTTCATAATTTGCCATTGTGAGATTTGAACTCTTGAAGTTACATTGTTTCATAGTTTGCCATTGTGAGATTTGAACTCTTGAACTTGGGGTTACAAACCCAGTACCATAACCGCTCGGCTATTTAGGCCACGCCCATAAGTAACTCTTTCGAGTACAAACCCGTTTCCATCTGTTTCAGATGAAGTTACATTGTTTCATAGTTTGCTATTGTGAGATTTGAATTCTTGATCTTGGGGTTACAAACCCAGTACCATAACCGCTTGGCTATTTAGGCCAAGCCCATAAGTAACTCTTTCGAGTACAAACCCATTTCCATCTGTTTCAGATGAAGTTACATTGTTTCATAGTTTGCCATTGTGAGATTTGAACTTTTGATCTTGGGGTTACAAACCCAGTACCATAACCACTTGGCTATTTACACCAAGCAAGTTAAATATAGGTCGTTGCACAGCCTGGGCACAGGTGTTAATCACTTGCACGTACTGTTCAGTTTTGTCCATAAACTCCCAAGAATGTCTCCCTGCCTATGGCTCCTTGTTCTGATCAGCTGTGTTCTTGTCGCTCAGATGTGAAACCTTTCTGCACAAGATAAAGCCAGGTGTCTCAGTCCAGGACCTCTTCCATGTGCTCTGTGCGGCCTTCAGACCACAATGATGGCCCAGCCTCACACTCCCTGGAAACATTACTGATGCCTGCACCTCAGTGGTGCTGATTATTGCTGCCAGAATGTAGTAGGCAGGCACCACAGAGTTCTCCCATTCTCTCTGTGTGCCCTCAGCATCTTTAAGTAGGGGCTGGCCCCCATCACACCAGCATCTATGACCAGTGATGCTGTGCACCAGCTCCTAAAGGTCTGAGGTCCTGAAGGTGGACACAGCATCAGATGCATTTAAGATTTTATGTCTGCGTCTCTGAGATGTCCGTGATCTTGGAGCACAAGCGAGCTGCCCTCTCCCAGACAGGAGTCTCAGAAGCTATGTGAAGATTTATGGAGTACCCTCACTACATGTCGTCATCATCCTCATTTGACTAGAGTGATTATTAGGGCCTCCACTGCATCTCCATAACAGGAGCATTCTCACAGAGGGTACTCGCACTGCCATAAGCCAGACTGGAGTCAAACATTCACAACTGTGATGTGAGGATCTATGGGGACACCTCACTGCATGTCACCATCATCCTCCACAAATCTGGCAGCTATGAGGTCCTCCCAATCGCCTGCCTCATTTAGCCAGTGTGAGAGACTCATCCATATCATCGTCACCACCGATGATCGCCCTCACCCTCATCACTGAGTGTGTACTCCTCATCCGAGGAGACCACCAGCTCCTCCATCTCCTCCTCAGCCAGCAACTCTCCCCATTGGAGCACCAGGTTGTAAAGGATGCAGCAGATGACAATGATGCGTGATTCCCTCCGCAGGGTTCCACCAGACCAGCCCAGGCATGGGACCTCATCTTCAACATCCCAATGGTTGCTCCAAGTTGCGAGCTGCTGCATGAGCCTCATTATACCTTCGCTTTGCTGCAGTCTGAGGCTGCCACATGGGTGTCATCAGCTACACCCTCTGTGGGTAGCCCTTGTCCCCAAGGAGCCAACCCTGCAGCTTCTGTGGACCCTGGAAGACCCCAGGGATCTGCGAGTGACTCAGGGTGTAGGTGTCATGCACAATCCCTGGAAATCGTGTGCATACCTGCAGGATGTGTTTCTGGCCCTGATCTTGTACGTTCAGTGAGTGGAAGCCCTTGCGGTTGATGAAGTCCACCGTGTGTAGATATGGAGACCTGAGTGCCCCATGAGTGCAGTCAATCACACCCTGCATGTGTGGGAATCCTGAGATTAGGGCGAATCCAATGATCCTTGCACCCTGGCTGTCCTGGTGCCGAGTGAAGTGCACAAAGTTGTGTGCCATGGAAAAGATGGCATCCGTGACCTCATGGATGCATTCATGAGTAGCTTATTGTGAGATCCCACAGAGGTGACCTGTGGAGCCCAGAAAGGAGCCGCTGGAGCAGAAATTGAGCACTGCAGTCACTTTCACAACCACTGGCAGTGGATGTCCTCCATGTCCCCTTGGCGCCAAGTCCGACAGTAAGTGTCAGATGTGAGCCACCAGGTCCCTCCGCACGCACAGCCATCAGCAACATTGGCTCTCAGTCATCTGCAGGAATGGCAGGTGGCATCTATAGACCCTGGGTGTTGCTAGGCACCGACCAGCCACGGCTCACAGTCGCTCCTGGGCAGTGTGTGCAGAAGCCCCAGCAGCTCCTTCTTCATGAGGTTGCTGCTCCTGCCTTTGTGCATCCAGGTGCCTCCATCACTCCCTCCTCCATCTCCTATGGTGTCTGTAGGCCATCAGGCAAACAGCTACGTCACCAGGATCCATGACCCTGACATGGTCCTCCTGCAGCATGAAAGAGAGAGAGAGAGACATGATTATCATGGCTGTACTTAACACCTCTCCTGGCACTATGTGACTACCCCTTAATGCTTCCTGGAGAGTGCTGGTCACCCCTCAGATGGCCAGAAATGAGTGCGCTGCATGGCTGCCCTGTCAACCTGCGACATGGGGGACACTGGTCCAAACCAGGATGCTGAGATTGCAAGGGGCAGTGAGCGCCTCCAGCAGTGACTGTTACATGGCCAGCGTTGGTGAGGAGATTGTACAATGTGTTCAGTCCAACTGCTTTGCGGTCGAATAAAGTGGTGGTGGACTCGAAGTTTTTGCGGTGGGGGGGGGAGGGTTGGGGGGAGCAGCAAGTGCAGGTAAGGTGTGGCGTGCTTGGTGTACCTTTGGTGGCCTCTGTATTACTTGCATGGGCGGGCAGGCAAGGAACTCAACCCCAATCATATCACAGTGGCTGCGCCTGATCTGTCTCAGTTGCAGAGGGATGGTCAGTTTATGCAGGGTCCCTAATGCGTGGCCACTTCCATCACTTAACCTGCCCTCCACCTCAACTGCCTATGTGCAGGATGCAGTGCCAGGGCAGCACTTGACCTCCCCGCCCACCCACCCTCAGCATTTGCCTCCGAGGATGGCAAGCACTTGCCCGCCGTTACCCGACATCTCAGCAGTTGCCTTCGAGGAAGACCAGCGCTTCCCCCAGGACACCATCCACTCAGCAGTAGCCTCCAAGGCTGGCCAGCACATGCCCCTGGACACCCCCCCACCC
Organism: Carcharodon carcharias; assembly: GCF_017639515.1. Taxonomy (NCBI): domain Eukaryota; kingdom Metazoa; phylum Chordata; class Chondrichthyes; order Lamniformes; family Lamnidae; genus Carcharodon; species Carcharodon carcharias. Next base: position 128,753,998 of record NC_054474.1, read on the forward strand.
TCAGCAGTTGTCTCCAAAGCTGGCCAGCACTTGCCCCCTGATACACCACATCTCAGCAGTCACCTCCGAGGCTGGCCAGCGCTTGCCCTCCAGCACCCACAAAACCCCCAACACCCTCCCACCTCGGCAGTCATCTCCGGTGCTAGGCATGAGTTAACCCAGGCCCCCTGACATCCCTGAAGCCTGTAAACACCAGGTGAGCTGTGGTGAACACTGCTGCTCGCTCACGTCAGTTCCCCTCAAGTGAAAGTCGCCTGCGTGCTGTTGTGAAACACTTTGGCGTGCTTTCCCACCAATGTGGCTGGATGATACAACGGGGTTCCAAGAGCTTGGCAGGATGGCCTTTTAACTATATGCTGATGTAGTACAATTAGCTCCCAGCCGACCGATGATGGGATACGTGGCCCACGATCCGCGGGCTGAGTAGATAATTGCGACCTGCCCTCACACTGTTGTGAAGCAGGTCACACCATATTTTCCGTGCATGCCACCAATCATACCCACTGCCAGCAGGCATGGAAAATTACGTCCTATGAGTTAGTTCATAGAGCTAAACCTTTCTTCATCACCCTTTTAAATCAGAGAATGGAAAGATGAAAGGAAGGTGGGTAACGAGGGAAGAGAAGGGGTAGGTGGAAAATCCCAGGAAGTTTTTTCTCAGAATAAAAAGGAAGGTGCTGAGGGTAGAAGTGACACTCAAAAAATGAGGTGTTTTCATTGTAATAAAGTTGGGCACACTATGTCAATGTGTCGGAAATTACAGGGAAAATCTGTTGGAATTATGGGGATGCAGAAAAGTTCTGGAAGTAAAAGTACTGGAAGTAAAAGTACTGTGGGTTCTGAGGCTCAGGCACAGGAAACACCAATGGTTTGTGTACAGGTAAAACAGGAAGAATCAGTGATAGGTAAAGATGTGGGAATGTGTTCACAATTTAGCCAAAGTTCTGAGGAGCAGGTTGCAGGAATGTTTCAAGGTTTTGAAGTGAAGGGGAAGTCTTTCAACATGTACATGGTGGAGTAGTAAAGATAGTAATATTTTAAGAGATACAGTGGCTAGTCAATCCTTAATGCCTTAATGTTGTGGGATAGTGATATTTGTCATTCAGAGAGAGTATTGTAGGAACAAGTGATAATAAGTGGGGCTCATGGAGATGCTAAACCTATTCCATTGTGTAAGGTAAATTTAAAGACTAAGTGGAAAACTGGTGAGGTGATTGTTGGGAGATTGGAAAAATTGGCCATTGCAGGAGTTAAATTTATTTTAGGTAATGATGTTGCTGGGTCACAGATGGGGTTGATGCTTATGGCAGTTGAACAGCCTATAGAGGTGTTTTCAATAGAAGTGTTGCAGAAAGAGCATCCTGGATTGTTTCCAGATTGTGTGTTATCAAGATCACTGGCTCATGGGTTGAGACAGAAAGAACAGGAAGTTACAAGGCAGGGAAAAGGTGTGGAAGTCCAATTAGCTGACATTACTTTTGATAAGATTGTTCAGGAAGAAAGAATGGAGGATAATGCAGCTGAGGTGTTTAGCTCAAGGCAGTTGGCAGAGTTACAGGAAAAGTATCTACAATTAAGACAGTTATATCAAACAGCTTACTCAGAAACAGAGGCAGAATGTATCCTAGAATGTTATTTCCTTAAATGTAATGTTTTACTGAGAAAGTGGTGGCCATATAATGTAACTGCCTATCATTCTGAGTCACAAGGGAGTTTGCAAAGATAGTTTCAAACTTTAAAAATTATGATGAGGGCGTATAGTCAGGATTATTCACAGGATTGTGTTGGTGAATTCCATTCTTGTTATTTGCTATTAGGGATGCTCCTACTGCACTGACTGAATTTAGTTATTTCAAACTAGTTAATGGCATGAGGTAAGGGGACCACTGAAATTTATTGATGATAAATTGTCAGGTCAAAATTCAGAAATTACTCCCCTGGATTATGTATCAAACTTCAGAGAAAGATTGGACAGAGCATGTGAGTTGGCTAGGGAACATTTAAAGATATTACAGCAAGTGATGAAAGTAAAGGCAGATGCAAAAGCTACAGCTCACAGTTTTGTTGCTGGGGAAAAATGCTAGTTTGTTAGTAGTACTGGGTGACTCATTAAAGGCAAGGTTTAGTGGGCCTTACAGGATTGAAAAGAAACTGAGTGAATTAAATTATTTAATAAATACTCCAGATAAAAGAAAAAAGTCCAGGATGTGTCATGTAAATATGCTTAGAAAGTACTTTGACAGGGAAGAGGACCAAAGAGAGGTATTACTGGTGATAGGTAAAGAGAAAGAGGTAGAAATGAATGATTCTGAAATTGATTATCCTCTAATCAAATTGGATAATGAGGGGGTACTCAAAAATTTAAATGTAATATAGAGTTCCTTCCAGACAAGCGTCAAAATGATTTGGAGAAGCTATTGCAATCACACAAAGCTATTTGTGGGAATAAGCTGGGGAGGACAAATTTAGCTATACATGATGTGTGTGTAGAAGTTTTGTCTTTGATAAGGCAACATTGTTATAGATTAAATCTGGCAAAGTTATCACAAGTACAGAAAGAAATAGAATTGATGTTTCAAAATGACATGATTGAGTTTGGTTGCAGTAACTGTAATGAGATGGAACACAAAGATTGAGTGAGGACTATTGAAAGGTGAATGCAGTGAGAAAGGCAGATTGGAATATTGCACTGAGAAAGTGGGACTATCAAAATTTATCACAATGATTGACTTGCTAAGAGAATATTGGCAAGTATCGTTATCAGAGAGAGCAAAGGCGATATTGGGTTTTGTGATGCCAGATGGACTATATAAAAACTATACAGTTTAACGTCATGCCATTTGGTATGAAAAACACACCTGCAACATTTCAAAGACTGACAAACAAAGTAATTGCAGGACTGAGCAATTGTGCTGCTTATATTGATGACTTGATAGTTTTCAGTCAAATGTGGGAGGAACTTTACAACATCTGGAAGAATTATTTAATCAATTACAAGGAGCTAATTTGGTGATGAACTTGGCTATAAGTGAATTTGCATATATAGGCCATACCATTGGGCATGGTAAGGTGGCTCCAAGAGATATGAAAGTCAAGGCTATCGTGGATTTCCCTGTGCCTACAGCAAAATGAGAAGTTTTGAGATTTCTGGGCATTAGTGGGTTTTACTGGAAATTTTTATCAAATTTTAGCAGTGTGGATGCTCCATTGACTGAACTATTAGAAAAGTACAAGAAGTTTCAATGGGCACAGAAGTGCAAGAAGGCATTTGACAGTTTGAAAACTGTATTGACTATGACACCAGCTTTGGCAGTACCCAATTATGCCAATCAATTTAAGTTGTCCTTTGATGTAAGCGATATAGGCACTGTTACAAGAAGATGAATCTGGAATTGAGAAACCAATAGGGTATTTTTCACGGAAGTTGAATGTACAACAGAGAAGATATTCAATGATCAAGAAGGAGACTCTAGGTTTGGTGTTAATATTGCAGCATTTTGAGGTTTACGTTGCAAACAATTCATCAGACCCAATTGTTTATACAAACCACAATCCTTTAAAGTTTCTGGGCCAGTTTTGAGACAGAACTGCAAGGCTATTCAGATCGAGTTTATTACTGCAGCCATTTCATCCACCAGTTATACATGTGGCTGGACAAGAAAATCTAATTGCAGATGCATAGTCAAGGCTTTGAAGCTCAAAGGGAAAATTTAAAAATTAAAAACCTGGATACTGGACTAGAATGATTTCTATTGATACAAAGGATTTATACGTATATTGTTATGATAATGCATGCATCTGGAATATAATAGTATGAGTTTATAGGTAAATATAGGAGGTAGTGTAAGATGGGTTAAGAAAATAAAGCTGCCTTTTAAAATTACGATGGTTCATTTTCCCATAAGGGGGTGTGTCATGAAAATATAATAACTCTCATAATATTATTGCGATTTATTGTAAAAATGGGTTATCAGTGGGCTTTGGATTAGCTTCTCTGTGTGTATGTTTATGTGTGGGGAATTTAATTGAATTGGGGACAGCTGGTCTGGAGCTTTTGACTTATCAAAACTGAAGCTTGGTTTGAAATGCTAAATATGTAAACATGGCTCAAGTTTAAGAATTTGAGGTGTGAGGTAAATTTGCATTTATAGATAAATTAGGGTAGTTTGAATTTCAAAGAAATGGTAAGATGTTACACCTAGCCAGAAGAAGCCAAGCCAAATAGTGTGCATTTTTTTTCAAAAGGTTACTGATAAAATTATTACTATGAAAGATTTATATTATGCAAAAGTAAAGTTGCAAAAGCATATGGGAACATTGGAATTTACATTAAAACAATGAAAAACATGTATAAGGGAATGAGACCATGTGTCAGAGAGGAAGGCATTCTAAGATCTAACACAAGTGTGAAAAGCCTCCAGCCTCTCTGCATCAAGTTGCTGTCTACAGGAACTGAAGCTGAGAAAGCTCACTTTGAAACTCACTGTCCAGGGTGTGTGGCTTTGCCTGGGTCTGTTTAATTCTATTTGTTTTTCTATCATTGCCTTAACAGAGGTGTAACTGAGAGCCATATTAATTAGGGGTTTTAGGAGTTATCATATTAGTAATTTGTAGACCTATGTATGTGCTTGAAATCTTTTCTTTTGTTAATAAATGTTTCATTTAGTTTTCTAAAAAACCTATGAAGTCATGGTAGACTTATTATTTCTGAATTCAGGGCATGCATCTCGAAATAAAATACAAATTGCAAAACAGTTGTGACCGCGTGATCATTTTTCCCTTGTGGATTTGATCTGCTTGGCACACATCATCTGCCATGTCATAACAATCAGCACTCTACTCCTCCACATTGCACACCATTTGGAGGAAGCACTGAGGATGGCAAGAGCACACAATGTACTCTGCTTGGGGGACTTCAATGTCCATCACCAAGAATGGCTTGTAGCACCACTACCGACCAAGCTGGCTGAATCCAAAAGGGTGTAGCTACCAGACTGGGCTTGTGGCAAGTGATGAAGTAGCCAACAAGACATCATTCTCATCAAGCTGCCTGCTGCAGATGCATCTGTCCTTTGCAGTATCAGTAGGAGTGACCAACACACAGTCCTTGTGGAGACAAAGTCCCATATCCACATTGAGATACCCTCCATCGTGTTGTGTGGCACTACCACTGTGCTAAGTGGAATAGATTTCAAACAGGTCTAGCAACTCACCAGTAGGCAACCATGAGGCGCTATGGGATATCAGCAGGAGCAGAACTGTACTCAAACACAAGCTGTAACCTCATGGCCCAGCATATCCCTCATTCCCCTGTTGCCACCAAGCCAGGAATTCAATCTTGGTTCAATAAAGAGTGCAGGAGGGCATGCCAGGAGCAGCTCCAGGCATACCTAAAAATGAGGTGTTAACCTGGTGAAACTACAACACAGGACCACTTGTGTGCCAAACAACATAAGCAGCAAGTGATAGACAGAGCTGAGCAATTCCACAACCAATGGATCAGGTCTAAGTCTGCAGTCCTGCCACAACCAGTTGCGAATGTCCTGGACAAATAAGGAACTCACTAAAGGTGTAGGCTCCACAAATATCCCCATTGTCAATGGAGGAGGCGCCAAGCACCTCAGTGCAAAAGATAAGGCTGAAGCGTTTGCAACAATCTTCAGCCAGAAGTGCTGAATGGGTGATCCATCTCAGCATCTTCATGAGTTCCCCTAGCCAAGCTGTTTCAGTGCTGCTACAACATTGGCATTTTACTGAGTGTGGCATCAAGGAGCCCTTGGCTAACTGGAGTTAATTGGAATCGGAGTGGGGGGGGGGGAGGTGGTGGGGGTGTGGGGAATCTCCACTAGTTGGAGTCATACCTAGCACAAAGGAAGAGGGTTGAGGTTGTTGGAGGTCAGTCATCTCAGTTCCATGATATCACTGCAGGAGTTCCTCAGGGTAGTGTTTTCGGCCCAACCACCTTTAGCTGATTCACCAATGCCCTTCCTTCTATCATAACGTGTTGGGATGTTCGCTGATGATTGCACAATGCTGAACAACATTCGCGACTCCTCAGATACTGAAACAGTCCATGTCCAAATGCAGCAAGACCTGGATAATATCCAGGTTTGGGCTGACATGTGGCAAGTAAGATTTGTGCCACACAAGTGCCAGGCAATGACCATCTCCAGCAAGAGAGAATCTAACCATCGCACCTTGACATTCAATGGCACTACAATCACTGAATCCCCCACTATCAAATCCTGTGGATTACCGTTGACCAGAAACTGAACTGGACTAGCCATATAAATACTGTGGCTACAAGAACAGGTCAGAGGCATAGAAATCCTGCAGTGAGTAACTAACCTCCTGACTCGCCAAAGCCTGTCCACCATCTATAAGTCACAAGTCAGGAGTGTGATGGAATACTCTCCACTTGCCTGGATGAAAGCAGCTCCAACAACACTCAAGAAGATTGACACCATTCAGGTGAAAGCAGCCTTCCTAATTGGAAACCCCTCCACCACCAACACACAGTAGCAGAACTGTGCACCATCTACAAAATGCGCTGCAGGAACTCAAGGCTCCTAGGTAGTATCTTCCAATTCCATGACCACTAACATCTAGAAGGAATAGGGCAGCAGAAATATGGGAACACCACAACCTGGAAGTTCCCCTCCAAGTCACTCACAATCCTGACTTGGAAATATATCGCTTTCCTTCATTGTTCTTGGGTCATAATTCTGGAGCTCCCTTCCTAACAGCATTGTGGGTATACCTATGCCACATGGACTGTAGCTGTTCAGGAAGGCAGCTCACCACCACATTCTCAATGGCAATTTGGGATGGGCAATAAATGTTTACCTAGCCAGTGATGCCCACATCCCATGAATTAATTTTTTTAAAATGCCTTTATTGGGCATGACACCATCTTTAAGAGACTCTAAGCTAAACTACTGAGGAGTTCATATAAGCAGTTTGTGTTTGTCCAAAATGGAGTCCACAATATATGAAACAAAAACAAAAACAGAATTACCTGGAAAAACTCAGCAGGTCTGGCAGCATCGGCGGAGAAGAAAAGAGTTGACGTTTCGAGTCCTCATGACCCTTCGACAGAACTTGAGTTCGAGTCCAAGAAAGAGTTGAAATATAAGCTGGTTTAAGGTGTGTGTGTGGGGGGCGGAGAGAGAGAGAGAGAGAAAGAAGTGGAGGGGGTGTGGTTGTAGGGACAAACAAGCAGTGATAGAAGCAGATCATCAAAAGATGTCAACAACAATAGTACAAAAGAACACATAGGTGTTAAAGTTAATGTTGGTGATATTATCTAAACGAATGTGCTAATTAAGAATGGATGGTAGGGCACTCAAGGTATAGCTCTAGTGGGGGTGTTTTTTTTTAAATAATGGAAATAGGTGGGAAAAGGAAAATCTTTATAATTTATTGGGAAAAAAAAAGGAAGGGGGAAACAGAAAGGGGGTGGGGATGGGGGAGGGAGCTCACGACCTAAAGTTGTTGAATTCAATGTTCAGTCCGGAAGGCTGTAAAGTGCCTAGTCGGAAGATGAAGTGTTGTTCCTCCAGTTTACGTTGGGCTTCACTGGAACAATGCAGCAAGCCAAGGACAGACATGTGGGCAAGAGAGCAGGGTGGAGTGTTAAAATGGCAAGCGACAGGAAGGTTTGGGTCATCCTTGCGGACAGACTGCAGGTGTTCTGCAAAGCGGTCGCCCAGTTTACGTTTGGTCTCTCCAATGTAGAGGAGACCACATTGGGAACAACGAATGCAGTAGACTAAGTTGGGGGAAATGCAAGTGAAATGCTGCTTCACTTGAAAGGAGTGTTTGGGTCCTTGGACGGTGAGGAGAGAGGAAGTGAAGGGGCAGGTGTTGCATCTTTTGCGTGGGCATGGGGTGGTGCCATAGGAGGGGGTTGAGGAGTAGGGGGTGATGGAGGAGTGGACCAGGGTGTCCCGGAGGGACTGATCCCTACGGAATGCCGATAAGGGGTGTGAAGGGAAGGTGTGTTTGGTGGTGGCATCATGCTGGAGTTGGCGGAAATGGCGGAGGATGATCCTTTGAATGCGGAGGCTGGTGGGGTGATAAGTGAGGACAAGGGGGACCCTATCATGTTTCTGGGAGGGAGGAGAAGGCGTGAGGGCGGATGCGCGGGAGATGGGCCGGACACGGTTGAGGGCCCTGTCAACGACCGTGGGTGGAAAAGCTCAGTTAAGGAAGAAGGAGGACATGTCAGAGGAACTGTTTTTGAATGTAGCATCATCGGAACAGATGCGATGGAGGCGAAGGAACTGAGAGAATGGGATGGAGTCTGTACAGGAAGTGGGGTGTGAGGAGCTGTAGTCGAGGCAGCTGTGGGAGTTGGTGGGTTTGTAATGGATATTGGTGGACAGTCTATCACCAGAGATTGAGACAGAGAGGTCAAGGAAGGGAAGGGATGTGTCAGAGATGGACCACGTGAAAATGATGGAGGGGTGGAAATTGGAAGCAAAATTAATAAATTTTTCCAAGTCCCGACGAGAGCATGAAGCGGCACCGAAGTAATCATCGATGTATTGAAGAAAGAGTTGTGGAAGGGGGCGGGAGTAGGACTGGAACAAGGAATGTTCCACATACCCCATAAAGAGACAGGCATAGCTGGGGCCCATGCGGGTACCCATAGCCACACCTTTTATTTAGAGGAAGTGAGAGGAGTTGAAGGAGAAATTGTTCAGCGTGAGAACAAGTTCAGCCAGACGGAGGAGAATAGTGGTGGATGGGGATTGTTCGGGCCTCTGTTCGAGGAAGAAGCTAAGGGCCCTCAGACCATCCTGGTGGGGGATGGAGGTGTAGAGGGATTGGACGTCCATGGTGAAGAGGAAGCGGTAGGGGCCAGGGAACTGGAAATTGTTGATGTGACGTAAGGTGTCAGAGGAATCACGGATGTAGGTGGGAAGGGACTGGACAAGGGGAGAGAGAAGGGAGTCAAGATAACGAGAAATGAGTTCTGTGGGGCAGGAGCAAGCTGAGACGATCGGTCTACCGGGGCAGTTCTGTTTGTGGATTTTGGGTAGGAGATAGAAGCGGGCCGTCCGAGGTTGGGCGACTATCAGGTTGGAAGCTGTGGGAGGAAGATCCCCAGAGGAGATGAGGTCAGTGACAGTCCTGGAAACAATGGCTTGATGTTTAGTGGTGGGGTCATGGTCCAGGGAGAGGTAGGAGGAAGTGTCTGCGAGTTGACGCTCAGCCTCCGCGAGGTAGAGGGCAGAGCGCCAGACAACAACAGCACCACCCTTGTCAGCGGGTTTGATGACAATGTCAGGGTTCGACCTGAGAGAATGGAGTGCGGTAAGTTCAGAGAGAGACAGGTTAGAATGGGTGAGAGGAGCAGAGAAATTGAGACGACTAATGTCGCGCCGACAGTTCTCTCAATGCACTATTGTTGTTGACATCTTTTGATGATCTGCTTCTATCACTGCTTGTTTGTCCCTACAACCACACCCCCTCCACTTCTCTCTCTCTCTCTCTCTCTCTCTGCCCCCCACACACACACCTTAAACCAGCTTATATTTCAACTCTTTCTTGGACTCGAACTCAAGTTCTGCCGAAGGGTCATGAGGACTCGAAACGTCAACTCTTTTCTTCTCCGCCGATGCTGCCAGACCTGCTGAGTTTTTCCAGGTAATTCTGCTTTTGTTTTTGTTTTGGATTTCCAGCATCCGCAGTTTTTTTGTTTTTATTTCCACAATATATGAGCCCACCTGGCTCAGGCATTGTTACTGACTTTACCAAAGAGAAATTACTTAGACTCAATCTCTCATTGTCAAGAACATTACCTTGAATGCAACTCAACGCCAAAAGTAAGCTTAACTTGAATTTGAAGGGCCAAAATGTAAGAGACGAAAGAAGCAATTTTAACCAACCCAAAAAGGGGTGCATCATTTTCAGGTGGGAAGTTAAAAAATCTGTAACAGGGGTCAAACCCGTATAAAACCTACCTTTCACTGAAGGGAGAGCAGCCTATCTGTTTGCAGGATGCCTCTATTTTAAAAGTGATTCTATATTTAACCACAGTCAGCCAATTTTCCCAGGTCTCAGAAACCCAGCGGCTAAAAGGAGAAAAGGGTTACACCAAAAGGTAAATGCCATTACGGCATTGCTTGTGGGTCAGGAGGAGCAGGGGTGTTTCCTCTGGTTCCAACAAGCATAACTATAAACATCCCCTATTTCTATACTCTGCCTCCACTCTAACCTAGCATTAGTATAACTTTCCATAATATGTGTAATGACTTGATGTTTCTACTTGAAATAAATAACTTTATTACGGAGCTCTTTTAGAAGCTACATGCTTGAACTAGGTCCACAGCTAGAAAGCTCTGCTTCTCTGATTATCCACATTTAGGGCTTATTCGTCAAGAACATTCACGTGACCCCCTAGGCAACAGGAAAGGCTATATTTTCAATCATTAGATTTCCTTCCCCTTTAGATTTTTCACATTTCCTATTTACAAGGAACATTTTAGTCCACAACATATTCAAAAAATGCAGCTCAAGTGATCAAAGATTAAGCCTCTGAGGTGGTTTTCTTATTCGGTTAGAGCAGCGTGGCTCTACCACATGAGGTTCTCCCACTGGATCGACATGATCAAGAACTGCAGCATCAGGTACATCATTAGAAAGTGGCAGTTCAGGGTTAGGCAATTCTACAGAGACATCAGATATGTCTATTTTAGGTCAACCTGTCACCTCAAGGATTAATGGTTTGACATTAGCCACAGGCAGAATAACTGGTTGTTGGAATGTCTCTCTAATCCTTAAATGATCTTTTAGTTTTCGAACAATTCAGTCTTGCATTTCCACTTGGAATGACAAGGGACCAGTTTCTGAGACAACAACGAACCCAATTAGGTTCATTTCTAAATTCTGCATGAAAATTGTATCTCCCACAGTAAATTTTTGAGCTTTGCTATGAACATCATGACTCAATTTTTGATCAGTCTAATTATTCGCTACCTTCCCTTCTAAATTTGGAAACACTAGACTTAACCTTGTAAGTAAGTGGTGTTTCATCAATAATTCACGCGGCGTTGAACCCGCAGTTGCATGAGGTGTCATATGGTAATTGAGAAGAAAACGTGAAAGTCGAGTTCCTGGAGTACCTCTGGATAACCCCTTCAATTCCTGAAATGAAAGTTTGCACTGCTCTTTCAGATAACCGATTTGATGAGGGATGATATGGTACTGTTTTAATATGTTTGATTCCACTTAAATACATGAATCTCTGAAATTCTGCATTAGTAAAGACTGTACCATTATCTGAAACAATGGGCAGAATCTTGCCCTTGTCGGGTGGGCGGGCCTTACCCGCTCCACGGTAGGCGGGCAGCTGACCCCCACCGCCGAAACAGGGCCCGCCGCCATTTTGAGTAGGTGGGCCAATTAAGGCCCGCCCAGCAGCCTGCCCGACGGGAAGCGCTATGCGCTTCCTGTGCAGGGGGTGAGGGAATCCCCAACTGTCAAAGTGTACTCTTTTGCGTATGCATGCGAAAGAGCGCACTACTCTCTGAGACTAAGTGCTGTCTCAGGGAGATTAGTGACAGGTTAAAAAACTCTAAAAATAGAAAAATAAAAACATTATTAACATGTCTTCCTCATGTGACAATGTCACAGGAGATGGGACATGTTAATAAGAAGCACTGAAACTTTATTAAAGCTTTTAAATACGAACATGAAACCTGATCCCGCCAGTGGATGAGGTTTCATGTTTTATCAGAAGCCGACTGGGGCTCCTGGCCTGCCCACCAGCATTAAGGTTGGATGGGCAGGGTCTTTAATGATCTTAATTACCCTGTCAATGGCCTCAATTGGTCATTGACAGGTCGGCGGGCGGACAGCTGATTTCTCTGTCCGCCCACCTTCCTAAAAATTTAAACGGACTGGGATGATGTCGGGTTTCCTCCCGATGTTATCCCGCGTCATTCTCCTGTCGGTGAGCGGGCCCCAGCCCCAAATCGCAGACGGGGAAATTCTGACCAATGACTCCTGGTAGGCCATGTATACTAAAACATTGGCGCAGCTTTTCAATAGTTGCATTTGATGTAGGCGATCTAACTTCATACACATCCACTCACTTAGAATGCGCAACAAGGATCAATAAAACCATGGCATCTAAGAATGGACCTACATAATCAAAATGTAGTTGAAACCAGGGTTGACCAGGCCACACCCACAGATGCAGTGGAGATCAAACAGGCAACTTCTGTTGTTGCTGACAATGGAGACGGTGCTTGACCATGCTTTCAGTATCACTGTCTATGGCCTGGCCACCAGATATAGCTTCACACAAGCATCTTCATCTTTGATATGCCTGGATGCGCACTGTGAAGCTCTGACAAGAGTGGTTCTCTTCCTTGTGAAGGGATGATGACTCTTGATCGCCACAGCAAGATTCCACCTTGACAACTTAACTCTGTTTTACGGGTATGGAATGGTCTTATCTCTTCGGACACTAGAGAAATCGACCACTTTCGCAATACCAGATCTTGGACTTTTGACATAGTTGGACCACTGTTTGTCCAATTCACTATTTGCTTCACACACACAGGTGGTCAATTCAGCACAAGCACAACCTCTTGTGGCACTGGAGCATGTACAATGCTATCTGGTAATGGGAGACGACTGAGTGCGTCTACATTTGCAATATGCAAGCCAGGACGGTGCATAAAGGTATAATCATACACAGATAATAACAAAGCCCAATGTTGAATTTTTGCTAAGGCTATTGGCGGAATGGCTACATTCTCACTGAATAAACCCATTAATGGTTTATGGTCTGACACAATGGTGAAATGTCGCCCATGCAGATCCTGGTGGAATTTCTTCCCTCCAAATATCATTGATACATCTTCTTTCTCAAATTGTGAATAACCCTTCCCGGCTGCAGAGAGGGTTCTGAAGACCTAGCCAGTTGGTCTTTTGGAACCATCTTCCATCCTGTGTGATAACACAATTCCCACCCTATAAGAAGATGCATCACAGGTTAATAGTAATCCTTTTGATGGGTCATAATGTACCAGTGGACATGATAAGTGTACTAGCTTCTTAACTTTCACAAAACTTCTCCTTGTTGCAAATTCCATGACCAACGATGGTTCTTCTTCAATGACAAGTGTAAAGGTGCTAACAATGTTGACAAGTTTGGCAAGAAGCGACTATAATAATTAATCATGCTCAAAATAGACTTGAGCTCAGATACACTAGATGGAAAGGTCGCCTAATTGATTGCCCTGACTTTCTCCTCAGCTGGGTGCAATACTGTGGCATCCACCCAGTAACACAGGTAAGTGATTTCTGGAGCTTGGAATGTGCAATTCTCTTTCTTTAATCATACACTGGCTTCCAAGAATCTTCTTAGCACCACTTCCAGATTAGCCAGATGTTCAGCTTCCGTTGATCCTGTGATCAGAACATCATCTAGGTACACTACTACTTGGGGAAGTCCTTGCAAAAGACTTTCCATTGTCCTTCAGAAGATTGCACATGCAGATGATACGCCAAAGTGCAGGCAATGGCATAGTGGTATTGTTGCTGGACTAATAATCACGGAACCATATCTTACAGATAATGTCCCAGACACCACCATCACCATCCCTGGGTATGTCCTGTCCCACCGGCTGGACAGATCCAGCAGAGGTGGTGGCACAGTGCTATGCATTTGGGAGGGAGTTGCCCTGGGAGTCCTCGACGTTGGCTCTGGACCTCATGAAGAGTCATGGCACCAGGTCAAACCTGGGCAAGGAAACTTCCTGCTGATTATCAAGTACCACCACCCCCTTCCCTCCCTCAGCTGATGAATCAGTGCCCCTCCATGTTGAACACCATTTGGAGGAAGCACTGAAGGTGGCAATGGCACAGAATGTATTCTGGGTGGCATTGGAAAGATCTTATCTCTTCAGACACTGGTGAATTCGACCACTCTTGCAATACCAGGTCTCTGATTATTGACAAGATTGGATCCCTATTTGTCCAGTTCCTTATTTGCTTCACACACACAGGCGAAGAGTCCTGTATGTATGTAAATGTTGTAGACAATGCCCATCACCAGGAGTGGCTTGGTATCACCACTACTGACCGAGCTGGCCGAGTCCAAAAGGACATAACTGCTAAACTGAGTCTGCAGCAGGTGGTGAGGGAACCAACAAGAGGGAAAAACTACATGACCTCATTCTCACTAACACAATTTGTATCCTCATAGCCAGGCATATCCTCCACTCTATCATTACCATCAAGCCAGGGGATCAATCCTCATTCAATGAAGAATGCAGGAGGGCATGCCAGGAGCAGCACCAGACATATCTAAAAATGAAGTGTCAACCTGGTGAAGCTATAACACAAGATTACTTGTGTGCCATACAGCATAAGCAGCAAGTGTTAAACAGAGATATGCGATCCCATAACCAACAGATCAGATCTAAGCTCTGCAGTCCTGCCACATCCAATTGTGAATGGTGATGGACAATTAAATAACTCACTGGAGGAGGAGCCTCACAAATATCCCCATTCTCAATGATGGTGGAACCCAGAACATCAGTGCAAAAGATAAGGCTGAAGCATTTGTTAAAATCTTCAGCCAGAAGTGCTGAGCGGATGATCCATCTCGCCCTCCTCCGGAGGTCCCCAGTATCACAGATGCCAGTTTTTAGCCAATTCGATTCACTCCACGTGGTATGAAGAAATGGCTGAAGGCACTGGATAATGCAAAGGCTATGGGCCCTGACAATATTCTGGCAAAAGTACTGAAGACTTGTGCTCCAGAACTGGCTGGGCCCCTAGCCAAGCTGTTCCAATACAGCTACAACACTGGCATCTACCCAGCTATCTGGAAAATTGCCTAGGTATGTCCTGTACTAAAAATGCAGGACAAATCCAACCCATCCAATTACCGCCCCATTAGTTTATTCTCTATCATCAGTAAAGTGAGGGAAGCGGTCATCAACAGTTGTATCAAGCAGCACAGGGTTAGCAATAACCTGCTCACTGACGCCCAGTTTGGGTTCCGCCAGGGTCACTCAGCTCCTGGCCTCATCACAGCCTTCGTCCAAACACGGGCAAAAGAGCTGAACTCCTGAGGTGAGGTGAGAGTAACTGCCCTTGACATCAAGGCAGCATTTGACCGAGTGTGGCATTAAGGAAACCAGGCAAAAATGGAGTCACTGGGAATCAGGGGGGAAACTCTTGGACTATGGAGGTTGGAGTCATACCTAACACAAAGGAAAATGGCTGTGGTTGTTGGAGGTCAATCACCTCAGCTCCAGGACATCACTGCAGGAGTTCCTCAGGGTAGTGTCCTCGGCCCAACCATCTTCAGCTGCTTCTTCAATGACCTTCCTTCCATAATAAGGTCAGAAGTGGGGATGTTCGCTGATGTTTGCACAATGTTCAGCACCATTTGTGATTCCTGAAGCAGTGATACTGAAGCGGTCCATGTTCAAATGTAGCATCTGGGCAATATTTAGGCTTGGGCTGACAAGTGGCAAATAACATTCACGCCACACAAGTGTCAGGCAATGACCATCGCCAAGAACAGAGAATCCAACCATCGCCCCTTGACGGTCAGTAGCATTACCATCACTGAATCCTTCACTATCAACATCCTGGGGGTTACCAATGAATAGAAACTGAACTGGACCAGCCATATAAATACTGTGGCTACAAGAACAGCCAAGGGACTAGTAATCCTGCGACGAGTAACTCACTTCCTGACTCGCCAAAGCCTGTCCACCATCTACAAGGCATAAGTCATGAGTGTAATGGAATACTCGCCGCTTGCCTGGATGAGTGTAGCTCCCATAACACTTAAGAAGCTCGACACCATCCTGGACAAAACAGCTCATTTGAATGGAACCGCATCCACAAACATTCACTCCCTCCACCACCGACGCACAGTAGCAGCAGTGTGTACCATCTACAAGATGCATTGCAGAAACTCACCAAGGTTCCTTAGCCAGCACCTTCCAAACCCACGACCATGACCATGTAGAAGGACAAGGTCAGCAGACAGATGGAACACTGCCACCTGAAGGTTCCCTCTAAGTCACTCACCATCCTGACTTGAACGTATAACGGCATTTCTTCACTGTCGTTGGGTCAAGATCCTGGAACTGTCTTCCTAACAACACTGTGGGTGTACCTACAGCACATGGACTGTATCGGTTCAAAAAGGCAACTCATCACCACCTTCTCAAGGGCAACTGGAGCTGGGTAATATATGCTGGCCCAGCCAGCGAAGCCCACATCCCAAGAATGAATTTTTAAAAATTGGTTCAGGTGCTCACGCATGTTGATGGTTACATACCCTCTAGATTTGCTATCCAGCTCTAGCTGTTGGCATGCATGGCTCATGTCCAGTTTGGTATAGGATTTGCCTCCAGCTAGCTTAGTGTACAAGTCATCTAAATTCAGGATAGGATGTTTATCTAGTTTGGCTGCCTTGTTCACAGTCAATTTGTAGTCTCCACAAATGCGAATAGTTTGATCAGGTTTCATCACAGGGATTATGGGCATTGCCCATTCTGAAAATTGGACGGGCTGGATGATGCCTAGCTATTCTAACTGGCACAATTCTGCATCCACCTCCTCCTTTAGGGCATAAGGCACAGGTCTGGCCTTAAAAAAATGGAGTGTCACCTGAGAATCTACATATATTTTTGCTTGCCCAGCTTGTCACTAAATACGT
Organism: Carcharodon carcharias; assembly: GCF_017639515.1. Lineage (NCBI taxonomy): Eukaryota > Metazoa > Chordata > Chondrichthyes > Lamniformes > Lamnidae > Carcharodon > Carcharodon carcharias. The sequence continues at coordinate 128,770,706 of NC_054474.1, forward strand.
TGTTGTATTTCCTTAACAGCTCAGGAACCCCTCCTGTTCTCACTTGAAGTATTTCAAACCAGTTGAGCTTAATTTTTTGCAACCAGTCTCGGCCCAGAAGACTTGGTACTTCACCTGTCAATATAATCACTGGAAGCTGGGCTATCTGTTGCCTATAGGACACAGGTGCTGTGGTGATGCCCTTTACCTGTATTGATTCTCCAGTCTATGTCTTCAGCTGAGCTGTGGCTTGCTCCAGATTCAGTGACTGGGTACCTTCATTCAGATATTTAAATGTGTGCTCTCCCACCACTGTGGTTGAGACTCTCAGATCTACGTCCATTATTAATGGTTTCCCATTCACTTGACTGGTGACGGTTATCGGTTGAGTGTTTACTGCTTTGACATTGTACAGGGAATAGATATCAGTATCAGCAGCTTCAGGTTCTGTTATATCGTACGCTTCAATCATTTTTGTCTGTTGTTTGATGGGCTGTCTCGATTTTGCCCTGTATTGCTTTGTTACGTGACCTTTCTTGTGGCAGTGATGGCATTCAGCCTCCTTGAATCTGTAGGTGTCTGGTACATGGCTACTCCCACATCTATAACAGATTAAATTCAGAGTCGCTGCTGAAATGCTTCCGCTAGGCCTTTTATTTTTTTGAACAGCAGAGTGTGCCTCTCGCTTTGCTTCTGTCTCTCATGTTTTCGCAACATTTCAGGTGGTAGGTACCCGCCCCAACTGAAAAACGGTGCCATGTTACATAATCTATAAAGTGTGCTAATCCCTCACAGCGCTTTCCACGGATTGCGCTATTTCCATGTTGCGCTTCAAACCGATATTCCCTTCTGTGAGTAAACAGTGCTGAATGGCATCGTTGTGAACTCCACAGAAACTCCCTGCAACATATCATTGAGTGGGTCTCTGAAGTCACAGTGCGCAGTCACCTGCTTCAACTTGGCTATATAAGTTGTGATGGACTCTCCCAGGGCACTTATTCTGGAGTTTAACTTAAATCTCTGCATTATTACCGATGGCTTCGGCAGAAAATGCGTCTTCACGAGGTCAATCAATTCGTTAAAACATTCAGAATTGGTTGCATTTGGGGCTGTCAGATTGCGGTTGAGGTTATATGTTTTACTACCACAGGCCCTCAAAAGAATTGCTTTCTGCTTCTCCTCCATAGTAATTTCATTTGCTACGAAATAAAAACCAAGGTGCTCTACATACTGGCTCCAGACTTCCGTAGACGTGTCATAAGGGTCGATTCTGCTGAAGTTGGCATGACTGATGAGTATATTTTCCTTTTTTTCTTAAGAACTGATGTACTAACATTTACAAGGAGAGGCGCAGAGCTGGATCTATTTCACCCTCGTTGCCAAATGTAATGACTTGACATACCGGACAAGATTTTTACTTGAAACTGATAACTTTATTACAGAGCTCTGTTAGAAACATAGAAACATAATACCCAGGAGCAGCAGTAGGCCATTCCACCCTTTGAGCCTGCTCTGCCATGCAATGTGATCATGGCTGATGCTCTATGCCTGCTTTCTCTCCATACCTCTTGATGTCCCTAATATCCAAAAAATTATCAATTTCTTTCTTGAATATACTCAGTGACCCGACCTCCACAGCATTCTGTGGTAGAGAATTCCACAGGTTGACCACCCTCTGAGTGAGGAAATGTTTCCAAATATAAAAACAAAAAACTGCTGATGCTGGAAATCCAAAACAAAAACAGAATTACCTGGAAAAACTCAACAGGTCGGGCAGCATCGGCGGAGAAGAAAAGAGTTGACTTTTCAAGTCCTCACGACCCTTCAACAGAACTAGGTGAATCCAAGGAGAGGGGTAAAATATAAGCTGGTTTAAGGTGTGTGGAGGATGCGGAGGTAGGGTTTGGGTGGGGGGAGAGAAGTGGAGGGGGGTGGTGTGGTTGTAGGGTCAAGCAAGCAGTGATAGGAGCAGATCATCAAAAGATATCACAGACAAAAGAACAAAAGAACACAGAGGTGTTGAAGTTGGTGATATTATCTAAACGAATGTACTAATTAAGAATGGATGGTAGGGCACTCAAGGTATAGCTCTAGTGGGGGTGGAGAGAGCATAAAAGATTTAAAAATATTTGAAAATAATGGAAATAGGTGGGAAAAGAAAAATCTATATAAATTATTGGAAAAAACAAAAGGAAGGGGGAAGAAACAGAAAGGGGGTGGGGATGGAGGAGGGAGTTCAAGACCTAAAGTTGACCCCCCCCCCGTCAGCATTCCGTAGGGATTGTTCCCTCCGGGACACCCTGGTCCACCCCCTACACCTCAACCCCCACCTATGGCACCTCCCCATGCCCACGCAAAAGATGTAACACCTACCCCTTCACTTCCTCTCTCCTCATCATCCAAGGGCCCAAACACTCCTTTCAAGTGAAGCAGCATTTCACTTGCATTTCCCCCAACTTAGTCTACTGTATTCATTGCTCCCAATGCGGTCTCCTCTACATTGGAGAGACCAAACGTAAACTTGGCGACCGCTTTGCAGAACACCTGCTGTCTGTCCACAAGAATGACCCAAACCTCCCTGTCACTTGCCATTTTAACACTCCACTCTGCTCTCTTGCCCACATGTCTGACCTTGGCTCGCTGCATTGTTCCAGTGAAGCCCAAAGCAGACTGGAGAACAGCACCTCATCTTCCGACTAGGCACTTTACAGCCTTCCGGACTGAATATTGAATTCAACAACTTTAGATCTTGAACTCCCTCCTCCATCCCCACCCCTTTTCTGTTTCTTCCCCCTTCCTTTTGTTTTTTCCAATAATTTATATAGATTTTTCTTTTCCCACCTATTTCCATTATTTTTAAATATTTTTAAATCTTTTATGCCCCCCCACCCCCACTTGAGCTGTACCTTGAGTGCCCTACCATCAATTCTTAATTAGCACATTCATTTAGATAATATCACCAACTTCAACACCTCTGTGTTCTTTTGTTCTTTTGTCTGTGACATCTTTTGATGATCTGCTCCTATCACTGCTTGCTTGACCCTACAACCACACCACACCCCTCCACTTCTCTCCCCCCACCCAACGCCCCCCACCCCCCCACACCTTAAACCAGCTTATATTTCACCCCTTTCCTTGGATTCACCTGGTTCTGTTGAAGGGTCATGAGGACTCGAAACGTCAACCCTTTTCTTCTCCGCTGATACTGCCAGACCTGCTAAATGTTTCCAAATCTCAGTCCTAAATGGTCTGCCCCATATTCTGAGACTGGCCCCTGGTTCTGGACTCCCCAACTAGGGGAAACATCCTCCTTGCATCTAGTCTGTCTAGCCCTGTTAGAATTTTGTATGTTTCAATCAGAGTCCCTCTCATTCTTCTAGACTCTAGTGAATATAGGCCCAGTCAAACCAATCCTTCCTCATACAACTGTCCTGCCATCCACAGTATCAGCCTAATGAACCTTTGCTGCACACTCTCTATGGCAAGCGTATCATTTCTTAGGTAGGGATGCCAAAACGGTACGCAATACTCCAGGTGTGGTCTCATCAAGGCCTTGTATAACTGTTGTAAGGTATCCCCATTTCTGAACTCAAATTCTCTTGCAATGAAGGCCAACATACCATTTGCTTTCCTAATTGCTTGCTGCACCTATCTGTTTACTTTCATTGACTGGTGTACAAGAACACCCGGATCCCTTTGCACATCCACGTTTCCCAATATATCACCATTTAAATAATGCTCTGCCTTTCTGTTTTTTGCCACCGAAGCATACAGCTTCACTTCGCGGTTAGAAGCGTCATGCTTGAACCAGGTGCATGACTAGAAATCTCTGCCCCCTGGATTATGCCGCTTAGGGCTCATTCATCAAGAACAATTACATGACCCTTAATAGGTAATAGGAAAAGCTATACCTTCAATCAGTACAGGACGCTAATATGAGATTTTAAGAAATTACGCAACAGATACAAAAAGCCTTAACTTGCTATGTGCTGATTTACACAGTGGAGTTTGTCAGATTTTAAAATGACTGTAGGTTAGCAAGTTTTCAAATCCCCTCAAATCAACATTAGGAAGAATACAAAATTAAAATGACTGATCTCTACAGCAAGTCTCCCTCCTCTGAGGTTGCCCCCAAGCTGGCACTAAGACCCAGACGCATTTGCCTCTGCCCTTGGAGTGCTCATCTCTCGATCTCTTGCTCTGAGTCATATCATTGTGATCGGCACTTTACTGTTGCATTATTGAACTGAAATAAGCTAGTTCTATGGAAAAACGTTTTATCCTTCTCCCATTGAATCTTTCTGTTAGATCCGACCTTGGCACCGGCAGCCTTCTTCTCCATTTAAAAATGTCACCTGAAGGATGACAGCTGCACAGGACCACAGCTGCACACCAGCTCAAGCTTGGACTGGGCCTCGAGGTGTCAGAGTAGCCGCTCCTCACAGGTTCACCGTGTGTGTGTGTGTGTGTGTGTGTGTGTGTGTGTGTGTGTGTGTGTGTGTGTGTGTGTGTGTGTGTGTGTGTGTGTGTGTGTGTGTGTGTGTGTGTGACTACAGCGTGTGTGTTGGCTGATTACAGTGTGTGTGGGAAGAGGGACTGATTATAGTGCATATGTGGGAGGGCTGATTACACAGTATGGGGGTTAGAGGGACTGATTACTGTGTGTGTGAGAAGAGGGACTGATTACAGTTTGTGAGCGTAGTGGGGGTGCTGAGAACAGTGCATGTGTGGGAGGACTGATTGCAGAGTATGGGGGCTAGAGGGACTGATGGTAGTGTGTGTGGATAGAAGGGCTTATTACAGTGTGTGTGTGTGTGGGTGGGTGGGTGGTGCTGATTACAGTGTGTGTGGAGAGAGGGGATGATTACTGTGTGTGTGGGAAAGAGAGAGGCTTATTAGAGTGTTTGAGTGGGACAAGAAGGGCTGATTACAGTGTATGTGTGGGTGGTGGAGAGGAGCCAATTACAGTGTGTTTTATGGGGAGACGGAGTGATTACAGTGTGTGTGGGTGTGGGGAGGGGCTGCTTACAGTGTGTGGGGGGGCAGGGGTTGGGGAGGGGGTGATTAGTGTGTGGGGGTGTGGTGGTGTCAGAGGGGCTGATTTCAGTGTGTGTTTGGGTGGAGAGAGGCTGATAAGTGTGTGTGTGTGGTGCAGGGGGAGAAGGGCTGATCGCAATGTGTGTGGTGGGAGGGAAGGGACTGATTACAATATGTGTGGGGGGAGAGGGGCTGATTACAGTGTTTGTGATTTTTTTTGAAAAATATACTTTATTCATAAAATATCTGAAAGAACATTACAAAACATTTCTAAATCGCCATCAAAAAAGTGTAATCAGATTCAACTTTTACACGTGGATCACGAGGTGCTTCGATACAATCAATGAACATTACTTTCATTTCAATATGGTAATTACAGACAGTCAGACAGTGCAATGGTATTGGAGTTATCAACATACATCATGTTGCACTCTGAGGTGCTTCAATACAATTATAATACAATTAGTATTCAATGCATACATTCATTGTGAGCCGTACAGCCGAGGGTTCTATACTTTTCCCAGCCCCCCAGTGCACTATGGCAGAAAGGTCTTAGACAGCAACCCTTCCCCATTGCGCCTTTGCAGCGGCTGCCCCAAGATTTAGTGCTTCCCTCAGCATATAGTCCTGGACCTTGGAATGTGCCAGTCTGCAACACTCAGTCGGGGGCAACTCTTTGCACTGGAAGACCAACAAGTTTCCGGCAGACTAGAGAGTGTCTTTTACCAAGTTGATGATCCTCCAGCTGCAGTTGATGTTTATCTCGGTGTGTGTCCCTGGGAACAGCTCGTAGAGTACAGAGTCCTGTGTCACAGAACTGCTCAGGGTGAACCGCGACAAAAACCACTGCACCTCTCTCCAGACCTTCTTTGTAAAGGCACATTCCACTAGGAGGTGAACAACGGTCTCTTCCCCACCACAGCCACCTCGAGGGCAACATGCAGAGGGGTTGAGACTCCTGGTGTGTAACAAGGATCTGACCGGGTGGGCCTTTCTCACCACAGCCAAGCTACATCTTGGTGCTTGTTGGAATGTTCTGGCAATGGTGCATTCTGCCAAATGACTTTGACAGTTTGCTCGGGGAACCATCTAACAGGATCCACCCTCTCCTTTTCCCACGGGGCCTCTAGGACATTACGTGCCGACCACTGCCAAATGGACTTGTGGTCAAAGGTGTTTCTCTGCATAAATTTTTCTACGAGGGACAGGTGGTACGGCACGGTCCAACTACTTGGAACGTTCCGTGGAAGCGTGGCCAGACCCATCCTTCGCAACACCGGGGACAGGTAGAACCTCAGCATGTAGTGACACTTGGTGTTTGCGTACCGAGGGTCTACGCACAGCTTGATGCAGCCGCACACAAAGGTGGCCGTCAGGATGAGGGCAATGTTGGGCACATTTTTTCCCTCTTTATCTAGAGGCTTATACATTGCGTCCCTGTGGACACAACCTATTTTCGACCTCCAGATAAAGTGAAAGATGGCTCGGGTGATTGCCACCACACAGGAGTGTGGAATGGGCCAGACCTGCACCACGTACAGCAACAGCACGAGTGCCTCACACCTGATGACCAGGTTCTTACCCGCATTGGAGAGGGAGCGTCACTCCCACAAGCCCAGTTTTCTTTCCACCATAGACACTCGCTCCTTCCAGTTTCTAACGCATGCCCTGGTCCCTCCGAACCATATCCCCAGAACCTTCAGGCCATTTGACCTGACGATGAAGGGGACAAAGGATCGGTCAGCCCAGTTCCCAAAGAACATGGCCTTGCTCTTGCCATGATTTACATTGGCTCCCGAGGCCAGTTTGAAAGGCTCGCAGATGTTGATCAGCCTGCACACCCAATAGCGGATCCAAACAGAAGGGGGTGACAATGTCCATGTATACAGTGTGTGTGACGGGGAAGAAGAGGGGCTGATTACAATGTGTGGGGGAGAGGGGCTGATGGGGAGAAAGAGGGGCTGGTTATAATTTGAGTGTGAAGAGGCAGAATGTTAAAATGGATCACATTGGAAAATAGTTTGGAAATCATTGCTTTAAATGTAGCTTCACAAGTCCTTTGTCCAATCAAGTCAAAGTATGAAAGTAGTGTTGAGCTCCATCATGCTGTGTTCCACAGGGAATGCAAATGAACACACCCAAGGATGGAAGCAAATGGCTTGTATGGAATCCTTGAGGTCAGGTAAAAATCCTACTGCACATGCCACCCTGCTCCCTGTATCTTTAGCAACTTCAAATAACTCTGGACATCACCAAATATACCTAAATTGTCGCAAGAGTCAGAAAAAAGTGATCAATGACTAACCCAGCACAGGTGTGATAAACTTGGTGTAATGGACAGGTTTCTTACTTGAAACAGATAACTTTATTACAGAGCTTGTTTAGAAGTTACATGCTTGAACCAGGTCCACGACTAGAAGATCTGCCCCTAAGATTATCCGTGCTTAGGGCTCATTCGTCAGTGTAATCATGTGACCCCTAAAGGCAATTGGAAAGGTTATACCTACAATCACTGCAACAGGGTCCTTCCTGCTGTTGAACACAGGTTCAGCTATGTTTGTTGAAGAGATGGCAGGAGCTGGAGCTTTGAGCTCCAAAATAGCACCACTGCTGTAAAATTAATGGTAACATTGGTTGACTTCAGCTTACTCTGTAGACTTGTGGCGGAGTGTGCTTACTAACAGCCTCACCAAAATGATATCTAGTGCAGCTGGCTCACGTGCTGCTGATGCCATTTTGGAGGCTCATAGCACTTAGAAATGATGCCGTCAAGCCTAATTTTGTGGCATCCGCGTTTAATTCTCTGCGAGTTAATCCTTACTTGTGTAACAAATTGTAAACCATCTTGCTTCTGATTCCCATTGTATCTGATGTGCAGTTAGCAGCGAACAACATGCAGGCTAACTTTTGAGTGGATTTTCTACCATCCTCAGTGATTATATGAAGTTGCTTCAATTGAATCTGCGATGAAGTGGGGAGGCATTACTGCCCAGCCGGCCTGAGCGATGACGAGAGAGCAAATGCACTTTGAATTCCAAAGCACAATTTCTATTCTGTGTCACCAGTGACCATCTCCATTATCCGCAACTCTGGGGGCACCACTGTCTCTTGGGCGTGTGACTGTCATCAATGTATTTCATTTAGAACTGAACTTTCAAAGAGAGTAAGTGTTAGTCTGATAGAGTTGAATTTGAATCCAAGCCCCAGAAGCAGTTCCATCCCCTCAAGGCACGCAGGTATCATTTCTCTTTGCCAATTTTCTTCAAGCTGCTCCATACGTAATTTAATTTTTTTTTCTATATCATTCCACAGACATGAGAACTCCACAGAGCTTCATATGTGTGAAACTGGATGGTGTGTGCTCACAGATCACCCAACCAGAGCCAGGCCTAACCCTCAAACAAATCCATAAATGTTGCAGGCCCTCAAGAACAATCAGAAGCACCTCCTTTCTCCCAACCCAGTGGTTCTGCAGCAAACTGTAGCAGGACAGCCTGAGACCAGCTAACTCAGCACAGATCAGCCTCTGGCCCTTGGCCTCTCTGACCTATAGCACACATTTACTCGGTGTGCTAACTTAAGCTCACTGAGGCTCAGAATTGCATAGGTTTCTTCACCACTTAAGCACCAAGGCCTGGATTTTCACAGAATTGGGCTAAATAGGGCCTTTAAAAATAGTGGGCAGAACCCAATTTTGAGATTCCTGCCCCCCATGCCCATTTCTGGTTATTTGTGCTGATGTGGGAGAAGTGTGCTGGTAGAATGCCCACATACAGCGCTCCTGCCTTTGCTGGATCCATTGCAGGGGTGGACATTAAAAATCACCCTGCAATTTTGATGGAGACAGACCTGTTCCATTGGTAGACATAATTCTTGGCACCTCAGAGGAATCATGAACCAGAGTGAATGCCAGCCACGAGTCAGGAACTAACGATAAAACAGCCATTCAATATTCCCTTTCAAATATGTTGCCCATCTTACCTTCTCATAAAGCTGTCACTCAATCACAACCATTCATAACATTGATGAAAAAGACTTTTATCCACTTCACACTTCTAGTTAATTAATTTTGTGTAGATAAACACAGAGGGCGGAATTGTCTGGTCCTGTTGGCAGCAGGCATCATGGTGGGCAAGGTGGGTGGAGTTCGGCGTGAGGGGCAGAAATCGGTTTGATGCTGGCATGAAACCATAGTGGGATCATCCGATGATGTCCGCCATGATGAAATACAAATCCCACTGGAGGCCAACTTGAGCCCAATTTACATACCGCTAGTGAAATACAAAGTAAGGCCCAACCGGAATCATCCCCCTCATGCCCAATTTACCGTTATAACAGCGAGAAAGCACGCCAGCCCAGAAAACATCTTGACAAGTGCGACGTGCCGAAGCTGGGACTTACCACCAGAGCCTTGTTCAGATCATGGACATCCAAGGAGCTGGAGCCGTACAGCTACTGGACCCTGGAGGAGCACATGCATCACATGCTGGGTGGGTTATCGTGTACGCAACTCTGCCGCAAAGTAGCTCAGCGAATGTGGGAGGTCTTTGTTGGTGTTTCAGGTCTGCTTTGGAACATCATGGTCTTGGCCTTGGGCTGCTATGGATAATCGGTGAAGTGGTGGGGGCGGGGGGAAGGCCTAGGTGTTTGGGGGAGAGGAGGTTGTATGGGGGGATGGGAGAGGAAGGTGTACTGGGAGGGCTGAAGCTGGGAGGGGCAGTGGCAAAGGTGTCAGCGGGGTGAGGTTGTCTTTCTGCTGCATCTCCACGATGATTTGGAAGACTGAGTCCAATGACTCATAGACGTCTGATCCCGAGCAACCCTCCAAGTGCCGGGGAGTTTAACTGAACCTGCCTCTTGCTGCTTCAGACACATGTCCGTGCAGTGACCACCAGGTTGTGAACCGGAGCCTGCTCTAGATCTAGGTCCCACCGAGGTATGTGTCTCTGCGCTGGTGGAGGGTTGGGTAAGTGCTGTGATGGGTCTTTCAGGCTGCTTATGTCCAGCTCTTCAATGGAGGAGGTGTCCTCTTGGCTGGAGGTGAGGACTGAACAGAGCTGAGGGATTGGCTGGCTGAGCTCTCTGTGTACCAAAGTTGAGATAATTAGTGCATGGAAGCAGAGTCAAAAACAGGAGAGAGAGCCCTCAGAGTTGCATTGAGAAAAGGATGATGTGATGCAGGATCCTCACAAGGGTGTTTGCCGCTGACCTCACCGTCGCCGCAGGCAGGGTCCACATCCTCACCATTCAGCGCGGTGGCATGTTTCTCAAAGAGAGTGAGGGGCCTAATGTGGGCCTCTCCACCCCCGATCTGGAACCTCTCACTGCTGTTATGAGCAATCTTCTCCTGAATAAAAACAGATGGACAGTGCGAGCAGGATGCATGGGACTTAGTGGAATGTTTGTGTGGTGAGCAGAGCCATGGACGGGCAGACGACACGAGCTCCAGAGGATATGAGCCTGATGGAGATGTGAGGGTGTGTGTGAGAGTTAGTGGTGTTGTCTCTTGAGGTGTGAGGGTTGCTTTGGCAAATAATGTGAAGGTAAACCCGAAGGGTTTCTACAAGTATATTAAGAGCAAAAGGATAGTAAGGGACACAATTGGTCCCCTTAAAGATCAGAGTGGTCATCTATGTGTGGAGCCTCGCGAGATGGAGGAGATCTTAAACAGTTTTTTTGCATCAGTATTTCCTCAGGAAACTGGCATAGTGCATAAGGAAGGAAGGGAAACAAGCAGTAGTTTCATGGAACATATAGAGATTAAAGAGGAGGAGGTGCTTACTGCCTTACAGCAAATAAAGTTAGATAAATCCCCCGGGCCTGACATGATATTCCCTTTGACCTTGAGGGAGACTAGTGTAGAAATTGCAGGGGCCCTGGCAGAAATGTTTAAAATGTCCTTAGCCACGGGTGAGGTGTCGGAGGATTGGGGGGTAGCTCATGTTGTTCCGTTGTTTAAAAAAGGCTCCAAAAGTAAACCAGGTAATTACAGGCCAGTGAGCCTGACGTCAGTAGTAGGTAAGTTATTGGAAGTGTTCTGAGAGATCGGATATATAATTATTTGGATAGCCAAGGGCTGACTAAGGATAGTCAACATGGCTTTGTGCATGGTAGTCGTGTTTAACGAACATTGTAGAGTTTTTCGAGGAGGTTACCAAGAAAGTAGATGAAGGAAAGGCTGTGGATGTTATCTACATGGACTTTAGTAAGACCTTTGACAAGGTCCCACATGGGAGGTTAGTTCAGAAGGTTCAGACACTTGGTATCTATGAAGAGGTTGTAAACTGGATTCGAAATTGGCTGTGTGGGAGAAGACAGAGAGTGGTAGTGGATGATTGCTTCTCAGACTGGAGGTCTGTGACTAGTGGTGTGCCTCAGGGATCTGTGCAGGGACCTTTGTTGTTTGTTGTCTATATCAATGATTTGGATGTTAATGTGGTGAATTGGATCAGCAAGTTTGCTGATGACACTAAGATTGGAGCATTGTGGACAGCGAGGAAGGCTTTCAAAGCTTGCAGAGAGACCTGGACCAACTGGAAAAATGGGTCAGAAACTAGCGGAATAATATTTCAGCACAGACTAGAAGGGCCAAATGGCCTGTTTTCTGCGCTGTAGTGTTCTATGGTTCTATGGTTCTATCCCTGTGGATGTGTGATGGGTTTGTGAGTGTGTGAGTTGAGAGTGATGAGAAGAGTGACTTACCCTGGTGGGACAGATGAGAGCATTCATCCTCTTCCTGCACTGGATGGCTGTTCTCTTTTGCAGGACATTGGTGCTGCCCACCACTGCTGCCACTGCCTCTCAGGCCAGATTGGTGACTCTGGTGGACCTCCTGGGGCCAGACTAGGGGTAGAGGACATCACATTGCACTTGTACTGCTTCCAGCAGGCATCCCAGAGAGGTGTCACTAAATTTCCAGGTGTCTTCCTGGCTTTTGGGACAATCTGTCGCTGGGAGCAGTCCTGGTCTGTAGTCATGAAAAAGCCCACACTCTGGTAGTGAGGAAGGCTCAGGTCACAGCGTGGTGGGCAAATCTGAGCCAGCTGCCAGTGATGCAGCATGTTTCCCATGAAGTCTTATTGATGAGGTGGGATGCGCTAGGAAAAGCACAATATGGCGTGAAAACCTGAGACTGCGGCTGATGGGTAAAACGTCTTTTTTCACGCCATTACTGCACTTAGTGCAAAACTTGGGTGACTCCACCCATAAGCATTGAAAAAGACTCTCCAAAGAAAGATCAGGTATTACAAGGTTATAAACATGTCAATCAAACAAAGCTATCAGTTCCTGACATTGGGGCTGCAACCAGGAAGTGTGATTTGGTCAGTCATGGGGAGTCGTGTGAAGGAACTCGTTCAGCGGACTGACCACCTGGGGACAAGTTCCTGTACGCAGGTCTTACTAAGCAACTGGTGTTGTAAGTATATACTATTGCATAGTGGGTTAATAAAGGTTTTCCACATAAGAGTAGAAATTGCATTCCTAGTTTGTTTCATGTTGTTGACACCAAAGTACAGGGTGAGGACCTTGGAGGGTAGTGAGACCCCTTGGTTAAGAGTCTTGGAGTAATGTACGCACAAATATGTAGCTGCTCTGGAATTATTTGCTTTCCAGGTATAAAGGTGAGAGGTCACAATCTGCACAGCCAACATGAATAAACAGATGGTGTAAAACCGTTGAAGCTGAGAAAATCATATATTCTTGGAGGATAAACTGAATGGACTTACCAAATCAGTTCTTGCTTTCCTTCCAGAAACGGCAGCATACAAGTGAAACTCCCTAAGGTGCTCAAAAGAAAGACTTGCATTTATATGTCCCCTTTCATGACCAACAGGCATTCTAAAGCATTTTTAGCCAATTCAATGACTTTGTGTTGTGGTCAGTGTTGTACCGTAGGAAATACAGCAGCCTTCTAGTGATTTCAATATGCACAATTCACATGGATTTGGAAGTTAATTGCAAATAAGTCAAATTCACATATTTAGATATAAAACAAAATATTCTTTACACACCTGAGCTTGGGGAAACATCACCAGCTGTCACTTCCTGTCACTAGAGATTCCAAGAAGCACTCCAAGGATAGGAATCAATGAGATCCAGTTTCAGGTACAGCTTGCTGAAATGAGTGGCCATCAATATAGAATAATGAAAAAGAAACACCTACGTTTTATATTGCACCTATCATGACCTATGAGCAACTCTAAGTGCTTTAAAGTCAATAAGGTCATTTTTGAAGTAAGGTAGGGCACATGACAGCACGTAGAAAGGAGCCGCATACAGCAAGTGATAATGATCAGATAATCAGTTTTATTGGTGTTGTTTGAGGGATAAACATTGGTCAGGACACTGGAGAAAACTGTCTTGCTGTTCTTCAAAATAGTATCATGGTGTCTTTCCCGTTCACTTGAGAGGATAGATGGGGCCTCTGTTTAACATCTCATCCAAAAGATAACAAAATGCAGGTGGGACCTGCATTACCCCATCCAACTGCAGTAGCTCCCAAATTCATGGAAGCACAATCAAAATCCATGAAGCAGCAGCAACTCATAAACAGTCACTCCCCAACAAAACATCTTCAGGGCCTTGTGAGACCTAAGTTGCTCAACAAGACTTACATCCGCCACACTGTATAATGAGAAGTGTATCACACAACTGACTACTGGTTCATTTGAAAATACACTGGAACCAAGGAACAATGGATAAATTAGGAGAGTGAACTGCTGCTGAACCTACCAGGGCCGATGGCATTTCCCAAGTGGTAACTCAGTAGAGATAATTGGCTGGAGCCTTCAAGGCAGGGTCAAGCCGCTTTGTTTAATCAAAACTGACTGTGCCGGGGTGCCGGGGAAGGATGTGACATGTACCAGATATAGGCTCCCTGCTTGACACCAGTCATGGTGCATATGTAGAATCTACATCTGGGCACATGTCACATCCTGGAAGAATAAAAAACAAGTGTTTCAAAATGAAATTAGACTTCAGAGCAAAAAAAAAGTGCAGTGAGAAGAATACAAATGCCTCCAATTCTACATGCTGAATAGATTTATACGGTTCTCTCTATTCTGGAGCAAGGAAACATCTGAGACACTATCCTCTGAATTTGTGATATTTCCTTGCCCTACATACCAACTAAAACACATCTACAATGCTGAGAGGAACTGGTATCTCCAAATTTCGAGCGCTCACTCATTAATTCCCCAGTGAACATGAATACTTTGCAACATAATTCTGTTTTTCCAGAGGTCCTCAGGGAACTTTATTAATAGTAAATAAATATTTGCTGACTAGAAGACAGATTTCACCTTAAAGCGAGTGAACTCATTTTGTATTTAAACACATTTTACCTCAGCTATTCACATGTAGTCCCATCTGATATAAAAAGTTGCACTGCCTCAGACATTCTTGCGAGGCCTGAGCATCTTACTTATTTTATTTAATCATTCTTAAATTCCTGTCTTTTCCACTAAGAAGGCTTTACGCTTCTCACCTTTTCATTTAATTTATTTTTCTGCCCTCCTCTCCTTATATTGATACCAGCTATCTCTCCTCCCCATACCTCCTGCATGTGGCCAGTCCAGGCCACTCATAGCTTAATCTGCTTAGTTATAACCTAGCCCACTGTTGCTGTCAGTTCAAAGCACCCAGTTACCCACCATCTGACTCTACCAGGAACTGCTGCACAGCATAGAAGCAAGTCATAGTATGGGCAGAAAACATGTCTATTTAATCAATTAGGACCAGGTAACTCAATGATTTTGTACATACAGGATCTGCGTTCTTATCCTGCCTAAACTGATGGTGTGAGCCCCTGACAATGTGCAGAAAGGCTTTTTGACCTGGCGATAGCAGAAAAGAGGCTATTTGTTTCCTCAGTTGGGATCTCCAGTTTGCGACTGGGGACAGAATCAATGGACATTTGGCCGTATAGCTTTTATATGCACATTCCCTAATCCAGGGGTGCTGAGATCAATCACTGCCACCTCACTGGAAAGCACCTAACTCAGCCCAGATTAAGGATCAGGGCCATCCCTCTTTGGTTGTACAGATAAGTTGCATACTGTGCAGTTCCATTACATTAGGGGAGCTCAATTGGCCCAATTATCTGACTAGATAATCAGATCAGATCCTTTTGATAAGATTC
The DNA here is from genome assembly GCF_017639515.1 of Carcharodon carcharias. Classification (NCBI taxonomy): domain Eukaryota; kingdom Metazoa; phylum Chordata; class Chondrichthyes; order Lamniformes; family Lamnidae; genus Carcharodon; species Carcharodon carcharias. The sequence goes on from NC_054474.1 coordinate 128,785,863, forward strand.
GTGGCAGGCTTAACAGACCAATTTGTATCATCAAGCCAACCCCTTGCAAAAGGCCATGAAATTGGGTTTTCCTTCGCTTGACATCTTAAGGGATATGGAATGAAGGAAGGCTTTCCAAAAGGAGAAAGCTCTAGTTTTTATTTCTCTCTGACATTAAAGGCTATAAATTCAAAACTGCACAATACAATCAACTGTGTTTAATTCAAAATTACCTCAGATAGATTGTCTGAACATTTAATTTTTGTAACATTAAGTACCCACTTTCTATGTTATTTACCCAACATAACAGCAGTGACTGCACTTAAAATAACTGCATTGGCTGTGAAGTGCTTTGGGTGTATAACGTGGGTAAATGTGAACCTGGTCACTTTGGCAGGAAGAGTAGAAAAGTAGTGAACTATTTAAATGGAGAAGGGCTGCAGAACTCGATAGTACAGAGGTATCTGAATACCCTGGTACATGAATCACAAAGAGTTAGTATGCAAGTACAGCAAGTGATCAAGAGGCAAATAAAATCTTGCTGTTTATTGTAAGAAGAATGGAAAATAAAAGTAAGCAAGTTTTACTGCAGCTGTACAGGGCCTTGGCGAAATCACACCTGGAGTATTATGTGCAGTTTTGGTCTCCTTATTTAATAAAACATAGATATAATTGCTTTAGAAGTAGTGCAGAGAAGGTTCAGTAGATTCATTCCTGGGTTGAAGGGATTGCCTTAGGAAAAGAGGTTGAATGGGTTAGTCCTATGCCCATTGGTGTTCAGAAGAATGAGGGGTGATCTTATTGAAAGAAGTATGATCCTGAGGGGACTTGATAGGGCAAATACCTGGAGGATGTTTCCTCTTGTGGGGGAAACTAAAACTAGGGGACATAGTTTCAAAACAAGAGCCTCCTTTTCAAGACAGAGATGAGGAGAAACTTTTTCTCCCAAAGGGTCGTGGGGGCGTGGAATACTCTTCACCAGAAGTAGTAGAGGTTGGATCCTTGAATTCATTCAAGAATTTTGTTTGGCAAGGGAATCAATGGCTATTGGGGGGGCAGACATGAAAGTGGAGCTGAGATCACAGCCAGATCAGCCATGATCTTTGAGTGGCAGAGTAGGCTCAACTGCCAAAATGACCTACTCCTGCTCCTATGTTCCTACATACTGAGAAAACTATGTAAATATAATTTTGTTCTTTACTTATATTGCTTTATTCAGGCTAATGGATTATTCTATTTTTGCTTGTGCAAAATGGATTGTTTTAAAATAATGTTAGACCATGCAGAGCCCAGGTCAGAATCCTTGACCACTGTCATGACACCTCAATAAAAAAGTAGGGGCAACCAAAAAAAAAGGCTGATTTTGTGCAAAATTCTTCTCTGTGTTTTGCAGTTTTATGAATAGAGTTTTAGTGCATTATTTGTTAATGTAATATGACAGATACGTTTTCATCAAAGAGCTTGCGTGTTTCATATTGGAATGCATTACTGTGTTTTGACTGCACACATTGTCCATAAAAAGGGAGATAGGACACTTAAAAGTCTTACATGCTGTCATCCGTGACTGTGCCTTATAACAATGAATTAACAATGACCTTGGAGTAGATTGTTAAAGCATTTGGAGTTTGTACTTGCTCTGAAAAGAAATTCTAAGCCGTGGCCAACCTTACATGTATTTTCAATAGTTCAGCAGATAGCGAGACACCAGCTATTTTCAATTCCCCCGCAGCCTCATGACAATTCCCATTTGGCAATCAAATGTTGCTGTAAGGGATATTGCCTCCGCAAAACAATTTATATTTCTGTCTTTTTTGTCATTAATTTGGGAACATTCATGTCCAGAAGGTTCCCTTGGGGTCCAATGGTCTAGTCAGCATTTGCTATTAATGGGGGCATGTCACGACTTTTATAAGTTGGCAACTGGCCTGAACTTCTCTCCATCCTTGAAGCTCACTGTGTGCCCTTCAGGTATTTGTACTTACCTAGTATAGCATCTATTTCATGAAGGCTTTCCCTGGTTTGAAGAAGTGCTTATGCCACTAGAAGTGCTGGACAAACAGCACCATTTGCTGACAAAGGAATCGTGTGTTCTAGGGATGGTCCTTATATTTGGAGGAGCTAACATAACCTGACACAGAGGTTTTTCAAAGGATCAGGCATTGTGCAACTAAGCCACACAAAGCACATGGCTCTGGGTTCAAGTCCTGGCCTGTACTGAGCTCATTGATTTTGGGAATTGTGATGCTAGAATTGGCCAAGCTTTTGGTCACCTGTCATATCTCTTTATGCAGCTCGGTGTCAAATGTTTTCAATTTTAATTTATTAGTTCGCAGGATGTGGGCATCAGCGGCTGGGCCAACATTTATTGTCCATCCTTAATTGTCCTTGAGAAGTTGCTTGATAACGCTCCTGTGAGCCAGCTGGGTGATGATTTTGCTATGTGAAAGGCATTATATAAATGCACATTGTAGTTGTTACAGACATACTCATTAAGGAGTGAATTGAAAGCAAGTATATGTGGCCTGCCCACTTTTATGGTTGGCGGATGGGACAATCAACCTAGTGGGCTTCACATTTTTCCTACAACCTCGATCCAGGGCAGGATGAAATGTCTGGGGTGAAATATAATAAAAAAGGATGTCTGGTGACTGAGGTTTCTTGAGTTCTGCTGTCTGGTATTTGAATATGCTGCATAGGCACAGTTTGCTGCATGTTTTTCTTTTCATTTAATCTGCCCAGGTCTGCAGCTCCCTGAAGCAGCTCCGAAGCAGTTGCCTGCATTCAGGGAGCTCACTAGAAGTGTCCATCTGCACCCTAACTTTTCACGGCGCCCGCCCTCTCTCCGCTATCCCCCGGCAACACTGAGCTTCTCTCAGTGAGAATTTCACATCGGCTGCCCGTGAATTGGTCAGCCAGCATGAAATTTGGGGGGCTGGTCGCGATCAGTAGTGCATTTCTCATCCGCTTCTGGGCCCGCTGATTGCGTTCGCCTGACAAGTGCAAGATTCAGGCCCATGACCTGAATTTTCTCGTTGGCATGTGGGGGCGTGCCCCGCACACCGACGCGTAGAATGACATGCGGTGACATCAGGCAAGCATCCCGATGTCACCGCATGCCATCGCGATATTTAGGTGGGCGCAATGTTCTCAGATGCGCACCCGCCATTAATTAATCAGCTAGTTAAGGCCCTTGAGGCAGTAATTGACGGCAATTTTTCGGAGCCCATGCGATCTTCAGGATGTTGCACAGGCGCAATGGGCAGGCGGTAACCTCATCCACAGGCAGGATATGAGGGATGAGGGAGGCCGTGAGTGTTATCTGTTAGATATTGAATTGTGAAAGTTATTGGCACTTGCCGGTGTGAGCAGGAATACTTCAAAACTCTTCACAGCTGCTTGGACAGGAGTAATAGCCTTCATGTCAGGACTCTACAGTAAAGATCATTTTTGTGGACTGCAGATTTCAGGAAGCCTTCCCTTAGCCTGGGAATGGGAATTGTACTCTCCACTGGAGGCACCTCCTCTGAGGAGGAAGGGAGGGTGAAAAGGGGGAGGAGGCCAGGAGTCCATATTCAGCCTCCAGGGGACCCACCTTTGGGAGGAGAGGTGCTGGCACAAGGGGCGCAGGGCCAAGAGGTTGTCCAAGGCGGAAGGGGCCACAGAAGACACCACTATCCTGCTGCAAGGGTATACAGGCAGCGAAGCAGCTACCTCAATATGTCTGAGGCGCAGTGCCGAAGGAGGCTCCGTCTCTCAAGGGAGACAGTGACCTCTTTTTGTCAGATGATAGGCCCTGAGATCTGTGGCAACTGTATGCCAGTGGCGCTGAAGGTCAAGGCTGCCCTCAAATTCGATGCCTCCGGCTCTTTCCAGGGGTCGGTGAGTGCACTTTGTGGAGTCTCCCTGTCAGCTTGTGTCAAGCAGGTTATAGACGCTCTGTTCAGACGTACATTGATTTTCATCCACTACCGCTGGGACGAGTCTAGCCAGACACAGCGAGCCAGAGGCTTCATAGTGATTCTGGCTTCCCCCATGTCCAGGATGCAATAGACTGCACACATGTGGCCATCAAGGCACCAGCGGGTGAGCCTGGAGCCATCGTAAACAGGAAGGGCTTCCACTCCATGAACGTGCAGATAGTGTGCAGGATGCAGATTCTGCAAGTCTGTGCAAGGTACCTAGGCAGTTCCCATGATGCTTACATACTCAGACACTCACTTCAGTGCTCCAGCCCAGCTGGATGGATGGCTGCTGGGTGACAAGGGCTATCCCCTCAGAAGGTGGCTCATGACGCCTCTCCACCATCCAAGAACAGAAGCTGAGCAGCGGTACAATAGGAGCCATGCCTCCACAAGGGCGGTGGCAGAGAGAACCATCAATCTTCTCAAGATGCGCTTCCAATGCCTGGACCGCTCAGGGAGCGCACACCAATATCTCCCAGGTCGTGTGTCACTGATAGTGGTTGTATGCTGCGCTCTACACAATCTGGCACTGGAAAGGGGCGATGCAGTGGACGAGGAAGATGTAGACGCAGTTGCTCTGGCTGCACACGATATGTCCAGCAGTGAATCCGAGGATGAGCACACACAAGAGAATGCTGAGGGGGTAGACGCAGTCCCAGGCATACTCCAGGGAGGCCTTAATCCAAAGAACCTTCAGCTAGCACATCACAGATGGACCTTCAACATGCGCCAGGGCAACAGGCTCCATACTCGATACCTGAGTGCAAAATCTGCCTGGATAATAATATTAAACAAGGCCCTTGTCAATAAAGCTCAATGTCAAACAACTTACTCCTTGCATTATGGGTTCCCGTCCACCTGCAGAAGTAAGGAATCACCATGAGCAATGCTTACATATCAAAATTTAGTGATATAACAAAATGAAGCTCAGAAACCAAAAAAAAGGGTGTTGCACATCACACCAAGTGCTCATGAACGAATAGTGGGGCAACATAAAAGCACCAATGAGAAACCTATGGTGTGCCTAAGGTGCCTTAAATTTACACTTATGGGTGCTACGTCTAGGTGCTACCCCCTCACTGGCACTGGCATCTAAAACAGCTTGCTCACTGTGCTGTCCTGTTGGCCTCGATGACCTTGGTGGACGTCCTCTGACCCATGGAGCCTGTGCTGCCCCTGCCTTGGAGGGAGCTGCCAGTTCCACAGCTGGCATCTCCCTTGTCGCCGCAGCCTCATCGGATGCCACGGTCACTAGCAGAGGGGTGGAGGGACTGCTGCCCTCATATGGCGCGCTCTGAGAGGAGCCCACAGAGATGATAGGCAGGTGCTGCGCCGAGGTGAGGATGCTTCAGACCTCCGTGCTCACCTTAGGTGGATCCGCAGCAAGCTGGGATACTTGGTGCCCAAACCATCTCCCACACTGCCACTGACCAGCTGAGGTCAATATCACTGTGAGGGCTTGCTGGTCAGAGCACATCCCCAGGAAGCCCTGATTAGTCTCCTGGAGGAGCCCCTCCATGAGAGTCGCCACCATCTCCATAGAGGAAGCATGGAGCTTGGCCATGAGGCTCATTGCATCGGTGATGCTCCGCATGGACTCCTTGAGCACGGGCACCATGTCACTCATTGCCTCATGTACCTCTGCCAGATCCTCCCGCATACCCTGCTGCATTTCCAGCATTTGCTGCCTCATAGACGACGCCAGAGGTACATCACCAGCCACTGACTGAGCATGTGCCTGGTCCCCAGCCCTCACCGCTGTGCCCCGGGACATTAGCTGAAGATCTAATTCCCACTGAGGTGCCTTCCTGGCAGGGATGGTGTGACGCTGGTGATTTGAAATGTTCAGGGTCCTTAGAGGTGAGAGGTGGCCCCTCTGCCTCCTCCTCCCTGCCCTGCTCTGGTGATTCTGAAAGGAAGAACAAGGACATTTGATTAGTTAAAGTGGAGACAATGTCAATGTGCATGCTGCTTCCCTGGATCATTATTTGATTTGATCCAACAGAGTCACCGCAGCCACCATGACTCAGGAGGGAATCAAGGAGAAGGACTCTTGCACTCAACAGGAGGAAGAGCAGCCAACAGAGGACGCTGATGAGAAGTGAATAAGGCATTCTGGGAGAAGTCACTGCGACTCAGGAGGGAATTGAGAAGGACCCACTATCAAAGAACGGAATAGCCCCAAACATTACATTGCTGTAGTGTTTCCATCCCTCCCTCCTCCTCAAACCTAAAAAAGGAGAGAGAGGAAGAGGCAATGCCTTCAGGAGTAGACCAGATATGTGAGGGACACTCTTTTGAAAGTGGAGTTTAAAGAAAAAGCAGCTGATTGGTGAGTAAATCCTGGGAGCAGACTCGGATGGAGGAGCACCTGAGCGGTGAGTATAAATCTAGCTTACCTTAGGGATTCACGGCCCTGTCTCCAGAGAGCAGACTCGGACGGAGGAGCACCAGAGCGGTGAGTAGAAATCTAGCTTACCTCGGGGATTTGCGGCCTTGTCTCCAGAGAGCAGACTCGGAGGGAGGAGCACCGACGCGGTAACCTGGGGGCACAGAGTAACTGAAGCCAAATCTGAAAAAGTGACATCACAGCAATGCTGTGACCTGATTGTTTGTTAGGAAATCTGCACCAAATTTGAAAAAAAAAACACTGCAAAGCTAATTAATAAATTATTTATCTAAGTCGAGATGGCTGGGCAGATGATGTGCTGCAGCTGTATGATGTGGGAGCTGGCAGATCCCATTGCGAGCTGCAGTGACCACATCTGCAGCAAGTGTTGGTTGCTGGAGGAACTCCGGCTCAGATTTGATGAGCCGGAGTCCAAGCTCAGGACGCTGTAGCACATCCAGGAGGGGGAGAGTTACCTGGATGCTTTGTTTCAGGAGGCGGTCACACCCGATAGATTAACTACCTCAAGTTTGGTCAGTGGTCAGGGTCAGCAGGGTGTGACTGCAAGAGAGGCAGGTAGAGGGATCCTGTGTTCAGGAACAGAGGAGCCTCAGCTCTTGACCTTGTCGAATAGGTACGAGGCACTTGCTCCCTGTATGGATGAGGAACAGAGCTGTAGGGAGGATGAGCCAGCTGACCACAGCACCATGGCACAGGAGGCCATTCAAGAGGGAGGAGCAAAATGACAAGTGGTAGTTGTAGGGGATTCTGTAATTAGGGGAATTGATAGCATCCTTTGTAAGCAGGATTGAGAATCCCACATGGTATGTTGCCTGAGCGGTGCCAGGGTGAGGGACCTCTCTGACCGACTTGAAAAGATATTGGAGAGGGAGGGGGAGGATCCAGTTGTTGTGGTCCACTTTGGGATAAATAACATAAGTAAGACTAGGAAAGAGGAACTGTTTGGGTATTATCAAGAACTAGGAACTAAATTAAAGAACAGGTCCTCAAGGATTATAATCTCCGGATTACTACCCAAGCCACGTGCAAATTAACATACGGACACGAGAATAAGGGAAGTAAACACATGGCTAAAGGAGTGGTGTGGGAAAGAGGGGTTCCATTTTGTGGGGCACTGGCATCAGTATTGGAACAGGAGGGATCTGTACCATTGGAACCGTCTCCACCTGAACTGATCTGGGACCAATGTTCTAGCGAACAGGGTAAATAGAGTGGTCAACAGGACTTTAAACTAGAAAGTGGGGGAAAGGGAAGTGTAAAACTCCAAGAAGTATGACTAATGGGAAACAAAGCAGCAGGTTAGCGTGTGGGAGGGTGGATTCAACTTCATGGAAAATTATGAAAAAACTGAAAAGAAAGGAGAGCCCAGGAGAGGCTATTAAATTCTCCAGAACACAAAATAGGACAGAGTGTTTGGAAAGGGCTAGGAATCTAATCTCAAGCACATCAGTTAAAGGGACAACAATGAGAAAGGGGACAGGAAATACAGGGCTGCATGTGTTGTATCTGAATGCATGCAGTATACGAAATAAGGTAAATGAGCTTGTGGCGCAGATTGAAATTGGCAGGTATGATGTGGTGGGCATTATGGAGACATGGCTGCAAGGGGATCGAGACTGGGAGCTAAATATCCAAGGATATACATCCTATCGAAAAGATAGGCAGGTTGGCAGAGAGGGTGGGGTTGCCTTGTTAGTAAAAAATTAAATTAAATCGATAGCAAGAAACAACGTAGGGTCAGATGCTGTAGGATCTGTGTGGGTAGAGTTGAACAACCGCAAAGGTAAAAAACCATTATGGGAATTAAGTACAGGCCTCCGAACAGTAATCAGGATGTGGGGCACAAGATACACCAGGAGATAGAAAAGGCATGTAAGAAAGGCAAGGTTACAATGATCATGGGGGATTTCAATATGCAGGTAGACTGGGAAAATCAGGTTGGTAGTGGATCCCAAGAATAGGAATTTGTGGAATGTCTACGAGATGGCTTTTTGGAGCAGCTTGTGGTGGAGCCCACTAGGGAACAGGCAATTCTAGATTTAGTGATGTGTAATGAGGCAGATTTGATAAGCGAGCTTAAGGTGAAGGAACCCTTAGGAGGAAGTGACCATAATATGATAGAATTTACCCTGCAATTTGAGAGGTAAAACCTGGAATCAGGTGTACTGGTATTACAGTTGAATAAAGGCAACTACAGAGGCATGAGGGAGGAGCTGGCCAGAATTGACTGGGAGATGAGCCTAGCAGGAAAAACAGTGGAACAGCAATGGCAGAAGTTTCTGGGAGTAATTTGGGGTATAAAACAAAAATTCATCCCTAGGAAGAAGAAGCATACTAAAGGGAGGACGAGGCAACCATGGCTAACAAGGGAAGTCAGGGACAGCATAAAAGCTAAAGAGAAAGCATACAATGCGGCGAAGAGCAGTGGGAAACCAGGGGATTGGGAAGCCTTCAAAGACCAACAGAGGACAACTAAAAAAGAAATAAGGAGGGAGAAGATTAAATATGAGGGTAAACTTGCCAGTAATATAAAAGAAGATTGCAAGAGTTTTTTTAGATATATAAGGGGTAAGAGAGAGGCAAAGGTGGACATTGGGCTACTGGAAAATGACGCTGGAGAAGTAGTAGTGGGGAACAAAGAAATGGCGGAGGAACTGAATAGGTACTTTGCGTCAGTCTTCACAGTGAAAGACACGAGTAACATCCCCAAAGTTCAAGAAAGTTGGGGCGCAGAGGTGAGTATGGTGGCCATTACTAAGGAGAAGGTGCTAGGAAAACTGAAATGTCTGAAGGTGGATAAATCACCTGGACCAGATGGATTATACCCCAGAGTTCTGAAGGTGAAAGAGATAGTGGAGGCGTTAGTGGTGATCTTTCAGGAATCACTGGAGTCAGGGAGGGTCCCAGAAGACTGGAAAATCACGAATGTAACCCCCCTGTTTAACAAGGGATTGAGGTAAAAGACGGGAAATTACAGGCCGATTAGCCTGACTCAGTCGTTGGTAAGGTTTTAGAGTCCATTGTTAAGGATGAGATTTCAGAATACTTGGAAGTGCATGGTAAAATAGGGCAAAGTCAGCATGGTTTCATCAAGGGGAGGTCATACCTGACAACTCTGTTAGAATTCTTTGAGGAGGTAATAAGTAGGTTAGACAAAGGAGAGCCAATGGATGTTATCTACTTGGACTTCCAGAAGGCATTTGACAAGGTGCCGCACAGGAGGCTGCTCAGTAAGATAAGAGCCCATGGTGTTAGAGGCAAGGTATTAGCATGGATAGAAGATTAGTTATCTGGCAGAAGGCAGAGAGCGGGGATAAGGGGGTCCTTCTCAGAATGGCAGCCGGTGACTAGTGGAGTTCCGCAGGGGTCAATGTTGGGACCACAACTTTTCACTTTATACATTTATTATCTAGATGAAGGAACTGAGGGCATCCTGGCTAAGTTTGCAGAAGATACAAAGATAGGTGGAGGGACAGGTAGTATTGAGGAAGCGGGGAGGCTGCAGAAGGATTTGGACAGGTTAGGAGAATGGGCAAAGAAGTGGCAGATGGAATACAACGTGGGGAGGTGTGAGGTCATGCACTTTGGTAGGAAGAATAGAGGCATAGACTATTTTCTAAATGGGGAGAGAATTCAGAAATCTGGCTTGCAAAGGGACTTGGGAGTCCTAGTCCAGGATTCTCTTAAGGTAAACTTACAGGTTGAGTCGGTAGTTAGGAAGGCAAATGCAATGTTGGCATTTATTTTGAGAGGACTAGAATATAAAAGCAGGGATGTGCTGCTGAGGCTTTATAAGGCTCTGGTCAGACCACATTTAGAATATTATGTGCAATTTGGAATCCCGTATCTCAGGAAGGATGTGTTGACCCTGGAGAGGGTCCAGAGGAGGTTCACAAGAACGATCCCAGGAATGAAAGTCTTAACGTATGAGGAACATTTGGGGACTCTGGGTCTATACTCGAAGGAGTTTAGAAGGATGAGGAGGGATCTGAATGAAGCTTACAGAATACTGAAAGGCCTGGATAGAGTGGACGTGGGGAAGATGTTTCCATTAGTGGGCGAGACTAGGACCCGAGCGCACAGCCTCAGAGTAAAGGGGAGACCTTTTAGAACAGAGATGAGCAGAAACTTCTTTAGCCAGAATGTGGTGAATCTATGGAATTCATTGCCACTGAAGGCTGTGGAGGCCAGGTCATTGAATATACTTAAGACCGAGATAGACAGGTTCTTGATCGGTAAGGGGATCAAAGCTTCTGGGGAGAAGGCAGGAGAATGGGGTTGAGAAACTTATCAGCCATGATTGAATGGTGGAGCAGACACGATGGGCCAAATGGCCTAATTTCTGCTCCTATGTCTTATAGTCTTATTATGCGCTCATCCTTCCATAATCAGTGGTCAACCCATGTTACAAACTTCAATCACTGAGCATTCAATAGTGCCATGGCTGCTGGGGCATGCATGGTGACCTCAGTGCTCGGCAAACATTCCTCCCCATGGCACCCCCGTCTCAGTGCCACTAGTGGCCCTGGGTCCATGGCACCTCTCCAGACCCATGGCCTGCTGTTCAAATGGAGTCAAGATGGCCAAATTATGCGCAGTCTTCCCCTGGAAAGGAGAGAAGAGGATTGATTTATCTAGCCTGTATCTGGATTCCCATCGCATCTCTGCCAACCCAACCAGAGTGGGAAATAGCAGGGCTCCAGTTCTTCATTACCCTGCAGCTGCCGCACTCACACAAAAAATCCAGGACTGACCCCACCCCCCTTCCGCTTTGCCCAAATGCTGCCTCCATCACATTAGGCAGCACACGCTCTAACCTTGCAAAGCAAGGAGGTACAAACACGCGGAACGCAAAGACCAGCAGATGGATTTATGCCCATCCACCTGGAAGATCCCCTCCCAGCCTGTTAGCACCCTGGCTTTGACATGCTTTGCAGTTCCAGCTCTCTGCCTGGGTGCAGGTCCTTGAGTTTGCCCCTGAATCTATACTCTGGGTGTCAATTTCACACATGCTGCGGGTGCAGAACCCATCTTAGCTCAACCCTCTCAGAGTGAACTAGGCATGGGCAATATCTGCTGGCCCACCCAGCGAGGGATCCATGCTGTGAAGGATTAAATGCTGTGGCTGCACTCAGAGTTGTTGGTGGGGTGGGGGTTGGGGGGGTTGGGGGGCACCTTGTGGGGAAAGGTGCATTAAGTGACCTCAGCCAGCATGGTGCTCACCCCTCCCGAGCACAGGAAGTCGGTGAATCTCTTGTGGCACTGGACCCACATACGTTGCACCACATCATGGGAGCTCACACTCTCGGTCACTCCTCCCAGTACGTTTGGTCCAGTGGGCGGGACCTCTGCCTCCGGTCCCTCAGAAGCAGGACCTCCTGCGGTGCTGCTACCTCCTCCGCAGGACCTCCTGCGGTGCTGCACACTGCCCCACTGGCCTACCCTCCAGCCTGGCCTACTCTGCTGGCCTACCCTCCAGTCTGGCCTGCCCCACTGGCCTACCCTCCAGCCTGGCCTACTCCGCTGGCCTACCCTCCAGCCTGGCCTGCTCCGCTGGCCTACCCTCCGGTCTATCCTGCTCCGCTGCCCTACCCTCTGACCTGGCCTGCTCCACTGGCCTACATTCCGGCCTGGCCTGCCCCGCTGGCCTACCCTCCAGCCTGGCCTGCCCCGCTGACCTACTCTCCAGCCTGGCCTGCCCCGTTGGCCTACCCTCCAGCCTGGCCTGCCCCGCTGGCCTACTCTCCGGCCTGGCCTGCCCCCCTGGCCTACCCTCCAGCCTGGCCTGCTCCACTGACCTACTCTCCAACCTGACCTGCCCCGCTGATCTACTCTCCAACCTGTTCTGCTCCGCTGACCTACTCTCCAGCCTGGCCTGCCCCGTTGGCCTATCCTCCAGCCTGGCCTGCCCCGCTGGCCTACTCTCCGGCCTGGCCTGCTCCGCTGGCCTACCCTCCAGCCTGGCCTGCCCCGCTGGCCTACTCTCCGGCCTGGCCTACCCTCCGGCCTGGCCTGCCCCGCTGGCCTACCCTCTGGCCTGGCCTGCCCCGCTGGCCTACCCTCTGGCCTGGCCTGCTCCACTGGCCTACCCTCCAGCCTGGCCTGCCTCGCTGGCCTACTCTCCAGCCTGGCCTGCTCACCAGAAGCCCTCTGGTGAGCCCTTCTATCGTCCATTGTGAGCAGCCTTGCAAAGGCTGCCAGTGCTTCATTTAAACAAGCTTCCGGGTTGCCATTGGACCCGACTTTCAGTGCACTCCCGCTGCTGCCCGTCTACTCCCACTATTCTCGGGAGTCACGCCCTATGCTGGGCGGGCCTCAATTGGCCGGCCTGCGTAAAATGGCGGCGCGCACCCAATTACAGATGGAGATCGGGACTGTACCCGCCCGCACCTGCTCCTGCTCGGCAATCAGGTCCATGCCTGCCCGCCTGCGCCCACTCCTGCTCGGTGATCAGGTCCATGCCCGCCTGCACCCACTCCTGCTCGGCGATCAGGTCCATGCCGGCCCACCTGCACCCGCTCCTGCTCGGTGATCAGGTCCATGCCCGTCTGCACCTGCTCCTGCTCGGTGATCTGGTCCATGTCCGCCCGCCCGCACCTGCTCCTGCTCAGCAATCAGGTCCATGCCCACCCGCATCCATTCCTGTTCAGCCTGCCCGACATGGGGAAAATTCTCCCCCATGTATTCGAATGCACGTTGAACTGTGTTCAGCTTTGCCACACAAAGATTGACTAACCTGCCATTTCTCACCAGTTAGGCTCACATTATGGACGATCACTTGGGTAAAGAGGCAGAAACCTATAGAACTATTCCCTGGCAAGAGACAATAACTTTCAAGTAGAACATTGTCAAGAAAAAGGAAGAAATCTGGCCCAATGATTTTACTTTCTTAAGCAAAAGACCCAGCTGTGTCTGTCATGTCAGAACAAAAAAAACATGTTTCATATAAGTTTGAAAAGATCCTGGATTTCCAGAATATTTTGGATTGTTTCCTGGATTTTAACTTGTGTAATGAAGGTAATTAAGTGAGCTTTAACTTTCCATTCATACTGTAAGGGACAGGAAAATGATTGTGTTGGTCTGAATTTGTTCTGAAGTTGTTCCTTAACAGTAATTTATAAGGACGAAGGACTAGCTGTACAGCCCCTCAAATCTCTGCCATTCAATACAATCATGACTGATCTTCAGCTCCAATTCCACGCCCCTGTCCACTCTCAATATCCCTTGATTTCCTGAGAGATCAAAAATCTATCTATCTCAGCCTTAAATATATTCAACAATGGAGAATCCATAACTCTCTGGGATAGAGAATTCCAAACCTTCTGAGTGAAGAAATTTCTCCTCATCTCAGTCCTAAATGATCGCCCCTTATCTTGAGATTGTGCACCCGTGTTCTTGGGAAACAGCCTCTCAGTCTCCACCCTGTCAAATCCCTCCAGAATCATGCCAGGGCAATAACAGAGAAACATTTTTTTTGAAACTGTGGAGCCTGGTCCAGAGTTGGGGACATCAACATGTTTGAATGAAACAGGAGAGAGCATGAGACAATTGATTACCAGGGCTGAATTTTACTGGCCCTGGATGGTGAGAACAGATGTGAGGGAGAGGGCAATAAAATAGTGGGGGTGGACTCAGGACAGATCCCCAATGCTGTCCCACTGTTGGAGAATTTTCCTAGTGTGGGCAGGGGGCATGCCTGGGCATGGATCAGCAGCCCACTCCAAGGAGGTGAGCAGCCGACTGCATATTAAATGATCCAATTAAGGGCCATTTAGTGGGTCCAAACAGAAAGATGGGTTGGCAGATAAGTCACACATTTAGGCATTGTATTGACAGATGAGGTAGTGCTTGGGATACCTAATGAATGTGTGGTCATGTGATGATCATGCCACTACCCAGGATGTAATAAGAACAATGTTATATTTTGATTTCACTGCTCTGTTAATAGCATGTGCCAAGTCTTACACATACTGAATAAAAAATAACCACTGCCATCAGTAAGGGTATGACTTTGATTTATTTTGGAACTTGAGAGTGAAAGGATTAAGGGGTTAATTGACCCTGGCAGCCCCAAATTCTAACATGCTGAATGCAGGGACATGTAACTACTAACCTGGTAAAGTTATAAACAGACTTAGATTGAGCTGTTTCTACCCGGTTAATTGGTAATGGAGGTTGTTTGAATTGTTTACAATATAGTTTACAGTTTAAGTTTATACTCTTGGACAGCTTTTAGCTCTAGTGGAAAACATTGGAAGTATTAATGTCAGCTTGGCACATTTGGCTGCAATCTCACCTCTGAGTTAAATGTCTGTGGGCTTGAGCACTTAATCTTGGTTGATGTGTCATGCATTACAGATAGAGGGAATGTTATATAAATGCAAGTTATTGCTGAATGGCCAATGCTGTGAGTCTTCTGTAAAGCCTAGTGGAAAAAGGAAATGGAATTGGGAGCAATGAGTTATTTGCAATTCCTCATTGTAGAGGAGTTTAGATAGGACTATAGTGAATGTGCTTGGAAGAGATAAAGGATGCTGTTTAGTCCAAAATTAAGGAGAGGTCAGAAGATTTCGGGATTAAGATCAGCATGTTCTTCAAAACTGGTAATAGTCATAGATTCATGGATGTAAGACTTGTAGATCAGAAGGGCAGGTGTCCGATTGAGAGGGAGAAATAGCTTGCCTGCTGAATAAGATCAGTATATACCCTATTAGGTATATACAAGCATGAGTGAATACAATTACTGACCAAGGCTAGGCCTTGGAACACCAGAAGGAAGAAAAGAATAGAGCAAGGAATGGCAACAAATAGGTTTCAGGGACCGCAGTGGGGATGATAGACAGGAAAAGTAAGAATGAAATGAGGAGAAATGGGAATGAAACAAGCAGTGAGGAGAAAAGCAAAAGTGAGAACAATAAAGTACTCAGTGGTGACGACAAGTTAAACTTGCAACAATCTTCAAACTTGATTGATCTGAGGAGCTAATTGAAGCGCTTCCCAGTAGAACAATCCAACAAGGAATAAGCTGCCAAAGGGAATAGTCACAGCCCCATCACTTGAAATCTTCAAGGCCAATCTTCAGATTATTTCCATTTAAAAGTTTTCATTATCAGGGTTACCATCTTAGCAGGCTGCTTGGTTTAACTAGCACTACCCATTTAAATGATAGCAGAATATAGTCATTAGTCTGTGATGCTGACACAATTAACACAGAAGCTGAAGTAAATTACAGAAAGAGATTCCATTAGAGGGTGAGTAATCTAACCATGCTCCAAATTCCAAACCAGGTATGGAAAGTTAGGAAAGAATTATTACTGCTGGATACAAGACTAATTGTGGCTATTTTAAAATAGTTTTGGAAGGGAAACCAATTAAACTTCAATTGTGGAGCAGCAGGAAGTGGCCAAGAAGGAAATGAAATACAAAATAGATCTATAAATAAAACTTGTCCTGTGAAAACATCTAAAGTATAAAGCAGAAAGCAACACCACTGACGGCCCATACGTCAATGCTAGAAACTTGCAAAGCAAAATGTTGAAATTGGAAAGCATAAACAGTGGAAGGAAACAGTCATTGGGATCAAGAACCAGGACTGACCCCAGAATGCAGAAGGGCATTCATTTTGCAGAGACATGGATTGTTGAGGAACGCTTAAGATAAGGGTGTGTAGGTGCCCAAAACAATTTAGAATCTCAGTCTTTTGAAAGGATATTTCAAAGGAAAGGGGAGCACAGTCAGGGAGGCAAAGCCAACAATTGGGCCTTCTACAGATTCCCAGCACAAGCAGGAAAGTAATTGCTTTTATGGGTTAATTTTCTAACTTAGCACTCTTAGTGTGGAATAACGTTTGCCAGCAGTGGCTGATACAAATGGTTCAAGATGGAGAACATCTAAGTTTACTTTCTTGAAGAATCCGTTAAGGTCAAAATCCTGAAACCCTCTCCCTAACGCCACATGGGTGCAGTGGTGCAAGAGGATTGCTCACCACCATCTTCTCAAAGGCAATTAGGGATGGACAATAAATATTGGCCTTGCCAACAACACTTATATCCTGTGAACAAGTAATAATAAAAAATGTGATTTACGCTGAGGGAGAGATCATCCCTGGTCAACAGTTGCTCCTCCCTCCTTTAAGATGCTTCTTAAAACCTATCTTTTGTCTAAGCTTTTAGTCACTTGCTCTAATATTTCCTTATATGAGTCAGTTCAAATCTTGCCTGATAACACTCCTTGGGGTGTTTTACTACATTAAAGGTGCTATATAAATGCAGGTTGTTGTTGCTGTTCCAGACATCCTTGTAATGTATATGAGTTGAGGTTATGAAGGTTAAATCATGCATTATGAGTATCAGTTGCTCGACTGCAGAATAAACAGGGACAAACAATTAAGCTGAAATTATTCTGTACCAGCAGATCACATTTGAATGCAATGGAACTTGCCATTTGGTTCAATGAATAGAGGACTGGCAGGTTACTGAACCACTTTAATGGAGCCTGGGTTGTAAAGTGAACATACAGCTTTCAAAAACTGAGAGTGCAGTGGTTCCTCCAAGCAATACAAGTGAGGTTTCAGAGATTAGAAATATCCAATCCTCGAAGTGAGGAATGAATGCTGAATTATTCACTGAAATAAAGAAGACTAAAACACCACAACATCAAGCTCATTTTGGGAATTTACTAACATTTCAAAATATTTTTCATCCCTCCTCAGTAACCCCTCTGACTGATGTGAAATCGTCATTTCTATTAGCATTTTAATGTGTCCATGATGACGGTAGAGTGAGTAATTGTCTGCACTCTGCACGTTGCGCCGTGCTGAAAATTGAAAGTGCTGCAAATTGTAATCCACTGCAAACATGTGACAGAAAAGAATGAGGGATGTTTTACAATTGAAGCTCATTGTGAAAGAACAAAGGTGAGAATCAAAATAATGATCAAATATAGTCTGCAGTTGAATTTGTCTTGTATCACATTGCCTGTTTACTTTTTTAAAGAAAACAGGAACTAGCCATAACTAGCCTTTGTTATTCTCCATATCTAATTTGAAAGCTACTATTGTCCTGTCAACATATGTGTGCATTCTACCTGCCACTTCAGAAGTGAGATTCCTAATCCTGTTATCTGCTTACTGGCCCTCTGTGCTTTTCACTTCAATATCTATCTCTTGCCACATCTGCATTCATACTATCCCATTCTTTTTTTTTCTCTTTTCATCTTTTTCAATAAGCTTCTTGCAATTCTCCATCTTAGTCAACATCTGTGAGGACCCCTTTTCTTGCCTTTGCTCCAAGTTTAGGTCTCATCAGATACGGCATCCTACAGTTCCAACTTGGGCATTTGCTACTCTGCCTACTTTGACACCAATCGCTGTGACTATCTTGCCAAGTTTATTCTCTACTTCAATCTGTTTAAGCACTATATCCCCATTGGCTTTTCTGGTGGGGTCCCAAGCTCTGATCTGTTCCTCATTGTCTTCGAACTGCAAAGAAGGTTATCTGGATAGTGGAGGAGTCAATTGACCTGGATTATAAAAATTATTTCTCACTTGCTGAAGCTATCACTACTGATTAATTTTTTAGCCTGCCCTCCATGCACCCAAAACACGTGATTACCACCATTGTTGCTATCCTGTTGGGGTCTTTTAATATTTAAAAAGCAAACCGAACATCTAGAGATCGTCTCACAGAAATACATCACAAGATTTTGTGTTTTTATACAAAACAATCTTTATTGTACATTAAAAGAATTAAGCAAAGCAAGCAATATTAGCTTAGCACAATGGTTTTTACCTACTTATGCTGTGAACACAGTTTTAATTTTTACTCCCCACCCCACCTAAGACTGCCCTTATACACTGCAAGAATCTTGAAGATTCATTCACTTCTCTGGGAACCAACCCAAGGGTATGCCACAGCCCTCTTGAATTCACTGTAATTCTCTTCCGTGTTCTAGCTATCCTCCAGGGTAAGAATTTATGGGATTCTTCCATTTGCGTTTTTGCTATGCAGCCCTCCACCATTTCTTTACAGACCTCACTAGTGTTAGTGCTTCAGTTCCTTGTTGAGGTTCCCAGCAGATATTGAACTGCTTGAATGTAATGTTTTGTAGAGCCTTGAAATTTGGACAAATTGCCCTTGTACTCCGATCACTAGAATGGATATTATATTGTATTCAGGGAATTCTCCAACAGATGCTGCTTCATTGTTGTAATAAATTGAGGACCACTGATCTGCACATGCTGTAATGTGTGGGAGGTGGCTGAACAGCTGTGTGCATTGATGTGATGCCACATGCAATCCTGAAGTACACTTGGATTTTTAGCCCTCATTGGTATTTAGTGGAGTAACATGATCATATTTCCACTAATGTTTCTGCTGTGTTATAAAAGATGGTAACTCTCAATTGTTAGATACAAACAAATCAAGGCCCAATTAGATTTTTGGCGAAGATACACCTCACCAATAAAATCACAGCACGTAGAAAATGTACTTAAGGTGACTCGCCATCTTCCTTAAAAAGAGTAAGAGAGGACATGGAGTATTGTGTTAAAAAAGAAATGAAAACAGCTTCCTCCAAATCTCAAGGCTTTTACTCAGCTTTAAGAGACATCACAACTGATCATCATCATCTTAAGGATGGGTAATACATGCCAGCTTGGCCAGCAATGCCTTTCATGACCACCATCTCAAAGTGTTTTACAGCTGATTAAGCGCTTTTGAAGTGTAGTCACTGTCATAATGTAGGAAATGCAGCTAATTTTGACATAGCAAGCACCTACAAACAATAATGTAATAATCAACAGATAATCTGTTTCTGTGATGTTACTTGAGCGTTAACATTATCCAGGGTTCCAGGGATAATATCCCTCTTTGAAATAGTGTCATGAATATTTTACGTCCACCTGGGATGGCAGGGCAGGCCTCGATTTAATGTCTCTTCCAAAAGACAGCACCACCAACAATGCAGTACACCATCAGTGCTCCCTTAATAAATAAACACAAAACATTGTGTTCAAAACTATGAGAGGTTTTGGTACAGTATATGGGGGAGAAACTGCTTCCACTGGAGGGAGGGTCAATAACCAGAAAACAGAAATTTTAGATTTAGGCAAAAGACCCTGGGGTTGGAATGGGCTGGGGATGACAATTTGAATAATTTTTTATGCGATGAGTTGGCATGATTTGAAATGCGCTGCTCAAAAGAGTGGTGAAAGCAGATCCAATAGTAACATTCAAAAGGTCATGCACATATAATTGAAGAGAAGAAATTTGCAGGGCTACAGAGGAGTGGGAATAATTGGATAGCTCTTTCCAAAAGCTGCTGCAGATACAATGGGCTCAATGGCCAATGGGACTGGAATGCCCCTCACGTTTAACTAGTCCTCTTCACTTTAATTGGGGTACGTGCAATCTCCAGGTGCAGTGGAGAGGAATTAAGGGGCGTGGACATGTGCTTCCATCACAGAACTGAATATTGTACTGTGAGCAAGGAATTCCCCCATGGATGTCGTTATGTGCTGTTGTTATAATGTGCTTCTAAATTAGATGTAAGTCAGTATCTTGGGATTTTTACTTTTTAAAAATACAAAATTAACCCTAACAACACATGACAGGATCAGCATTCCAAAAAGTTGATGAAAGAGATGTGGTGTATATTTTGTCCATGCTTTATCTACGTGTACATTCTGTAAAACTCTTTGCATGGACCCATAAATCTGCTTTCAGTGTTTAATTCTGTGTAATTTGATCATATGCATCTAACAATGACTGCCAACATTGTCGTATTCTTAAACTGCCACAATGGGCTAATTGAGTGTTTAAAGTAAATTCATTAAAGGATTACTCTGTCACTGACCTGGCACCACCTCAGTTTAGCATTTCATTATGGGATTACACTAACCTTGCATTTTAATCAATGTATTAAGTGGTTGCACAGCCATGTTGTAACTTCTTAGAAATTATATAATTGCTCAATCCTCCATAATTCGGAGTGTAAACATGAACTGGGAAGCCCCAGGAGTAGGTACTTAGCCCAGCTACTTGGATATTCTTTATCCAGCAGTTGAGTATTCCAATTCACAAGACTCCTTTCCTTACCAAGTAGAGTGGCATTTAGCAACCCAATAACTGCATTCCTGTGATGATCATGGGGTAAATCTACTTACTGGTTTAGTTCCAAACATTTTTATCGGAGTCTGTTCTCAAACTGATAATTTGATAGTTGTCAGAGTTGGCTCTGACAAAAATGCTAAGAAATAAACCAATAAGTAGATTGTCTGCTCCTTTTAGTCTCTGTCTTAGATGTTTTTGGGGCATATACAAGATGATGCCAGCAAATTGGAATATTTTGAAAGATGTTACAAAAGTATAATAATTCACATAATATTTTTCTGGTTTATTGTAAAGTAGGTTTATGGGTGTGAGTATAGTTGGTTCTGTCTGTCTGTTTTAATTACATTTCAAGTCAGGTGAACTGCAATCTAGGAATTATCAAAAGAAGCTAGGTGTAGAAATGTGTTTGAAATGCTAATGAGTAAACATGGATACTGTCTTAGCCTGTAAGGTGTGAAGGGGATTTACATTTTTAGATAAGTGAAAGGATTGTTTGAATTTCAAAGAGATGTAAATCTTTTTACAACTCACTGGATAAGCAAGACTAAGGAGCATGCTTATTTTTCCCAAAGGTTACTGACAATATTGAAAACATGAAAATTTTTATAATATGGGAAAGGTATTGTTCCAAATACATATGGAACAATGGAATTTACATATTAAGGGGAAAGAAACATGTATAAAGGAGAATAAAATGTTATGTGAGGTGAGGGCCATATAAGATCAACAGAAATGTGTGAAAAAGCCTTCAATAAGCCTCCAGCCATTTGTGCATAAGTCTTTTATGTCCAGAAACTGAAGTTGGAGAAAGCCGTTTAGAATTCCACTGTCAAGTGGGTATTGTGTTAGCTTGCTGGTTTTGTTTTTAAATCTAAAATCTATTTTGGACTGTTGCCTTCAAGGGGGGTGCATAACTGGGAGTCAGATTAATTAAGAATTTTAGGATTTGTTATAGTAGTAAGTAATTATGGTCTTATGTAGGTGCTTGAAATCTTTTATTTTGTTTAATAAGTATTTTACTTTAATTTTTAAAATCTCTAAAGGTCTTAGTGGACTCATTACTTCTGAATTCATTGCACACATCTTCTCATAATAAATATAAATTAAAAAAAACTGTTGTGATAGTGCGACCCAGTTTCCCTTGTGGGTTTGGTCCACCTGGCACACGGCATCTGTCACATCATAACTAAGGTCACTGATCAGGAAAAGATCCCTGGGTATCTGATACCACAACTGTGTGTAACTATTCTTGCAGTTGAATTTCATTCTATTTTGAATCTTGGATTTTAAAGAAACATTTTGACTCATTACAAATCAGACACATTGTTCACATTAATGTCAATAATAATGTGCATTTTCTTGGTACTTTCTTCTCCTTCAATATACTACAGTGACTGAGACATTCACATAAATGAACCTTCACCTCCCCATGGGAGTGTTATTAAAGGTGATCTCAATGAGTGGTGGAACTGACTCAAGGGGCAACATAGCTTACTCCTGATCCTAGTTTCCTAGGAATGTAACCCTAATTATCCAAATCTAATGTAGCCTTCAGTGTAAAACCTCTGAGCTTTTCTTACATCTTCAGCTTATCAATTCAATCTCAGAGTACAGAGAGGCTAGCCTCAGTGCTCCTAATTATCACAGGCTCAAACTGTCCCAACACAGCTACCCTCATGAGTGGGCCTTCCAATGCACTTTGAAGCTCTGCTTTTTCTATAGCTGCCCTCAGATAATTTCTGTCCAGAAGGCTGAGAATTCTCTCACTGGCTCATGAATGAGTCTAATTGACATCTTACTGTCAGTGGGTGGGATTCCTGCATTGGGCCCTTTACGCCCTCAGCATCAGAAGTACCCAATTAAGCCGCTGGGTCAAAATCCTGGAACTCGCTCCCTAACAGCACTGTGTGTGTACCTGCACCACATGGACTGCAGCGGTTCAAGAAGGCAGCTCACCACCACTTTCTCAAGAGCAACTAGGGATGGGCAATAAATGCTGGCCCAGCCAGTGAAGCCCACATCCTGTGAATAAATAAAAAAAACATGTGGGTGATGGGTTCTGCTGAAGGCTTAGCCTCCTGCCTTTTTTTACTTTCATGGGATGTTGGGCACCACTGGAAGAACCAGCATTTGTTCCTGATCTCTAATTGCTTTGAACTGAACTTGTCAGAGGGCAGTTAAGAGTCAGCCACATTGTTGTGGGTCTGGCGTCACATGTAGGCCAAAACAGGTAAGGACAGCAGATTCCCTTTCCCTAATGGACATTAGTGAACAAGATGAGTCTTTACAAGGGCCAAATTTAGTTTCATGGTCACCATTACTGAAGCTAGCTTTATGTTCCAGATTTATTATTTGAATTCAAATTCTACCAGCTGCCGTGGTGGGATTTGAACCCATGCTCCCAGAGAATAAGCCTGGGCCTCTGGATTATTAATTCAGTGACATTATCACTATGCCACCAACAGCCACTTGCCTTTGAACACCCAGCCCCAATCTCTCCAGTAACCCCTTTCTGTGCAATCTCCATCCCACCCCCCTCACCTGTGTCCAGGGATCCAACAACAGTGTTCCCTGGACTGAGACTGAGCCTTGGAGCATTACTTGTAGCAGCAACCACTCTTGATGACACTGCTGGAAATGGAGAACTGTCAGCCTCTGATTGGCCAGCAACTCTCACGGATGGGATTTCCAACCCACTGGGAACTTGATTGTGTAGGAAGCCCAAAGCTGGTCAGTTAAGTGGGAGGAGCAAGTTGAGGTGACCTGTGGGGGGGTGGGGGTGGGGGGGGGGTTGCGGGCAGGGAGCAAGGGCTGCGCTGTGTTTGAGGTGACTTAGGAGAGGGGAAGTAGGAAAAGACTGCCCTGCAGTTAAAGGTAATGCATAAGCATGTGCAGGGTGGATGGGCAAGAGAAGCAGCCACGCATCAGGGAAACCTTATATAAAGTGACTATTCCTCTGCAGCTGAGGCAGTTCAGGCGCAGCCACATTGATCTGATTGGAGTCAGGCTTCTAGCTTATCCGCCCACCCAAGCAATGCAGAGACATCAAAGTGCCCCTAAGCGCTCCAGTGCTTTTCACCCCTCGGGCACAGACTGCAAATTAATGAGCATTTTCGTGGACTGCACAACAGTTGGTCGACTGCACACGTTGTTCAATCCCCTTGCTAAAGTTGGTTATGGAGCAGTCACTGCTGGAGGTGCTCACTGGCCCTTGCAATATTAGCAATCCAGTTTGGACCAGTTCCCCACCATGGTTCAAGCTAACAGTGAAGCTTCACAGTGTGGGTTAGGAGAATGGCTGCACCTGAGCTGAGAGCACAGCATGCAGTCCAATGGGCAAAGCTGCTGCCAATCAGTCAGGTGGACTGGGATGGAGGTGGTTGTGCTTTCAGGCAGCCATGCAGCGCACTAACCTCTGGCCATCCAAGTGGTGGCCAGCACTCTCCGTAGTGCATTAAGAGGCCTTCAGACTTAACCAAGACACGTTCTTAATACACCCATGTAAACCCATGTTTCACCCTGCAGGAGGAGTACCTCAGGATCATGGAGCCTGTGAACCAGCTGTATGCCTCATGGCTTACAGAGGGCAAAAATGATGGAGAAGAGAATGACTGAGGCACCTGGCTATGCAGCGGGAGGAGCAGCACCCACAGGAAGAAGGGGCGGCTGGGGCTCCCGCACACGCCGCCCAAAAGCCACAGTGAGCCGTCGCTGGTCGGTGCCTAGCTAGACCAAGGGTCTATAGACAACCACCTTTCATTCCTGCAGGTGACTGCGCATGTTAGGGAACTGGTCAGTCACATTTGTCAGCTACTGCAGGATTTGGCCCCACGGGTACATGGAGGACATCAACTGCCAATGTCTGTGAAAGTGACCGTGGTGCTCAATTTCTATGCCAGTGGCTCCTTTCAGGGCTCCACAGATGACTCTGTGGATTATCACAAGCCTCCACCCACAAATGCATCCGTGAGGTTACGGATGCCATCTTCATGAGGGCACACAACTTTGTGCATTTCACCCGGGGCCAGGACAGCCAGGATGCAAGAGCGATTGGATTTGACAAAATCTTAGGTGCAGGGTGCCATCGACCGCACTCACAAATGTCCATCGCAACACACGGTCAACTGCATCTCCATGTCAACCACAAGGGATTCCATTCGCTGAATGTGCAGCTGGTGTGTGACCAGCACAAATGCATCCTGCAGGTCTGCGCACGGTTTCCAGGGAGTGTGCATGATTCCTACGTTCTCAGTCAGTCACAGATCCCTGAAGGCTTCCAGGGTCCACAGAAGCTGCAGGGTTGGCTCCTAAGGGACAAGGGCTACCCACAGAGGCCGTGGCTGATGACACCCATGCGGCGACCTCAAACTGCAGTGGAGCAAAGTTATAATGAGGGTCATGTTGCAACTCGCAGATTGGTGGAGCAGACCATCAGGATGCTGAAAATGAGGTTCCAGTGCCTGGGCCGGTCTGGTGGAACCCTGCAATATAATCCACAGAGGGTGTCATGCATCGTCGTGGTCTGTTATGCCCTTTACATCTTGGCCCTGCAACGAAGAGGAGCTGGCTGAGGAGGAGATGAACGAACTGGAGGTCTCCTCTGATGAGGAGTATACCGACAGGCTGAGAGTAAGGAGGTCCTCGAAGGCAATGATGACAGTGTTGAGGACTTGGCACTAGTCAGATGAGGTAGGCACGCTCAGGAGGCCTCATAGCTGTTGGATTTGTGGATGATGATGATGACATGCAGTGAGGTGACCCCATAGATCCTCACATTGCATCTCTGAATGTTTGATCCAGTCTGGCTTGTGGCAATGCACATACCCTCTGTGATAATGCTCCTGTCATGGAGAAGCAGTGAAGGCCCTAATAGTTGCTCGATTGGAGGAGGATGATGATGGCATGCAGTGAGATGCTCCATAGGTCTTCCTATAGCCTCTGGGAATGTCTGACACCTGTCTGGCCGAGGGCAGCTCACTTGCGCTCTGTGATCAGGATCATCTCAGAGACACAGCCATGAAATTTTAGAAGCATCTGATCCTTTGTCTGCCTTCAGCACCTGAGCCCTTCAGGAGCACAGCATCACTGGTCATAGATGCTGATGAAATGGGAGCCAGCCCCACTTTAAAAGTGCCGAGAGCACACAGAGAGAATGAGAGAACTCTGTGGCGCCTGCCCACTACATTCTGGCAGCAATGACCAGCACGTCCGGGGTGCAGGCATCAGTAATGTATCCAGGGAGTGTGAGGCTGAACCATGACTTTGGTCTGAAGACTGCACAGAGCACAGGGAAGAGGCCCTGGACTGAGCCACCTGCCTTTATCTTGTGCAGAAAGTTTTCACATCTGAGTGACACAAACACTACTCATCAGAAGAAGAAGCCACAAACAGGGAGACATCCTTGGGGGATTATTGACAATAGAGAACAGTTTGTGCAAGTGATTAACCCCCAAAGCCCAGGCTGTACAACTACATCTTCTTAACTTCCCTAACGCTGCTGCTACATTTGCTGCTCCCTGGACATCCACAGCAGAGGTGGAGGCAGCCTTCTGACTGTGATGCCCTGTCTGTGATGACTTTGGCGGGCATTCTTTGGTGGGCCGAGACCTAGTGGGCCCTGGCCTGCTTTCGGCTCCTGCTATGTGGCAGTGACACCATCCTTGACTTGTGGAGCTGGGGCTGGTGAGTTTACAGGAAGAGGGGATTCTGATTGACCAGACAATCCCAGAGTCACCTGGATGGATGAACCCGTGGGCACACCTACTGATCCTCCTCCCTATGGAAGGATCCTTGAGGAGCAGGGGTAGTTCAGTAAGATCGAGCTGCCCTGCTCCCCTCTTGCATACACACTGTTGGAGGCCAACTATAGCGTCAGCCCATGCAGCAGTGCAGGAGAGACATCCTGGACCAAGGTCTCCACGGCGGCTGTCAGCCTACCAGTGTTGACTTCGGTGCATTGGCATGCTGGCACTATCACCTCGACCTGAAGGCGGATGGACTCCTCCATCGTGCCTTGCAATCTGAGGAGTGTAGGGGACATCCCGTCCTGATATTCCCAAGCTTGCCTTTGCAGCTCCAGCAACTGTGACATGACCGAATCCAGAGACTCGTCATCTGACTCAGATTCAGCAAAGTTCTCGCCTCCAGCAGTCCTCTGCATGCCAGACATCTGGGAGGTCCCTGATGCTGCCTGCTGCAGATCAGATAGTGTGATTTGCTCACCAGATTGTGATCCTGAGGTTACTGTAAATTTAGGTCTCACTGAGGTGTGTGCCTCTGTTGGAGGGTGTGGGTGAGTGCTATGACTGGACTTCAAGGAAGATGCCTCCGGAGTCCTCTTCAGAGCTTTCTTCGGGGCTTGTTTGGAGGCCTGGGTCATGGAATCTGTCAGCTGCTTCCCAGGTGTATCTGCGAAAGCAAGGAGAGATAATTAGTACATGGCAGTGGCCTGTAAAACAGGACACATCACTCACAGCATGGTTGTCTGATGGATGTTACACTGCTGGATCCTCACTTGGTTGAGCACTACAAAACTCACCGTCAGCACAGGACTGGCCCAGATCATCACCGGCCAGCTAGATGGCTCTGTTTTCAGAGTCCATGAGGATTTTGATTTCAGGCATTCTTCCACCAGTCTGTGACCTCTCCCTCTTGTTGTGTGCCACTTGTCCTGCATGAAAAGAGATGGAGAGAGTTTAAGCAGGCTGCCTGCCAGGCCAGATGATAAGCATGCCTGGCATGCGTGGTGGTGAGTGATCCCACGAACGGGATGAGGACAATGACGGTGAGTGTGAGAGAGTGAACGGTGATGTCCCTTAAACAGGCAGTGAGTGAGGGCCCTGTGGATGTATGATGAGTTTGTGAGTGTGTGAGTTGAGAGTGATGAGAAAAGTGATTTACTCTGGAAGAGTGGAGGAGATCATTCATCCCCTTGTGGCACTGGGTGGCTGCTGTCTTTTGAAGGGCATTGGCACTGTCCATCGCTGCCACCCTCTCCCAAGCCAGGTTGGTCACTCCGCTGCCCATCCTGGGGGCACAGCAGGGCTAGAGGACATCGTGGCGTGCCTCCACAGTGTCCAAAAGGCATTCCACTGATGCCTCATTAAACCTGGGGACTGCAGTCTTTTTGCCTTTTGTGGACATTTTCCATGCAGTTGTCCTGGGCTGAAAGCACTGAGATGTGTGCATGTAGCTGGACTTTAAATATGGTGCCCAGTATAGTGATGAAGTGACTAAATGATAGCGTGGCGGGCGAATTAGAGCCCATCTGCCATGGAAACGGCGGGTTTCCCTGGAATGCATAACTAATGCAGTGGGTTTGGGATGATACAATGTTAAAAGCTGCCATTGCGGCTGATGGTACCTGCCCGCTACCACACAGTACAAATCTGGGACAATTGAACAGTAAACATACCTGACCAGATAGTTCAATATCACCACCACAAAGCAAAGCAATAAAGTTTGAGCCAATCACTCAAAGGAACAACAGTATGTTTTTTTGATTTACTGAGTGAATTAACTTGATTGCAGTTTCATTATAGCTCCTTTTGGCAGAATAATGTACGTAGTTACTGGGCTACATTTTCCGTGACTAAAGCAGACATAGGCTCTTTTTGGTTTTCAGTGGTCAATGTGGCGCTCTGTTGCCACATATTGTAGATTAATGTTGAGCAGCAGTATTGTATCCTGCCACAACCTATAACCTCAAGGCCTGGCATATCTCTCGCTCTGCAATCACAATCAAGCCAGGGGCCCAAAAATGATCTAATGAGGAGCTTAGGAGAGCATGCCAGGAGCATCATCAGGCATTTCTAAAAATGATGTGCCAACCTGCTGAAGCTAGAACACAGAACAGTGAAAGCAGCACACTATAGATAGAGCCAAGTGATCTCACAATCAATGGGTCAGAACAAATTTCTGCAGTTCTTCCACGTCCAGTCATGCATAATGGTGGGCAATTTAAAAATCTAACAGTACGAGGAGGTTCCATGTACATTCCCATCCTCAATGATGCCAAAGCTTAGTGCAAAAGATGAGGCTGAAGCATTTTCAAACAACTTCAACCAGCAGTTCAAAGTGAATGATCCAGTTTGAGCACCTCCTGAGGACCCAGCATCGTAGAAGCCTATCTTTCATTAATTTAATTCACTCTACATGATATCAAGAAATAGCTGGCAGTAGTGCATACAGCAGAGACTATGAGCCCCAACAACACCCTGGCTTGACAACTTGAGCTCCAGAACAGCTGCACCACTAGCCAAGCCATTCCAGCTGCAACACTGACATCTACCCAACAATGTGGAGAAAAGGCCCAGGACATGACCTGTTCACATAGAGCAGGATAAATCTAATCCAGCCAATTTCAATTATCAACAAAGTGATGGAAGGGAACGTCAACAGTGCAATCAAGTAGCACTTCAGCATCAATAACCTGCTCACCAATGCTCAGCTTGGATTCCATCAGGATTGCACCCAGCTTCAGACCTCATTAAACCATTGGTTGAGATATGGACAAAAGAGGTGAACTCAAGAGGTAAGGCAAGAGTGACTGCCCTTGACATCAATGCAGCATTTAACTGAGGGCATCAAGCACCGTTAGTAAAACTGAAGTTAATCGGATTAAGGGGGAGAAACTCCACTGGTTGGAATCATACTTCACACAAAGGAAGATGGTGGCGGTTATTTGAAGTCATCATCTCAGCCCTAGGATGTCGCTGCAAGAGTTGCACAGGGCAATATCCGACTGCCAACCTTCTTTAGCTGCTTTATCAATGATCTTTCCTGTATCATAAGGTCAGAAGTGGAATAATTTCTGATCATTACACAGTGTTCTGCTCCATTCACAACTCCCCCGGTATTGAAACAGTCCCGTCCACATGCAGTAAAACCTGGACTACATTTGGGCTTGGGCCGATAAGTGGCAAGTAACATTCTCACCACACAAA
Source organism: Carcharodon carcharias (assembly GCF_017639515.1). Taxonomy (NCBI): domain Eukaryota; kingdom Metazoa; phylum Chordata; class Chondrichthyes; order Lamniformes; family Lamnidae; genus Carcharodon; species Carcharodon carcharias. The sequence goes on from NC_054474.1 coordinate 128,815,270, forward strand.
GGACAGGCAATCACCATCTCTAGCAAGAAAATGTATAACCACCTCCCCATGACCTTTAACAGCATTCCCTCCCTCCATAAACTGCATAACACACCTGCAGTGTGCATCATCTACAAGCTGCACTGCATCATCTCGACCAGGTTGCATTGACATCATCGTCCAAACCCACCATCTTTACCATCCAAAAAGATGAGGGTAGCAGGTGCATGGTGCATCTGCAAGCCCCCTTCCAAGTCAAACACCATCCTTACTTGGAAATATATCAGTGTTACCTAATAATTAACAGCACTGTGGGAGTACATTCACCATAGGACTTCTGCACTTTAAAATGGCAGCTCATTACCACCTTCTCAAGGGCAAATAGAAGTGGATATTAAATGCTGGCCTTGCCAGGAATGTTCATATTCTGTGAATTAATAAGGAAAGAAACAGTTTTAAGTGATCTAGCTGGTTGTTTTACATTTACAACCTATTCCAAAATAAATGGGAATTTCCAGCTATTCTCAAGTGACATTTTTTGCTGAGTTTCATTTTGAAATGGAATGGGATACTCTGAAGAGGGAAAATAATATCTATTCATTTGGCTCCCATTTCCCTGTTATCTGAAACAAGGTCTGACTTTCCAATTAAACACAGTAACATCGATACACATGGGAAGGCTAGACTTCTGTTAAACCAAGATTGGTGGAAAAAAGGTTATACACTGCTGGGGGAAGTGCTCCATTTGGTGACCCAGGAAAGAACATGAGCAATGTGAACACTGAGTTTAAGTTTTGAGATAGACAAGGGAGTCAAGGGGTATGAGGGACAGGCAGGAAAGTGGAGTTGAGACCACAATCAGATCAGCCATGATCTTATTGAATGGCAGACCAGGCTTGAAAGGCAGCATTGCCTAAAACACCTATATGCTGATCCCTACTCTGAGAAATATTAGGTTATTTTCCCAACACCTTGAGAAAAAGTTCAAACAGTTGTACTAATGAGCAAAATTTTCCAGACTTTGAATATTTTTGAGTGTTAGAACCTTGTTCATGTCCCCACCTCATTCGCAGTAGCAGTGCGCCTCTTGGCTCAATCCTCTGAAAAGCAGCCAATTAAGAACTCACTGCCAGGTTACCACCCAATTAGGGCAGAGGGTTACCTGAGAAGGTGGGGTATTGATTCTTCCATCGCCATCACCAGGGTAGCCAACAGCCTTCACTATATCTGCAGTGAGAGTGCTACTGAGGGAACGCAGCAGGAGCAGAAAGAACGCAATCCGGATGCCATTGGTCTGATGGGAGCGGCTCTCATCTCCAGTACTATCAGTCCCCGAAGCTCCTTACCTAATGATAAGACTCTGCCAGTGGAAGACCTCAGCCTTGCCATTTTTTGCCATTAAAGGTCAGAAAGACATGGGCCAGGATTTTTTGGCCCCGCTGTGGCGTGTCTCTCCCCGGCGAGTGTGAAGAGCCATTTACATCACCATTCAGGTCGGCAGAACCGTAATATCCTGCCGGGCAGCCAGGGCTGTAAAATCCTGGCCGTGAACTCTCATGCCATTCTGACCTCCTGCTGTGCAGCCATGTTCTCTGAGTTGCTGAGGTGCTGACACAGCATAGGGCCTGTGCGATGTTGGAAAACCTGCAGTGTTAGTTGAAGATTGCATTAGTTGACAACTGTTGTCAGGCAGGTTACCAACAATGGTCTCAGACCACCCCTGGGAAATGTGAAGGGAGACAGGAACAAGTCAGCAAAGTGGCCTGATGCATTTTTCTTGAATTCTGCCTGCCCTCTCCCACCTGCAAACCAACATCCAATGACCTGATAAAGTTCCTCCCAATATCCCTCAAAACCCTCAATCCCCTTTCTTGATTTCAACCTCACTCCCTGTCAAAGGTGTCAAGGCCAATTTCCAGGATAAACTGACAGCCTTAAGACTTGGAAAATACCAAATATCTTTTTGGTCTTAATTCAAAATCTGAGCTATCCAGATCCTCCTGTACTCTTGTGCTCAAATCCGGGGTATCCTGTGCAATCATAGGCAACGAGGCTGTGATGTTCTTAATGGTTTCATGTGCATTGAATAACATAAACTCATTTTGTTTTCTGGAGACAATAAATGGGTAGACTTATGAGGAACAGATGGGACTCATGCACATTAAGGTATGTTTGTCCAGTTGGCTTTTTCTGTTGTTCACAGCAACTTTATTGAGACACCAACAGCTAAGCAATAATATGTGAAAGCACCACTGTATATCATGCTGTTCTATTATTTTGCCTGCTGTAGAGCAAACTTGTGAACATTCACAATGTTGAATAGATTAAAGTCCATTGCCTTTGCTGTTTCATGTTACCCAGAGGTACTATCTGTGTGCCTGTGATTGGAAAATTTACTCTGCAGCTGTGATTAAAGTTTATTGGAGGTCTATTACGGATCAGTTGGAGGAAAATTGATAAATGTCACTTCCCATTAGGCCGATGAAAAGGATCGCTTCACTAAACATTTATGCTTTTTTGCAAATGTATCCCTTGGAAAATGCAACAATTTTCACAGTCATAATTTCTTGAGAATTCTACAAGATAAATAAACTTAAAAAAGAGCAAAATGATAGCTCAGTATTTCAACAGATCTTCAGAAGGTCACGGATTACGGTCAGTTTCAATAGTTTTGTTGCATTTTATGATGATGAGAAATGAAGTAACCCAAACCCTCCTTTCCAGCCTCATTCAGCTTGGAATTATCACTAACAATGATAAAGTGAAGGAGGTGAGTGACCTAGCAGAGTGGTTTAACATCTCATGAACCTGGTTTCAGCTCAAACTGATGGGGATATTCAGTTACCAATGGGTATGCATGAAAGAGGGTTTCTCTGGCCCAGCAGCATGTGCTGAACCACATTGTGAAGACAAGGAGAGAGTTTTACTCTTTATCTAACTGCATTATATATGCTCATGAAATACTGACACTAAGGCCTTCACATTAACTCCCCCACCCGCCACAAGCATAGAATAGGGTATGGATGGGGAGGGGGGGAGAATGGCAGGGTGGAGGGGCAGGAGTTAAAAATGGGAAACATGACTCCAATCTGCCATGTTTGAGCTTGAGGCCATGCAGAGATGAGGGATCTATTGGATTTAAATTGGGCTCCCATAATGCAGGCCTGGGGGCAGCTGGCTGGCTTCATAAAATAAGTGCCATTTCCAGCAAATGCATGGTCAGGGAAAGCAGGTGTGCTCGCTGCAGGGTCTCATGAACACCACCCTCTACTCAATCCACTAATTGTGGCATCTCTGCCCCTGTTTTAATCAACTCCACCCCTACCAGTCCTAATGGCCTCAGTCTTGTAAGATCATAAGAAGTATCAGGTGGAGTAAACCATTTGGCTTTTCAAGCCTACTCCACCCATTCAGTACAATTGTGGCTGAACTTCCACCTCAACACCACCTTCCTGCATTATCCCCATATTTTTTAATCCCCTTAGTACCTAAAAATCTAGTGGCCCCTGGCTTGAACAGACTGAATGATTGTGCATCCATAGCTGTGAGGGGTAAAGAATTCCAAAAATTCACAAATCTTTGAATGAAAATAAATTGCCCTCACCTCTGATTGACAAACATCCTGACTCGCATGGTGGACTCACCCACACTCCCAAGCCCTGAAATCCTACCTAACGTGGTGTATTAAAAATTGCATTATGCATTTTGTCTGCTTAAGGTTGCTTATACACATGTAACAGCAGAGGGAGTCTGCTGGGAAGAGATCATAAATGATCCATGTTTAACAATTCATGCCTTTCTGATTCTAAATGCCTCGGGCTAGATATATAACTGTTTCAATCCCAAGAACTTCACAATAGTGGCAAGATAGTGAAAAATAAGAAACACTGCTTTCAGACATGGAACTTTGGGAGGCTTTTGTTTACTTTCTGCAAACTGCATTTTAAGTTGGAGAGTTGGAGACACACGAGGCACTCTTGCTTGGAACTAGCAACAGGATAACTTGTTCACACACACTGACCTCATATAAATAACCATCTGGTAAAAATGAAATCTCAATTCATCACAAAAAAGTGTTATCACTGCATTGCTGATGAATATGACATTGACTGTGCTCAATCTACCTCCTTTTGATGTGAGTTCAGAATCCTCATCTATATTCTCATGTTGTCAAAAGTGCAAAACCTCTTGAATGTGTGGTGGAGGGTTTTGCACTCACAAATGACTAAACGAAAAAGGCCTTACTTTTCCACTATGGAGGTGAAGAATTGGAAGATATTTTTGAGACAATTACACTGAACTAAATGACTGAGCAAAATATGCATAAACAACTTATTTCACACACAAGAGAAATACAAAAATGGTCTTTTGACACACTAATTGTATTCAGACACATGGGAACTTCAGGAAGAGATGCCTGGTGCACTCCTCAGATTGCAAGGGGTGATGGAAGAGTCTGTCTACCCTCAGTCTGAGGTGAAAGCACTGGCATGCCAATGCACTGAGCTCAACACTGGCAATATGGCAGCCACCATGGAGAACTTTGTCCAGGACATCGGTCCTGCACTGCTAGGTGGGTTGAACTCCATTGCTGATACCATAGTTGGCCTCCAACAATGTCAACGCGAGAGGGGTGTGGGGCAGATCGATCTCACTCCAGCTACCCCTTCTCCTGAAGGAGTCAGCCACAGGAAGGAGGATAAGCAGCTCGACAAAAAGCTGGAATCAGATGTAATGGCAACTACAGAGGCATGAGGGAGGAGCTGACCAGAATTGACTGGGAGATGAGCCTAGCAGGAAAGACAGTGGAACAGCAGTGGCAGGAGTTTCTGGGAGTAATTTGGGAGACAGAGCAAAAATTCATCCCTAGGAAGAAGAAGCATACTAAAGGGAGGATGAGGCAACCATGGCTGACAAGGGAAGTCAGGGACAGCATAAAAGCTAAAGAGAAAGCATACAATGCGGCAAAGAGCAGTGGGAAACCAGGGGATTGGGAAGCCTACAAAGAGCAACAGAGGACAACTAAAAAAAAAATAAGGAGAGAGAAGATTAAATATGAGGGTAAATTAGCCAGTAATATAAAAGAAGATTGCAAGAGTTTTTTTAGATATATAAAGGGTAAGAGAGAGGCAAAGGTGGACATGGGCTGCTGGAAAATGACGCTGGAGAAGTAGTAGTGGGGAACAAAGAAATGGCGGATGAACTGAATGTGTACTTTGCGCCAGTCTTCACAGTGGGAGTCATGAGTAACATCCCCAAAGTTCAAGAGAGTCAGGGGGCAGAGGTGAGTATGGTGGCCATTACCAAGGAGAAGGTGCTGGGAAAACTGAAATGTCTGAAGGTGGATAAATCACCTGGACCAGATGGATTACACCACAGAGTTCTGAAGGAGATAGCTGAAGAGATAGTGGAGGCGTTAGTGGTGATCTTTTAGGAATCACTGGAGTCAGGGAGGGTCCCAGAGGACTGGAAAATCATTAATGTAAGCTCCCTGTTTAAGAAGGGAGTGAGGCAAAAGATGGGAAATTACAGGCCGATTAGCCTGACCTCGGTCGTTGGTAAGATTTTAAAGACCATTATTAAGGATGAGATTTCAGAATACTTGGAAGTGCATGGTAAAATCGGGCAAAGTCAGCGTGGTTTCATCAAGGGGAGGTCATGCCTGACAAATCTGTTAGAATTCTTTGAGGACGTAATGAGCAGGTTAGACAAAGGAGAGCCAATGGATGTTATCTATTTGGACTTCCCGAAGGCCTTTGACAAGGTGCCGCACAGGAGGCTGCTCAGTAAGATAAGAGCCCATGATGTTAGAGGCAAAGTACTAGCATAGATAGAAGATTGGCTGATTGGCAGGAGGCAGAGAGTGGGGTTAAGCAGGTCCTTCTCAGGATGGCAACTGGTGACTAGTGGAGTTCCGCAGGGGTCAGTGTTGGGACCACAACTTTTCACTTTATACATTAATGATCTAGATGAAGGAACTGAGGGCATCCTGGCTAAGTTTGCAGATGATACAAAGATAGGTGGAGGGACAGGTAGTATTGAGGAGGTGGGGAGGCTGCAGAAGGATTTAGACAGGTTAGGAGAATGGGCAAAGAAGTGGCAGATGGAATACAACATGGGTAAGTGTGAGGTCATGTGCTTTGGTAGGAAGAATATAGGCATAGACTATTTTCTAAATGGGGAGGGAATTCAGAAATCTGGAGTGCAAAGGGACTTGGGAGTCCTAGTCCAGGATTCTCTTAAGGTTAACTTGCAGTTTGAGTTGGTAGTTAGGAAGGCAAATGCAATGTTGGCATTTATTTCGAGAAGACTAGAATTTAAAAGCAGGGATGTGCTGCTGAGGCTTTATAAGGCTCTGGTCAGACCACATTTAGAATATTGTGAGCAATTTTGGGCCCCGTATCTCATGATGGATGTGCTGGCCCTGGAGAGGGTCCAGAGGAGATTCATGAGAATGATCCCAGAAATGAAAGGCTTAACATATGAAGAATATTTGAGGACCCTGGGTCTATACTCGACGGAGTTTAGAAGGATGAGGGGGGATCTGATTGAAGGTTACTGATTACTGAAATGCCTGGATATAGTGGACATGGGGAAGATGTTTGCATTAGTAGGAGAGACTAGGACCTGAGGGCACAGCCTCAGAGTAAAGGGAAGACCTTTTAGAACAGAGATGAGGAGAAACTTCTTTAGCTAGCGAGTGGTGAATCTATGGAATTCATTGCTACAGAAGGTTGTGGAGGCCAGATCATTGAGTGTATTTAAGACCAAGATAGATAGGTTCTTGACTGGTAAGGGGATCAAGGTTACGGGGAGAAGGCGGGAGAATGGGGTTGAGAAACTTATTTGCCATGATTGAATGGTGGAGCAGATTTGATGGGCCTAATTTCCGCTCCTATGTTTTATGGTCTTATGGACACCCCAGGGCCAGCCATCCAGGTGACTCCAGGAATGTCCAACTGATCCAAATCCCCTCTTCTTGTGACCCGATCATCTCCAGCTCCACAGGCCAAGGAGGTTGTCCAAAATAGGACAACCAAAGTTGGTCAGAGCCCTCCTGGTCTCGGCTCTCCAGAGGACGCCCATCAAGGTCAGCAAAGACAATAGGGCATAGCAGTCAGCAGGCTGCCTCCGCCTCCACTGTGGATGTCGGGGGTGCGGGGGCATCAGGATGTAGCAGCAGGGTTAGGAAGATTTAGAAGCTGTAACTCTTTCGAGTACAAACTCGTTTCCATCTGTTTCAGATGAAGTTACATTGTTTCATAGTTTGCCATTGTGAGGTTTGAACTCTTGACCTTGGGGTTACAAACCCAGTACCATAACCACTTGGCTATTTAGGCCAAGCAAGTTAAGTATAAGTAACTCTTTTGAGAACAAACATGTTTCCACTTGTTTCAGATGAAGTTACATTGTTTCATAGCTTGCCATTGTGAGATTTGAACTCTTGACCTTGGGGTTACAAACCCAGTACCATAACCACTTGACTATTCAGGCCAAGCGTTAAGAAGATGTAACTCTTTCGAGTACAAACACATTTCCATCTGTTCCTATTCAGATGGAGTTACATTGTTTCATAGTTTGCCATTAAGTATAAGTAACTCTTTCGAGTACAAACATGTTTAAATCTGTTTACGATGAAGTTACGTTGTTTCATAGTTTGCCATTGTGAGATTTGAACTCTTGATAATCTTTCAAATGAAAACCAAATCAACAAACTTGGGATAAATCAGGCACAGCCCCTAATTCAGGTCAGCTGTAAAACCAAGAACAAAGTTTAAAGGAAACTTACAAACTTTAAATCAAAATGTGATTAAAGGGGTCAACAAAACACCCCAGTCCCCGCGGTGCCCACCGAGCACGGAAGGCCTCGAGAGTGCCAGCAGACACCGCGTGCTCCTTCTCCAGGGACATCCGGCAGCGAACGTAGCCACGGAAGAGGGACAAACAATCGGGCGGGACTCCCCCGTCGATCGCCCGCTGCCTGGACCTGTTAATGGCCAACTTGGCCAGGCCCAGGAGCAGGTTCACGAGGAGGTCCTCCTCCTTCCCGACCCCCTTCCACACCGGGTGCCCATAGATCAGGAGCGTGGGGCTGAAGTGCAAACAAAACATCAATAAAAGGTTTTTCAAATAACTAAAAAGGGAGTGCAGCCTACAACACCCTATGTATACATGGTCCACGGACTCCACAAGACCGCAAAAAGGGCACGTGTCCTGAGAGTCCGTGAACCTATGCATCCTCTTATTATAAGGGACTGCTGCATGCAACACCCTCCAACCCAGGTCCCCAATAGAAAAGGGGAGGACACCTCCGTAGAGGGCCTCCCATCGGGGGCCTCCGCTGCCGGACGGCAACAAGGCACGCCAGGGCGTGTCCGGTCGACGGACAAGGGCGAGAAAATGGAAGGTGTGCAGCAGCAGTCCGTACAAAAAGCCCCTCTTTGCCATGCCAAAAGGCACAGAGGGCATGTCCCCGAGGCGGCTCATATTGCGGGGAACCAGCACCCGAGGGAGGGTTCGGGGCTTGGGGCCAATGTGGAATCCCGTCCGAACAGGGGAACGCTCAGACGGAAGACCACCGCGCACCTGGGCCACCTCAAGACCCAAAATAACGTCGGGTCCGAGCACGAACGTTCTCAGGTCTTGGATGGCATCGGCTGCGACGTGAACACTCACAGACGCGCGTCGCGCCAACTCCTGCGGGAGCATCCAGCCCAGTCCTCCGCCACCCAGCACGTCCCCGATCCTGGTCACCCCTGCGGCCACAGCCCTCCTCTCTGCCAACCACTGAAAAGGACGGAGGGGCGGATTCCTGAGCAGCGGCTCTCTGACCATAGCCGCTACTCCTGACGGGGGAGAGCTGCGTCGCGAGGCGACCACTTTCCAGACTTTGATCAGGTCCTGGTAAAAGACGGGCAACGCCTGCAAGGAGCCACCGAGGCCCAGCTGTTCTATAAACAGGAGCTGCACGTCATAATTCAGGCCGTGCACCTGACGGAAGAAATACGTCATCAGGGCACACCATCTAGGAGGAGGCTCGACGTAGAGGTATCGCTGCAGGGTCTGAAGGCGGAAAGTCGCCACCTGTGTGCGTAGGCACACTAGCGCCTGACCACCCTCCCTAAGCAGGAGACTCAGAACCTCGGCAGCGACCCAGTGCAATCTTTTGTCCCAGAAGAAGTCGACTAACAATCTCTGGATTCTTGTGACAAAGTCCGGGGGAGGGGTCAAAGTGACCAGCCGATACCACAACATGGCAGCGATCAGCTGGTTTATGACCAGAACTCGACCTCGGTAAGATAACACTCGGAGCAGTCCTGTCCAGCGCCGCAGGCGAGCGGTGACTTTCGTCTCCAGTTCCTGCCAGTTTGCCGGCCAGGATTCCTCAGCGGGGCAGAGATGGACCCCCAGGTAGAGGAGGCTGGTCCTGCTCCAGGTGAAAGGCCTGAGCTCCTCGGGTAGGGGATCCATCTGCCACTGACCGACCAGGAGTCCAGAACATTTACCCCAGTTGATCCTGGCAGAAGAAGCGGCAGAGTAGACCTCCTGGCACTCGCGCATCCTCCGCAGGTCAGCCGGGTCACTAAACATAAGGAGCACGTCATCGGCGTAAGCCGAAAGGACCACCCCGATGCCCGGCCCGCGCAGAACCAAGCCCGACAACCTCCTCCGCAAGAGGCACAGGAAAGGCTCCACGCAAATAGAATACAACTGGCCAGACAGGGGGCAGCCCTGACGTACCCCTCTCCCAAAGCGAAGGGGCGCCATCAGGGACCCGTTAACCTTCACTAGACACTCCGCGGCGGTGTACAGAAGTCGGATCCGGGCGACAAAATGCGTCCCGAACCCGAAAGTTCGCAGAGTTCCGACTAAGTATTCGTGATCCACCCTGTCGAACGCCTTCTCCTGATCGAGAGACAGGAAGGTGCTCGACAGACCAGCCCTCTGGGAATGGTGGATGATGTCCCGGACCAGATGGATGTTATCATAAATGGTTCGGTCCGGGACGGTGTAGGACTGGTCAGGGTGGATCATGTAGTCCAGCACGGTGCCGAGCCGAGAAGACATGGCTCGGGCGAAGATTTTGTAGTCCGTGCTGAGGAGGGAGACCGGGCGCCAGTTTTTAAGAAGGCGGAGATCCCCCTTCTTCGGCAGCAGGGCAATCACGGCCCTGCGCCACGAAAGGGGCATCTCCCCGGTAGCAATGCTCTCCCCCAGGACCCCCGCGAAGTCGCTCCCCAAGACGTCCCAGAACGCCCTGAAGAACTCCACGGTCAGCCCGTCTAGTCCCGGGGTTTTGCCCCTAGAAAGACCGTCGAGTGCGCCGGTCAGCTCCCCCAGACTTATAGGGGAGTCGAGCTTTCCGGCGCACTCCGGGCCGACCTGCGGCACGTCCTCCCACAAAACTCTGCAAGCTTCCTCACTGGACGGATCCGGAGAGAACAGGGCAGTGTAGTAATCTCGGGCAATGGCCCTGATGCCCTCCGGATCCGAGACAAGGGATCCGTCGTCGGCCAGCAGCGTAAAGAGCTGCTTACGGACCCCGTGCCTTTTTTCCAGTGAGTAGAAGAAGGGAGAGCCACGGTCCATCTCCTTAAGGAAACAGATCCGCGACCTCACGAACGCGCCCCGAGACCCGACCAGTTGCAGGTCCCGCAGCGCGCCCTTCTTCTCATCGTACACCGACCGCAGGGCCGGGTCCGCGTCGGGCTGACGGAGACTTGCCTCCAGGTCGAGCACCTCCTTCTCCAACTCCTCGACCCTGGATTTGCGTCTCTTTGTCGACCCCTTCGCGTACTCTTGACAGAAAACCCGGACGTGAGTCTTCCCCACGTCCCACCATAGCCTCAAGGAGGGGAAGCCTCCCCCCTTCCTTCTCCAGCCGGCCCAGAAGCGACGGAACGAGTCCAGGAACCGCTGGTCTTCCAACAACAGGTTATTAAAATGCCAGTACGCGGACCCCGTCCGAGCGCAGAACGAAGTGAGCTCCGCCCACACCAGACGGTGGTCCGTGCACGGAGCCTGCTGTATAGAAGCAGCCGGAACGCAGGACACGTACGCCTTTGAAACGTAAATGCGGTCGAGTCTGGACGCTCCGACTCCAGGTGACACAAAGGTGAACACGCTGGAGTCAGGATGGAGATTTCGCCAGACGTCCACTAAGTCGAAGGACCTGACCAGGTCCCGCAACTTACTCACACCTCGCGTGCAGTGCGGGGTACCGTGACGGTTCCGGACCCCGAGGGTGCAATTGAAATCCCCCCCGAGGACGATGCACTCGCCAGCGTCGATGGAGCTGAGATGAGTGGACACTTCTTCAAAGAAGCTCGCTTGCTGCTGCGTGCCCAGGGGAGCGTACACATTCACAAAGTGAAGTACTGCCCCCCCCCAGACGCACAGTCAGGTGCAGCAACCGGCCTGGCACCGGCTCCTTGACCCCCAAGATCTCCGGCTGAAAATGCGGGCCCAACAAGATAGCCACCCTGCCAGAATTGGAGGCTAGGTGACTCATGTAGACCCCCCCTCGCCACTCCAGGAGCCACGTGGCTTCGTCTCCCGGAACGGTATGGGTTTCTTGCAGGAAGCACAACGCATACTTCCCGTCCCTGAGGACCGAGAAGTTCTGGAACCTGCGCTGTGCGGCCCTGCTGCCGCGGATGTTGAGGCTGGCTATAGTCGTCTTCATTGTCAAAGGTACATCAAACCTTCACCTTAAGTCATTAAAAAGAAGAAGAGGACTTTTTAGTCCTTCCTCTCCTTCAGGAGCCCAGCGAGAAACATTTGGACCCTCCGCCGCGCGTTCCTATCCAACTCAGGAGACTTGAGAGCCTCGCGAGTGGACCAGAACACCAGCGGAAAAGAATGCCACCGGTCCAAGGCCAACTGAACCCTGTCTCGGCGACCGCGATGACTCGCCAAAAAGTCCCGGAGTTCCCTTGGGGGGATGAGTGGGGAGTCAGTGGAGGGCACCAGGGGATCCACCGCCTCGCTTGAGAGCGACTCAGCGCTCACCACGGACACCCCGTCCTCCTCCAGGTAGTCGCCTCCAGCTTCCGACCCCTCCCCCGCATTGAGTACGGGGGCTGATTGGGAGCTGCCAGCTGGCCCCACCTGTACCTCGATCCCACCCCCAGGATCAAGGCCAGAGGGGTCCTCTCTGGTCTCCTCTAAAGGTTTTGGGTCAGAGGGCAGCGGCAGTTCTGATGCCCGCTCTCCTCCCGGCACCGGGTCATCCGGGGAGCTCAGGACAAGCTCCTGACCTAAAACTAGGACGCCTGGTGCTAAGGTTTGGGAGGGAGCGGGAAGGCCTTCCTTTTCACCGCCACCCAATGACCCGTTAACATTTTTTAAATTTTGAAAGCTACAGTCCCCCGACGAGCCAGAAGGTACCTCGGGGGTATCGAGGGTCTCTGAGTCGGGCACCACCTCAAGGGAGGTGCCTTCAGTGACCCCCGAGGGGCCCTGTTCAGGGGACTGCAGCAGGTTGACGGGGGTAACAGTGGTGGGAGTCGGTGCAGGGGTTTTGAGTTCCCCCAGAGGACAGGGCGAGATTTTACTTGAGGGAAACGCTACCACCTCTTCATCGGGGGAAGGGACACACCCAACTTCTTCAGTTTGGGCATCACCCACCTCCTCCTCCGAAGCGTGACGTCTCTTCCGGGTCAGGCTGGGGGCTAGGGAAACCTCCATTTCCGAGGCCCCCTCCTCCATGTCCAGCCCTCCTGGACACTCCACCCTCTGGGTTTTGGGTGTTAGATTCCCCGGCTCGGAGTCCCGCGTCTTTTCCCCGCCGGCCCCGGGACCACGCGCAGGGACGACGCCGGGCCCAGCACTCGGCGCCTTAGCACCCACGGGCCCGGGAGCACACGCGGACACGACGCCGGGGCCGGATGATGTCTTTTCCCCCGAGCCGGTGCTTGCAGGTGTTTGGGGGTTTTGGGGCGTTTCAGGGGCCGCCTCCAGGTTGCGGGTCTTCCTCCGCGCCTTCTTATGGCGCGGGGGCTCTCCCCCCGCCTCACCGGCAGCCGAGATGGCAGTGGCCGCCGGCGTCGCTTCCCCTTGCGGGGAGGGAGATGGAGTGGTGGCGGGGGGAGGAGGGGCGGTGCCAGCCGTGGCCGCTTGGGTGGGGCTCGTGGCCTTGGAGGCGGGGCAGTTCTTCCTCACGTGCCCCGCCTCTTTACAAGCATGGCACCGCACACCCTCCACGGTCCAGAAGACCCGAAAGGCGGTCCCCTCAAAATTGATAATGAAGGCCCCCTCCAGGCACTCCTCCTGGGCCAAGCGGACAAATACCTGGCGCCGGAACGAGTACACGTGGCGGAGGGCCGAGTCTTTGAGGCCGAGCGGGATTGGTGCAACCCCCGACCTGACCTCCCCCAATTTATTAAGGTGGGGGAGGAGGAGCTCACTGGATAGAATAGGCGGAACGTTCGAAATAATAATTCTCTGGGCGGTGGCCTCAAGGGGGTCCACCGCCAGAAATTCCCGCCCACAGTGAGTCCTTTTTGCAGTGCGAGGTGCACCGCCCGCTCGGACCTCAAGAAGAATATGGCCTTCCCATACATTTTAGAGGCCGCGACAATGGCTGAGGGGCCGACGACCCCAGCCATAGCCTTTACGCAGGCTTCTATTGTCATTTCAGGGTGAGCATAGCTCTTTACCCCAAGGGCCCTGGTGAGGAGGCGGAATGGTGACAGGGCAGCGGGAGCAGCTGGAGCCGCAGAAGCAACCACCCCCGCATAGGTTTTCTTTTTTTGAGGCCCTGCCACCGGTGACAAAACCGCCTCCATATTAGCCCTCGAGGGCCCGGCCACAGGTGATGGTGAATTGGCCTTAGGGCCAGAGCCACGCCCACCCCGGGAAGGATTGGCCATTTTGTTTTTTTCTTTTTATATAATTTTTTTATATATATAGGGTGGAAAGGGGGTGGGGGAGAGAGGTAGAAACAACCTCCCCTCTTTTAGGCAGGAGAGGAGAGGAGTGAGAGGAGTAAAAGACAGGGAGGCACAGGAGGGAAAGAGGTAAATGTCCAGGTGGGTGTCCTCGATGTTGGATGGACGGTGGGTGGGGGCCTGATGTTCTTCAGGCAGGGGGAGGCGATGTCTTCACCAGCTATTGCTGGCCTTACTGGGAAAAGGGCTGGGTTGAGGGGAGGGGTGGCAGAAAGATGGTTTCAGCACACACACACACCCTCACTCTCTTCCTTCCCCAACTCCTCTGGCAGTCTTCTTGCCTCCCCCTACAAAACACAGTCCTTAATTGCCCCCACCTTAAACAAAAATACACAGTTCAGACACCCACCTAGGATGTTGTTTTTCAACTCAGTCCTGGCCTCCTGGCCTTCCTGTCCTGTAGCAACAGCAGCAACTGTTCTCTTCTCTCCCTCTCTCTCCTTTGGCACCACAGGGGCAAGGCAGCAGCAGCAGCACTGGAGGAGCAGCAGCAGAAGCAGCAGCAGCAGCAGCAGAAGCAACAACCCCAAAGCAGCAGCAGTTGTTCCACTCTCCCTCTCTCTCCCCCGGCCCAAACAGGGGCAAGGCAGCAGCAGCAGCACTGGAGGAGCAGCAGCAGAAGCAGCAGCAGCACACAGCAGAAGCAACAACCCCAAAGGCAGCAGCAGAAACAGTTGAAACACTGAGGAGCAGCAACACCAACACCACACACCTTCTCTCCTCAGTATCAGGAAACCAACTGAATCCACAATTACCTCCACGAGATCGTTAAGAAAATGAACTCTTGATACTCTTTTGAGTAAACCTGTTTCCATCTGTTTCAGATGAAGTTAAAAAACAAAAACAGAATTACCTGGAAAAACTCAGCAGGTCTGGCAGCATCGGCGGAGAAGAAAAGAGTTGACGTTTCGAGTCCTCATGACCCTTCGACAGAACTTGAGTTCGAGTCCAGGAAAGAGCTGAAATATAAGCTGGTTTAAGGTGTGTGTGTGGGGGGCGGAGAGATAGAGAGACAGAGAGGTGGAGGGGGTTGGTGTGGTTGTAGCGACAAACAAGCAGTGATAGAAGCAGATCATCAAAAGATGTCAACAACAATAGTACAATAGAACACATAGGTGTTAAAGTTAAAGTTGGTGATATTATCTAAACGAATGTGCTAATTAAGAATGGATGGTAGGGCACTCAAGGTATAGCTCTAGTGGGTTTTTTTTTTATTTTATATAATGGAAATAGGTGGGAAAAGGAAAATCTTTATAATTTATTGGGAAAAAAAAAAGGGGGGAAACAGAAAGGGGGTGGGGATGGGGGAGGGGACTCACGACCTAAAGTTGTTGAATTCAATATTCAGTCCGGAAGGCTGTAAAGTCCCTAGTCGGAAGATGAGGTGTTGTTCCTCCAGTTTGCGTTGGGCTTCACTGGAACAATGCAGCAAGCCAAGGACAGACATGTGGGCAAGAGAGCAGGGTGGAGTGTTAAAATGGCAAGCGACAGGGAGGTTTGGGTCATTCTTGCGGACAGACCGCAGGTGTTCTGCAAAGCGGTCGCCCAGTTTACGTTTGGTCTCTCCAATGTAGAGGAGACCACATTGGGAGCAACGAATGCAGTAGACTAAGTTGGGGGAAATGCAAGTGAAATGCTGCTTCACTTGAAAGGAGTGTTTGGGTCCTTGGACGGTGAGGAGAGAGGAAGTGAAGGGGCAGGTGTTGCATCTTTTGCGTGGGCAAGGGGTTGTGCCATAGGAGGGGGTTGAGGAGTAGGGGGTGATGGAGGAGTGGACCAGGGTGTCCCGGAGGGAGCGATCCCTACGGAATGCCGATAAGGGGGGTGAAGGGAAGATGTGTTTGGTAGTGGCATCATGCTGGAGTTGGCGGAAATGGCGGAGGATGATCCTTTGAATGCGGAGGCTGGTGGGGTGATAAGTGAGGACAAGGGGGACCCTATCATGTTTCTGGGAGGGAGGAGAAGGAGTGAGGGCGGATGCGCGGGAGATGGGCCGGACACGGTTGAGGGCCCTGTCAACGACCGTGGGTGGAAAACCTCGGTTAAGGAAGAAGGAGGACATGTCAGAGGAACTGTTTTTGAATGTAGCATCATCGGAACAGATGCGACGGAGGCGAAGGAACTGAGAGAATGGGATGGAGTCCTTACAGGAAGTGGGGTGTGAGGAGCTGTAGTCGAGATAGCTGTGGGTGTCGGTGGGTTTGTAATGGATATTGGTGGACAGTCTATCACCAGAGATTGAGACAGAGAGGTCAAGGAAGGGAAGGGAAGTGTCAGAGATGGACCACGTGAAAATGATGGAGGGGTGGAGATTGGAAGCAAAATTAATAAATTTTTCCAAGTCCTGACGAGAGCATGAAGCAGCACCAAAGTAATCATCGATGTACCGGAGAAAGAGTTGTGGAAGGGGGCCGGAGTAGGACTGCAACAAGGAATGTTCCACATACCCCATAAAGAGACAGGCATAGCTGGGGCCCATGCGGGTACCCATAGCCACACCTTTTATTTGGAGGAAGTGAGAGGAGTTGAAGGAGAAATTGTTCAGCGTGAGAACAAGTTCAGCCAGACGGAGGAGAGTAGTGGTGGATGGGGATTGTTCGGGCCTCTGTTCGAGGAAGAAGCTAAGGGCCCTCAGACCATCCTGGTGGGGGATGGAGGTGTAGAGGGATTGGACGTCCATGGTGAAGAGGAAGCGGTAGGGGCCAGGGAACTGGAAATTGTTGATGTGACGTAAGGTGTCAGAGGAATCACGGATGTAGGTGGGAAGGGACTGGACAAGGGGAGAGAGAAGGGAGTCAAGATAACGAGAAATGAGTTCTGTGGGGCAGGAGCAAGCTGAGACGATCGGTCTACCGGGGCAGTTCTGTTTGTGGATTTTGGGTAGGAGATAGAAGCGGGCCGTCCGAGGTTGGGCAACTATCAGGTTGGAAGCTGTGGGAGGGAGATCCCCAGAGGAGATGAGGTCAGTGACAGTCCTGGAAACAATGGCTTGATGTTCAGTGGTGGGGTCATGGTCCAGGGAGAGGTAGGAGGAAGTGTCTGCGAGTTGACGCTCAGCCTCCGCGTGGTAGAGGTCAGTGCGCCAGACAACAACAGCACCACCCTTGTCAGCGGGTTTGATGACAATGTCAGGGTTGGACCTGAGAGAATGGAGTGCAGTAAGTTCAGAGAGAGACAGGTTAGAATGGGTGAGAGGAGCAGAGAAATTGAGACGACTAATGTCGCGCCGACAGTTCTCAATGAAAAGATCGAGAGAAGGTAAGAATCCAGAGGGAGGGGTCCAGGTGGAGGGAGAATATTGAAGATGGGTAAAAGGATCCGTTGAACTGGGAGAGGACTCCTGCCCAAAGAAGTGAGCCCGGAGACGAAGACGGCGGAAGAAGAGTTCAGTATCATGCCGAGCCCGAAATTCATTGAGGTGAGGGCGTAAGGGTATGAAACTAAGTCCTTTGCTGAGCACTGAACGTTCAGCATCGGAGAGGGGAAGGTCAGGGGGTATAGTGAATACACGGCTGGGGCTGGGATTGGAAGATGGGGTGGGGACGGAGGGACAGGCAGGGGTGGAGGGTCCTAGATGGGTGTTGGTGTCGATGAGTTGTTGGAGCTTGCGTTCCTTAGCACTTGAGAGAAAGAGAAAAAGTTTCTTGTTGAGGCGTCGGATGAGCCGAAGGATAAAATGAAACTGGGGGCACGCGCAGCTTTGAAAAAGGGTACGGCGGTGCTGCTGGAGGGAGAGGTCGAGTGTGTTCATATGGCGGCGCATGGCACTGAGAGTGGATTTCAGAATGTGACGGGAACAGCAGTCCGAGAAACGTTTTATGTCCCGGAGATACCTGTAATCCTGGGTGGGTTCGAAACATGAGGGGTGGAATTTCAGTTGAAATCCATGTGGGGTAAGTCGGAGACGGAGACAGTCACTGAGAAAGGAGATATGGCTGTGAAAGCGGGTTTTAGTAAACACCTTGTCAAACACTAGGAGAGAAATGGAAAGCAATGAAGGTGAACAAGGCAACAGAGAAATCCGGAAATCTTGTCGCAGAGAGGAACAGAACTTCTTCAAGGAGGTAGGCATTTCTTGAAGAGCAGTGGCAGTCAATTAAACACAGAGAAAAAAACAAAAAAACTGCGGATGCTGGATGAAGTTACATTGTTTCATAGTTTGCCATTGTGAGATTTAACTCTTGATACTCTTTTGAGTAAACCTGTTTCCATCTGTTTCAGATGAAGTTACATTGTTTCATAGTTTGCCATTGTGAGATTTGAACTCTTGATACTCTTTTGAGTAAACCTGTTTCCATCTGTTTCAGATGAAGTTACATTGTTTCATAGTTTGCCATTGTGAGATTTGAACTCTTGATACTCTTTCGAGTACAAACCTGTTTCCATCTGTTTCAGATGAAGTCACATTGTTCCATAGTTTGCCATTGTGAGATTTGAACTCTTGATCTTGGGGTTACAAACCCAGTACCATAACCACTTGGCTATTTAGGCCAATCCTTGACTAGATGTAACTCTTTCGAGTACAAACCCGTTTCCATCTGTTTCAGATGAAGTTACATTGTTTCATAGTTTGCCATTGTGAGATTTGAACTCTTGATGGTCTTTAGGACATTTTACCAAGACTTTGCACACAAATGTGTACTTTTTTGAAGTGTTGTAACTCTTTCAAGTACAAACCCATTTCCATCTGTTTCAGATGTTGTTTCATAGTTTGCCATTGTGAGATTTGAACTCTTGATACTCTTTTGAGTAAACCTGTTTCCATCTGTTTCAGATGAAGTTACATTGTTTCATAGTTTGCCATTGTGAGATTTGAACTCTTGATCTTAGGGTTACAAACCCAGTACCATAACCACTTGGCCATTTAGGCCAACACATTTCCATCTGTTCCTATTCAGATGAAGTTACATTATTTCGTAGTTTGCCAGTGTGAGATTTGAACTCTTGATAATCTTTTAAATGAAAATCAAATCAACAAAATTGGGATAAATCAGGCACAGCCCCTAATTCAGGTCAGCTGTAAAACCAAGAAAAAAAGTTTAAAGGAAACTTACAAACTTTAAATCAAAATGTGATTAAAGGGGTCAACAAAACACCCCAGTCCCCGCGGTGCCCACCGAGCACGGAAGGCCTCGAGAGTGCCAGCAGACACCGCGTGCTCCTTCTCCAGGGACATCCGGCAGCGAACGTAGCCACGGAAGAGGGACAAACAATCGGGCGGGACTCCCCCGTCGATTGCCCGCTGCCTGGACCTGTTAATGGCCAACATGGCCAAAATGAACTCTTGATACTCTTTTGAGTAAACCTATTTCCATCTGTTTCAGATGAAGTTACATTGTTTCATAGTTTGCCATTGTGAGATTTGAACTCTTGATAATCTTTTAAATGAAAACCAAATCAACAAAATTGGGATAAATCAGGCACAGCCCCTAATTCAGGTCAGCTGTAAAACCAAGAACAAAGTTTTAAAGGAAACTTACAAACTTTAAATCAAAATGTGATTAAAGGGGTCAACAAAACACCCCAGTCCCCGCGGTGCCCACCGAGCACGGAAGGCCTCGAGAGTGCCAGCAGACACCGCGTGCTCCTTCTCCAGGGACATCCGGCAGCGAACGTAGCCGCGGAAGAGGGACAAACAATCGGGCGGGACTCCCCCGTCGATCGCCCGCTGCCTGGACCTGTTAATGGCCAACTTGGCCAGGCCCAGGAGCAGGTTCACGAGGAGGTCCTCCTCCTTCCCGACCCCCTTCCGCACCGGGTGCCCATAGATCAGGAGCGTGGGGCTGAAGTGCAAACAAAACATCAATAAAAGGTTTTTCAAATAACTAAAAAGGGAGTGCAGCCTACAACACCCTATGTATACATGGTCCACGGACTCCACAAGACCGCAAAAAGGGCACGTGTCCTGAGAGTCCGCGAACCAATGCATCCTCTTATTATAAGGGACTGCTGCATGCAACACCCTCCAACCCAGGTCTCCGATAGAAAGGGGGAGGACACCTCCGTAGAGGGCCTCCCATCGGGGGCTTCCGCCGCCGGACGGCAACAAGGCACGCCAGGGCGTGTCCGGTCGACGGACAAGGGCGAGAAAATGGAAGGTGTGCAGCAGCAGTCCGTACAAAAAGCTCCTCTTTGCCGTGCCAAAAGGCACAGAGGGCATGTCCCCGAGGCGGCTCATATTGCGGGGCACCAGCACCCGAGGGAGGGTTCGGGGCTTGGGGCCAATGTGGAATTCCGTCCGAACAGGGGAACGCTCAGACGGAAGACCACCGCGCACCTGGGCCACCTCAAGACCCAAAATAACGTCGGGTCCGAGCACGACCGTTCTCAGGTCTTGGATGGCATCGGCTGCGACCTGGACACTCACAGACGCGCGTCGCGCCAACTCCTGCGGGAGCATCCAGCCCAGTCCTCCGCCACCCAGCACGTCCCCGATCCTGGTCACCCCTGCGGCCACAGCCCTCCTCTCCGCCAACCACTGAAAAGGACGGAGGGGCGGATTCCTGAGCAGCGGCTCTCTGACGATAGCCGCTACTCCTGACGGGGGAGAGCTGCGTCGCGAGGCGACCACTTTCCAGACTTTGATCAGGTCCTGGTAAAAGACGGGCAACGCCTGCAAGGAGCCACCGAGGCCCAGCTGTTCTATAAACAGGAGCTGCACGTCATAATTCAGGCCGTGCACCTGACGGAAGAAATACGTCATCAGGGCACACCATCTAGGAGGAGGCTCGACGTAGAGGTATCGCTGCAGGGTCTGAAGGCGGAAAGTCGCCACCTGTGTGCGTAGGCACACTAGCGCCTGACCACCCTCCCTAAGCGGGAGACTCAGAACCTCGGCAGCGACCCAGTGCAATCTTTTGTCCCAGAAGAAGTCGACTAACAATCTCTGGATTCTTGTGACAAAGTCCGGGGGAGGGGTCAAAGTGACCAGCCGATACCACAACATGGCGGCGATCAGCTGGTTTATGACCAGAACTCGACCCCGGTAAGATAGCACTCGGAGCAGTCCTGTCCAGCGCCGCAGGCGAGCGGTGACTTTCGTCTCCAGTTCCTGCCAGTTTGCCGGCCAGGATTCCTCAGCGGGGCAGAGATGGACCCCCAGGTAGAGGAGGCTGGTCCTGCTCCAGGTGAAAGGCCTGAGCTCCTCGGGTAGGGGATCCATCTGCCACTGACCGACCAGGAGTCCAGAACACTTACCCCAGTTGATCCTGGCAGAAGAAGCGGCAGAGTAGACCTCCTGGCACTCGCGCATCCTCCGCAGGTCAGCCGGGTCACTAAACATAAGGAGCACGTCATCGGCGTAAGCCGAAAGGACCACCCCGATGCCCGGCCCGCGCAGAACCAATCCCGACAACCTCCTCCGCAAGAGGCGCAGGAAAGGCTCCACGCAAATAGAATACAACTGGCCAGACAGGGGGCAGCCCTGACGTACCCCTCTCCCAAAGCGAAGGGGCGCCGTCAGGGACCCGTTAACCTTCACTAGACACTCCGCGGCAGTGTACAGAAGTCGGATCCGGGCGACAAAATGCGTCCCGAACCCGAAAGCTCGCAGAGTTCCGAGTAAGTATTCGTGATCCACCCTGTCGAACGCCTTCTCCTGATCGAGAGACAGGAAGGCGCTCGACAGACCAGCCCTCTGGGAATGGTGGATGATGTCCCGGACCAGATGGATGTTATCATAAATGGTTCGGTCCGGGACGGTGTAGGACTGGTCAGGGTGGATCATGTGGTCCAGCACGGTGCCGAGCCGAGAAGACATGGCTCGGGCGAAGATTTTGTAGTCCGTGCTGAGGAGGGAGACCGGGCGCCAGTTTTGAAGAAGGCGGAGATCCCCCTTCTTCGGTAGCAGGGCAATCACGGCCCTGCGCCACGAAAGGGGCATCTCCCCGGTAGCAATGCTCTCCCCCAGGACCCCCGCGAAGTCGCTCCCCAAGACGTCCCAGAACGCCCTGAAGAACTCCACGGTCAGCCCGTCTAGTCCCGGGGTTTTGCCCCTAGAAAGACCGTCGAGTGCGCCGGTCAGCTCCCCCAGACTTATAGGGGAGTCGAGCTTTCCGGCGCACTCCGGGCCGACCTGCGGCAGGTCCTCCCACAAAACTCTGCAAGCTTCCTCACTGGACGGATCCGGAGAGAAAAGGGCAGTGTAGTAATCTCGGGCAATGGCCCTGATGCCCTCCGGATCCGAGACAAGTGATCCGTCGTCGGCCAGCAGCGTAAAGAGCTGCTTACGGACCCCGTGCCTTTTTTCCAGTGAGTAGAAGAAGGGAGAGCCACGGTCCATCTCCTTAAGGAAACAGATCCGCGACCTCACGAACGCGCCCCGAGACCCGACCAGTTGCAGGTCCCGCAGCGCGCCCTTCTTCTCATCGTACACCGACCGCAGGGCCGGGTCCGCGTCGGGCTGACGGAGACGTGCCTCCAGGTCCAGCACCTCCTTCTCCAACTCCTCGACCCTGGATTTGCGTCTCTTTGTCGACCCCTTCGCGTACTCTTGACAGAAAACTCGGACGTGAGTCTTGCCCACGTCCCACCATAGCCTCAAGGAGGGGAAGCCTCCCCGCTTCCTTCTCCAGCCGGCCCAGAAGCGACGGAACGAGTC
This sequence comes from Carcharodon carcharias, assembly GCF_017639515.1. Taxonomy (NCBI): domain Eukaryota; kingdom Metazoa; phylum Chordata; class Chondrichthyes; order Lamniformes; family Lamnidae; genus Carcharodon; species Carcharodon carcharias. Next base: position 128,837,800 of record NC_054474.1, read on the forward strand.
CAGGAACCGCTGGTCTTCTAACAACAGGTTATTAAAATGCCAGTACGTGGACCCCGTCCGAGCGCAGAACGAAGTGAGCCCCGCCCACACCAGACGGTGGTCCGTGCACGGAACCTGCTGTATAGAAGCAGCCGGAACGCAGGACACGTACGCCTTCGAAAAGTAAAGGCGGTCGAGTCTGGACGCTCCGACTCCAGGTGACACAAAGGTGAACACGCTGGAGTCAGGATGGAGATTTCGCCAGACGTCCACTAAGTCGAAGGACCTGACCAGGTCCCGCAACTTACTCACACCTCGCGTGCAGTGCGGGGTACCGTGACGGTCCCGGACCCCGAGGGTGCAATTGAAATCCCCCCCGAGGACGATGCACTCGCCAGCGTCGATGGAGCCGAGATGAGTGGACACTTCTTCAAAGAAGCTCGCTTGCTGCTGCGTGCCCAGGGGAGCGTACACATTCACAAAGTGAAGCACCGCCCCCCCCAGACGCACAGTCAGGTGCAGCAACCGGCCTGGCACTGGCTCCTTGACCCCCAAGATCTCCGGCTGAAAATGCGGGGCCAACAAGATAGCCACCCCGCCAGAATTGGAGGCTAGGTGACTCATGTAGACCCCCCCTCGCCACTCCAGGAGCCACGTGGCTTCGTCTCCCGGAACGGTATGGGTTTCTTGCAGGAAGCACAACGCATACTTCCCGTCCCTGAGGACCGAGAAGTTCTGGAACCTGCGCTGTGCGGCCCTGCTGCCGCGGATGTTGAGGCTGGCTATAGTCGTCTTCATTGTCAAAGGTACATCAAATCTTCACCTTAAGTCATTAAAAAGAAGAAGAGGACTTTTTAGTCCTTCCTCTCCTTCAGGAGCCCAGCGAGAAACGTTTGGACCCTCCGCCGCGCGTTCCTATCCAACTCAGGAGACTTGAGAGCCTCGCGAGTGGACCAGAACACCAGCGGAAAAGAATGCCACCGGTCCAAGGCCAACTGAACCCTGTCTCGGCGACCGCGATGACTCGCCAAAAAGTCCCGGAGTTCCCTTGGGGGGATGAGGGGGGAGTCAGTGGAGGGCACCAGGGGATCCACCGCCTCGCTTGAGAGCGACTCAGCGTAATCTCCAGCGCTCACCACGGACACCCCGTCCTCCTCCAGGTCGTCGCCTCCAGCTTCCGACCCCTCCCCCGCATTGAGTACGGGGGCTGATTCGGAGCTGCCAGCTGGCCCCACCTGTACCTCGATCCCACCCCCAGGATCAAGGCCAGAGGGGTCCTCTCTGGTCTCCTCTAAACGTTTTGGGTCAGAGGGCAGCGGCAGTTCTGATGCCCGCTCTCCTCCCGGCACCGGGTCGTCCGGGGAGCTCAGGACAAGCTCCTGACCCAAAACTAGAACGCCCGGTGCTAAGGTTTGGGAGGGAGCGGGAAGGCCTTCCTTTTCGCCGCCACCCAATGACCCGTTAACATTTTTTAAATTTTGCAAGTTACAGTCCCCCGATGAGCCAGAAGGTACCTCGGGGGTATCGAGGGTCTCTGAGTCGGGCACCACCTCAAGGGAGGTGCCTTCAGTGACCCCCGAGGGGCCCTGTTCAGGGGACTGCAGCAGGTTGACAGGGGTAATAGTGGTGGGAGTCGGTGCAGGGGTTTTGAGTTCCCCCAGAGGACAGGGCGAGATTTTACTTGGTGGAGACGCCACCACCTCTTCATCGGGGGAAGGGACACACCCAACTTCTTCAGTTTGGGCATCACCCACCTCCTCCTCCGAAGCGTGACGTCTCTTCCGGGTCAGGCTGGGGGCTAGGGAGACCTCCATTTCCGAGGCCCCCTCCTCCTTGTCCAGCCCTCCCGGACACTCCACCCTCTGGGTTTTGGGTGTTAGATACCCCGGCTCGGGGTCCCGCGTCCCTTCCCCGCCGGCCCCGGGAGCACGCGCAGGGACGACGCCGGGCCCAGCACTCGGCGCCTTAGCACCCACGGGCCCGGGAGCACACGCGGACACGACGCCGGGGCCGGATGTTGTCTTTTCCCCCGAGCCGGTGCTTGCAGGTGTTTGGGGGGTTTGGGGCGTTTCAGGGGCCGCCTCCAAATTTCGGGTCTTCCTCCGCGCCTTCTTACGGCGCGGGGGCTCTCCCCCCGCCTCACCGGCAGCCGAGATGGCAGCTGCTGCCGGGGTCGCTTCCCCTTGCGGGGAGGGAGATGGAGTGGTGGCGGGGGGAGGAGGGGCGGTGCCAGCCGCGGCCGCTTGGGTGGGGCTCGTGGCCTTGGAGGCGGGGCAGTTCTTTCTTACGTGCCCCACCTCCTTACAGGCATGGCACCGCACACCCTCCGCGGTCCAGAAGACCCGATAGGCGGTCCCCTCAAAATTAACTGAGAAGGCCCCCTCCAGGCACTCCTCCTGGGCCAAGCGGACGAAAACTTGGCGCCGGAAGGAGTACACGTGGCGGAGGGCCGAGTCTTTGAGGCCGAGCGGGACTGGTGCAACCCCCGACCTGACCTCCCCCAGCTTATTAAGGTGGGGGAGGAGGAGCCCACATGGTATAAAGGGCGGGACATTTGAAATAACAATCTTCTGGGCGGTGGCCTCAAGGGGATCCACCGCCAGAAAAGTCCCGCCCACAGTGAGCCCCTTCTGCAGGGCGAGTCGCACCGCCCGCTCGGACCTCAAGAAAAAGATGGCCCTCCCATACATCTTTGAGGCCGCGACAATGGCTGAGGGGCCGACAACCCCAGCCATAGCCTTAACGCAGGCCTCAATAGTCATCTCAGGGTGAGCGTAGCATTTTACCCCGAGGGCCCTGGTGAGGAGACGGAATGGCGACAGGGCAGCGGGAGCAGCAGGAGCTGCAGAAGCAACCACCCCCGCATAAGTCTTTTCTGTAGGCCCTGCCACCGGTGACAAAGCCGCCTCCACATTAGCCCCCGAGGGCCCGGCCACAGGAGATGTTGAACTGGCTTTAAGGCCAGAGCCACGCCCACCCTGGGAAGGATTGGCCATTTTTTTTTTTTTTTAAATTATATATATTTTTTAATATATATATATATATTTTTTTATTAAATATACAATGTTCCTCCCTAGGGAGGGAGGTAGTAATAACCTCCCCCTTTTGTACAGGAGAGGAGAGGAGGGAGAGGAGTGAAGGACAGGGAGGCACAGGAGGGAAAAGGGAAGAGTCCAGGTGGGTGTCTCCAGTGAAAGGTGGATGTTGGGTGGGGTGTGATGATCTTCTTGCAGGGGGAGGCGATGTCTTCACCAGCCACCGCTGGCCTTACTGGGAAAGAGCTGGGTGGGGCGGGGGGGATAGCAGAATGGTGGTTTTAACCACACACCCCCCTCTCTTCCTTCCCCAAACCTTCCTGCAGTCTTCTTTCCTCCCCCTACAAAACACAGTCCTTTATTGCCCCCACCTTACACAAACAATAATGTTGGACACCCACCTAGGATGTTGTTTTCAGACACAGTCCTGGCCTCCTGGCCTTCCTGTCCTGTAGCAACAGAAGCTGTTCTTCTTCTCTCCCTCTCTCTCCTTTTGCTCCACACGGGCAGGTCCAGCAGCAGCAGCAAACACCTTCAAGTGCAGGTCCAGCAGCAGCAGCAAACACCCTCAAGTGCAGGGGCAGCAGCAGCAGCAAACACCCTCAAGTGCAGGAGCAGCAGCAGCACACAGCAGAAGCAACAACCCCAAAGGCAGCAGCAGAAACAGTTGAAACACTGAGGAGCAGCAACACCAACACCACACACGTTCTCTCCTCAGTATCAGGAAACCAACTGAATCCACAATTACCTCCACAAGAAGATGTAACTCTTTCGAGTACAAACTCGTTTCCATCTGTTTCAGATGAAGTTACATTGTTTCATAGTTTGCCATTGTGAGATTTGAACTCTTGATCTTAGGGTTACAAACCCAGTACCATAACCACTTGGCCATTTAGGCCAACACATTTCCATCTGTTCCTATTCAGATGAAGTTACATTATTTCGTAGTTTGCCAGTGTGAGATTTGAACTCTTGATAATCTTTTAAATGAAAACCAAATCAACAAAATTGGGATAAATCAGGCACAGCCCCTAATTCAGGTCAGCTGTAAAACCAAGAAAAAAAGTTTAAAGGAAACTTACAAACTTTAAATCAAAATGTGATTAAAGGGGTCAACAAAACACCCCAGTCCCCGCGGTGCCCACCGAGCACGGAAGGCCTCGAGAGTGCCAGCAGACACCGCGTGCTCCTTCTCCAGGGACATCCGGCAGCGAACGTAGCCACGGAAGAGGGACAAACAATCGGGCGGGACTCCCCCGTCGATTGCCCGCTGCCTGGACCTGTTAATGGCCAACTTGGCCAAAATGAACTCTTGATACTCTTTTGAGTAAACCTATTTCCATCTGTTTCAGATGAAGTTACATTGTTTCATAGTTTGCCATTGTGAGATTTGAACTCTTGATCTTGGGGTTACAAACCCAGTACCATAACCACTTGGCTATTTAGGCCAATCCTTGACTAGATGTAACTCTTTCGAGTACAAACCCGTTTCCATCTGTTTCAGATGAAGTTACATTGTTTCATAGTTTGCCATTGTGAGATTTGAACTCTTGATGGTCTTTAGGACATTTTACCAAGACTTTGCACACAAATGTGTACTTTTTTGAAGTGTTGTAACTCTTTCAAGTGCAAACCCATTTCCATCTGTTTCAGATGTTGTTTCATAGTTTGCCATTGTGAGATTTGAACTCTTGATACTCTTTTGAGTAAACCTGTTTCCATCTGTTTCAGATGAAGTTACATTGTTTCATAGTTTGCCATTGTGAGATTTGAACTCTTGATCTTGGGGTTACAAACCCAGTACCATAACCACTTGGCTATTTAGGCCAATCCTTGACTAGATGTAACTCTTTCGAGTACAAATCCATTTCCATCTGTTTCAGATGAAGTTACATTGTTCCATAGTTTGCCATTGTGAGATTTGAACTGTTGAGCTTGGGGTTACAAGCCCAGTACCATAACCACTTGGCTATTTAGGCCAAGCAAAATGAACTCTTGATACTCTTTTGAGTAAACCTGTTTCCATCTGTTTCAGATGAAGTTACATTGTTTCATAGTTTGCCATTGTGAGATTTGAACTCTTGATCTTGGGGTTACAAACCCAGTACCATAACCACTTGGCTATTTAGGCCAATCCTTGACTAGATGTAGTTGCACAGCCTGGGCACAGGTGTTAATCATTTGTACATAATGTTCACTGTTGTAAATAACCTCCCTAGAATGTCTCCCTGCCTATGGCTCCTTGTTATGAGGAGCAGCGTTCGTGTCATTCAGTTGTGAAAGTTTGGTTCCTGCACAAGATAAATGCAAGTGTTTCAGTCCAGGGTCTTTTCTTTGTGCAGTGTGTAACCTTCTGACCAAAGCGATGGTCCAGCTTCAGACTCACTGGGCACATTAGTGATGCCTGCACCTCGACGGTGCTTGTCATTGCTGCCAGAATGTTGTGGGCAGGTATCACAGATTTCCGTCATTCTCTCTGTGTGCTCTTAGCACCTTTGAGGTGGGGCTGGTCCAGCATCTGTGTCAGTTGACAGTGTGGTCCTGAGGCGGTCAGGTGCTGAAGGCTGCCAAAAGATCAGGTGCACGGCTGCGTCTCCATGATATGACCCTGATCACTGATTGCAAGAATGCTGCCCTCAGCTAGACAGGAGTCAGACATTCCCAGAGGCTATGAGAAGATCTATGGAGTGTCCTCACTGCATGTCGTCATCATCTTCCTGGAGCCTTGCGGCTATTAGGGCCTCCGCTCTGTCTCCATTATATGAGCCTGAGGACTGAAGGTATGTGCGCTGCCATCAGCCACCCAGGAGTCAAACATTCATAGATGCAAGGTGAGGGTGTCAGGACTATCCTCACTGCATTGCATCATCATCCTCAAAGAATCTTGTGGCTGTTAAAGCCTCACAAGCACGCCTGCCTCATCTGCCCAGTGCAATGGCCCCATTGCCGGCATCGTCACCTTCGAGAGTCTCATCCCCTTCGATGTCCTCCTCATCGGAGGAGACATGCATCTCTTCCATCTCTTCCTCAGCTATGTCCTACCCTCATTGCAGCACCAGGTTGTGTAGTGCACAGCAAGCCACAATGATGCAAAACAGTGCTCCACTGGACCTTTCGAGGCACCAGAACTTCATTTTCAATATGCCAGTCAATTGTTACACCAAAGTCTGTGTTGTGGCATGAGCCTCATTGTACCATCTCTCTGCTGCATTCTGAAGCTGCCACATGGGCATCATCAGCCACGTTTTCTGTGGGTAGCCCTTGCTCCCGAGGAGCCAAACTTGCAGCCTCTCTGGACCCTGCAAAATGTCAGGGATCTGAGATCTGCTGAGGATGTAGGAGTCGTGGATGCTCCCTGGGAATCATGCGCACCAGAAGGATGTGTTTGTTGTGGTCATCCACCAGTGAACATTCAGTGAGTGGAAGCCCTTGTGGCTGACACAGTTCTCTGTTTGTTGACATGGAGATCTAAGTGTCACATGAGAACAGTTGATGGCACCCTGCACCTGTGGAAAACCAAAGATCATCGCAATCCCAGCGCTCTTGCTCCCTGGCTTGCCTGATCCCGATTGTAATGACTTGACATGCCAGACAGGTTTCTACTTGAAACAGATAACTTTATTCTAGAGCTCTTTCCGAAGCTACACACTTGAACCAGATCCATGGCTAAAAATCTCCGCCCCCCAGATTACCAATGCTTAGGTCTCATTTTTCAAGAGCAATCTCATGACCCTAACAGGCAGTAGGAAAGGTTATCTCTTCAATAACTACATTTCCTTCCGCTTTAGTTTTTTTTTACACTTCCTATTTACAAAGAACATTTTAATCCACAACATATACATATACATAGGCCAGCTGATTAAAGATCAAGTCTCTGAGGTGGTTTTCTTATTCAGTTAGAGCAGCGTAGCTCTACTGCTTGACCTCCCACTGGATCGACATGATCAGGAACTGCAGCATCAGGGACATCATTAGAAAGTGGCAGTTCAGGGTTAGGCAATTCTACAGGGGCATCAGGTGTGTCTATTCTAGGTCAACCCATCACCTCGGGGTTAATAGTTCAACTTTAATCACAAGCTGAATAGTTGGTTGTTCAAATGTCTCTCTACTCCTTAGATGATCCACATGTTTTCTTCCACTTCCACTTGGAATGACAAGGGACCAGTTCCAGAGACAATCGTACCAGGAACCCAATTGGGTCCACTTCTGAAATTCTGCACGAAAACTGTTAGTCCTACAGTAGATCTTTGAGTTTTGCTATGAATACCATGATTCAATGTTTAATTACTCTGATTCTTCTCTACCTTCCCCTCCAAGTTTGGAAACACCAGACTTAACCTTGTCCATAAGCAGTGCTTCATCAGTTATTTAGATGGTGTTGAACCCATTGTTGAATGAGGAGTCATACGATAATTGAGAAGAAAATGTGAAAGTCAAGTTTCTAAAGTACCTTCGGGTAATTTCTCCATTCCTGGTTTGAAAGTTTGCACAGATCTTTCAGCTAAATCATTTGATGAGGGATGATATGGTACTGTTTTAGCATGTTTGGTTCAATTTAAACTCATTATTCTCTGAAATTCTGCACTAATAAAGACTGTATCTGTATCCGAAACAATGACTTCTGGTAGGCCATGTACACTAAAACATTGGCGCAGCTTTTCAATAGTTGCACTTGATGTAGGTTATCTCACTTCATATGTATCTATCCACTTAGAATGTGCATTGACAAAATTAAAAATATGGTACCTTATGCACCTACGTAATCAATATATAGTCTAACCCAGGGTCGACCAGGCCACCCCCACAGATGTAGTGGAACTGAAACAGGCAATTTCTGTTGTTGCTGACAGTGGAGACGGTGCTTGACCATGCTTTCAATGTCACTGTTTATGCCTGGCCACCAGATATAGCTTCACACAATCATCTTCATCTTCGGTATGCCTGGATGAGCACTGTGAAGCTCTGTCAAGAATGGCTCTCTTCCTTGAGAAGGGATGACAACTCTTGATCCCCACAGCAAAATCCTATCTTGATAACTTAACTCTGTTTTTCAGGCATGGAATGGGATTATCTCTTCAGATGCTGGTGAATTCGACAATACTTGCAATACAAGGTCTTGGACTTTTGACAAAATTGGATCTCTGTTCATCCTATTCCTTATTTATTTCACATACACAGGCAAAGAGTCCAAGAAATTCAGCACAAGCACAACTTCTTGTGGCACTAGAGCATGTGCGATGCTATATTGTAACGGGACGTGACTGAATGTGCCCGCATTTGCAATATACAAGCCAGGATGGTGCATGAAGATGTATTCATACACAGATAATGTCAGAGCCCAACGTTGAATTCTTTCCGAGGCTATTGCGGAATGGCTTTATCCTCACTGAATAATCCCATTAATGGATTATGGTACGACACAATGGTGAAATGTCATTTATACAGATACTGGTGGAATTTCTTCACGCCAAATGTCATTGATAAACCTTCCTTTTCAATTTGGGAATAACCTTTCTCAGCTGCAGAGAGGTTTCTGGAGACATAGCCAATTGGCCTTTCTGATTTGATTTCTGTCTTTTCTTTTGCAGAGTTTCATTTTGTCTTTCATTTTGATTTCACAGTTGGCCAAACTTCTCCTTGGTGAAATCTTAACTTGGTACAGTTTGGTGTTTGAACTACCCATGGCTTCATTATCCACTCGCATCTTGGAAAATTTTATGACTTTTCCTTCCAATTCCTCTTTTGTTTCATTCAGCTGATTCTTCAGCTCTTCAGTCTCCTTCTTGTATCTCTTGGCTTCCTCCTGGAACATTGAACATTGTTGAGTCTTCCCTGCCAACTGTTTCTTCAGTTTGTTCAGAGTGGCACTAAATTCATTTTGTTTCTCTTCCTGATTTTTTCAGTGGAACCAACTCGCACCGGAGGAATCCTTGCATCCTGCGAAGGTCCTTCAATTCTCCTAACTCATTTTGAAATATACCATCATATTTCTTTATCAACTCAGGAGATCCTCCTGCATTATCCTCTATTCTTTCTTCCTGAATAATCTTCTCAAAAACAGTATCAGCTAATTGGGCCTTCTCCCTGCCTTTTTACTCTCTGTTTTTCCAACCTGTGAGACTGTGATCTTGTTAACGCATGATCTGAAACAATCCAGGATGTTCTCCGTGCAAAGTTTCTGTGGAAAACACCTTTACAAGCTGCTCAACTACCATAGGAATCACCCACATCTGGGACCCAGCTATATTATTACCTAAAATAAATTAAACCCCTGCAATGGACAATTTTTCCACTACTCCAGTAATCACGTGATTAGTTTTCCACATACTCTTTAAATTTACCTTCCAAAAGGGAACAGGTTTAGCATCTCCATGAGCCCCATTCATTGTCACTTGTTCCTGCAATACTCCCTCTGAACACCAAATATCATTATCCCACAACAATAAGGATTGATTAGCCCCTATGTCTCTTAAAATTTTAACATCTTTACCTGCTCTACACTGTCCATGTGGAAAGACTTTCCCTTTCCATACAAAATCTTTAAACATTTTTGCAACTTGCTCCTCTGAACCCCCTGGGGTAAACTGTGAACACATTCCCACTTCTTTATCTATCACTGATTCTTCCTGTTTTACCTGTAAACAAACCATTGGTTTCCCTATGCCTGATCCTTAGGACCCACAGTACTTTCACTTCCAGAACATTTCTGCATCCCAATAATCCCAACAGATTTTCCCTGTAATTTCCAACACATTGACTTTGTGTGTCCAACTTAATTACAATGAAAACACCTCAATCTTTGAGTGTCACTTCTACCCTCAGCACCTTCCATTTTATTGAGAAAAAACTTCCTAGGAATTTCTACCTACTCCTTCTCTCCCTGACTATCCACCTTCCTTTCACATTTCCACTTTCTATCCTTCTCTGATTTAAAAGGGTGACAAACGAAAGTTTTAGATCTATGAACTAACTCATAATCATCAGCCATCTCTGCTATTTGCCTTACCGTTTCAACCCTCTGTTCTTCCACATGAGTTCTCACTACTGAAGGAATTGAATCTTTAAATTTATGCAAAAGAATTACTTCTCTAAGTGCTGCATTTGTTATCTCTGAATGCTCATACCCACCGGTCAAAATAACTTTGTTTTACTCTCTCATACTCAATATAAGTTTGCCCTGGCTGTTTTCTCATATTCCTAAATATTTGCCTGTATTCCTTAGGAACCAACTCATATGATGCAAAATAACCTTTTTTTAACCACATCATAATTCACTGACATTCCTTCTGACAGTGAAGCATGAACTTCATGTGCTCTACCCACCAACCAGGATAGTATCAGAAATGCTTAGTTTTCCTGTGGCAATTTCATCTGTTTAGCTATCTTCTCAAATGAAATACAGAATGCTTCAACATCTCTTTCTTCAAACTTTGGAAGAACTTTTACAAATTTAAACATCTCCCCACTGGGTTCTGATCTGAAAATAAGTCCTTCTGTACCTTCTGGTGTCTCGTTTTTAACTGCCAGCAATTTAAGTTGGAATTCTTTGTGTTTCTCTTTTTCTCTCTCCTACCTTTCTGCCTGTTCTCTTTGGAATGCCCATTGTCTTTCTTTTTCTTTTTCTGCTGATCCTTGCTCAAGTTTTTTTTTCATTTGCAACTGAGTTTGAGCTCATTCCACCGACCCACCCCTTGGAGAACTCGATCTCTCAGGTATTCCTTCCAATTTCAAATGCTGTGCCAAACCTTCAAATACGTCTGATTTTCTTACCCCTTCAGGGAATCCTAATTGTAACTTATCTGTCAATTCCATTAACTTAGCTTTATTTATCTTTTGTAAACCAACCAAAGTTATGATTTCAACTCCCAGACAAATTTTAGTGACTGCCAAAGCCATATTGCAGTCTCACCACTTAAAAAATAAATACCTTACACCAACTCCTGAATTCAAAGTGCCTCACGTACTCATAACCTTAAGATTCACCAATCCCAAACAAATCGAGGAATTTCAAATATATCCCACCAAGACCCTCCAATTTTGTTATGACATTGTGGATAGTAAATGCTGAGCTGCTCAAATCTCAGAGGGAAACTTGAAATAGCTGCCACAACTGTTTTGCAATTTGTATTTCATTTCAAGATGCATGCCTTCAATTCAATATCAACAAGTCCACTAAGATGTAGAGGTTTTTACAAAACTAAATTAAACATTTATTAATAGATTAAACGATTTTAAGCACATAGCTAGATCTACAAATTACTAATATAATAACTCCTAACTCCTCTAAATAATCTGGCTCCCAGTTACACCTCTGTTAAGGCAATAGTAAAACAAATAGAATTAAACAGATGCAGGCAGAGCACACAATACCCTGGACAGGGATATTCAAAATAAGTTTTCTTAGCTTTGGTCCCTGTAGACAGCAACTTGATACACAGAGGCTGGAGGCTTTTCACACTTGTGTTAGACCTTAGAATGCCTCCCCCTTAAACATAACCTCATCTCCTTTATACACGTTTCTCCCTTTTTAATGTAAATTCCATTGTTCCAATATGTCTTTGCAACTTTACTTTTCTCATAATATAAATCTTTCATAGTGCTCACGTTATCAGTAACCTTTGGGGAAAATAAATACACTGTTTGGCTTAGCTTCTAATGGCTAGGTGTAACATCATGCCATCTCTTTGAAATTCAAACTAACCTATTTTTTCTAAAAATGCAAACATTCCTCATTCTAAAACTTCAGCTATGTTTATGTATTTAGCATTTCAAAACAAGCTTCCCTTTGATAACTCAAAATCTCCATGTCAGCTGTCTCCCAATTCACTTAAATCCCCTCCACTTTCTCCCCAATACACATACACACACACGCACACACATCCACACAAAGAAACTAATACCAACAGCACTATTAACCTACCTTTACAATAAATCACAATAATATTATGAAAATTATTATATTTTCATGACATCCAAGGGGTGAAAAGTTCTGGGGCAATTGGTGACACTTTCATGCTTTTGCATGAGGAGGCAGAAAAGCTTCAGAGGCCTGACTGCAATCATGTCAATGGAGATGCTGCTGAATGATCTCAGCTGCGGAAGAATGCTCACTTTTGATAACATTTCCATGTGCATGGCTGCTTCTCTCACCCTCCGCCCACTTTCACCCCAACCACCTACACCTACCACCTACCACCCACCATCCCTACTGCCAGCATCTGCTTGTGTGCTTCCTTCAGACTGCGCTGCCTTGCGCTCACACACACCCCCCCACCCCCCACTGCCCTCAATTACACTGGAGTCCTTGCCCCACCACATCACTGAAAGCCAGCTGGGAAAAAGCAGCGGGTTGCCAGTACAACCACCACCCCCGAATGCCCGGTGCCTCTTCCTTGATGTCCTATGAATGATCCTCGAGAGCGCTGTGCAAGGTTGTGTTCACTCGCTTCCAAGTTCCCCTTGTCATAGGAGTATAACAATTTTTATAATATTTTTCTGGTTACTGTAAGGTAGGTTATGGGGGTCTATGTTGTTCTGTCTGTGTGTGTGATTTAATGACATTTTGTAGCCAAGTAGACAGCAAGTTGAAATTATCAAAAGAAGTAAGATATAGAACTGTCTTTAAAATGCTAATGAGTAAACATGGTTGGGGTCTTAGAATGTAAGGTGCAAAGGGAATTTGCATTTTTAGACAGATGAAGAAGGATTTGAATTTCAAAGAGGTTAATGAGAATAGTAGCAACATGAAAAAAATTATACTGTAAGAAAGGTAAAAGTTCCAAAGACATATGGAAACAATTAATTCACATTAAAAAGAAGAAACATGTATAAATGAGAGTGAGGCTGTGTTTCAGGGGAAGGCATTGTAAGATCTAACAGAAGGGTGTGCAGCTTCCAGCATTTGTGCATTAAGATTATTGTCCACAGAAACCAAAGCTGAAGAAAGCCATTTTGAATTCCACTGTTCTGGGTATTGTGTTAATTTGCTGCATCTGTTTAAAATCTAAAGTCTATTTTTGGACCGTTGCCTTAAAGGGCGTGTAACCAGGAGCCAGGTTAATTCGGGATTATAGTAGTAATTTGTAGAGCTATGTCTGTGCTTGAAATCTCTTCCTTTGTTAATAAATACTTTAATTTAGTTTTTTAATATTCTCTAAAGTCTAGTTGGACTTATTACTCCTGAATTCAGGGCATGCATCTTAAAATAAATACAAATTGCAAAACTGTTGTGATAGGGGGAATCAAGTCTCCCACTTGGAATTGATCTGCCTGGCACACACCATCTGTATCCTAACAGCCTCAAAGATCAGCTTGCCCAGTGCACGCCTTTTAAAGGCAGTCATAAATCATGCAGTACAGAAGTCACGCTGACATTGGAAGTAAATTTGATATGGGGGCTGATTCTGACTTGAAGGCACAATGATGAGATGCAAATGCATTAAAATTAAGTTCCCAACATTGGATGGCAGGAAATGTGGCCCATCATTGACGGATGGAACGGGCAATCACAAATTGGTTTCATGGTGGCATAAAACTGATTTTTGGCCTTCTCGCCAGTATTGCCCATTCACTTCCACCATGATGCCTGCCACTAATGGAAGTGGAAAGTTCTGGTCAATGTTTCTCCTGTGGCAGTGCTTACCCACACCAGACAGAGTGGCCTGCTATTGGTAGATACTGTGAAACCTTTGGGAAACCCAGCCACTCTGCTTATGCTTGTCGCTCATCAGCAAAATCAACCCCTAGAACCAATACCAACTTGAAGGTGCCACGTACTTGTACCACAGAAAAAGGGTGAGAGAATGTACTAAATGTAGAGGTGAATGACCCTGAACATACTTTTGCTGTCTTTTGGACACAGTGACCAGCCACGTATGGCAGTGACCAGTGGTTACTTGAACTTAAATGGTCTCATTGATACAGGAGCATCTGTCAATGTTATGGGAGGTAAAATGTTCACAAACTTCAGGGTTGCCCCATTCTTTGTAAACTAGGGAATATGAAAATTTTCCTTACAACAGTGACAAAATACTGAAAGTTCTCTGGACTATTGGAACAACAGTCTCATTTGAACACAATAGAATAAATGCTGTATTTTATGTTATATCTGGAGAATGTGACATACTTAACAGTTTCCACACAGCAACAGATCTGCACATAATTGCAGTCACATACGTGATTCCTGCACATACCAACAACATTATTGAATTGTATGCTGGCTGTTGCACTGGTATCAGCAAACTGAAAAGTATTATATACAAGCTGCATGTAGACTCTAATGTGCTCACGGTTGCACATCAATGATGACGAATACCATTTCATATCAGAAAGCAGACAGAGAAGGAATTGCAGCACTTATCTGAAATTGACATTACTGAGGAAGTTGGGGTTGAGCCTGCCCCTTATGCCTTACCCAAGTCATCAAGAAACACAAGAGTGAGAGTCAGATTAGAATCTGTGTCGATATGGGATCACCAAAGCAAGCCATACAAAGACACTTGACATCAACAATGGATGATATCATATGGAAAGTGCATGGTGCTAAACACTTGGCTAAACTTGATCTCAATGTAGGTCAAACTTGCAGAAGGATTAAGGTATCTTACTGTATTCTCCACTCACATCAGGCTTTTCTGATACAGGAGGCTCAATTTTGGGGACAATTCAGCAGCTGAGGTATTTCAGCACATGATTCAGTCTGCACTTCAAAGACTTGAAGGCATGCTAAACATCAATGATGACATTCTCATTCAAAGTGCACTTGAGACACGCCTACATGTATACCTACAACACCTTGGAGAATGTAATCTCACTTTGAACAAAGACAAGTGCTTGTTCAATAAAAGCAGAATCAAATTCCATTAGTGGTGAAAGCGATCCACGGAATCCAGGTGACCCACCTGATCCACGGAAGGTTGAAGCCATTGCAAATATTGCAGATCCTACAAACATTCAGGAAGCCCAACGTCTGCTAGCATTCATCACATACCATAGTTGCTTAATTCCTGATCTCACTAAGCTATCTGCACCATCCCCTCATCCCCATCACGTGATCTGACAAAAAAAGACCACCAAGTGGAAGTGGACTAAACCACACAAATAGGCTGTACACCAGATCAAACAACTGTTACAAAGTTGGACAAATGTCTATTTCGACCCTAAGAGAACCACCCAGTGAGTCGGGGTGCAAGCCTGGTTGGCTTAGATGCAGTTCTCTTGCAAAAAGACAAGGCAGGGAACCCATCAATCACTATGATGTCAAGAAGATTACTAAGACCCGTATAGCAATGCTTTTGGCAAACAGAAAAAGTGGCACTCTCAATCCCATTGGGCATCTTACACTTGCATCTCAATGAGTTTGAAATCATAAGTGATCATAGACTACTAATAAGCATGTTCAACAATCCAAATAGCAAAGCACCTACTTGATTAGATTGTTGGATACTCAAACTACAAAAGTACAAGTTCCATCTTGAGTTCCAGGCAACCCAGTCAACTATCTTTCACAGCATCTATTGCTGACAGTCAGTATTACTAATAATGAGGAAAAGATTGCCGAACATCTTAACTGTGTAAGCCTAAATGCGGTGCCAAACTTACTAAAACTAGCTGACATCAAATGGTGAGAAAACAAGATGAGGTGTTACAATTATGTCTGACAGCTATAGAATCACAAAATTAGAAAGATGTGATCAAGAGAGCATCCACAAACAAAATCGCTCACACGATACATGGTCTGCACAATGTTGAAAATTAGCTTATTGTAACAACCATATCTAACCTTGTGTTACTTTATTCACATTCAAAGATGCTAACTTCCTTAATATTTCCTCCCTCGCTTATTATCTCTTTGAATATTTCATGTTCACCCCCGTTAACCACAATGTCCATATTATCCCTCTTTTTTGAGAAGCCAATTGCAAGGATGGTGAGCTTGTGCAAAAATCCCAGTCATGTCATTAACCAAGTTAATGAAATGAGAGATTTTTTTTGAAAGACCAGGGCCTGAATTTCACGCCTTGGCGCAATCGTGAAGTTGGCAGGTCCAGAGTGGGTGTATAATCTGCTCCTGGGTGAGATCACATTTTCAACGCCAATTGAGGCCCACCCACTGTGTAACACGTCTTTTCACTGATTGGCAGGGGTGGGCGGGAGTGGGAGCCTGTCAGGCACTGGGCCCAATGGCGACCCGGTGGGGGATTGAAAAGCAGCAGAGGCAGCTCCCTGAAGGCTGCCAGGGGACACAGAGGGAGCTGTCGAGTTTGAGGAAGAAACATTTGTATGGAGCAGCAATGGCATCTGCACCTGCTGGGTACACCAGGTGGGAGGTAAATCCAATGGGCACTCATCCCCCTGGCTTTCAGATGAGTACCTGGGAATCCATGTGGAAGAGGTCAGTGCCAGGTAGAACACCTTGATACCCAGGGATGGCAAGAGGAGGCCGCCGCACCTTACCAAGAAACAATGGGTGCCAGCCTAGGACAGTAGCCATGATGTTGTGGTCGCATGTGGGTGCAGTACCGTAAAAGATTCAATGATCTGCTGTGCTCGGCAAGGGTGAATACCGAGATGGCATGGGTCTGTCTGGAGAAGTGTTAATGGCTAGCCGTCTGTCTATGCTGCTCAGGGGTGTGAGAGTCTGAGTGCCAACTGTCGCTGACATTGGCACCAGCCAAGCTGTTGGCCTGATTGCTTTGCAGGTTGAGGGCCACGATTTGGATCTGCCCTGTTCCTCAGGTGGGGTTGGCCAGGCTGCAATGGCGCTGCAGGTAGATAGTGGACTAATCAAAGCTCCTCTGACCTTTCAGGAGGAATCAAAAAAACATAGGACAGGCGGAGTTCAAGGACCGTCAGAGACTCCCCAAATCTGATGATTCTGACGAGGTACAAGATGGACGCCCTGGAGATGGAGTGGCGACGCCCAGCTCAGTCCACAGGTTGTGGAGGGGCAGGGGTCTCTGCTGAAGCTGAGAGTGCAGTGCACAGATGATCAGAGTGTGTAAACATTGTTGTATTGCCTGATCTGAAATGGAAACCTCAAACCTTCAGTCCCCATTGTTCATTGAAAGACAATGGCATCATGATGCAGATCTCCATTGTCTCACCAGCCCAGCTAGCCTGCACAGTGACAGTGTGATGACTGATACTATTGACATGTCGTTTTGCAACCCTAGAATCATCATCCAGCAAATGATTGCAGGACCCTGAGGAGCTACCCTTGACACCAGAGGATCAGTGTCCGTCAGATGCACCTGCGTCATACCCACTTTCTGCACCAGGCACCAGCGCAGATACAAGTACCTTGATGGGCATTAGATCGTCGGCTACAATGTCAGTGCACAGCAGTGAGGGCACAGCACACTCGCATGAGGAGCTGGTGGAGGCAGAGTGTGCCCAAGGTGCTGGCAGTTAGAGGACTGCTGGAGACCAGGGCAATGCTGAGCCTGAGACAAATGATGAGCCTCTGGAGTCATCCATTAGATGGCAGATGCTGGATGTCCAACAGGATACACGGGAGGATCTGGCGGAGAATCCTGAGTGTTTGCGTGCCGCGGTCTCTGTCATGGAGGAGCCCATTTGGATTATGAGTGCTGCATTGACCTTCAGCACCGAGTGCACTGTCTCCTCTATTGAGGGAGCAATGAGTCTCATGTTGAGGCAGTTCCAGGAACAGAGTGAGGGGGCTTTAGAATTGCACTTAGACCTTCACGCCTTCAGACAGGCAATCACCAGTGTGAGAGATGGATGAGGCACTTAGTATCTCTGCTAGGTGCCTGTCCTTCAATGACAAGCAGGGGTTTCCAGACTGACCTCACATTGGGAGACGAGCTTTGTGTCACTAAATTGCAGCACTCGCAAACTTTCATTTAACTCACCATGAGCACAAGAGGGGCTTTTCAAGGGTGACCATCCGTTCTGCCATTATTTGTTAAGTTGTTTACTGGCATGACTATTAACACCTTATAATGTTATGTTCATTGTCTGTCAGTGCCAAGAGCATGTAAATTTTGCTTTTGTGTTACTGGCCTGAGTATGCTTCACTTGTTTTATAGGTGCAGGACATGCCAGTATTTCATGCTGGATGTGGGGGGCTCTAAACTTTATTGCACAGGCACTGAGTGGACTTTGGGTTCACTGGAACAGATCATTGCAAACACTGAGTAGGGAGACGGCGCCTCTGACATGAGGTGGAAGCAGTGCCTGGGCAGCCGAGCTGAAGGGGCATTGAATCAAGGCCTCCCTGGTGCACCTACCTCCTTGAAGGTTCCAGAGGTCTACCTCCATGTCTTCACCGTGATCTTCCCCGGGGTCCTCTTCTGATCCACCGCTGGGTTCATCCTCAGTGGCCCGTGGAGCTGCCTCAAGGTCCTCTTCCTCAAGTGGGTCACCCCTTGGCAGGCCCAGATTGTGGAGAGCGCAGAATGCAACCACAATCAGTGACACCCGCTCTGGAAGGTATTGTAGTGCTGCCCTTGAACGGTCTAGGCATTG
Organism: Carcharodon carcharias; assembly: GCF_017639515.1. Taxonomy (NCBI): domain Eukaryota; kingdom Metazoa; phylum Chordata; class Chondrichthyes; order Lamniformes; family Lamnidae; genus Carcharodon; species Carcharodon carcharias. The sequence goes on from NC_054474.1 coordinate 128,856,306, forward strand.
GAAGCGCGTCTTTAGCAGACCTATGGTCCTCTCTATCACCACCCTTGTGGAGGCATGACTCCTATTATAATTCTGCTCTGCTTCTATTCTTGGGTTGCGGAGAGGCATCATAAGCCACCTTTTCAATGGATAGCCCTTGTCACCCAACAGCCATCCATCCAGTCGAGCTGGAGCAGTTAACAGCCCCGGCACCTGTGAGGGTTGGAGGATGCATGCATCATGGGAGCTGCCAGGGTACCTTGCACAAACTTGTAGAATCTGCACCCTGTGATCACACACTATCTGCATGTTCATGGAGTGAGATCCCTTCCTGTTGACGAAGGCACCGGGGTCATCCGTTGGCACCTTGATGGCCACATGAGTGCAGTTGAAGGCACCCTGGATATGGACGAACCCAGCAATCGCAGCGAAGCCTCTGGCTCACTCACAGACACGCACACAATTGGAGGTGATCTCCGACCCAATCATTTGACATATGGAGGTCAGTCTCCCTGGAGTGGTGGAGCCTCCTTTGGCACTGCACCTCTGACATATTGAAGCAGCTGCATTGCTGTCTGTAAACTTTGGCAGCAGGATAGTGGCGACATCTGCAGCCCCTTACGCCTTGGACTCCCTTCTGGCCCCGTGACCCCTGTTCCTGAGCTTCTCCTCCCACAGGTCACCCCCTTGGTTGCTGCCCACGGACACCTGCCTCCCCTCCTTCTGCCTCCCTCTTCCTCCTCAGAGGAGATCCCAACAATGGAGTAACCAATCCCCATTACCAGAGGAACAGAAGGCTCTCTGGTGACCGGAAAGACCTATACAGTATAAATCCTCCAGGGGCCTTGGAGACACCAATGAGTCCTGAGATGAAGGCTAGCAATGCAAAGACTGAAGCTCAAAACAGACACAAAGCTCTCAAGTTTCACGAATCAACCAGCAACAAACTATCTCCTAAACTACTCACTACTCACAATGGCAATGCTCCGGACTCATTTTATCCCACTCTTAGATGACAATTTGATAAAAACCTGCTGCCTGCCTGTCCAGGCGATGACCATGAAACCACTTGGGCCCTGTAAAATCTCAGTCAATAGGCTTTTTAATGGCCTTAATTGGCCCTTTAATTGATTTGTGCGGCTCTGGCTCCTGCATGCACTAGCCCACTAAACTCAATACTGCACACTTGCGCGATGAGGTCAGGACGCACACCCGATTTCATTTCACACAATTTCTTGTGCACTCAGGTTGGGCCCCTACCCAACCTCGGAACATAAAATTCAGATCCAGGACTTAATACACTGATAGATTTCAACTAACTGGTAGAGCTTCCAAGGTAGTAATCTCAGGATTACTACCAGTGACATGCTAGCGAGAGTAAAAATAACAGGATATATCAGATGGATACGTGGTTGAAAAAATGGTGTGGGGTCAGATTTCTGGAACATTGGGACTGGTTCTGGGGAAGGTGGGACCAGTACAAACAGGACTGGTTGCATCTGAGCAGGACTGGGACTAATGCCCTTGGTGATGGGTGGGGCTGGGGGGTGGGGTGGGGGAACGGACCTGAGCTGGAAGACAGAGGAGGGAGAAACAAGGATAGAAATGAAAATTAGAAAAGTAAGGAGCAAAAGTGAAAGGCAGAAAAAGCAACAGTGAAAAACAAATGGGGTTATAGTGCAAAATAAAGCTAAGATGACTAACAAGGTTAAAAAGACAATTCTAAAGGCATTGCATCTTAATGCATGGGGCATTTGCAATGAGGTAGATGAATTAACAGTGCAAATAGGTATAAACGGTTATGAGATAGTTGCAATTACGGAGACATGGCACAGGATGACCAAGGATGGGATCCAGGGGTATTCAATATTTAGGAAGGACAGACAAATAGGGAAAGGAAGCGGGGTAGCACTGTTAGTAAAGGGGGAAATCAATGCAATAGCGAGGAAGGATATTGGCTCAGAAAATCATGATGTGGAATCTGCTTGAATGGAAATAAGAAACACCAAGGGGCAGAAAAGGTTGGTGGGCGTTGTCTATAGGCCCCCAAATAGTAACAGAAATGTTAGGGAAGGCATTAAATGGGAAATTAGAGATGCATGCAATAAGGGTACAACTGTAATCATGGGTGACTTTAATCTACATTTGGACTGGACAAACCAAACTAGCAATAATACTCTGTAGGAGGATTTCCTGGAGTATGTACGTGATGTGCATGAAAGAGCGCACTCAACTCCCTGAGGCTAAGTGCTGCCTCAGGTAGATCAGCTGTACATTGAAAAATATTAAAAATAGAAAAAAAAAATTCCCTGACATATCCCCTCATGTGACACTGTCACTTGAGTTGGGACATGTCCATAACTTTTAAAAACACTTTAATTAAATTTTTTCAAACCTACATGAAACCTCATCCCGCCTGTGGATGAGGTTTCATGCTTTTTCTAATGCCCGCCAGGGCACCTGGCCTGCCCGCCAACCTTAAGATTGGATGGAAATGTCCATTAATTATTTCAATGACTCTGTCAATGGCCTCAATTGGCTATTGACAGGTCGTTGGGTGCATAGCTAATTTTGCTTAGCCTACACCTACCTGAAAATTTAAATGGGGCGCAGTGATGTTGGGAGTTCTGCCCGACATCACCACGCATCATTTAACTTGTGGGCAAGTGGAGTTCAGAAATAGGGATGTCTTACTGAAGTTATGCAAGGCCTTGGTGAGACCACACCTGGTGTATTACTTACAGTTTTGACCTATCTACCTAAGAAAGGATATACTTGCCATAGAGAGAGTGCAGCAAAGGTTCGTTAGGCTGATACCAGGGATGGCAGGACTGTCGTATGAGGAGAGATTGGTTCGACTGGGCCTATATTCATTAGAGTTTGGAAGAATGAGAGGGGATTTGATTGAAACATATAAAATTCTGTCAGGGCTAGACAGGCTAGATGCAGGGAAAATATTTCTCCTGGCTGAGAGCCTAGAACCAGGGGCCAGTCTCAGGAAACGGGGCAGGCCATTTAGGGCTGATATGAGGAAACATTTCTTCACTCGGGGGTGGTCAACCTATGGAATTCTCTACCACAGAAGGCTGTGGAGGCTGGGTCACTAGGTTTATTCAAGAAAGAAACTGATAATCATTTGGATACTAGGGGCATCAAGGATTATGGAGAGAAAGCAGAAATATGGCGTTGCAATAGATGATCAGCCATGATCATATTGAATGGCAGAGCAGGCTCGAAGGGCTGAATGGCCTATTCCTGTTCCTAGTTTCTATGTTTCTATGTTTCAGACAGCAATAAAGAATATCTATCTAATATGTTAATATTTGAAGACGACAGCCTTAGAACAGAATTTAGTTTATTATTAAATCATTAAGGGAAATGCTTGCTGGAAGAACATACCCAGAAATTAACATTATATTTGTTTCATGGCAACAGGCATGGGCAGGTCACAAATTACGAAACCCTTGCTGAGAAATGGGTGCAGTTTTTAGCCCCATGCCTTATAGGCTGTGCAATATGTTATGTTCATTATGTATTGATGTAAAAGGACCAGGTATAACAGAAGGATTTTCAGGCCATATATCATGATTATGGTTGCTCACATCTTCAATTTTGGCTGGAAATAGAAACTCCAAGACTGCAACTTCACATCATTCGCACAGCAGTAAACTGGAATGGTCAATGGAGATGTTTCATTGAAAATGTCTGTTGCTGGTTAGTAACAGACATTTTCAATGAAACATCGCCATGGCCCATTCTGTGTAAGCTGTGTTGGAAATACATGCTAATGTTTTTAATCCCTTATGGATTATTCTGTCCTCATTTTTAAAAAAAATGTATTTTACCTGCAGTATCCTGCTTTGTCTTGTTGCTTGAATGTATTACTCAACCTATAAATAAATCTGATTCTTATTCTTTAGCCTGGTACTTCGGCTTTTCGAAAGAGACAGAGAACATCCAACATGTTCTCTAGTGTGTACAGTACATATACTATAATTATACTATATTAACTATATTATTAATGCAAGCCATGACCAGGTGAGGTTGATCATAACAGGTTTTGAAATTTAAAAGGATTAATGTTCCAATTCAGTGTATGTACTTAACAGTTTATGTGCTAATTGCAAAGAACTCATTCAGGCAGGTTTCCTGGAGTTTAAACAAGTAAGAGGTTAGTGTTAATTGTGTCAAAAACCCATGTAGGTAAAGACATCAAAAAACATTAAATAAGGTAACATACAACCAGAATGTTGTAATACACACACAAACACACACACATACAAAAGCATGCAAAAAATACAAGTTACAAAGTAAAGGAGGTCAACTTTAGATAAAATTAAGATTCAACAAGAAAATTCAAGTAAATAGAGAGTTCACTGGTTGTAAAGTCCTCATTTGTTGTTTGCAGCTGAGGCAGACCTTAAAGCTACAGTTCTAGGTTATTCACCTTGAAATGCTGCTGTGGAATTTATGTCTTCTGTAGAATATTCACTGTCTGCTATAAGGCAAACAGGGTCCAAACTTAGTTGAGATAGAGAGAGAGAGAGAGAAGGGGCAAGCAGCTTTTTGCCCTGCCACTTGCCTTCCAATGTTACTTCTGCAGGCTGCTGCAAAGCAAGCAGAGTATTCTCATAAAAGGAATTTCAAAAAGATGTTGAGCAGTTTCAATCACCTGACGTCTCCCTCCATGATGACTATATTTCCCACCAAAGTTAATTGATTACCTCACATTTGGACAGATCTCGACCATTGCGTTATGGCCTAGGTGATCAATCTTTTAACGCCCAAGCAATCACTTCTGAATGGCCCATGTTTCCATTTGATGAGCTAGGAAGAAAATATCAACACCTTCAGGGTAGCCATTGTCTCTATAGAACCTACATCTCCATCCTGACAAATTGGAACCTAGCTATTTAGTGATATAAACTTTGGCAGCCATTTTAGGTTTCGATCCACCCTTGAAGTAATCATTGACATTAGCAGGTGTGAAATTCCACAGGAGAATGCCTAGGCATGTTCAATTGTAATCTACTTTAGAAGCTTCTAGAAGTTTGAACAACTTGCAGACAGGTCAGGTGAACTCTGACAGCCATCTTAAGTCAGTGCCTATGCTTCAACAATTGAAACTGCCTTTTAAAAAAGTTTGATATGTGAGTCCAGTGGGTGAAATTAAAATTTAATATTTGAACATCAGCACCCCTCTGTAACACATGCTACTCTGCATGACCGCATGTATAAGGCTTTCTGCCCAATGGAGATCAAATCTGCTCATGAAAACTGCCTTTATGCCCTGAATACAGAACAGAAACATTGGGAGAAGCCATTTTGAACTTAATTACGATCATTACAAGAAGGACAATATTTGCTACTGGAACCAAACCAACAGCCTTCCTTTCCTTGGCTCTAAAGGTTTGAATCAGGACTCAGGAGGGAGAGTGCAATCTTGCAAAAAAGAAAACTGCAGTTAATCCAGGATAAAAATTCCTCTCAGGTCTATGTGGAACTCAGTGAACTCATTTGTTAGAGGCGTTGACCCTACTCAACACTGACCGTGCTAACAACAAACTTATACATTTCTAAAGCATGTTGAAGATATTCCTGATAAAACAACAATTTTATTCAAGAGCAGTTATTCACCAGCACTGCCAGTGAATTCACACAGCCCTGCTGTTTTTGTTCCATATGAATGACTGACAGCAAAAGGTTGTTGCTTTCAGCTATTTACCAATAATGAAGCAGCCTGAGCAATCTGAATGATATTTCATTAGTTTTTGTACACTGGCATATCTCCTGATGAATTGGCCTGTGTGAGTCAGAGACTAAGGGATTGTGAGGAGAGAGGGTATGTATCGCCATGGAAAATATTTAAGATGAAGTTTTCAAGAGATCAGCTCTGAAAGTGTGAAGTCATTGAAGAGGAATACTGGATGTCCTGGCATTCTACTTGACCCCTGCGCTGCCCAGTGAACACATTAGGTCAAAATTACCGCTCTTGTTTTGCGGGTGCAATGCAGATTTGTGCCGCTGATATTCCATAGTTGGAATACACCTTACCATGTCTCACAGCAAAAAGGAAACTCATTATCTTGGGTTTCAAAGGAGCATTTAATCATCCTTCATTTATTACTAACTAACTCGGCAACCATAATCATGGTTTCTTCTTATAAATCCATATTTCAATTCAGATTTAAGCAGTTTCCCCCAAAGTAGAATCAAACTACTGAAGTCGCCTTCTCATTGTCAAAATGAAGCGTTTTGTTTCTGTTGTTTGATACTGACTTCACAGACAAACATAAATTAACTGCAGCTGGAGCAACTGCATTTCAAATTATAAAGATGAAACAGTGGCAGCTTTCAAAGTGAAGTGTCATATTTGTCATGCAAACGACTTGCCGTATTTGTGAAATAAACAACCCTTTGAGCATAATAGCATCCATTGTTGGTTTCAGGAGAGTTATCTCAGAAATAAATTAACTTCATGCTTTGCCCTGTTTTGATGTTTAATGTTTTATACAAAAGACAGAGGATTCAGCTTGTAAAATGGGGTTCCCTGGGAGTTTTTCTTCCTCATTATCCATGGATACACTGGACTGGAAAGTGGCAGCAGGTGTTATAAACAAGAAGCCCTCACAAGCTCTGTGCATCGCCAACCTCGCTGCCAATCTTAATGAACTGCTGGGAGTTTTAGACAAGGACGGATACATGGGATTGTAATGTGTGCTGTGTAGAGTCTCCTCAGCTGATAAGGATGACTTTGGGGAGCTTATGAGCTCAAGACACCGGTGTCTCTGAGACGGCCAGACCTTGGGAGGAAACTATCATTTGGCACATTCTAAACACAGGAAATGTAATCTTGTTGGTAAGTCCAGGTGAGGTGAGAGTGATTGCCCTTCACATCCAGGCAGCATTTAACCACATGTGGCATAAAGGAGCCCTAGTGAAATTGAAGTCAATGGGAATCAGGGGGAAAATTCACCACTGGCTGGAGTCACCTAGCGCAAGGGAAGATGGTTGTGGTTGTTGGAAGCCAATCATCTGAGTTTCAGGGCATTACTGCAGGAGATTCTCAGGGCAGTGCCCAAGGCCCAACCATCTTCAGCTACTTCATCAATGACCTTTGCTCTATCACAAGGTCAGAAGTGGAGATGTTCATTGACGATTGCAATGTGTTCAGTGCCATTCGCAACTCCTCAGATACTGACGCAGTGTGTGCCAATACGCAGCAAGATCAGGACAACATTCAAGCTTTGGGCTAATAAATGGCTAGAAACCCTGATGCACGAGTGCCAGGCAATGACCATTTCCAACAAGGGAGAATCTAACCATCTCCCCTTGACATTCAGCTGAATAACTGTTGCAGAATTCTCACCAATTCTCACCTTCTCACCAATATTCTGGGGGTTACCATCGACCAGAAATTGAACTGGACCAACCATAGAAATGCTGTGGCTACAAGAGCAGGACAAAGGCTGGAATCCTGCAGCAAATAACTCATCCCCCGACTCCCCAAAGCCGGTCCACCATCTATATTGTGCAAGTCAGGAGTGTGATGGAATACTCTCCACCTACTGAAATTGAGTGGATACAACACCATCCAAGACAAACAGTCCACTTTATTGGTACACCATCCACCACATTCACATTCTCCACTATCGACACATGGTGGGTGGAATCATCCCAGATTTGCACTAAGTGCGGTAGCAGGCAGGTACAGCCAGCCGCCCTGGCAGCTTTTCACACCATATCATCCCAAACCTGCTGCATTAATTATGTATTCCGGGGAAACATGCAATTTCCATGATGGGCAGGCTCTCATTCACCCACCATGCCATCAATTCGCCGCTTCAGCATGCCGGCACCATATTTAAAGTCCAGCCACACGCACATCTCTCAGTGCTTCCAGCCCACGACTGCTGCTAAGAAAACATGGCCCTGAAAGGCAAAAAGACTGCAGCCCCCAGGTTCAATGACACATCCCTCGAGTGCTTGTTGGACGCAATGGGGGCTCGCCGTGATGTCCTCTACTCTCGCTCTGGCTGCAGAATGAGCAGCAGCCTCACTAGTCCGGCTTGGGAGGCAGTGGCAGCGGTGGTCAGCGCCAACACCCTTCAAAAGAGGACAGCCACCCAGTGCCGCAAGAGGATGAATGACCTCTTCCGTTCCACCAAGGTAAATTACTCTTCTCATCACTCTCAACTCACAAACTCACAAACCCCTCACACATCCACAGGACCCTCACGCACTGCCAGTTCAAGGGACATCACCATTCACTCTCTCATACTCACCATCATTGTCCTCAGCCCACCCATGGGACCACTCACCACCCACTCATGCCAGGCATACTTATCATCTGGCCTGGCAGGTGTCCTGATGACACTTTCTCCATTACTATTCATTCAGGAAAAGCTGGCACAAAACAACAGAGAGAGGTCGCAGACCAGTGGAGGAATGCCTGACACCAAAGTCCAAATGGACTTTGAAAACAGAGCCATCCAGCATCCGAGTTCCCTCTTCCTGTGACATCAACAGCTCCAGTTCCACAGGTTGAGGAGGATGCCACTGCCACATGGCAGCATCCCAAAAACAGGCCAGGGCCCTCCAAGTCTCAGCCCTCCAGAGGATGCCTGCCAAGATAATAACAGACAGGGTGTTGCAGTCAGCAGTCTGCCTCTACCTCCGCTGTGGATGTCCGGGGAGCACCAAGACAGAGCAGCAGGGTTAGGAAAATTAAGAAGAATTAGTTGCACAGCCTGGGGATGGGTGTTAATCACTTGGACATACTGTTCACTATTTTCAATAAACCCCCAAGAATGTCTCCCTGCCTGTGGCTCCTTGTTCTGATGGGCAGTGTTCTTGTCACTCAGATGTGAAACCTTTCTGCACAAGATAAAGGCAGGTGTCACAGTCCAGGGCCTCTTCCCTGTGCTGTGTGCAGCCTTCATACCAAAGTGATGGTCTGGCCCTCACACTCCCTGGAAACGTTACTGGTGCCTGCACCTCAGTAGTGCTGGCCATTGCTGCCAGAATGTTGTGGGCAGGCGTCACAGAATTCTCTCATTCCATCTGTGTGCTCTCAGCATCTTTAAGGTGGGGCTGGCCCCCACCTCTTCAGCAGCTGTGATCAGTGATGCTTTGCTTCTGAAGGGGTCAGGTGCTGAAGGCAGACAAAGGATCAAATGCTTTTAAAGTTTCAGGCTGTGTCTCTATGATATCAACCTGATCACAGAGCACATGAGAGCTGCCCTTGGCCAATTAGGAGTCAGGCATTCTCAGAGGCTATGTGAAGATTTATGGAGTGTCCTCACTGCATGTCATCATCATCCTCCTGCAATCGAGCCTCAACTTCCTCTCCCTGACAGGAGCATTATCACAGAGGGTATGTGTGCAGCTGTAAAACAGACTGGAGTTAAAGTTTCAGAAATGCAATTTGAGGCTCTATGGTGTCCCCTCACTGCACGTTGCCATCAGCTTCCACTAATCTAGCAACTATTAGGGCCTGGGCATCCTGAGCATGCCTGCCTCATCTGGCCAGTGCGAGAGCCTCATCTCCATCAACATCACCTTCGAGGACCTCCTCACCCTCATCTCCAAGAGCATCCTCCTCATTGAAGAAGACTTTCAGCTCCTCCATCTCCTCCTCAGTCAGCTCCTCTTCCCATTGTAGTGCCAGGTTGTAAAGGGCACAGCAGACAACGATGATGCGTGACACCCTCTGTGGACTATATTGCAGGGCTCCACCAGACCAATCCAGGCACCCAAACCTAATTTTCAGCATCCCGATGGTTTGCTCCACCAAGTTGCGAGTTGCAGCATGACCCTCATTATAGCGTCGCTCTGCTGCAGTCTGAGGCTGCCACACGGATGTCATCAGCCATATCCTCTGTGGGTAGCCCTTGTCCGCAAGGAGCCAACCCTGCAGCTTCAGTGGGCCCTGGAAAACGTCAGCGATCTGTGACCGACTGAGAATGTAGGAGTCATGTGCACTCCCTGAAAATCCTGCACAAACCTATAGGATGTGTTTGTGGTGGTCGCACACCAGCTGCACATTCAGCAAATGGAATCCCTTGCAGTTGGCATAGTTGACCATGTGTTGTGACAGAGATCTAAATGCCACATGTGTGCAGATGATTGCACCCCACTCCTGTTGGAATCCTCGAGATCTGGGCATATCCAACTGATCTTGCATCCTGGCTGTCCTGGTCTCGGGAGAAATGCACAAAGTTGTGTGCCCTTGTGAAGATGGCATCCATGATCTCATGGCTACATTTATGGGTGGAGGCCTGTGAGATCCCACAGAGGTCATCTGTGGAGCCCTGAAAGGAGCCACAGGTGTAAAAATTGAGCACTGTGACCACTTTCGCGGCCACTGGCAGTGGATACCCTCCATGTCCCCGTGGTGCCAAATTCTGCAGTAGCTAGAAGATGTGACTGACCAGTTCCCTAGACGTGCACAGTCTTTAATGATACTGGTTCTCAATGATCTATAGGGATGAAAGGTGGCCTGCTAGTTACCTGCTGACCAGCGATGGCTTGCTGTGGTTCTTTGGCAGCATGTGCAGAAGTCCCAGCTGCCCCTACTTCCTGAGAATGCTGCTCCTCCCGCTGCAAAATCAGGTGCCTCAGTTGCTCGCTTCTCCATCATCTTCGCTCTCTGTAAGCCATGAGGCATACAGCTAGTTCACCAGGCTCCATGATCCTGATGTACTCCTCCTGCAGGATGAAAGGGAGAGACCTGTAGGTTAGCATGGGCGTGCTAAGAACCTATCTGAAGGCCCCTTACTGCATCCCAGGGAGTGCTGGCCACCACTTGGATGGCCAGAGATTAGTGCGCTGCAGGGCTGCCGAAACCCCACCCACCTCTGCCCCACTCCATCCGACCAATTGGTGGCAGCTTTGCCCACTGGTCTGCATGCTGTGCTCTCAGCTCAGGCGCAGGCATTCTCCTAACCTGCACTGCAAGGCTGCACTGTTAGCTTGAACCATGGCGGGAGACTGGCCCAAACTGGGATGCTGACATTGCAAGGGGCAGTGAGCACCTCCAGCCGTGACTGCTCCAAGGCCAGCTTTAGCAAGGGGATTGTACAATGTGCCCAGCCAGTCAACTGTTCTCCAATCAACTAAAATGATCATTACTTTGCAGTCTGTGCAGGAGTGAAAAGCTCTGGAAGACTTGGGGGCACTTTGATGCTTCTGCGTTGCTTGAGTGGGCAGATAAGCTAGAGGCCCAACTCCAATTATATCAATGTTGCTGCACCTGAACTGCATCATTTGCAGAGGAATGGTCACTTTATACAAGGTTTCCCTAATGTGTGGCCACTTCCCTCGTCCAACCCCCCATACCCCACATGTGCTTGTGCGCTACCTTCAACTGCAGGCCAGTTGTTGCAATGCCCCCTCAAGTCACCTCACACACAGGGCAGCCCTTACTGTTGCGCCCACCCCCCACCAAGGACCCTCAACCGCACAGCAGGCCCTTGCACACCCTCCCCCACCACCACCCTCTCAATACGCCTCAACCTATAAGTCCAACAGGTGATCCGGATGAGCACTCCACAACATTACTGTTTATTCACCTCCGAGCTCCCCTCAAAGTGCAGCTCGCCAAGTTCATGCCTTCTTATATGCTGTTTTTAAACACGTCGGCATGCAAACACACCAATGTGGGTGGAGGATCCAGCGGGGTGGGGGTGTGGGGGGGTTGTGACAACTCCGGTGAGCAGGGCTTGTAATGATATGCAGATGCATTACATGAGGTTCCTGACGTCCGCTAGTGGAAAATGCAATCCGCCATCGGTGGGCAGAGCAGACGATTGCAAACTGGTTTCACAACGTCATGATTTTTAGCCCTCTCGCCATATTTTCCACTCATGCCACTGAGCACGCCCAATGCCAACAGGCATGGAAAATTTTGGCCAGTGGCAGCAGTGTGTAATATCCACATCAATAGTTTTCACTAGAAAAATTTTGGAAAATATTGGGATATTGGAAAATTTTAATCGGGCCACAATTAGAATTTTAAAAAATAACTTATGCTTCATTGTGGTTTATCAGTCAGTCTTGAGCAGAGTCCTCAGAAGTTTGTAGGACTTGAGGTTACAGCAAGAGGAAGGGACAAAACCGTGAAATGATTTGAACCCGGGAATGAGAATTTTTAACCGGACACTTAGGTGGGCCGGAGTTGGGTGATGAGCAAATAGGATTTGGTGCAAATTAGGTTCTGGGCAGCAATGTTGTGGAAGAGCTGGGCTTTTGGAGGTTTGGGATGGGAATCTAGCTGGAAGAGCATAGAGAGAGTCTGATGGGAATAAAGGCACGTGTGAAAGTTTCAACAGCAGCTGGGCTGATGGAGATAGGCAATGTTACAGAAGAGAAAATAAGCAGTGTTGGTGATGGGGAAGATACGGGGTCAGAAGCTCAGCTCAAGGTTAAAAAGGATAGCAACATTGCCGACGCTGGCCTGTACCCTGAGATATGTACTGCGGTAATTTTACCGCTTTAGACTGGGTGGATTTGGGATGTAAAACATTTCAAACACAAGCTCAGTCCACTCACTTTCCAATTTATTGGAGGTGGATTGGGGAGTGGGACATGGCGAGGGGAGTGACCAATCCATCCGCTGGAGTTGGTTCAATCATTGGAATCTCTTCAGGAAGCTGCAGTGCCTCCATTTTAACAGGAGGTTTGTTTTTAACTAGTACAAAAACAGAAACAGAAATACCTGGAAAAACTCAGCAGGTCTGGCAGCATCGGTGGAGAAGAGCACATCTGATGTTTCGAGTCCTCATGACCCTTCAACAGAACTGGTTCTGTTAAAGGGTCATGAGGACTCGAAACGTCAACTGTGCTCTTCTCCACCGATGCTGCTAGACCTGCTGAGTTTTTCCAGGTATTTCTGTTTCTGTTTTTGTTTTGGATTTCCAGCATCCGCAGTTCTTTGCTTTTATCTATATGTTTTTAACTAGTGTTGGCCGACTTTCTGGGGCTCAGGGAGCCCAGGGCATAAAAGGAGGCGAGAGGGGCTGGACTCGTAATGTAAGTGCCTTTAAGCGCAACCTGTAGGCCAAGAGGAGCTGAAATGTTTCCTCCAGGTCTTATAACCTATTCTCTTTACACACTCCATTAAGCAGGCTGGCTGGTGGTGGGAAACCTACAGAAATCAATGTAAAGCAAAATTAACAGCAGAGTGCCTGGGAAACCTTTTTGTCCTAAAACTGGCCTTCCCATCCTGGTCTCTCAATGCCCAGGATATATATTGGGACAAATGGCTTTTGAAGGGCTGGAATCAATGACAACTGTACAGAGTGTATGACAAAGACTGAAGGCAAATAACTAAAGGCAATTGTAGCTCATCTAGGAATGAGTGTCAGACACACAGGCTGACAACACAGAGGGGAAACTGAGAGAATTGTGAAGAGGCACAGCTCGGTATGGTAAGAATACATTTTGTATCTGACACTATTCCTTTAGATAATGTTGTCAAGGAGTAGGATGTTATGTAAAACAATTATCCTAGGCTCTGCCCAAAATCCCTTATAATGTGGAATTAAATAGAGGTAGCAGTGTGTACCATCTACAAGATGCACTGCAGGAACTCACCAAGGCTCCTTAGGCAGCAACTTCCAAACCCAGGATCATTACCACCTAGAAGGACAAGGGCAGCAGATAGATGGGAACACCACCACCTGGAAGATCCCTTCCAAGCCACTCACCATCCCGGCTTGGAAATATATCGTCGGTCCTTCACTGTCACAGGTTCAAAATCCTGGAGCTCCCACCCTAACACCACTGTGGGTGTACCTACACCACCTGGACTGCAGAGGTTCAAGAAGTCAGTTCACCACCATCTTCTTCAGGGCAATTAGATATGGGCAATAAATGCTGGCCCAGCCAGCGAAACCCACATCCTGTAAATGAATTTAAAAAAAACATGAAAACTGTCTGCTTTTCCCACAAGTGCTTATTCTCCAAGCCAGCAGTTGCTCTAATCCCCTGTGTACATCCTATTCATATATTTCTTTTTTATTTTCCTTCAATTATCTATCTTCAATGTAAAAATAAAACCCTGCTCTTTTAGCAGGGTTATTAGCTGTTATATTAGGCAATGGATTAACTCCCAAGGCAAAAACAGACAAGGGATTCATTTCAACTATGTTAAGCTGTCCGGTATTTCGATAGTGCAAAGCTTAATCATTTTACAAAAACAAGTACTTTAAACTGTTAAACTTGAAAAGGAAAATGGAGCTGTAGTTCCTGGGATGCTGCTGATGCTATTGGTGAGCATAGAGTGTGTTAGCTCATGGTCTGGTGCCAGAGCTGCATAACGTAACAGAATCCAAAGAGCCTTCCTCTGTCACCACATGCATTATAAGTGTTCTTGTATTGTGTGTTGAGAAATCATGACCGATGCCCATCATTGCCAACTGAAGTGATTGCATAAAAAAATGCCAGGCAGTAATCTATGGTTTTCTGCGTGAGTTGAAGTCAACCATATTTTCTCACCCTACAGCACCCCTTGGTGCTAACTCTTTTGCATGAAAGTGGGATTTAATTTGTGCAGAGCCTTGACATATCACTATTATCTTCTGTTCTGCAGATGGCAGAGCTGTGGCTTGTATAACTACATGGCAGTTGTTTAAATTAATACACACTCACTGCACACAGGGGAGTCCCATACTGGGACCATTAAGTCTTTGATGAGGTACTACCTCCATGTGTTTGTTCACATGGCTCTATCAACCACACATATGGTGTGATGCAATCGTCTGGCTCCAATCCTCTTCTATATAGTCAGTGAACAGAAAGTGGGCTTTCCATGGAGTAAGATGAGAGAAAACCAACAGTTCAGAGCTGACTCTCCAGAGCTGCCATTGGCTGAGTTCAAGGGTCAGGCAGTATGGATTCTGGTGAGAAGAATGACATCTTGACAGTGACTGGGCTGCGATCAATTCACAGGCTGGTACTGCAGTCCAATTTAATCCTTTGCCGGCCTCAGCCATGAATTATTAATGTGTCACCTAGCCTTACATCACGGTTACAGCACAGAAACAGGACAATTGGTCCAACAGGCCTATGACATTGTTTAAGCTCCTCATGAGCCTCCTTCCACCCTACTTCACCTAACTCCATCAACATATCACTCTCTTCCTTTCTCCCTTATGTGTTTATCTAGTTCCTCTGAAATGCATCTATTGCATCTGAGCTAGTTGCCTCAACTTTTGGCGAATTCCACATTCCAACCACTCTTGGTAAAGAAGTTTCTCCTGAATTCCCTATTGGGTGTATTAGTGACTTATATACTTAACACCCCTAGTTCTGATCTCTCGCTAGAGAGGGAATATTTTCTTCATGTCTGCCCTTCTAAACAATTTCAATAATCTTAAAGATCTTTATCAAATCATCCCTCAAACTTCTCTTTTCTAGAGAAAAGAGCTCCAGCCTATTCACTATTGCTTGATAGGTAGAACCTCTCAACTTCTGGCATCATTCCAGCACCTCAATATCCTTTTTATAATACGGAGAACAGAATGGTTCACAGTACTCCAAGTGTGGTCAATGCAAAATTAACATACTCGGTAAAATGTGCGGCATTTTCTTATCAAATCAGGGATGATAGCTTCCTATGCATGTTCAGAAATCAAACATTCCTGAGCCACACAGAGACCAGGAAGATCCCACTTTCAATGTCTGGTGCATATTCGTCTAACTGAACTCAGGTGGGTTTGTGGCATGGACACTGCAGTTCACTTTAGTGGCCTTGCCTGAGGATTGGAAACTTCCTCTGGAGTACCTGCTCCAAATTGCTATCCAGTGACTCCTGCTGTAAAGTGAACGTGAGGATAGCACTGGAGTTATCTATGCTCCACCTTCGAGGTGAAGTGGCAAATTGGAACTCAACTGTGGTTATTTGAAAGAGTTACTGGACAGCAGCCAATGTTTACAGAATGATACATTACCAAAGGGCTGGCCTTCAGGGGACAAGAGAAGTGAAGTTGAGCTTACTGCTTAAGAATGGTTCAAGAATAACAGCAATTTTGCCTGCATTTGTTGGTGAAAATGACTTCTGGCTTCTAACCAACACAGCATGAAATATTTTAAATTGTTGAAATGCCAAGAGGAGCTTAAACATGATCACTGCTGATTTCAGCAAGAGAAATGGACTCTTTTTCCATGATTTCTAATGAATGAAATCACAATATTAGTCTGCTGTTACTGAGACATTGAGAGTGGGACAGTTGAACAAATCCAGAACCCTCTTGGAGCAATGACACTTTATAACTGGCTGTATGATGACGAAAGGAAAGGGAGGGAAAGGACTTGAACTTATAAGTACCTTTCACAATCTCAGGACACCCCAAAGCGCTTTACAACTTAAAGTTCAGTATCCATTTTACGAACATACGAACAAGGAGCAGGAGTCAGCCATTCAGCCCCTTGAGTTTCCTCTGCCATTTAATAAGATCAGGCTGATCGGATAGTAACCTCAAATCTGCACCCTACGTACCCACGATAACCTATCACCCCCTTGCTTACCAAAAATATATTAAAGTTGTTTTGGGCTCAAAGTGTAAAACTAAAGGTCACCTTTACGTCGAGATAGCTTCAAGTCAATTGTGTTTTTACATTACAGGTTGTTCAATACTGACACTGACAGTTGGTCCAACTAAAATTGCAATATTTGTTTTCATTCCACCTTGTTCAATACCTTACTGTTCCTTCATGCTAAGCTTCATACTCCCAACCATCACTGGAAGTTCATCATGCAGAAGAGATACAAGTGAAGTTGAATTTATAACCTAAGTCCAGAATTGAAGACTAATATGATCTGACATTGAGATTCTTTTCAATTTCCCCCACCTCTCTGAAGATACCAACTAACCGAGGTACAGCTACTCTGGCGTCAGCTGTTCCCTGGTACCACTTCAACAATCTGAGACAATCAATCCAAGTTACCAAACCCATCCCTCTTACAGGTAACTGTGTGAGGCTGAACCAGTCCATTTGCAACTTTGGTGATCCTGAGATAAGCTTCTGAACACATAACCGCATCATCACCAAAACTGGTTAATTCCACCACTTCCCTATCCCATCCTGCCTCAGCTCATTTGCTGCTGAAACCCTGACCCATGATTTGATTATTCCAACATTCTCCAAACTGACCTCCCATTTTCCACCCTTCATAAACTTGGCCTTGTCTAGAACTTTGCTGCCCATATCTTAACATACGCCCATTCGCCCATCCCCCCGGCTCCTGTTCTGACAATGTCTTAGTTTTAAAATTCTCATCTTTGCTTTCAAATCCCTCCAGGAGCTTGCACTTTCCTATCATTATAACTTTCTACCAGTCTGTAACCCTCCAAGATATCTGCCCTACTCCAACTCCAGCTTCTTACGCATTCCCAATTTTCATCACTCCAATGCTGGTTGCCTTGCCTTCATCTACTTCGGCCCTAACTCTGGAATTCCCTTACTAAAATTTGGTTTCTCTATTTCTCTCCTGTAAGACACTCCTCTTTGATTAACCTGTTGGCCACCTGTCCTAATATTTCCTAACTTGTCTTGGTGTCAAATTCTGTGTGATAATCATTGCTATGAAGCACCTTTTTAAATATGGACATTTATCCATATTTAAGGTGACATATAAATGCATTTTGTTGTTGTTGTTGAATCGATATGGTAAGTTTTGGCAGTGTGATCAATTGTGAGAAGGCTTGAGCCTAATCCTCTGATCATTTTTCAGCAGGAATTACTTATTAGATTGGAAGCGGACAACAAATGCCTATTCGTTTTAATTCTTCTGTTGCATCCCAACCACTGTCCATGCTGAGAGAATAATGATAACAGGAGTAGGCCATTCAGCCCCTCAAGCCTTTTCCTCCATTCAATTAGATCACGGTTGATCTCAACTCCATCTATCTGTCTGGTTTCCTTATCCCTTAATACCCTTACCTAACAAAAAAAACTTATCAATCTCAGTTTTGTAATTTTCAATTGATCCCCAGCTGTGACATGTATTTGCTGAGAGATTTTTCAGTACTGGCTTTGTAAAGAAGTGCCTCTTGAAATCTTTCCTGAACTGCATAGCTCAGAGCAGTAATTCAATACCAGACCAGAGATAAAGTTAGGGGTGATCTTGCTCTGTGATGTTCATTTCCTCAGTAGTTAAGGCATTTACACAGATACCCATCGGAATATCTATTGGCATTAAAATTATCTTGGCCTGCTGAACAAAACTTTGCACTGCATCCTTTGGATTGGAAACACTTCCAACACTGTTCTATTCAAAGATAAAAGCAAAATACTGGGAATGCTGGAAATCCGAAACAAAAAAAAAATTGCTGGAAAAGCTCAGCAGGTCTGACAGCATCTGTGGAAAGAAAGGCAGAGTTAACGTTTCGAGTCCAGATGACTCTTCTTTCTCTCCACAGAGATACTATCAGACCTGCTGAGTTTTTCCAGCAATTTTTGTTTCTGTTCTATTCAATTTGAGTTTACAAGCTAAGGATCTCAGAACCCCTTAGCTTATTTGTCTTTACCTGGTCGACAAATCTGTTGTGCAACAGGAACATTATTTTTTGCAAGAGTCTGAAAGAGCTCAGTATGACAGGGTAACAACTGAAGGTCAATGGGAAGTATAATTACACGTTAGAAAGTGGTATTGTGTTCTGTGCAGCTCCTCTGGGAAAGTTCAAGGAAAATAAAAATTGAGAGCACTGACCGGTGTGATAAATGTTTTGAAGAGCTGTCATGTGTTACAGTGCTTCTCGGTAGCAGTCCAGCAGATCAGGAGATATCTCTGCCACAATGCATTAGTCATGATAAGTGAAAAAATACCCAGTACATTAATCATCAAAGTCCAACCACTAATGTACCTCTCCATACACAGAATCCAAGTGAGTTATGAATGCAATACAGGGTCCATCTCCATGAAAGTTTCAATTAGTTTCCACGGGGAACAGCAGGGAAAACTATCAGAGTAGTAAGTTTGATATTTCTCTATTTTAGGATATCATGCATGAATGCAATGATGACCTTTATTAAGATTCTGCTCTTTGGTACAAAATTTAATTTGATGCTTTGCTTGCTTTACCCAAGCATGAGGTAGGTTCTTAGCCCATCTTAGTTTATCTATTCAAAAAGCTCAATAAACCTATCACAGCAATTAACTCTTCTCTACCATAGTTGCACGTCCACTCTTAGTATTATTGTGATGTGAAGTACATGCGCTTTTAAGGGTGCACATATCTTAAACTGATGTCTATCACTACCTACCACAAGACAGGATGTGATGTATAATCCCATGACAGAACACAGCAGCAGTCATACAGGTCAGACTTGTTTGTATAGCCTCCCAGTTAACATTGTATATAGCCTTATCTTCAAATAATGAATCCAAGTTGTTGTTATACCAAACCTTTTGTACCCCTTCAGAGTGTAGAGAGATCCATTCGTGGTCTATTTAAGAAGAATGCAACATAGGTGACAGTAGTGGTAGCCGGTGAATTTTGAGCATTCTACTGAGAAATATACAAGCCTTAACCCTTTCACATGCAACATAAGAACTGGTGTGGTAGTGACACAACTGTCAAGTGTTCATAGTGTCTAATTGTGTAAGTAATCCTTCACCACTGTAAAAATCCTGCACACAGTATCTCAACTCTGGGACATTGCACATTGTTCCAAACAGCAAACATCAGGTTTATGGTAAGATTGCTGTTAATTGGGAGAGCTTAACTAGTCTACATCTACTTGCTGCCAAGGTCTGTGCAGGAGCAGCCACTAAATAACGTGACACCGGAGTAGGAGGTGATGTAACATTAGGCAGAACTCCACAGGCAACAAAATACATTGCTGCTGCAAGCCATCTCTTCAGGGAATTGGGGGCAGGTGATTAAACACTTGAAACTGAGCTAGGAAGAGGAGCCCACTCAATAGCAGTTCCCAACAATTCCCAACAGCTTGAAGAAGGATGTAAAAAATCTTTTTTTAACAGTTAAATTTTCCTTTTCGATCCTGCAGTCAATGTTCATGTCAAAATTACATCTTCATGGGCAGAGCTTCCACAAAGCAGCAGCAGTGTAACAGCACCACCATTGGAATCTACTACCAAGCTGTGGCCAGTTAAGGGACCGCAACTCAACAAACTGTAATGAATAAAATCCTGAAGGATTGTGAGAGCCTGAACAGTTGTTCCTGTCACAAGTGTTCCTACTAATCCTGCAAACAAAACCCACAGGATGACCACAAAATTTCCAACACTGGAATTGGAAAGCAACAGGCTTCCACACTGTGTTCACTTTGTTTGGACAATGTGTAGAGCTCTGTTTTCTGGACCTGGATATTTCTGAGCCAGATAAACAAGTCATACAGATTAATATTGTGATAGGCAAGGTCTTCACAGACTATAAACTTCAAGTCCATCGAATGATAACCTTAATTACCAAAACAAAATTTGGTGAACACTCTAAGATTAGCTCAGAGTGAAGCTCAGTTTCAGATACGTCATCTGGAGTTCATGTCTTTTAGAATACAAACAACAGAGACCATTGATCAATGTATAAGTGGATGGGGAGCGAAAGGGCATGATTGCGACTCTATGGCAGCAGCGCTAGCCAATAGAATAATCAAGCTTGTGATAGAATCTACCCCCATAGAAGCATTCCAAAAAGACCTCTTTGACCAACCCATGGAAGCACTACTACAAAGTGGATGCAAACATGAAGCCATACTACTGTGAAGACAGAGTCTAAAATCTAGCCCTGTGTGATTGGCCCACCATTGGCATGATAACCAATGCAGGCAAGGCTAGTAATCAATTCAGGTGGTGTGACCTCACTCATGCGCTCAGAAATTGCCCAACTTTTAACAGTATATGCAAGGCATGTGGCACCAGAGGATACTGGGACTTCCAATGCAGAAAATAAAGGCCAGAACAAGTGGTTTCACATCATGAGAAGCCACAGCCAGAGGTCAGGCAGGTACAGCATTTTAAACAACCAAAGGGAGCATACCAAACATTACCAAAAGAAGATCCACAAAATGATTAGCCAAACTACTTGGTTAGATGCTGAAGATGACCAGCACATCAATACACGTGATGAGCAGACATTCCATGCACTGAACATCATTGAATGTATTGTCACAGCAGCACCAGCAGAAGCCTTTGCCACCCTCTAGATTAGTTAGTTACAGATGCAAGGATAGCATAAATTATATGCAAAACTGCATACTGATGCAGATGCAAGGGTCCTTACACTTCATACACTGAAATGCATATACCAACAGAAGTGGCAAGTGGTGGGTCAGCCAACCACTGCCAAACTCACCAGAGATTCCATCTATGAGATCCATTACACTCAAGCGTCGCTATAACAACTCACCCTGGCCACCCCAGATATTTTCTGCTGTGGACACCACATGTCCAGTATTTGCAGGCCTACTGGTGTGCAGAAGCCTGCCTTTGGTCATCATTCATTAGAAAATTACAAGGACCACAGGCCATAGGGAGTGCCATTGGAAACTCCGTGCTTTTATGAGGAAAAAACCAAGTAACTCTGCATCAGGGACAGGCTTCACAGCATGGTCTGAAGTAAATATCTACATGTAACTATATAAAATACTGATTCCAAACTTGCAGACTTTACCTTACTGCGGAACAACTGCAGAATTGGTATTCGGCAGACAAGATTGGACAACGCTTCCCAATCATCACTCATTGATACACCCAGGAGTACAAGGTGCCTTATCGAAAAACAGAGAAGAGGAAAAATGGCCAGGACTTGCATACAGGCAATTAATTACCCAACCTAAACATTGGATAAAAATTTGAGCACAACATCCAACTGATCGAATGTGAAATCCAATGGAAATCATCTGTATATGCCCAGATCCAAGACTGTGCCAAATACAAATGCCAAATGCATGACAGTGTGATGAAACAGATGCCAATTTGGATCAATACCACAACCAGAAACACCCAATAACTCTAATACTAGTAGAACACAGTCTAAGACTCAGCCTAAACACAGCATGCCTAACAGCAACCAGCATTCTGAAGATACATGGCAGTCTTAAGCTAAGACTGCTGTAACTAAGTCTGGATATATAAGTAAACCACCAATATGATTAAAAGAATTATAAGTTCATTATTTAGCATAAAAGTATATTAAAACACAATCACTGAGATTTAAGGGTGTAATCAATCCAGATTTGCACTAAGTGCGGTAGTAGGTGGGAAAAAGGACATTTTAGCCATTGGCCGCAATGGCGGCTTTTCATGTCATATCATCCCAATCCCGCCTCATTCATCATGCATTTCTGGGAAACACACTGTTTCGATGGTGGGCAGGCTCTCATTTGTTGCCACACTATCACCTCGCCGCTTCCTCATATTGGGCACTATATTTAAAGTGCAGCCTTGTGCAGACCTCTCAGTGCTTCCAACCCAGGACTGCTGCACAGAAGACATGGCCCGGAAAGGCAAGAAGACTGCAGCCTCCCTGATTCAGTGACACATCCCTGAAATGCCTTTTAGATGCCGTGGAGGCCCGCTCTGATGTCCTGTACCCTTGCTCTGGCTGAAGGAGTTCTAGCAATCTCACCACTCTGGGTTGGTAGGCAATGGCAGTGGTGATCAGTGCTAATGCTGCACAGAAGAGGTTGGCCGTCCAATGCAGAAAGAGGGTAAATAATCTCATGTGGGTCACCAGGGTAAAGCAACCATCTCATTATTCTAAATTCACACATTCAAGTACTTCACACATTCACTGGTATCTCACTCACTGCCAGCTCAAGGGACATCACCACTCACTCTCTCACACACAACCTCACATCTGGCCTCATCTCCTCTGGAGACTGCCTCCTCAGCCCTCACCACCTTGGGACCATTTGTGCAGTTCAACTTGTGCCCCCACACACACCCTGGGATACCCCCCTTCCTCAGTACAGCCTTCACCCTGCAGCCTTTCGCCTTATCTGAGGCCACTTCCCCAAGCAAGCCCTAGCCCTACAGCCATTGAAAAGTTACCCTGCCGTTTGGCTAGCCTGGCAGGTAGAGAGCTGCCCGTGAGCCCATCTTGAAGTGATGTGGCACTGTCTCCGAAGCCTGGCACTGATGACCACGAGCACTGCCTGAAGCAAGGTAGGCAAATAAACCTCGAAGTCCTAAGCAAAGTCCAGTGCGCCAGGTGCATGTTGCTTCTGTGCAGCTATGAAACATGTCGGTGTGTAATCATGCTGACGTGCTCAAACGATCCAGCATGGCAGATGATTCCGGTGAGTTGGGCTTATAATGATATGCAAATGTATTGCAATGAAGCTCCCAAAGTTCGGGGGCAGGAAATGCAGCCCGCTATTGACAGGTAGAGCAACCATTGCAAACTGGTTTCACAGCGTCATGAAGCCAGTTTTTGGCCTCCTTGCCAAACTGTCTGCTCACACCGCCAAATATGCCCGGGCACGGAATGTTACGCCCTGATGATGGGGTATATGTGGGGGTGGCAATTTCAAACTTGCCCTCCTGTTAAGTAAATGACACCACCGGGTTTGCCATTATTTTATACATCACCTTATCTTACATTCTCTTGACTTCAAGGGGAATTAAAATGGGATGGCTTGTAAAATGGGGATGAAGCTGATCACCTCAGCTCCCCATCGGGTGGAGGGGTGGTCGTGGCCTTCGTGTTTTTTTCAAATAATTGAATGTAGATCTCAAATGTCATCCACTGAAGCATAATGAGGTTAACAATGTGGATACTTAAGATATGCCAATTGTTTCCTCAGTAGATTTAGATTTGTACTGTAAATTAATATTAGTCATCCTATTTGGGTATCCAAGCTACAGGAAGGTAGTGAGATCATAGAAGTGGTGTTGTGCAGGTTCATATAATACAGCCAGGCATGAGGAAATAGGAATGCAAAGAATAGTGTGCTGAAGATGGGGCAGTTTTCATTCAAATGGAGGAGATTAGTGGCAATTTGTTGTAGGTGTTTCAAATTATGAAAGGATGGGAGATAATAGACAGAAGCAGATTGTTTGCAGTGATTGAAGGATCTAGTATGAAGGAGCATTGACAGAAGAGTAAATGTAAGAGATTTAGAACAGAGAACAGTGAAAAGGTTTTAACACAAAGGACTGTGAGGCTGTGGAATGTAATACCAGAGTTAATGGTTAAAGCGGAGATTTGGTCAATTTTTAGAATTTGATTTTTTAGCTGGAAAGGGGAAATATGGAGTTGGGAACAAGGGATGGGGACAACTGTTGAAGTGAAGGTTAAGCAGCCTCAGGGGCTGATTCGGCCAAACAGCCTGCTCTGGTGTTGTACTTTCAAAATAATTTAAAATCCAATAAAGTTCTAGCACAGGGTTGATCAACTTTTACATGTGGAGGGGCCAAATTTCAATGTTTTTCTCACTCAAGGGGCTGATGAGCAAATTTTGGAAAGATGAGGTTTGGCACGACTCTAAACATGAACATTTTAAAAATTGTTGAGGTATGAAGAAAATAAACAATTTGCTGAGAGAGAGAAAAAACAATGTCAAAGCAATAAATTCATAGGGGAGAACTTTCCCCCATTCGGTGGTGGTGGGGGGTGGAGAGGGGGTTGTGCGGAAGCGGGCAGGGGCAGGCATGGACCTGATTGGTATACCCGATCAGGTCAACGCTGCCATTTTACGTGGGTGGGCCAATTAAGGCCTGCCCAGCGTGATGTCCGCCAGAAAGCGCTGAGTGTTCCTTGTGCGGGCGGGGCAGGGTGGGGGGGTTCCCTGAGTCAGGGGCCTGCGCTCTTTCGCACAGAGGTGCCTCAGGGGGATTAGTTTAAGTTTTAAAAATTTAAATAAAGAAAAAATTTTAAGACATGACCCCTCATGTGACACTGTCACATGAGTTGGGACATGCCAATGAATTTTTATAAAAAATTTTATTCAATTTATAAACACTTCATGAGACCTCATCCTGCCCATGGATGAGGCTCCATGAAAAATGCAAAGGCTGCCTGGGCTCTTCGCCTGCCTGCCAACCTTAAGGTTGGAAGTCAGCTCAGTTTATTAGTTTAATTAGTTTTTAAATGGCCTTAATTGGCCTTTGACAGTGCGGCGGGCACACAGCTAAGTCGGCTGCGCGCCTGCTGAATTGAAAATCTAAATGACGCGTGGTACTGTCACCCCATGTCATCTTACGCCTCAGCGAACAGGCTCCATCCCCGCTCACTGACGTAAAAGTCTGGCCATAGTTTTAAAAAATGAGAAATTAATAATGACCATTAAATTGAAACTGAGTGCCCGGTTCACTCCCAGTCTCAGGGTGCTCACTCACTCCCCCTCGCCCACTGTGTAAATGGGTGTGAGTGCATGGTGGTGTGTGGGGTTGAGGCTGAGTGAGAACCTTGAGACTGGGACTGAGCCAAACACACACACTCTATTTCACACATGCACACTCATCCAGTCTTTCGCACACACACTTACTCATTAACTCTCTCTCTCCCACACATACCCACTCACTCACTCTCTCACACACATACTCAATCACTATCTCATATGTACTCACACTCTCGCACACACACACTCGCTCACACTCTCTCTCAAACACTCTCTCACACACATACTCACTCACACTCCCTCTCTCTCACACTCACTCACTCTCACACACACACTCACTCACTCTCTCACATATTCTCACTCACTCACTGTCTCACACACATACTCACTCACACTCTCTCTCACACACACTCTCACTGTCTCATATGTACTCACTCACTCACACACATACACTCATTCACTCTCTCACACACATACTCACTCATTCACTCTCTCACACACACTCACTCACTCTCTCATATGCATTCACTCACTCACTCACACACATTCACTCAATCTCTCATATGCACTCACTTACTCACTCACTCTCACACATACTTGCTCACTCACACTCACTCACCCACTATCTCTCACACACATTCACTCCCTCATTCAGTCTCTCAATCACGCTTGCTGGACCTGGGCAGTTTGGAGATTAAAACGCTGAGTAGGGCTTTGGAATGGCTATGGAAATACCAAGGCCCTTCCTCCCCACCCTGTTTAACACTCCAGCTATCCCTGTTCCCATTGTTGCTGCAATTACTGCTCCATCATCTTGACTCCTTTAGGGGACCTTATCTTCCCAGACAATACCCCTCCCACCCCTAGCAGTCAGTCTCTTTCCCCATCCACATCTCCACTCCGGGAGGCAGTCTCTCTTTCCCTTCCTCGGCCCTTGCAATCCCAGCAGGCATTCTTTCTTCCCGCCTCCCTGAAAGCCTCTCTTCCTCCCCAGCAGACTCAGCGCCAATGGAGTTCACGCCTCAGGCTGAATGAAGCCTTCACACTGTTCGCTGCTCCTTCAATCACAGACTGTTTCCCCCCTGCATTTGCTGCTGATAGGCCTGTGATTGGAGGAGCAGCTCTTTGTTGAGTTTTTCACTTACACTTCCCGGTAGTTTGAACACTGACTCCACAGGCCAGAGAGAGGCTTTGTGGCCTATAGACAGTATGTTAGACAACCCTGTTCTAGTAGGACAATTTTAATGTTAAAGGGTTCTTTGTGAGGAATGTTGCAGTTCTCCAAAGGGAAACTGAAATTAGAATGACTTGGCATGCTTAAAGAATATAAACATCAAAAGAGTTGGGATGAATGAGCACGGTCATATTACATCATGCTTCACTGCTTGTGCTGTTATATTGATTTTTGTTTCACTATAACCCCTGCCACAAAATCAGAACTCTCTGAGGCCTCAAACAGGATAATTGCTTTGGTATATCATTTTTATCTGACTTTAGTTTGGGTTGCTATATCTTTTGAAGAGCTTTCATACTTATGTTAGAAGATAATCAGTTCCTGGGTAACAGGTCAGGAGAGTTGACATATCAAGAATCAAAAACAAGACTCCATCATTTTAATATCTACTGTTGGGATAGTGCTGGTCATTTTAAACTGGTTGCTGCAGCAGACAGTCCAGCTAGGGTGCATAAGCATGTTAAGCATGGTTTTTCCTGCTTAGTTAGACCAGGAAATTACAAAACCATGTTGCCCTTTGGTGGTATCATCCAAAAACATAATGTAAATTTCCATGTGTACACTAACAAAACCCAGTTCCACCTCACCCCCATCTTTCTCAATCCCTCCACTGTTTCTGAATTGTTAAGCTGCTTGGTCCGACACCGAGAACAGAAATTTCTTCCAAATAAATATTGGGAAGGCTGAAACCAATGTCTTCCGTCCCCTAGACACACCCCATCTCCTCGGAAATGGTCTGAAGCTGAACCAGACTGTTAGCAACCTTGGAGTCATATTTGACCCCGAGATGAGCTACCGACTACATAAAAACGTCATCATTATAACTGCCTATTTCCACCCCCATAACATCTCTCAAATCTGTCCCTGCTTCAGCTCATCTGCTTGTGAATCCCTTATCCATGCTTTTGTTACCTCTAGACGTGATCCATATTCCCCAGCTAGGCCTCCCAGCTTCCATCCTCCATAAACTTGAGTTCATACAAAACTACGTTGTTCATATTCTAACTCACCCACATGTTCTATTCATCCTTCACCCCCATGTTCACTGACCTACTTTGGCTCTGAGTCTGCATCAATTTTAAAATTCTCATGCCCTTCATGACCTCACCCCTCCAGCCCTCTGATACCTCTGCGCTCCTCCAATATGGATGCATCCCTGATTTTGATTGCTCCACTATCGGTGTGTATGCCATCCGTGTTGGCCCTTAAGCTCTAGATTCCATCCTCAAACCTTCCATCTCCATCTCTCTCTTCTCTATTAAGGGGCTTCTTAAAGTGCACCTCCTTGACCAAACTTTCAGGATTCCATCCCAATGCCTCCTTATGTGGATCGGTGTCCTAATTTGTTTGATAATTGCTCCTGTGAAGGGCTTTCAGGTGTTTTACTGCATTAAAGTTGTTGTTGTTGTTTTGCATTCTGCAAGTATGTCTTGATTGCAAATCAAGTGGAAAGTACAAGTGCTACTTTGTTCTGAAATTAGTTCAAAGGCTTCTCAGCAATCGAGGAAAGCTCCCATAGATCCCTTCAGGGGTGTAACAGTTAAATTTGATCACGATGAAGGAGAGATAGCTAACCTTTAAGCTTGCTGGCTCACTGAGTGTCAGATCCCGTCTGTATATAAAATCTTTAGGATGATTGATTGCTTTATTTAATTGCAAAGGATACATTTTTTGCTTGTTATGTCTCAGCTTACTCTCCAAAGGGGACAGCAGAAATTTCTAATTTGTTGGTTCCTCCTGTTATATTGCAATACAGAAATGAGCATGCAAAATCTCTGCACAGGGAACTAGGCTTGATGTATAAGATTTTATTATGGCAAGTTAGCAAAGGGTTTTATTTTTATTACATTTTGTATCCACGGAATTGTACGATGAGTGCAGTGCAATCAGCTGAAATCCACTGGGTTAATGTTTGGCTACAGTTTAATTATTGCTGTCAATGAACTTGATTTGTGGTAGATACAAGCTGAAGTTTGACAGTGAGATTATTCTTCTGTTGTTCAAAGACAATGAACATGCAAACATACGAATTAGGAGCAGGAGTAGGCCACTCGGCCTCTCGAGCCTGCTCCTCCAATCAATGAGATCATGGATGATCTAATTGTAACCTTAACCCCACATTCTGCAATAACTTTTCACCCACTTGCTTACCAAGAATCTGTCCACCCCTGCCTTAAAAATATGCAAAGATGCTGCTTCCACCACCTTTTGAGGAAGAGAGTTCCAAAGGCTCATGAACTTTTGAGAGAAAAAAGTTCTCCTCATCTCTGTCTTAAATGGGTGGCCCCTTATTTTAGATCTTCCACAAGAGGAAACATCCTTTCCATATCCTGTCAAGGTCCCTCAGGATCTTAAATGTTCCAAAAAAGTCACCCTTTACTCTTCTAAACTCCAGTGAATACAATCCATAGAACCATAGAAAACTTACAGCCATTCAGCAAACCATGTCTGTGCCAGCCAATAACGAGAAAAAAAAAACATTCATTTTAATCCAGCACCTGGCCCATAGCCTTGAAAGTTAAAGCACTTCAGGTGCAGATCTGCTGAAGATCTTTTAAATAAGTGGAGCGATCCAGTCTCAATCAATTTAGGCGGCAAATTCCAGACGCCCACCACCTTCTGGGTGAAAAAGTTTTTCCTTATGTCCCCTCTAATCCTTCTACCAAACACCTAAATCTATGCCCCTTGATAATTAACCACTCAGTTAATGGAAAGAGGTGTTTCCTGTTGACTCTATATACTCCCTTCATAATTTTATACACCTCAATTAGGTCACCCCTCAGCCTCCTCTGTTCTAAGAAAAACAACCCTAGCCTATCCAATATTTCCTCATAGCTGCAATTTTCAAGCCCTGGCAGCATTCTTGCAAATTTGCTCTGTACTCTCTCCAGATCAATTATGTCCTTCCTGTAATGTGGTGGCCAGAACTGTGCACAAAATTCCAGCTGTGGCTTAACCAGTGTTTTATGCAGTTCCAGTGTTACATCCCTGCTTTTGTGTTCAAAACTTCATCCAATAAAGGAAAGCATTAAAAATGCTATCTTTGCCACATTATCCACCTTGTCCTTCCATCTTCATGGACCTCAGGATGTGCAGTCAATGTTTCTCACTTCCTAAAACCCTTTCAATATCCTCCCATTTATTGAGTATTCCCTCGCTTTGTTTGCCCTCCCCAGATGTATTACCTCGTATTACCTTACACTTTTTGGGATTGAATTCCATTTGTCACTTTTCTGCCCACTCAACCAAATGACTGATATCATTCTGGAGACAACAGCTACCTTCTTCACTATCAGCTGCATGGCCAATTTTGGTGTCATCTGCAAATTCCCCAATCATGCCTCCTACATTTAAGTAGTCCAAATCATTAATATATATGACAAGCAACAAGGGCCCCAACACTGAGCCCTGTGGAACACCACTGGAAACCACTTTCTATCCACAAAAACATCCATCGACCATTACATTTTTTTTCCTGTGGCTGAGCCAATTTTGGATCCAACTTGCCAACTTTCCCTGTATCCCATGGGCTGTCACTTTTCTGACCAGTCTGCCATGTGGGATCTTGTGAAATGCCTTACTAAAATCCATGTAAACAACATCCACTGCAGTGCCCTCATCAATCCTCCTTGTTACTTCCTCATAAAATTCTATTCAGTTAGCAAGACACGATCTTCCCCTAACAGAACCATGCTGACTATCCCTGATCAACCCACGCCTTTCTAAGTGACAGTTCACCCTGTCTCTTGGAATTGATTCCAATAATTTGCCCACCACTGAAGTCAGACTGGCCAGCCTATAATTTTCTGGCCTAGCCCTCGCACCCTTTTAAAATAACGGTACAACGTTTGCAGGTCTCCAATCTTCTGGTACCTCATCTATATCTAGTGAGGATTGAAAAATGATCCTCAGAGCATCCATTATTTCCTCCCTAGCTTCCTTTAACAGCCTGGGATACAATCCATCCAATCCTGGTGATTCATCCACCTTCTAAGGTGCCAATTGCTCCAGTACTTCCTCTCTCATTATGCTTATTGTATTTAATATTTCACACTCCTCTTTAACTAGAATGTCTGCATCATCCCTAACTTTAGTGAAGACACAAAGTACTCATTGAGAACCCTGCCCACATCTTCTGCATCAACCCACAGGTTACCATGTAAATCACTGATAAGCCCTACCTTCTCCTTAGTTATTCTCTTGCTCTTAATGTAGGATTTTCTTTGATTTTACCTGCCAATATTTTTTGTATCCTCTCTTTGCTTTCCTAATTTCCTTTTTTACTTCATCCCTGTACTTTCTATACTCTTCCAGGCTTTCTACAATATTAAGCTTTTTGTAACTGTCATAAGCTTTCTTTTTCTGCTTTATCTTATCCTGTATGCTTCTGGATAATCAGGAGGCTTTAGATTCGGCAGCACCACCCTTTTTCTTTGTGGGGACATGTATACACTGTGCTCATAGAATTTTGCTATTGAATGCCTCCCACTGATTTGACACTGTTTTCGCTTCTAGTAGTTGTATCCAGTTCACTTTTGCCAGTTCACCTCTCAGCTTTGCAAAATTTGTCTTCTTCCAATTTAGAACTTTTACTCCTGTTCTATCATGGTACTTTTCCATAATGATGTTAAATCTAACTGCATTATGGTCACTATCTCCAAAATAGTCTCCCACTGCTAATTCATCTGTTTGTCTAGCTTCATTTCCTAACACTAAATCTAGAATTGCACCTCCTCTCATTGGGCTTGTTACATGCTGGTTAAAAAAGTTCTCTTGAATGCAGTTCAAGAATTTTGTGCCCTCTGTGCCTTTCACACTGTTCATATCCCAACTGATGTTAAGATAGTTGAAGTCTCCAACGATTACTGTTTTTGCACTAAGAAATTTGCCTACATATTTGCTCTTTGAACTACCACTATTTGGTGTTCTATAGTACACTCCTAGCAGTGTGGTTGCCTCTTTTTTATTTCTGAGTCAACTCATATGGTCTCATTTGATGCTTCATTTAGTATATCATCCCTCCTCACAGCTGTAATTGATTCTTTAACCAATAACGCTACACTCCCACCTTTTTTATCCCCCTCCTTATCCTGTCTGAAAACTCTATATCCAGGGATGTTGAGCTGCCATTTTTACCCCTCCTTAAGGCATGTTTCTGTAATAGCAATGATATCTGGCTGCCATATTTCTATTTGTTCCCTCAACTAATCAGCTTTATTTGCCAAACTGGTTGCATTTATGAGAGTCACTCACTGATTTTCTATCTCCCATTCTCTGCTCTGAATTTGCCCTTAGGTTTTCATCCCCCTGCCAAGCTAGGTTAAACCACACTGTCATGAAGCTATTAATGTATATAATGTTATTGGAAATTATTTTTTAAATAAAGGTTTAGTGTGTTGGTGTGTCTGTGTGTGTTTTAATTGCATCAAAGCCAGCTCATCTGGGTGCTTCAGTGTATAGTAGTTTTGAGATGTAGACAGAGAAGTAGAGGCATATTTGCATTTTGTTGAATAGAGCATTCAAGAAGGGGAGTGAAATCTTGCATGGAGCTAGGAGAGACCAAGCAATGTTTATATTACTAATAAAATTGGTATTGCGAAAGGAGTTCTATCCTGGTGATAGAATGAAAATTTACTTTCAAAGAGTAGTGCAAGGTATAACAGAAAGCACTTTGGTGTCTGCAGGGCAGAGGCATGTAACATCAAAGCAGCTGTAAGCCTGCAACTGTTTGCAAAGGAACAAAAATGAAAGGAACTTCATTTTGAACTTGTGAGATGAAAATGCTTTGGCTGATGTCTGCTTAAAGTCTATGGGTTGTTGTTGCCTTAGTGAAGATTAGTTTGGGAATTTGTTAAAAAGTTATGATAATCGTAATTTGTAGCCATGTGTATATATTTAACTTGCGTAGATTAATAAATGTCTCATGTAGTTTGATGTAAAAATCTCTCAAGAACGGATGATCTTATTCCTAAATTTAGAGCTGCATCTCAAACATACCAATTAAAAATATAGGTTATGACAGTTGTTTAAAGTTTCCTTCTGGGATTTTTAAATAACTCAGCTTTTAACAACTGCTGTGTCATAACAATTGGGGGCTCTTGTGGGATAAAAATATTTCTAATTCCTTGATCGGTTTGGAATTGGTGAATCTTAAGGTTATAAGTACGAGAAGTACTTTGAATTCAGGAGTTGATGAGGTATTTTAAAAGTGGTGAGACTGCAAGATGGCTTTGGCAATTGCTAAGACTTGTCTGGGTATAAAATATATAACTGTGATTGGGTTGGAAAAAATAACCAAAAGTAAGTTAACAGAGTTGGCAGATAAGTTAAAATTTGGGGTACTTGAGGGTGCTAGGGAATCAGATGTAATTAAAAGTATAGCACAGCATCTACAGTTGGAAGTGAAACCTGACAATAGTGAATCACAGCTGGAGGTTGTGAAACTTCAGTTACAAATGAAGATGCTTGAACTTGAACAAGCAAAGGAACTGGAAAAGCTTGGATTAGAAGCAAAGGACAAGAGATGGCTTTTAAAAGGGAACAGGTAAAAAGGCAGGATAGAGAAAGAAAACAGGAAAGAGAATTAGAAATTGTGAAGATAGAGAAGGAAGAAAGATAAAAAGAGAGAGAGAGAGAGAATTCCAACTGAAAATGTTGGTAGTTAAAAAAGAGATGCCAGTCAGCGGGGGAGGACTTATCTCCAGGGTAGAACCCAATGGGGAGATCTTTAAATTTGTGCAAGCTCTTTCAAAGTTTGAGGAAAAAGATATTGAGGCATTCTTTATTTCATTTGAGAAGTTAGCTAAACAGAGGAAATGACCACAGGAAAACTGGACGTTATTATTACAGTCTAAGTTAGTGAGTAGGGCGCATGAGGTAAATGCCTCACTATCAGAAGAAATATCAGTGTATTATGTGGTGAAAAAGACTATTCTGAATGCATATGAATTGGTTCCTAAAGCATACCGACAGAGATTTAGGAATATGAGAAAACAGCCTGGGAAAACTTATATTGAGTTTGAAAGAGTAAAACCAAATAATTTTGACCAGTTATGCCAAGCAATTCTTCAAGTTGGCCGTTGACACAAGTGATATAGGCAGTGGGGCCAGACCTTTACAAGAAGATGACGCTGGAATTGAAAAACCAATAGGCTATTTTTCATGTAAGCAGAATGTAAAACTGAGAAGATATTCAATGATTGATAAAGAGACTTCGGGTTTGGGGTTAGCAGTGCAGCATTTTGAGATCTATGTTGCAAACAATTCATCAGAAACAATTATTTATACAGGCCATAGTCCTTTGAAGCTTTTGGACAAATTTTGTGACAAAAGTGCAAGACTTTTCAGATGGAGTTTATTATTAAAGCCATTTAATTTACAGATTATAAATGTTGCTGGAAGAGATAATCTGTTTGCAGGTGCGTTATCAAGACTTTGAAGCTTAAAGGAAAATTGGACATTTGTAAAACCCTGGACAATGAACTGGAGTGATTTCTGTTGGTACCAAGGACTTGTGTGTGTGTGTATATATAGTTATGTTATTGCATGCATCTGGTAATGTAATAGTGTAATAAGCATAGCAGATAGTGTGGGATGGGTTATTAAAAATGAAGCAGTCTTTTAGAATTATGACAGTTCATTTTTCAATAGGAAGGCTTTTTGATAAAACCAGCTAGTCTGGGTGCTTTGATTTACATTCAGAGAAGTGCTGGGTATAACAGAAAGCAATTTTGTGTGTGCAGAGCATAGGCATGTAACATCAAAGCAGCTGTAAGCCTACAACCGTCTGCAAAGGAACCAAAGTGAAAGGAACCTCATTTTGAATTTGTAAGGTGAAAATGCTGCGACTGGTTTCTGCTTAAAGCCTATGGGTTGTTACTGCCTTAGTGGGGATTAGTTTGGGAATTTGTTTAAAAGTTATGATCATGGTAATTTATAGCCATGGGCAGAATTTTCCTGTTGGCATGCTGGGGTGGGAGCCACCTTTGGGAGCTTAGGCACAGGCACAAGGGGTGCAGGACCAAGAGGTAGTCCAAGGCAGAAGCAGCCGCAGAAGACACCACTATCCTGCTGCCAGGGTATGCAGGTGATGAGGCAGATACCTCAATATGTCTGAGGTGCAATGCCGAAGGAGGCTCCATCTCTCAAGGGAGACAGTCACCTCCACCTGTCAGATGATTTGGCCTGAGATCTCCATGAGCTGTGTGGATGAACACCCCATGCCAGTGGCTCTAAAGGTCACAGCTGCCTTCAACTTCTATGCCTCTGGCTCCTTTGCGTGGGTGGGTGATCTTTGCGGTGTCTCCCAATCAGTTGTACACACTTGTGTCAAGCAGGTTACAGACACTTTGTTCAGGTGTGCATTGACTACCATCCACTGCCATTGGGACCAGGCAAGTCAGACACAGCGAGCCAAAGGCTTCGCGGCCATTGCTGGCTTCCCCTACATCCAGGGTGCAATAGACTGCACACATGTGGCCATCAAGGTGCCAGCAGGTGAGCCTGCTGCCTTTGTCAACAGGAAGGGCTTCCACTCCATGAACGTGCAGATAGTGTGTGACCACAGGATGCAGATTCTGAAAGTTTGTGCGAGGTACCCAGGCAGCTCCCACCATGCCTACATTATCAGACACTCCCAGGTGCCGGTGCTCTTCAGTGCTCCAGCCTGGCTTGATGGATGGCTACTAGGTGATAAGAGCTATCCCCTCAGAAGGTGGCTCATGACGCCTCTCCACCATCCAAGAGCAGAAGCTAAGCAGTGGTACAATAGGAGTCACGCCTCCACAAGGGCTGTGGTGGAGAGAGCCATTGGTCTTCTCAAAATGCACTTCCGATGCCTGGACC
Organism: Carcharodon carcharias; assembly: GCF_017639515.1. Classification (NCBI taxonomy): domain Eukaryota; kingdom Metazoa; phylum Chordata; class Chondrichthyes; order Lamniformes; family Lamnidae; genus Carcharodon; species Carcharodon carcharias. The sequence continues at coordinate 128,891,677 of NC_054474.1, forward strand.
ATTTAGCGGGTGCACTCCAGTACCCCCCAGATCACGTGTCACTGATAGTGGTTGCATGCTGCGCTCTCCACAACTTGCACTGGAAAGAGGGGATGCAGTGGACGATGAAGACGACACAGTGGCTACGGCTGCACACGATGAGTCCAGCAGTGATTCCAAGGATGAGCTCACACGGAAATGCTGAGGGGGTAAACGCTGACCCAGGCATACTCCAGGGAGGCAGCGACACCCGAGAGGCTTTAATCCAACAAACCTTCAGCTAGCACAGCACAGATGGTCCTCCAGGACAAGCCTGGGCTCTATACTCGATACCTGAGCGCAAAATCTTCCTGGATAGGAACATTAAGGGCCTTGTTAATAAAGGTAAATGTCCCATAAATCATTCATAACTTTTTTGGTAACCATCCACCTGCAGAAGAAGAGAGGCACCCTCAGCCATGGTAACATGTCTGAATTTAATATTACAACAAAAGGAACATAAGAAAACAAATGTGTTAACCATCACACCAAATCATAACGACCTCATCTTGAGCCAAAATAAAAGCACCTGTGGTGTGCCTAAGGTGCCTTAATATTAGGCTTACGGGTGCTACGTCTTGGTTCTCCTCCCTCACTGGCACTGGAATCTGAGACAGCCTGCTCACTCTGCTGTCCTGTTGGCCTTGATAACCTTGGCAGTCGTCCTCTGGCCCGTGGAGCCTGTGCTGGCCCTGCCTGGGAGGGAGCTGCCAGTTCCACAGCTGGCATCTCCCCAGTCGCGCAGTCTCATCGGATGCTACGGTCACTGGGAGAGGGGTGGAGGAGCTGCCGCCCTCATCCGGAGCATCACGAGAGGAGTCCTCAGAGATGACAGGCAGCTGCTGCGCCAGCGTAAGGTTGCTTTGGACCTCCCTGTTCACCATGGATGGATTGGCACCGAGCTGGGAAACTTGGTGCCCACACCATCTCCCACACTGACACAGACCAGCTGGGGTCAATGCCGATGTGAGGGCTTGCTGGTCCGAGCACATCCCTAGGAAGCCCTGATTGGTCTCCTGGAGAAGCCTCTCCACGAGAGTCGCCACTCTCCCCATGGAGGACACATGGCGCTCGGACATGTGGCTCATTGCTTCGGTGATCATCCACACAGACTCCTCCACCACAGACACCAAGCCAAGCATAGCCTCATGTATCTCCACCGGATACTTCCGCACACCTGGCTGCATTTCCTGCACCTGCTGCGTCATTGACGACTCCAGGTGAACATTATTAGGCACTGATTAAGCATGTGCCTGGTTCCCTGCAGCCCTCTGACTGCTGGCACCTTGGGCACTCTCTGCCTCTGCCAGCTCCTTCAGCGACTGTGAACTGCCCTCACCACTGTGCCCCGGGTCACTAGCCAATGTTCTAATTCCCACCGAAGTGCTAGTATCTGCGCTGGTGCCTGCCTGGCAGAGATGGTGTGACGCTAGTGAGTCCAAGACTTCAGGGCCCTCAGGTGTGAGAGGGGGCCTCTGCTGCTCCTCCTCCCAGCCCTGCTCCACTGATGCTGAAAGCAAGAACAAGGACATTGGATCAGTTAATGTGGAGACAATGTCAATGTGCATCCCTGTCCCCCGGATCATTATGCGTTCATCCTTTCATAAACAATGGTCAAGCCACTGAACATTCAGCACTGTCATGGTTGTTGGGAGAGCAATGGTGACCTCATTGCTGGGCAAACATACCTGCCCGTGGCACCCCAGCCTCACCGACACTAGTGGACCTGGGTGCATGGCGCCTCTCCAGATCTAGGGCCCCCTGCTCGAAGTGGCTGAGAATCACTACCGGGGCTGGCCCTCCACCAGTCCTCATCCACTTGGCAGCATTATGTGCATTCTTCTCCTGAAAAGGAAAGAAGAGCATTGATTAGTGTTACTTGTACATGGACTCTCTTCACGAACGGCCCACCCCAACCAGAGTGGGACATATCAGGGCTCCAGTGCCTCCTCACCCTGCAGCTGCTGGACACTCATGCAAAAATGCTGGAATTGTGCCCCCCCCCCCAACACCCTCCAATCCCCCTTGGCCAAGTGCTGCCTATATCACATTTGGCACCACATGGTCTAAGCTTCCATAGCAAGGAGGTGGAAGCACGTGGAGCGCAGGGGGCAGCAGATCGATCGGTGCCTCGCCACCATGAAACTACCCTCCCAGCATGTCATCAACCTGGCTCTGACATGTCCTGGAGTTCCAGCACTGCGCCCAGGAGCAGCTCCTCCAGGTTGCCCCACAGCAGTAATGTGGGTCTCAGTATACCACATGCTGCAGGGGCAGAGCCCATCTCTTCACCACCCTCTCAGGGTGACCTCAGCATAGACAATATTTGCTGGCCTATCCAGCGAAGGACACATGCCATCAATAATTCAATACAGTCACTACACTCAGACTTGGACGGTGGGAACGCCATGGAGGAAAGCCGACCTGCTGGGTTAATTGACCAATGCCAACATGGTACTCACCCTTCCTGAGCGCAGCAGGCTGTTGAAGTGCTTGCAACACTGGATCCAGGTGTGTTGAACCTCATTGTTGGAGCTCACGATCTCCGCCACCTCACCCCAGTCACATTTGGTCATGGGTATGAGGACATCCCGCCATGCTGCCACCTCCTGGAGGAGGGCAGCAAAGCAATCGCAGAAAAACGAGGGGCACAGTGCCCCCCTGCTCTACCCTCCTGCCTGGCCTGCTCACCAGCAGTGCTCTGGGAAGCCCTTCCATTAGTCATGTTTCACAGCCTTTGAAAGGCTGACAGAGCTTTTTAAAACAGGCCACCAGGTCGCCATTGGACACGGCTGTCATTACAGTCCTGCCGCCGCCCACCCACTACCGCTGTCCTTGGGAGCTGCATTTCACGCTGGGCGGGCCTTAATTTACCTGCCCGCATAAAATGGCGGAGCAGACTTGATCGTGGGTGGCGCTCCAGTATGCGCCCACCTGCGCCCTCTCCTGCACGGCCCACCTGACAGGCAAAAAATTCTGCCTCATGTGTGTATGTTTAACTTGTGTAAATTAATAAACGTTTCATGCAGTTTGATAAAACCCCTTGAGAACTGGTGGACTTATTCCTGAATTTAGAGCTGCATCTCAAACATACCAGTTAAAAATATAGGCTATGACAGTTGTTTAAAGTTTCCCCCTGGGATTTTAAATAACTCAGTTTTTAACAACTGCTTTATCATAACACACATCCGCCCTTTTCCCAACAGCACTGGCAAATCCCCCTGCGAGGATATTCACCCCAGCCCTGGTCAGGTGTAGACCATCTAACTTGTACAGACCCCACCTTCCCCAGAGCTGGTCCCAATGCCTCAGAATTCTGATGTCACCCCCCCCCCGACCCCCAACACTCCTTCGCAAGCTTTCCGGACATGTGTTGAATCACTCAATTCCCCTATTTCTATACTCACTCGCATGTCGGACTGAGTGTAATCCTGTGATTAAAGCTTTAGAGGTCCCACTTTTCAATCTGCCAAACAGAAAATGACCCATTTATGCCTACTCTCTGTTTCCTGTTAGCTAGCCAATCTTCTATCCATGCCAATATGTTATCCTCTATGCCATGGTCAGGATTTTTAGGATGACGGATTTTCCAACAAGCCTAAATTGCTCAAGGCAGGACCTCTGTCCCTCACTTGGGAGGAAGCCCAGCCTCAGAGAGCTGCCAGTAAATCTGGTTGTCCAACAATGCCAGAAGCTGCAGTGGACAGGTCTGGGACTGCAAACAGTCCCCAGAGCCAAAGTCCTGGGAGTTCAGGAACAGTTAAATTTTGGTGGTCTCAGGGCGGGGTGGGTACATGAGGCCTTGGGAGGTGGACACGGTGGGGATTGGTGTGTCAGCCAAAAGGCTGGGGGTGGTGGGGGGGGAAGGAGACCCCACTGGGTCAGAACTTTTGGGTGAGTGCCTGATGTTAAACAGAGGCTGCTGATGTAGGCACCCTCCACATTCCCCATCCGGTTTGTGAACAGGGTTAATTTTTGGGGCCCTGCCTTGCTGCTGAATTCCTTCTGCCAGCCTGAAAATTGAGGCTATATGGAAAACAGCCCTTAAGTGATCAAGTGGCCACTTAAGGGCCTCAACTGGGGCAAGGGTGGGGGGCCTCACCTGTCCCAGCGTAAAACTGAGGAGAGGTCAGGCGGGTGGGAACCCATCGGGAAGGGCATCCAGCCAATTTTATGCTCACCCACATAAACAAACCCGTCAGCGGGAGAACATCGAATTCTGTGCTGTGAGTTTTTATTTTCCACAAAAACCTCTTTTCTTTTTAAATATCTACAGAACTTTTTACTATCTGTTTTTATACTTCTAGCTAGCTTTCTTTCATGCTCTAATTTTTCCCTCCTTATTAATCTTTTAGCCATTCTTTTTTTAAAAAATTCTGTCCAATCTTCTGACCGGCCCCCATCCTTGCACAAGTATATGCTTTTTCTTTAAGTTTGATACTATCTTTAACTTTTTTGGTTAAGCACAGGTGGTGGGTTCTCCCCTTCAAGTTTTTCTTGCTCAATGGAATGTATCTATTCTGTGTATCTGAAATATCCCCTTAAATGTCTGCTACCTCTATCGCATTTCTATTGACCTATCCCTTAACCTAATTTGCCAGTTCACTTTAGCTAGCTCTACTTTCATGCCTTCATAATTTCCCTTATTTAAGATTAAGATGCTAGTCTTGGACCAACTTGTCTCTCCCTAGAATTACAGAACCCTGGATTGATGATAGCTTAGGCCACTCAGCCCATCAAGTCCATGCCATCTCTCTGCAAGAGCAATTTAGCTAATCCCACATGCCACTTTCCTCAATCCCTGAAATTGTTTACCCTCTAGTTTCTGATCTAACCCCATTTAATAGCCATGTTTGAACCTGTCTCTGCCACACTCTCAGGAAGTGCATTCCAGATTCTAACCACTCATTGCATAACAATGTCTTTCCTTACGTTGCTTGCAATTCAAGCATGCAGACCACTCAAAAGTTATAAAACAGAGATCCATTTTTTCCCACTGGCATCAAATATTTATAAACATTAATGGAAAAACTTAACTCTGAGAAAGAAACTATTTACAGTGGACATTTACAACAGACACTCCAGATCCCCCCACCCCACCTCCAGATACCATTGAGAGCTTCACCCCTGATCTCTAATAACCCAGAAGCAGAGTTTAGTTAGTGGAGCTCCTATTCTAATTTCCAATGACCATATGACACAAAGGGAATCTTCCTTTCCCTATGAATCTTTGGACTCCAAGGTGCTCTTTGGTCTCCAGCAGCTGGATGCCTGCCCCAATTCCCCTTCCCTGTTTTCTGGCCACCGTCAGAGGCTTTGGGCTGCCTTATTCATGGCCTTGGCTCCTCCATGCTACAACTTATGAGTGTTGGACGTCTGGTTCTGCTCCTTGCTGCGGATATCTCTCCCTCTCTCCCCTCATGGCTCCTGGCTCCACCCCTTCTTCAGCCAAGGCTTCAGACTTATCCTTTTTAAACATTTTCCCACCACCGAGTTTAAACTGACTAGTCAGTAATTATTGGATTTATAATTACACCTCTCTTTGAACAAGAATGTAATATTTGAAATTCTCCAGTCCTATGGAGGATTGGAAGATTATGGCCAGTGCCTCCACAATTTCTACTATTACTTCCCTCAGTACCCTTGGATTCACCCCATCTACTCCTGGTGACTTACCAACTACAGCCTTCTACAGCCACCCTTTCTTGTATCTCCTCTTTATCCATTTTTAGCCTATACAGCATCTCAACTACCTCCTATGAAGTATACATGTTATTCCAGTGAACAAGTTCCAATATCAAGGATGATCTTATTAACTCTGGGTGATAATACGTTGTTAGATATTGCGCAAGTAAGATCACACTTCAATTCATAGGGAACAAAGGGCTCCCTTATGGGACTTGTGTTGTGGCTTCGTTTGATGTCTCAGTGATGAGATGTGGAGACTCATACATTTAAACATGAAGTGTTTATTGTTAATCTTTAACTATTTACAAATTCCAGTTAATAGCATGCATGGTGCTGCTATCAACTGTCACCATTTCCCACCAACTGCTTCTAGAATGATCTCCCTGAGTCTAATACTATGTGACCCTACATCATACAGTGGCAGTGCTATTCTCGAGTCACACAATAACCGTTCTTCTGCTGAGTACCTTTACATCACAATGGCTTGCAGGCACACACAACATCATACAACAGAACTGGTCATTGCCTGGAAAGTGCCAGTTAAATAGAATATTTGTGTTGAATTTTATGTGCAAAAGAGTGTCAAGATTGGTCTATTAAGTTAATCAGTGGATTATCTTAATAAAAACCTCTGTCTCCATCTTGTTCTATATGTTTTTAACTTTTATTCTTTTGCTGGGTTGATCTTGACTTGTTTCTTTCTGGTTCTGCTCCTTGCTGCGGATATCTCTCCCTCTCTCCCCTCATGACTCCTGGCTCCACCCCTTCTTTAGCCCAGGCTTCAGGCTTATCCTTTTTAAACATTTTCCCACCACCGAGTTTAAACTGACTAGTCAGTAATTATTGGATTTATAATTACCCCTCTCTTTGAACAAGAATTATCCTTTATTTCTACAAATTGCATTCAGATGGTTTTTATGTAGCCATTCATGTCTCTTTTGCACACAACCTTTGTTTCTTTACTAATCCTATGACCACTCTCTTTGGCTGTTGCATCATGAAATCTTTAGTTATTTAATCTCTCCCTACACTCCACCTATCACAAATCTTCTCTTTTCTTCTCCCTGCCCCTCCCCCTTCTACTGGCTACATTTCTACCTTCCTTCAGTTCTGATGATAGGTCATTGACCTAAACGTTAACTCTGCTTCTCCCTCCACAGGTGCTGCCTGACCTGCTGATCTTTCCCAGCACTTTTGCTTTTATTTCCGATACCCAGCGTCTGCAGTATTTTGTCTCTCTGGAAATGTGTTGTCAAGATGAAAACAAACCTAGATTCTGTTCTCACTTTTTGTACCTGAGTGGGAGAAATGAGTATTATTCAGATTCAGCTTGGGAAATAAAACCTTAAATTCCAGACATGGCATTCCAGGTTTATCTCTTGATAGGGAAATCATGCTCAGATTCAGCGATATGATCTACTGTTAATCAATCTGAGTAGAAGTGAACTCCCAAGCGCACAAAAAATTGTCTTTGAGTATTAGGAAACGAGTCAGTATGAAATAACTTACAGAGTGGTTACTTTTTCAATGAGGGATTGCCTGGAAAGTGCCAGTTAAAATAGAATATTTGTGACAAAAGAGTGTCAAGATTGGTCTATTAAGTTAATCAGTGGATATTCCTTTGCTCAGAGTCACAGCCAAGAGGAATTCTGTATCCAACCCATCGGACAGCTCTATCCACACTCGGGTCGTATTGATTAAGTGTCCTTGCATGTATTATTCAGAAACTGGCAGCATTTGTAACCCTGCTCCAACTTTCATAAATAATGAAGAATCTTTTTGTGGTGTATTCAGTTCTCAAGATAAATGATCAATATTTTGCAGACCTGTTTGTGCAGGGAGTGATTAATGGTTACATTTTGGATATGGATGCAGTGCATTCCTTTTGAACATCTCCCCATAGAAATCCAATCAAGGTTTGAACTTACCTCCTTCTAAGGGTAAGTTCGTCGATGCTGCGTTCCACGGGGAACTGTGCACAGAGAGAGCATATATTTGAAATGGGTAATTGACTTTCTGACTTGTGAGGAGGAGAGAATGGCAGCCCATTCAGCCAATGGCACTGGTGAATGACAGAGATGAAAACATGCCATCCCTCCTGAGTCTGACCTACATTTGATTCTAGCCAACACTGTATGATTGAGTTTTAATGCCTCTTGGTTGTACAAACAATTGCTACTAGAGGTTTAAAGAGAAGACATCTTTCTAGAACAATTTAAGATGGACAGTGAGCCTTTTCAGCCTTGTCCCCACCCAGAGAATGAATGCTGACAAGCTCTCTTGCATTCGAACCACTCATTGCTGCCTTACAGAATTATGCTTCAAAAATTTAGGATGGCTAAAAGGAAGGCCTGTGAGCTTCCCTATGGAGCACCAGGGACCTGTAACTCTCAAGAGCAATGGACACTATATAATTTTTAAGTTCTCATCCTTTTATCAAATCCCTCCATGGCCTCACCGCTCCTCAACTCTGTAACTTCCTCCAGCTCTAAACCCCCTTCCCCACCCACCCCCAAGATCTCTGCGCCCCTCCAATTCTGCCCTGATTTTAATTGCTCCACCATTGGCGGCCATGCTTTTAGCTGACTTGTCGCCAAGTTCTTGAATTTCCTTGTTAAACATCTCCACCTCTATATCTCTCTCTCTCTTCTCCTTTAAGCCGCTCCCTAAAACCTATCTTTAACCAAGCATTTGGTCACCTGTCAAATTTTATCTGATAATGCTCCTCAACTTCTCATGCAATATAGTTTTTTCTTCCACTGGCATTGGTATTCTTGCAATTGTCCTGATGAGTGCAAGACGAAAAGCTTCAACAAAATGTCTTCTTTCAGCAATACTCAACTTCTGTACTACCAAATGACAGCGTATACTGATTGAATTAAGTACATCTGATCATAGCACTTGCACTGCTATGCTTACCTCCTGTGAAATAAAATAACTTCATGATTTGTATTAAGCTTTGTGTCACCTAGTGTTTGTTCAGTCTGACTTCAGAGAGAGACTGACGTGTACATTATCCAGTTTAGGTCACAAGAGGGTACTATTGTTATACTCCTTCATATTGTTATTATACAAATAGATACCTGTATAGTGCAATGTGAATAAATCCTCATAATAGTCCAAAATTCAGATTGCTGCCCAGGGTGACTGATGCCACTGAAACCATGGAGGTATAAAGGCCCAAGTGTGTAATACTACATTTAGGAGAGAAGATGAGAACATTTGTGCTGGAGTGGGAGTAGGAATAGACAAAATGCTTTAAAATCAGATATCCTTTCAACTCTGCTTTTATTGACAGAAGTGCATATTCACCTAACCAAGAGTTAACCCACGTTGTGCTTATTTTCAAAGTCTGATGCAGTCAGGCCATACACTGTGTTACAAAAGCCACACTTACCTAGTTGGAGAAAGGAAGATTGGGAATTCCCAATCCCAGCAGACCTTGGAGTTTTTGCAACTCACCACCACCTTCTCAAGAGCAACCAGGGATGGGCAATAAATGCTGGCCCAGCCAGCAAAGCCCACATCCCGTGAATAAATAAAAAAAAACATGCACAGACCAGGAGCAGGCTGCACATACGCAATTCAACCATGTAATTTCTTTGGGCCGAGGACATGTCCAACATGCCTGTGCAGAAAGGGAAAATGGCGTGCAAAGCTGGGTCACGTGATTGGGAGTGAAGCATCATTGCCAAGTGACCCAGGCAGGGAAGAAGCAGAGGGGACAGGGAGAGGTCTCAAAGGGAAAGAGGGTAGGGAGAGGTCCAAAAAGAATAGCCAGGCAGGGAATAAGGACAGTCAGGAAGAGGTCCCAGTTCAGTTAAAAGGAAGGAATAGGGAAAGAGGCTGCAACGAGGAAAAAGGCTGTGGTTAGCAGACTTTAAGTGAAGGGGGCTCAAGAGAAGCCCTGAAGATCCAGGAAGGCAGCAGAATGTCAGTGACGCCGTGCTATGGGCTTTTGGGGCGAAGGTACCCCTTTGGAGTAGTAGTTTTCTGCTCAGTGTGGCCAAAGAACTAAAATTGTGCTTGTGAGTTGGTGCTGGCATGCAGTTTCTAGAATACAGCGAAACAGAATCTCAGGAGAAGAGATTGAAACCCTGTAAGCTGAGCCGGCATTGAGGCTGTCCGAGCTGGAGTGACTTTTGGAGAGAATTCCAATGTGAGATTTTCAAAGGTGAAAACTGGAATCCCTCACGAGAGAGACAGTGCTTCAGTGAGAATGATTGACTCACAGTGTTACTGATGTCTGGGTGGATTGTTATGAAATCCATGGACCCTGTCTTGGTTGCATTTGTTATTTATTGTGAAGCATGATGTGCTCAACCACAGATTGCTTGTTAATTCACAGGCACCTCATAGTAATCTTGAATATTAGAGTATAAGATAGATATTGTAAATTGTTTTATATTTCTGGCATTGTATTGTAAAGTTTATTTTTGTTTGTCCAAATTCCATGGAATTTTGTGGCTTTATTTACTGAGCAAGTGTCTTGAATCTCAAACTGTCTACTATAAACAAAAAATGTTTGGTCCCTAAATGGATCTTACCAAAAACTTGGCTGTCTGGTCTAAGATCATAACAACTGCTTCAACAGTATAGCTAGTGTTCTTATGTCGGTGTTTCTTAGGGCAGTATCCTAGGCCCAATCATTTTCAGCTGCTTCATCAATGACCTTCCCTAAAAGGTCAGAAGTGGGGATTGCACAGTAGTCAGTTCCATTCACAACTCTTCAGATAATGATGCAATCTGTGCCCACATGCAGCGAGATCTGGACAACATTCAGGTTTGGGTTACTAAGTAAGGCAACACAGGTTCCAAGCAATGGCCATCTCTAACAAAAGAGAACCTAACCATCTCATCTTGAAACTTAATGGTATTGCCATAGCTGAATCCCGTACCATCAACACCCTGGGGCTGGTCATTGAACAGAAACCTTACTGGATCAGATCCATAAATACAATAGCTACAAGGGCAGCTCAGAGGCAGGCATTCTGCAATGAGTAACTCACCTCCTGAGTCTGCCTGTCCACCATCCACAAGGCACAAGTCAGGGGTGTGATGGAATACTCTCCACTTGCCTGGATAAGTGAGGCTCCAGCAACACTCAAAAAACTCAAGACCATTCAGGGCAAAGTAGCCCATTCGATTGGCAGCAAATCCACCACCTAAAGCTTTCACTCCCTTCACCACCAGCATACTGTGCATTGCAGCAACTCAACAAAGCTTCTTCAACAGCACCTTCCAAACCCACAACCTCTACCGCCTAGGGGGAAAAAAAAGCAGCAGATGCATGGGAATGCCACCAGCTGCAAAGCCCTCTCCAAGTCACACACTGGACTTAAAAATATATTGCTGTTCCTTCATTGCCATTGGTCATAACACTGGAACTCCTTCCCTAACAACATGGTAGGTGTACCTACCCCACATGGACTGCAATACCTTCTGCAAGCTGGTCCAGGTTTTAGATTTTACTTTAATACGACATAGGCTGCCTGCTTAACTTGACCAGTTTTAAAGCCTATATTCAACAGGCTAACAATGTGAAGCTGCCAATTTGTACTAACACCTTATACAAAGCAAGCTGTTTTGTGATTTGAACACCTGCTGCCAAACTATGCAATATTTTAGCATACTAACCACTAATATCGTTAAGTAGAAAATGAGCAGCTGGTAAGAGATGATTGTATTAGATTGTCTTATTGTATTATTGTCATAGTTAATGAAAGTCATATAATATTTATTTCTGCATTTTTCTACTAACGTGTCGATGTTCGAATCAAAGTCCCAGACCTAAACATGCTGCGAGAGTTCTTGTGGGAAGCAATAGCATTATTCTGCCAAGACTCGTATCAAAACAAACTGTCCTGGACTAGCCTAGTCCAATCTGCTAATGAATAGGGCACTTGTGAAGTATTGAGACAAGGAACACCTCTTGAAATAATGCATTGTCTTCATGTTTAAGCCATGTGTGCGGATGGACAAATCCAATGAAATTAACTCTTACAACATTGTTGATCAATTATCTATCAACAACTGTAGGCTATAAAGTGGGGTGATGCCTGTATTAGATATAACAAAGGGTTTCAGGGACCATTTTGTTTGTGCACACCAAGTAAAAAGACCTTGTAATGTGTTTCTTTGGGGACAGAGGTAGAATTCCTGCTGGTGTGAGAACGGATAGCATAGCACTGGGCCCAGGGACAGAGGCATGGACTCCGGATAGTGCAGATTCCTTCACAGCCAGAGGCAGACTTTCTGTCAGCAAGAAGCTTGGGTTGAGGCCATTTTCCACTTCGCCTGGACTGGGCATCCATTTGAAGCTGTGGAGTTAGTAATGAATTATTAATCAATATAATTTTTTGTTCATTTGGGCTTTTAGTTACTTTATAAGTGTATTGATGTTTTATTTTATCCTTTGTTCAGTAAATGTTGGTATTATTTGCTAATTCAGGGCCTGGGTCTTTGCCTGATGATTATATCTCAGTTGAACTAAAACGGTTTCAAAGGGGTTAATTTGAGAGTCAGTAATGAGGCTATATGCAATTAAATCAAATCAAGTCTAAATTTAGCAAAACACCTTTTTTTTTCAAACATACACTCCTCCAGGGCAATTCAGGGTGGGCAATAAATCCTGGCCTTGGCACTGATACCCAAATCATATGAATGCATAAAAAAAAGTACAGGAACCTAATTAGGATGAAGCCCATTCTTACCCAGTGTAAAGAAAAGCTGCTAAACTTTTCTTCTGGACTTAACCAGATGGGTTTATATAAAAGAGTCCACTCTGCTCTTGTCTATATATAACACTTATTTTTCTGTCAGAATAGTTTTTTAAAGCATATTTTAATTACTTCCTTCTTCAGGAGTATTATTTGTTCTGCTGTTGTTGCATTCATCCAATGTTCCCAGGGTAAAAGCCATTTACAGTCGCTAGTGGCAAGTGATGGATGACTTTGCTTTTGGATCACTGCTGACATTGCTCTGAGTTTGGAGTTGGAAGGATTGTAAATGCAGGTCACAGATATATACTATTGATGATTTTCCCTCCCTGCAGGGATGTCCTGCTTGGCTTTCACGAGAAGCTCAGTAGCATCAAAGGGTCACAGGGACAAATTCTCATACCCACCACTTCACAGAGGTCTGCATAATTGCTTCCGTCTGCCACCAAGGATCAGATCTACCTTTCTTTTTCAGAGCAGTTGTGGTGTGCAGAAGCAACACACTGAATACACAGCTAGTATACGATACCACTGACATGGTTCTTATGCTTTCTTTTATCAAATAAAATTGATTGCTAGCTTTTAAATCACTGAGGATAGAGTTTATTCTGCCTGCTCCAAGGCAATGACTAAACCCAGGTATCACAATACTTTTTAAAGCAGATGAAAGAGCAGGTCCATAAATGCATTTTGTGAAGCAGCCCTTTGACACTGTCAATGTTTAAATTCATCTTTGCACCCCCTATTTCAGAAAAGGTAGAATCTAGTGATATGGGCAGGAAAGAATGCTATTCCTGCTTTAAATCATGATTTTGCTAAAGCCTTCACAGATTCTGAAAAGATCAAGTGTGACAGAGGACAGTGTTGTCTCCTACTCAAGTCAATTTGTTTGCTTGTAAAATGATACAACCTGCAAGCTCAAAACCTTGGGGTTGTCGCAACAATTTAAAGGTGGAATCAAGAATGACTTTGGACAGATAAACCCCTGTAGCACCTTAACCAAGTAAGACCTTTTGCTGTCAGGTACTTACTTTTCCTCAGTCAGATTTGAGCCTTGCCTAAATGCATGACAGATGCCAATAACATCTCATGGGTTACATGATAAGAAGTGCTACTTATCATAAGATATGTGACTGCATTGCCCTCATCCTCCCCTCACCGCAGCATAACACATGCAATAACCAATTGGACGGTTGTTCGGTGGTCCAGTGTGCAGAATAGAAGCATCAGCTACATGTACCTCTGCAATCCAACTGAATCAGGCAACAAGCCCAGGATGTATATAGGCCTACTGTCTGTTAATCAATCTTCATGCAATGCCTAACAACAGCCCCATTTTCAAATCTTGTAATTTCTTCATTGTCTACAGGAGGGACATTTGTTTTCAGCATGTTGCGAGGAAACACACAGAGCAAGCTTGCACTGTACCAAATTGCTTGATGTTCCACATGTCCAAATCCAATTTCAGGTACAAGAATTGCCCAACTCCAGCTGCTTCATCTGGATCCCCTTGACAGATCTTTAGCCCTGAGACTTACCCATAATAATGCTAGTTCTCCAGGCTAGTCAGTTATAGGCCTAAGCATTCCCTGCCACAGTCACGTTGCCTTGTTGCCACCAAACCCACCTCACACTTTGATCCAGCATCTTGCATGTGGAAGAGAGGCAACAGTTCCACTCAATGCCCACTCCTTCTGAAGCACAAAGAAGGACCTAGGTCTTGGGTGCCATACTCTTAATTTGCATTGGGATGCTGCTGCTGTGGTAGAAGGAAAATAAAGTAATTAAGCTTGCATTTATATAGCACTTTTCATGACCAATGGGTGTCCCGAAGTGTTTTATAACTAATTAAGTGTTTCAGAAACATGCCATTATTATCTGTAGGAAACGTGGAGCCAATTTGCACACAGCAAATCCATCAAACAGCAATGTAACAATGATCACATAATCTGTTTTAGTGATGTTGGTTGAGGGATAAATATTGGTCAGGACCTCAGAGATAATTCTCTGCTCTTCCTTGATATCATGCAATCATTTATGTCCATCTAAGAGCGCAGACATCACCTCGGATTAATGTCTCAACTAAAACACATATGACAGTGCACCACTCCCTCAGCACTGCACTGCAGTGTTAACATCAATTTTTGCGCTCAAATCTCTGGAGTGGGACTTGAACACAAATCTTGGGACACAGAGGTAAGATCACTGCCCACTGAGCTACAATTGACATTGAAGGGAAAAAAAGCAGCCTTCAGTCCCGATATGATGTGGGAGGACTGTGCCCAGGTTGCAAGACTCCCAGTATTAAATAAGAATCAGCAGTTGGGATTTGCATCTTCTCATTTATACCTTCAAGGACCCTTCTCGACTTATGCAACACCATGGGCTGGATTTCGTGCCACCTCCCGCACCCCTTCCCCACAACCATCCCCGATAACCCCCCACTCCGCTGTCATGTTTTCAGTGCGGGGGGGTGGTGGGGCTACGTAAAACATGACAGTTGGTTAGTCTACCACCTTCCTGCCCAGCCCCGGCCTATTCCCAATAAAACAGTAGGTGGGTGGGCATCGAAATCAGCAGCCCACCGCCATTAAAAAAAAATTAACGGGCTTGTTAACAAGCAAATTGAACCGAATTTCATGCTGCACATGCTACAACATAGTTGGCATGCCCAGGTGGGCATAAGTGGGGAGGTCATTTGTGTAACCCAACTGGTTAAAGGCAGAAAGGAAGGGGGATCATGTCCTCCGGGAAGTGGCCTATGTGCCACCTCCACAGCCTACCTTTGTCACTTCCCACCTGGCCACTAAAACATGCTTCCCCACGCCCCCGAACCCCCCACTCCCCCTAGTTTCCCCAATCCCTCCCGACCAAAACTCTAGACTTATCGTGCTCTGGAGAACATGTCCTCTTCGTACTGGGGCCTACTTGCAGTGCCAGCAGCTGCCACCTACGAATTCTGATGCTGGTGAGACCATTAATGTAAAAGTACCAATATGCAGTTTAGCTGTATCAAAGGAATTTGAGTGTTATAAAATTAACTTTTATTTTTGTTTTTTTTAAATTTTATGCTGTCACTTTATTCCTGTTTATTATTTGTTTACTGCGGTCAACCCAAATCTAACCCGTTGTTTGTATTGTTGACCCATATGTCAATTTACTATTTAGTTTGTTATATACACAACATCGGCTGGCTAGCAGCTCTCAAGGGCGGGATTTCATTTGATTGAGGGCTGGAAGTCTGACCCTCACCTCCTTAAGGCTACTGAGAATGTGTCATCGCTGCAGGGAGGCCTTGTTTAATATCAGCTGAGTAGGGACTAACATTTCTTCTGGGGCAGAGAGCGCGAGCCTCTGTAAAATTCAGCCCCACAATCCTCCACTCGGGGCACCCATCAAAGTTTCCCAATAGTTAGTCCACTGTTTAAGATGGTGCTGAGCTGAATACACTAGACCCTAGGTGACTGTGCCAGTAACAGTGACTCATTGTGATGGGACTGCCCACTGTGAAGGTACTGTCCACTGTGACGGTACTGCCCACCGTGACGGTACTGCCCACCGTGACGGTACTATCCGCTCTGACGGTACTGTCCGCTCTGACGGTACTGTCCATTGTGATTGTACTGCCTGCTGTGATGCTACTGCCCATTGTGATGGTACTGCCCGCTGTGATGGTACTGTCCGCCGTGATGGCACTGCCCGCTTTGATGGTACTGCCCACTGTGATGGTACTGCCCACTGTGATGGTACTGCCCGCTGTGATGTTACAGCCCATTGTGAGTCAATAACTCTTTCAAAAAATGCAGGGAGCAGGTAGTGGTTGCTCCTGAAATAAAAAGAGAAAATGCTGGAAATACTCAGCAGGTTGGGTTGCATCTGTGGAGAGAAAGAGAGAGAGACAGTGAATCTTTGTAACTCTTTCCAGTACAAACACGTTTCCATCTGTTCTTATTCAGATGAAGTTACATTGTTTCATAGTTTGCCATTGTGAGATTTGAATTCTTGATACTCTTTTGAGTAAACCTGTTTCCATCTGTTTCAGATGAAGTTACATTGTTTCATAGTTTGCCATTGTGAGATTTGAACTCTTGATCTTGGGGTTACAAACCCAGTACCATGACCACTTGGCTATTTAGGCCAAGCAGATACTGAGACAGTGTTAATACCTCAGATCAATGACCTTAAATCAGAAGTGGTTGAACCTGCTGTTTCTGGAGTTAAGTGAGGAGATTACAATGTTCCTCCAGAGGAGCTCCACCCCAATTCGCAAACCTTTTATTCAGCACAGTGGGAGATAAGATTACAACTACTGCTGGAGGATATTTAATTCATAATTAGCATGGCTTCACCAGTGTTTTCTGGTTTAAATCAATGTTGTGTAGTGAAACAAATGATTCCTGCAAAAATCATGAACTCATTTCACCTCATTGCTGAGACATCAAGATATTAAATTTGCTGACTTAATGTTTCAACAATTGCTTTCTGTTTATCAGCTGCTCCTGCTGTGGATTGTCAATAATGACTTCATTTCCATGTTAGGAATTGGAAATTGCCTTCCATATAAAATAAAATCCTGAGTATGAGTCACATGCCATTCTTTAGCCTGGGATATGAGCTGGTGAATACAGTGAAGATGTACGGTACAAATAAACCAACAACATCACATTTTGATATGTGTATAATAAACTAAATAGTAAATTGGCATATGGGTCAACAATAAAAACAATTGGTTAGATTTAAGTTGACCGCAATGAACAAATAATAAACAGCAATAATGTGACAGCATAAAATTAAAAAAAAACAAAAATATAAGTTAATTTTATAACACCCAAATTCCTTTGATACAGATAAACTGCATATTGGTAATTTTACAAATTAATGATCAGCTACTTAAAGTACCCATGAAAGTCTGAACTTTAGACCAGTATTGAGGCTTACGTA
The DNA here is from genome assembly GCF_017639515.1 of Carcharodon carcharias. Taxonomy (NCBI): domain Eukaryota; kingdom Metazoa; phylum Chordata; class Chondrichthyes; order Lamniformes; family Lamnidae; genus Carcharodon; species Carcharodon carcharias. Next base: position 128,909,043 of record NC_054474.1, read on the forward strand.
TACATCTCCTGGCAAAGTGAAAAATGATGTTCCACCCTTAAGTCCTTTTAGACAGTTTTGAATTAAATTAAGAATTATCCATGTTTGCAGTTCCATCATATGTTTTCTGTAAAATTGCCAGTGTTTTCTCTGTGTTGCACATCAACCAAAGCCATCTTAAATTGTTGGCAGGCACAGAATGGCCTAGCAACACATGGTTTTCTATGTCAAGGTTTCTCTGGGTATAACTACTGGCCATTAGCTCAGTGCATGGTGTATCAGGAAAGCAATAAGGAGGAATATTTATGCTGCTTTAGCTAACTTGACAGCCTTGACACGGCAATGAAATTAACTGTATAGAAAGAATCCGATCAGCAATGATCTGACTTATGTTTTCTCCATAACATTACAAGATATTAAACAGCCAGCTCCTGCTGCACTGGTGTCCCTCACTATGTAGACTTTCAGCTAGAGTTTTTAACTACACCTTTCAGCTCAAAATCTTTTTCTGTAGTAAATTCCTGGTACCAGGATATTGAGGTCGGTGTGTGAGGGTGTGGCCCGCTCGCTGACATGTAAAACGATGTGGGATGATGGCAGGCAGAACTCCCGACATCACCCCGCATCATTTCAATTTTCAGGTCGGTGGGGGCGCAGCCGAATCAGCTGTGCACCCGCCAATCTGTTTATGGCCAAATGAGGCCATTTACAAAGTAATTGAGCTAGGTAATGGACATGCCCATCCAACCTTAAGGTTGGCGGGCAGGCCGGGAGCCCCGGCAGGCTTCAAAAAAAAAACATGAAACCTCATTCACGGGCAGGATGAGATTTCATGAGGGTGTTTAAAAATATAATAAAAGCTTGAATGAAAGTGATGGACATGTCCCAACTCATGTGACAGAGTCACATGAGGGGACATGTTAGGGAAATTTTAATTTTGTGCATTGACTATTTTTGAATTTGGCGCAGATCTCCCTGAGGCAGCACTTAGCCTCAGGGAGATGAGCACACTCTTTCACGTGCATGCGGAAAAGAGCACACTCCTGGCTGAGGGAATCCCGCCCCCACCCCCCCCTCCCCCTCCAATCCGCACAGGGATGATATGGTGCTTCCTGGCAGACGTCACGATGGGCGGGCCGTAATTGGCCTGCCCGCGTAAAATGGCGGTGAACCCCCAATCGAGGGCGCCGATCGGAGGCACACCTGCATGCGCCCGCTCCTGCATTTCCCCCACAATGGGGGGAAAATTCTTCCCCGGGAGTGTAAGCTGATATCGGCACAACAAGGGCAATGGGGCATTTGTGACCTTGGTGAACGATGAGAACAACTGTCTATCTCCTCAACTAATGAGTTTTAATGATTGAGAAAGAAACTGAGGAATAATGGAAAAGGGAATGCAATGAATATGGATAAGTCAGGTATAAAGAGAGAAAATCACAGAAAGGAAAAGTAATTGAAAATATGGAATTTGCCATTTTTAAAATCTCTAACAACAATTCACAACCTGAAGGAATGAGACTCAGCATTTTAAACTGTTCTCTTTCTGGGCCAGTCAGCTTGATTAGTATTGCATTAATAATTATCACATTTTTAAAAAGGTTCTTAAATTCCAGCCTTAACTTCCAGGTGCAAGTTTCATGGGCAATTAATATGCAAATCCAGGAATTTCTTAAAAGTAATCAGGGGACTAAGGGAAATTTGGGGTATTGTTGAGCAACACGAATGGTGGAGAGGCAAAAAATTAACCAGGGATTCCTGGAGATTCATAGCTCACGTGGTATCATTTAAACACCTGAATTTTCTGGGAGATTAACATTATTAATGGTGTGCATTGTTAACACACCATTATTTTTCAAGCAAAAATCATGCCCATGCTTTAAGAAGGACTGCAATTTTGTAATGCTAAATAGTTCAGATTTGTTTATGCCATTTTCCACATGAAGGCCGGGATCTTCTGGTCCCACCAGCAGTGGGCATCACCACGGGCAGGGTGAGAAATTGAATTTTGGCCGCCCTCTAAATTTACCCATCTCACCCACGACGATGACTATCACTGGTGAGGCCAGAAGCTCCTGCCCTAAGTCTTGTACGCCAATCACCTACACTTCTGTCTAGCCCTACTGATTTCCTGTGCCCTCATGAATCAGCTTCACAATCCTTATCTTCAAATTTGCTGCAGACTCATTCTAATCTTCTCCCATTATTAACATTCTGGGATATCCTGAGTCAGGATTCCTGTATATTCCCATATCTTTTTCTGTTCCAGGTTGGCCAATTTTTCAGTCAATAACTCATAAAACCTCCCAGAATTTTCTTCCAACCCTACTTGTCTTGCTACCTCACTGGCTGCCATTAAAATTCCCCTTAAAAAAAAACACTCAATGTGGTTAATCTTCCCCACCTGCTAAGATTTTTCCCTCTCATTTGCCTACATAACAACAGTGCTCCAATAAATAATCTATGAAACACTTTGGACAGTCTTGAGAGCACATAATACAGTATGCAAGGCATAGGGCTGAGCATAAATTGTAAAGAAACAAAATCTCTGGTAGACAGAGGTGGTGGTGTAGTGTAGTGGTAGTGCCACAGGGCTAGTAATCCAAAGGCCCAGGCTAATGCTCTGGGGACAAAGGTTCAGATCCCACTATGGTAGTTGGTGGAATTTGAATTCAATCAGTAATCTAGAATTGAAAAGCTAGCCTCAGGAAAGGTGATCATGAGACCTCTGACCCCAGACCCATTGCAAAATGGTTGACTCTTAACTGCCCTCTGAAATGGTGTGGCAAGCCACTCAGTTAAGGGCAAATAGGGATGGACAACAATACTGGCCTTTCCAGTGATGCCCATTTTCCATGAAAGAATAACAAAACAATCATACCAGAATATAAGATCATCGTGAAAAGTTCAAACAGGTTTACAAATCCTGTTAACACTGGACAGAAAGTGCAGCCAAGAAATTAAATGAAAGATTGGCATTTCAAAAAAAAATTTAAAAACATGATCAATTCCAAATTAGCCATGAAAACAAAGCTGAGAATTCTGGAATGCTACATCACACAGATTCTGATATAAAGAAGTGATTGTTGGATGATCAGTGGAAGAATGGAAGCTGCAGAGTTGTGGTGGTTTTTGGGGTGAATTGTGAAAATATCTTGGACAAGTCACACTACCAATGAAGAGGTGTTAGTAAAATCTGAGACCAAAAGAACTCTGCTGACCAAGATCAGGAAGAGACAGTTGGAATATCTTGGGCATGGAATATGAAATCATGATTTAGAAAGTCTGATGCTGACGGGAAAGATCAATGGTAAAAGAGATTGAGGTAGGCAAAGATTGATTTTTCTCAAGAACCTCGCAAACTGGATGAATGTATCACCAACGAAGATGATCCGCACCTCTGCAGTGAGTTTAACATGGAGGACCATGGTCACCAGTGCCCTCTTAGGACATGGTATCTGAAGAGAGAGAGAGTGTGCTCTCGTGTTTTATTTTGGTGAGAAGTTGTAATATCAAATCGAATTGTCATATGATAGTTACTGCTGAAAATTAATGTTCAGCAAAAAGCTTACAGTTTTATCTCAACAAGCTTTGCCACAAATCCCAAAGGGATGATGTTATTTTCTCACTATAAATCTAAGCTTCCCTACTCTGATATACACAGGTGCTGGTTGGCGATATCAATTATTAAGTAGAAGGGCCGAGTCCAGGCTTGTGAAAGTTTCTTCTTTCCTGCACTGAATCAGGTGATATCTGTTCCTCACTTCAGCTTTGGCTCAGTGGGTTACACTCTATATGTTAAGTCAGAAGATTATGCGTTGAAGTCCCACTTCAATGACTTGAGTGTAAAATCTTGGCTGATATTCCAGTGTAGTACTGGGGGAAGCTTACATTATCAGAGATACTGCCTTTTAAATGAGATATTAAATCAATGTCCTGTGTGAGTTCTTCCTGACCAATAGTTACCCTTCAATCTTTCAAGGCATTCCCTCATGATTGAGGAGACTTCTTTCCCCTTCAGTTCAGTGAGTTCTCAGATGGTTGTTAAGTCCACTAGGCGACCCACAGACTCTGCCACATGTGAAGCAGTTGCTGCTTAAAGGGATGGGTAGGTGGATGGTTGATGCCTCAACTTTGCCTCTATACGTTCTTGATGAGGTCTTCAAAATGTTCGATGTGGCCTTGAATGAGCCTTTCCCATTTTGGCCAGTCATAAGCCAGAGTCTCCCATGAGTCGACGGGTTGTCTCACCTCTTCAGTGATGCTTTGAGGACATCCCTGAAGTATTTTTCTTAAACACCTGTGAGTCTCTTGCTGTGACTAAGTTCAGGGTAGAATAATTGCTTTGGGAGTCTGGTGTCAGGCGTATTAAAGATGTTAGAGTTCTACTATCTTTGTTCCTGGCAAGGTAAGTTTATTTAGTTGAACTTATTGTCAGCCTTAATCCTCGGTTAGGAGAAATTGCAAATCATTATAGGAGCTCAGTCAGCAATGCTCGCTATAGACTTGGTCTTAAAATAAAATTTCCTCTCTCCCAGGAGTATTTTGAATAAACAAAGATATTTCAGATTAAAATATACTTTCTAAGTATATTATAGCAGAATTAGAGCTTCTGAGCTAACCACTCTCAGAACAAAGGGGAGAATTTTCTGAATGTCAGGTGGGTTGGTTAGGAATGGGCGCAGATGGGCGCGCAGTCCATCACCACCTGCGATTTTATGCGGGTGGGCCAATTAAGGCCTGCCCAGTGTGACACACAGCTAGTGGCGCTCAGCACTTGCTATGCGGGTGGAGGGAAGATGGAGAGTCGGGGCCTGCACATGAAACAGCGCAGAAATCTCTCCGAGACACGGGAGATTAAGTTCATATTGAAATTTTTAAATAAAGAAAGATAAAAATTATTTATACTTGTCCCCTCACGTGACAGTGTCAAAGGAGCTGGGACATGTTTGTCAATTTATCATACTTTATTTATTGATATTATTAAACCTTCAGGAAACCTCATCCCGCCCGATGTCACCGCACGTCATTTTATGTGTCGGCGTGCCGGGCCCACCCCCACACGCCAACATCAAAATTCTGGCCATAGAATCTCTCAATGAAAAATTCTAGAAGAATTAGAGTTCTGAAGTATACAAAGTGAGTCTACAACTTTTTATAATGGGTGCTTAATAATCTTTCATTATAAGCTTAAATTTTGGATTATATTATTGTAATGTTTGGGATATTACAAACTGTAAATCCACGATAAACTAATCCATCTAAAATATAAATGTAGAATATAAATCTACCTTAAAGTAAATATAAAATACAAATCCAACCAGAAATAAATATAGGATATTCAAGCAAATAATAAATCAGGTTTATACTTACAATCAAAGTATAAAGCATAAGCTTTGCCATTGTCTCAGCTTAAGAGCAGACCAGATAGGGTTTCAACTCTTTTTCAGTTGTTTAAGTCTGACTGACTGTGACCTTTACCTCAGCATCTAAAGAAGATCTTTTGCATTAAGACTTACATGACTATTAACTGTCGTACTCTGAGAGCTTGTTGACTGAGACAATTCTTGTGGGGTCAAGTAATGTAACTTCTGGTGTTGTTCAGCTGGTAAACAGTCTCAAGGCCCTATCTAGTCAAAGCCTTCTCAAAGCCTTTTGCTTTCTGTTTATAATTTTGTCTCTTCCTGCTCTTGACAAAGATTTTTTACCTGAGTTAAATTTTAACCCTTTCCTTAAAAACAATGTTTCCCGTCCAGCTGAGCTGGTTTGGTGTGATTAGTGCCAAACCTCAACCAACACCTGAAACAAATGTTCTGTTCATTATCTCATTGTTGTCAGTGGGAATTTGCTACATGCAATTTGACTGCAACCACATTGCAAAAATGACAACTCTTCAAAAGTACTTTGGCTGTGGTGCACTTTAGGGCATCCTGTACTGTGAAAGGCACTATATACTCTTTCCCCCTCTTAATTGTTGTTCCTATTGTTTTTCTGTAGTTATTAATATTTATAAGATTATGTAATACATTGGGAACTGACTCCCTTGGTAGTTGATGGAGTAGGATCCCTGCATAGCAAGAGTTTTTCCACCACAATACACTTAGGGCGGAAACATCCCAGATTTACACTAAGTGAGGTCGCGGGTGGGAAAAAGGACTTTTTACCTACCACCGCAATGGCGGGTATCATCCCATTCCCACTTCATTAATTATGCAGCCACAGGAAACACCCTGTCTCGCTGGAGAGCAGTCTCTGATTTGCCTACCATCCCGTTACCTCATCACTTCCTCATGCAGGGTGCCATACTTAAACTGCAGCTGGTGCACACTTCTCAATGCTTGCAGCCCAGGAAGGCACCAGAGAAGACATGGCCCCAAAGGGCAAGAAGAGTGCAGCCCCAATTCAGTGACACATTACTGGGCTGCCTTCTGGGCACTGTGGAGGCCTGCCACAATGTTCTCTACCCCTGCTCTGGCCGCAGGAGGCCCATCAGTCTGGGCCTCGGGCTTGGGAGGCGATGGCAGAGGCGGCCAGTGCCAATGCTGCACACAAGAGATCAGCCATCCAGTGCAGGGAACAGATGAATGATCTCATCCATGCAGCCAGGGTAAGGCAACCATGTCATCATTCTAAACTCGTCCACTCACAAGGCCATCACGCATTCACTGGCATCTTGCTCACTGCCAGCTTAAGGGACATCACCACTCAGTCTCTCTCACAAACATCCTCACATCACCATCTGGCCTTATCTCCTCTGGAGGCTGCCCCCTCAGCCCCCACCATCTTGAAGCCACTTGCACAGTTCAATATGTACCCTCACACATCCCCTGGGATACTACCCTTCCCCAGTTCAGCCCTTGCCCTGCAGCCTCTTCCCTTGTCTGAGGCTACTTCTCCCCCTTCCCCAAGCAAGCCCCAGACCTGCAGCCATTGAAAAGCCACACCTGCCTTATGGCTGGTCTGGTAGGTAGAGACCTGCCTGTGAGCCCCCCCTAAAAGTGATGTGGTGCTGCCTGTGAAGCCTGGCACTGATGACCGCGAATGCTGAAGAAAGGTTAGCAAATAAACCTCGAAATCCTGAGTGAAATTCAGCTCGCCAGGTGCACGTTGCTTATGTACAGTTGTGAAACTTGCCAGCGTGTAATCACACTGACGTGCCCGGATGATCCAGCGTAGGGGCGGGGGTCATTCCGGCAAGCAGGGCTTTTAATGGTATGCAAATATATTGAAATGAAGTTCCCGGCGTCCAGCAGCCCACAATTGACGGGCGGAACGAACGATCGCAAACTGGTTTCACAACAGTGTGAAACCAATTTTTGGCCTTCCTGGCATATTGTCCACTCATGCCTGCCATGACACCTGATGCCAATGGACATGGAAATTACAGCTCTTAAGGACTCAATTTTTGAATGGCTGCCTTTGAATAGTGGGACTAATGAAAGCAGGAATTGTTAAATTAAGAAACTCTGGCATGGAATTGTTTCAACAGTTGATTCTTAAAAATATATTCTGCAGCATCCCTTCCAACTCTTGTAATATTCATTATAAAGAAAAGCTACACCATCGTACAGAGTTAATTAACTTCTGCTGTAAATAGATCAAACAAGAAAATACCCTGAAATACTTTGACTGAAGCCATTCTACATTTTATTCAAATTAGTTCTTGAGTTGGTGCTGAATATTTCTCAAAGCAAGCAATAAGTATTGCTGCTTTACCCTTTCATGCAAGTGTGGTTTGATGTATGCATTTGAAAAATATTTGCCTGCGTCGTGCTATTTTTAATATGAGCCTTTTTTCAAGTTGGCATCTCTTGGGATTGAGAATCCTTCTGATAAACAATCCCATGCAGAAATTGCACCCGAGATAGACAACACTGATCCCATTTTGTGCATGGGATATAAAACAAAGCATTCATTCTGCCCTGAAATTGAAAACATAGGGTTTATTTTTTGGTCAAGGAAGAGGTGTTCTGTGTGAACTTGGACAACACAGAAGAATGGAACATCTAGATTATATACAGTGGCAAAGAATAATGCTCACAGTAATATGAGAATGTAGAGTAGCGCATGTGTCATTAAACAACAATAAAAACCTGCATTTATATAGCACCATTAACTTAGTAAAACATCCAATGTGATTCACAGGGATGTCATAAAATTTGACATCGAGCCACATGGGAGATATTATGGTAGGTGACCAAAAGCTTAATCAAAAACTTAGATTTAATGGAACATCTCAAAGAATGAGAGAGAGGCAGAGGGGTTGAAGAAGTGAATAATACAGTTTGGCCCCAGGCAGTTGTAGGAATGGCTGTCAATAGTGGAACAAATAAAATAAAAGCTGTGCACTTGGATAGAATTGAAGGTGCGCCTACATGTTGGGAGATCATAGAGCTTGGGGAAGTTACAGAGAAAGGGTGGTTTGAGATCTTAGAGGGATTTGAAAACTAGATGGGAATTTTAAAATTGAAGCAATTAACATTAATACAGTTATTACTAATAGCCATTCAGATAACTACAGATGCCCAGTTGGGAAATCTAGTGTCCAATGTGATTCAAAACCCATAATATTCCCGCTTTGATAACTGCCAAGTATTTATATTTCTGATGTCAGATGGGGCGGTAGTTGGAGAGCTATAGGTGACCTGCACTGAGGTAGGTGGGCAAGTAACTCAGCCAGTGCTCTCATTGCTGATTACTGACCAGCTACCACCACCGGTAATCAAACCTACGTTTTGATCGAGCATTTGGTCACCTATCCTAATATCTAATGTTCCATTCCTGTGAAGGGTGGGGGAGGATTGTTGAGTGGGGGAGAGTGTTATTGAGCAGGGGGTGGTGGGGGGGTGGGGAGTGAGTTGTTGAATGGGAGTGCGGGGGAGAGTGTGTTTGAGTGGGGAGGATATGGTGGGGGCAGTTGTTGAGCGGGGCGCAACGGTTGTGCACATGTGTCTGAATGTGTAATGGTTGTGCACATGTGTCTGAATGTGTAATGGTGCCTCAATGCCAATCCCAGGACTGGCCCACCAGAGTCTCCACTGAACAGTCACCAAATGATCATCCCTCAACCCCAAAGGGGTGTTGTGACTCATAGTTGGGAACCCCTGCCTTAATTGCAATGTTGGAAATTATGAGTCATTCCAAAAATAGGGGAAGGGCACTGAGGCTAGCAGGGGTCCTTAAAAACACAAGAGTGAAAAATGGTAATAGTTCTCAGTTTGTCTACTGCCCATATTCTAACTTGCACCAAACCCACTCTAGAATTAGGGGTCACTCTTTAAAAATAAGGGGCCGCCCATTTAAATTGGAGATGAGGCAAATTGTTTTCTCTTAGAAGGTCTTGAGTCTTTGGAACTCTCTCCCTGAAAAGGCAGTGGAGGCAGAGTCTGAATATTTTTAAGGCAGAGCTGGATAGATTCTTTGTAAGCAAGGGGATGATTGGTTATTGGGGGTAGGCAGGATGTAGATTTGAGGTTACTATCAGATCAGCCATGATCTTATTAAATAGCAGAGCAGACTTGAGGGGCTGAATGGCCTATGCCTGTTCCTTGTTCACATGATTTTGTATGTTTTGTATGTTTTGTATTCACCCTTCACTCCTGTGCTCTGTTACAGTCAGGTGAGGATTGAATGGCTTCCCTCTTTTTCCAGTCCTCCGTTGATCACAACAGGTGTGTTTTTTTAAATAATTCACTTGCCAATTCAGTGCATGTTTAACTGCTTAAGTGCTGTTACTGTAAAAGGCACACACAGACAGGCTTTCTTGTAAGCTTTCAAATAAAAGGGAATATGGTTTATTTTACTTCACACCTGATATTTAAAAATAATTTTAAAAAAGGCCCAACTTTCTCAGGCACATGCATCCAAAGTTCATGTGCAAACACATAGAAGTAAGTTACAAAATGGAAGGGTAGGTTAAATTGTTTAAGAGTTAGATAAAGTGAGTTGTATATGGATCCTGTAGATTAATGACTCAGATAGTTTCAGCCTGGGCTCACTGGTCTTTCCACATCATGATGATTTAAAGATGTTGATGGGCGATTTCTGAGTTTTCTTCTGGAATCAGCAGCTACTGGGTTCATTTTTAAAATGTTGCCCACATCGTGTGGCTGGTCAAACAACAATCAGAGCACAAGCTTGCGGGATGGCAAGGGAGAGAGTGCCCATTCCAGGTCTCTGTTCTTTTTCTTCTGACTCGCCTGGAGAAAAGTAATTTCTTAAAACACAAAGAGGACTAGTTTGCTCATTACCTGACCTTCTCTCACAAACTGACCAGTTACCCAAAGATGGTCATAGCAAGCTAATTCCAGGTCCATTGTTTATAAATGATTAAGTCATGGCTGGGACAACAAAATAAAATGTATTTAAGGGAACAAGAATCAAGCAATACAATTTTATTTTAACAAAACCTGTAGTGACATAAAAGTTTGTGGAGAGTTAACCCCTGCTCTAGAGAATAGAGGAAGGAAAATCAAAGGGTAGGAAAAACTGTAAAAGGGATTGGAGATTGATTAATAACATCAGGAAAAGATATATGAGGATCTGTCTGAGAATGAATGTGGTTATTTCCATTTGGCAGGCCAGCTACATGAGACAAATTACCATATAGCCTTTGTGGAGAGGAAAACAGAGTTAACGTTTCATGTTCGTAAGACTCTTCTTCAGAGCTAAAGAAAAGTAAAAATGTGATTAAATTTATGCTGTTTAAGGGGTGCAAAGCAGGTGAAGCTGGATAGAATGCCAGCAATAGGTGGGGGCAAAGGAGTGATTGACAACGATGTCATGAACAAAAGGACAAAGGGGTGTTAATGATCGTGATACTGGCTAAAGGAGGTGCTGATAGTGGCATTATGGTAACAAAGCAGAATGTGATAATAGCAGGACAAGGGTAAGCACTCTGAAAAGAACAACATGAATAAGTGACAGATGGCCCTTATCAGGAGCAGGTGGTGGTGGGGAAAAAGGTCAAAAATAGGATAAAAGGTGTGGATAAAACAATGAATGAATGAATAAAAATGAAAATAAAAATAAAAATAAGTCTATAAAAAATAAAAAAATAAAAAAAATAAAAATGAATATGGAAAAAGGGGGTAGAAAAGGATTTGAGGACAGAGGAGAGAGTTCATGGCCTGAAGTTGTTGAGCTCAATGCTAAGCCTGGAAGGCTGTAAAGTGCCTAATCAGACGATGAGGTGCTGTTCCTCCAGGTTGTGTTAAGCTTCACTGTCCAACCTAACACAAGATTTAGATTTATTACTTGGTGTACGGATGCAGATCCTCAGTTCAAAATTACTGGTGCTAATTCAGTTTTAAAGAGATTTTTGTTTAAAAAAATATTAATTTAGAGTGCTATGAAATTTTATTGCTAATCACAAATGTGTTTTCCTTCTTATTGGGCCTGACTCAAGTTTGCATTGCAACCTTGTGTGTTCCAGTTTAATCATTGTAACTGCTGTGTATTTAGGCTTTTTGGGTCTTCTTAATTTTTCAACTAATGAAGAAGGTCTTGTGTCAGAAGCAACCTCTTTATAGGTACTAACTAAACTATTCTGTACTTCTATCATTTTCTATTTAATTTTTAAAAACAATTCTCATCTGCATGTTCAACTTCCTCTCTAGAACCTTCTTCAACAATCCAACTTTCTGAGAATCCTGCATTCCTCCAACAGTAGCCTCCCGCTCCTCCTCAACTTCCTTCATTCCACCATTAGTGGCTATGCCTTCACCTGTCTAGTTCCAAGAAGCTCTGGAATTTCCACCCTAAACCTCTCTCGTCAGCCTGTAAGTGAGCACAACTAGCAGGAGCTCGCTAAGCTGATTAATTTGACCCAGGGGACACAGACAGCTTTGCGAGGAGTGCTTGAGTTCCAACACAATGTTTTTTAAACAAATGTTAAAGATCGTGGTAGCTCGATTTGCCTTGAAAGTATTTTGCTGTTTAAATTCTGCCAATCTTTCCACTGGTTTGGCTGATTTCGAACAAATTGCACCAGAATAAATCACAACCTAACGAAAACCCCTCCTCAGTCTATCTGCCTATGAAGGCGCTGGAGGCAGGGTCATTGAATATTTTTAAGGCGGAGGTAGGTAGATTCTTGTTAGGCAAGGGAACCAAAGGTTATCAGGGTAGGTGGGAAGGTGGAATTCAAAACATGAACATATCAGCCATGATCTTATTGAATGACAGAGTTGGCTCAAGGGGCTGAATGGCCTATTTCTGCTCCTATTTCATGTGTTGTATGTACTGCTGTATCTGCTATCCATAGTCAAATACAGCTAACTTCATGACTGTTCTCCAGATTTAGAATTAACCAACAACGGAGCCATAATTTGTGGAGAGATGTCAGAATCCAGTTAAATGCTCTGCAACACTAATTGAGCTGCCCAGCCATGTCTACAGTGAGCTATAGAAACAGGGGAAACAGGTTGTCAACCAAAGGGTGAACTAGCAGACCCTCTGATGGACTACCAAGAATTAACAAACCACCTGCCATAAACTCGAGCTCACACAAAACTCTGCTATCCCTATCTTACCTATCTTATCATCCATTCCTCTGCGCTCATTAACCCCCTTTGGCTCCCACACAGGCAATGCTTTCATTGCAAATTTCTAATTTTTCTCAAATTCCTCCATGGCCTTGCCCCTCCCTATCTCTGTAATCTCCATCTGCTCTACAGGACTCCAAGTTCTCTGTGTTCTGTCAATTCCGGCTTTTTGCAAACCACCCCTTATTTTAATTTCCACAGTTGGTAGCTGTGTCTTCACTAGTGCCTAAGCTCTGTAATTCCCTACCTAAGCCTCTCCATCCTTCTGGTCCTCCCTCCTCCTTTAATATGTTCCTTAAAACTTACCTGTTTGATAAAACCTTTGGTCATCTGTCCTAAAATCTGTCAACGTGACTCAATGTTAATTTTTGTTTGATAATGTTCTTGTGAAGCATCTTAGAATTTTATGACACTGAAGGTGCTACATAAAGGCAAGTTGTTGCTGTTGTAACAGCGAAAGTAGTAGAGTCATGTGAAAGCACATTCAATGAATTTATTTGAAGGATTTATATTGGTACTGTTATCTTTAAAAGTTTTTAGAAGGTGTCCATTAATGCCTTTAGCACCCTTAGAATGCTCTAAAGTATGTTTAATTTCAAGGGCTCTCTCACAGAACCACAAACAAGTGTAATTATCAGATTGTTGTTGATATTTAAAGGTTTATTTTGTTTTGAAGAGGGCCCTGTATAGATACTCAAAGTGAATACTGACACCAACTGGCGGGATTTTCCACACCAGCCCACTGCCGGGATCTTCCGGTCCCACCGGAAGTCAATGGACTTCTGGCTGGGGCACCACCTCGCCCGCGATGGGTCCCACCCACAACAGAGCCGGAAAACCCTGGCCATTGTGTCAGCTAATGATTGAGGGTGGGGCAGCATCTGTGATTCTAATTTACTTGTAGACTACTAACATTTACTCATGTTATGAATTCAATTCATTTTGTGCCTGGATGCTAAATTAGCAGAATGTAGAGATTGTAACATTTGAGGTACAGGATGTCCCAATGCTTGTTACATTGAGTCCTGCCTAGTAACAAGGGTGGGATCCTCTCAGAGTGTTTTAATAGATCTCCAGATCAGTTCAAGAGTCAGTGAACAGCAGTTGTGGGTCAATGAGGTTGAGGCACTCTGCCAGCTAAGAAGTGTCCAAGGCAGGGCTCAGGGGAAGCCCTGGCAGTCGAGGAGGGCTGAGAGGAAGTCCTGGAAGTCATGTATAGCTCAAAGCAGTGGGGAGACAGGAGTTCAGAGAAACTCAGGGGCAGTGCCAGCTCAGGGAAACTAGCTGTCTAGCAAAGAGCTGCAATTACACCAGTAAGTAGAGGCTAAAGCGTAGACTCAGGAATCTAGGTGAGACAAGATTGAAACCCTGGGACGTGAACTGTCATTGAGCAGCCCAAGTGGCAACAACTTTTGGAAAGAATTCCAAGGAGGGATCTTATGAGGTGGAGATTGGAAACCCCCATGAAAAAGATGAAGTTTCAGTGAAATTGATTGACTCATAGTGGGATCAATGTCTGGGTGGTGTTGAGAGATCCATGGACTCTGCTCTGGTTGCATCTGTCATTTACTTTGAGTATGGTGTGCCTGACCACAGTTCACCTATTAATTCACGTGTACCTCATGCTTACCCTGAATTTTAGAGGATAAGGTATATCTTGTAAATAGTTTTATTTTTCTGAACTTGTATAGTAAAGTTTATTTTTGTTTGTTAAAACCTGTGGAATCATTTGGCTTTATTCCAAAAGCAATTGTCTTGAATCTTAACCTTTATTTACTTTAAACAAAACATCATTGGTCTCTAATTGGATCTTCGGGTCTGGCCAAGGATCCTAACACTCACCACACAGAATCTCCACAGAAAGGTCATGAAGTAAAAGCATTCGAAGGGTGAAAATTTCTGCCCTCAGTCTGTGAGAAAGAGTTGGGACATTTTATGGGTGCCAACCCCATTCTTGCTGTCAGGGCACTTGAAAAGTCTTCTTGGATCTTCTCCTATTAAGAATGATGGGCAGTTGCCTGAGGCTACGGACCAAGCAGTGGCCTACAGCCTTAGAAGGATGGCAACCCCAGTACCAGAGTTGGGCACTTCGACTGTGGGAGGTGGAATATGAGGGTGCCTCCATCTCGAGGCAGTCTCTGAACAGGTTAGAATTTAATTAAATAGACAGCAACCATAACTCTGAGCACAGGCCTGTGGAGGGGCGGCCCCTCTAGGATGGTTGGCAGCAGCAGCTGTAGCTCGCCTGATGGCCGCAGCTCCGGTGGTGGGAACAGCTAAAACAGGAGACCTCATGGGTCCCCAGGCCACTCGCCAGCAAGCTGCCTCCAGGCCCATGTTGGGCTTGGCCCTCGTGGAGGGGGGTGGGTTGGGGTGGGGTGGCTTTGGGGGGGATGGGGTGCAGGTAGTATCCATCACTCAAGATCCTGAAGGGAATCCCAATCAGCCCACAAATGGGTACTTAATTATGCTGCTTGACTACACACCACCCCTGGGTTGGTAGCCTCTGGGTGCTGCCCTGCCTCTGAAAAGGTTGTCCAGAGGCAGGAATGCATCAGAATGTCCCCCAATCCGTCTTGGAAGATGGCACCGTCGGGACCAGGAAGACTCTGCCCAGAGTATCTAAACAGCCGCGAGTGTCTCCAAACAGATGACCAGATGCCAGCAGGGTCTCCCAAATACAGCAGGATTATTTCTCCCACTAAATACAGTCAGCGGAGGTTAGTTATGCTGTAGAAACTATGTGCATCAATTCAGTCCCAGTGATTACACAGTGTGGTCTCCTGGTGTGATGGACAGAGCATCACCCAATCATCTCCATTTTGGTAGGTACATGTGGTGTCACTATACACAGCCATAGATATTTGTCTAAGTTTGTAGACTAGGTCAAGTAGGAAAAGAGCAGCAAAACAAGGGGCAGAATTTTCCTGTTGTTGTGCGGGAGTGGGACCCACACGTTCACACGTAAAATGACATGTGGTGACGTCGGACGAGCATCCGAACATCACTGGTCGTTATCGTGATATTTCGCTGGGTGGGCACACGATGATGTCCAATGCGCGCCTGCCATTAATTAACAGGCCACTTGAGGCCCTTGAGTGTTCAATTGACGCCGATTTTTCAGCACCCGTGCAATCTTCAGGTTGGTGCACGGGCGCAATAGGCAGGTGGGTAGGACACATTTGTATAAACCTCATCCACGGGCAGGATAATAGGGCTCAGTGGGGTCGTGAATGTGCACAGTCAAGTATTTATTTTTGAAAGTTTTTCAAACTTGCCTGTATGATCTGCAGTACTCCATAACGCATACCAACTGCTTTTTTTGGATTCTTAACCCTCAGGTCAGCACCCTGCAGTGAGGAATCTTTTTTGGGCCTGCAGGTTTCAGGAAGCCTTCCCATAGCCTGAGAATGGGAGTTGTGCTCTCCACTGGAGGCACCTCGTCTCAGGAGGAAGGGAGGGCCAGAAGGGGGAGGAGGCCAGGAGTCCACATTCAGCCTCCAGGGGAGCCACGTTTGGGAGGACAGGCGCAGGCACAAGGAGCGCAGGG
This sequence comes from Carcharodon carcharias, assembly GCF_017639515.1. Lineage (NCBI taxonomy): Eukaryota > Metazoa > Chordata > Chondrichthyes > Lamniformes > Lamnidae > Carcharodon > Carcharodon carcharias. The sequence continues at coordinate 128,925,114 of NC_054474.1, forward strand.
CCAAGAGGTAGTCCAAGGGGGAAGGGACCACAGATGATGCCACTATCCTGCTGCCAGGGTATACAGGCAGCGAAGCAGCTATCTCAATATGTCTGAGGTGAAGTTCCGAAGTAGGCTCCGTCTCTCAAGGGAGACAGTCAACTCTGTCAGATGATTGGGCCTGAGACCTCGCTTAACTGTTTGGGTGGACACCCCATGCCAGTGGCTCTAAAGGTCACAGCTACCTTCAACTCCAATGCCTCTGGCTCCTTCCAGGGGTTGGTGGGTGATCTTTGCGGTGTCTCCCAATCAGCTGTCCACACTTGTGTCAAGCAGGTTACAGACGCTCTGTTCAGACAGGCATTGACCTTCATCCACTTCTGTTGGGACCAGGCAAGCCAGACACAGCGAACCAGAGGCTTCGCGGCCATTGCTGGCTTCCCCCATTTCCAGGGTGCAATTGACTACACACATGTGGCCATCAAGGTACCAGCAGGTGAGCCCAGTGCCTTCGTCAACAGGAAGGGCTTCCACTCCATGAACGTTCAGATAGCGTGTGACCACAGGATGCTGATTCTACAAGTCTGTGCAAGGTACCCAGGCAGCTCCCACAATGCCTACGTTCTCAGACACTCCCAGGTGCCAGGGCTCTTCAGTGCACCAGCACTGCTGGATGGATGGCTGCTGGGTGCCAAGGGCTATCCCCTCAGAAGGTGGCTCATGACGCCTCTTTGCCATCCAAGAACGGAAGCTGAGCAGCGGTACAATAGGAGCCAGGGCACTACAAGGGCTGTGGTGGAGAGAGCCATTGGTCTTCTCAAGAAGCGCTTCTGATGACTGGACCGCTCAGGGGTGCGCACACCATTTCCCCCCAGATCGTGTCTCGGTGATAGTGGTTGCATGCTGCACTCTCCACAATCTTGCGCTGGAAAGGGGAGGGTGAGTGGGCGATGAAGATGCTGATGCAGTGGCTGCAGCTGCACACAATGAGTCCAGCAGTGAGTCCGAGGATGAGCACACACAGGGAAATGCTGAGTGGGTAAATGCTGACCCGGGCATCCTCCTGGGAGGCAGGGACACCCTGGAGGCGTTAATCCCATGAACCTTCAGCGAGTGCACCACAGGTGGTCCACCAGGCCAAGCCTGGGCTGTCGGCTCTATATGCAACACCTGAGTGCAAAATCTGCCAGGTTGTTAATAAAGCTGAATGTCCAACAAAGCACTCATTACAGTTTCGGAAACCATACACATGCAGAAGAAAAGAAGCACCCTCAGCCATGGTGACATATCTGAATTTAATGTGTCAAGCAAAAAAAAGACAATAGAATTACAAATCAAATAAAATCATAAGGACATAATCCCCGGCCAACACAAAAGCACCAGTGAGAAACCCGTGGTGTGCTTAAGGTGCCTTATGCTTTCGTTTCCGGGTGCTACGTCTTGGTGCTGTCCCATTGCTGGGAGTGGTATCTGTGACAGCTTGCTGACTCTGCTGTCCTGTTGGCCTTGATGACCTTGGCGGACATCCTCTGGCCCGTGGAGCCTGTGCTGGCCCCGCCTGGGAGGGAGCTGCCAGTTCCATAGCTGGCATCTCCCTGGTCATCGCAGCATCACCGGCTGATACAGTCACTGGGAGAGGAACGGAGGAGCTGCCGCCCTCATCTGGAGCATCATGAGAGGAGCCCACAGAGACTACAGGCAGCTGCTGCGCTGATGTGTGGTCGCTTTGGACCTCCCTGCTCACCGTGGATGGATGGGCACCGAGCTGGATGGTGCCCACACCATCTCCCACACTGTCACTGACCAATGCCGATGTGAGTGTTTGCTGGTCAGAGCGCATCCCCTGGAAGCCCTGATGGGTCTCCTGGAGGAGCCTCTCCACGAGAGTCTCCACTCTCTCCATGGGGAACAGCTGATGCTCGGACATGTGGCTCATTGCTTCGGTGATTGTCCGCGTAGACTCCTCCACCATGGAGACCAAGCCAAGCATAGCCTCATGTATCTCCCCCAGATGCTCCCACACACCCGGCCTCATTTCCTGCCCCTGCTGCGTTGCAGACGACTCCAGAAGCACATCATCAGGCACCGACTGAGCATGTGCCTGGTTCCCTGCAGTCCTCTGACTGCTTGCTCCATGGGCACTCCCTGTCTCTGCCAGCTCCTCCAGTGACTGTGACGTGCACTCACCATTGTGCCCTGGGACACTAACCGTTGTTCGAATTCCCACCAAGGTGCTAGTATGCGCTGGTGCCTGCCTCACAGAAATGGTGTGACACTGGTGAGACTTCAGGCCCCTCAAGTGTGAGAGGGGGTCTCTGCTGCTCCTCCTCCCGGCTGTGCTCTGATAATGCTGAAAGGAAAAACAATGACAGTAGATCAGTTAGCGTGGAGACAAGGACAAAGTCTATCCTTGTCCCCTGGATCATTATGCACTCATTCTTCCATAATCAATGGTCAAGCCATGTTGCAAAATTAAATCATTTAACATTCAGCACTGCTATGGCTGTTGGGAGGACAATGCTGACCTCACTGCTGGGCATAAATACCTGGCCGGGGCACACCAGCCTCATTGACACCAGTGGACCTGGGCGTATGGTGACTCTCCAGATCCAGGGCCACCTGCTTGAAATGGCTTAGAACATCTAACTGTGCTGGCTGTCACCAGTCCTCACACACTCTGCAGCGTTATGAGCAGTCTTCTCCTGAGAATGAGAGAAGAGCATTGATTAGTGCAAATTTCACATGGACTCTCTTCATACATGGCCCACCCCAAACAGAGTGGGACATATCAGGGCTCCAGCGCCTCCTCACCCCCTGCTGCCGAACACTCACACAAAGATGCTGGGCCTGTTCCCCAACCCCTAACCCCCTTGGCCACATGCTGCCTACATCACATTAGGCATCACATGGTATATCCTTCCATAGCAAGGAGGCGCAAGCATGTGGAGCGCAGAGGGCAGTAGATAGTTCATTGCCATGCCACCTTGAAGCTCCTCTTTCACCATCTCATCACACTGACTAGGACATGTTCTGGAGTTCTAATATAGCGCCTAGGTGCAGCTCCTCCAGGTTGCCCTACACCAGTCATATGGGACTCAGTGTAATACGTGCTGCGGGAGCAAAACACATCTCCTCACCACCTTCTCAGGCTGACCTCAGCATGGGCAATATCTGCTGGCCCACCCAGCAAAGGATACATGCCGTCAATGATTCAATGCAGTCATGACACTAGGACTTGGGGGGGTTGCAGCAGGGGGTAAGTCGACCTGCTGGGTTAAATGCCCAATGCCAACATGGTACCCACCCTGCCAAAGCGCAACAAGTCATTGAAGCACTTGTGACACTGGATCCAGGTGCGCCGCACCACACTGCGGGAGCTCATCACCTACACCACCTTCTCCCAGGCATGTTTCATCATGTGAGGGGGCCTCCACCACCCATCCTCAGGGACCAACACCTCCCACTGTGCTGCCATCTCCTCGAGGAGGGCAGCAAGGCAGTCATCTGAAAAATGAGAGGCACACTGGCCCCCCCACCACCTGGCCTGTCCCGCTGCCCTACCCTCCAGCCTGGCCTGCTCACCAGGAGCCCTCCGCTGTGGCCTTGCCCTTGTCATTGTTAACAGCCTAAAAAAGGCTGCCAGGCCTTCATTTAAACAGGCTGCCGGGTCGCCATTGGACCCGATGGTCTTTGCACACCCGCCGCCACCCGCCCACTCCCACTCTCGCTCCGCCCCCAAGCCAGCCATATAATTCAGGCCAAGGGCTGCATCAATTGATGTACATGAGAGGCAACCCCTCTCCCACCTTATCCTTCTGGCCAATGTCTCAGTGTTCTGTTACTGGCTGATGAGATTACACATTGCCAGTTTGCTTTAGTCCAAGGTGAGACCAGTCAATGTGATGCATGAAACCTCCATCATTTACATTATTCCAAATTACCTCACAATAACACTTGGGTATAACGTTATATTCAGTTGAACCATTTCTTCTCTCCAGCTCTTGGGATCATGAATTTATTTGAAAATACAAGCTCTTATTATGATTTTATTCATAAGGTAGATAAGAACATAAGAACTAGGAGCAAGAGTCCATTACCTCTAACTTTCTCCACCTTTTATTGTAAACATGGCTGATCTTCTGCCTTAACATCACTTTCTCACTCATTCACTATATCCTTTGATTCCACAGGAGATCAAAAACATACGAGCATATGAATTAGGAGCAGGAGTAGGCCACTTGGCCCCTCGGGCCTGCTCCACCATTCAGTAAGATCGTGGCTGACCTGAGTTCTCCGCATTCCCTCCTATCTACCTCTGACTTAAAATGCTCAAAGACTTTGCTTCCACTGCCTTTTGAGGAAGAGAGTTCCAAAGATTCAAGACCCTCTATGAGAAAAAAATTCTCCTCATTTCTGGAGGAAATGGACAACCGTTTATTTTTAAACCATGACCCCTAATTCTAGATTCTCCCACAAGACGAAACATCCTTTCTACATCCACCCTGTCAAGAGCTTATATGTTTCCATCAAGTCACTTCTTCCTCTTCTAAACTCCAGCAGATACAAGCCTGACCTGTCCAATCTTCCCTCATAAGACAACCTGCCAACCTGCCCATTCTAGGTATTAGTCTAGTAAACCTTCTTTGAACTGCTTCCAATGCATTTACATCCTTCCTTAAATAAGGAGGCCAATGTCATACACAGTACTCCAGATGTGGCCTTGCATAACCTCCCTACCTTTTGTATTCAATTCAAAAACCTGTCTGTCCAAGCCTTGAATATATTCAGTGATGGAGCATCCACAGCCTTTTGGGGTAGGAAATTCCAAAAGTTCACAACTGTCTGAGTGAAGAAATTTCTCCTCAACTCAGCCCCAAGTGATGAACCCCTTATTCGGAAACTGTGCCCCTGGGCTCTAGATTCCCAGCCAGCAGAAACAATCTCTCAGTGTTAGCCCTGTTATGATCCTGCAGAATCACATATGTTTCAATGAGATCACCCCTCATTCTTCTAAATTCCAAAAAGTATAGGCCCAGTTTACTCAGCCTCTTACCATGGGACTAACCCCTAAACCCAGGAGTGTAACTAGTGAACCTTCATTGAACTGCCTCCAAGCAATATATCCTTCCTTAAATATGGAGACCAAAACTGAACACAGTACTGCAGGTGTGGTCTCACCAAAGCCCCATATAAATGTGTCAAGAATTCCTTACTCTGGACTCCAGTCCCCTTGCAGTTTGTCTTCCTAATTCGTGCTGTACCTGCATGCCGACTTTCTATGTCCCTTGTATAAGAACAGCAAAGTGTCTCTGAACATCAACTTTTAAAGCTTTCGTGACTTTTAAAAAAATATTCTGTTTTTTGCTTCTTATTACCAAAGTGAATATTCTTACACTTCCTCACATTATACTCCATCTGCCACCTTATTTCCCCCTCACCTAGCCTGTCCACCTTTTTGCAGCCTCATTGCATTCTCCATACAGCTTATATTCCCACCTAGCTTTGTATCAGAGAGCAAAATGCTCTCGGTTTCTTTCACTAAGTCGTAAATTATGGTCGTTGACGTTTAAACAAAATTGATTAAAATGATCAGCTTATATTGAATAAAACGCTGCTTTTCCATAGCCCAGTGTTCACTTGAAGCATTTGTTACTTATGCAGTAGAAGAGATGCACTTGACCAAATTACTACAGACAGAAACATGAATGAAGAAAACAGCCCAAGCTAATAGTTTCCAGTCTGTTGATTGAAGAATATTCAGTGCGAGAAGAGTAAAATCAATCAGCAAATTGGTCTCAGTGTGACCTTATTCTAGTTCAGTTTGGAACAATTTTGATATGTTAAAAGTGACATGGTTATCATTAACTCAACATTAAAATCCAGTGTAATGCTTTAGATTAAGACACCATATTGGCCCTTTCCATGTGCTTTGGGGCCAGCGCTTTGCAGTTCTGTGAAGTATTTCTAATGTCGTGTATTTTTGACCGAATCATATTGAAGTTAATCTTGAACTACTTTTAAAATGAATATGAGCAGTTTCTGGCTCATTGCTTTGTACATGCTTCCCTACCATTAGGATTTGTGGTGAATTCAGGATGTAGCTGGTCACTTCCCAGGATATCAGTTCCAGGAGGACTGGCTCCACACAAGGAAAATCATTAGAGATTTGAGGGGGAGATGGATAACATCATACTGGGGGCTTCCCTCCTCACCCCCATTTTCAATCAGCAGCATGTTTTAATGTGTGGCACAGTCTCTCTCGATCTTGCTGGAACCATTGAATGAAATAGTATCAACAGGCTCAAGAGACAATTAGATATTCTTAATGAGTCTCTGGAAAAAAGGGATTGACGGAGTTAGTGAAGAGTTGGGTATGTGGAGTTGAGATCATTGGAGAAACAGATGGTCTCATTCACCTTAATGATTGTTTACTGAAATTAAAATTTCCTGTGCACTTAATTGTGCATCACAAATGAAATTTCCTACTTGTCTCCTGGGTAACATCCTTCACCCAGTCACTACCACCTAAAGTAGATGAACTGCCTTTTATCTTATTACTGTTAATGGGGTATTATTAGGTGCAAAATGGCTGCCCCACTTACCTACCCAACTATCTCTAACATTTGTTAGGAAATAGCTGGCAAGTCAACATGGCCTGAGTTGTGGAAGATGTTCCATGTTAACTGGAAGTTTTTGTTAATTGTTGAAAAGTAACAGCCTACCATCATACTACATGGAGTAATTTTTATTCCTGAAAATAGATTACAGACCTCACCGCAAACAGCACACATTCTGGGGTAAGGTGATTTCTGTCGACTATACAGGAGGGCCAGAAAAACCAAAGAAGTAAATATTCATTCTTAATATATCTGGGGATTTGCTGTTTTGAGGTCTTAAACGCTGGTTAGTGGTGGAAGTCTAATCCTATTTTGTCAGCAGAACAATCTCTTACACTTAAATGGAGGTACTTCAGTGCGTTGCATTCCCTACTGTCTGCTTTCAGAAATAAAATGAGGTTATCTGGTTGAACAACCCAAAAATGATGCGCCAAGATTCTCCTCCTGAAAAACAGCTGGCCTGCAGCACTACCAGCTCTCCTGCATGTAAAATGGGGTGGGTGGGCCTTGACTATATTCCTGAACCCTAACTTTTCATGACCCTGTGACTGACATAAGCAGCATAGCGGCTATCTCCGAGGTGGCCATACCCACTGTGGGGGCTACTTTTGATGGCCTGTTTGAAGCTTGAAGAAACTGCTCTGGTTTCCATTGGCAAGCTCCGTGAGAACTTGAGAAGGCCAACTTCAAGGGTTGGGGTGGGGTGGGAGAGGGGCTGTGGGGGGTGGGTGGTGGTGGTGGTGTGGGGGTGAACTGGCAGTCTCAATGGAAATCCTTCCATTCATGTGTTATGACAGAAGGGACATAGTGCCTTTCATAACCTCAGAATGTCCCAAAGTGCTTTACAGCTAATGTAGCATTTTGGAAGTGTAGACACTGTGACTCTTTTTATTACTGGTCAATTCTCAATCACAAATTTATATCTTCTAAAGCATCAGGAAATGTTGTCACATTTTGAAATTGCCTCCTAAGTTATACAAACACAATTTCTATCTCCTGTCCAGGAGCGCTAACCTGCTTTTCTTTTGGGTTGTGCTTCAGTGAGCACAGTAACTTAGAAAACCAGCGATCAGTTCCATACAGGTCTCCCTGGATCATAACACTTCGCACACAGTTTATCAATAAATCCATGGAATTACGGCTGCAACAACCATTCCACAAAATGTATTAATTGCCTAATTATATGGTTCAATGGCTATAATATCATGAAAGAGCCTATTAAACATGTACCTTCAGTATCACTGGGTATCTTAGCAGAGCTAATTGACCTGGAATACAATGTTTGCACTGGAATACCATTTTCAGCACTGGACTGTGGATAACTGAAGAGAAACCGCAAAGAATTGAATCATGAGAACAATTCTGGATCAGTGTTAAAATGACATATCCGTATACAAACATGCAAATAATGTTGGGCAGGATCCATCCAGCCTGCCTCACACAATTATTCTACCTCATGTATCACAATAAATATATTCCCCACCTCACTCAAAGCTATGCCGTCTCCTGGGAGACGTGAAAAACCAGGTCAAATCCTAAAATTCCTCTCTGACCACGCACCACACCTCCCCTCCACCCTCCACCCAAGCACCACCCGCACACCCCCACTCCCGCAATTTTTCAGCATGAAATGGTTCCATCTGTACAAGGAATTAGATAAGTTACCCGACTGGGAAAGCTACCTGTGCCCTGTAAACCAGGCGCTTCTTGGAAACTCTCTGGCCTGCTAAACAAGTAAAGACACATCCATGATAAGCCCACATGTATTTGTATGCATATGTCTTCATGTGTTCGTGTCTAGAGCTTTGGAGAAAAACCCAATCACAGTAGAAATGTAACTTGTTTGACTTCACCTTTTATTTTTATCTTACCATCTGGAGTTAGTTGCTCAAGAGCTTTCACTGCAGCTTCACTTAATGTGCCAGCCAGGTATTTTCTTGTCTGCTAAGGGCGTACAGAAAAGGCACAGGTGATTTAATCATTAGAAGGATAAACAATTGTGATTGACCATTAAAGCCACCCAATGGTTATGTTAAGTCTGTACTCTTGGCAATACGGACCACTTGACTATTTACTTCAAATTGAACTGTCGATATTGAAAAACGCAATTAGGAGCTGGTGCTTGTGTATGACAATTGATTTCATCGATTAGTTTTCTTACAGTACATCATTTTTTAATTGAAAGAGGAGAGATAATTCTCTGTAGAGGGGAGCTCCTTTGTGCATCACCTGTCAAAAAATTGTTGATCCCTTTTGAGAAAAACTAACTTTAATTGAAATGTCAATGTGAAAGTGATTTCAGTTGTATTCTCATATCAGCTATTTTAAAAGTATGGTTTGTCAAATAGATGCTTCAAAATAAGTCAAAATTAGGTGATGCAAGGCAGGTATTAACCCTCCATACTCCCTTTGCAATTTATCTATGTAAATTGATGATAATCATGCATGCTCAGGTACACGACTGTAGAGAGCCCTGAACATTTGTGCAATTTAATGTTTGCCTGATTTTGCAGTCCAAATAATGCTGAGTTTAATGGTGCTGGCCGTAATAAATGTGTAACAACAAAGAAGAGAAAAACCCATGAATTGAGAATCACCACGAATTGCTGGACAACTTCTGCCACTCTGCTGTAACTCTCATGAAAATAGAAGCTTGCTTTCAATCTCCTTGTGAGTGTCGAGAAATTTCTGCATTTGCACTATTGAGGTAAATAAAACTTGCTGCAGACAATGAGGGCATGTACTTAACAGCCTAAAGACCAATTTAACAAGGAGATTTATGCCCCTGCAATGCCACTCAACCTCTCCAGACCAGAAAGGGAACAACTGAAACTGTGAAGTCCCATTCCTATAGGTAGCAAATTATTCTTGGTGATTTCTAAATTTTAAAATGTAAAATGTTTAAGCTTTGTCTTACTTCTTAAAATGTATCTTTTTCTCTCCCTTAATCTAATCTTGCTTTCTCTCTTTTTCTCTGTCTGGATCTAATACTTCTATTTCTTTTTAAATCCTTAAACCTTGCTAAGAAAATAGATTATTGGCCTTATCATTCACTGAGGTTCTTTATGCTTTGTTGCCCTTCCTGCACCATTATAAGCTCACATCTCCAGAAACTCAAAAGGTAAAAAATATTCAAGCTGAAGGGTGAGGGGAAAAGTCTAACTATTGGGGCATGACACAAGACGCCCTGCTCCAACAAGGACTGGACCAATGTTTCATCGTAAACAAATTAAAGGTGCATACTGTTACTCATGTCTAAATTACACACCAACTACTGGTGAGGTAGGCTTGGCCTAAATAGCCAAGTGGTTATGGTACTGGGTTTGTAACCCCAAGATCAAGCGTTCAAATCTCACAATGATAAACTATGAAACAATGCAACTTCATCTGAAACAGATGGAAACAGGTTTGTACTTGAAAGAGTTACTGGTGAGGTAGAGGTATGCCATGAAATGTGTATGACCACAAATTGCCAGACCGCTATTGGCCTCTTATAAACAGAATCTCACTGTTTAGTTACATGTGACTGTCAAGGAATTGATGCTTTATTACTGCAAATACAATTGCAACTTGTCATAGAAAATTGGGGGACAATATTTCATGGGGTAAGGGCCATGCTAACTGGATGATTTAAGGTGTTAATGTGCCAGTCAAACCTGAATATACAGAAAAGGAACAACAAAGAATAATGAGTTGTGATCTCATTGAAACCTACAAAATATTTAAAGGGGTAGACAGGGTAAATGCAGGTAAGATGTTTCCCCTAGTTGGAAAGCCTAGAACTGTGGACACAGGATGAGATTTTCCACACCCACCTGCTGCCAGGATCTTTCGGTCCTGCCACAAGTCAATGGGCTTCTGGCTGGGGTGCAGCCTTGCCCGCAGTGCGTCCTGCCCGCTATGGGGCTGGAAAAATCCCAGCCACAATTTTAAAATAAGGGGGAAGCCACTTAGGACCGAGATGAGGATTTTTTTACTCAGAATGTTGTTAATCTTTTGGAATTTTCTACCCCAGAGCATTGTGAAAGCTGAGTCATTGAGTATAATTAAAGTAGAGGTTGACAGATTTCTATATACCAAAGGCATAAAGAGAAATGGTAATAGTGTAGGAAAAAGGCATTGAGGTGGATGGTCAGCCATAATCGTATTGAATGGTGGAACAGGCTCGACAGGCTGAATAGCCTACACCTGTTCCTATGTTTCTATGTTCCTAAACTGAAGAATCACATTCCTACATGCAGGAAATTTTTTATACAGATGTTTAAGTGTATTGTATTATCTTTCTTACTTTTTCTTCCTGCCTCTTTTTTCTCTCTCTTAACAAAATCTGGGGTTCACTAAACTAATTGAGGAAATGAGCAGAGGGCACTACAATTGACCTCAGCAGCTGTTGGCAAGGTAGTCACACCTGGTTATGATTGGCTTTCTATTATGAAGTGTAAATGACCCCTTCCTTCTTACAAACAGGCTTTCTTTGGATAAGTGAGTTCTTCATATTCTCCAATCCTCCATTCATGTATAAGTTTTTATATAGTTATTTGTTTATAAGAGGTGCAGTTGTTTATTTTCTTGTCTGTTTGATGGACATTGGTGCTTGTCTATAACTTTCTGTACTTTGTATGCATCCCAGTGATATCCATATATATATATATAGATATATAAACCGCAGCAGTATTATCACCAATCAAAGTAAGGGACATTACAACTCCCCTTTTCTCTGCTACATCACTTGTTCATTCATAGGTCACTTCGCTTAATTAGAAGATGGGTTTAGCAATAGTTCAGATACTGGTGACTTAGGCATGCCTATTTTGACATGTGGTTATATCTCATTCTGACACTATTCATAACACAAACAGCTTCACTTCTGTCTAATGACTTCCTCATTTTGTAGCAAACTTAAACACTGTGACACAGAGCTGATTCAAGTCATTTTAGGTACTTAATGGTGTTCTGTTTCATTGCTAACACAGGAGGTGAGGGGGTAGGAGGAAGGAGGCGGTGTGCAAGAAGAACTCTTTAGCCATGATATCCCAGCTTTCATGAGTGTGGGCCTGTCCTATCATTTTTACATGCTTGTGTGTTCATGAATAACACTGTACAGTCACCACCACCAACACCACTCACCCCACCGACCCCCCCCACCACCAACCCCCCCCACCCCACCCCACCTCCCGGTACCTGCCAGTCTATCAAATTATTATACAAAGCTTTTGCACCAAGCAAGATGCACAAGACTATTCAGCTCATTTTTGCAGAAACGTGATATGAGAATATGATGTATCGCCCAATAATTTTACCTGATGACACACTTTAACAACTCCCCCCTTATGTTGTGAGGAATGAGGGAAATGTGCATTGGTACTCAGTGTTTGCAGAACAAAATCTAGTGCAGTAGCAGAGATGGAATCTTTTGTAAACAGGATGTGTATTCCGCTGCACTATGAGTTACAGTGAGGTGAATGGGATAATGGATAGATAATAGACGCAGACTACAGTTTTAAGATGACTATCTAACTATAATGGGTAAATCACTAGCAACACGCTGTCTTCATAATGAATGGTATGCAATTGCACCAACATGAATCATTTGAATTTTGAGTTGAAATGTTGAATTAATTGCGACAGGTTGAGCAGAATTGAATTGCGAAAACCATTAATGTCACTAGTTTTCAGATCACAGAGAGAAATTGGCACATTAACTGAACTTTCATTATTAACGCTCTGCCACAGGAGGGTCATTTGTTCCTCAGATTTCTCTTAATGCCTCACTGATAACCTGTTCTTGTACTCTATCAATTTATTTTCTTCCTATCTTCTTAATACAGTAACACCCAACTAAATTGAAGTGATAACTTTAGGATACAAACTAATAAACGGGGAGCTGTGTTAATTGTATTAATCTTCTGCTGTCACTTGTGGGGCTTATCTTGTCAGTAGTAGTATAAATTGTAAGGCAACTGCAAGAAAATAAAACGTAATATCAGGTAGAAAATCTCCACAATGCAATACCAAATTATTATGTCATATTTCATCTTCCTCAACACTGAGAGTACACTGGACTGTTTTTTTGTCAGATGATCTTCATAGGGCAACGTTAGTTGGAATAATTAGTAAGTGATTCCACTGAATCGCCCTTTTTGTAATTCAGACCTGCCATTTGATAAACTCTCACTTTTGTGGGAATAAAGGGCCAGGAGCAGGCCATTCAGCTCCTCAATCCGGTTCTACTGTTCAGTTAGATCATGACTGCTCCTTTAGCAATCCCCACAGGAGATACCATGTACATGTGACTGCTTTTTCCCACAAAGTGGGGTGGTGGTAATGGTGGCGGTGGGGAATTGGATGTGAATGGTGATGACTGATTGCTTTCCTCTCTCCCTTCATGTAGCATCCTTCGCTGTCCAAGGGCTGCTAATCATGGCTGTCCACACATCCTATCTCTCCATGAAGCCATATCACAATGAGGCATCTAGAAGAGATAGTATCCAAACACTATCTCAGCCAGTTCAAGGACTGAACTTGCACCATCATTGTTATTTAGCATTGCACTCTAACCATCTAAGCTAACCGAACCTACAGCCTGATTACTTTTGCCAACTTTTTAAGCTGCTTTTGGAAGAGCAGAATTGGCAACAGCCTTGGAATAGGTCATTGATCATCAACTAGGCCATGAAAAGTAAACATTGCTTCAACAAACCTAACACAAAGGAAATATATCTCCGTTTTTTAAGGTTAGAAGCTTTTTTTTAGGAGTCATCATCAGCTCCAAGGTTGAAGGTCTATCGCTGAAGAAATGTTGATGATATATGCATTGGAGAGGGACTTGTAAGGAACTCAGGTTGGGATTAGCCAGTAAGTGTTTTTTTAAAAATTGTTCTGAAGATGTGGAAAATGCTGGCAAGACATCCTTTATTACCTGTTCTTGTGGGTCCTTTAGCAACTGCTCAAACTTGTTAAGCTGCTTCAGAAGACATTAAGGGCTGAATCTTAACTGTCCTCAAAATGGGTGAGTAGGGGCTAGGTGAGATATTACCACTTTAAAAATCTCAAACTTGACCCCAAGCTGCCCATGTTTGAGTTTATTAGAATTGGGACAAGGACCAGGCAGCAAACCTGTTTCTGGAAGCCAGGCTGGCCAATTAAATATTATAATGAGGGGTAGCATTCAAGTTAACTTGTTTTATAGGTTTAATCTTGACCAACCAGGTTTCCCAGACCTCATGAAACCCGGCATCTGAAGACAGCTTTATGGAGAAAGTAAATGCTTTTACAGCACTGCTTGACGGCCAAGAGGAGATGGAGTGACTCTATCAGTCCTCCAAGTTCCTCCACAAGCATTGTGCATTCCAATACAAAGATTCCACAAAATCAGGGATCAGACAATCTCTGCCAAGATTGATCACTCCCTTACCATTGGGTAAGGGATCTGAATTCCCCACGGGATGGATCCTGCCCATCAGAGTCACAGATTGGACCCTTTTCCTGGGATCAGAATACCACCCACATTCCCAGTAGCAGCTGCAGCTCCTTAACTGGAGGTGCTGCCTTCTCCAGATGGCTCCCTGACTAACTGGAAGCCAAATTTGTCAATCCATTTGATGGTGGGGTGGAGAAAAAAAAGTATGCAGGCTGTGGAGTCAAATCCTGCACCACACAGGGAATTGCAGATTTCCAACTCCCACCTTGCCAACTGATGTAGCCCTGTCAAGAGCAGTACCTTAGTGTTAACCATGTAGGTTAGGTCCAAGTTGGAGGACCACTTTCTGGATACCACACCTTCAAAAAGGTATCAAGGCCTTGCAGAGCGTTCAAGGAGATTTACTCACCTGTTATGAGAAATGAGGGACTTCAGTTATGTGGAGAGGCTAGAGGAACTAGGGTTGCTCTTCTTAGATCAAAGGATATTAAGTGCATTGGCATAAAAAAAATTCAACTTCATTTATAAACTGTATGCAAAGGAACACTGCCAAATATCATGCCACCACCCAACTTCAGGGGCCAGGATTAATCTGTAATGAACAACTATCTTGAATTGAAAAAGTTCATCCCAAAATTAATACTACTCTAAAGTGAGACCTTGACCTGGATTTTCCGGCCCCCTCATTGCAGGGCATGCCACGGTGGGGCGGTAGCGGGGGTGGGGGCAGGGGGGGATGTGGCAAGCCAGCCAAAAGTCCATTGATTTTCAGCAGAGCCGGAAAAATCCTGGCCCTTGTGTGAGAAGTTGCTAAATATAATATTGATGATTGTGCTGTGAAGCAGCACCACCCCCCCCTACCCCCACCACCTCACCATGCTTGCAATCAGGTATGATCAGCTGCCACAATGTAGGGGTCAGGATTGGTTTTCTAATAACTCAAGACATTTTCATTCTCTGAAATACTCTGCTGAGGTCAGCTGCCAGAGTGTGAACTAACCTTTTCTATTCAATGTCACTAATTGGCTAAAATTAAAATTGGAAAGCAAAAGGGTCATTTTTCATATGGTTGAATCCTGATAGCGATGTGACTGGTTTGTCAAAAAGAATTGTGCTTAAATAAGGATTTCTGTAAAACTGCCAGCTTATGTAGCTTGCTATCTCAATTTAATCCCAGAGGCCAATGGAGTAATTCTTCTTGAACTGAAACCTGTTTACACAAATTTAACAGAAAACAGCCAAGAAGCCGTCAGGACCCTAACCTGTGATGATTCTCTGAAAAGTTATGTATTTATTAAAATCCTTTGCAGGTCCTTCCATTTTTTTCATTTTGAAATATTTATGGGCTTCCACATATACTTCAGGCTTGTAAAAGGAAAATTAATTTTAATATAAACAGGTGTGAGCTGGTTTTCCTGATCTTCCTCTTCTTTAGACACCTCTGTTACCTCTCCTCCGAACATTCTCTATTTTAAAGAAAACAGCACCAGTTTCACAAATGTAGTCTCATAACTAAAATCCCTCATGGCTGGTATTACCTTAATAGATCTCCTCTATACCTTTTCCATGGCCATAATTCCTAAAGTAGGATGTCAAAAAAAGGACAAAACATTCCAAATATGGAGTAACTAATTATTGGTGTAGGTTTGGCAGTAACTTTTTGGTTTCACACTTGATAATGCAATTTATTAGGATCTGACAAGCTTTTATTTTCAAACTTTTTTAACCGTCCCCCCATTCTAAAGATTTGTGAACCTGGATCCTCAAGGCTATTTGTTCTAATACTTCAGTCAAAATATTGCTTGTCATGTATATGTTACCTCCTAATTCTTGTTCCAAAAACTATCACCTCACATTTCTCTGCAGTAAATTTCATGTGAATCCATCCAATAACTTTTCTGTCCACTCTCCATCTAGTTTTTTTAAAATCTTATTGAAATGTGCTTTTCTTCTCTACAGTCAATTTTTTTTTGATTGTTCTCTCTGCCTTTCAAATTTTTATATCAACTCTAATTGTTGATATTTCCTCGGTGTTCTCCTATGTTTTATTTCCCAAGAATTATATCCAGTGCTGCCTTTTTACAATCTATCAAGACTGAAAGCCAAGTCAAAGACACATTGCATTCTGATCAGAGAGCTCCTCTATGCTGATGATGCTGTGCTAGCTGCCCACATGGAAACTCAGTTATAAAGATGCATGAGCTGTCTTTCCTATGCCTGTAACTTGTCTTCCCTTACTATAAGCATCAACAAAACCGTGGTCATGGGACAAGGTGTTTCATATCCACCCCTGATCACAGTAAATAACACCCCGCTGGAAGTGGTTAGCAAATCCTATGACCTGAGGTTCACGGTGACAGACAATCTGTCCCTTGATGTAGAACTTGATTCAGGCATATGGAAAACAACTACTGCCTTTGGCCAATTCAAAAAATGTACATGGAATAACATTAAGCACAACCCTTAGGAGCAAGCTGATGGTTTATAAGATCTGTGTTCTCAGCATCTTGTTGTATGATTGTGAAACATGGATGACTTACAGCTATCAGGTAAAGAAGTTGAACAATTTCCATCTTTGCTGTCTTCAAGGCATTGTGGGTATATCCTGGCAGGAGAAAATCACAAATGCAGCAGTCCTATCAAAGGCAGAGTGCCCAAGTGTGTTAGTAGCTTCAGGCACATCTGGATGGGTGGATATGGAAGAACTTTCTGTATGGTGATGTAGCTGGAGCCAGATGGACAGTGGGGAGCCCAAAGCTCCACTTCAAAGATGCTTGCAAGCATGACGTGAAGGCCCTAAACATTGAGTATCACACCTCGGAGTCACTAACTTATGATGGAGGAAAATGGCACTTCCTGTGGGCAGGCGTGCACCACCAAAGTAACCAGGGATTACAGCTGCTTGGCAACAGATGCCAACGTCAAAAACAACAACCCACAAAGACACTTGGTAGCTTCATAAGCAGCACTTGTGGCAGAACCTATCTTTCAAGGATTAGCTTCCTTGGCCATCAGCAAAGATGAACATATAAAAGCATTTGTTATACAGATGATTTTCCAGGCAACTTTTCTTAATGGAAACATTGAACCTTATTTACAAGACAGCAGCAGCAATGACATGTGCATCAAACTCGAACTAAAAAAGCGCTCTCCCCTGGAGCTTCTCTGCACTACTAACTCATTGGTTTACACAGATCATGTGATCTTACAACACAGGATTATTCTTAAAGCTATGTTTATCAAAGCTATAATTGCCACGTTCCTCCCCCTTAAATTTTTTCTGTACATTTTGTATTTACAAAGATATTTATCTCATGACATTACAATATTTACACAGGTCTGAACTTACAAGTTCCATCTTTCAGCTGGTTTCCTGATCCATGTGGAATGTTGTAGCTCCACGACTACCGATTCTTTTACAGGAACCACATTCTCCAGAACCACATTAATATCAGGTACCTCGTTAGGCAAAAGCAGTTCAGTGTCTTCCACTTCGACAGAGACATCGGGCATGTCTATCCTTGGCTGAGCAACTTTAACAGGAACCACAGGCTCAACAGTGGTTACAGGTGGAACATCATTTTGTTGGGGTATCTCTCTTCTTCCTAAATGATCCACATGCTTACAGGTGATCCAGCCCTCCACGTGGTACAACAATGGTCCGGTCACAGAACTCACTTTACCAGATAACCATTCGGTCCTCCACTGAAATTCCTTATGTATGCTGCTTCTCCAACAGTAAATTGTCTTTCACGACTAAGCAAATCATGAGTTGCTTTTTGGTTCCCTTGACTTTTCTCCACCTTCCCCTCCAAATTGGGAAGTATCAGGTTTAGTCTTGTTTGAAGACGGTGCCTCATCAGTAATTCTGCAGGTGTAGCTCCTGTGGTAGTGTGGGAGGTTGTTCTGTAGTGAAATAGGAAACAAGCAAGGTTAGTTTCCAATGATTCACCTGTTAACTTTTTCAATCCCGCCTCAAAAATTTGCACCGCTCTTTCCGCCAGTCCCTTAGATGACGGATGGTATAGTGCAGTCTTCACATGGTTGATATGATTTAGGGTGACAACTCTTTGAATTTTAGTGCTTGTAAACACAGTACCATTATCTGAGACGATTACTTCAGGCAAGCCGTGAATGGAGAAGCTTTGGTGTAGTTTTTCTATAGTAGGGCCTGATGTTGGCAACTTAACCTCATAAACGTCTAACCACTTGAAATGAGCATCTATAATCAATAGAAACATGGTTCCAAGAAAAGGACTGACAAAATCTATATGCAATCTCACCCAGGGTCTACCAGGCCACTCCTAAGAGTGTAATGGGTCTTCCACCAGCTTTTGTAGCTGTTAGCATTGCACATAGTGTTTAACAACCTTCTCAATATCGCCGTTCATTCCTGGCCACCAAAGATAACTTCGCACAATTGTCTTTATTCTGGAGGTTCCCGGATGGGCACTGTGTAACTCTACTAAGAGTAATTCCCTTCCTTGTGAAGGAACCACAGCACATGCATCCCATAATGGAATACCACCTTGACTGCTCATTTTGTGTCTTCAGCTGAAAAATGGCTTCAATTCATCAGAGACTGCTTCCTGGGACCATCCACGTAACACTTTGTTTCTAATGCGAGGCAGGACTGGATCACGATTCATCCAGTTTCTTATCTTCCTGGCATAGACTGGCGAGGAATCCAGGAAATTCATCACTAATACAAGCACTTGGGCATTGGGACATGGCCATTGTTCTCTTGCAAAGGAAGGCAACTTAGGGCATCAGCATTTGCTATATGAATCCCTGGTCTATGCACAAAGGTGTATTCACATGCTGCTAAAATTAGGGCCCATCTTTGAATTTGTGCAGAAGCTATGGGAGGCATAGTCTTTTCCTCGCTAAACAGACCCAAAAGTGGTTTGTGGCCTGATACTATGGTGAAATGACACCCATGTACGTATTAGTGGAAGATTTTTACATCAAAAATAATTGACAAACCTTCCTTTTCAATCTGAGAAAATCCTTTATCAGCTGTGGTAAGTGTCCTGGATACATAGCCTATCGGACTCTCTGTACCATCATTCATGTTGTGAGATGGTACCGCTCCCACTCCATCGGGGGACACAGCACAGATTAGCACCAATTCATTTGTCGGGCCGTAGTGCACTAACAAATTTGAAGAATGCAACAGCAGTTTTACTTTCATGAAGGCTTCTTCTTGGGGTGACTTCCAAACCCAATACTGGGTTTTTTTTAGCAGTGAATGTAGAGGGGCTATAGAATCGTTGATAAATTTGATGGAAATTGGCTACAATAATTTACCATCTCTAAAAATGATTTAAGTTCAGAGACGTTCTTACGTGCAGGTGCCCCTTTGATTGTTTCAATCTTCTCTTCAACAGGGTGTAACCCCTGGGCATCTACCCAGTGGCCCAAATAAATTACTTCATTTACCTGAAAAGTACATTTTTCCTTCTTTAGCTGCACTCCTGCTTCTAAAATTTGTTTCAGGACTTCCTCTAGATTAGCCAAGTGTTCCTTTCCTGTGAATCTATTTATTAGTACATTGTCCAGGTAGACCACAACTTGAGGTAGTCCTTGTAGCAAGGTCTCCATCGTCCTCTGAAAAATGGCACAGGCCGAAGAAACATCAAAGGGCAGGCATGTGTATTGATATAATCCTTTGTGGGTATTTATGGCCACAGATTCTCGGAAGGCATCATCCAGTTCCAGTTGCTGATATGCTTGACTCAAGTCAAGCTTTGTATATGTTGTCCCTCTTGTTAGTTTCGCATGGATGTCTTCAATCTTCGGAACAGGTTACCTGTCCAGTTTGGCTGCTTTGTTGACTGTTAGCTTATAAGTCCCCACAGATCCGAATGGTCTGGTCTGGTTTAAGGACAGGGACTATGGGTGCTGCCTAGTTTGAGAACTGAACCGTTTTTATGACACTCCGCCTCTCTAGCTGGTTCAACTTAGCATCAATCTTTTCTCTCAGGGCGTACGGTTTTGCTTTCAAAAGTGAGGAGTTGCTTCTGGGTCCATGTAAATCTTGGCCTGTAGGCCTTTGATTTTTCCATGTTCATCCTTGAAGTTGGTGTCATTTTTTTAAATGCAGCTCCGGCAGTCCTCCTGTTCGCAACTGGAAGATTTCAGACCAGTTTAATTTAATCTCTTTCAACTGATCATGACCTAGAAGGCTTGGCCCTTCGCCTTCTACCACCATCAATGGTAGTTGTGTTGTTTGGTGAAAAGCAGTTACTCTGGTGAGAACTTGTACCTGGATTTCTTCGCCTGTGTACATTTTCAACTTGGCAGATGTTTGTTCCAAATTTAATTGTTGATCACCTTTATTTAAATATCTGAAAGTGTGTTCTCCTCTTACAGTGGTAGAAGCACCCGTGTCCACTTCCATTTTTAAGGGTTTACCATCCACTTGCAATGTGGCAGCGCTTGGCTCCGTCTTCCCAAATTTCATGTTGAATTAGGAATAAATGTCAGAATTGGTTATTTCTGGCTCTTCCACACTCTATACTTTATTGGGCTTCATTTGTTGCCTGGGAGCCTGTTTTAATCTTGCTTTGCAATGTTTCAAAATGTGTCCACTTTTGTGATAAAAATAACACTCCACCTTTTTAAATTGCCAATCATTAGGAGTATGATTGTGTCCATGTCGATAAGAATTAGAAGTTTTCGACTTTTCTGCTAAGCTGTTTCCTCGAAGTTTTTGGTTAGCGGAGGCTGTTTCCCACTTTGCGGCAGAGTTCCGGCTTTTTGCACCAATTTCGGCTGACTGTTTCCACCCAGCTAGGAAAATCTGCCATTTTGTGCACCTTGAATCGCTTGTGAATCCCTGACAGCGCTTTCCATCACAAGCGCTATTTGTAACGCTTTCTTAAAATCAAGATTCACTTCAGTCAACAATCTTCACTGAATAACATCATCTTGCACAACACAGACCAAATGATCCCTCAGCATATCAGTCAGGGTTTCACCAAAATCACAATATCCTGTCAGTTGTTTTAATTTCGTTAAGTAGGTAGCAATGGTCTCTGGCAGATCTCTATCCATGAATTAATCCTGAACCTCTGTATTCTGACTTGGGTTGAAAATGTCACTTAAGGGGGTCCACTAATTCTACGGGCGGAATTGTCCCTGCCCGCTGGTGGCAGGCATGATAGTCGGTGTGTGCGGAAAATATGGCACGACCTGCTTCACGATCATCCATTCAGCCAGCCGACGCCGGACCACATTTCCTGCCCCCGGTCGGCAGAGAGCTACTTGTAATGTATCAGCATATAACTAAAAGGCCATCCCGCCAGGCTCTTGGAACCTCGCCGGATCGTCCTTCCACATCGGCGTGCACTTGGCGGCCTTTACTTTGGGGGAACTGAAGTGAGTGAGCAACAGCGTTCTCCACAGCTCACCTGTTTAGAGACCTCAGGGGCGCCGGTGAGGGGGGGGGGGCGGTGTGCAAATGCTGGCCAGCCTCGGAGATGACTGCTGTGGGGGAGGGGTTGTCTGGGTGCAAGTGCTGGCCATCCTCGGAGGCAATCGGTGTCGGTGGTGGGGGGGATGGGGTCAAGTGCTGCTCTGGTGCTGCATCTTGTGCACAGGCAATTGAGGTGGGGGGGCACAGGGTAAACAAGGTAAGTGGTCACGCATTAGGGACACCTATATAAACTGACCATGCCTCTGCAACTGAGATGGATGAAGTGAAGCCACAGTATTATGCTTGGAGTCGGTCTCCTAGCCTGCCCGCCCATGCAAGCAATGTGGAGGGACCAAAGTGCCACAAATCACTCCATACGTTACCAATCCCCCAACCAACCCCCTGGCACAGACTTCGAGTCCGCCACCACTTTATTGGGCCGCAGAACAGTTAAGTTGCAAACATTGTACAATCTCCTCATCAAAACTGGCCACGTAACAGTCACTGCTGGAGGCCCTCACTGCCCCTTGCAATCTCAGCATCCTGGTTTGGACCAGTGTCCCCCTTGTCGCAGGTTGACAGGGCAGCCATGCAGCGCACTCATCTCTGCCCGTCCGAGGGGTGACCAGCACTCTTCAGGAAGCATTAAGTGATGGTCACACAAGGCCAGGAAAGGTGCTAAGTGCAGCCATTATAATCATGTCTCTCTCTCTCTCTTTCATGCTGCAGGAGGACCACATCAGGGTCATGGATCTTGGTGACCTAGCTGTATGCCTGATGGCCTACAGAGACCGTAGAAGACTAAGCAGAGAGCGACTGAGGCTCCTGGCTGCACAAAGGCAAGAGCAACAGCCTTATGAAGAAGGGGCAGCAGGGGCTCCCACACAAACTGCCCAGGAGCGAAAGTGAAATGTGGTTGGTTGGTGCCTATCGATACCCAGAGTCTATAGATGCCACCTGCCTTGCCTGCAGATGAATGAGAACCAGTGTCACCAATGATTGTGCATGTCTAGGGACCTGGTGGATCACATCTGTTACTTATTGCAGGACTTGGCGCCAAGGGGACTGGAGGGCATCCACTGTCAGTGATTGCAGTGCTCAATTTCTATGCCAGTGGCTCCTTTCAGGGCTCCACAGGTGCCCTCTGTGGGATTTCACAATCTGCCGCCCACAAATGTAGCCATGAGGTCACAGATGCCATCTTTTCCATGGCACACAGCTTTGTGCATTTCACCCGGGACCGGGACAGCCAGGATGCAAGAGCCATTGGATTCGCCCTGATCTCGGGATTCCCACAGATGCAGGGTGCCATTGACTGCACTCATCTGGCGCTCAGGTCTCCATCGCTACACTTGGTGGACTTCATCAACCACAACAGCTTCCACTCACTGAACGTGCAGCTGGTATGCGAACATCAGAAACGCATCCTGCAGGTGTGCGCATGATTTCCAGGGATTGTGCACGACTCCTACACCCTGAGTCACTCACAGATCCCTGCAGTCTTCCAGGGTCCACAGAGGTTACAGGGTTGACTCATTGGGGACAAGGGCTACCAGCAGAGGCCGTGGCTGATGATACCCATGTGGCAGCCTCAGACTGCAGCAGAGCGACGTTATAAAGAGGCTCATGCAGCAGCTCGCAACTTGGTGGAACAGGACATTGAGATGCTAAAGATATGGTTCCAGTGCCTGGACCGGTCTGGTGGAGCCCTGCAATACAGTCTGCTGAGGGTGTCATGGATCATCATCATCTCCTGCGCCATTTACAACCTGGTGCTGCAACATGGAGAGGAGCTAGCTGAGGAGGCGTTGGAGGAGCTGCACATCTCCTCCAATGAGGAGGAAGCCAATGGGGATGAGGGTGAGGAGGTCCACGGTCGTGACAATGTCAGAGATGAGGCTTTCGTACTGGTCAGATGAGGCAGGCGCTCAGGAGGCCCTCATAGCTGCCAGATTCGTGGGGGATGATGATGACATGCAGTGAGGTGTCCCCAAAGATCCTCACATCACAGTTGTGAATATTTGACTCCAGTCTGGCTTATCGCAGCGCCAATAGCCTCTGTGAGAATGCTCCTATCATGGAGATGCAGTGGAGGCTCTAATAGTCACTTGATTGCAGGAGGATGATGATGCAGTGAGGACACTCCATAAATCTTCACAAAGCCTCTGAGGAGGTCTGACTCCTGTCTGGCTGAGGGCAGCTTGCTTGTGCTCCATGATCAGGGCCATCTCAGAGACACAGCCTTGAAAGCTTAGATGCATCTGAGGCTGGGTCTGCCTTCAGTGCCTCAGACTTTCAGGAGCTGGTGCACAGCATCACTGGTCGCAGATGCTGGTGAGATGGGGACCAGCCCCACCTTAAAGGTGCTGAGAGCACACAGAGTATGAGAGAACGCTGTGGTGCCTGCCCACTACATTCTGGCAGCAACAACCAGCACCGCCGAGGTGCAGGCATCAGTAATGTTTCCAGGGAGTGTGAGGCTGAGCCATCACTGTGGTCTGAAGGCTGCACAGTGCACAGGGTAGAGGCCCTGGACTGAGACACCTGCCTTTATCTTGTGCAGAAAGATTCACATCTGAGTGACAAGAACATCAGAACAAGCAGCCACAGGCAGGGAGACATTCTTAGGAGTTTATTGACAATAGTGAATAGTATGTACAAGTGATCAACACCCATGCTCAGGCTGTGCAACTACTTTTACCTAACTTTTCTAACCTTGCCGTTACATCTTGGTGCTCCCCGGACATCCACAGCAGAGGTAGAGGCAGCCTGCTGGCTGTGACGCCCTGTCTGTGATGACTTTGGCGGGCGTTCCTTGGAGGTCTGAGACTTGGAGAGCCCCAGCCTGCTTTCTGGGTCCTGCTGTGTGACAGTGGCACCCTCTCCGGCCTGTGAAGCTGGAACTGCGAAGGTCACAGAAAGTGGGGAGTCAGATGGGCCGGTCACTCCCAGAGTTACCTGGGTGAATTGCCCCGTAGAGTGCATCTGCTGATCCTCCTCCCAATGGGTACCTGAGGGTCCCTGGCTGACTCCGTGAGCGGGATGGGTAGCTGTAGTGAGATCAAGCTGCCCGGCACCCCTCTCACGTACACACTGTTTTAGGCCAACTATGGCATCAGCGACGGATTAAGCCTGCGCAGCAGTGCAGGAATGACACCCTGGACCACGGTTTCCATGGCAACCACCATCCTGTCAGTGTTGACCTCAGTGTGTTGGCAGACCTCTGCTATCACCTCAGCCTGTAGATGGACGGACTCCTCCATCCTGCCTTGCAATCTGAGTAGCGCAGCGGACATCCCTTCCTGATGTTCCTGAGCTTGCCTTTGCAGCTCCAGCAACTGAGACACGACTGAGTCCAGAGGCTCGTCATCTGACTTGGACTCCACAACGTTCTGGCCTCCAGCAATCCTCCTAGTGCTGGGGATCTGGGAAGTCCCTGCCACTGCTTGCTGTGGATCAGACAGTGCGATGTGCTTACCGGAATGTGATCCCGAGGCTACTCTAAAGCTAGGTCCCACCGAGATATGTCTCTCTTCACTGGTGGGGGGTGTGGGAGAGCACTGTGATGCGATTTCAGGTAGGGTGCCTTCAGATTTCTCTTTGGAGGTTTCTTTGGAGATTGCTTGGGTCATGGACTCCGTCTGCTGCTTCCTAGATCTGCGAGAGGAAGGGGAGATAATTAGTGCATGGCAGTGGCCTGTGAAACAGGACACATCACCCACAGCATGGTTGTCTGATGGATGTCACACTGCTGGATCCTCACTTGGTAGACAAGCGCCAACCTCACTGTCAGCAGAGGACCCAGTTCTGGTCATTGCCAGCCAGCTGGATGGCCCTTTTTATGAATTCTTTCAGAACTTTGATCTCCGGCATCCCTCCACCTGTCTGCGACCTTTCCCTCCTGTTATGGGCTAGTTTGCCCTGCATGGATAGAAATATGGAGAGTGTATCAGGACTCCTGCCGGGCCAGATGATAAGTATGCCTCGCCTGTGTGGGTAGTGAGTGGTCCCATGGACAAGATGAGGCCAATGATTGAGTGTGTGAGAGAGTGAATGATGATGTCCTGTGAAGTGACAGTGCGTGAGGACCCTGTGGGTGTGATGGGTTTGTGAGTGTGTGAGTTGGGAGTGATGAAAAAAGTGACTTAACCTGGCGAATGGAGATCATTCAATCTTTTGCATACTGTGTATAGTTTCGGTCTCTTTATTTATGAAAGGATGTAAATGCTTTGGAGGCAATTCAGAGGAGGTTTACTAGGTTGATACCTGGAATGGTTGATACCTGGTTGTCTTATGAGGAAAGGTTGGACAGACTGAGTTTGTTTCCAATGGAGGTTAGAAGAGTGAGGGGTGACTTGATTGAAGTACATAAGATCCTGAACGGCCTTGACAAGGTGGATGTGGAAAGAACATTTCCTCTTGTGGGTGAGCCCGGAACTAGGGGGTCACTGTTTTAAAATTAGGGATTTCCCTTTTAGGACAGAGATGAGGAGAATTTTTTTTCTCTCAGAGGGTTGTGCGGCTTTGTCTCAGAAGGCGGCGGAGGTGGGGTCATTAAATATTTTTTAAGGCAGTGGTAGATAGATTCTTGTTAGGCAAGGGAATCAAAGGTTATTGGAGGTAGATGGGAATGTGGAATTCAGATCACCTTGAGAACTGCCATGACCATATTGATGGCGGAGCAGGCTTGAGGGGCTGAATGGCCTACTTCTGTTCCTATTTTGTATGTTTTTATGTTCATAAAATCAATGCCAAGCCAAAGGAGGTAATATTAAGAGGAGTGACTATTTGCTTTGTGAAGGGAGTGGGTTTTAAGGAATATTTTAAAGGAATGTTGCAAGGCAGAGGGGTTTATGGAGAGAATTCCAGAGCATAGAGCCAGGATGGTTGAAGCCATGGCTGTAAAAAGTGGATTAATAGAAGTCCGTGTTGTAGGAGAGGGTGGTGGTGGGAAATAAACAGGTCAAAGTTAGAGGAATGCAGAGATCTCGATGAGTTACAGGCCGGGTGATGGTTGCAGCGATAGAAAATTGCAATAACTTGAAAGAATTTAAATAAAGTTCCGGTAATTTTAACATTGAGATTCTGGGTGACCAGAAGCTAATATAGGCTATTGAGAAACAGGGGTGGTGAGTGAGCAGGACTTCATGCAGGATAGGATATGAGACAACAAAGATGTGGGTAATAGTGGCGGTGGAGTCAATGTTAGGGAAGTGGAACTTGACAGTGTGATAGGGAGAGGGTATGGTTTCAGAAAGCAAACATGGCATTAACTAGGACACCGAGATTGCAAGCAGTAGGTTCAACCTGAGGCAATGGTTGGGCAGAGGGAGAGAATTGATGGTGAGGGGAAGGAGTTTGTGGTGGTGCACTAAGACAAGGGCTTTGTCTTCCCCATGTTCAACTGGAGGAAATTGAGGCTGATCAAACTGGATATGAAACATGCAAACTATACCATGAAAATGTTGTAATAAAATGTTAATAATGCAAATTCAAATTTGCCACTTCTGTTTTGAGTGCAACTTTCTAAAGTCATTGCAGAAATCCAGAGAGAATAATTGACAAAATGGTGCCAATCACAGCTGCTATTTATCTTTCAGTTTATGATACCTCACTGAGATAATAAAAGCAAATTGTTTAAATGAATAATTTAATAACTAAACATTTCCCATTTATAAAAGACTGGGGATGTACCAATATAATTATAGCTAGATATTTACTGTGGATCGTAAAATGTTTGAGTCCAAACTGCATATTGTTTCATTAGCTAAAATTTTTAATTATTAAGACACTCAGCAAAGATTGCCAATATTAATTAGATGGCTACAATCACTCAGTCAACATCCCTGGGGTAAATTATATTCTAGTTCCATATCAAAGCTTTTTGAAAAATAATTAGGAAGTACAAAAAAATCAAATTAGAAAAAAATAATGAAGTAATAATTCACATTTATCTGTGATGAAACATTATTACACAAGAATTGCCAAGAGTTTTTGCAGTGATATTAATGAACTTTCAAAGGCCAAACCAAAGCCAGTACTTTGTTCCAAATCTCCTTGATGACACAGACATGCTCACCCTTCGGCATTCAGTCAATGCCACCCACAATGTTGCCACCACACTGGATTTGAATTACTCTTTTATGGCACAGATCTACATTCATTCTGCGTTCCTTGTTCCTGTTGGAATGAAGCACTATGACGGCTTGTCATTAAGGCAGCACATCACATTAACTCAAGTATGAATAATAACAGTATTGGGATCATTCCAATGTGCCTGGCCTAAAAGATGCTGCACATTTCCTTTGTTATGATATGGCAAGTGATGTGTGCCAGGTGGGTAAAATCCACAAGAAAACCTTGGCCATGCCATCACAACGATTTTGCAATTTGTATTTATTATGAGAAGATTTGTGTACTGAATTCAGAAGTAGTGAGTCCACTGACACCTTCAGTAATTTTAAAAATTAAACAAAATAAATAAATGATTACCAATTAACAAAAGAAAAAAAATCAAACACATACATAAGATTACAGTTACTTAATACTATAACAAATCCCAAAATTCTTAATTAACCTGAATCCCAATAGCACAACCCCTTTAAGACAACAGTCCAAAATAGATTTTAAATTTAAATAGGGAGTCCATACAAGTTACCTTACCACACCACAGTGGAATTCCATAGGCTTTTTAACTCAACTTTAGTTACTGAACACAGCAGGCTTCTGAAAAAGTGCTTTTCCCCAAGGCTGCTTTACAAGGTGTAACTTTCAAGATGATACACGGGCACCCCCCACATAACCTTCCATCCTTCTTTATGTTTCCCTCTCTTTTAATGAATAAAATCCCATTGTTCTACATGTCTTTAGAAATTTACTGTTTCCATAATAAAAAATCTTTCACGTTGTCAATATGGTCTCTTTCCTTTTGGAAAAAAATAAACATCATGCTTGGCCTTGCTCATCTTGTTAGTTGTAAACATTACACCATCCCTTTGAAAATCAAACCACCCCTTCACTTATCTAAAAATGCAAATTTCATTCACACCTTATCTGTAGAACCCTCATCCTCACTTGTCTACCTCTATTTCAGAAGTCTGCTTTACACCTAACTCCTTTGATAATTTCAACCTTGCAGTCCATCTGACTCTAATTCAATTAAGCCAGTCACACAGACAGAACCATCCACACCCATAAGCCTACAATAATACTATGAAAAATATTATAATTTTGTGATACTTTACTAAATCAATGGAAGTGTTGTCCGAAAAGAAAAGAAAAATACTGCAGATGCAGGAAATCTGAAATAAAAAATAAAAACAGAAAATGCTGGAAAAAACTCAGCAGGTCTGGCAGCACTTGCGAAAAGGGAAGCAGAGTTAATGCTTTGAGTCCGTAGGACTCTGCTTCAGAGCTAAAGAGAGGTAGAAAGGCAATGGATTTTACACTGTTTAAGAGGGGGTGGAGTAGGTATAGCAAAATAGAAGGTCAGGAATAGGTGTTGGCTCAGGAGAAATTGACAAAGATGTCATGGACAAGACAATAGGAGTGTTACTGGTAGTGTTAAAGGCTAGAGAATGTGCTGATAGTGGCATATAGGTAAGATAGCAGAATGTGCTAATAGCAGAACAAGGGTCAGTGTTCTGTGATAGAACAACATGGAACAAGCGACAGATGGCCCTGTGGGCAAGGGGTGGGGGTGGGGGAATTGGAGCTGGGGATAAAGGATATTATAAAAGAATTTTAAAAAATACAAATAAAAATAATAAAATAAATTAAGTAAAAACTTAAAAATTGGATTTAAAAAGGGGTAAAGATGGAGGAGAGAGTTCATGGTCTGAAGTTATTGAACTCAATGTTAAGTCCAGAAGGCTGTAAGGTGCCTAATCGGAAGATGAGGTGCTGTTCCTCCAGTTTGCAGGGAACATTGCAGCAGACCAAGGTCGGACATGTGGGCATGAGAGCAGGATTGTGTGTTGAAATGGCAAGCGACAGGAAGGCCTAGGTCATGCTTGTGGACAGAGCAAATGTGTTCCGCAAAGCGGCCACCTGGCCTGCGTTTAGTCTCCCCAGTGTCGGGGAAACCACACTGGGAGCAGCAAAAACAGTAGGCCAAAAGGTAGTGCAAGTGAAGCGCTGCTTCGCCTGAAAGGAGTGTCTGGGCCCTTGGACAGTGAGGAAGGATGAGGTAAAGGGGCAGGTGTTTCACCTTCTGTGATTGCATGGGAAGGTGCTCTGGGAAGGGGATGAGGTGTTGGGGGTCGTGGAGGAGTGGACCAGGTTGTCACAGAGGGAACGGTCCCTACGGAATGCCGAGGCGGGCGCAAGGGGAGGATATGTTTGATGGTGGCATCATGCTGGAGTTGACGGAAATGGCGGAAGATGATCCTTTGAATGCAGTGGCTGGTGGGGTGAAAAGTGAGGGCAAGGATGACCCTATCATTGTTTTGGGAGGGAAGGGAAGGGGTGAGGGCAGAGGTAAGGGAGATGGGTCAGACACGGCTGAGGGCCCTGTCAACCACAGGTGGGTGGTGGGGGGGTGCAACCCTCGGTTAAGGAAATAGAAAGACATGTCAGAAATGCCTTTTTGGAGATAGCATCTTTGGAACAGGTGCAATGGAAATGGATGAACTGGGAGAATGGGATGGAGTCCTTACAGGAAGCAGGGTGTGAGGAGCTGTAATCGAGGTAGCCGTGGGAGTCGGTGGGCTGGTAATGAATATTGGTGGACGGTCTATTACCAGAAATTGAGTCAGAGAGGTCAAGGAAGGGGAGTGAAGTGTTGGAGATGAACTATGTGAAGGTGAGAGAGGGGTGGCAACTGGAAGCAAAACTGATTAATTTTTCCAGGTCCAGATGAGAACATGAAGCGGCACCGAAACAGTCATAAATATACCAAAAAAAAGAGTTGTGGGAGGGGGCCTGAGTAGGACTAGAACAAGGATTGTTCCACATAATCCACAAAAAGACAGGTGTAACTGGGGCTCATGTGGATACCCATGGCCACACCTTTTATTTGGAGTAGGTGAGACAAGTTAAAGGAGAAATTGTTCAGTGAGAGAACAAGTTCAGTTAGACAGAGGAGAGTGGTGTTGGATCGGGATTTTTTGAGCCTCTGTTCAAGGAAGAAACGAAAAGCCCTCAGACAACCCTGCTGATGAATGGAGGTGTTCAGGGTCTGGACACCCATAGTGAAGAAGAGGCCATTAGGATCAGAAAACAGGAAATTGTTGATTTGACATAGGGGGTAAGAGGAATCACGCATGTAAATGGGAAGAGACTGGACAAGGGGAGAGAGCATGGAGTCCATAGAGCAAGAAATTAGTTCTGTGGGACAGGAACAGGCTGATAATGATGGGTCTACCAGGACAGTCCTGTTTGTGGGTTTTGGGAAGGAGGTATTAGTGGGCTGCGCAGGTTTGGGAGGCTATTACGTTGGAAGCTGTAGACAGAAGATCTCCAGAAGAGCTGAGTTCAGTGGCAGTCCTGGAAACAATGGCTTGATTTTGGTGTTGGGGTCATGGTCTGGGGGAGGCAGGAGGAGGTTTCTGAGTGTTGGCACTCAGCCTCTGCTTTGTCAGGAGTTGTCCTGTTTAATGGTTTAAGGAAGAAGTACCTAATGCTAAAATATAATTACAGAATTCTCTCTAATGCGTCATGATTTCAAATGTGAAGTTTGGAGATGCATAGGTATTGGTTTAATTATTTGACTTTAGTAATCTATCTTATCTACAAATGTAAATTTTTATACCTATTTGGCTATATATTTGTAATCTTGAATGTGACTCCCATTCTCAATGTTATTATTGCTAAGATTTCTGAACCTTTAGCAAGTCATTAAATTTTACCAATGACATTAATGCCACCCATTAAAACATTACAAGCTAAATTGCTTTTTAAAAAATATATATTTTCCTGTGGTCCCTCATGACTCCACATAAATCCCCTTTTGATTTCCTCCTTTGTTCTGTGAGAAGAGATAGCAAATCATCCGAGCCCAATGAGTTTCTCCATAACTGACTTCCCCACTGCAATTCGATGGAGCTGGTTAGGACTGGTGGGCTCTGTGGTTGCTAGTGCCCACACCTCCTGGGGTCCACAGACTGTTGCTGCCTTGTCTCTATGTGATGTGTGGCATTGTCTGAAACACATCATGGTTTCATTAAGGATTACTGATAGTGCTATTTTTAGAAAATTAAAGGATTTCAAATATATTTTCATTGCATTTTTAAAAAATAAGCCTCGGATTTAAAATGTTGTGAGTAGCGAATTAGGTTCACATTGTAAATTCAGTGCACAGGGAAAAGAGGTGTGGCATGCATAGGAACTATTCAAAGTTAATTAGAAAGTAATTAAACTAACTAAATAACATGCGTAACAATGAAAGAATAGGTGTTATGTTGCAGCAATGGAATGTGGGGTTTTGGAGAGATGAATTTGTGACTCAAAGACTGGTGTGGGCGAAATGGGTTCCAGTTTGTGGGGCACTGGCAACAATACTGGGGAAAGTGGAGGCTGTACTGTTGGGACGTCTATGCCTGAACCGTGATGAGGTTAGTGTTCTTGTGAATCGCATAACTTTGGAAGTAGAGAGGGCTTTAAAATAAACAAGCGGGTGTGAGAGACCAAGTTTGAGTAGATGTGGCAAATCAAATGGTAGAAGATCATAAAACTTAATATGGGAAATGAGGGCCATAGAATAGCAGGAAGGAGCAGAGAGATAAAACCTAAGAATGCACCAATAGTCAAGATTAGAAATTACAGAGATAACAAAAAGACAAAACTGAAGGCTCTGTATCTGAATGTGCATAGGATTCATAGCAAAGTAAATGAACTGATAGTGCCCATTGAAGTAAATAAATATGATCTGATAGACATTACAGAGACATGGCTGCAGGATGGCAAGGATTGGGTCCTGAATATTGAGGGACACATGACATCCAAAAAGAATAGGAAGCTAAGTAAAGATGGAGGGATAGCACTGTTGATCATTGATGGCATTTGTGCAATAGTTAGAGATGGCCTTGGTTCAGGGGATCAGGATGTACAATTGGTTTGGGTGGAGATGAAGAACAGTAGGGGAAATAAGGTTTTATCTCTCTGCCCCTTCCTGCTATTCTATGGCCCTCATTTCCCATATTACGTTTTATGATCTTCTACCATTTGATTTGCCACATCTACTCAAACTTGGTCTCTCACACCCACTTGTTTATTTTAAATAGTGGGAGTGGTCTACAGGCCCTGCTCTAGTATCCACAATTTAGGACTAAGTATACAAGAAGAATTATTAGGTGCTTGTGATATAGGGACAGCAATAATCATGTGTGACTTTAACCTACGTATAAAGTGGAAAAATTAGATCAACAGTAGTGGCCTGGATGAGGAGTTCATAGAATGCTATTGAGATAGTTTTTTAGAGCAGCACATGCTGGAAATAACCAAAGAGCAGGTTATATTAGGCTCGGTACTGTGTAATGTGACAGGATTCATTAATGACCTCAGAGTAAAGGCACCTCTTGGTAGCAGTGCCCACAATATGATTGAAATTTACATCCAGTTTGAAGGGAGAAAAGTGCGTCTAAGACTAACATCTTAAACTTAAATAAGGGCAACTGTGTGGGCATGAAAGCTGAGCTAGCTGAAGTTAATTGGGATACTAGGCTAGGAGATAGATCAATTGAGAAGCAATGGCAGACACTTAAGGGGATATGTCAGAATTCACAGAATAAGAATACTCCTATGATTAAAAAAAAATTCTGAAGGGAGGGCCCACCATCTGTGATTAACTAAAAAAGTTAAGGAAAACATTGAACTTAAAGAAAAGGCATATAACAGCACAAAGGTGAGTGTTAGGTCAGGTGATTGGTCAGAATATAAATAACAGCAGAGAATGACTAAAAGGTTCATCAGTAGAAAGAAATTAGAGTATGAAAGGAAGCTAGCTAGAAATGTAAAAATGGATAGCAAGAATTTCTACAGGTCTTTAAAAAGGAAAAGAATAAGTAAAGTGAGTGTTAGCCCTCTAAAGAGTGACAATGGGGAGCTAATAGTAGGTATTAGGAAATGGCGGATGAAAGAAACAAAGATTTTGCTTCTGTCTTCACTATAGAGGATACAAAAAAATTCCAGTAATAGCTATAAATCAAGAGGTGGAAGGGAGAGAGGAACTTAGTGAAATTACAAGCACTAGGGAAGTGGTGCTGAGCAAACTGAAGGAACGGTGGCTGACAAGCCTTCAGGTCCTGATGGACTTCATCCCAAGATCTTAAAAGGTAGTAGGTGTGTGATGAGGTAGTGGATGCCTTGGTGTAAATTTTCCAAAATTCCCTAGATTCTGAAAAGTTTCTATCAGGCTGGAAAGTAGCGAATATAACCCCTCCATTCAAGAATGGAGGGAGCAGGAAACTGGCCTATAGCTTTCTCATGGGGATGGTATTAGATTTGAGAGGTTATAGCTGGGCACTTAGAGAAACTCAAGGTAATCAAAAGCAGTCAGCATGGTTTTGGGAAAGGAAAACCATGTTTAACCAAATTGCGGGAGTTCTTTGAAGGAGTAGCATACGCTGTGGATAAAGGGGGGCCTGTAGATGTGCTATACTTGGATTTCCGGAAGGCATTTGATAAGGTGCCACATCAAAGGTTATTGTGGAAAATAAAAGTTCATGGTGTAGGAGGTAACATATTAGCATGTGTAGAAGATTGGCTGGTTGGTAGGAAACAGAGAGTATGCATAAATGGGTATTTTTTTAATTGGCAGGATGTGACGA
Source organism: Carcharodon carcharias (assembly GCF_017639515.1). NCBI lineage: Eukaryota > Metazoa > Chordata > Chondrichthyes > Lamniformes > Lamnidae > Carcharodon > Carcharodon carcharias. The sequence continues at coordinate 128,959,317 of NC_054474.1, forward strand.
GTGAAGTCCTGTAGGGGTCTATGCTGGGGCCTTAACGTTTTACAATTTAAATCAATGACTTAAATGAGGGGAGTGAAGGCATGGTAGCTAAATTTGCAGATAACACAAAGATAGGTAGGAAAGTATGTTGTGAAGAGCTCATAGGGAGGTTCCAGATGGATATAGATAGGTTGAGTGAGTGGGCAAAAATATGGCAAATGGAGTATAATGTGGAAAACTATTAAGTTGTTCACTTTGGCAGGAGAACAAAAAAGCAGAATGTGACTTAAAAAGAAGACAGCTGTGGGATTCTAAAGTGTAGAGGGGTCTCGGCGTTCTAGTGCATGAGTCACAAAAAGTTAGTATGCAAGCAAGTAATTAAGAAGGTTAATGGAATGCTATCCTTTATAATGAGAGGAATTGAAAAGTAAGGACGTTATGCTCCATTATACAGGCATTGATGAAATCACATCTCTTGTATTCTGTGTAGTTTTGGTTTCCTTATTTAAGGAAGGGTGTAAATGCACTAGAGGCAGTTCAGAGGAGGTTTATTAGTTTGATACTTGGAATGAACCTTTTGAGGAAGGTTAGACAGAGTGGGTTTGTTTCCACTGGAGTTTAGGAGAGTGATGGGTGACTTGATTGAAATAAATAAGATCCTGAATGGTATTGACAAGGTGGACGTGGAAAGGATGTTTCCTCTTGTGGGTGAGTCTAGAACTAGGGGGCACTGATTTAAAATTAGGGGTCGCCCTTTTAGGACTGAAATGAGGAGAGTTTCTTCTCCCAGAGGGTTGTGTGACTTTGGAACTCTCTGCATCAGAAGGTGGTGGAAATGGGGTCATTGAATATTTTTAAGGTGGAGGTAGATAGGTTCTTGTCAGGCAAGGGAGTCAAAGGTTATCGGGGGTAGATGGGAATGTGGAATTCGAAACACAAACAGATCAGCCATGATCTTATTGAGTGGCGGATCAGGCTTGAGGGGCTGAATGGTCTACTTCTGTCCCTATTTCCTATGTTCACAAAATGTGTTCCCTCCAGCAGTAACTGGGGAGTCGACCCCTAGAGATCTCAACTTGGAATTCCACCAACTATTATTATGAGTGTAATGGTTAACATGCTCGTGTAAAGTTGCTGTGCTGTGCTGTGCACTACTTCAGCAAAGTCATGAATCCAGTCAATAGGTGCATGAAATGTTGCTGAAGTTCTGAGATCTTGGTCCCCTGTCTCACACATGACCCTGCTCCTGATATCAGTATGCATCCCACCTGAGATCTCATGCCCACATAGGAACATTAGGAACTGAAGTAGGTCATTCAGCCACTTGGGCCTATTTTGTTTTCAGTTAGATTAGGACTGATCTGAACCTCAACTCCTTTTCACCACCTTTGCTCTAGATTCCTGGATACTCTGGCTGAAGAAAGAATCTATTGATCTTTGTCTTGAAGGCTCCAGTTGCCCCAGCAGTCACAGCTATTTGGGGAGGGAGTTCCAGATTTCTTCGACACCTTTATGTGAAAAAGTTGCTTCCTTGGTTTGTGTTGTCATTATCACCCCTGCTGACTTGATCTTTCAATGTGTTAATGTAGCCAATGAAATGCTGACACATTCAAACGGGCGAATGTATTTGTTATAGGTTTGTCAGCCTTCATTTGAATGTAACATTATTTGAGTTACTGACAGAAGAATTTCATGTACATTAATGCTCTCCTGCACCTTGTATTGTAAAGGCAAGTAATTATTTATTTGAGTGATTCATTTACAGTGGGTGTGCTTCCTGCAGAGGTTTGATAATTAATTATTTTCTTTACAGTTCTGAAGAGGCACTTTGGTGCTATAATGCAATACTATACAGTAGCTCATACATCGTATTCATTGGCAGGTGGGTCAGGTCAGGTCTGGTTTGATAGCAGGAACACTGGCTTGGTTTGAGATCAGGAGCAGCAGGTCATAGCTACAATGACAGCAGGACCATCGCTCATAACTGTTTCTGACAATGTACCGATAGTCATCAGCATGCCCGTCTGTTTGATAGCCATCATTGGGTCTTACTTTAAGACAATAGGCAGAATTTTACGACAGCGGGATTTTACGTTCCCGCTGTCGCCAATGGGATTTATAATGTCTCGCTGCATTTTACGGCCCTGTCCCCGCCGAAATGGAGCCATAAAACTCTGCCCAATATCTATCTTGTTGATTTAAGTATTTCAGCGAGAAAGGTTGCATTCTCCTGATCTGACTCCAGAGGTATTGGTAAGTAATTATCAAAGCTTGAATAAGGTATAGGCCTAGAAATTCAACTGTGCAGCACTTGTTCCTCATGTGACAAGCAGCCTCTTAAAACTCCAATATGGTGAGCAGGAAGAAGATATTCATTATGAGTTAGAGGGAAAAACATACTTGACCTCAATCTCACCAACCTGCCTGCTGCAGGTGCAGCTGTCCATGACAGTATCATTAGGAGTGACCAAACCTTGAGGAGACGAAGTCTCGTCTTCACATTGAGGATACCCTCCATCGTGTTGTGTGGCACTACCACCCTGCGCTAAGTGGGAAAGACTTCAAACAGATCTAGCAACTCAAGACCGGTCAACCATGAGGCACTGTGGGCCATCGGCAGCAGCAGAATTGTACTCGAACAAACCTCATGGCCTGGCATATACCCAACTCTACCATTACCACCAAGCCAGGGGACTGACACTGGTTCAATGAAAAGTACAGGAGGGCTTACCAGGAGCAGCACCAGGCATACCTAAAAAATTAGGTGTCAGCCCGGTGAATCTGTAACACAGGACTACTTGTGTGCCAAACTGCATAAGCAGCAAATGGTAGACAGAGATAAGCGCTTCCACAACCAATGGATCAGATCTAAGCTCTGTAGTCCTGCCACATCCTGCCGTGAATGGTGGTGGACAATTAAGCAACTCACTGAAGGAGGAGGCTCCACAAATATCCCCATCCTCAATGATGGGGGAGCCCAGCACATCAGTGCAAAAGATAAGGCTGAAGCATTTGTAACAATTTTCAGCCAGAAGTGTCAAGTGGATGATCCATCTTGGTCTCCTCTGGAGGTCCCCAGCATCACAGGCACCAGTTGTCAGCCAATTCGATTCACTTCACGTGGTATCAAGAAATAGCTAAAGGCACTAAATACAGCAAAGGCTATGGGCCTTGACAACATTCAGACAATAGAACTGAAGACTTGCACTCCAGAACTTGCTGTGCCCCTAGCCGAGCTGTTCCAGTACAGCTACAACCCTGGCATCTACCTGGAAATTTAGAAAATTGCCCAGGTATGCCCTGTACATAAAATGAAAGGATAAATCCAATTAATGCCTCATCAGCCTACTCTCGATCATCAGTAAAGTGATGGAAAGGGTCATCAAAAGTGCTATCAAGCGGCAGTAGCTTAACAATAGCCTGCTCACTGATGCTCAGTTTGGGTTCTGACAGGGCCACTCAGCTCCTGACCTCATTACAGCCTTGGTTCAAACATGGACAAATAAGTTGAACTCCAGAGATGAGGTGAGAGTGACATTGGGAATTCTGTGACGTTGAGTACAATTTTGCTGCTGCCGATGGTCCCAGTGCCTCATGGTTGATCAGCCATGAGTTGCTAGATCTGCTCAAAGTCTTTCCCACTTGGCACTAAGACAGGGAGGTCTTCAGGTTGATGTCTTCCCCATCCTGCTCTCCAACAAACAATGGCACAGGAAGCCCAGTAATTAATGTGACTGATTAGTTTGATTATTTGTCTGTCAAACCTCTGGTCTGTGACTGATGTGCCCATCAGCGAACTGAATGTGAAACTACATTGATTCCCTTCCAAAACCTCTCTGCCTCTCTAATTCTCTTTTAAGAAACTCCTTAAAAATTATCACTATGACCAAGCTTCTGGTTACCTGCCCTGAGGAAAAACCCATCAAGTTCGCTAATGTTCTTTTGGGAAGGGAATCTGCCACCCTTACCTGGTGTGGCCTACATGTGACTCCAGAGCCACGGCAATGTAATGGGCTCTTAACTTCCCACTGAAATGGCCTCGCAAGCCACTCGGAAAGTCAGGGGCCACCCTGATTCTGCCAACCCTGGAAGCCTCATGCCCAGCCAAGTAATTGCCCAAATTTATGGCTTCCACCCCTCTGAGGCAGGATGTCCCACCTCCAAGAAGTGCCAACTGATCAGATGGACAGTGGCTCTTCAATCCCAGCAGCGCCATTGGGAGCGGTGGCCATTGCTGAGATTGCAACAGTCCTCATACCAAGCCAGAAGTGGAGCCTGGAGCAGAAGGTAACAGGGGGAGGCTTGTAAGGGCCAGCCATGGAGGTCCAAGAAAACGGGGTGGGGAAATCAAGAGGCTAAAGGAGGCTCTTCAAGCGGGGAGGCTCTTTGCATTGGGGGAGCGGGCTCCTCCTTGCGACACAGGGTGACCAGGGCAGACAGAACCTCCCTTCCCGGGGTCACAGGCAGTCTAACAGGGTATAATGGCCTCAATGAGCCTAAAGAACTGGTGTGCCACTTGACACCTATTGCACTACTAGTAAAATGCAAGTGGAGGCAGGTATATGACAGGAATGGCATCTCATGCCATCCCACCTGATTTTATGCACTCTCTGCCTTCCAACCTCCTCCCTGAGAAGGCAGAGGCACAAAATCCTGGCCAAGGAGTGCTGAGGCCATTGGGGAATTCGAAAACAAGGGTGAGAATTTTTAAATTGAAAGATCATTGTACTGGGAACCAATGTAGGTAATGCTCTCCCTCATTGCCAATTGCCCTTAATGTTATCTTTTGCTATAAATAGTCCTCTGGAACTTTTAACGTTCCTGTCCACTCGTTCACTCTTGCCCTGCTGACTCTTTTCAATTTGGCTCGGCAGGTTTTTGCATTTTCACCCATTACAAGTCCATATAATTCGAGGCAGTGTGAGTATTTTTTATTCAATCATAATGTCTTTTGATTCCAACAGACGCATTGTATTTTATTTCATAAGCTTGTTTGACTTACTCCTTTGTGCTTCACTTCTTCTCCACTCATGCAGTACTCCAGTTGATGCTCTGAAGTCAAAATGTCTGTCACTGTTTGCTGTGCATTTTAAGTTCCTCATTGTATCCTTGTACTGCCAATTTTCTGGCTGGACAGTCACCACAGGTACAACGAGGCAGCTTCTAATACGTTCACTCTATTAACTTTTGTAAATGGTGCAGTACATCAGAGTTCTGTTGTCAAAAAATTTTGCAATTGATTTGGTTGACCTCAAATATCTTGAGTAATAGAGAATGGATCCTTACTCATCAAAGCTTATCATTGTGTGGCATTCCATTTCAACTGATGTTGTCAACTTATAGAACATTTGAAATGAGATTCCGTAAGCAATAGGGACTCAGTTATCAACAGTATTTTTTGAATGCTTCTTCATCTCTTGACAGCTCTTCTCCTGCATTTTCAAGCTGACATTTAAATTGCATTGCAACGTGCTCTCAAGTATCTTTGTGAGTCAATTGATTCCCTTTGGAACAGAACTGAACTTCAGTAAACTTCAATGCAATGGAGTGTGATGTCTTTGCTTTAATTCTGCAAATTTTGCAATCTATTGGAATGGGCATCCTCTCTACCTGAGTTCTTCAGCCCACTCTGAAATCTCTTCAAGGGATGATAGACTGTCTTACCTATATGAGATGACACTTAAAAATACAAACAGATCTCTACGGCCATGACAAGTGAAATGATCCATATTTGTTCCAATATGTGGCTTAGGCATTCAGTGCTATTACAATTTTTGGATGTATTTGTGTTTATTTAAGGTTGACAATAATTCTAACAGTGCAGTTAAGGATTACATATTTTGTCCAAGCTATATTTTTGTCCTATCTGCTCATCACAGTGTTTTCAGAAGCAAATTCATTTGGTGAAATGACTCAGATTGAAAGCTTTACACATCATAATGCCAGTTGGTCTTGGTTTTAATATGCTCTACCTGTTAATGCACAACCACTGCACGAACCACAGCAGAAAGATTTATTGTTAACTGTTTACTTTTTAACTAATGTTTGGAATGATTCCTTCTCCTTGGGTACTGTTCCCTTACATCTCAAAATGGCTTCCATTACCTACCTCCTCAAAAGAAACATTAAAATCTTCTTTGTTCTCAGCATCCACCACCATATAGTCTCCCTATTCTCTACAAGGACCTTGGAGGTACTTTCACCCCTCAGGTTGATAAGCACTTATCCCTCCATTCCATTTTTGAGTCCCGTCAATCAGATTTCCCCCCACCCCAGCCCCACCCCAATATTGAAATAGCACTAATCAAAATCATGAATGGCTTTCAACATTGCTTTATCTGTGGTGCATTATTTCTTCAAAAAATCTCAAGTAATCAGCAAAGTGCTGCAAGGGGTCATCAACAGCGCTATCAAGCGGCACTAGCTTAGCAATAATCTGCTCCCTAATGCTCAGTTTGGGTTCCGCCAGGGCCACTCAGCTCCTGTCCTCATTACAACTTTGGTACAAACACGGACAAAAGAGCTGAACGCCAGAGATTAAAGTAAATGCCCTTAACATCAAAGCAGCATTTAACTGAGTGTGGCATCAAGAATGGCAAATCACTGGCAAAATTGGAATCAATGGGATTTGGGGGAAAACTCTCCACTGGTATGAGCCATACCTAGCACAAAGGAAGATGGTTGTGGTTGTTGGAGGTCAATCACCTCAGCCCTGGGACATCAACGCAGGAGTTCCTCAGGGTAGTGTCATTGGCCCAACCATCTTCAGCTGCTTCATCAATGACCTTCCTTCCATCATAAGGTCAGAAGTGGTGATGTTCACTGATGATTGTACAATGTTCAGCACCATTCACAACTCCTCAGATACTGGTGCCTACATGCAGCAAGACCTGGACAACATTCAGGCTTGGGCTGACAAGTGGCAAGTAACATTTGCGCCACATAAGTGGCAGGCAATGACAATCTCCAACAAGATAGAATCCAATCATCTCCCCTTAACATTCAATGGCATTACCACTGCTGAATCCCCACCATTAACATCCAGGGAGGTTATCATTGACCAAAAACTGAACTGGACAAGCCACATAAGTACTGTGGCTACAAGAGCAAGTCAGAAGCTGGCAATTCTGCAAAGAATAACTCACATTCTGACTCCCCAAAGCCTGTCCACCATCTACAAGGCACAAGTCAGGAGTGTGATGGAATACTCCCCCTTTTCCTTAATGATGCAGCTCCAACATCACTTAGGAAGATTGACACCATTCATGACAAAGCAGCCCACTTGAATGGCTCAACCATCTTCAACATCCACTCCCTCCACCACCGATGCACAATGACAGCAGTGTGTACCATCCACAAGATGCATTGCAGCAATTTACCAAGGCTCCTTTGACAGTATCTTCCAAACCTATGACTTCTACAACCTAGAAGGAAAAGGGCAGCAGACACATGGGAACACCACAAGTTCCCCTCCAAGCCACTCACTATCCTGACTTGGAAGTGTGTTGTTGCTCCTTTCCTGTTGCTGGGCCAAAATCCTGGAACTCCCTCCTTATCAGCATTGTGGGTGTGCCTACACCACATGGACCACAGCGGTTCAAGAAGGCAGTTCACCACCACCTTCTCAAAGGTACTTAGGTATGGGCAAAATGCTGGCCTAGCCAGTGATTCCCACGCCCCATGAAAGAGAAAAAAACCCTCTCTACAACCTTCATTGTGGTCAATCACATGAATGTTCTCTAACGCCTGTTATGCAGTGTCCATTTCAGTGGCACTGCCTTGCTCGATTCAACTCTTACCTATTTCATCATAGCCAGAGAATTTTAGCAATGGTTTTTCTACCCATTGTCACCTCTGTGATCGCACCATCCTTCATTCCCTTTTATTCCTCTACTACATTCTCCTCCTCAATGACAGTATCCACTTACCCAAGGTCAGTTTCACATATAAGTGAATGATACTCATGTTCACATATCCACCAACCTCATGAGCCAACTGCTTTCTCAGACATACATTTTCACACTGATTGGAATGTGGCATTCATGGTGACTTCATAGTGTGAATTCCACCCTGAACATTGTTATTATTTCTGATTTCCAGTAGCAGCAGTATTTTGCTTTTATCCATCATCTATCCTGCATTAAGCTCTTTTCACAACAACAGCCATAATAATTTGCATTTCTGTAGTGCCATTAACATACATCTCAAGGTGCTTTACAGGACCCTATTGGAAAAAATTTGATGCTGATCCACGTAAGGGAATATTGGGACATGTGGCCAAAAGATTGGTCAAAGAGGTATGTTTTAAGGAGAACCTTAAAGGAGGACAGAGAGATAGAGAGGCAGAAACATGCCTAGGGTCGGAAGCCATTGCTACCAACAGTGGAGCCGTTAAAATCGGGGATGTGCAAGAGGTCAGAATTGGAAAAGCACGGAGATCTGAGATTGTAAGGCAGGAGGTGATTATAGAGACAAAGAGGGCGAAACCATGGAGAAATTTAAAAAACAAAGTTGCAATTTTTAATGCTGAGGCATTTCCAGTGTCAGTCAGTGAACAGAGGGTGATGGCAGCATGATAGGGGCAGCAGAGCTTTAATCTCAAACTTATTGAGGGTGCAAGATGAGAGGCTGGTCAGGAGAGCACTGAAGTACTCAAGTCTAGAGGTAACTGAGGCATGGATGAGGGTTTCAGCAGCAGGTGAGCTGAGGCAGTGGCAGACATGGATGATGTTACAAAAGACTGTCTTGATGATGGAGTGAATATGTGGTAAGAAGCTCATCTGAGGGCAAATAGGATGCCAAGGGTGTGAACAGCCTGACTCAATTGCAGACAGTGGCCAGGGATTGAGAAGGAGTTGGTGAACAGAGTTTGTCATGATGGCCAAATAATATTGCATTAATTTTCTGAATATTTAGTTAGAGAAAATTTGTGCTCATCCAGTACTGGGTGTCAGATAAGCAACATGACAAATTGGAGGCAGTGGAGAAGTCAGAAGAGGTGTTGGTGAGGTAGAGTTGGGTGTCATTAGCGTAAATATGGGATATTGTGCTTTTCAATGATGTCATGGAGAGGCAGACGTGAAATAGAAGGGGGCCAAGAATAGATTCTTGGGGGGCTCCGGATGTAATAACGCCAGCCAGGAACATTCTAATTCTGCCCTTGCTGAGCATAATTGGTCCACCACTGCCAAAACATTGACTTCAAAATGTCTTATCCTTTTTTATAAATTCTTCCATTACCAGTCCCATCCTACCTCTTCAACTGCTCCATCCCTATGTTCCAGCTTGTAGCTTCTGTTCTTCTGATTCTAGGTACTATCCTTCCCTCCCCTCTCCGATTGGAGGACAGCCTTCAATCATCAAGCCCCAACACTCTAAAGCTCTCCACACTACTGTAGGTTTTGTTCCAGGGGTCACAGATTACTCAAAAGTGTAGGGAGATGTAATTGTTTTAAAGTGGTTTATTGAGAAGCAATAGTTCAAATACAACATGTAATCAGAATAAGTGAACATACAGTCAGTAACAAGTGGGGACAGTTTATTGAACTGGATTGGACACACAGACTGATGAAGCATGGTGGTTTAATCTGCATACCTTTTCCCCTAGTCCAACATAATTTTCCTTATCTGGGTGCCTCCCACTAGAGCCCCATGGTAGTGAGGTCATTGCTTCACTTATCTCTTGCATAGATATCTTGCTATCTTCTTCCAGGCAGCTTGTGTAGATATGTGGACATAAAGTCCCATCTTACTAAGTCCAAGAATGTTCAGACAGAGATAACAATCCTATTCTGTCCAGTGTCTGTGTCAGCTCTGGCTAGCTACTACGGAATCTTTTTTGATAAGGGAGAAAGAGAAAAAGAGAGTTATTTCTTTAATATTCTATTAACTTCTTTAAGATTTTAAGACATCATTATACAGCCATTTGTTACTGTTATGAATATGTAATTTCATGTATTTTAGAAATAAATTTTTTAGGTTGGGATTGAAAGTTTAAAAATAACACACTGGAAGCATGTGGCTGGTAAACAGACTTAAAGCAATTAAAATTCAAAGGTGGTGGGGTGGGGGGCCTATGTCAATTCAATAAGGTCAGTGTTAGAAGTGTGAAAAAACTGAACAATGCCTTTCTGAATCTTGGTAGAGAGGAGATGCCCACGGTTGTCTTCATAAGGGGGATAAATTATACATGTAATTTCCCAGATCAAAGAAAGGTTGAAAAAACAACGGGTAAACAAGTTTTTAAAGTATCTATGTACTTTTCAGATCAAAGGGCAGATTTAACATGGGCGATAACTAGTTTAAATCTCTATCTGCGACATCCCAGGTATTCCATGTTGCCATGGAGATAGATTGCAGGGAGGCAGGCTTATGTTTTTTGGGTGTAACTTTTTTTTACACAGAAAAGTTAGTCAGCTTGGAAGGCTATGAGAAGTTAGTGCTAATGGGCTCCCTCAAAGTCATAACACTTACACAAAGCACGCACTTACAGATTCCTGCTCATAAAGAACTTAAAGGAGCTGTATGGCTATTGTTGGTTACTTCTTGTGGCCATTATTAAGATGGTATTTTAACAATGAGCCTCTGCTGCTTAGAGACCCTGGATGGTAGCTGAATGCTTGGAGAAGATTCCTGTGGCTCACTTTTCGCATAATGTCATCAGCTTCTACCATTTAGTATGAATGTGGTTTGGAGTTTTGACTCTAAATCTACATCCTGTTTTACTGACCATACTTGAACCATACTTAAGGTTAGTAAAAGCACATACCAGCAGCAGAATCTCTTAGAGTGTATGAGTATTTATTCATTGTTTTTTAATACTTGTTGATCCCATGTTTATGAAAAGAAGTCCCCAGGCCACAGATGTAGGATTTATTTGCATTTATTCTGAACACCCACCTTTGAAAGGGCAAGGGTGTGTTGAATTCTGACCCTTGATGAGTGGCATTAACGAGGGAAATCTTCCTTTGTGATTAACCAAGCAAACAGTATGGAAGACTGGATGAGTTAACTCGATGATTTAATAGGAAAATTATATTTAAACAAACCACAATTAATGGATACAGAATTTAACATGGCAATACAAATGGTACTGAGCTCACACCATTAGTTAAGTGAAAATTTTTATTAAATGACTTGTAATTAAACAGGCTTAATATCAATGACAGACTATCAGCTCCTCCAGCAGAATACCATGGGGCAATTTAACATCATCCACTCAATTGAAAGTTGCAACATTCTGATTGGTGCACTAAACCTCATATTGTTAATTGCACCGATAACAAATTAAAGTCTTTGATTGAATCGAACTCTTGGTCATTAACCCAGTCAATGATCCTACTCTCATGTTCATTTCTATGAAGCAACATGACTTTAATTACACGTTATAACACTATGTATTTCAATAACTGGTAAGTAACCAGTTCTTGTTTTAGACTGGGGGAAACCTGGCAAACCTAAGTTAGACTGTTGGCTCTATGTCATACTTTGAGCAGACAAAGCAGAACTGCACTCACTTCCAAATGTTGGTTTAAATGTTAGTCAAGAGCTAACAGGATAAATATAAATATATATGAACAACTTTGAACAAGGAGCAGGAGTAGGCCACTCAGCCCTTCGAGCCTGCTCTGCCATTTAATAAGATCATGGCTGATCTGATAGTAGCCTGAAATCTGCATCTCACCTACTGCTGATAACCTATAATCCCCTTGCTTACCAAGAATCTATCCACTTCTGCCTTAAAAATATCGAAAGACTCTGGTTCCACCACCTTTTCAGGAAGAGAGTTCCAAAAGCTCCCTACCCTCTGAGTGAAAAAAAATTCACCTCATCTCTGTTTTAAATGGGCGACCCCTTATTTTTAAACAGTGATCTCTAGTTATAGATTCTTTCCCAAGAGGAAACATCCTCTCCACATCCTGTCAATACCCCTCAGGATCTTATATGTTTTGATCAAGTCAGCTCTTATTCTTCTGAGCTCCAGCGGATACAAGCATAGTCTGTCCAACCTTTCCTCATAAGACAACCCACCCTTTCCAGGTATTAGTCTGGTAAACCTTCACTGAACTGTTTCCAATGTATTTACATCCTTCCTTAAATAAATAAGGTGACCAATACTGTACACAGTACTCCAAATGTGGTCTCACTAGTGCCCTGTTCAACTGAAGTATAACCTCCCAACTCTTGTATTCAACTCTCCCCACAATAAATGATAACATTCTATTAGCTTTCCAAATTACTCGCCAAACTTGCACACTAGCCTTTTGTGGTTCATGCACCAGGACACCCAAATCCCTCTGCACCACAGAGCTCTGCAATCTCTCAATATTTAAGTAATATCTTCTCTTTTATTCTTCCTGCCAAAATAGACTGTTTCACATTTTCCTTCATTATGGTCCATCTGCCAGATCTTTGCCTATGCACTTAACCCATTTATATCTGTTTGTAGCCTCCTTACGTCCTCTTCACAATTTACTTTCCTACCTATCTTTGTGTCATCAGCAAATTTGGCAACCATCCCTTCATTCCCTTCAACCAAGTCATTTATATAAATTGTAAACAGCTAAGGTCCCAGCACTGATCCCTGTGGCATGCCACTCGTTACATCTTGCCAACCTGAAAAAGACCCATTTATGCCTACTCTCTGCTGCCTGTTAGCCAACCAATCTTCTATCCATGTCAATATGTTATCCCCTATACCTTTAGCTTTTATTTTGTGCAACAACCTTTGAGGCCGCAATTTATCAAATGCCTTCTGGAATTCTATGTACAGTACATCCACCGGTTCCCCTTTATCCATAGCACATGTTACTTCTTCAAAGAATTCCAATAAGTTGGTTAAACATGATTTCCCTGTGATACCTGTTTTCCCAATGGTAAACAGTTTAACGTGCTCCTCATTGATGTGCTCCATAAAGTTTATGTTCATTGCAGTTTTACTGCAGCCACTGTGAAGTTGAATTATTGAGATGCAAAGCAAATTTTATTTATTAAGGAGTGCCAAAATACTTGCAGCACTATGGCCAGTTAAATCACTCTGTCAGTGTGAATGCCACCTCTGTCTTCCAATGGATTGGTAAATAGGTGTTGCAAAAAAATGGTTTCATATTCTGTTGTATATTGTTAAAAGAACTCCCGTGTATAGAATCATTGAATCAATGAATAATTACAGTGCAAAAAGAGGCCATTTGGACTGTCAAGCCTGTGCTGGCTTTCTGCAGGAACAATTTAGCTGGTCTCATACCCTTTCTCTTTGTCTGTAGCCCTGAATTCTTTTCTTTTCCTTTCAGGTGTTTGTCCAATCCTATTAAAAGCCATGATTGATTCTGCTTCCACCATTTTTCAGACTAAGCACGCCACATTGTAACCACTTGCATTGTAAAAATATTTCTCCTCATGTAACCATTATTTATTTTGCTAATTTCCTTAAATTCATGCCAGCTGGTTCTTGGCTCTATCGCCAATAGGAACAGTTTCTCTCTATCTACTCTGTATAGACCCCTCATAATTTTGAACACCTCTATCAGATTACCTCTCAATGTTCTCTTTTCTAACAAAAACAGCCCTGGCTTCTCCAATATAACTATGTAACTCAAGTCCCTCATCCTTGAAACCATTCTCATAAATCTTTTCTGCACCCCCTCTTCACATTTCTCCTAATGTGCCGTGCCCAGAATTGGGTGCAAAATTCCAACTGAGGCTGAACCAGTGTTCTACAAAGGTTGTAAAGCCCCCTTGCTTTTGTACTCTATGCCACTATTAAGCCCAGGATCCTGTCTGCCTTTTTAACCATTTTCTCAACCTGCCCTGCCACCTTCAATGATTTGTAGACATACGCTCCCAGGTCTCTCTGTTCCTGCACTCCTTTTAGTATTGTACCCTTTATTTATACTGTCTCTCCTCCTTCTTCCAAACAAAATGTATCACTTCTCACTTTTTGCATAAAGTTTTCTCTGTCAATTGTCCATCCACTCCACCAGCCTGTCTATGTCCTTTTGATATCATTATCTTCCTGACAATTAACGATAAATCCAAGTTTTGTGTCAATCTTAAAATTTTGAAATGAAGTGCTGTACATCATGTCTAAGTCATTAATATATATCAAGAACAACAATGGTTCTAATAACAGCACCTGGGCTAGTAAAACACTTGGGAACACATTGCAGTAGAGAAGAGTCCTTTAGAAATGAATAGTGTTCGTGCTTTCTTAAAACTTTCCTAGTGCTCCAGCCTCAGAAGCATTTCATGGAGTATGCGTATGATGCCTTTGTATAAGTTCTTGTATATTTGCCTTGTGCTTGCATTCATGTGCATTGTCGAAGTTTTTAAACAATGCTAATTACATACAAGCATCTACAGCAGAAGTCTAAACATGGACGAGTCATCCAACATCAATTTCGAAGAGGACTGAAAGAATTGTTTGTCACAATCACTTTCTGGAGATTAAATATTTCAACTTCTGACCTTGCAAACCTATATATTTAATTTACTTTCAATGAATTAACCACTTCATCAAGCAATGTAGTTGAGCCACTTCAGTAATGATTTCCACAGTTTTTTTCAGAGCTTCTTCACATTTATCATTTGAGCTGCATTTACTGAGGAAAGCCTGGCGGCTACAAATAATCAAAAGTTGGACTGCTGCCTAATATTCATAAATTTTATGCATAATAAATATCTTTAGACACCGTGAATTTCCGTCCATCCACAATTCTACTTGCATTTTACTCATTTCTGCTGACAATACTTGAAATGATTTTATTGCAGGGCAGAATATTGCATCGCTTCATAGGGCATAAGGCATTCTTATTGTGGAACATTCATTATTCACAATGATAGAGAGAAAATTCTGGTTGTTGAGGGAACTAGGAGAATATTCAAGATTTCTCCTGTTTCTGTCTCACACACGTCAGCTGAGGCGACATTTGGGATATCAGTGCACTTGGAACTTGACACTCGTAGTTTGGAGAGAGACAAATTGCCAGGATTCCACTCTAGCATTGTCCCATATTTGACATCGCCTGCCTGTTTTTGGCACAGTTGACCACACCATACTTCTCCTAAGCCTCACCAATGTGGCCCAGATAGGTAGGACTGCACTAGCCTGGTTTGATTCTTATCTATCTAATCATAGCCAGAGAATCACCTGAAATGGCTTCTCTTCCCACTCCTCCACCAATACCCCTGGTGTCCCCTTAAGATCTATCTTTGGCTCCTTCCCATTTTTTCATCTACATGCTTCCCCTTGGCAACATGGAGTGGGATTTTCCCCCCATTGCACTAAGCACAGGATAGACATGAAAAACTGTGCTCTGCCCGCCGACTTCTGCCTTTCGCATCTTAGCACCTGCTCACACTTGAAGCATGCCATGTCACTGGCGGATGGCCTCTGATTTGTCTGCCCTGCCATCCGCTCACTGCTTCCTCACTCTGGGTGCCATGTTTAAAGTGCAGGCTTCTCAATGTTGGCAGCTCAGGACTGCTCCACTGAAGAAACTCAAAAGATGGCAGCCCCCATCCCGTCCAT
Organism: Carcharodon carcharias; assembly: GCF_017639515.1. NCBI lineage: Eukaryota > Metazoa > Chordata > Chondrichthyes > Lamniformes > Lamnidae > Carcharodon > Carcharodon carcharias. The sequence continues at coordinate 128,974,822 of NC_054474.1, forward strand.
GGCTTCCCTCACCACCCACACATGTGAGGCATCCTTACCATCTGCCCTAGCATGCATCTTTCTCACACTCTCTCCGTCTGTTCTTATGCAGGAGCAAACTTTCACACAATAAAAGGGGTCCCGGACTGGTGGTGGAGTGCCCAAGAACAAAGGCCTCACAGAGTTTGATAATTGAGCCATCAAGCTGGCCAGAGAGGACATCGACTGTGCTGCAGTTGGAGGTGGGAGGCGGACACCCAAGTGAGGATCCTGCACCAGCTCATCCCTCAGGCAACCATACAGCGAGTGCTCTGTCTTATTTCAGAGTTGCATGCCATGCATTAACTACCCAGGCAGTTCTGGAAAGTGCTCGATGGTATCCACAAGCCTCAGCTCCAGCCTCAATGACACCTCGGATGAGGAACCAGAGGAGAGCATCATAGAAGACCTGTCATAGAGCTCACCCACACCCTCCACCAACACAGAGGCACACACCTCAGTAGGACCTTGTTCTAGAGTAGCCTCGGGGTCACAATCTGGTCCACAGCAGGTGGAGGCAAGGACATCTGAGGTCACCGGCACTCAGAGGACCGCTGGAGTCCACAATTCTGTGGAGTCCAAGTCAGATGACGAGCCTCCGACTTGGTCCTAAATCAGCCGCTGGAGCTGCAGCGACAGTCAAGGGAATATCAGGAAGGGATGCCATCTGCCTTCCTCAGATTGCAATGTACGATGGGGGAATCTGTCCATTTTTAGTCCGAGGTCATAGCACAGGCATGCTAACACACCAAAGTCAACACTGGTAGGATGGCGGCCGCCCAGGAGAACTTGGTCCAGGACATTGGCACTGCACTGCTGCAGAAGCTGCACTCTATCGCTGTAGCCCTTGGTGACATCCATCATTGGCAACATGAAAGTGGGTGGGGCACCTAGATCTCATTCCAGCTGCCCCTTCTCCTCAAGGAGTCAGCCAGGGGCCCTCAGACACCCATATGGAGGAGAACATCCCGGGGCTATCCAGCCAGGTGCCTCTGGAACTCTCCAACCGATCCCAATCCTCTTCCTGTGACCCCTTCACCTCTAGCTCCACAGGCTGAGGAGGGTGCACTTGTCCCGCAGCAAGACAGCCAAGGCAGGCCTGGGTCCTCCAAGTCTCAGCCCTCCAGAGGATGCCCACCAAGGTCTTCACAGACAACAGGGTGTAGCTCAGCAGGCTGCCTCTAACTCTGCTATGGATGTCAGGGAAACACCAAGCGGTAGGGTTAGGAAATGTAAAAAGGTTTAGAGCACAGCGGTGACACAGATGTTCACAACATGTATATAATGTTCACAAATGTAAATGGAATCACACCCATTTCACATCTCCTCTCGTCTATGTCTCCTTTTTATGATAACAGTTGTGTTGCTGTCAATCCGGTGTGACACCATAGTCCCTCCTGCACCTTATAACAGGTGTCGCTATCATGTCTATGTAGTGTGCTTCCGTATCAACACAGTGTGTGGCCCTTTCACACATCATTCTCGACATCAGTGATATCTTAGTTTAACTAAGTATACTGTGGAAGGAACCTCGTTCACATGATTTGCAGGGTCAGGTCATGTTTATTCCTGGCTGTGTAAGATTGAGGCAGAGGCATTCACCTAACTTGTCTGCATTCTTGAAAGGTGAAGGTGCAGTCTCTAAGGAAACACGTGTTCACACATGGAGAAGGCTCATATATCGTGTAACCTCATGTGCTCTCTGTCTCTCGGCAGGATTTTTATGCTATAAGCTCATACTCAGAGCTTGGGTGTGCTGCTGTCAGCCAACTGCATTTTCGACTATCAGAGTGTACTCTGCTAAACTCACCAATAAGTGGGGACATCTTGCCACCTCGGCCCCTCTCAGCCATATTATTGTCCTGGTGCTCAAACGCCAAACCTTGTGTGTCTCTCACCCTGCAGTCGTGTCTATTGCGGGGACAAGGCTCTCGTCACAAAGTAGCAATATAGCACTGTGCATCTCCTCATCTGAGCACTCACCGAGGTCAATGATGCTAATTCCAAAGGGTCATGTCTGGCAGGTAATAAAGCCTTTCAGCAGGCTCAGGAAACACACACTGTGGCTTTAGACAATGTTGAGGGGAGCAATGGGATATGAGTGAGGATGTATGAAAGCTGAAGTCTGCTCTTTATTTGCAATGACACATGCCCTTGAGGGCCTCATGGTGCATGTGCATCATGGACTTGGCAAGGGCCAGGGCTGACTATGAGGATATAATGTCGGCATTAAAGAGGAGGCCTTTTAATGTCTGGCATGCAAGTCTTTGACATCATCATGTTGAGATAGTCCGCATCCATATTAATCTGTGGATAAATCAGCCCAGGATCCCTAATGGAGAGTGTCAATGTCAGTGTGATTTGGAAGAATTCACTACAGATAGCTGAGTCATCTCTAAATGGATTCACAGCAGCGGAACGTTAGCAGATGCCTTGCCCAAGTGTGAATTATCTGATTCACCATCAATGTTACACAGAGTGTGTAGTTCAATTGCTGCAGATGGATCTCCTTAAAGAGCCTTGTCATATGGAAGGCGTACGGCTATGAGACAACTGAGGATCGACCGACAGCTCCTGGTTCTTGTAGCCTGCTGCAGCAACTGGGATGCTGGAGAGCCAAGTGAAGAGGCAGCACCTTCTGACATATGTTGCCAGGACGCCCTCCTCCAGTTAGCATTTCATCTCAGCAAAGACACATGCTGCTGAGGGTTTATCATCCTTCAAAGGATCAGGACAATGTGAACCTGATGTGTAACTATCCACTCTCATGTTGAAGTGCCTGGGAGAAATAAGAGGAATAGCAGCCCTGCTGCTCATGCTGACCCATGATGAAGGGCTCTTGTCCAGGAGGGTGCTCACTGCAACTCGCCTTCCTCCTGGTGGAATCTGGTGGCTATCAGGGCCTCACGTGCACACCTGCCTCATCTGGCTCGTGCTATGGCCACTTCCCCTGCAGCCTCATCTTCTTCAAATTTATCACCCTCATTGCCTTTGAGGTCCTGCTTATCGGAGGAGACATGCAGCTCGTCTGGCAAGTTCTCCCCCCTACGTAGCACCAGATTGTGCATTGCACAGCAAGCCATGATGATCTGTGAGACCCTCTGTGGACTGTACTGGAGTGCTCCGCCTGATTTGTCCAGGCATCGGAATCGCATCTGTAGGATCCATATGGAGTGGTGCAGCAATGTCCGGCTAGCGCCCTGAGCCTCGTTGTACCTCCTCTTTGCAGGGGTCTGTGGCTGCCGCACGGGCATTATCAGCCAGTTCCTTTATGGTTACTCCTTGTCACTGAGGAGCCTTGGATCATCTGGTCCCTTGAAGATGCCCGGCACCTGTGATCTACTCAAGATGTATGAGCCGTGGACGCTTCCTGGGTATCTGGCGCAAACCTGCATGATAATTTTCTTATGGTTGAAGACCAGCTGTACATTGAGCCAGCGGAAGCCTTTCTGGTTTATGTGTTGGAGTGCCTGTAGCCAGGGAGCTTTTATAGCCACATGAGTGCAGTCAATGGCACCCTGCACCTGGGGAATCTGGGAATCTCAGCAAAGCCCAGTGCTCTGGCGACCTGGCTTGCTTCATCTCTGTCAAAGTTGATGTAATTGTGGGCCTTGGCAAAAAGGGTGTCTGTGATCTCATGTATGCATTTGTCAGTGGACACTTGAGAGATCCTGCAGAGGTCTCCGGTGGAGCCCTGGAAGGAGCCAGTGGTGTAGAAGCTGAGTGCGGCCATTACTTTCACAGCCAGAGGCAATGGATGCCCTCCCAGTAAATGTGGCACCAATTCCTGGAGAATGTGGCAGATGTGAGTCACCAGATCCCTGGACATGCGGAGGTGTCAGCAATACTGTTTCTTGCTCATCTATAGATGTGAGTTCTGTACACCCTGGGTCTTGTGAGCTACCTGCATGCAAATGTGTCTGTGAGCCTCATCCCCTGTGTCCGGAGAAGGCCCTGCTGGCTCTTAGTCTTGAGGGTTTAGCTCCTCCCTTTAGTGATGCAGACACCTCCATTGCGATTTTCTTCTTCTCCTTTCCGGCCTGAAAGTGAGAATGCAGGCAGAGATAAATCCAGCCTCCATTTTCCTGATAGTCTCCTCTCTGCAGTATCAATGAGAAACAGACAAGTGTCAGCATTAGTCTCCAAAGGTCCTCAGTGAATGTGCGTTCAAGGGCTTTGCTGCTGTGTCGGACAGTGTTGCCCCTGAAATGATGGCCAGTGTGGGGTGCACATCAATGTTCAACCCCCCACCCAACAACATGACTGTCAGCTATGACATTGCTTTGGTCAGGTGCTTGGATGTGCTGCTTTCAGCCCATGTGTTGGCAGCCTCATTCACTGCACTTTAACACTACACTCTTGGGGATAAACATGAGGGTACATCTTCATTCAGGAAATGAGATTATTTGAAGGGGGCTTGAGGCTTCTCTTCAGTCAACCATCCAGCGTCAACCTTCTAATTAGCTTCTGGAACTTGTCCACTTGCTATGGAGCTCATTATTGCTCTGGGGAATTTCCACACTGAGAACAAGGGGTTAAAACAAATAGATCGATTAGTGCCACTTTGCGGGATTAGCCTTGCATGAATGGGAATTATTGCTTCACTGTCTTGATTCCCTGCACAATCATTGTCTCAGCTGTCCCACCTCTGCCTTAAAAAGTTTCAAAGACTCTGATTCCACTATCCTTTTAGGAAGAGAGTTCCAAAGACTCACAATCCTCTGAATGAAAAAGTTTTGCCTCATCTCTGTTTTAAATGGGCGAGCCCTTATTTTTAAACAGTGACCCAGAGTTCCAGATTCTTCCACAAGAGGAAACATCCTCTCCACATCCATCCTATCAAGATCCCTCAGGATCTTACATGTTTCAATCAAGTTGCCTCTTACTCTTCTAAACTCCAGCAGACACAAGCCTAGACTGTTCAACCTTTCCTTATAAGACAACCCACCCTTGTCCATGAGGAGCCATCCCTGCAGTGTCTGTGGGCCCTGGAAGACTTCAGGGGTCTGTGACTGACTGAGGATGCACGAGTCATGCACAGTCCCTGAAAACCAGGCACACACCGCAGGTAGTGTTTCTGGTAGTCACACACCAGCTGCATGTTCAGCGAATGGAATCCCTTGCGGTTGATGAAGTCCACCCGTGTTTTGTGACAGAGATCTGAGCGCCAAGCAAGTGCAGTCGATCAAATCCTGCACTTGTGGGAAACCCGAGATCTGGGTGAATCCAATTGCTGTTGCATCCTGGCTGTCCTGGTGCTGGGTGAAGTGCACAAAGTTGTGTGCCCTCGCAAAGAAGACATCCATGGGTGGAGGCTTGTGAGATCCAACAGAGGTCACCCGTGGAGCCCTGAAAGGAGCCACTGGCATAGAAATTGAGGACTGTGACCACTTGCAGGGCCATTGGCAGTGGATGCCCTCCATGTCCCCGTGGCACCAAATCCTGAAGTAGGTGACAGATGTGAGCAACCAGTTCCCTAGACATGCAGTCTTCAGCGATGCTAGCTCTTGGTCATCTGCATGAATGACAGGCAATGTCTATAGATGCTGGGTGTTGCTAGTGCTGACCAGCAACGGCTCACTGTGGGACTTCGGCGGCGTGTGCGGGAGCCTCAGCTGTACCTTCTTCCTGAGGGTGCTGCTCCTGCCTCTGTGAAGCTAGGAGTCGATGTCGATCTTTCCACCATTGTCTTTGCTCTCTGTAGACCATTAACATACAGATGGTTCACCAGGCTCCATGATCCTGATGTACTCCTCCTGCAGGATGAAAGAGAATGACACACGGGTTAGCATGGGTGTACTAAGAACCTATCCTGGTTAAGTGTAAAGGCCCCTTGTCTCTTACCAGAGAGTGCTGGCCACCACTTAGATGGCCAGAGTTTAGTGTGCTGGATGGCTGCCAAAAACCCCACGCATGACCACACCACTCCACCCGACAGAATAACGGCAGCTTTATCCATTTGGCTGCATGCTGTGCTCTCAGCTCAAGTGCAGGCATTCTCCTTACCCGCACTGCAAGGCTGCACTGTTAGCTTGAACCAGGGGGGAGGCTGGTCCAAGCCGGGATGCTGACATTGAAAGGGGCTGTGAGCGCCTCCAGCAGTGACTGCTCCATGGCCAGCATTAGCGAGGAGATCGTACAACATGTGCAGTCGTCCAACTGTTCTGCTGTCCATTAAAATGCTTATGACTTTGGAGTCTGTGCAGGGGGTGCAGAAGGGGCGGGGTTGTTGAAAAGCTCTGGAGCACTTGGTGGCACTTTGATGCCTCTGCGTTGTTTGAGTGGGCAGATAAGCTAGAAGCCCGACTCTGATCATATCAATGTGGCTGCACCTTAACTATCTGAGTTGCAGAGGAATTGGCACTTTATACAGGTTTCCCTAATACATGGCCACTTCCCTCGCCCACCCTACCCCGCACCCCGAATGCTTGTGCACTATATTCAACGGCAGGCTCTTCCCACCCACCCCCCAACAACTCACCTCGACAATAGGGCTGCGCTTGCCCCAACCCCCCCACCCCCCACCCCCCACCCCCCACACGTGGCCTCAACGGCAGGGCTGCCCTTAACCCCGACCTCCCCCCAGCGCCCCTGAAGCTGGAAGTCCAACAGACGACCCTGGTGAACGCTGCACAACGTTGCTGTGTGCTCACCTCTGAGTTCCCCTCAAAGTGCAGGCTGCCAAGTGCACGTTGCTTATGTGCTGTTGTGGAACATGTCGGTGTGCTTTCCCAACAACCCGGATGGGTGATCCAGCTGGGGAGGTGGGGATGATTCCAGCGGGCTGGCCTGATAATGATACGCTGATGTATTACAATGAGCAATGCAGCCCACCATTGGGGGCTGAGTGGACGATTGTGAACCAATTTCCTGCCGTTGTAAACCATTTGCTCCATATGGTCCATTCACGCCACCCATCATGTCCAACACCAATGGGCACAGAAAAGTCCACCCACTGCACCCCTGGCCGGCTTCCCACATTCCACACTCCGTAAACCTGAGGCCATCCAAAACGCTGCAGCCCGTGACTAAACTTGCACCTGGCCCCATACACCCATCACCTACCGTGCTGGCTGACCTACATTGGCTCTCAGTTAAGCAACACCTCAATTTTGAAACTCTCATCCTTGTTTTCAAATCCCTCCACGACCTCGCCTCTCCCACCCCTATGATCTCCTCCAGCCCCAAAACGCTTCCAGATGTCTGCTCTCATCTAATTCTGGCCTCTTGATTTTAAACATTCCACCATTGACGGCTGCGCCTTCAGCTGCCTAGGCACCTTGCTTTGGAATTCCCTCCTTAAACATCTTTGCCCCTCTACTTTGGTTTTCTCCTTTAAGACATTCCTCAAAACCCACACCTTTGAGCAAGCTTTCTCTCACCTACCTTAATATCTCATCATGTTGCTTGGCGTTAACTTTTACCTGGTAACCTCCTGTGAACCACCTTGGGAAGTTTTACTGCGGTGCTATATAAATGCAAGTAATTGTTTCCTTGGGAGATATTAAGGAACTGAGGCACTCTTTGCTATTTGTGGGACATTTGCCATGTGCAAAATGGCTAAATAATAACAGACATTGCACTTTAAAGTAATTTATTATGACAATATATGTAATACAGCCCTGTCTGTCATTGTTTTTCTCTCTTTTGCCTCTAAGGCTATGGAAAGTATAGACAATGAGGGAAATATAGTTCATGCACTCCTAATCACCTTGCACTTACATTCATATTCAATGTGGTAATACTGAATATCTATTATTCTGAATTATTTCATTAGAACCAAGATCAACCAGCACACTGAATGTGTTTTTAATCATAAAATGATACAATATTGTAATTGTTCTGCACTCTGACTTGTTTTTCACTGATTACTACAATGCTTTGATTAGATTATAATTAAATCTGAAACATTGTCAAATGTTGTGCAGTTTGACTCCATTTGTGTTAATTATACATTCAAAGTTGTAAGTGTGATCAGAATTAACACTCCTTAATCCAGTTGCTGCTGATTCTCCCATCTCAGCGAATTGTTCAGCAAAAGTCTCCAATAGAATATTCAACTGTTCCACAATCTAACTTACCGTTTTTACCTGGCTTGCAATTGCTTGTTTTTCAATTTATACCAACACTAATTTTTTTTATGTATGAATCAATGGCATCCTGGTATCTGTTGCAGCAGTTGTTTCTTGACATTGAGTGCAGATCATTTGACAATGACGGGGGCTGGGGAACAGGTGGGAAGTGAATGAAGGGCAAACACAAATTTGATCTGTTCACCCAATCTCACACAGTTGAGTCTCAGTTTCCAGCATGAATTATACTGTTTCTACTGCCTGTACTTTTCACTACAGCCAGAAAAGGACATATGGAATTGTATTACATAAATATTCAATCACATTCTATGCAGCAAATTCATTTGAAATGCAGCATGTGTTATTATGTGGCCCAGTTCTTATCTTCTTTTGCCTTCAAAAATAGGTGCTACCCTTCTGCATGGGTCCAGCAGGTGGCACCCAGGCCCCAGTCAGTTGAGAGCAGGGCTTGGCACAAGTCCTGAGATCATCTTCTCCTTGACCTGGGTACCCACTCAGGGTTGGGAGAAGCAAGTGAAGCAGAAAGCTCTGTTACAAAACTCCTGCCTTGTATAAATGCCATTTGATTGCTTGGGCCAGCTTCAGGCACAAGTTCTCCCAGCAGAAGCATTCCAACCCAGATCAGTGGAAACACCCAGGACAACATGCACACCCACCTACTCTCCTCTGCTTTGTGTGTTCTCTGGGCACCAAGCACAAAATAGCAGGAATGCATGGCCTTGAAATGTGTGCTTTCTGAGCATGCGCTTCTGTTAGCTGGGCATGAATTTTAGAGATATACAGATATACCGTCATTGTTTATTGAAAAGTTTCATGAGCTCTATATGGAAATAATGTAATAAATAAATAAAAGCTTTATTTAATTTTACTTGCCAAATGCAACATGAGGAATAACAAACTGAGAGTTCTTCAAGCTTAGATTCTAATCACATTCTTGATCTGCAGTAAGCTTTGCTCTTGTTTACATCATCATTAGAATCAGAAACTAAATGGCTTACTAGTAAATCTCTACCAGCCAGTATCTCTCGTATGTTTTTTCCACCAGTTATTAGTAAAAGAGCATAAAGCTACTGATGATGCCTGAAACCAGCTCCAAAATTTTGTTAATATCAAACAGCAAGACAAATCCAGGTACTAATTGCTGTTTATATGGTGAAGTACTTCCTTAAATACCTCCTGCACTCATCTTTTACCAATCTGTATTTGTATTCCTTCATCCGAAGTCCAAGTCTTTTCCATATACAATATTATTTTTCTTAATTCTGGTGATTTGGGCATTGCTGGCAAGGCCAGCATTTATTGCCCATCCCTATTGCCAATGGAAGGTAGGGTGAACCTTCTTTTTGTACTGCTACAGTCCGTGGGGTGAAGGTGCTGCTGCGGCAGTTAGCTCAGGAGTTCCAGGATTTTGATCCAATGATTTTAAAGGTTGACATGTGGTATGAAAGGGAACATAGAGACAGCATCGTTCCCTAGTGCCCTCTGCCTTTACTCCTAACAATATGTAATATTGGTGGTGGTAAGCTGCCTGGAGTTTAGCCCAATCTTACCACCTGCCACAGGCAGGATGGATGGGTTTGCAGATAATGAACCTGTTTGGCCACATTATGAACATCAAGTCCTGGAGTGGGACTCGAGCCTAGCGATTCTGGGCACAGAGGCAGGAAATCTATGCACAAGACCTCTTGCTTTAAGGCACCAACTGTTGATGTGCTGAAGGAGATAATCTGTCCCTTTGGGTTCCTGCACAATGGAGACTGCATTCTTAGTCACATCACTGACTCAGTTCCTCAATTTTGAGGATTCAAGCTTCGGAGAGATTTATTTTTTTAACCAAAATCCCAACAATAAAACACATATGACTTATACGCTGGTAATTACGGTAGCATGCCAGCTTCTCTCTAGGTTTGGAAGTCAATAAATGTTTCTCTTGTTTCTGCAAAAGGTAATTGCATCAAACATTTTGACAAAAGAACTTGAGTCACTTTGAAATACCTTGGGGTGCATTTTCTCCCTATCCCAATTCTCCGCACAGCTCTCTGAAAGATATGGAATAAAAATCCTGGATACTGGTAATACATTGAACGTCAATTAGCAACTGCATGAGAGAAATCACACAATGATTTAGATGGGTCACTTCTGCAGAGCCCGAGTGTCCTCTGTGGTTTTACACAGTGTTATAACTAGGGTAATTTTGTATGATGTCAGTCATTTGAAAAATAGATCTGCACAATAACTTACTCTACTATATAATACACTGATTGCATTTTTAAAATCAGAGTTCGGACCCTTTACTTTTGAGCTTTTATTATATTTGCAGTAGAGATTTGTCATAGAGGGAGTGCAACAGAGGTTCGCCAGACTAAGCTCTGGGATGGCGGGATTGTCTCACGAGGAGAGATTGAAGAAACTGGTCCTGTATTCTCTATTTAGAAGAGTGAGAGGTGATTTCATTGACACTTACAAAATTCCTACAGGGAATGACAGGGCAGATGTAGATAGGAAGCTTCCCCTGGCTGGTGAATCTAGAACCAGGGGACATAGGGCAGGATTTTCGGTTCATGGGGTGGGCACGTTGGGCGGAAAATAGTCCATCGCCTACGATTGGCCCTCGACACCCAATTAATGGCCAGCCAGCATGAAAGGCGCGCTGAGAAAGTCAGAGCTACCGGGGTGGGGGTGGGAGGAGTGCGAGTTCAAAAGTCTGCATGGGTATGGAGGTGCGCGCACTGAAAGCTCCCTGCCTCAGGGAGCTGAACAATTTTAAAATCAAGAATAAAGAATTTGAAAATGTGAAAAGCATGTCCCCACATGGGACTCACTCACAAGAACAAAGACAGAATGAAAACTTTGTCTAAACACTTACATTTTAAAAAAATTAATGTTGGAAACCTCATCCCGCCCGTGGATGAGGTTTCCTCAAAAATGCAAAAGCCGCCTGGCCGATTCACCTACCCGCCAAGCGTATGGTTGGATGGGCAGTGAAAAATAGCTTTAAATTAATTGATTAAGGGCCTTAATAGGCCTCTTCCTCTTAAGTGTCGGCAGCCGCGCTGACAAATCTCCCGTGCACCTGTCAACTGAAATATCGCGCAATTGCGCGATGATGTTGGGACACTCGTCAGTCATTATCTCACACTATTTTACATCCGATTGGGTCGGGTGCATGCCTGCCCACAGGACATAAAATTCTGCCGCTAGTCTCAGAATAAGGGGCAGGCCATTTAAGACTGAGATGAGGAGGAATTTCTTCACTCAGAGGGTGGGGAATCTTTGGAATTCTCTATCCCAGAAGGCTGTGGAGGCTCAATTATTGAGCATGTTCAAGACAGGAACCAATAGATTTCTAGGGACTAATGACATCAAAGGCTGTGGGGACAGTGGGGAAAAATATCATAATCATAAGAGATAGATGATCATAATGATTTGTTTAAGGGTTAATCAAGGACAGTCAGCATGGTTTTGTTAAGGGGAGGTCATGTCTGATCAATTTGATTGAATTTTTCGAAGAGGTGACCAGGTGTGTAGATGAGGGCAATGCATTTGATATAGTCTACTTGGACTTCAGCAAGGCTTTTGATAAGGCCCCTCATGGGAGACTGATAACAAAGGTAAGAGCCCATAAGATCCAAGGCAATTTGGCAAATTGGATCCAGAATTGGCTGAGTGGCAGGAAGCAGAGGGTGATTGTTGAGGGGTGTATTTGTGACTGGATGCCTCTGTCCAGTGGGGTTCCACAGGGATCGGTGTTGGGTCCCTTGCTGTTTGTGGTATATATAAATGATTTAAACTTGATGATTTAGGAGGGTTGATCAGTAAATTTGCAGATGACACAAAAATTTGTGAAATGTTAAATAGTGAGGAGGATAACCTTAGATTACGGGAGGATATAGACAGGCTGGTCAGATGGTCTGATCAGTGGCAAATGGAATTTAATCTGGATAAGTGTGACGTGATGCACTTGGGCAGGACAAACAAGGCACAGGAATACACGATGAATGGTAGGACCCTGGGAAGTACCGAGGATCAGAGGAACCTTGGTGTGCATGTCCACTGGTCCCTTAAGGTAGCGGGACAGGTAGATAAGGTGATTAAGAAGGCATATGGGATACTTGCCTTTATTAGCCAAGGCATAGAATATACGAGTAGGGAGGTTATGCTGGAACAGTATAAGACACTAGTTCGAACACAGCTAGAGTATTGCGTGCAGTTCTGGAATCTGCATTTTAGGAAGGATGTGATTGCACTAGAGAGATTGCAGAGCAGATTTACCAGGTTGTTGCCTGGGCTGGAGAGTTTTAGTTATGAGGAGAGATTGGATAGACTGGGGTTATTTCCCTTGAAACAGAGGAGATTGAGGGGGGACATGATTGAGGTGTATAAAATTATGAGGGGCATTGATAGGGGAGACAGGAAGGAACTTTTCCCCTTGGTGGGGGAAATCAATAACAAGGGGGCATAGATTTAAGGTAAGGAGCAGGAGGTTTAGAGGGGATGTGGAGAAGAATTTCTTCACCCATTAGGTGGTGGGAACCTGGAACTCACTGCCTGAAAGAGTGGTAGAGGCAGAAACCCTCATAACATTTAAGAAGTATTTGGATGTGCACTTGTAATGCCATGGCATACAAGGTTATGGGCCTAGTGCTTGAAAATGGGATTAGAATAGTTCAGTTGACCAGCGCAGACTCGATGGGCTGAAGGGCCTTTTTCTGTGCTGTAGACCTCTATGACTCTATGTTTGAATGACAGAGCAGGCTTGATGGGGCGAATGGCCTACTCCTGTTCATGTGTTCCTATGCCCCTAAATAGAGAGGATGGGGGAACCATGGCCTAACTCTAGGATGACTTTTTGATACTACCATGTCTAGTCTATGATGGTGCAGATTAACCACTCAACATGCCCACCCTGATTGGAAAATTAGCAGTCCAGCGCTTGTAATCCTTGCTTCAGATACTGGGCACTAGTGTTCTAATGCTCAATGTCATCATACTCATCTAACCCCACAGCCGCCATCGTAAGCCAGTTGTCCTGGATCATCTGTTTTTACAAAATAGAGAAGCATTGACAAAACATCTATTCTTTATCCAGGGGATGCTGTTGCTTTGCTTTCTCCTGCTCAGAGAGCTTAACTATAGCTTTCTTGAACTTTGACTTCGGTTTTGCAAAGAACTTTGGCTCCTATTTATTTGTATAATTTTTTAAAAGTTATTGAACATACATACAGACCCCTAATGCAACAGAGATGCCACTCGAAACCAAGACAAGGATATGTAGGAGTGCCAAGCTGCTCTTCCATGTCAATAAAATTTGTTAAAACAATGCCATAGAAAGGTTAATCTTTTCATTTTTTTTTTACTTTATGCAAACAGATGAATCAATGTGACTTGTGAAAACTTATTCTTTCAATCTCGTTTTATGCCTAACTCTTGACTACTGATAGATGCTGAATGTGTGTGGAATTATTACCTTTGATGTTAGAATGCCTATATTGTTTCCAATAATTTTAGAGTGTTCTGAGTCCCCACAATGCATCAAATTCTTGCTTGCGGCTGCTTTGAACTGTAAGGCCTATGAGTTGTCTTCATCTCCCAAATGCTTTGACTGCTAAACTGGCATTACTGCGCACCTCCAAATTCTGGCCTTTTTAAAAATGTATTATTTCATGGGATAACAGATGTGGGCATCACTGGCAAGGCCAGCATTTGATGCCCATCCTTAATTGTCCCTTGAACTGAGTGGCTTGCTAGACCATTTCAGAGGGCAGTTAACATTCAATCACATTACTGTGGGTCTGGAGTCACATGTAGGCCAGACCAGGTAAGGACAGCAGATTTCCTTCCCTAAATGACATTAGTGAACTAGATGTGTTTTTACAACAATAATTTCATGGTCACCACTATCATGATGATAGCTGATTTTCGTTGCGGTCTCCAGTATTAGATACTATATGGTACTCTGTACTACATATGGGGTCACCTGTGTCAAGCTTGAAATTCACCGTCATGTTGGCAATTTCTAAAAAACCTTTCATTCATCTTCTTTGGAATTTGTTGTTACTGCAACAACAAAAAGTTCAGTTTCAGTGCCTGTGTCATCATTTACAGTTGCATGCGCTTTCTTCGATTTATACTTCTTAGCAAAGCTTATCACAGTTCTTATATTGCTTTCCATAGGCTCGACAATGGACAACTGCATGGTAAGTGCTCTGTTTCGCATTGGCTGCATGTAAATGTTTTAATAGCAGTTTTGTTCTTTTTATCTTCAGGCTGTCTATTTGTTCTCTCCCGGAGCTGTTTCTATTTAACTGCATCTAACTGCTTGACCGTGTGTAGCTTATCATCTTCTGTCATCTGTTTAATCTAGCATTTTATTGTCTCAGCCGCTCTGCAGATATCTATTGCTTTCTCCAGCATGAGATCAACTTCTCTCAAATGCTGTTCTCTCAGAGAGTCACTTACGATCCTGCAAATTATTCTATCTTGGATGAGTGATTCTTCAGGCTCTCCAAGTCACATGATCTTGCTCATTTTCTCTGCTCATTAATGTACTGACTAATGTTGTCACTGCCTTGCATGCATGTAAAAAATCGGTATCTTTCATACATGATGTTTTTCTTAGGGCTTCAGTAGGCTTTGAATTTTTCCATTATTTCTTTCAAGTCATTTTGTTTCTCATCACTCCCAAATGTGAATCTGTTATAGACTTCTAGGGCTTCTTCCCCTGCTATGTAAAGAAAAATGGAAGACTGTACGTGAGGGTCTTTTTTATCACTGTTCGTTGCTGTGAGGTACAGCTCGAATCATTGCCAGAATTTCTCCATATATAGTACAGAGTACCATATAGTATCTAATACTGGAGTCCACAACCACAATCAACTATTATCATGATTTATAGATACAGATTTATTAATTAAATTTCAGCAGCTGCCATGGTGAAATTTGAACTCATGACCCCAGAGAATTAGCCTGGGTCTCTGGACTATGAGTCCAGTGACATTACCACTATGCCAACATCTCCCTCTTGCAAGTTCCTCACCTACATCACCCTACCTTAAGTAGCTGCGATTTATCTGCCTAGGCCCAAGGCTGTCAAATTTCTCCCTCAATCTCTCTGTCTCTCCACCTCTCTCTCCTCACTTACAAATGGAGAGTTATGTTGTTGAGGAGAGATGAATTTTGGGGTTGGGTTTTCAAGTTTGGGTGCAGTAGACTATATGAGACCAATATACTTTCTAAATTACATAAGAGTTTAATAAAGAACCGAAAACACAATTCACTTTTGGTGGTAATTCATTGCAACATTGACAGATCTAGAAAAGGTAAGTGGAATTTTGTTTCTAATAGACAATACAAGTCTTATTAAAGTTACAGGGAGATATTTAAGGTATCTATCAACATTTAAAGTAGTAGTTACCTTAAATTCCCAAGTGTAAAGCTACCAGTCTAGCAAGATAACTCTATCTCAATTAAGGGCTGAACTAGCATCACTACACTATAGCAGCTACCTTTACCTTGAGAGACACTGGAGTGAATGCAATGAACTTAAAAATCCTACTGTATAGTTCCAATATTTGTACGCTAGAAGAACCAAACCAGCAGGAAACGTGTTGAGCACTCATGCTGGACAACATCCTTTGTTTTTTGTCAGCATCCTTCAATCAAACACAATACTGAGAGGTGCAGACACTGGTCACTTCCTTGCAATGCCCAGTTTCCAGGATTCAGTTAACATGTTTTTTAGGGTCAACCTTAAATTAATCCATTGTTAGATTCTAATACCTTGCTGAGGTGATGTAAAGGCCAGTTTCTATTTTTTTTTTTCAGAACTGCCTTGTGGTAGAGGATGTTCCACAGGATGTTGTTGTCCTTGAGCACACAATTATGCCCATGCATGTTCATAACTTTTAAACCTTTGTCCAGCAGATGATCTCTGCTTTTCATTTTTAACCCTACTTCATAGGCGAATCAACCGTTTTAATCTTATAGCTCATTATTTATAGCTGGATTCTCTTATAACTTCACATTTATAGCTGCATTCCTTCACAAAGGCACACATTCATCTTATCACAACACCCCCCTTTTTCTTACTAAAGGTTTACCTTTAAAGAATCAAGCTATTTACATGACAGTAAAACAAAATAACATTGTGCCTAATAAACCATTATGCAAAGCAATAAATTTACAAGTCTCTGAAAAATACTGGTTATTTGCCAGTCCATCCAGATTTAGGCCGGGATTTTCCTGCCCCGCCCTGGTGGGACCCATTGCGGGCATGTGGCGGACCAGCCAAAAACCCATTAACTTTTGGTGGACAGACGATCCCAGTGGCAAGCTGGGCCAGAAAATCCCACCCTTAGTTACAGTAATCTTTGCGGAGGCTGCTGTATGTTTCCAGAAAGATAGTTAGGGGGCGCTGTGTTTGTGTTACATCTTAAACAGTGTTCTGATTGCAATTGGGATACTCAGTGTTTCTGGTTGTGGTATTATTCTGATTTGTATCTGTTTTATCCTCTTGTCATGCCATTTGGTGTTCACACATGATACAGCCTTGGTTCTGGTCATATGCTGATGATTTCTGCTGGATGTCATGTGCCATTAGTTGGGTGTTGTCTTTGAACATTTTGTCCAATGTTCAGCTTTGGTAACTCATTACCGACATGCTGGCCATAGGCAGCTTTTATCTTCTTCTGTTTTCTGAGTAATGCATCATGTACTCCTGTGAGGATCGATGAGTGAGTACTGGGGGAGATTGTCTGAACTTGTCTGCTGAATACTAATTTCACATTGGTTCTGTAGTGTGATGAAGTTTGCAAGTTATAATGGAATAAGCTACTTATCCTGTTCCAACTGTGCCAAGTAGCCTGTCAGCTGATGGTCTGCCATGCAGAGTCAGGTGGTCATCTCTCAGTGTAAGCACAGGGGCTGGAATTTTCCAGCCCCCACGCTGGTGGGATCTTCTGGTCCCACCGATGTGAATGGAAATTTCAGTGGCTTGCAGGCCCCGCCACAAGGGAATCCACCGCAGGGAGGGAGGCCGGAAAATTCTGGCCAGGGTTTCCAATGGTGCTCCTTGTGGTCTGTGGTCTTTTCCAGTGGCTTGATGATACCATGGATGGTGACCAAGGACAGGCCCTTGCACACTGCTAAGTCAGTGATCACTGGACCCATGGCATCCACAAGATAAGATATCTGGGGTGACCAGGGTGACACTTGAGTGTAACCCCAAGGAGGGAATCTCTGAGCCATTGTGGTGAGTTTGGCATTGGTTGGTTGAGGCATCACTTGCCACTTCTGTGGAACCAAAGATTTCAGTGTGTGGTGTGAAAG
The DNA here is from genome assembly GCF_017639515.1 of Carcharodon carcharias. Classification (NCBI taxonomy): domain Eukaryota; kingdom Metazoa; phylum Chordata; class Chondrichthyes; order Lamniformes; family Lamnidae; genus Carcharodon; species Carcharodon carcharias. Next base: position 128,992,260 of record NC_054474.1, read on the forward strand.
GATGTTTGCACCTGCACCAGTATCCAGTTTTGAATTAGTTTATGCTGACCCTGTATCGGTATGCATATAATCTGGACAGTGGCAAAGACTTCTGATGGTACCACTGTGCCAATGCATCCTTGAAAGTTCATCGTGCTGAATGGCGGCTCACTTTGTATGTCAATGTCCAGTTATCCTCATTATCTGACCCAGGTTCACTCTAAGCTCCAACTACAAAGTAGTGTTTTAGCAGTAATTAGGAACTGTAGACTTCAAAAGTAAAATAAAACAGTGGAAGAACCTTTTTTTTAACAGGCTTTTTCTGTCTGTTAGGGACTGTTACTGGTTCGATTATTTTCCCCAACATAGTCTGCAGTACTTAGCTTCCCCCTGACCTCCTGTAAGGACAGTAAGTAGCAGTTATGGAGTCTCCCTTGCCTGAGCTCTTCTTAAAGTTACACTTTCCAGAATCAGCTACTTAATTTCTGTTCTGGGTTAAACTTCACACCAGTTAGATTTATACTATTTAAGTCCTCCCAGATTCGAACAATTTTACTGGGTCCTGCTGCCTGCTGGCTGTGATGATGTCCAAGAATGGAGATACAGAGTGCAGGATTCCTACAGAGCTGCAGAATCACTTACCCGTGGTAAGGGTGGAGGTTGTTTCACTTTCACTGCAGTGCCTTTCTTCTGCTGTATGTGGAAGGGTTGAGGCTTGTTATAGTTCTCAGTCAAAACTTCAAAACCATGCCACCATTGCCACCACGTTACGTTCTTCTCCTCATTTTAAAAATACCAATCATACAACATGGATTAGTGAAGCAATAATGTGGGCTCATTACTTGAAGATAAGACAATGTTAATTGGGAGATTATTGTACACACGCCTGACTCCTACTCCTGCTGCTTGTAGACCGAACACAAGCCATGGGACTAATACTTCATATCCTGCCAAGGTGGTAATGATTGTCAGTTGTTTAAGATGCACATCTTTAAAGGTACATGTACATCATAACACAACACTCACCAACAGAGGTAGATGTCGTAATGTCTCTTTCAGTCTGTGGGGCTGAACCTCATCATAAAAGACCAGAAAGAACATCTCTGCAAAACAGTTCTTACCGAGCAATACCATCTCAAACGTAAATTTTTAAAATATCTTATGTGCAATTCATGATTTTCCAAGCTGATACTATAAGGTGAGATAAAGCAGATTTTAAAGGCAAATAAACACAAATGATTCAATATTCAAATATAACATTTTCACTAATATTAGGCAAGACAAACATGATTGCACCTTTAATCAGTTGCAGAAAATACATGGCGCTGAGAGTGATTGCTTGGACTAATGCTTCACCATTTGCCTTGGTGTAATTGCCAAGAATTTAAGTAATTTCCTTAATGTTATTGCTGATGCAATATCAAAGTAATACTCCCATATGCATGTGTGTGTGCTCATTCTGGATAATCTGACAGGGTTGTTTAATCTGTCATTGTGCAAGTGTGAAACACCACATGTGATTTTGGAAAATATGTTATATAAAAAAAACTGTGTTTGATGTGTTTAAAGCCTAGCCCTCCTCCGGCACATATGACAGAGTGTTTTACAAATGCATTAGGATTTTGTTAGGATTTTGACCGATGAATCTAATTTCCTGCAAGATTCAGCATAAAGTGTTCCCTGTTTAGTTAATTCTGCTGCTTGTGGCTCAAAGCATTTTGGCCAATTGAAATTCAATCACCAAGTTTAAGATTTATTGGAAGGAGAATTATTTTTTTGTTCTGCAGTCTTGGAGGTGAAATTTGCAAACCTGTCACTGCCTCCGCCTATGCAAAATATAGAAGATTAAGTTTAGTCACAGACAGAGTGAAATCCATTCCTATTAACTCCAAGGACAGAGCAGAGGTAAAGGGGAAAGTCATTACATGAACAATGGGCATCCTAGGTTTCTTACATTACTCTGTCTTCCTTGCAAGTATTTCACAACCAAGCTGGAGAATTCATGCAAAACAACTCAATTTGTATTCTTGCACCTTTCTTTTTCCAAAACATATGGCATTACTGTTGAATGCAAATAAATATGAGTTGGCTGCAGCCTTAAACGGATTGCTATACATTCACAAATACAACAAGCGCTGGCATTTCAGATAATGAGTGAAGTATGTCTGAAGGTCATGTTTTGATGTAATGTTGTCTTTCTACTTTCCTTTGCTCCAGTTCTGAGGATTCTGGGTTATGCTTGGTCTGGTCCCACTGATACAGGCTGCCCTGGGGGACCATGGCCAATTTACTTTCTTCATGTGCAAGTCTGGTGCAGGGGCACAGGCAGGTGTGTCATAGCTGAGGCAAGTCCTTTCTCTGTCCAGCACTTTTCAGTGGGAGTCACGATGTGCTAAAAGGGAAAACAAAATAGCCCCATCTAGAGTTTCCTCGCTCTAATCGAGGAACAAGGTGAGGTGTCATTTTATTTCATTCAGGCCAAAATTTGCTTAAGTGTCATTGTCAACAATTTTAGATCATTATCTAATACATGAATTTGTTGAATCTCACATCAATCAGTTCTCGTTACTTTAGTGAAGAGGAAGAAATCCCTCTTTAACAGTGCTGTGGGTGTACCTACACCACATAGGCTGCAGCGGTTCAAGAAGGCAGCTCACCACCACCTTCTCAAGGGCAATTAGGGATGGGCCTAACCAGTGACACCCACATCCCATGAATGGATTTAAAAAATCCAATGTATATTGAACAACAGGAAGCTGGCATTTCAGGTTCCAGTTTCTTTCCCAGCTGCATCTCCTCTTGACTTTTTGGTAGATTTTTAAACATTTTCCTCACTTCTATTCAATCCCTCTTTCACCTGTTGTGATGTAGTTTTTCAGGTTTCTCATGATGACATAATCCTGTCATTTTTGTTGTTACCTTAGTTATTTGCACATTTCCCTGGTTCTGAAATCCCTGAACAAAAGGGGTACAATTACTTAGCTTCATCCTAATTGGTCCCTTGTTCAAATTTATCATTGGATCTTTGCTTTTGTGTTCAACATAAAAAACCCAGAATTCCAATTTACCCTTTAAACCTTGCATTTGAAGACCTGTATATCTGAGTCCCTCAAACCCTGGTCCTCTTCTCAAGGTCATAGGGCAACTACAGATGAGGAAGACCATTTGGCCCAAATTAGTTCTTCAATCTGAGAGCATCTTACAGTGTATAGTCCTAAAGAAAAGGTCCTTGAGCTGAAATGTTAACTTTGTTTCTCTCTCCATAGATACTGCCTGACCTGCTGAGTAATTCCAGCATTTTCTCTTTTTCATACAATGCCTCTGTCCTATTGTATTATCCATTTGTTTTTTAAATGCATTCAGAGCCTTTCTCTCTCCTAAATGGGCAATGTATTTGACCGCCTTCATATGACAAGGGAAACTTATATCTATTTACTAGTTTAAACCTACTCTCATATTTCAACTTAAGCCTCAGAGTTACATCTTCTGTACCTGTTACTTTTTGTCTTCTTCTATAATTTCACCTCGCAGATTGAAAAGCCTAAATCTCTGCAGTATATTCTTAGAATTCAGCCCCTGCCACTGGTAATCTGTCTCATGTCTCTTCTCTGCATTGACTCCAGAGTTTTCCTCATGTCTCACTGAGCAGAACTGGTGCACTATTCAAATTGCCAAAGCACTTTATAATTTGATCACAGCTTCCTATAGCTTGTATTAAAATGTTTTAGCCATGGTGTGTAACTTTCTATTGGTTTTGTTGATTTTTACCATGTATAAGTTGAATACATTAACCACTGAATCTTTGAAGATTCCTGGGTCTCTTTAGCTTCATCCTTGGCAATTTCAGCATCCTTCATAGAGTACATGTGTTGCTTTATTTTTCATCACATATACATTATCTTGCAATCTCCTGCATTAACTATCACCCGCCATTCATTTGCCCACATACTTAATTTGTCCAACTCTAATTTCTGAGCTGCTTCCTCCGATCCTATTACCATTCCTGGCTTGGAGAATTTGACCAATTTGTATTGAGTTTCTCATTCTATTTGTGTAAATGTGAAACCACGGTGTTCCTGGGCCTGAGCCTTTGTGGTGCTCCTCAGAAACTCCCCCTCTCTCTACCTGAAATATTTATTGCTTTCAATCCTTCACCCAGTTTTGAATTCATTCCTATACTTTACTATGAGTCTCCATATCTTTGAGTTTGACAAGTAGCCTTGCCCATGGTAATTGTCAGATGTCTCTTAGAGATCTAGGTTCATAATGCCAGCAATCACTTTGTTGAGCATGTAATGAATTTGATTAAAGGTGAGACATTCTTTGCAATTAATGGGCAACCTTCTTTTTATGAAACAATATTCATTGGGACATAAATCAGGCCCAGTTGAAGAACCACAAACCCAAGTGAACTGAGTTGGTTCTATTTGTTAATAAATAATTTCCACAGATCCTGACACATCCTGTTGTGCTCTGTTGATTTTTAATATGGAATACAAAATAAGCTTTATTAAAAAAAAAAATTATTCAGGTGGCACAAATTAAAAATTGAAAGTTACGATAATGTTTTTTGTGACTTTAATTCCTGTGCATCTCTCAGTGTTTTGTCCATCAACCTGCTAAACACAGATTAAAATTGAAAGGTGGGTGGAGATACAGCCCTATAATGTCATATATTAATACATTGTCATTGAGTTCCTTTAAAGTTCCTGCTCCATTGTTCACTGAAACCCTTAAATGTTCAAACATGAAGACATCTTGACCTGGAAATGGTCTTGCAATATTCACATGCAAATCTCCCCATGAAATTCATTGTTATTTTAACAGCAGTATAAATACACATGGTTTAATGATCCCATGTCAGACATACTACCTTTCAAGCATTGATAAGTAAATACTAATAATAATTTCTTGGCACTAATACTAGAACCTTTACTAAGTCAGTGACAATGACAAGGATTGTTATTTCTTCAGTTAGTTCCCTAATTTGTCCATATTCTTGTTATAATTACAGTACTTCAGAGCTTGAGAATTAAACCAGATTAAGACCAAAATTGATTGATTTCAAAGTGAGGTTGTCCATAAGACTGGATGCAAAGCAAAAACCAAAGGAATGTTTGCTCTTGGTTCTTGAATTGTTCCTCCAATGTACTGATGTTAAAATCGATGTGTTTCCCCCACATCCATTCACTCCTCATTTGAGGCATGCACAGCTGATTTGAAGTTGAGGAAAGCAGAGAATTATGAGAATGGTAAGCAGGAAAAATTGACATTAAATGTCACAATGATGGAGTGTCACAACTACAGCTAATAGGATTGATGTGAGAAACAAGAATATAATATGCTTTAATGAATGCCAGCCAATATCGAGATGCAAATTTTGGTGAACAGTGTTTTATAACATTCACCTTCTTTATCTCTATACGATTGCCCAAGATTTCTTTCAGACTTTTTGGGTCAATTTTGGATGTTTGCTTATGCACAAATATATACAATATTCCATACATTAAGCACTATTTTAGAAGGAAAACTAGTTATAATTTCTGGTCTCAAAATCAGTAACTCCCCAATGAACAACTTTATGCACCAGAGATATTAAGTTAGGATTGGGGTAAAATCAATGAACTGTCAATGAATAAAAGGAATGTTACATTGGATTGGATACAACCAACATGGCATATAGTGAAGAAAAACAATAAAATAAACTTGAGTGTTGCTGAAAAAAGAGACATGCTGGCAAAGATTTTCATCTTGCACTCATCAGGACAGATTCACAAGAATAACAAATCACAAAGGGAGACAGTGTTGAATGATTAGCAAGTGGACTGTGATTGGCAGAGGCATTGCCAGGGACAATACATCAGGGAACAGGTAACTACCAAGCATTTATTTTCATTCAAACCACGCAGATTTACCCTGATTGGTGAAGGTATTGCCACGGGGAGTGAACCAGGGGATGGCTTCACCCCTCCCCCGCCGCAGAAGGCTTTTGTTTAGTTGAAAAAAGACACAATACATGGACATTTTTTTTTGGTTTGAAAAGGACAGTGTGAATAAATGTAGCATCTATCATGCTTTAAGTGAGCCACACTGTGAGCCTGACTGATAATCTTAAATTGGTTGTTACTGTAATTCTTAGAACAATTAGGATTGTTCAGTAAGTATTGTCTAATTGTGGAATCGCATCTAATGTTGGACACAGTGTTCTGAATTTTGCAAGCATGGGCTGGTTGAGTACAGTCAGTACTTTGCCTATTGTGAACAGCCGAAGAGATGTGATGTTTGATACAATCCCTGTTGTTGAGATGTACGCCATCCATACCTGGCATCACAAAGGCACTGAAATTCACATACCAGATTATTCATTTCTGTGGCAGGCAGAACATCTATTTGACTTGACGGCAGCATCCTGGGATCATGAAGGATACTACATATGTTGCTACTGCATAGTCGCAGTGTCGAACAGTTAGCTTCACCTGTTGCTCAAATTTTTGAGACGCCCTCCTCTCCCATGGTAATCTGAGGTAGGGCTGGGAAATTTTCAGGACAATTATCAGCAACTTCATAAATAGGGCCCAAGTTATTTGGTTACGGTGGTCAATTTTGGCATCAAGCTTGCAATCAGAGCCAATCTGCCTGGTTTAAATTTAAACAGTTGCTTGGCAGCTAACTGTTCTTTGGTGCAATCTCCATGGCAGCACCACTAACAATCAGAGTCCACTTGCCAACCAATCACCACTCTCTTCTCATGCAGTATAAAATTGTTGTTCCCTTTGAGATTTCGTATCCTTGCAAATCTGTCCTGATAAGTGCAAGATGAAAAGCTTCAACAGCATGTCTCTTTTTTCAATAATACTCAAGTTCTGTCCCACCAAGGGAATAAAATAAACCTTACAGACTCATTAATGTTTGATCTGTAACTAGTAAGATAATGGAACTGGTCATTAGGAATGAACTTAAGGGAATTATATAATTCATCAAATAAACTGCAGTTAATTAGAGTTTCAAAGGGGTAAAGCCTGCCTGACCAGACTCAACATTCTTCCACAGATTTTCTGGAAAGAACTATCAAATTATTCCCACTTTTTACCCATCATCCTTCAAAAGTTTCTTTCCCTAATATCGATCCAATTTGTGTTTTAAATTTACTGTTGAAGCTGCTTCCATTACACTGTCAAGCAGTGCAGTCCAAGTCATAACAATCTGCTGTCTAAAAAAAACTCTCCTTATCTGGTTCTTCTGTCAATTATCTTCAATCTGTGTCCTTTGGTTACCAACCTATCTAGCAGTAGAAACAATTTCTCCTTATTTACTCTATCAAAACCCCTGAGAGTTTGAACACTTCTATTAAATATCCCCTTAATTTTTTCTGCTCTCAGTACAATAGCTCCAGTTTTTCTTGGCTCTCCACATTACTGAAGCCTTTCACTCCTGGTGCCTGCATCCTCTCCAAGGCCTTGACATCTGTTCTAAAGTTTGGTGCCCATAATTGGAAACCATACTCCATTTGAGGCCTAAGCAGTTTTATCTAGAGGTCCAACATAAATTCCCTACTTTTGTACTCCCTACCTCCATTTTTAAAGCCAAGAATCTTGCATGCATTTTTTTACAGCTTTAACAGCTTCAAAGATTTGCGTATCCTTAGCACTTTGGGATCCCTGGACCCTTTGAGGAAAGCAGTGTCGGAAAACTGATGTAGTATAGGTAAAACTTGGAAAATATCTGAAAGTGAGAAGCTATAATTACTACCAAGTGGAATGATATTCACCTGTGAAGATGTACCGACTACAGCAACTGGGAAATTAGTGCTAGGATGAATATTGTTTTCAATACATGTAACTCAATTGGATTTAGAAGTTAGTTGCAAATAAGTCAAATTCACAAACCTGGCTAAGAAATATTCTCCCATGCCTGAGCTTGTAAAGGTGCCATTCTCTGGCACTTTCTGTCACCAGAGATCAGGGGAAACACTGTAAGGTTAGAGACCAATGAGTTCTTTCTCAGAGGAGCAGTCATTATGTTAACCAATATAGAGTTTAAAAAAGACTTCTATTTATGTAGAACCTTTCATTGCTTCAGGATGTCCTAAAGTGCTTTACAGCCAAGGAAGTGCATTTTTAAGTGTAGTCACTGTTGTAATGTACAAAACACGGCAATCGAAGCACAACAAAACCCCACAAATAGCAATTTGATAATGACCAGATAAATCTTTTTTACTGATATTGTTGAGGGTTAAACATTGGCCGGACAACAGGGTGAACTTCCCTGCCATTCTTCAAAGTAATGCCATGGGACGTTTTACATCCATTTGAGAGACAGACAGAGCCTTGGGTCTCGTCTGAAAGGTGGCATCTCCAACAGTGCAGCACTACCTCATGGTTGCGCTAGAGCATCAGCCTAGATTTTGTACTCAAGTCTCTGGAGTGGGACTGAAACCTACACAGATAAGTCCATGGTTAACTTGCAATAGGGACCATCTGCAGTACATAGATTGCTGTTAGAGTAAAGTTTAATGCATTCCTTTAAAATGTTTAACAACTTACTAAGCAGGCATGTATAAACATTTTTTCTTCAGGGCATTATTCTTGAGTTTAAACATGAAGGTAAAATCCATTACAGTAGCAGAGATGTGCCATGACCTTCTGGAAAATAAATTGGACTTCACCTCAAAGTGCAGGAGTTTAACATCACAAATAGGATTCTTAATGACTTTTTAGTAGTTTAATTTCATTAATGTCCATAAAGGTCAAAGGCTTTGCGGTCAAATATTCTTTAGTTTTAATGAGACCAATAGGAATTTTTCAAGCACCATTTATCAAGGAGTGAAACATGTTCAGACCACTGCCCCACACCGCCCCCCTACACAGGGTGTTGAGACAGACATCAAACCGGTCAATCTCAGGAATCGTATTAACTTCACAAAAGAATTTCAGCTACAAAGATCAGATACCCTGTCATCTGGGAGAACTTCAGTGGTATGTTGTGGTGCAGATTAAACATTTCCACCTGCCAATCAAGTAAACCAACTCATAGTTCACTGCAGGGATTCTTTCTAACAACTTGACTGTAGAATTTTCCAGACGCTGAGGTCTATCTTGTGTCACAATCTATACCCAGAATAAATGACTTGCACCCTGCTGTCTGTCAGACATAAAAGTTTCACATGTTCACTTGATTAGCCCAAATATCATATTCCTGAATGCCATAAAATGATAACTGAACCGATAGGGAACCTGCCAATGATAGCAACTTAAAAATAGATTATATAAAATATGGCCCCATGTGAGGAGAGGAATTGGGGAAATGCTTCACTCGATAACAGCAATTGGTCCTTTATTGAATTTAATATGTATCTATTTACAGTGGTTATATTTTGTATTAAAGGAACAGCCATTCCAGCGGCAGACAGCTTTTCTTGAGACTGCCTTCTTACAATTACGTCAAGGCCTCCAGCTGAGAAACCTCTCGTTGTTATTTTATAGTGCTTTAAGTTTGATATAGTATAATAGGCCTACAACTTTAATTGCCACTATTACTTTATATTGTGTCCAGTTGATTTGACACTTCATACTTGAATCTTCCACGGCATAATCTAGGCTGGCATTCCCATATCTCACTGAGGGAGTGCTACATTGTTGCTGCTGCTGCTATCCTTTGAATAAGCTATTTCATGCCTGCTCAGATAGATACCAAAAGATCTCTATGGCACTATTCAAAGGAAAGCAAAAGGATTCTATCATTGTCATGCCAAGCATTTCTCTTTCACCGGCACAACCGAGAAACAGGTGGCCTGGTTACTCATCATGCTGCTATTTGTGTAACTTTACTGCGCAGAATTTTGTCACATTTACCTGTAGAAAAAGAATTACTGCACTCCAAAAAAAGTAATTAATTGTTTGGAAAAAACTTGCAAGTATTTCCACATTGGCATAAGATATAACATAGATGTCAGTATTTTTTGCAATACTGGTTTAGGAATATAGGAACAGTAGTAGGCCATACAACCCATTGAGCCTGCTCTGTCATTCAATTCAACCATGGCTGATCATCCACTTCAATGCCTTTTTCCCAAACTATCCCAATATCCCTTTACCTCACTGGTATTTAGAAATCTGTCAATCTCTGCTTTAAACATACTCAATGATTGAGCTTACACAGCCCTCTGGGGTAGAGGGTTCCAAAGATTCACAACTCTCTGAGTAAAAAAGAATTCTCCTCATCTTGGCCCAAAGAGGCTTCCCCCTTATTGTGAAATTATATCTCCTGGTTCTACATTCCCCAACCAGAGGAAATATCTTACCTACATCTACCCTGTCTATTCCTTTAGGTATTTTGTAGGTTTCAATGAGGTCACCTCCCATTCTTTGAAAGTCTAGAGAATAGACTCAGTTTCCACAATCCCTCTTCATAGGACAGTCCTATCATCCTGGGAACAAATCTGGTGAACTTTTGTTGCATTCTCTCTATGGCAATAATATCCTTCCTAAGGTAAGGGGACCAAGGCTGCACACAGTGCCCCAGGTGCAGTCTAATCAAGGTGCTATACAATTGAAGCAAGACTTCACTACTCCTGTATTCAAACCCTCTTATGATAAAGGCTAACATACCTAATTGCCTGCTGCATCTGTATGTTAGCCTTCAGTGACTTATTTATGAGGACACTCAGGTCCTTTTGTACATCTACACTTTCTAGTCTCTTATCAATTAAGAAATACTCTACACATCTGTTCCTTCTACCAAGGTGTATAACCTCACATTTTTCCACATTATATTCCATCTGCCATGATCTTGCCTACTCATTAAGTCTGTCCAAATCCTCTTGAAGCCGCTTTGCATCTTCCTCACAAGATACATTCCCACCTAATTTTGTGTCATACGCAAACTTGGAAATATTACATTTGGTCCCCACGTCCAAATCATTGATATATGTTGTGAACAGCTAGGGCTCAAGTACTGATCCTTGCAGGACCCCACTAGTCACAGCCTGCCAACGCAAGAATGGCTCATTTATTCCTACTCTTTGTTTTCTGCCTGCTAACCAATCTTAAATCCATGGCAGTATATCACCTACTATGTGCTTTAATTTTGCTAACCAACCTCCTGTGGGGGACTTTATCAAAAGCCTTCTGGAAATCCAAGTATATTACATCTACTGACTCCCCTTTATCAATTCTGGTAGCAACATCCTCAAAAATGTCAACAGGGTTGTCAAACATGAGTTACACAGAAACGTAGAAACATAGAAAATCAGAGCGGGAGTAGGCCATTTGGCCCTTCGAGCCTGATCTGCCATTCATTATGATCATAGTTGATCATCCAACTCAATAGCCTGCTCCCACTTTCTCCCCATATCCTTTGTTCCCTTTCACCTCAAGAGCTATATCTAACTCCTTCTTGAAAACATACAATGTTTTGGCCTCAACTACTTCCTGTGGTAACGAACTCCACAGGTTCACCACTCTCTGGGTGAAGAAATTTCTCCTCATCTCAGTCCTAAATTGTCTACCCCATATCCTGAGACTGTGACCACTGGTTCTAGACTCCCCCACCATCGGGAACATCCTTCCTGCATCTACAGAATTTTCCCCACTACCAACATCAGGCTGACTGGTCTATAATTCCCTGTTTTCTCTCTACCTCCCTTTTTAAACAGTGGAGTTACATTAGCTACCTTCGAATCTGTAGGAATTGTTCCAGAGTCTATAGAATCTCAGAAGATGACCACCAATGCATCCATTATTTCTAGGGCCACTTCCTTAAGTACACTAGGGTGTAGATTATCAGGCCCTGGAGATTTATTGGCCTTCAATCCCATCAATTTCCCCAACATCATTTCCCTACTAATACTGATTTGTTTCAGTCCCTCCCTCTCTTTAAACCCTGTGTTCCCCAACATTTCTGGTATGTTATTAGTGTCCTCCTTTATGAAGGCAGAACCAAAGTATGTATTTAGTTGGTCAGCCATTTCTTTGTTTCTCATTATAAATTCTCCTGTTTCTGACTGTAAAGGACCAACATTTGTCTTCACCAATCTTTTTCTCTTCACATACCTATAGAAACTTTTACAGTCAGTTTTTATGTTCCCCACAAGTTTATTCTCGTACTCTATTTTCCCCTTCTTAATCAATCCCTTGGTCCCCCTTTGCTGAATTCTAAACTGCTCCCAATTCTCAGACCTGTTGTTTTTTCTGGCCAATTTGTATGCCTCTTCCTTGGATCTAACACTATCTCTAATTTCCCTTGTAAGCCATGGTTTGGCCACCTTTCCTGTTTTACTTTTCCAACAGACAGGAATAAACAATTGTTGCAGTTCACCCATGCACTCTTTGAATGTTTGCCATTGCCTATCCACCATCATCCCTTTAAGTAACATTTCCTAATCCATCATAGCCAACTCGCGCCTCATACCATTGTAGTTTCCTTTATTAAGATTCAGGACCTTAGTCTCAGAATCAACTACGTCACTCTCCATCTTGATGAAGCATTCTATCATATTATGGTCAGTCATCCCCAAGGGGCCTTGCACAACTAGGTTGCCAATTATTCCTTTCTCATTACACAATACCCAGTTGAGGGTGGCCTGTTCTCTAGTTGGTTCCTCAATGTATTGGTCCAGAAAAACATCCCATATACACTCCAGGAATTCCTCCTCTATGTTATTGTTATTAATTTGATTTGCCTAATCTTAAAGCATATTAAAGTCACCCATAATTACAGATGTTGCATGTGTGTCTAATTTCCAGTTTAATCCCATTCCCAAAATCACCACTGCCGTTTGGGGGTCTATATACTACCCCAACTAATGTTTTTTTGCCCCTTAGTGTTTCTCAGCTCTACCCATACAGATTCCACATTGTCGGAGCTAACATATTTCCTCACTATTGCATTAATTTCCTCTTTAACCAGCAATACAACTCCACCACCTTTTCCTTTTTGTCTGTCCTTCCTATATACTGAATACCCCTGGATGTTCAGTTCCCATCCCTGGTCACCCTGCAGCCATGTCTCTATAATCCTGACTATACCATACCCGTTTATATCTATTTGCGCGGTTAATTCATCCACTTTATTACGAATGCTCCTTGTGTTAAGGCACAAAGCCTTAAGGCTTGTCTTTTTAACATTACTTGTCCCATTCCCACTAATTTTCACTGAGGCCCTGTTTGATTCTTGCCCTTGATTTCTCTGCCTATCACTCTTCTTATTCCCCTTTCCATCTTTTGTTCTTGTCTTTGATTCCCCTTCCTCTGACTCCTTGCATAGGTTCCCATCCCCCTGCCATTTTAGTTTAAACCCTCCCCAACCACTCTAGCAAATGTTCCCCCAAGACATCAGTCCTGGTCCTGTCCAGGTGTAACCAGTCCAGTTTGTACTGATCCCACGTCCCCCAGAACCGGTCCCAATGTCCCAGGAATCTGAAACCCTCCCCCTCACACCAGCCATGTATTCATCTAATATATCCTGTTATTTCTACTCTGACTGGTATGTGGCACTGGTAGTAATCCTGAGATCACTACCTTTGAGGTCCTACTTTTCAACTTACTTCCTAATTCCCTATATTCTAATTTTAGGACCTCATCCCTTTTTTACCTATGTCGTTTGTACCAATGTGTACCATAACCACTGGCTGACTTAAAAGAACCGATCAAAATAGAGGACAGAGTTCATGGTCCGAAGTTATTGAACTCAGAGATAAGTCCAGACGGCTGTTAAGTGTCTAATTGGAAGATGAGATGCTGTTCCTCCAGTTTGCATTGGGCTTCACTGGAACATTGCAGCAGGCCAAGGACCGGCATGTGGGCATGAGAGCAGGATGGTGAATTGAAATGGCAACCCACAGGAAGGTCTGGGTCATGCCTGCAGACTGAGCGAAGGTGTTCCCGCAAAGTGGTCACCCAGTCTGCGTTTAGTCTCCCCAGTGTAGCGTAGACTACATTGTAAGCAGCAAACAGCAGGCTAAATTGAAAGAGGTACAAGTGAAGTGCTGCTTCACCTGAAAGGAGTGTTTGAAGCCCTAGAGGAGGGAGGAAGTAAAGGGGCAGGTGTTAGCTGCAATTGGATGGGAGGGTTCTGTGGGAAAGGGATGAGGTGTTGGGGGTGATGGAGGAGTGGGACCAGGGTCTCATGGAGGGAATTGTCCCTACAGAATGCTGAGAGAGGGTGGTGAGAGGAAGATGTGTTTGGCAGTGGCATCATGCTGCAGTTGGCAGAAATGGCGGAAGATAATCCTTTGAATGCAGAGAAACCTCACCCCCTCCCCTCCCTCCCAGAACCATGATAGGGTTCCCCTTGTCCTCACTTTTTACCCCACAAGCCTCCTTTCATTCACCACTTATTCTGTGGGACTATAGTTATTGTCTCAATTTCTAGTGTGGCTCGAAGTAGCGCCATAAAAATGCAGTCAAAGAAACATGATATATAGTGCAGACCTCAGTGAAGAGACAAATAATCACCAAAAATCACCAGAATAATGATAGTTTCCTGTTACACCTAAAATTCCGGCCTTATTTCACACTCTCTTTGAACCTGCATAATTTCTGGAAATCAGCATGTCAGGTTCCTTCCCTGAGGACAGATCCATTGTAATGAGCTGCAATACGTTTGGGCACAGGGGTTGATGGACAGACACAAGAGATCAAAGGAATTGTAGCTTAATTGTGTGACCCACTTGTGCCTGAACTTCTTCGGTCTTTCAGGGCTGAAAATTTTGTTTATACTTGATTTGTTTGTGCCTCTGTGTGTACAAGGACAGGAAATTCCACCCCAATGACTCAGGATTGGTTCAAACCAATTTGCCTTTGGTTATACATTTTGTGGTGTATTTTAAATCCAGCAGTCATTTCGCCATCTATCAAGATCTCCAACTATTGGTTAATATAAAGAGCAAATCCATGTGCCAGTTATACATTATTGTTCAGCCACCAAAGTCCTTCCTAAATTATTTGCCATATTAATAGTGACAAACTCAATTGAGACCTGAGCTCCTATTGTACTTTCTCTCAAGTTTGAAGATTTTCATTTTGGTGGGGAAGAGGAAGTGGGAGGGTACAGAGATGGAAAATGCAGGATAATGTTCCATGGGGTACAAAGGAAAAGCCATTGGGAAATAACTGCAGCAATCTATTTCCTGCAATACATAAGTACTTCTCTCATTCTTATCTTCTAAGCTTTCTAAAATAAAGGATAATGCTTCCACTTCTTGTTAAATATTAAGAAGTGACACAGCAGCTGTTGTGGTGTCAAGATAATGACAGCAATTAAGTTAATCAGCATGTGTCTGTCTGACCGATTAGATTGTGTTGAAGACAGACGGTTATTTTTTGTCACATGACAGGACAATTGTGAGGGGTTAATGTCATATGACCCAGAGAACAAGGCAAAAGAACTACATCCCTCCATAATTTGTACTTGTCTATGGGCAAGGGATTGAGAATAAGTAATTGAGCCTTCAATGAATGGCCACATAATGAACTGGCACACAGATTTAAAAAAAATAATGTGCGTCCATCCACCTCCTACTCACTGGTTAATTGATTTCTGATTTTCACTTGTATCCTTCCATTACAGCTAATGATCATCATTTATAAACCTTATTACTACATGACATCTTTGTGCATTCAGAGCCTCTATCCTTCTGCTATCTGTATCACTGGAATTGAACAGACTGCATTCATTCCCATATTGTAGTGTATCTAATCTTGGTCAAATTTGGAAGCAGGAACCAGGCCAATGCCCTGACGTGCTTTTGTTTTGGAAAGAGGAACAGCAAGAAATGCAAATACATCCACACTGGATGAGCAAAGGACTTGAGTGGGTGCATGCAGCACAACTAAAACGCAGGAAAACAGATTGACAGTATTTTGTTTTAAATGCTGTCTATCTGTTGCCAAGACTCCAATCGCTCACATCAGCCTGTCATGTACGGAAACATTAAAACTTTAGCTCTGGCTAGCAAAGTGGGAAAGAATAAGTAAGGAAGAGAATCAATGTGAATGTGCTAACGCTCATTCAGACCCCATGTTAGTAAACAATGATAAGAAGCCTCCTGCTTTTCAGGTTTTTGCTCTCTTTTAGTTTGGTGGGTGTTGCAGTGTTTTGGACAACATTCAGTAGGCCTTAATGAAGTCTTCATAGTCTTAAGTAGGTTAACCACATATATTTATCAGCTACAAGAACTATGTACAATATACAGTAAAGCGTTCAGGCTAGGAGCTGTCTCTATGTTTGCGGGTGCATATGGCTCTGTCTAACACTAGACTGACCCTGGGTGTGGGTCATGGGTTCTCTTACATCACTGTGTAGGTGATACTGTACTCAGTCTCACTTTAACTATATGGGCAGGATTTTTCCATCGGCATGCAGGGGCAAGCTCGACACGCCGATGCATAAAGTGACATGCGATGATGTCGGGCATGCATCCCAATGTCATCGCGCGCCATCGCAATATTTCGTTCAGCGGGTGTGCGCCGGAGTTGGCTACGCACCCGTCAAAGTGTAAATGGCCTATTAAGGCCGTCCAACCTTAAGGATGGCAGACGGGCAAAAAGCCCAAGCGGCCTTTGTGTTTTTCAGGAAAACTCATCCACGAGCCGGATGAAATTTCCTGAAGCTTTTATCAAATAAATAAATAAACTTGCATAAAGTTAAAAACAGGTCCCAGCTCACGTGACACAGTCACAAGAGGGGACATGTTTAAATAAATTTTTTAATCATTTATAGATTTTTTTTTAATATCCATTCAATCTTCCTAAGGCAGCTCTGACTCTCCCTCCTCATCCCGCCCGCACAGGTGGTGCTGAGTGCTACCGGCCGCATATTACGCTGGGCAGGCCTTAATTGGCCCGCCCAGATATAATTGCAGCCCGGAGCTGATTGAGGGCAGCGATTGGCTCCATGCCGGCCCCTGCCCGCTCCTGCCCAGCCCGCCTGCCATAGGCAAATTCGTGCTGTATATGTGCCAGACCCTACATTGGGGGAGGAGGGGGGTGATGGCGGAATCAGGCAATTTTAGTTGCAAGCAAATAGCATGCTGCATTGGCTCAAAAATAATATTGTATGGACAATTTTAACTCTGCCCACGTGGTGCAACCTGGCTGGGCGGACTGTTAAAATCACTTAGGAAACCTATCCGCCTTAAATACTGGGAGCTGATGGGTCTTAATTTTAACTTGCTCTGTTGAACTAGCTGCAAGGACACCAGCCCAAAGCTGATGGGGTCCTTTAATTTACATTATCCGTATTGTGTCTCAATGGTGGTGTATGGGGTGAGACCCAAAGGTGGCCTCTCTGCTTAGCCAACAATAGACTGTTTTAACTAGCAGTTGGCAGTGAAATTACTGATGTTACCGCTGAAGATTTGGAGTGAGAATCACTGGATCAAAGGAGGGAGAAAAATAGAATGACTGTGTTCTATAAAATATGGAATGGACTGATTGGAATTGACAGAAACAAGTATCTTCTGGCAATGAGAAAAAATGAGGTGGCCACCCACACAAACTACAAGACCATTTGTTTCCAAGGCAGTGTATCAAGAATCTTTCGCCCCCAGGTCAATCCCACAGTGGAACAAGCTGCCAAAGGAAACAGCCACTGCCCCATCACTCAAAAGCCCCATCACTCCACTTCAAGACCCATCGTTAGATTATTCCCATTTAAAAGTTTTCTTAATCAGGACTACCATCTCAGCAGGTCATGCCTAGTTTAGCTAGTGCTACCCATATAAATGTTGGCAGAATGTGGATATTAGTTTGTGATTCTGACATGGCCAAAGCAGACGGAGCAGAAGTCTCACCCAACTCTCACCAGTAGCTCCAAGTGCTAACACCTGGGGACTTGTCTCGGCAAACATGCTGAACACAGTGAGAGTAGCCAAGGATTATTGGTTGAACAATTGGTAACTTCCAGACACCCGAAACCTAAATCTCGCCCATTGTTACTTCTGAGCTGACTGACAGTAAGTTTGTAGTATTATTAGTAGCAATATGAATGCTCCTGATGACATTACTAATTTTTCGAATGAAAAATTCAATCGATTACTCTGAGGCTCCAGGCAGTCGGCGTGGGTCCCCACAGGGTGTGTGTGTGTGTGTGTGTGTGTGTGTATGTGTGTGTGTGTGTGTGTGTGTGTGTGCGCGCGCGTGTGTGTGCGCGCGCGTGTGTGTGTGTGTGTGTGCGTGCACAAGTGAGCATGAACGTGAGTGATTGTGAGTGTCTGCCAATGAGAGTGTGCATGAGTGATTGTGACTATGGGTGGTATTGAATGGAGGTGATCAACACTTAACCGGGCAGCGGTGGGCCTTTCTTGGGGTCAAGGACCCTTGTCCCACAGGGACTGCTGCCAGCAATGCACCCACCAGAGGCCCAGGGTTGCCAAGGGACCCAGGCTATAGGTGAGTGATAACATAAGAACATAAGAAATAGGAGCAGGAGTGGGCCATTCGGCCCCTCAAGCCTACCCCACCATTCAATAAGAACATGGCTGATCTGCTCCAGGCCTCAATTCCTCTTTCATGCCAGCTTCTCTTAGCCCTCAACTCCTCAATACTTCAAAAACCTATCTACCTCCTGGGCAAAAGTTTCAGCTCGGCATGTGGGTGCGTGTCCGACCCGCATGAGCGTGAAAAGTCGCACGTTCACACTGGCCGAGCGTCCTGACGTCAACATGTAATCACGTGATAGTTCGGTCAGCAGGTGTGCACCGAAATCAGCAGCGCGCCTGCCGACAATTAACAGGCCTGTTAAGGCCATTAAAGAATCAATTAACTTAAGTTTTTTGCTGCCTGTCCAACCTGACATTTGGGATCCAATGGTGGGATGAGGTTTCCAAAAGCAAATAAAAATAAAATAAAAGTTTTATAATTTATTGAATAACATATCCCTGCTATTGTGACAGAGTCACATGAGGGGACATGTTTTATAACATTTTTCAGATTTTTAAAAAAATGCTTCACCTCCCTGAAGCAGCTCTGTGCCTCAGGGAGATTTTCAAGTGCTCACTTGTATGCATGCACAAAGTTTGCGCTCACCCTCCTCCCCCCTCTCCTCACACAGGCAGCGCTGAGCACTGCCGTTTGTGTTTCACGCTGGGCGGGCTTTAGCTGGCCTGCCAGCGTGAAACCGCAGTCCGGCCCCGATTGCGGGTGACGGTCGGCCCTGCCCCTCCCCACCGAGCCTGCCCGACATGAGCTAAATTCTGCCCCCTCTTTAAATATTTTGAGTGATCTAGCCTCCAAAACTCTCTGGAGTGGAGAGTTCCAGACATTTACTACCCTCTGAGAGAAGAAATTCCTTTGCATCTCAGTTTTAAATGAGCATCCCCTTATTCTGTAACTATGTCGCCTAGTTTGAGATTCCCCCACTTGTGGAAACATCTTCTCAACATCTACCCTGTGAAGCCCCCTTAGAATCTTGTACATTTCAATAAGATCACCCTTCATTCTTCTAAACTCTAATGAATAAAGGCCTAACCTGTTTAGCCGCTCTTGATAAGTCAACCCCTTCATCCCAGGAATCAGCCTCGTGAATCTCTTTTGAACTTCCTCCAATGCCAGTATATCCTTCCTTAAATACGGGGACCAAAACTGTACACAGTACTCCACCAACGGCCTCACCAACACCCTGTACAGTTGTAACAAGACTTCCCTATTTTTAAACTCCAACCCTCTAGCTATACAGGACATTTAGGAAAACTTAACACAATCAAGCAGAGCCAGCATGGTTTTGTGAAAGGGAAATTGTGTTTGGCAAATTTGCTAGGGTTCTTTGAGGATATAACAAACGGAGTTGATAAAGAGGAACTAGTAGATGTATTCCATTTGCCTTCTTAATTACTTGCTGCACCTGCATGCTATCTTTTTGTGTTTCATGTACAAGAACACCCAGATCCCTCTGTGCTGCATTTTTTATAGTCTCTCTCCATTTAAATAATAGACTGTCTTTTGATTCTTCCTATCAAAGCGCATGACCTCACACTTGCCTACATTAAATTCCATCTGCCAAGTTTTCACCCACTCACTCAACCTGTCTATATCCCCTTGCAGATTCCTCATGTCCTCATCACGACATGCCCTCCCACCTATTTTTGTGAGATCAGCAAATTTGGATACATTACACTCTGCCCCCTCCTCCAAGTCATTAATATAGATAGTAAATAATTGAGGCAGTAGGACTGATCCTTGTGGCACTCCACAAGTTATGTCATTTCAACCTGAAAAAGACCCATTAATCCCAACTCTCTGTCTTCTGTGTGTTAACCAATCCTCAATCCATGCTAATACATTACCTCTAATACTGTGAGCTCCTATCTTGTGTAATAACCTTTTATGTGGCACCTTATTGAATGCCTTCTGGAAATCCAAATACACTAAATCTACCGGTTCCCCTTTATCAATTCTGCTTATTATATCCTCAAAGAACTCTAGCAAATTTGCCAAACATGATTTCCCTTTCATAAAACCATGTTGACTTTGCTTGATTGCGTTAAGCTTTCCTAAATGTCCTGCTATTTCTTCCTTAATAATGGACTCTAGCATTTTCCCAACTATAGATGTTAGATTGACTGGCCTATAGTTTCTTGCTTTTGTCTCCCTCCCTTCTTGATCAGGGGTGTCACATTAATGGTTTTCCGATCTGCAGGGACCCTCGCGGAATCCAGTGAGTTCTGGGATATTTCGATCAATGCCTCCACTATATCCGCAGCCACTTCCTTGGATGCAGGCCATCAAGTCCTGGTGACATGTCTGCCTTTAGTCCCATTAGTTTGTCAAATTCTTTGTCCCTCACAATAGAGACTGTTCCAAGATCTTTCCTCCCATTAGTTCCTTGCTTATCTGATATCTTTGGAATGTTTATAGTGCCCTCCACTGTGAAGGCCAATGTAAAATATTGGTTTAACTTATCTGCCATTTCTCTGTTCCCCATTAACAATTCTCCAGTCACATCCTCTAAGGGTCCCACGGTCACTTTAGCCACTCTCTTTTTATATACCTGTAGAAGCTCTTGCTGTTTGTTTTTATATTTCTTGCCAATTTGCTTTCATAATCAATTTTCCCCCTCTTTATTAGCTTTTTAGTCATCCGCTGCTGGTTCCTAAAAAAATCCCAATCCTCTGGCCTACCACTAGTTTTCGTCACTTTGTATGCCTTAGTCTTTGATTAGATACTCTCCTTGACCACTTTTGTTAACCATGGTGGTTCATCCTTCTCATCAAGTCATTCTTTTTGACCAGGATAAATTTTTGCTGAACATTATGAAATACCTGCTTAAATGTCTGCCACTGCTTATCCACTGACCTTCCCCCTAGTCTATTTTCCGAGCCCGCTTTAGACAACTCTTTCTTCATGATGGCAGGATAGGGTCACAGAGTGAGTGCATTGGGTGGCAGTGGTGGGTTGGGGTGAGTGGGGGGGTGGGGCGGGTGCAGCTGGGGAGAGGATGGGGTTGCCAGCAAGGGCATGGGTGGCTCTCTGCCACCTTCCTGTTGCCAGTTTCCTTGATCAAGCACTGAGTGCCTTTGAATAAGGGACCTTCCTAGGAGTTGGCAAGTAATCTAGACAGGGCTTACTTCTCAGTCTGCCTGCATGGGGTGCCCCTTGCCTGCTGCTAGGTGAATACCTGCGTGGCAGGACGAAGCCCATAAGCGAGCATTAATTGCTCACTTAAGGGCCTCAATTGGTCCAGCTTAATCGGGGCAGAGGTGGAAAGGCAGTGGGATCCTGCCCACCAACCTCCTGCCCGATTAAGTGCCCCCAGCCAAACTCGCCTCAGCGAGGGGAGGGGAGGGCATTAAGTTTGATCCTGGTGTGTAACATGCAAATACAATAGCCATGGAATTTAACTATTCTCTTCAGTTTAAAGAATTAAAAATTAATTTAAATACAAGTTTAAACAATTTTAAAATGTGAAATATATCTTTATCTTTTATTAATTAATCCATGAGGCGAAATTTCAACAAGTTTCGATTGGAATTTTGAATTCAACATTCATCTTTTGAAGAGTAAATGATGTCACAATGAGATGATTCGATATTTATCTTTCAGTAAGTTGTGAACCAATGACCTTGTGTGAATAAAGGCTGTGCAAAATTAATTTCTCCAGGCAATCAGTGTCAACAGTAGAAGCATTAATAAGTATTCCAGCAGGGCACCATTGATTGAATTTTTACAGTGAACATTGCTGGAGCCATTTCTCAAATTTCAGGACTTACTTTCTTTTAGAAAAAAATGCAAGAGCAGTCTGCCATTCTTGAGTGAAACAAGCCAAGCACCAGATTGTTATCATCTGACATGTGTATATGTTCATACCCATAGGAGGATTTAATTGATACACCAAGTTCGGTAGTAGTGTATTTTTATTTTTTCCCAGAAGCTAACTAACATATATCTTTGTTCACAATTTAAAAATAAAAACAAGTTGAACTTGGGATCCACTTTCAAAATTCAACTTGCGGACCAGTGGCTGTAAGGGTTGTATGTGAATTGCCAGTTTGGATCATGCCCAAACAGTTTCTACAAACATATGAATTAGGAGCAGGAGTAGGCCAATCAGTTCCTTGAGCCTGCTCCATCATTCATCAAGATCATGGATGATCTGATTGTAACCTCAACTCCACATTCTCCCTATAACCTTTCATGCACTTGCTTATCGAGGATCTATAACACTGCCTTAAAAACTGTATAAAGACACTGCTTCCACCACTTATTGAGGTAGAGAGTTCCAAAGACTCATGACCATCTGAGAGAAAAAAAATTCTCCCCATCTCTGAATTAAATGAGTGATTCCTTATTTTTGAACAGCTGGTTATAGTTTCTCCCACAAGAGGAAACATCCTTGTCACACCCACCCTGTAAAGATGCCTCAGGATCTTGTATGTTGCAATCAAGTTGCCTCTTATTCTTCTAACCTCCAGCAGATAGAAACCTAACCTGTCCAACCTTTCTTCATAAGGCAACCTGCCTATTCAAGGTACTCTGGTAAACCTTCTGTGAGCTGTTTCTAATGCATGTACATCCTTCTTTAAATAACAAGACCAATACTGTACACAGTACTTCAGATGTGGTCTTGCCAATGCCCTATATAACTGAAGCATTACCTCCCTACTTTTGTTTTGAATTGTCCTTGCAATAAATGACAATATTCTATTAGCTTTCCTAAGTACTTGCTGTACCTGCATACTAACCCTTTGCAATTCATGCACTAAGACACCCAGTTCCCTCTGCATCTCAGAGCTCTGCAATCTCTCACCACTTAGATAATATGCTTCATTTTTTATTCTTCCTGGCAAAATGGACAATTTCACATTTCCCATATTATACTCCATTTGCCAGATCTTTTCCGACTCACTTAACCTATCTATATCCCTTTGTAGCCTCCTTATGTCCTCTTCACAACTTACTTTCCTACCTATTTTTGTGTCATCAGCAAATTTAGCAAACATACCTTCAGTCCCTTCATCCAAGTCATTTATATAGATTGTAAACAGTTGAGCTCCCAGCACTGATCCCTGTGGCAGATCACTTGTTACATCCCGCCAACCAAAAGAAGACACATTTATGCCTACTCTGTTTCCTGTTAGCTAGCCAATCTTCTATTCATGCCAGTATGTTGCCCTCTACACCATGAGCTTTTATTTTCCGCAATAACCTTTGATGTGGCATCTTGTCAAATGCCTTCTAGAAATCTATGTACAGCATGTCTACAGGCTCTCCTTTACCCACAGCACATGTTACTTCTTCAAAGTACTTCAATAAATTGGTTAAACATGATGTCCCTCTCACAAAACCTTGTTGACTGTGCCTGATTACCTTGAATTTATCTATGTGTCCTGCTATAACATCTTTAATAATAGCTTCTCTGGCACAAAATCCTCCTTAATTTGGTTTTAACTTGGTGCTTTCACTTAGAGAAGCCACAGGTTGGCTGGTGCAAGCAATGGAGTAACATCCCACTATTACTCTTCTGAGGCTGTCACCGAGCCGCACTGCTGGGGCAGACTGCAGGGAGCTTTATTCACCATCCAACCATTCTAGCATTGAGCTACAAATGCTTCAGAATGGCAATGGGAACACGAAATGGAAGATGCTCGATTTTCCTAGCTCATGTAACTCTGCTTTTGATAAACATAACATATAAATTGCAGAATAAATATAAAAAATAAAAACTTCACTTCTTTTAATTGCTAGTAGACTCACTTATCACTCTCCACCATTATCATTTTAATGTAACTTTCTCACAAAAATAGTTTTCCTATATGCTAATTTTCTTAAAGATGGGATGCTACACATTCAGGTCATTGTTCATTAGAAGATTCGTAAAAGACCATATAAGAAAATCAGATAATATATTCTTCACATAATCTCAATTCATTTAGTGAAGGTGGTTGAAAAGCTGGCTGGTTAAAATTTACATTGCACATTATTGATGATCAGTAGTTTGGCAGTAAAGGGACAATAGCAGAAGCAGAGTGTCGTATCTTGCTTCAGATATAACATTTCTGTCTTGTGCTTCTCAGTTCATATGACCTTTTAACTAAATCAAGATAAAATTAAATTGTTGCTCCCTTTGAAATTTGGCATTCTAGTGCCTGTCCTGATACATGTAAGATGAAAAGCTTTGACAGCATGTCTCTTTTTTCAGCAATATCCAAGTTCTGTACTACCAAGCGACTAAGCCAAGTACTTTGAATTTAAAATGGAAGGTCTGTTGCTGTGTTCAGAAAGAAGCTACTCTGACTTGGCGTTTGAGTTGAGACAATACTCAATACTGCCTGGAATCAACAATTAGTATGAAGGGAAAGATGGACTATTTTTGCTTTTCCTCTATCAGGGCAGTCCAACCAGGTCTACATTGTCCCACATCTCAACTTACATTATAATGAATGTAAGTTTTCCACCAGGGAATGAAAGTCAGCTTGTTGGAAGTGATTATCAATATTATTATAGCGGATGGGGGAGAGAGGTGTATGGATGATTGGTGGGAGGGTGCAGGAAAGGAGAGTGGTTGCCCCGTCTGATGGACATTGCAAAAGAATTTTATCAGGATACACTTCAACAAACAATAATAAAGTTGGCTTCCATTCAGTCACTTATTTTATTTATCAATATGTTAAGAAAGAGCTTGAAGCTTCTTCACAGAATGAGGCTGAATATGAAGTGACCTCTTGTTATAGGGAACTATTCTTGGCGTAAACGTTGAACTTTATTTACAAGGCAGCAGCAGCTCATGGGCAGAATTTTACGCTTGGTGTGTGGGCGTGTGCCCGATAGGCCCGAGCATAAAATGACGCACGATATTTCGTCGGTGACCGCAAGCCAGAGTCGGCTGCGCGCCTGCCAATAATTGAAAGACCTATTAAGGCCATTAACAAGCTTATTAAAATCAAATTTATGCTACCAGTCCAACCTAACGGTTGGTGGGCAGACAAAAAGGCCAAGTGGCCTTTACATTTTTTAGGAAACACCATGCATGAGCGGGATGTGGTTTCCTAAAGCAAATAAGCGTTAAATAAAAACTTCAATTTGGAACTAAAAACATGTTCCATCTCATGTGACGGAGACACATGAGATGGGACATTTTTAAAAATTTTTTTAATGTCTTTATTAATTTTTTAAAAAATCACTTCAATCTTCTCGAGGCAGTTCCACGCCTCAGGGAGATTGAAGCGATCTTTTGCGTGCATGCACAAACTGCGTGCCAAGCCCACTCTCCCTCCTCCCTCTGCCCACACAGGTAGCGCTGAGCACTCTGCCACTTGCGATCCACGCAGGGCAGGCCTTAATTGGCCCGCCCGTGTGAAATCGGGGAGTGGAGCTGATCGCAGGCAGCGGTCAGCTTCCTGACCGCCCCTGCCCCGCTCCCGCCGAGCCCACCCGATGAGGGAAAAATTCTGGCCCATGTGTGTATCTAACTCTCCGACTAAAGGAGAACTCCCCCTAGAGGTTGCCCATGCTACCGATTGATTGGTTTACACAGATCATGTAACCTTCCAACATAGGAATATTCTTAAAGCTCCAGTCCTTCAGTCCGACGATGTTTATCAGAACTATAATCACTATACTCCTTTGACTTGTTTTGACAGTCCTGCACTCAGAAACCTCTCTGTCGGTGACATATTCAGCAAGTTGATTCTCGTTTTGTCAGCACAGTTTTGTTCATGTCAAAGGCAACCCTGGCTGCATGGGGAAGGTAGCAGTATTGTTGCTCCATTTACAGCATAAGTTCTGGAAGTCTTAACATTTATGGGCTGTTTTGAGCAACAGGCTATTGGAGAAGATGCTTTAATGGGGTAGAAATTCGCCTTGGGCAGTCACGCAATGTGGGCACAATCAGATCAACTACCTGTTGTGCACGGGAGCTGAATATTTAATTCCATTGAATGCAATGAAACTGATTATCAAGCACTGAATATAATAAATGCAATAGTGCCCGTGTTGTCTCAATGCTCAAGATGAAATTCCAGCCCTATATGTTTGAGTTACAAGTATATTTGCACCTCTTACAGTTTTATTTTGCTTTGATGCCAACGTAATAAGTTTTGATTGTAGTTTTTGTCTGAAAAGTAGTCTCATAACATGCATGACACAGAACCATTGTGGCTCCAAGTCAAAGTATCCTAGGTTAGTTTTTTGTCTTGAGACATGCTTAAATTTGTTAGCTTCAGTTCATGGGGAATGTACGGCAATGTGCGGAGTTGCAATTTTCTGTGGATGTAAAGAAGGATTAAAGAAAGACAAAATTGTAGAAGGATGCTGAATTTTACCCTCCCACACCAGCGGTCTGTAAGCGAGGGGGCACGTAAAATCCACTGGGTGGGCTTTAAGCCATCCATCTGCCTGCCCCTGACCTGTCTGATTTTTTACAGGACTTTGGGAAGGCCTAAGGCTATTGAGGCCTTTATGTTCCAATTAATGGTCGCTTAGAGGCCTCATCACACTGCCACCCTATTTCACCCACAATAAGGGGAGGCACACACCATGCAGGAAGCCTGGCAGCTTTAGCTGCACAGGCTAGGGTCAGGCAAGTGGAGGGTAGGAAGACTTCATAGTGGGCCCCAGATCCCATCAAAGGCATCTTCCCAAAGGTCATTCCCTCTTTTAACACTCATCTCACACTACTGAACCCAGGACTGCACCCTCCACTCCCCCATCTCTGTTGCCACGACTCCCAATCCCAGACTTAGTCCCAATGATGAGGAGCCAAGCTGTCTGTAGTTCCAGGAGCGGCCACCATTCCCAGCTGAAGCTGCTAGGACTACTGAGCTGCAGGCCATCTGATTTTTTTCTTGAGATAGGAGTGGAAGTGAGCGATTAAAGCAATTAATGCTACTCCCAGCATGAAATTGTGACAGGACAGCCATTGTGTGCTCCTCCTGAACCTTTTCACTGGGTTGGGTAAGTACTGCAGCCCAGGGACCTTTTTTTAAAATTTGTTCCTGGGATGTGGGTGTCACTAGCGAGGCCAGCTTTTATTGCCCATCCCTAGTTGCCCTTAAGAAGGTGGTAGTGAGCCGCCTTCTTGAACCCCTGCAGTCCATGTGGCGTAGGTACACCCGTAGCGTTGTTAGGGAGGGAGTTCCAGGATTTTGACCCAGCAATACTGAATGAATGGCAATATAGTTTTCAGTCAGGTTGGTGTGGGGCTTGGAGGGGAATTTGCAGGTGGTGGTGTTCTCATGAGTCTGTTGCTGTTGTCCTTCTAGGCAGAAGGAGTTGTGAGTTTTGAAGGGGCTGTTAGTGGAGCCTTGGTGAGTTGCTGAAGCATACTTTGTAGATGGTACACACTGCTGCTACTGTGCATTGGTGGTGGAGGGAATGAACATTTGAGGTGGTGGATGGGATGCCAATCAAGTGAGCTGCCTTGCTTGGATGATGTAAAACTTTTTGAGTGTTGCTGGAACTGGCCGTGTTGCAGGAGAGTATTCCATCACGCTCCTGACTTGTGCCTTGTCGAAGGCAGAAATGATTTGGGGGTCAGGAGGTGAGTTACTCTCCTCAGAATTCAGTTTCTGGTCTGCTCTTGTAGCTAAAATATTATCATCTCTCTGTTTTTGATATGTTTTCATCAAGCTTATTCTTAAGTTTAATTTTTGGGAGTATGGCAAGTACTCATTAAAAAGCAATTTACTAAATCATTGTTTGAAGTAAACACTGAGCTCAGTCTCTTGTATGAATTAAATAGGATCTGGGCATGATTTGCTCATTTGACATGCAGCATTGCAACACAGAAAGAGTGACTGTGTTTACAAAAGGAACAATTTTTTTTAATGATTTCAGCAAAAATCTTAAAGTATCTTGCTTTTGACAAAGCGCTAGCCAAATTCCTTTGCAGAAGACTCCTGTTTGAATTAAAATGGTGATCAATACATGATTTTTTGATAAGCTATTATTGCCTTGGAAGGAGCTCGCTACGCCTTAAATCTACTGAACAGATTGAGATGTGTCTAAAGTGTGTTTTAGTTTTAAATAGGGCATCAATACATTAGTCCATAACAATGTAATAATTAATTTTAATGCCTTCCGTGCAAACACGTTATTTGAATTGCTGGTCTATTCAGTTATTTATAATGATTGTCTTGGTGGAAAAGCTTTTCCAGCAACTTGGGGCAACTTTATAAATAACAGTTTGATGAAAAATGTAAAGTTGAACCAATTTGAAATTAAAATAAAACATATAATTCTAAGGCTTAATTTTCCCCAATTGTACTCAAATGTTTAAGGATTTAACAGGATCATAGAACTTTCAGTGCTGGAGGACATCCAGACTTGTGTGTCTTGACCAGCATCAACTCTACATTACAGTGATCTTCCCCAATCTCATTTTCCCACTCTTAATATTTTCCCCAAATATTATTCTTATTTGATTTTTAAAAATCTTTCCTTTAATGGTCAAATTTGAGAATTGTTTAGTCTGAAGAGTAAAAAAAATCATTTGCATCATTATCTCAATCAAATGTTCTACTTTATCACATTATGGTCAATGAATGACCAGCTGTTGTTCATGATCATCACTTAATTACCCATGCATACTTCTGGTTCTCTCATGTACCAAATGGAGATGTGTGAGCACAAAACCTGATCCTTAGATGACCTTGATATATTTTTATGTAACCAGGGTCTTTGAAATTGGCATTGGTGCCAAGCTGAATAAATGGTTTGCCAATCACAGGGATGGGCAGATAAATTCATAAGTCCATTGCAGTTTTTGAAATATGTAAGAATAATCCAAAGCCCTACATGTATATTTGTGAAATGTGTTGGGAAAATATATTCAGACAGAACTTTCTTGCATTCAGAGCAATGTGGAATCATTGCAAATAACATATTCCAGAGATAGTTCTTTTGTTTAACATTCTGTGAATGGCGCAACTAGGTTAAATGTGCAAATAATTTAATTTAAACATTTATCTGCCCAAGAGAAAATGGAAGAAGTTCTTCACAGTGCTTAAAATAATCAAAAAGGTTAATGGGATATTAATATTTATCTCAAGGGCTTTGGAATACAAAAGTGAAGAAGTCATCCCTTGTACAGAGCCTATATTCAGACCTTATGTGGAGTAGCGCAGTCAGGTTTGGATAGTGCAGCTGGGTTTTACCGAGATCGTCAGGGGCCGGGGGAGGCGGTGGTGTAGTGGTATTACCACTGGACTAATAATCCAGAGGCCCATGGTAATTCTCTGGGGACCCTGAGTTCAAATCCTACCATAGCAGATGGTGGAATCTGAATTCAACAAAAAAAATCAGGAATTAATGGTGACCATGAAACCATTGCCAATTGTTGTAAAAACCTACCTGGCCTATTAATGCCTTTTAGGGAAGCAAATCTGCTGTCCTTACCCAGTCTGGCCGACAGGTGACTTCAGGTCCGGAGCAATGTGTTTGGCTCTTAACTGCCCTCTGAAATAGCCCAACAAAGCGATTGAGTTGTATTCAACCACTCCAAAGTCTGTAACAAATGGAGTCAGATACACAACCCAACATTGACTTAAGCACCAGAAATCTCAATGGCAAACTCAGCCCTGCTGATCTTTCAAAGTCCTCCTGACTAACATCTGGGGACTTATGTCAAAATTGAGCGAGCTGTCTCACAGACTTGTCAAGCAACAAACTGACATAGTCATACTTGTGGAATCATATTTGGCACCACCGGGCACAACCATCATCATCCCTAGATTTGTCCTACCCACCGGCAGGGCAGATCCACTAGAGGTGGTGATAGCACAGTAGTATACAGTCAGGACTCCGGACGCCATGAAGTCTTATGGCATTAGGCCGAAGATGGGAAAGGAAATCTCCTGCTGATTACCACGTACCACCCCCTCAGCTGATGAATTAGTGCTGCTCCATGTTAAACACCACTTGGAGGAAGCATTGAGTGTGGTAAGGATGCAGAATGTACTCTGGTTGGAGGACTTCAATGTCCATCACCAAAAGTGGCTTGATAGCACCTCTACTGACCCAGCTGGCTGAGTCCTAAAGGACAAAGTTGCTAGACTGGGTCTGTGGCAGGTGGTGAGGGAACCAACAAGAGGGAAAAACAAACTTGATCACAGCATCACCAACCTGCCTGCTGCAGATACATCTGTCCATGATGGTATGGGTAGGAGTCACCACCGCACAGTTCTTGTGCAGACAAAGTCCTGCCTTCACAGTGAGGATACCCACCATCGTGTTGTGTGGCTCTACCACAGTGTTAAATGGGGTAAATTTTGAACAGATCTAGCAACTCAAGACTGGGCAACCATGAGGCACTGTGGGCCATCAGTAGCAGCAGAATTGTACTCGAGCACAATCTGTAAACTCATCCCCCACTCTACACTTACCATCAAGCAAGGGGATCAACCCTGGTTCAATGAAGAGTGCAGAAGGGCATGCCAGGAGCAGCACCAGGCATACCTAAAAATGACGTGTCAACCTGGTGAATCTATAACACTGGACTACCTGCATGCCAAACAGCATAACTAGTAAGTGATAGACAGAGCTAAGTGATTCCACAACCAACAATCAGATCTAAGCTTTGTAATCCTGCCACATACAGCCATGAATGGTGGTGAATAATTAAACAATTCATTGGAGGAGGGGGCTCCACAAATGTCCCCATCCTCAATGACGGTGGAGCCCAGCACATCAGTGCAAAAGATAAGGCTGAAGCATTTGCAATAACCTTCAGCCAGAAATGCCAAGTGGATGATCCATCTCAGCCTCATTCGGCAGGCCCCTGCATCACAGATGCAGGTCTTCAGCCAATCCGATTCACTCCACGTAATATCAAGAAACAGCTGAAGGCACTGGATACCGCAAAGGCAATGGGACCTGACAATATTCCGGCAATAGTACTGAAGACTTCTGCTCCAGAACTTGCTGCGCCCCTAGCCAAGCTGTTCCAGTACAACTACAACACTGGCATCTACCCGGCTATATGGAAAATTGCCCAGTTATGTCCCAATTACACAAGAAGCTGGACAAATCCAATCCGACCAATTACTGCCCCATCAGTCTACCCTCGATCATCAGTAAAGTGATGGAAGTCAACACTGCTATCAAGAGTCAATAGCAATAATCTGCTCAGTGATACTTAGTTTGGTTTCCGCCAGGGTCACTCAGCCGTGACCTCATTACAGCCTTGATTCAACCATGGACAAAAGAGCTGAACTCCAGAGGTGAGGGGACAGTGACTGCCCTTGACACCAAGGCCGCATTTGACAGAGTGTGGCATCAAGGAGCCCTAGCAAAACTGGAGTCAATGGAAATCAGAGGGAAATCTCTCTGCTGGTTGGAGTCATACCTAGCACAAAGGAAGATGTTGTAGTTGTTCAAGGTCAATCATCTCAGTTCCAGGGCATCATTGAAGAAGTCCCTCAGCCCAATCATCTTCAGCTGCTGTATCAATGACCTTCCTTCCATCATAAGGTCAGAAGTGGGGATGTTCACTGATGATTGCACAATGTTCAGCACCATTTGCGACTCCTCAGGTACTGAAGCAGTCCATGCCCAAATGCAGCAAGACCCGGACAATATCTAGGCTTGTGCTGACAAGTGCCAAGTAACATTCTCGCCACACAGGTTTCAGGCAACGGCCATCTCTAACAACAAAAAATCAAACCACTGTCCCTTACCATTCAATGGCATTACTATTGCTGAATCCCCCACTATCAAAATCCTGGGGGGTTACCATTGATCAGAAACTGAACTGGACTAGCCATATACATGCTGTGCCTACAAGAACAGGTCAGAGGCTTGGAATCCTGTGGCGAGTAACTCACATTCTGACTCCCCAAAGCCTGTTGACCTTCTACAAGGCACAAGTCAGGAGTGTGATGGAATAGTCTCCATTTGCCTGGATGAGTGCACCTCCAACACTCAAGAAGCTTGGCACCACCAAGCAGATCGTTCCATCCACAAACATTAATTCCTCCACCATTGACACATAAAAGCAGCAGTGTGTATCATCTATAAGATGCACTGCATAAACTCACCAGGGCTCCTTAGGCAGTACCTTCCAAACCCATGACCACTATCATCCAGAAGAACAAGGGCAGCAGATAGATGGGAACACCACCACCTGGAAGCTCCCCTCCAGGTCACTCACCATCCTGACTTGGAAACATATCGCCGTTCCTTCACTATTTCTGGGTCAAAATCCTGGAACTCCCTCCCTAGCAATACTATGGATGTACCTTCATCACATGGACTTCAGCTGTTCAAGAAGGCAGCTCACCACCACCTTTTCAAGGGCAATTAGGGATGGGCAATAAATGCTGGCCTAGCCAACAATGCCCAGATCCCATGAATGAATTTTAAAAAAAGATGCAGTCTCAATTCCAGTTCAGGAACCCAGGAACGGCCATTGTGGGAGATTGGTTGCAATCTCCCCAGAGTTGGTCCATTAAGAATCTGCCTCCGGAAGCCCCATCCAGTTAGAGATGGCAGGAGGATCCGAAATCCAGCAGGCCCAATCAGCGATGTCAGTCTGGCTACCCCACCAGGAAATGTTGCAGCTGTTGATTCAGGTAGGTGAACGTGAGGTGGCCTCAATATGGGGGTGCCCTCGCCTCCCTGTATTGAAGATATAAATTAAAATTCCCAAAGCCTTTAGGGCCATCGGGTTAGAGGGGAAACTCCTCTGCAGGCTTACTCACATTAGCGGTTGTTGCCTTGTACCCCTACGGCCCTTTCATTGGAACATGGAGCTTCCAGCTTCGTTGGTCCCCTAGCCTGCTTCCAGGAGGCCACCTCTTTACAGCTGGTGACCTCAGCACATGGCAGAAGGTCACCTAAATGCCTGTAAGGCACTGGCTCGGAGGAAAAAATAGCCTCTAAATGGGATCTTCATTGGATTAATTGGCTGCCCTTCTCCATGTAAAGCAGCTAGCCTGGTTCCCAGTCCACCTCTGAAGGGACCCCAAAGGCAGGAATGTGCAAGGGAGCCATCCTGATGCAGCTCCTACCTATATTCCCGTTCCCCTCACCTCCAATCCTGTCTCCATGGTGCTGGTAAAATCTAATCCTGCAGCCCTGGAAGGATCTCTCTTGACCTTGGAGAGGGCACAGTACATATTCACCAGAATTATATGGGGTGTAAGGGGTTAAATTCTGAGGTCAGGTTACTTAACCTTGCCTTGTCCTCCTTGGAGTTTAGGAAGTTGAGGGTTGATCTCATTGGAGGTTTTAGAAATGACAAAGAGGTTCCACGGGATGAATACAGAAAAACAATTTCCTGTGCTGGGGTATCCAGCATAAGGGAGCATAATCTTAAATTAGTGTTAGGTTATTTAGGAATAAAGTCAGGAAGCACTTTCCACATGAAGGTTGTGTCAATCTGGAATTCTCTCTCCCAAAACACTGACGATCTTGGGATAATTGACATGTTCAAGACTGAGGTTAATAGATTTTTTTTTTATTCGATAACGGTATCAAGCAATATGCAGCAAAGGTGCATAAATGGAATTGAGGTTAAGACACACAATAATTTGTTTGAATGACAGCATAATTTCAAGCTTGGAAAGATCTTCAATCTGTCTAACCTAATTATATTAGTATTCCCTGATGCATTTCTAAAAATCCTGAATCCCTCTTGAGATTCATTAACTAAGCCCACTCAAAGGATCGAACTCAGAATCCTGGTGATGATGCATGTCTTTGGTGGGGGAAATCATGGGTCATGTTTGCAATAATTATCATACCAAAAAGCAACTAATAATTAATATTGTTAAGCACACGCAAGCAGCCAAACTGTGTGTGACAAACCAATATTAGATCTTGCTTTTCTGAGGTTCAAAAAGCTGATTCTGTTTCTATATTGCACTCCAACCTCTCATCTGACTTCTTTTTTATTCATGCATGGGATGTGGTCATTGCTGGCTCAGCCAACATTTATCACCCATCCCTAATTGCCCTTGTTCAGAGGGCATTTTTAAGAGCCAACCACATTGCTGTTGGTCTGGAGTCCAATGTAGGCCAGACCAGGTAAGGTTAGCAGATCTCCTTCCCTAAAGGACATTAGTGAACCAGATGGGTTTTTACAAAAGGTTTCATGGTCATCATTAGACTTTTAATTCCAGGTTTTTATTGGATTCAAATTCCAGTATCTGCTGTGGCGATTTTGAATCCGCATCCCCAGAGCATTACCCTCAGTGTCTGGATTACTAGTCTTAGATTGCAATACAACTTTTTGGGAGTCTGAAAGAGTCTTCAGTAGTTATCAGTGGCTAACCAGCCATGAAACTAAATGACACTTGAGAAAATGTACGTTTATGTGAAACATACCAGAACACCCAAACAAGGTCACAGCCAATGTGCTACTTTGAAAATGAAAGCACTGCTACTTTGTTGGCAAGAGGGAGGAATATTGGTGTAAACGCTCTGTCTGATGGCCTTTATAATGGGTTAGGACTATTACAGTACTCTAGTATAAAACGATACCAATCTCCAATGAAGGACTTCCTTCTGAAGTATCTACAAATCGTAAGTCTATTAGTCTGTCTGCAACACTGGGAGAAAAACAATTGGTCAAAACTGAGGGGATTGTTAGGATTTAAGTACTAAAAAGATAAATGGACATTAATAAGGTGTTACTTACTTATATATGTTCTTCTATTCAATGTGCATTAGCGTAGGACCAGCTCTAGTAAAAGGGGTAGATTGTTAAAGCACTCTAACTATGTGCACAACTGCCACCATCAGTCAAGAGGCTTTACAACTTCGGATCATCTTGGAGGCGGGAGATGGAGGTGGGAAAAACAAATAAAATCTTACTTACTTGTTTAAGTTTTAGGCCATTCCAAGGACTCCTATAGACCATCTAATCCATCGAAATCCCTAACCAAGCCCTAATATCAGTCTCTTTGACAGCATGTTCTACCTGAGTTGGCAACACACTGTTGGAAGAGGAATGAGGCAAGGGATCAGGAAAGCCTTTTAATGCCTCACTCACATGGCTGCAGTGGATTTGAACCTATTATAGGGACAGGCCCTGCCTCAACTCCTCCCTAGAAAGCCCGAGAAGCCCGAGTTAACTCAGTGGAAAGCTAACGTAATGGGTCTCCACCCTCTTGTTCCTGACCTTTGCGCTCAGAAATGGGCAACACTCAAGGGCATACCTGATGGCATCAAGTTCTGATGAATGGTGAGATTGTTTCAGAAATGATCTTTTCTTTCCCTGATCAGTTTTTCTGTTTGGGACTAGATTAGTGTTGCCAGCAATCTGCTTCCTTGCTAGTTAATTTATTCGCTCACTGCACCAGTCAATGATCTGGAGTGACCTTGTTCCCTTCTGTTCTGCAGATTGTGCCATTAATCAACTATTAGTAATTCACAGTCAGAAAACAAAAGCATCAGGAGCAGTTTGATACCCTCCTTAGGAATGTAAATGGGTGAAAGATAGCCTGTGATATTATTTCATTAAGGCAGTTAGTTATTTGTCAAAGTAAGCGTCTGACCAGTGCAATGAGCTAACATTCTGGATGAAACTTCACAATGTAGTATTGTTATTTGTGTGTTGATCAAGGTGTGGGATGTTGGTGGTGGTAAATGGGATTCCTTCCATTTCAAGTGTAGCCTTGCAGCTTAGGTATAGCGTGATTGAATGCTGGATGAAGCTGTCCCTATTCTTGTCTAGGAATATGCCTTGCCCCCAACCTTACAGTTATACCCCAAGGCCATCTTTGCCTCCCCCCCACAGCTTTGCCAGTGGGAATAATTCCAATTCCAACACAGTTATGAGTGAGGTTCAGACCCATTGCAGTCATGTGAGTGAGGCATTAAAAGGCTTTCCTGATCCCTTGCCTCGTTTCCCTTCTAACACTGCGTTGCCAACTCAGGTAGAACATGCAGTCAAAGAGACTGATATTAGGGCTTGGTTAGGGATTTCAATGGATTAGAGGATCTATAGGAGTCCTTGGAATGGCTTGAAACTTAAACAAGTAAGTAAGATTTGACTTATTTTTCCCACCTCCATCTCCCACCTCCAAGATGATCCGAAGTTGTAAAGCCTCTTGACTGATGGTGGCACATGTGCACATAGTTAGAGTGCTTTAACAACCTGCACCTTTTACTAGAGCCCTATGCTAAGGAGCATTGAATACCGGAAACTATATAAGTAAGTGCCAATTTAGCACCCAACCATGGCAGTTTTGTGTTATGAGTGCCGGTCTGCACAAACTGGGTTGATATTCCCCAAATTAGTTTCATTCTGATTTTATCAGTCTGGGCAGATTGTGGTCGAGAAGTTAGACCCCAAGTGGTTCTCTTCTAGAATACAAATTTAAAATGTTCCTAGTTCAGGCATCAGACCTTGAATCTAGATTGTAAGTGTCAGTAGACAATTTGATTGTGTGGTGTATCTCAGAAAACTTGACCCTTGCTCCACTGGATATCTGAAAGTGTGGATTATCAAGGGAATGCAGAACAAAAGCAAAATAAACAAAGAGAAAAAGGAAATCAAAATCAAAGATGAATGGAGAGAAGGAAGAGACAGCCCATTGCATTTAATCCAGATGTTTATTATTTATGAGGTTACTTGTTGTTGCAGTTTTTAAAAGGCCATTTCATTGTCTACAGTGCTCAAAGAAATTTAAAATTACAAACATTGAACATGGATTTGAATAAAAGATAACATTGTAATTTTTATGTTGGAGAGCGACTGTTTTTACTATTATCATGTGCCTATTGCTTGTGTTCTTTAGAATATTAAAGTGGAAAGTAGAGGTTGTACAGTAAAACATTGCAAGCCATGCTTACAAAAATCTGAAGCTTAAAACAAGGAACTCAACAAAAAGAATGTATTTTGAGGCAATAATGAATAGAACATTTACCTTCATTTCTTTACACCATGAATGCAAATGTTGCTATCTCTTTTAAAATGAATGGGTTAATCTCTGTGGCAAAATAGGGAGTAAATGATTTTCGTAGGAATAATTGCCTCGTTTCAACACTGATAATTGCACAATGTGATTCTCTTCCTTCAGATTTTTCAACCACAACTATCTAGATTGACGTGAATGTAATTCAATTTTTTTTCTGTCTCATTTTACCATTTTTCATGCATTAACTCTGTGTCTTTGCAGATAATGGGGAAGAAAGGTTTAGGCGTTGCACCTCACAGTAGCGATAGCTCCCTGAATAATTTACAATGAAGTCAATATTGTGAGATTCTTTTTTCAGAGTCTGTGGGACTGATTGGCTTTGCTTGCACTGGATGCACAAAGAATCAAAAATGATGGGAATTATGTGCTTTATGGACCTGTTGAAGAGAATCTGAAAGGCACCAAATGTGGCAAGAAAATTCTGCTTGAGATCACTCACATTTTCATTCTAATAAGATAAGTGACAGATTTATGTGCACCTATATGACAGCTTGATGGGCTTCAGCAATTTAATAAAATAATATTAAGCATTGACTTACAATGAGCAGAAGTAGGGCTGACTTCATGTTCGTCAAGGCGTATCTAATTGTGCCGATTTATCACACTCAGACATGTTTGGAGAGCCCACATGCGTCTCTTTTTAGTCCCTTTTGCAAAAGTGAAGCTAAGGAATGTTTACATTTTAAAATTATCATGCACTTGCTTCAGGGTTCACAGGGTTAAATCAAATCTTCTTCAATGGGAAGAAGGCCTCTTCACCAGTTGGCCATCTGAATCCTACGTTAACTATGTTTGAACCGAGCTAACTGAGTCCAGGACTTTGATTTTAGACTTTGCTTTGGGCAGAGAGGGCTGACCAGAGGTTAAATAGCATGTAGTTTGGCAAAGGTCAGTCCTAACTGATATCCTTATATTCTTCAGCCAGGTTAGACTATAGAACAAAATTCTCAAGACTGATGTATGCTGGCTATATGCACAAGAATCATATTAATGAGACAACTACCTACAGTGTAGTTCCCTCTGGATGCAGCTTGTTTGTTTGTCACAGAGTTCATCACAGAGAATAAGATTCAACGTTAATATGAACATGCAAACATATAAATTAGGAGCAGAACTAGGCCAGCTCAGCCACTTGAGCCTGTTCTACCATTTAATATGATCATGGTCGATCTGATTGTAACCTCAACTCAAAATTCCCACCTAGCCCCGGTAACCTTTCATGTCCTTGCTTATCAAAAATCTATCTGGCTCTGCCTTAAAAATATTCAAAGACTTTGTTTCCACTGCATTTTGAGGAAGGAAGTTCCAAAGGTTCACGACCCTCAGAGAAAGAATTTCTCCTTATCTCTGTCTTAAGTGGGTAACCCCTTATTTTTGAACAATGACCCCCAGTTCTAGATTTGAGAGGAAATGTCATCTTCACATCCACCCTGTAAAGACCCCTCAGGATCTTGTATGTTTAATGAAATTAGTTGGAGCTATTCTTCTTCTTCAGTTCTCTGGAGTCAGGTCTGACCAGAGCACTGCGATCTCCACCATCGGTAGGACAAGGGAGATCCATAGTCCACCCCAGCCAGGACAGGGAGTGAACCCCGTGCTATTGGTACCAATTGGCTGTCCAGCTAACTGAGCCAACCAGCACCTCCAAGGAGTCAAAGTTGCTTTAGCAACATACACTTTTACATGCATGTTGGAGCCCAGAGCTATGGATAGTGATGGTAGAGGCTCCAACTTCTTTTGATCACACAGCTGACCAGGAATCTCTCCTGCTCTTACTGCCTGCTATTGGTGTGTGCTGAAAGAATTTGCAAGCTGAAACTCAACCTGTTTGGCCGCATTATGTACGCTTCTTCCTTGGCCATCAAGTCCTGGACTTGAATCTGAACTGGTTGCCACTGGCTCAGACACAGGGATGCTATTCAGTATGCCACAAGATCCCCTTATAGCCATTATTATGGTAAATTGATCCATGTAGTTACAATTAGCATGAGAAAAAATGTTCAATATTGCATAAGATCTCTAAATCATTTTAGTACAAAAGTTTCATCAGTTGAACTTTCTGATTTGATGGGTGATATTACATTGTATAACATGTTTGAACTTCCTTAAATTGCTGATTCCTGTATAACTCATACAATTTAACATAATGAAACCAGCACATGTATATTTCAAAAGTTTTCAATTTTATTTAGTAATGAAAATATTTGAAAGTCTAAAATGATTTTATATGGTCTCAGGGTATAATTGATTCATTGGTTTCAAACGGATACTAGTCATATTTTAAGAACATAAGAAATCAGAGCAGGAATAGACCATACAACCTTCCGAGCCTGCTCCGCCATTCAGTGCGATGATGTCTGCCTCACTTCCACTTTCTCCCCAACTTGCCACACCTTGGTGATTCCCTAAAAAATGAAAAATGTTCTACCTCGGCATTAAATATACTCAACGATGGAGTATCCACAACTGTCTGGTAGAGAATTCCAATGATTCACAACCCCGTTGAGTGAAGAAGTTTCTCCTCACCTCAGCTCTAAATGATTGACCCATTATCCTGAAACTGTGCCTCCAAGTTCTATACTTCCAGTCAGGGAAACTACCGCTTAGGGCCAGATTTTCAAAGGGGAGAATATTCACTTGTCGGTCAGGCGGGCTTGTGCCTGACCCAAACAAGCGTAAAATGACACACAATATTTCAGTTGGCGGGTGCATGCAGGATTCGGCAGCACGCTCGCCAACAATTAAGCCTATTAAGGCCACCAAAGTCATAATTAAAAGAAACTTGTCACTTGCTGGCCAACCGTATGGTTGGCAGGCAGGCTAAACGGCCAGGCAGCCTTTGGATGTTTTGCGAAACCTCATCCACGGGCGGCATGAGTCTTCGATCAGTGATTTAAAAAAACATTTTGAAACTAATTCTTAACATGTCCCTTAACAGAGTCACATGAGGGGACATGTTTTTAACATTTTAAAATTCTTTATTTTTTTACTTTAAAAATCTTCAGCTCTCTGAGGCAGCCTTATGCACGAACTTCTGCGCTCGCACTCCTCCTCACCACCCCCTTTCCCCGGCAGTGCTGCAGTGCACGATTCACACTAGCTGGCCATATATTGGCCAGTCAGCGTGAAATCGTGGTCGGGGCCCAATCACAGGCCATTTCATGGTCACTCCCACCCGCCCCCACCAAGCCCGCCCAACGGCTGGAAAATCCTAGCCATGGAGTCGTGCTGACTCCGGAGACCTTTTGAAATAGCGAGTGGGGCCAATTATGGAATTCCTGCTCCCATTCCAGATGTCAGTGATTTTTGCCAGCATGGGTAGTAAGTCCACACACTGCACTCCCCTTCTGCCCAGTTCCAATGTGGGGGTAGCTATTTCATGCCCCCGCTGTCCCACAGTTTCTGTGGAGTTCAGTCAGCTTCTCAATGACAGATGATTCGTGGCCCCTCAGAGGAGGCATGAGCCATAGTCTGGATTCAGGACCCTCCATGCCCTCCAAGCCCCCGCCACACCTTCATGCACCTTCCTTGCCTCCTCCATTCCCCCATGCCATTCATGCCTTCTCCATGTTCCCCTGCATCCTCCATGCCCAGTCACCCAGTATGCACTATTGAACCAATGATTATATTAACAATGGCAAGTCTTGAAATGTACTTAAAAACTCCATTCAAAAATCTGCTTTGAAAAACTGCTGCTCTTACAACCCTATAAAAATGCCCTTGGTGCAGAGCCATTATAGTATCAATAACAGAAGCTTTACCTCACTTCACACGTCTAATCTTAATCTTGTCCAAATACACACAAAGACATTTTTTACAAGTTCAAAGAAAGAATAACTTATTATAACCTCAGAAAGAAGTCAGTTATTCAAAGCAAACACTCCATTTCAGTCAGTGAAAACAGACCACCTGCTGTGCTAATCCATTAGTGAGTCTTGAAGCTCACCCAAGCATTCACAATGCAGCCTACCGTGAACTGTGTCACAGAGACAGATGGCCAGACATCTGTTTCTCCAGATGGCCTCATTAGCAGGCCTAACTCAATTTCACACCTGCCCCCCTGGGGTGAAAATGAGGCATGCATGGGCCATTTATATGGAGACAGGTGCTGCCAAATCAGGAAATTCCCCATTTCAAGCTTTCCACCTTGATGGTGAAAATGTGGCACTTGGTGTCTATGCTATCAAGTCCCTTCAGAATCCTGCATATTTCAATGAGAACTCCTCTCATTCTTCTCAGTTCCAGAGAGCACAGGTCCAATTTACTCATTATCCTCTCATCATAGGACAACACTCTCATCCCACAACCAGTCTAGTGAATTTTTGCTGGACTGCCTCCAATGCAGGTATATCCTTAAATATGGAGATCAAAACTCAGCACAGTACTGCAGTTATGTTCTCTCCAAATCCTTGTACAATTGTAGCAAGACTTCTTTGTTCTTGTACTCTAATCCCCTTGCAATAAAAGCCTCCTTAATTCTTGCTATAGCTGCATGCTAACTTTCTGTGTTCCTTACAAGAGTATATCCAAGTTTCTCTGAACATCAACATTCGAAATGTTTCACACTTTAAAAAAAAAATTTGCTTTTCTATTCTCATTTCCAAAGTAAATAACCTCACATCTTTTCACATTATACTCCATCAGCCAACTTGTTGCCGATTGCTCACTTTGTGAACCCGATTGACCCAAATTATACTGATGCTCTCCGCGCAACAAAAATAGCTTTCTTCCCAAGATCATGGGCAGAATTTTGCCCTTGATGGGCGGGCAGGCCTCAGCAGCTCGGCAGCAGGTGGGCAGTCGATCGCCACCGCCAAAACAGGCCCTGCCACCATTTTAAGTGGGTGGGCCAATTAAGGCCTGCCCAGCGGGCCG
Organism: Carcharodon carcharias; assembly: GCF_017639515.1. Lineage (NCBI taxonomy): Eukaryota > Metazoa > Chordata > Chondrichthyes > Lamniformes > Lamnidae > Carcharodon > Carcharodon carcharias. The sequence goes on from NC_054474.1 coordinate 129,034,468, forward strand.
CCCGATGGGAAGTGCTATGCGCTTCCTGTGCGGGGTGGGGTGGGGATTCCACAACTGTCAGTGCACTGTTTGGCGCATGCGCGTGAAAGAGCGCACATCTCCCTGAGGCAAAGTGTTGCCTCAGTGAGATCACTGAGAGGCTGGCAAATATAAAAAAATATAACAATAAAAAATTAATTAACATGTCCCCCTCATGTGAACATGTCACACAAGATGGGACATGTTAATGAAATAAACAAAAACTTTATTAAACGTTTTTAAAACCGCTATCAAACCTCATCCTGCCACTGGATGAGGTTTGTAAAAAAAATCACCTGCCCGTTGGCCCCTTGCGCCGGGCTGAAGTTCGCACGGGTCCCTCAAAATTGTCGGCGATTAGCAAGTTAAGGATCTTAACAAGGCCTTTAATTAATGCTGGTGCGCATAGCGCGCCCGCCGACCGAAATATCGCGATGCCGCGCACTGATGTCGGGATGCTCGCGTGACATTTTAAGCGCTGGCCTGTGGGCTCTGCCGCCCACACACCAGCCAGAAGATTCCATTGATGATTTTGCAACATAATTTTCTGGCTGATGTATGGGTGGTGGAGCCCGCAGGCCAGCGCTTAAAATGTCGCATGCTGACGTCACGCGAGCATCCCGACGTCAGTGCACGGCATCGCGATATTTCGGTCAGCGGGAGCGCTATGCGCACCCGCCATTAATTAAAGGCCTCATTAAGGCCCTTACCTCACCAATCGTCGATCATTTTGAGGGGCCCGTGCGAACTTCGACCCGGCGCAAGGGGCCAACGGGCAGGCAAGTAGGTGATTTTGTTACAAACCTCATCAACTGGCGAGAAGAGATTTGATAGCGGTTTTAAAAATGTTTAATAAAGTTTTTGTTTATTTCATTAACATGTCCCATCTCATGTGACATTTTCACTTTGCCTCAGGAAGATGTGCGCTCTTTCACGCGCATGCACAAAAGAGTGCAGTCTGACAGTTGGGGAATCCCCCCCTGCCCCCCCACCACCCCCCCCCCCCCCCCCCCACCCCCCCCCCCCCCCCCCCCCCCCCCCCCCGCCCCAGCACAGGAAGCACATAGCGCTTCCCGTCGGGCAGCCTGATGGGCGGGCCTTAATTGTCCCGCCCACTTAAAAAATGGCGGCGGGGCCCGTTTCGGCGGCGGCGATCGGCTGCCCACCCGCCGCCGAGCCGGTGGGGCCTGCCCGCCCATCAAGGGCCAAATTCTGCCCCATGTCACTGTTGAAAGAGATCAGGCTGTCCTTAGCACCAGCTTCAGTTTAGCGGCAGCGGGTGCGAGACTGTCATCACAGGAAAGAGCCAGTTGCAAGATGCCTGAGCCAACTTCCTTAATTGGTGCCAAGCAACTTTCCACTGAAATAATATGTCATGGCTTGAATCAAAGAGTTAAAGGCATTTTGAACAATGTAAACTGCTTAATACAAGAAAATGGTGTCAGAAATTTATGGGGCAATTTTATCTTTACTTTTCCTGATAGCGATAAAATCACAGCCCTTGAATCCATTTTGTAAGTTGCTCCAAGCTCAATTTTTAATGTTGTTCCCACCCTTCAGATATGAAGAGCGTTTTGAAGGCACTTTTTTCTCACTCATTTTCTCCTTTCCACATCTGAAGGCCCTTGCTTGGGTTACAATTCTTTGTATACTGCATGTGGGTGTCTTGGAAGAAATTTCAAACGATAGATAAACTTTACAGGATAAATCTAATGAAACGTCTTCAGGGGAAAATTTCTCGAAATTACCCCAGGAGAAGTTTCTGACCACTCCACTGATTTTCTTTTTGTGCGTCAGGGTGTTTGAGGGGCAAAAGATTGCTCAGGAATAGTTTCTGTTCCTGTCCTGCTATATTTATGCTCCCCAGATTTGTCAGCATTTGAAACACCTAGCTTTATATGGATGTCCACACTGAAATTGTAGCCCTTATTTTCGTCTGACCCTAGTGCTGTATACAATTTTATCATAGCTTCCACCCATTTCTGTTGTGTCTAAATAGCCTAATTAGAACAAGGTAGAACTGCTTCACACCCTCCATTGTGGAGCATCCACCTTGAATCAGTGTCATGATCACCATGTAGGTTTAAGGTTAAAATCATATATAAGGAAGTACTTTCTCCAACATATTTGCAGATTTAGAATGCTGGACAAAAGGGTGTCCATTTCTCCCAGGCGATGTGCAGTTAGCCTCTAAGTAATATTTTTCAAAGCCCCAAAAGGAGAGCTGAAATTTTAAAAATGCAGTTTACCTGTTTTACAGGCAGCATGGAGGGTGCCTTCACCATTCTGTCACCTGCAAGGAGTAAACTTCCAGCCAATGTAAGCTGGAGCCCCTGATATCAATGTTCAAATAACTCCAAGGCCAATAGGTCAGCTGGGGTCAAAGGGCATGTCTTTGTGATGGTCAGAAGAGCCATTCCCTTGAGCCAAATCCACAGTAGCAGAAATCCAAATTTAAAATGAATGCAAAGGTGGCCAAGGTTCAACAAGACCAAAATCTCTCCCAAAATAATGAAACGCTTAATAACAAATGACTCAATTCTCTGCAATAAGACTCATGCCCGACAAGGGGACAATAGCAGAATGTAGAGTAAACTGGCTGCAATCCAGGAAACAGAGGGTAGGGGTTCAAGGCACTAAGACTGGCAGAAGATGGGGAGTGATGTTCTAAAGGAATTAATGCTGCAACCACTGTTTTTTTCTGATTTACATAAATAATTTGGACTCTGGAATCATCAGCACTATATCATTTCTTTTGGACAACTCTAATTTGTGGGGTTCATTTAATTCTGAGGAAGACTGCGACAAAATACAAGAAACTGCAACTTGCAGAATGTGTGAGCAATTGGAAAATGAACTTCAAAAATAGATATGTTGCAATTTAGTATAAGGAATAATACTGTCACTTATTCATTGGAAGGTAAGAGTCTAAATAAGCTAGAGATGCAAAGGGATGTAAGGCTACAGATTCACAAATCATTATAAGTGGCCATACAGGTTGACAAATCCATAAAAATGCAATTGAGGCACTAAGGTTCATTACTGGAGGAATAGAATTCAAATAGAGAAAATATTTGTTAAATGTCCCACTGAATCAAGTGGCCTGTTTCTGTTCTGTCAATTCAACGTAATTCCATACACTACCTTTGAATGACCTGGCTCCAATTTTAAGTTTACGCCCTCTTGTTCTGAATGGCTTAAATATTCCTTGTTCTGAATTCACCCACCAAAGGAAATAGTTTCTTTTTCTATTTGCCTTCTTTTAATCGTTCAAATATCTTAACTCCATAATCTTTTATATTCAAGAAAATACAAGATTGTTTATGTAACTTTACCTCATTTTTAAACTTTTAGCCTGGTATTATTCTGGTGTATCTGTCCTGCACCCATTCTAAGGTCAATATATATTTTCTCAGATACACTACCCAAAACTGGATGCTGTACCCCAGATGCAGTCTGAACAGAGCTCCATACAATTTTAGCATAGCTTCCTCTCCCCTCTGTTGCTGCCCCCTTGAAATAAAGGTGAACATTCCATGGGCCTTTTATTTTTTTTCCGCGCCAGTCCATAGGCTTTTTAGGCTGGCTCTTTTCCCTCTTCCTTAGCTGAGGGCTCTGAAGCCAAGCAACATAAAATGGACATCAAGCCTTGGAAGTTTGCTATCGGTACAGCTTAGTTCTGCACTGACTGCATTCACTCATTAGGCTAAGCAAGAGCTGAATGCTCCTTGTCGTTCTGACAGATTGAATGCAATTGTTATTAGTTATGGCCCACTCAGGGTTGGCAGTGGTTAAAAAAAACAGTAATTTGCTATCAGATAAAAATAGGAAAAGTCAAGGGATGGGGTGAATATTACCTCACGATAAAGTGAACAATATTAAAGGCTGCAATTGGCAATTTCAAAAAGGCAATTTTGTCAATAGTAATTGGGAAGATAATTTTCTGTCTGAATTGTGTGATTAGCAATTTGCATTCAATATCCGTAACATATTAAATTTCATTTTAACTTCATTTGGTTTGCTGTGTCTGGCCATTTTTTTTATGGATTTATCATGTTCCTGCAGGCAGAATTCCAACATGATCAAGTTCATGTTGCAGCCGGGGTGCTGAATTTACACACTAGAGACAGGAAAGAAGAATGGGGACTGGTTTTGGGGTCATCAGGGGAAAAAGTCACTCGTTGGATTTTTGACCGGGGCATCACCTTAATTGGCATGGAGATGGGTTTCCCATTCGATTAAGGACATAGAAACATAGACATAGAAACATAGAAACTAGAAGTAGGAGTAGGCCATTCCGCCCTTCGAGCCTGCTCCGCCGTTCATTATGATCTTGGCTGATCATCCAACTCAATAGCCTGCTCCCGCTTTCTCCCCATATCCTTTGATTCCTTTCGCCCCAAGAGCTATATCTAACCCCTTCTTGAAAGCACACAATGTTTTGGTCTCAACTACTTTCTGTGGTAACGGATTCCACAGGACGACAGGCAATCTCTAAATCCTGGAGGGCCAATCAGAAGCTTTCCAGGTTTGGAGGAGCAGCTGGCTGCATTAAAGGGTAAGTAACTGAGAGGACGCTTCAACGTGAAGGTGCCCTGTTTCCAACCTTTTAAAAAAATCAAATGAAAAATAGAAAACATAACCATGACACCACTATGGGATTGGGGCAAAATCTTCCACAGGGTGGACTTTGGCTGTACCCACAAACCAGACTGGCATGGAGGGCCTGTAGGCTTGCCTGAAGCACTGCCCCCTCCTCCCACCCTACCCCCCACCCCAGTCTTTGGCTGGGTTCCAGCATCCAGGCCGTTGTACTAACCTCCCATTGCAGGGAATTTGGAGGTATCATCATCAAGTCTCCTAACAAATTTAATTGGTTGCCTGACTCATGGGGGCACACAACCTTGCTGAACATTGAACCTACCTCCCAGAAAATGAGGCAGAATGTTGTCTGGAAACCAGCACGCTGGCCAATGCTGGGATTTTCAAGCCCTGTCAGCCTTCGCTTCTGATCTCGTTGGGGGTTGAGATGCCCTTGACAATCCTGCCCAAGGTTATTAACAACTTCAATACTATTACACAGAATTACATGGAAAGTGCGGCACAGAAACAGACCATTTGCTCAAATGGTCCATGCCAATGTTTATGCTCCACTCTAAGAGCCTGCCCACTGTCCTTTATGGGGAGGTGAGCCCACCCTCACTTGTTGGCCAATTGAGAGAAAATCACTGTTGGATGAATTTTCTACCCCACAATTCGGGCTCCTTGACCCCATTTGATCCTGAAGTTGGAAATCTGAAGCCTCCTCCTACCTTTCTTCATCTAACCCTATCAGCCCAACCTTCTATTCCATTGTCCCTTATGCAGCTACCTAGATTGCCCTAAAATGTATCTAAACTATTCACCTCAGTTGCTCCTTGTGATACAGAGTTCCACATTCTAACCACTCTTGCTTCTGCTGAATGTTTCCTATTTTCTCACGGTGCATAGAACAGGTTCTTCAACTAATACATGCTTAATTGCAATTAAATTACTCCTTAAGATAGGGGTTTCAAGATATTGATGACTTGGTATCAGCGCTAAGTTACAGGACTATCAAAATGAAGCTTTGAGTTGGCTAATGCCTGAATAATAGGCATCTTTCTCTCAGAAAGTTTTCAAGATCTGTTGGTGTAAACTTTCTCTCAATCTGGGGATATGTCTAGTAATTTTTCTATATTAAATTTTGCCAGTTCACCCTTTGATGTACTGGCAGATAATCTGAGGTCAATAACCGTGATAACTTTGGTCTTGTTTTCTTTAAAAACCTACTCTTGCCAGAATCTACTGATAACTTTTCAGATTCTGCAGATTAAGGTAACATTGGGCAGAATTTTCCCATCCTGCCCATGGCAGGGTTCATGGTGGGCGGGAGCGGACAATCCAGTGGCAGCCAAAAAGTCGCAAATCTGCCATCATAAAAACAGATTGTAATTCTTGCGATGGTGTGTTCATGGCGGGTCGGTTACCCCGTCAACTAGTGGTGCGAACACTATTTGCATTCATTAACATGTCTTTAATGTTCATTAAAAAAGCTGCTCGCCAGAATCTTGTCAGGCTTTCTAAACTTGCGTCACGCCAGTGTTGGCCTCAAATCCATTTGAAAAGGGGTGGCATGCACAAGTCGGACCTCAGTACACTTGTAACTTTGAGGTAAGTGGAACATACATAACCTACCTGTCATAGCACTGAGCTGGTCTTGTTGTGATGAATGCCGCTCTGCTGGGGGTGTAGGGTTGGTCTGCTCCTGCCCTTTACCTACATTGTCCCAAGGAACACCACTGTGCTGTGGTATTAATGCAGGCCTCTACTTTAAAAAACTAGCATTTCAACCAGGGGTGGGCTGTGAGGTAAGGGTGGGGTTGATGAACACGATTGGGGGCAATAGGGAGGGAAGGCTGTGGAGTGGCAGTGAGGGGTAAGGGTGTACATGAGGGGGAGACTTTCTGGGATCACCTTCTGAGATCAGAAGCGAAGGCTGACCGGGCTTGAAAATCCCAGCATTGGCCAGCGTGCTGGTTTCCAGACAACATTCTGCCTCCTTTTCTGGGAGGTAGGTTCAATGTTCAGCAAGGTTGTATGCCCCCATGAGGCAGGAGTGAGCAAGAGCCTGTTTAGAAAGACAGGAGGAAGACTTTTTTTTTTTGCAAAAATATACTTTATTCATAAATCTTCAACAACATTACAAACCATTTCAAAATCACCATTACAAAAACACAATCAGGTTCAACTTTAACAACATGAATCACAAGGTGTATCAGTACAAACAATGAATATTACAATCATTGGCAGACATTCATTGTGAGCTGTACAGCCCGAGGGGCTCTTTACAGTTCCCAGCCCCTTGGTGCACTGTGGCAGAAAGGTCTTAGGCAGCAGCCTTTCCCCATTGCGCCTTTGCGGCAGCTGCCCCAAGCTTTAGTGCGTCCCTCAGCATGTAGTCCTGGACCTTGGAATGTGCCAGTCTGCAACACTCGGTCGGGGACAACTCTGCGCTGGAAGACCAACAAGTTACGGGCAGACCAAAGAGCGTCTTTCACCGAGCTGATGATCCTCCAGCTGCAGTTGATGTTTGTCTTGGTTTGTGTCCCTGGGAATAGCTCGTAGAGCACAGAGTCCTGTGTCACAGAACTGCTCGGGACGAACCTCAACAGAAACCACTGCACCTCTCTCCAGACCTTCTTTGCAAAGGCACAATCTACAATGAGGTGAACAACGGTCTCTTCCCCACCACAGCCACCTCGAGGGCAACATGCCGAGGGGGTGAGACTCCTGGCGTATAGGAAGGATCTGACAGGAAGGGCTTTTCTCACCACCAGCCAAGCTACGTCTTGGAGCTTGTTGGAATGTTCTGGCGATGAGGCATTCTGCCAAATGACTTTGACAGTCTGCTCGGGGAACCATTCCACAGAGTCCACCCTTTCCTTTTTCCTTAGGACCTCTAAGACGTTACGTGCCGACCACTGCCTGATGGACTTGTGGTCAAAGGTGTTTCTCTGCATAAATTTTTCCACGAGGCACAGGTGGTACGGCACGGTCCAACTACTTGGAGCGTTCCGCGGCACCATGACTAGACCCATCCTTCGCAACACTGGGCACAGGTAGAACGTCAGCACGTAGTGACACTTGGTGTTTGCATACTGAGGGTCTACGCACTGCTTGATGCAGCCACACACAAAGGTGGCCATCAGTATGAGGGCAATGTTGGGCACATTTTTCCCCCTTTATCTAGAGGCTTGTACATTGTGTCCCTACGGACACGATCCATTTTCAACCTCCAGATAAAGCGGAAAATGGCACAGGTGATCGCCACCACGCAGGAGTGTGGAATGAGCCAGACCTGCGCCACGTACAGCAACAGTGAGAGTGCCTCACACCTGATGACCAGGTTCTTACCCGCAATGGAGAGGGAGCGTCGCTCCCACATGCCCAGTTTCCTTTTCACCATAGACACTCGCTCCTTCCAGTTTCTAACGCGTGCCCTGGTCCCTCTGAACCATATCCCCAGCACCTTCAGGCCGTCAGCCCTGACAGTGAAGGGGACAAAGGATCGGTCAGCCCAGTTCCCAAAGAATATAGCCTCGCTCTTCCCATGATTTACCTTGGCTCCCGAGGCCAGTTTGAACTGGTTGCAGATGTGGATCAGTCTGCGCACCGACAGCGGATCTGAGCAGAAGACGGCGACATCGTCCATGTACAGGGAGGCTTTGATCTGAGTGTCTCCACTGTCTGGGATCGTCACTCCTCTTATGCCCGGATCCTTCCTGATGGACTCAGCAAAGGGTTCTATGCAACACACGAAAAGAACAGGTGAGAGAGGACAGCCCTGCCTGACTCCAGATTTAATCGGAAAGCTATCTGATTCCCACCCATTGGTTGAGAATGCGTTACAGATGTTAGTGTAGAGCAGTTGGATCCAATTGTGAATTCCCTCCCCAAACCCCATTTTGGAGAGCACATTCACCATGTAGGTGTGCGATATTCTGTCAAAGGCCTTCTCCTGGTCCTCCTGCCCAAAGACAGGAGGAAGACCTTCTTGCAATGAAAGCCACTTAAAGACAATGGCTTCATTAGCACTGTTTAAGGGCTACTCAGAACTCAGTGGCTCCACATCACAGTTGCTGTATCTCAAGGGTAACACATAGTAATGTAGAATAGTGAAGGAGGCACAGCTGCATCATATGTGGCATTCCATCAATGAAGGCCTGTCATGCTTTCACGAGATTTGACACTTCTAACAGGCCAAAAGGCATCATTTCATTGTCCATGAGCAACTGATTGGTCATAATATGTAACATCAGGGATTGGAGCACAGAGCTAGATTGGGTCTCTCATCTCACTGAAACTTTAGCATCCCACACAGGACTGAAGCTGTTACATTTCTGCGATGCCATCTTGGTCACCTCAATGTGTGCACTAGTGTCTCGGGGACAAGGCAGTGTCAACCACCATGCAAGTAGGGCAGGATAAGCTATGGACCCTTACAGTCTCCAAACGTGTCATCTTCTGAGCTTCAGTTTCTAGAATCATTCATGTCTTCAATGTTTCCTTTCAGAGAGGAGGCAAAAGCACATATGGATCTAGGCCTCAATGCTGCCTTTGTCAGAGTCCTAATGCAATGGAGGAGGAGGAGAGGGAGGCAGCTCTGCGCACAGATCCTGCTGGAGGGATTTGGTAAAGTGGAGCCAGAACATGAACAGAACGGTCAAGAGGAGAGACCTAGCTAACCGGGGTGACTTGCCAGACCTGGCGTTTATCGTAAAAAAGTCTCCTATTTACAAATGAGTGAAAGGCAATGCCATGCAAGTCTACATTTGTCCCAAGCTCTAGTACATCACATATGCCACATTCTTTGTGAAGACCTGACGCCATGTCGAGTTGGAGGATATCCCCTGCCAGTGGCTTTGAAGGTGACCACGGCACTCAATTTCTTGGCCTCTGGTTCTTCCCAAGGATCAAAAGGTGACCTATGTGTCATCTCTCAGTCTGCAACACATCGATGCATAAAGGAGGTCACAGATGCCCTTTACAGGAAGGCTCATCATTATGTTAGGTTTGCACTGGATGAAGATAGCCGGGCTGCAAGATTCACTGGCTTCACCGCCAACCTCAGGCTTCCCTAGAGTGCAGGATGCAATAGACTGCACCCATGTGGCTATATGGGCCCCATGGCAGCAGGCCCTAATGTTTATAAACCGCAAGGATTATCATTCCATCACTGGAAGCACATGCTGCACATTTGTGCATGGTATGCAGGGAGTTGCCATGACTCCTAATCTCAGCCCCAGGTGCCTGAGGTTTTCAGGGTTTATTATGTCTGCTAGGATGGCTGCTTGGGAGTAAGGGGTACCCATTGAAACATTGGCTGATGACACTGGTGCATCACCTTCAGAGTCATTCCGAGGACAGGTACAAGGCTGCTCACAGCTCCACATGCTCCGTTATAGAGTAGACCATAGGGATTCTGAAGATGTGCTTCAGATGCTTGGACCGCTCAGGTGGCTCACTGCAATACACTCCTGACTGGGTTTCCCGCATCATCGCAGTGTGTTGAGCCAAGTGGCGGGCGGTCAGTTAACTGTGCTTAAAGTCCAATTAAGTCAGAAAACATTTGGAATTTTTCAGTCAGCCTCTGGGCCCCCCTCCACGGTGATACCCTGAAGATAAGGGTATTTTTTATCTGAAAGTTTAAAAGGTTGGAGAGAGGCTGACTCCATTTTGAGGCATCCTACCTCTTACTTATCTGAAAAAGCAGGTTGCTGCTCCTATTGTGCTGGTGGGCCTCCTATTGGCTCTCTAGCTTCGAGAGCCAGTCTGCTGTCCTCAATGGGATAGTGATTCCACCCTCTGGCTGCTAATTGGCCAATTCAGGAATATTGCTGTCAGATAACAGTTTCCTCCAAAATTTGGAACTCTGAGCCCCATTTGACCTTGGTGTTGGGATTCCAAAGGCTGCTGGAAAAATCCTTCCCATGCTGGGCACTAAGTGCGGCAGCAAACAGAAAAAAGGACTTTTTACGCACCAGCCACAATGGCAGCTTTTCACACTGTATCGTCCCAATCCCACCTCATTAATCACTCACCATCACCTCAGGCCTTCATTAAACCGGGCGCCATATTTAAAAGCCATCCCTGCACAGAGCTAGCACCCTTCAAGGCACAGGAAGCTGCTGCGAAATGATGGCAGCCAACGGGAGGAAACATGCTGCCCCAGATTTAGTGAGGCCTCCCTCAAGCACCTACTGGATATCATAAAGTCCTCTACTCCTGCTCTGGCTGAAGGCTAGCAAGCAAGGTCACTAATCCAGCATGGGAAGCAGTGGCAGCGGTGGTCAGCACCAATACCCCTCAAAGGAGGACTGCCACCCAGTTCAGGAAGAGGATGAATGCTCTCATCTGATCCACTAGGGTAAGTCACTTTTCTCATTGTCCTCAAATCACACACTCACAAACCCATCACACATCCACAGGGATCTCACACCTCAAGGGACAACAGCGTTAACTCTCACACACTCCCTCACATCCCCATCAGGCTCATATCCTCTGGAGCTCGCATCCTCATCCTGTCCATGGCTCCACTCACCACACAAACATTCCACTCAGTGCCATGTGTCATGATCACTCTGTTCATCTGTTTTCATGCATGAGAAGCTGGCTTACAATAGCAGGGAGAGATCCCAGACTGGGGAGGTGGAGTGGCCCACTTTAGGCCCCTCACTCACTTTGAGCAGCGTACCATTGCACTGACTGGTGAGGACATGGACCATGCCTGTGGCGATGGTGAGGTCAGCGACGAACACCCTCATAAGGATCCTGCACCACATCAAATCTCTCTCAGCGCAACGGTAAGTTCTCTCTCTCCTGCTTTTGACTCTGCAGCCATGCACTAATTATCTCTACGTTGGTTCACAAGGAGCTCTGCGAAGTGACCGACACCCTTAGCCAGCCAGTCCCTCAGCTCCATCCACGTCCTCACCTCCAGCCAAGAGGACTCCTCCTCCATTGAAGAGCTGGAAATAAGCACCCTGGAAGACCCATTACAGCGCTTACCCACACCCTGCACCAGCGCAGAGACACACACCTCGGTGGGACCTAGACCTAGTGCGAGCTCGAGTTCACAATCTGGTGGTCACTGCACAGGCACATGTCCGCAGCAGGAGGAGGCAGGTTTGTGCGAGTTCCCCGGCACTCGGAGGACTGCTGGGGAAGAGGCATCTGTGAGGTCCGAGTCAGATGACAAGCCTCAGGATTTGGCCTTCCCACTCCTCATGGAGAATCAGCAAAAGGTGGGGGAAGATCAGGCAGAGCTATTGCAAGCCCTCAACAGAGTCCACATGAGTCGGAGGACTGTGTCTGCCTGCTTTCTGATGAAGTGGTGCCCACATGTGCGTGTATGGAGGTCTCCATGGCAAGGATGGTGGATGCCATGGAGACCCTGGTCCAGCAGAATGTGGCAAGGCACACAGACCTGCACTCCATTGCAGTAACCATGGGTGAGTTCCTGCAGTGGTGACACAAAAGAGAAACCAGGCACCTCAACATCCTTCCAGGTTCTCCTTCCCCTCAAAGAGTCAGGCAGGGGCCTCTGGCATGTGAAAAGAGGTGGAGCGGCAGTCGGACATCCTTGGATCATCCACTCAGGAATCTCAGAGGCTATCCGCTCCTTTCAAGTCCCCTTTGCCTGTGACACCATCAACGTCGTCCCCTGTCCCCGCAGAGGAAGCAGCTGGCCCACAGGAGGACAGCCAAAGCAAGCTGGGACCCTCAAGGCCTCGGCTCTCCAGAGGACCCATGCCAAAGTCATCAGAGGCAACAAGGCCAACCATTGCACAGGCTGTCTCCACCCCTGCTGCGATTGTCAGGGCAGCAACTAAAAGTGTTAGGCCTAGAAAAGTTAAGAGTTTCTGATCACAAGTAGTTGCAAAGGTGAACACATTTTGACACTTTATAATCTAAAAATATATTCACATTCACTGAATAATATGTAATAGTGTCTTTCAGCTTCATTTACAGGCTTTGCATGTCCTCCCCCTGCATTGCCCGCCTCACTAGCAGTTTAGCTGCATGCAGTTGGCCCATGAGTGACTCTGGAGGAAGAAGTGTGTGTGCGGCAGTGCCTTTTGGAGCCTCGTGCAAGCACTCTCCCACATACACGGATCCTTCCTCCATCACTCTCATCTCAGTGTCCTGGACATTTTCCGTGCTGCCTGCTGGGGTCCTCCTTCAGTCGTCTATCTGAGCTGACCTGCATTTCCACCCACCCACTGACCACACTCCCATGCAACACTTGTCCTGCCCAACACGAGGCTCCTTTCACTTTTGATTTTAGAAACATGGGACTGACAAAGTTTGTCTTTAGCTCTCTCACCCTTTTCTGCTCCCCCAGTCACCCATGTCCTTTTCCCCATCACTGTCAGCCCACCAGCATCACCTTCACCTCCTCAGCATCACCTACCAGCCAGAACCCTTTTCCTTCCGGGGCGTACAGATGAAGATGTACTTTCCCTACCTTCCCAAGAATCCCACCCCCATCCACATTGACCTCCCCGACCTCCTCCTTCCCATCAACCCCCTTCTCCCTCTCCCGCCTCCTGGTTTCCATGTCTGCTTCCAAGTCTCCACCAATCGCCCTTGCCATCCCTTCTACAACTACTGTCGCACTCTTACGCTCCCACCCCAACATCTCACCCTGCCTTTTCTCATTCTCACCATTCCCTCCACCACGTCCCCCCTCATCTCGCTACCCAGAAGGCAGTCATCGACTCCACAGACACCTCCCTTGCACGTTCACCTGGATACCCACCCCCCAACCTTATTCCTTCCTCCATCCTTACTACTTCCTCCTCCCCAGATTCCTTCTTCCCCCTAGAATCCTTCCCCCCTCAAATTCCATCCTCCTTCCAGGCACCTTCCTCCCACTGGACTCCTTCCCCCCTACAAATTTCTTCCTCTCCCGAAGTCCTGCCCCCTCCTAACTCCTTGCTCCACCATAAGTCTTTCTCCCTCCGGACTCCTCCCCCCTCTGAAATCCTTCACTTATACCCACCTCCCCAGTTGCTGTATTCTCCCCCATTACACCTTACCACTCACGTATTCCCTCCCTCCAGCAACCTCACTCCCTGACACGATCATTCCCCACCTCCCAATTTCACCACCTCTGACAGCATCACACCTCTCATCCCTAACTAACCCCCCCCATGTCATTGTTCCCCCCTCCCAACCTCACCCCACCCCCTCACCTTCCTCTCCCCATCAAACCTACACCTTCCTCTCCACCCCCTCAACAATCAAGCATAGCAGACCACGACAGTGATGTCCCGAAGCAGATCTTGAACGGTGACTCACCACTTTCGCAGGGTAGGACCCTGGGAAGTACCGAGGATCAGAGGGACCTTAGTGTGCATGTCCACCGGTCCCTTAAGGTAGTGGTATAGTAGATAAAGTGGTTAAGAAGGCATATGGGATATATGCCTTTATTAGTCGAGGCATAGAATATAAGAGCAGGAGGTTATGCTGGAACTGTATAAAACGCTGGTTAGACCATAGCTAGATTATTGCGCACAGTTCTGGAATCTGCATTATAGGAAGCATGTGATTGCACTAGAGAGAGTGTAGAGGAGATTTACCAAGATGTTGCCTGGGCTGGAGAGTTTGTTATGAGTAGAGATTGGATAGACTGCGGTTATTTTCCCTGGAGCAGAGGAGATTGAGGGTGGACATGATTGAGGTGTATAAAATTATGAGGGGCATAGATAGGGTAGACAGGAAGGAACTTTTCCCCTTGGTGGAGGGATCAATAACCAGGACACATAGATTTAAGGTAAGGGGCAGGAGGTTTAGAGGGGATGTGAGGAAGAATTTTTTCACCCAGAGGGTGGTGGGAATCTGGAACTCACTGCCTGAAAGGGTGGTAGAGGCAGAAACCCTCATAACATTTAAGAAATATTTGGATGTGCATTTGCGATGCCATGGCATACAAAGCAATGGGCTTAGTGCTGGAAAATGGGATTAGAATAGTTAGGCACTTGTTTGACTGGTGCAGACTCGATGGGCTGAAGGGCCTTTTTCTGTGCTGTAACCCTCTATGACTTCCGTGAGATGCTTCGCTGCAGAGCCATGTCCATAAGAATCCACCCAGCATGTGATGCCTGTTCCTCCAGGGCCTGGTTGCTGTAGGGCTCCAGCATCTGCTGCTCTGCTTCCTGTCTGTGATGTGAGTAAGGCTCTGACGGTAAGTCCCAGCTTCTACAAGTCACAAATGTCAAGACGTGTCTGCACCAACGTGTTTTCCTGCCAATGTCAGTATTAAATTTGACACTGGGGATGATTCCACCGAGCAGGGCTTATAATGACTGCAGATGTATGAAAATGTAGTTCCTGCCGTCAGCAGCGGGAATGGCAGACCACCATTGACGGGCGGAGCAGACGATTGCAAACTGGTTTCATGGTGGCACAAAACCAATTTTTGGCCTTCCTGCCATGACGTCCAATGCCAACGGGCATGGAAAATTCCAACTGTTGTCTCTTCATGTTCTTCCTCTCAAAATGCATCACCTCAACTTTCTCCGCATTGAACTTCATCTATCTGCCCACTCCATCATCTTGTCTATGACCTTTTGAAGTTCACAGTTTACAATGCTTCCAAGTTTTGTATCATCCGCAAACTTTGAAATTGTCCCCTGCATACCAAGATCTAGATCATTAATATATATCAGGAAAAGTAAGGGTCCCAATACTGATGCCTGGGGAACTCCACTACAAACCTTCCTCCAGCTCGAAAAATATAAATTGAACATTACTCTCTGTTTCCTATTAGACCATAAGACCATAAGACATAGGAGCAGAAATTAGGCCATTCAGTACATCAAGTCTGCTCTGCCATTCAATCATGGTTGATAAGTTTCTCAACCCCATTCTCCCGCCTTCTCCCTGTAACCTTTGATCCCCTTACTAATCAAGAACCTATTACTCAGTCAATTTATATCCACATTGCTACTGTTCCTTTTGTTCCATGAGCTATAAATTTTCTCACAAGTCTGTTGCGTGGCACTGTACTGAGTGCTTTTTGAAAGTCCATGTACACCACATCAACAGCATTACCCCCATCAACCCTCTCTGTTACCTCTTCAAAAAAGTCCGGCAGATTAGTTAAACACGATTTCCCCTTTAGAAATCACATTTAAATTTTAAAAAATCACAAGACAAATGTTATTGGAGTGCAGATAGAACCAGACAAGCAAGGAGTTCTTATACTAGCAGTTCCCATTCCAAGCGATGTAAGATTACTTCCTCTGGTGAGGGGTCTTGCATCACTGCCTACCAAAGTGTTACTGCAACTTCAGTGAAATTGTGAAGCTGTTACACAAAGATACTAAAGCTGCAGTATGAAGGAACCTTTAACCAGAGATATCCACCTGGAATCAAATGCAGTGACTTGGGGCTACTGCTTGGTTATGTTAGTTATTTTAATGTAATCTGGCTGAAGTTAGTAGAAAAGATTACGGAGTTTTAAATGCAAATTAAATCCAGTGCAAATTAAGTTTCCATGATCTTTAACTCTAGTTTTAAAAACATTGCAAGAGAAGCAGGAGCCACCCACAAAACTGATCATACCGTCATGGGGAATTCATCACCACTGGGAGATTAATCCGCTAACAGAATTTGTTTGCAAGGCTTCAAGGAGGCTCTAAAAAAATAAAGTGCTCTTTTTTTGAATGTAAGGACACTAATATGTATGTTTTAAAAGATTTTGACTATCTTTTTAAATTTATGAAGAAACTGGCTACTGTACTTAAATAACCATTACTCAATACCATCCCTTTGCCTTCCATTACATCTTTGTAATTTAATTTCTCCCACCCTCCGTATACCCCAGACCTCTTCAGCTTCTCTCCCCCTACCACCCCTATTAAAGGCATAAAATCCATCACCTTTCTGCCTTCCTTCAGTCATGAAGAAGAACCACCTTCAACTCGAAACATTAACTCTGTTTCTCTCTTCACAGATGTTGCCAGACCTGCTGAGTATTACTGTCTATTTTTATTTCAGATTTCCAGCAACTGCAGCATTTTGCTTTTGTTCATCTCAAAAATAGTTTTGTATTTTTAAATATCATTTTCAATAATTTAATATTAAAGTAGGAAATATTGGAAATACTCTCCAGGTCAGACAGCATCTGTGGAGAGAGAAAACAAAGTTAATGTTTCAGGTTGATGGCTTTTTGTCCAAACTCAACCATTGAAAATGACTCATGGGTGCTGGAATGGACAATACGATTTAAAATGTGTATTCACTCACACTTCCAGAACTGCATTATCCAATTCAGGGTTGCAGTGAGTCAGAACCTATCTTAACTGGCAATGGGCACTAGTCAAGGTACACCCAGGGCAGGACGCCAGTCCATCACAAGGCATACATTCACACTGTCACTAAGGAATAACCTACCATAGCCAAACCACTTAACCAGCACATCTTTCAAACAGAGAGGAAACTGGAGCACCTGGCAGAAACCCACACAAACACAGGGACAGTGTGCAAACTCCACAAAGACAGACACCCAAGGTCAGAATTGAACTCAGGTCCCTGGAGCTGTGATGCAGCAGCATCAACCACTGCGCCACCCTAAAATCTGTATATTTTGTGATAAAACCATTTTCAGCTATAGTATTCAAGCTGCACTTAATTACCATTCTAAAAAATGTCAAAGAATATTTTTGAGTCAAATTCTTATTTTAAAAAAATACATTTTGAAGCACTGCCTGATTGTACTGGCTCTTGGTAAATTTTGCATTTGGCGGTATGCAAATGAATTTGAATAGAAACCTGAGAAAAGAAAAACATTGTTCAAAATTAGGGTGATTTTGGTGTAATTTGCGTCTGCATTGCTGATCATGTCCAAAGTGGAAGCTCTACCTCAGTGAGTGGGCCACGTGTGATTACACAGTAAAAATGTTCAAAAAATGCAATGTAATATATGGTCAAGAAAAAGGTGAGAATCCCACTCCCTAACATACCTAATAAATTAGAGCCTTTAATAAGCTGCTATTTTCTGCATAATATTGAACAGCATTGATTCTCTCTCTCCAGAAAGGCAATTTCTAAACAGGCAACAATTCTAAACAGTCCCTGGAAACATCAGGGTCACTTGGTTCAGGCTTCCATGTTGACTTTCCTAAGTTGACAGGATGGCATCTTGTGTACCCCCTTATCTACGCAAGTGTTTAGAAAGGGTCAGGAAATGACCCTCAGCATGACATAAACTAAAAAGCTGACCTCAAATAGGGTGACGAACAGTGAGGGAGGTAACCACCCTGACATTTTGGATACCTGTCCTGCATCCATTGGTCAGAAGGGTTTGCGGAGGTGATTGGCAGAGGATAAGCTACCTGCGCTCAAGGAAAGGTAATATTTACAAGTGCTAGGGACAGGGGGCAGTCATTGTGAGGTGGCAGTGCTCGTCAGGCAGCCGCCTTCTTCAGATGGAAGGTGGACCAGAGGTAGAGGAGGAGGAAGGCCGAGGGAAGAGTTCCCTAACACTTTGACTAGAGAGCAGAATAATGCTACCAAAAGCTACTGAGATCAACACACTCTGTGTCAGTTATCCATTCATCCTTTGGGATCGCTAAACCACTCTCAACTATCAAAGGTTATGTACTTTTTCTGTCTAATTAATTAATGCATCATATCCAAACTGTTGCTTCTTAATAAACATAATAAACAATCTCATAATTGCTTACAATTAGTGGTCTAACCTATCTTAGGTATCTGTGGCCCCTAAATCCAAAACTCTTGCACACTCACATGACAATCGGGTCCTCCCAGATCAACCAGGAGTATTTGTGAACCTCAAGGGCATCTACTCTATCCATGTGCAACTAGCCTAAACCCACCAAGATGTTCCTGCAGGCATGTGGAGGTGGGGGAGCTGCCATAGTGCTTTCATCCTGTGACAATCCAAGTTCCTTGACTTCTCCTGACTCGGAAGCAAACTTAATGGGTGGTTGCTAGGAGACAAGGATGCCCACTTCAAACTTGGCTGATGGCACTCATCCCGAACAATGAAACCCACCAGTGGTATATTAATTGCCATTTGATCACCAAGTGTGTGATTGAGAAAGTTATCGACATACTGAAAATGCGCTTCAGGTGCTTGGATGTATCTGGAGACATCTCTTAGTACGCACCAGCCACTGCGTTTCCTACTCAATGGGAGTATAGCAATCTTCTTAGCCCCATTTCCAATATTTTAATAACTAATAAATGAAAGTGTTCAAAGAAAATGCCCTCTATGATTTTTCTCCAGTATTGCTTGCAGTGTCCAGAAGCAATCACCTGGAAACTCTAATCCTAGGCCTGGCCTATATGTGGCAATCCCACACCTATGTAGCTGACCCTTAACATAAGAAATAGGAGCAGGGTTTGAAATATGGCCTTTCGAGCCTGCTCTGCCATTCAACATGATCATGGCTGATCTTCTACACAAACTCTACTTTCCCAATCTATCCTCAGGTATCTTGATTCCCAAAAATCTATTGACCTCAGTCTGGAATATATATGCATTGCTGATCATCTGAAGTCCACTGGGGTAAAAATGGAAAGATTCACTACCCTATGAGTGCAGAAATTTCTTCTCACATTCTTACTTGGTCAATCCTTCATCCTGAGAGGATGGCCCTCGTTCTAGACTCTCCAGCTAGGGTTAAGTACCCTCAGCATTTACTCTAAGAAGTTTATATGTGTCAATGGGATCACCTTACATTCTTCTAAACTCCAGAGAATATAAGCCCATTCTATTCGATGTGTTCGCAGAGGACAGCCGTCTCATCCCAGGAATCAATCCAGTGAGCCTTTGTCTCTAAGGTTTGAATATCCTTCCTTAGGCAAATGATACCAAAATCACTGTACTCCAGGTGTAGTCTCACTAAAGTCCTGGGGAATTGTAGCAAGACTTCTTTATTTTTATACTTCAACTCCTTTGCAGTAAGGTACGCATATCACTTCCCTTAACTGTTTGTTGCACCTGCCTGTTAACTTTCTGTGGTTCATGCACAAGGATATCCATATACCTTGGAACATCAACATTTCTAAAAAACATTCTGCATTCCATTCTTCTGAGTAAAATAGATAATTTAAAACTTCCCCACTTTATATCACATGTCCTACCTTTGAGCCTCATCACCTAATGGGTCTATGTGCCTCATTAGATCTACCTCCCAGCAACCTTTCCCACATAGCTTTGTATCATCAGCAAACTTGGATATATTACACTCAGTCCCCTCATCAAAGTCATTGACTGCCATCTCTTGAGGCTATGCAAGTCACTCAGTTGTGGAGGGCGACAATAAACACCAACAACTGTGCCAGCAATGCAAAGAATAAACAAGAAAGAAGCTTTAAATACAACAGGCCCATTCAGTAATTTACAAAATTCTACCACCAGCCCATTTCTAATTTTTCAAGTGCATTTATCTCAATCCAACCTGTCTGTCATAATTACCGCTGGTGAAAATTCTGTGGAGAAGAAGTGGGCAAGGAGACCTGTTGCATCTAGAGTGAGAGGAGGCTTTTGTGTAGTATAAACCTGGGCATGAACCAGTTGGGCCAAGTGGCCTGTGGTTTAGATGTAATTTATTTGTTTGATTTTTTTTAATGTGTTGTTAATCATTAACTAAGCTAATTTAATTGAGGTTTGATTACTGGGACTGTTGGCTATTAAACCAAACAACAACAGCTTCCATGTATATAGTGCTTTAAATGTAGCAAAACATCTCAAGGTGCTTCAGAGGTTCTTTATCAAATAAAATTTCACACTGAGCCACAAAAGTAGATAATAGGACAGGTGAAGAGGCAGCTTTTAAGGAGCAGCTTAAGTGAGAGGGAGGTAGAGGGATGGAGCAGTTTAGGAAGGGAATTTCAGGGTTTAGCTGCCCCAAGGCAGTTGACACATGGACACCAATCATGGAGCAATGAAAACCAGAGATGAACAAGAGGGCATAAATTGAGATTCTCAATGAACTCTTCAATTATGGTTCAACAAAGCAGTATACAATGAAAACTGGTAATATTCATGGTATGATCGCTGTCAACATTCCCTCTTTTCAGAGGAAAGAAAAAACACATCTATTGAGAATCTTGTCACATTTCCCATAAAAAGACTTCACATACAATGATTTATGTGCTGGGCAGTCACTGCTGTGTGAGTAGATATGTCAGACACTTTGCACATTGCAAGATCCCCTCAAACAGCAATGAGGTGATGTGATTCATTTGTTTTTGTTGATGTTGTTTGAGGGATGGATTCTGGACAAAACCAATAGTGGCTGTGAGATCCTTAACTTTCAGATAAACCGGCAAACAGCACCTGAAGGTCCTCTGACACAAATAATATTAGCTTTCTTTAAATTTAATTTATTAGCTGTCCCTTCCAGTTTGGTTGCAATGCACAAGTGGGGAGGGGGGTGGGGGGTGGTGCAGTGCGGGACTGGGTGCGGGAGTGGGGTGTGTGTGAGAAGTGGGGAGGGGGTGGATTTTCTGCAAAGATTTCCTTATCTGACTGCTGTTCTTTCAAAGGTCTGAGGAAACAGCAGGGAATGGAGTAAACATCATTTATATAATTTTCCTGTGACTCATTGATTCTCTGTGTGAATTTGCAATGGTCAAGTTGGAGAAGCGCCATGGAAGCTCACCCTCAAAGAGTTTAAAAGCTAGTTCAAATTGAATTCCATACCCCAGCCTTAATTCACATAAATGTAGTGATGCCTGGCTGTCTGTCTCCAAGGTTGCAGCCTTGAGAGAAGAACTAAGCCACATAATTCAAGCATAGACAATGGCATGTGATTGGTTTGGTTATGTGTCTAATTACCAACTCCCTAGTTAAATTGCGTTGCCGGTGTAAAGCTCTGGCAATTGTTTCAGTGGCATTTAAAGTAAGTTGAATTGTTCAAATCAAGAATCATTTTGGTGTTTTGAAGATATAGGTCTGACTATTGTAGTTCATAGAGAAAAGAATCATGATGCACATAATACATTTATCCAAAAGAAGAATAAGTTATTGTAGAGGTTTTAAATTGCAAGATCGTTTCTATTGTAAATATTTGTTATGTTACTGCTACTTATTATCCTGTTGATTTTGTGTTAAACTCTGTGACTTAATTGTCGTAAACAGAATCTGGACCAAGACTTTTAGGTGGTGGGGTTTCCCTTCCTGCCATCTGAGGAGTTGGCAATGAATGCATCTCCGCAACACTGGCTGCCCCGCAGCCATTTTAAGCTCCAATGAGCGTTAATTGACTGGAGATGGAACTTCCACCCTTCACTGGGTCAATCTGGTTGACTGGCAGCTCTCTGGTCTCAGCAGCACCAGAAGCTGCAGTGGACAGGACTGGGACTGCAAGAGTCTAAGGCCCAGGCCTGAATCTACGGGTCGGCAAGCGGGGACAGATCCCGCTTGTAGATGCATAAAATGACATCAGGTGTGCGTCATTCAGATCCTCAGTTTGGCGGACACGCACAGGAGTTGGCTGCGTGCCCGCCGAACTGTCAAAGGCCTATTAAGGCCATTTAAATTCCAATTAAGATTATTAACTGAGCTGCCTGACCAACCTTAAGGTTGGCGGGCAGGCAAAGAGCCCAGGTGGCCTCTGCATTTATCATGAAACCTCATCCGCAGGCGGGATGAGATTTCATGAAAGTTTTTAAACTTTAATAAAACTTTTAAATAAAATTCATTGACATGTCCCAGCTCAAGTGACACTGTCACATGAGGGACTTGTCTTAAAATCTCTTTTTCTTTATTAAAATTTAAAAAAATCAAAGTAATCTGCTCTGTGCCTCAGGGAGATTTCTATGCACCTTCGCGCTCATGTGCGAAAGAGCGCAGGCCTCAACTCAGCCTACTCCCCCCGCCCGCTTACAGGTGCCCGTCACACTGGGCGGGCCAATTTGGAGCACCCCCGACCTGGATCGACGATCATCTGCACGCTGGCTCCTGCCCAATCCCCCCCGACTGGGAGAAAATTCTCCCCCCGGAGTCTAGGACCAGGCAAGTGTGGGGGTCTCAGGGCTGAAAGGGAAGGTGAGCTGGAGAGAGGGTTACGATGGTGGGGATGCTGGGGTGGGGGATGGAGCAACTGCAGGGGCCAGATCTTTTGTGGCGATGCCTAAAGTTGAAAGGAGGCTGTTGACGGAGGTGCCACCCTCCTTTCCCACTCGAGGCCTCAGCAGGGTCGCTTTTTGGGCTTTCCTCCCACCATCCTGAAAATTGAGGCTTAGTGGGAAACAGCCTTCAAATGGTCATTAACTGGCCAATTAAGAATTTCAATTGGGGCAAGGGTGAGGCATCGGCCTAGGCTTTGCCTGTTCCCCCCTATAAAATTGCAGAGGGATCGGGTGGGTGGGCAGGCAGGAGCCCAGTAGCCCAGTAGGAAGGTCATACAAGGAATTTTACAGCACCCCTCACTTCCAAACCTGCCAGCGGGAGAACATAACATTTTGCTCCAGATGCTACCTTTCACAACAGCGCTTCTGACATGTCTTCCTTTTTCCTCAACTGAGGATCCCTCCACAATGCGATTGACAGGGTCTTCAACCATGACTGACCTATTTCCCACTCTTCTGTCCTTACTCCTTCCTCTCCCTCCCAGAACCGCGATGGGCTTCCCCTTGTTCTCACTTTTTAGACCCAACAGCCCCACATTCAAAGGATCATCCTTGGCCATTTCCACCAAAAACATCTTCCCCCTCCTCTCCCCTGTCAGCATTCCAAAGGGACCGTTCTCTCTGCAACACCCTGTGTCACTCCTCTATCACCCCCCAGCTCCTCATTTCCTTTCCACAATAGCTTTCCATGCAATCACAGGAAGTGCAACGCCTGCCCTTTTAGCTCTACCTCCCTCACCGTCCAACCAAGCACTCCTTCTAGGTGAAGCAGCGATTCTTGGAATCATTGGGGTTTGGGACTCACCCAGGAGAGTAAAAATAGGGGGACTGAAAATTGAAAGTCAGAAGGGCAGAATAGAATCAAGAAAGTTAACAGCGTCATCCTTCATTTGAAATGTTAAACAAGTCCTGCAGCAGTTCCTGAGCATTCCCTCACCATTGCACTGAAGAGGCAGCATAGATTCAGTGTTCAATCCCTGGAAAGGGATTTGCATCAACATTTTACATGCACATTGATTCAGGATTATTGTAGGGTTGTCGAGTTTTACTAGTTGTAATAGAGTTGACCTGCAGACAACTCTCTAAAAGTGGCTCCCTTCCTTTTGGAAGAACCATCACTTGTGCTCCCCACAATAAGATGCCATCCTGACTAGTTATTTCATGTCTTCTGTTGACGTATGGTTTCATTTAATCAGATACGGACTGATGTGACCAACCATTTAGCATTGGTTCTTGTACTTCAGATTGGGCTGGGTCCCGACTTGTCCAGTCTCTGATCTGTTGAGCACATACCAGCAAGGAATCTAAGAAATTTAACAGGGAAACAAGTTCCAGTGGAACTGAGACGTACTCACCATTTTTTTGTAAAGGCAAATGACTAAGGGTGTCGGTGTTTGCAATTTGATTACCAGGCCTATGTATGAAAGTATATTTGTACGCTGCCAGAATTTAGGCCCATCATTGTATTCTTGCTGAGGCTATGGATGGTATAGCTTTTACCTCACTAAACAAACCTAGCAGTGGTTTGTGGTCTGAAATGATTGTAAAATGGGGGCCGTGTACGTACTGGTGAAATTTCTTGACACCAAAGATGATGGACAGGCCTTTTCCTATCTGCGAGTATCCCTTTTCTGCTTTAGTGAGTGTCCTTGATACGTAACCTGTTGACCTTTCCATGCCATCGTTCATCTAATGAGAGAGCGCTGCTCCCGCTCCATAGGGAGATGCATCACATGTCAGCACCAATTCTTTTGTCTGGTCATAATGCACTAATAGATTGGACAAGTGCAACAATTGTTTCATCTTTATGAAAGCTTCATTCTGGGGCGCCTTCCAAGACCAATGTTGGTTCTTTTTGAGTAGAGAATGCAGGGGGGCCAGCACTGTAGATAAATTGGATAAGGACCACCAATAATAGCTGACCATTCCTCGAAATGATTGGAGTTCTGAGGCATTCTCTGGTGCAGGTGCCTCACTTATGGCTCTCACTTTCTCCTCGACAAGATGGAGGCCCTGTGAATCTAACTGACCCAAATAAATTACCTCCCTTGCTTGGAATGTGCACTTTTCTTTTTTTAGATGCACTCCAGCTTGCAAGAAACGTTTTAAGACTTCTTCTAAGTTCTAAAATGCACTTTTTCAGTGAATCTTGTCACCAAAGCATAATCTAAATAGACTATAACCTGGGGCAGTGCCTGAAGTAAGCTTTCCATTGTTCTCTGAAAGATGGCACAAGCTGAGGAGACACCGAAATGTAATCGTGTATATTGGTACAACCCTTTGTGGATATTAATTGTGACAAATTCCCAGGAGGCATTATCCAATTCTAGTTGTTGATATGCATGACTTATGTCAAGCTTTGTGTACATTGCCCTTCCTGCCAGCTTTGTGTACAGGTCTTCAGTTTTTGGAATGCGGTGCCTGTCCAGTTTGGCTACTTTATTAACCGTGAGTTTATAGTCCCCACAA
The DNA here is from genome assembly GCF_017639515.1 of Carcharodon carcharias. Lineage (NCBI taxonomy): Eukaryota > Metazoa > Chordata > Chondrichthyes > Lamniformes > Lamnidae > Carcharodon > Carcharodon carcharias. The sequence continues at coordinate 129,059,650 of NC_054474.1, forward strand.
ACTCTTACACTTTGGTTGAGTTTAAGGATGGGGACTATGGGTGCTACCTATTCTGAGAACTGAACAGCTTGCATCACACCGAGTTTCTCTAGTCTGTTCAGTTCAATGTTGACTTTCTCTCACAGGGCATATGATACTGGTCTTGCCTTCAAATCTGGGGCACTGGGTTACTTCTGGATCCACATAAATCTTGGCCAGTAGGCCCTGGATCTTCTCAAGTTTGTCCTTGAAGACAGTGGCGTACTTTCTAAGCAGCTCTGGTAGTCCACTTGCTCTCAGCTGGAAAAGTTCAGCCTATTCTAACTTAATCTCCTTTAACCAATTTCATCCCAGGAGGCTTGGCCCTTCATCTGCTCATACCATCAGGTGTAGCTGTGTTGATTGGCTTCCATAATGTACAGTTACTCTGCTTATGCCTTTTACTTGAATGTCTTCACCCATATATGTTTTTAATTTGGCAGCTGTTTGTTCTAAACTTAATTGATGTTCAACATTATTCAAATATCTGTAAGCATGTTCCCCAATTACAGTAGTGGAAGCTCCTGTGTCCACTTCCATTTTAACAAGTTTGCCATTCACTTTCAATGTGACAAATTTTGGTTCTCCCTTTCCGCCTTTCAGATTAATCAATGAGTAAACATCTGAATTTGTTGTTTCAGGCTCTTCTACATTGTAGATTCCATTGAGCTTCTTCTTTTGTTTATAAGCCTGCTTGAATCTTTTTTTGCATTGCCTCATTATATGCCCATTTCTGTGACAATAGTGGCATTCGATTTTTTTAAACGGCCAGAGTTGTACTGAACTCACAATGTTCCGTTAGCTGTTTCAAATTTGCCAAATCACATGTAATTGTTTCACCAGGGGCTGAATTAAACCTGAACCTCTGCATTGTGACTGAGGGCTTGGGTTGAAAATGTCCCTTCACAAGGTCTACCAATTCATTGAAATTCTTCAAATCTGGGGCACTTTGAATCAAACCATAGGCTTTACTCTCACAACTACTCAAGAGGATCACTTGCCTCTTCCCCTATAATCCTGTTTGCTTGAAAAAAGAATGTGAGGCGTTCTATGAATTGAGACCAATCGTCTGTGGCTGGGCCAAAAGGATCAATTCTCCCAAATTGTGGCATTTTGAGAGGGGATAACTTCTTAGCTTCTAATGGAGCTTACTACTTACAATCACTGGGGGAGGTACAGTGCTGATTTCTTTTTAATTTGATTCCTCCTGTTCAATCCTATTTTATCCTCATCACCAGTTTGTTGTAGGGTGGCCGAATTGTACTATTAGTAATATAGTTGATCTACAGACAACTTCCTAAGTGGAAACATTACGTTTATTTACAATATACTCAGCAGCATCTACACATGTGCTCATCTACACATGTGCTTTCAACTCCAACTTTATCACTACATTGTCTGCTGAGGTAGCCCGCACTACTCTCCTATTGGTTACTACAGATCATATGAACTTTTCTAACAAGTATTATTCTTAAAGGTACATTACATACTAACTAAAACCATAATTACTACAGGGGTATAAAATTGTTCTTAATCTGGTATAAAGCTAACTGTTTATCGGAAAGCCAAAGAATTGACTAAGGTTCTTTATTTATATTTCTCATTGATTTGGATTTACTTTCAATGAATAGTTCAAGTAACAATGCAAGATTGGATTCCTTGGAAGAGCGAGCTGCATCAGTGGTGCCAAGGCCACAGTTGGAAGGGAGGGTGGGAAGCTAGCTGCCCGACAGCCAGCCAAGGACCTGGCTTCACAAGAACCATGAACAGCTCCTGCAGTTGAACTGCAGCAGTCTTCAACTAAGATAGTTTGGATGCGTGGGCAAATTTGGGGATGGCAGTCATTCAGGTACAAGTCAAAGGCTATTTGATGGGTAAGGAATCGTATTTTCTTTAACATCTGACACACAGTATCAATGCAACAACCACTACTGGATTGAAAATTTTAAACTAGATGCCTGGATATTGATAAGCTGAGTAGGGCATAAATCAGCAGTTGGTGGTGGCTTGCTATTGGACAATTGTCCTCATATTACTGTTCGTGACTCAATGCCAAATTTAGTTTGATAATCGCTCATGTGAAGCACGTTAGTTTTACTACATTAAAGATGCTATATAAATGCAAGTTGTTTTTGATCTTGCAATCAACTGTAACTTTGGATTTGCTTCAGTAATGCATTACAACCTCATCAAAACAGTCCAATGCACATTTTTTCTATATCATTCTGGAATATGGTACATCACTGGCAAGCTAGCATTTATTGCCCATTCCTAGCTGTGGTTTGTGAAGTTGGCGGTGAGCTGCCTTCTTGTACAGATGCATCCCATGCGGTAAAGATTGCAAACAGTGCTGTTAGGTGGGGAGTTCCAGGATTTTGAACCACAATATCCTGCACCGTGTTACCCCCTTTGCCTTGTTTCCTTCCACTTAAGGCCCAGCAATGCAAGAGATAGATAGCAATAGCACATTAGGGTGAGCTCCTGGGACACTGAATCCAAGAATGGACATGTAGTGGCTGTATCTTCAGGATGGCCTCCTGTATTGACTAGTTCTGCCCTTCTGCAGCCACCTGTGAATGCACCTGAGAGGACTGAGCAAAGCATTTACCTGTGCTGCCAGAAAGCATCATCACACCTGCTAACCCACTGATACTAAAAGCAAGATCCATTCACTCTTTTGATCTGTGGGAGAACAGACCTTGTAGCATAATGGATATCTTGTTCTTGCATTTAACACATTGGTGTTTCCTATATTGTAAGGTAATTACACTCCAAAGTATTTCAGTGGCTATGAAGCACTTTGGGGCATCCTGAGGTTGTAACACATATTGCATAAGTGCAAGTCTTTCTTGATTTGATGGGATAGTGGATAATTGTAATTGTTGGCTGATCAAGTATTACTAAATTTTGGTTTATAACAAATATTACAGCTATATCTTCGGGGTAAGGATGAATATGACTTCAGTACAAATAAAAGCCTATTTTCTACTCTTATTCATAATATTATTTCATAATAGGTTTTGTTCTGTAAAGTTCTGGTAATAGTTAGAAAGAGAGGAGATCATGGGGACTTCAATGTGCATGAACACGTTCTCTCCCTACTCTCCGACACGAAAAAAAACTTCTTCCACTTTTGCAGTTTTTTTGTACATTGTTATCAAGTGCTTTTTATTTAAATCACAAAGACCTTTGGGAGTGTGGCAAAGTATAACCTGTGCTATGTGAATTGAACAGCACAGCAAAGTGCCATCGTATTGATCAGCTCATTCATCTCTTATTCCTACACATCTGCAGTTTTTGTACAACCAATTAAAAACACACAAAAACAACACAGAGCACGTAAAATCTACTGAACATGGCACAAAATCAAGCAACATAGTTCTTGGTCAATTTTAACTATTTAGCTGCCTCTGTCGGGCAACCCTCTTTGCCACTTGCAGCAGCCAGAACCTATTTGAATGAAAGGTAATAAACCGTGCGGGGGTTGCTGTGGCATGAAATGACTTTGGTTTTCGTATGTCACAGATTTGATGTGTTCCAAGACGCAGATTTTTGCCATATTGAACCATTGACAGTTCCAGGATACGAGGAAGCCCATCAAGTTGTAGACTCTTTATTAAAGCAATCCAGAACAAATCCCACCATGCCGTTATTTTTCCATAATTCTTTCTGAACTTAAATCTAATCCTACTAAATCCTACTTCATCACCCTGCATCTTTTTGTTAAAGGTCCAACAGTTTCTGCTTCAGTCAGTCCCCACAACAAAACGTTCTGTACTCCTACAACCTCTGTAAAGTAATTTCTCTTAACCTCTTAAACTTAATCTTTTAATTTGAGAGACTTTCATCACTGTTTCTCCAAACACACTAAAACGTTTTTGACTATTTACTTCATAAATTAAAAAAAAGTATTTTAAATTTCCTCTTTAAAACCCCTTAAATCTCCTCTAAATCTCCTCCTTACCAGTCCCACTGGAAATAATCCCAGTTTTTCAATCCTCCATTCGTACCATTTGGTAGCAGGATATTTAATAACTTAAGGAACTTATTTTCCTGATCATAGTCAAAGGTGTAGATGTGAGCTTATGTAGAAAACACAATTTTATGAAGGTGACAGTTTTTCTCATTAACTTTAGCAATCAAATGAAAAATATATGCCAAGAACTTGAGAAGGAACAGAACAATGACAACAGATCTAACACTCCATTTTAATTTGAAGTAACTTAGGTTCGAAGACTTGCCATGAAAGCAGACATCATTGTGGAGAATATAAATGGAAACACAGGGGCTATTTTGGTATATGTCGTGTAATAAAATCAGAGTCATACAGCACACGAGGAGGCAATTTTGTTGATTGTACCTGTGTTGCCTCTTTGAAAGTGTTATCCAATTAGTCTCACACCCCTGCTCTTTCCTCATAGCCCTAGTTTTTTTTTTCTACTTCAAGTATGTCTAGGGTGTTTGAAATAAAGTACTGCATTTACATTATAAAACAAATTGTACTCCAGAAATATTAGATGTCCTGCAGTTGTGGTGCTGTGATGACAAGGTTTAGATTCTAAGGGAGGTCATTTTCAACTATAACACTTGGGTGATCTGCTGTACCAGGTTATTGACCAGAGGGTGAGGTTTAAATTACCCCAAGATAAAAGCAAAAAACTGCGGATGCTGGAAATCCAAAACAAAAACAAAAATAAAAATACCTGGAAAAATTCAGCAGGTCTGACAGCACCTGCAAAGAGGAATACAGTTAACATTTCGAGTCCGTATGACTCTTCATCAGAACTAAGGAAAAATAGAAAAGAGGTGAAATATAAGCTGTTTTAAGATGGGGTGGGACAAGTAGAGCTGGATAAAGGGCCAGTGAGAGGTGGAGATTGCCAAAAGATGTCATAGACAAAAGGACAAAATGGTGGTGATATTATCTAAGAAATGTGCTAATAGATGACATTAAGGGTAGAAAGCAGGACGAGCCAATCATACCTAGAAGGCTTGGTCCTTTCCCTTCCACTACAATCACAGAGATTGTGCTGCCTGGTGCTTGTAATAATCCCCTCCACACTCATTATTAAAGGAAAACCAATGTTGGCCTTGGAAGTCATCTCAAGAAGAAGCCTTCATGAAAGTTAAACAGCTTTTGCACTCTTCGAATTTGTTAGTAAACTATGATCCAACAAAAGAATGATGCTAACTTGTGATGCACCCCCCTACTGCATGGGAGTGGTGCTATCTCACAAGATGGACAATGGTTCAGAAAGGCCAATAGCTTTTATATCCAGAACCTTCTCTACTGCCAAGAAGAGTTATTTACAAATCGAGAAAGAAAAACTATCGATTATTTTCGGAGTTAAAAAAAAAAATTCCATGAGTATGTACACAGCTGACACTTTGCTATAATATCTGATCAAAAACTGTTCTTGGGTCTGTTCAGCAAAGAAAAAGCTACCCCTGCCATAGCTTTCACAAGAATTCAAATATCGGCTTTGATTTTATCAGCATATGAGTATACTTTTATGCACAGACCAGTGATGCACACAGCCAGTGCAGATGCCCTAAGTCGCCTTCCTTTATAGAAAAGCCTGGAACATGCTCCAACTCTCAAGAGATCATATTAATGATGAGTTTCCTGGATTCTTCGCCAGTCTGTGAAGACAAATAAGAAACTGGACGAACCATGATCCAGTCTAGGCAAGAGCACGAGACCAAGCATTGAAAGGATGGTCCCAGGAAGCAGTCCCCAAAGAATTTTGCCATTCTTCGCCCAAAGGAATGAATTGAGTATTCAACATGGTATCCTTTATTCAGCATGGTATCCTTTCCTTCACAAAGAAGGGAACCGCTCTTAACTGAGTTGCATAGCACACATCTTGGAATTTACAAAATGAAAGCGCTTGTAAGGAGCTAAATATGGTGGACAGGCATAGAGAGTGATATAGAAAAAATGGTTAGACACTGTCTCCAGTGCCAGCAGCTACAGAAGTTGCCTGTTGCAGCCCCACTGCATCCATGGGAATGGCCTGGTTGACCCTGGGAGAGACTGCATATAGACTACGTAGGTCCATTTCTAGCACCATGTTTCCACTAATAATTGATGCACGTTCCAAATGGTTAGATATGTATGAAGTTAGATCGCCAATGTCAGGTGCAACTATAGAAAGGTTACACCAAAGTTTTCTACACATGGATTGCCAGAGGTCATTGTCTCAGGCAATAGTACTGCGTTTACAAGCGCTGAATTTCAAAAATTTATGAGCCTAAATGGTATCAAACCCGTAAAGAGAGCACCATATCATCTGTCATCTAATGAATTGGCTGAGAGAGCAGTACAAACTTTTCAAGTTGGGATGAAAAAATTATCGGGAGGATCACTGGAGACTAAACTTTCACGTTCCCAGTTTCACCATAGAACAATCCTTCACACAGATACAGCTTCAATACCTTCAGAATTACTTATGAAGCGCTGCCTTTGTATGAGATGAAGCCTGGTACTTCCCAATTTGGAGAGGAAGGTAGACAACAGTCAAGGGAATCAAAAAGTGACTCAGGATTTGCATAGTCGAGAGCAAGAATTTAGTGTCAGTGAAACAGTATTTGTACGAAACCTCGATGGTGGATCAAGTTGGTTACCTGGTGTAACAGTTCCTGTGACCAGACTGTTGTCATACCATGTAGAAGTGGAGGGCTGGATCACCCAAAAACTCGTGGATCAGTTGAGAAGAAGGGAGATACCCCAACAAACCGAAGTTCCACCTGCAACCATTGTAGAACCTGTGGTCTCCATTGTGATGGATCAACCAAGGATAGACATACCTGATGTCTCTGTGGGAGTAGATAACACTGAACTGCCTATGCCTAAGGAGGCACCTGATGTTTCTGCAGTTCCAAAAAATGAAGAATCAGTAAGAGATTCTAAAGACATGGAGCTACAAAGTTCCACCCAAATCAAGAAACCACCTGAGAGACGGAACGTATAATTTCATAACCCATGTATGTATTTGTAATGTCATGAATGTAGTTGTTCTTGTAAATACAAATTGTACAGAAACATTTTTAAGGGAGAGGAATATAGTAACTGTAGCTTTAAGGAATGCAGTGGTTGTAGTTTTAAGATTTATTGTACTATGTAGTATCATGTAACAGTGTGAATGAATCAGCCCTGAGTGCAGAGAACCTTAGGGGTGGAGTTTGTGTCTAGTTGTGAATCTTGGTGCAAGCATGTAACTGCTGCTGAAGCCTTGTAAATAAAGTTTACTGTTTCTTATGAGAAACCTGTTTGGAAAATCAAGTCTATAACAGTGACCCAAATTGGTGGAAACTTGGGCACTTCTTGCAGCTAACCAGATAGGACATTTGTAAAGGTTGGACACTGGTTGGCCCCTTCCTCTATCCACAACAAAGCCGAGCTGAGTCCTAGCTAGACTGGAGTAAAGACATCAACTTAATTACTTCTGTTAGAAAATTTGACAATTAGATATTTGCATAAATCCCATACATTCCAGGAGGTTTCAGCCCAATGGCCTACTCGATCATTTACTTATCTTACATTACTTACCAATGAGGGGTTACTTTTCTGCTCCTTGTTCAATGTTAGTAATGATTTCCAACCCTCTTTATTTACACAACAGGTTGCTACAACTCTATTAAGTGCCTAGATGTGTAAAATAAATTGTGCCAGTCTTGCCTATGAGAACTGAGTGCCTCATAGATCAGGGAAGGACAAAGGCAGGGGGAAGAGAAAGGAGAATTAGTTCAAGCTCCAAGATGCTAAAGTATAACAATATTTTACTTCCAAACTAAACTGCACTGTTTAATGACTTGTGCTGGATTACTGGAGAGTTTGAAGTATTCAGCGTGAAGAATGTTTGTTATAAAAAGATTTCTGAAATCCAAGTTGTCTTTAAAAGTTCAAACTTTTATTCAAAATTTAGAAGTTTAAAAATGAGAGCGTGGTGGAGACAGATTCAGTCAAGGCCTGAAGAGAAAATAATTACAAGGCCATGGGGAAAGGAAGGAGAATGGGAATAGCTGAGTTGCTCTTACAGGGAGCTGGCAGACACTTGACAGGCTGAATGGCCATCTCCTGCCTTGCAACCATTCAATGATTGTATTCTGACTTATTGTCCATGCTTAGTTGCCTTTTAGAAAGTTTTGGTGAGCCACCTTCGTGAACAACTGCAGCCCATTTGGTGAAGGTTCTCTCACAATGTTGGTCAGCTAGGGATCTTTGATCTTGATTCAGTCATGGTCAAGGAATGCTGATATATGCCCAAGTCAGGATAGTGCAAAATTTGGGGGGGAACTTGAAGGCTGTGATTTTCCCATGCATCTGCTACCTATGTCCTAATATAGGTCCAGGTGTTTGGCCTCGACATTGCCTAGCTACAGATATACGATGCATGTTTTCTGCAAAGGCAATTATATATTACTTGGGGAGAATTTTCTCCCCGTCGTGCGGGCTGGGCGGGAACGGGCGTGGGCGGGCGCACTCGCTGTGGCACCGCCATTTTATGTGGGCGGACCAATTAAGGCCCGCCTAGCGTGACGCGTACCCGGAAGCGCTCAGCGCTGCCTGTATGGGCAGGGGGAGGAGGGAGAGTCAGGGCCTGTGCGCGAAAGAGCGTAGAAATCTCCCTGAGGCACAGAGCTGCCTCATGGGGATTATTTTCATTATCAAAAAGTGATAAAAAAAATTAGAAAAAATTATTCAGACATGTCTCTCATGTGACAGTGTCACGTGAGCTGGGACTTGTCAATGAATTTTAATAAAAAATTTTATTTGATTTATAAAGCCTTCATGAAAGCTTATCCCGCCCATGGATGAAGTTTCATGATAAATGCAAAGGCCGCCTAGGTTCTTTGCCTGCCTGCCAACCTTAAGGTTGAATGGGCCCAGACAATTAGTTGAATTAGTTGTTAACTGGCCTTAATAGACTTTTGACAGGTCGGCGGGTGTGCAGCCGACTCCGGTGTGCGCCCGCCGAACTGAAGATCGGAATGACGCACAGTAACGTTGGGACGCTTGCCTGATATCACCGCGCGTCATTTTACATGTCGGCAAGTGGGGCCGGCCCCCGCACGCCAACCAGAAGATTCAAGTCTTGGGGTTGGTGGGTCCACCCTGATGAAGCCTTTTAAATCTCTCATTAATGTTTCCAGATATGCAACCATAGTAAAATGCAACATAGGCACATCGAGCCTGTTCCATCATTCAATTACATCGTGACTGAAAATGTAAGCTAGCTCAACAAACTAGTTACTTCCAGTGCAAGGCTTAAGTCGATTGTATCTCTGAAGCAGAATTGTAATTGTCATTAAAGTGATCAGGCCAAAATGAACAAAAACTACAGTAAAAGCAGCTGGAAGAAATAAACTACATTTCACGAGAGCATCCTATGCCGAAAATCGCATTTATATTTCAAATGTATTCTTTATAATTACAAAGAAAATCTGCTTTGCAAGATCTGTGTTGAACTTTGAGATACAATTTCTCTTTTTATAAGCACTATAACACCAGCACTGACATTATCCTCAGAAACTGAAAGCAATTAGATTGCATTCTTCAGCAGCTTCCTTGAAATGATTGCTGAGCTGCTGGTGAGAGTGATTAGTACTTATTGTATTTATGCTCTATTCCCAGCCAAGCACATCTCCAGGCAAACATTTTATTATGGAAATGATAATAAAGCCTGCTTGTTCTAAAGTCTCCATTCAATTGAATGAAAGTGACCAGAAATTGGATTTTGGTTGATAAATGTGCAGGTTTCTTCAAGTAATGCATGTTTTACGGTTTTTGTGGGTTTGTTATAAACAAAATAAGCTATTTGCTTGTGACCTTCCTCAGTGATAGACTTTGCAGCAAGAAAGCTTTTTGCTGTAAGTATTTTTCCCTCCACTACACTAATGTGTTGGGCATCTGTCAATTATTCTCAAGTGCTCCATAATGTCACTAATGTACTTTACCAGACAGTTGGGTTGCAGATGGAGTGCACAGTAGAATATGTTACATTTAGTCCTGAGTTTAATGAAGGGAAGAGTTTAAAGGCTAGCTTGATGAATCTTTTTTCCCTCTTGCATTGCCTGGCTTCACCTGCTTTTCATTTTGCAAAACAAAATGATGGCAATTATTGCAACATCCAAAATGAGTCTTTTTGCTCCCAAGGGTGACTTTCTTCATGGCATTTCAATTCACTGCCTTCATAGATTTTCACTCATACAACATCCTCAAGTGAAGGCCACATCACTGTCTCAAATGTGTACCAATGCCATCCAGCTAACTTCTCTAATCGTAAATACGCTTGGACAAAATAATATTTCTGCCAATCATACTGACCTTTGGTCACCAAAACCAATTCTGGCAATACTGGGCCGTAACTTCCTCAGAATGCCAATCAGCGTCGGTTTGCCACTCCGTGCCCACTTACCTATGCCAAATTTCTTCCTTGCCTGTCTCACTCGACCTTCCAACTCAGGCCAGGCGAGACCCAGGCAGCGCAGCTGTCTCCGAAGTCCAGCGCCGAAGTCCAGCACCATCAAATTGAAGGAGAACACGTCCACCCTTTTAATGCACTAGCTGCCGTAAAGCAGGTAAGTTTAAAGGTCCCATTGAAATTGACAGACCAGGGAGAAGGTAATTGTCTGAGGTAAGGGAAAAGGATTCTGAGGGGTGGGGTGTTCAGAGGTCGGGTGCGGTGGGTGTCAGGGGTCGGGAGTCAGACATCAGGAGGGCCCGGGTGTCAGACATTCAGGGAAGCTGGGGAAGTGGGAGGTCGAATATTGGCAAGGGGGCTGGGGCTTTGGAATTTTGGGTGTGTGGGTTGAACATGGGGGAGATGGGGAGTCCGGATGGGTTGGTGAATAAGAGTCAGGCCGGCAGGGGGGTGGGGTGGGGAATGGTGTCAGGTGAGGAGTCCTGTGTGGGTGTGAGGAATCCCATGGGGGGGTCAGCGGGTGGGAATACTGTGGGATACTGTGGGGTAGGTGGTTGGTCAGAGGTGTGGGAGCCCCCTGGGGTGTCAGGGCTGTTGGGAGGAGTCCTGTGGGGGGATCAGCCTGGGTCTTTACAATAATTGCCCAGAAGTTAGAAGATTTAATTCTTATAACTTTTTCTGGGTAATGATTGTTATAACCCTGTTGGAACCATCCAAAGTTTGCGATTTAAACCACATTTTCAGATGGTTCTCAGCGCAGCGCAATTGTCCAGTGGAAGTGTGCACTTCTGAGCTATTGCCATGCAAACCCTTACCTGGGAATTCCCCAGAGGGATTCCCCAGCGCAACTTTGGGGTACCCCCCAAATGTGATGCTGGGGATCTCGGAGGTTACAGGCTATTAACTACATAGAAATAGGTCTGCCAGGGTGTCACATGAAGAAACTGAGTTGTTTCATGTATTTTCCACCATTCTTCCAGGAATATTGAACCCAGCTTCATCAGACAGATTAGTCTGTTACACCGAAGTCTCTAGAGGATCCAGATTTATAAACATTTTAAAATGATCGCACTTCCAATAAACAAGTCAGTTGTATTTTTGTTTCTATTTAAATGGGCAGTTTAGTATTAATATTCTACCAGGTGACCAAATAATTAGATTACTGTTATGTAATTATTTCTGTAAATCTATTATTCTGTATTTATGTTATCACATTTCATATTGAATCTCAGCCTATGTAAATTTAGTCGAGTACCTTGCATCATCTATAATTTGAGGGGAGAAGGTTAAGAACTATGTTGTGTCATGCACAGTGCTGACATGTCCTATTCTAAACTTCAAACCCATTTTATGTTTTAAAAGTGGACACAAAAGGCTGGAAGATATGGCCGCCCAAGGTAACCTGACTTCTCTTGTGGATTAGAATCACTCCCCTGTCTCAGGAGGGAAAAAAGGAACATTCCAGACCGATGTAAATCAATGCTACTCCTGAAACCAATCAAAAGGATATTATTGATTGAATGCGACATTCAAAAACAAAGGGCGGAATTTTCCGAGCCTGCTGGGGGTGGGTGTGATGGCCGGCACGCGCGGAAAATATGCGGCGACCTACTTCACAACGGCAGGTCGTGATCGTCCGCTCAGCCCGCTGAAGGTGGGCCGCGTTTCCCACCATCAGTCAGTGGGGAGCTAATTGTAATGCATCAGCACATAATTAAAAGGCCATCCTGCCAGGCTCTTGGAACCCCACTGTATCGTCTGGCCACAGCAGCGGGAAAGCACACCGTTGTGTTTCACAACAGCACGGAGGCGATGTGCGGTTGGCGGTCTTCACTACTGGGGAACTGAGGTGAGTGAGCAGCAGCATTCTCCATCAGCTCGCCTGTTGTTTACAGGCACCAGGGTTGCCGGGGTAGGGAGCGGGGTGTGGGGGAAACTGATGTCTGGCCCCATAGGTGACAGCTAATGTGGGGGGGGGGGTGGTCAAGTGCTGGTCTGGCGCTGCATCCCGCACATAGACAGTCGAGGTGGAGGGCAGGGTAAGTGACGGAAGCATTAGGGACACCTGTATAAACTGACCATCCCTCTGCAACTGAGACAGATCAGGTGCATACACAGTGACATGATTGGGGTCGGACTCCTACCCTGCCCGCCCATGCAAGCAACGTGGAGGCACCAAAGGACCACCCAGCATTCCATACCTTAATCCCCCTTCCCACACCTCCCCACCAGCCGGCACAGACTTTGACTCGGCCACCACTTTATTGGGCTGCAGAACAGTTAGGCTGCAAACCTTGTACAATCTCCTCACCAACGCTGGCCATGTAACAGTCACAGCTGGAGGCACTCACAGCCCCTTGCAATCTTAGCATCCTGGTTTGTACCAGTGTCCCCCATGTCGCAGGTTGACAGGGCAGCCATGCAGCGCACTCATCTCTGGCCATCCAAGGGGTGACCAGCACTCTCCAGGAAGCATTAAGTGGTGGTCACACAGGGCTAGGAGAGCTGCTGAGTACAGTCATGATAACCATGTCTCTCTCTCTCTTTCATGCTGCATGAGAACCACAGGATCATGGACCCTGGTGATCTAGCTGTATGCCTGGTGGCCTACAGAGATCGTAGGAGACAAAGGAAAAGGCGACTGAGGCTCCTGGCCGTACAAAGGCAAAAGCAACAACCTCATGAAGAAGGGGCAGCAGAGGCTCCCGCACACGCTACCCAGGAGTGAGAGCGAGCTGTGGCTGGTCGGCACCCAGCGACACCCAGGGTCTATAGATGCCGCCTGCCATTCCTGCAGATGACTGAGAGCCAGTGTTGCTGATGACTGCGCATGTCTAGGGACCTAATGGCTCACATCTGCTATTTACTGCAGACCGTGGTACCAAGGGACATGGAGGGCATTCATTGCCAGTGGCTGTGAAAGTGACCACGGTGCTCAATTTCTATGCCAGTGGCTCCTTTCAGGGCTCCACAGGTAACCTCTGTGGGATTTAACCATCTGCCACCCACAAATGCATCCGTGAGGTCACAGATGCCATCTTCTCCATGGCACACAGCTTTGTGCATTTTGCCTGGGACCGGGACAGCCAGGATGCAACGGCCATTGGCTGCGACCGGTCCTCGGGATTCCCACAGGTGCAGGGTGCGATTGACTGCACTCATGTGGTGCTCAGGTCTCCATTGCTACATTTGATAGACTTTATCAACCACAAGGGCTTCCATTCACTGAACATACAACTGGTATGCAACCACCAGAAACACATCCTGCAGGTGTGCACACGATTTCCAGGGAGTGTGCACGATGCCTACATCCTGAATCGTTCGCAGACCCCTGCAGTCTTCCAGGGTCCACGGAGGCAGCAGGGTTGGCTCCTTGGGGACAAGGGCTACCAGCAGAGGCCATGGCTGATGACACCCATGCGGTGGCCTCAGACTGTAGCAGAGCGACGCTATAATGAGGCTCATGCAGCAGCTCGCAACTTGGTGGAGCAGACCATCGGGATACAGACGATGTGGTTCCAGTGTCTGGACTGGTCTAGTGGAACCCTGCAATACAGTCTGCAGAGGGTGTCATGCATCATTGTCGTCTGCTGCGCCGTTTACAACCTAATGCTGCAACAGGGGGACGAGCTGGCTGAGGAGGAGATGGAGGAGCTACATGTCTCCCCTGATGCAGAGGACGCTCAAAGGGATGAGGGTGAGGAGGTCCTCGGTGGTGACAATGACGGGGATGAGTCTCTTGCACTGACCAGATGAGGCAGGCGCACTCGGGAAGCACTCATAGCTGCCAGATTTGTGGAGGATGATGACAACATGCTGTGAGGTGTCCCCATAAATCCTCACATTGCAGTTGTGAATGTTTGACTCCAGTCTGGCTTATCGCAGCACCAATACCCTCTTTGAGAATGCTCCTGTCATGGAGATGCAGTGGAGGCCCTAATAGTTGCTCGATCACAGGAGGATGATAACGACATACAGTAAGGACACTCCATAGATCTTCACATAGCCTCTGAGAACGTCTGACTCCTGTCTGGCTGAGAGCAGCTCACTTGTGCTCCATGATCAGGGCCATCTCAGAGACGCAGCCTTGAAAGTTTGAACGCATCTGATGCTGTGTCCGCCTTCAGCCCCTTAGCCCTTCAGGAGCTGGTGCACAGCATCACTGGTCGCAGATGCTGGTGTGATGGGGACCAGCCCCACCTTAAAGGTGCTGAAAGCCCACAGAGAGAATGAGATAACTCTGTGGCACCTGCCCACTACATTCTGGCAGCAATGACAAGCACCGCCGAGGTGCAGGCATCAGTAATGTTTCCAGGGAGTGTGAGGCTGGACCATCACTGTGGTCTGAAGGCTGCACAGAGCACAGGGAAGAGGCCCTGGACTGAGACACCTGCCTTTATCTTGTGCAGAAAGGTTTCACATCTGAGTGACAAGAACACTGCCCATCAGAACAAGGAGTCATAGGCAGGGAGACATTCTTAGGAGTTTACTGACAATAGTGAACAGTATCTACAAGTGATCAACATCCATGGCCAGGCTGTGCATCTACTTTTACCTAACATTCCTAACCCTGCCGCTACATCTTAGTGCTCCCCAGACATGCACAGCAGAGGTGGAGGCAGCCTGCATACTGTAAGACCCTGTCTGTGATTACTTTGGTGGGGTCCTCTGGAAGGCTGAGACTTGGAGGGCCCTGGCCTGCTTTCAGGGTCCTGCTGTGTGGCAGTGGCACCCTCCTCGCCCGTGAAGCTGGAGCTGCGGAGGTTGCAGGAAGATGGGATTCGGATGAACCGGTCACTCCCAGGCTCACCTGGGTGGATGGCCCCGGTGTGTGCACCTGCTGATCCTCTTCCCTATTGGTGCCCAAGGGCCCCTGGCTGACTCCATGAGCAGAAGGGGTAGCTGGAGTGAGATTGAGCTGCCCAACACCCCTCTCATGTACACACTGTTGGAGGCCAACTGGAGCATCAACAATGGAGTTAAGCCTGCGCGGCAGCACAGGAGTGACATCCTGGACCCAAGGTCTCCATGGCGGCCGCCATCCTGCCAATGTTGACTAGAGACTGCAAGTCAGAAAGTGAGGTAATTATAAATTGTATAAAAGTACATTACCTTAACTTGAATCTCATCTTTGTGTGTGTGCGAGTGTGTGTAAGAAAGAGTGAGTGAGATGTCGCATAAGTGTATGAGAATAAATAACCTTTATTTTCAAATGCATAAAAGCTTGCTGCTGAAATTATTTAATTGAAATACTTACTCCAAGGGGTAAGAAAACAGAAACCTCCTTCACACAAAGCATCCTGATCATGGGCAGTTAAAAAATACATAAATTCTGTCCGTGACAATTGATATTGTAGCTATAGATTGGATTACAGGCAAAACATGATGACAGTAATGTTAAAACTCACAGCAAGCACATGGTTTGTTTGAATATTAGGACACCTTGTTGCATAGAAACTTCTGTTGTGAAGGATCATAGACTGTGAATCTTGCCTTACTTTTGCTTAAGTCTTCTTATTGACTCTTGGCCTGACATAACACAGCAAACATCTGCATCTCTGTTTGATTTAATGCCTATTGGTTTGCCTGATTGATAACGGTGTCAATGAGGTCTTTGTTGAGATAATCTCACCAAGTCGGCTTGGTCCATGTCCATCTTGTGCGACCAATTAGTAGGATTTGATTAAAGCAACTAGTTCTTAAAGATAGCCAGAAAGTGATCAGGATTATTAATAGATTCTTTCCCTGCTGTCTGATAAATTGATCAACGTGCCAATTTCCACATCTTCCCAATCTAGAGAGCAGAAAATTCAATTCAGACATTTTATAAATTCCTCCACTGTTTGTACTCATTAGTAATATGCCAGTACAATTACAGCTTTTTATTCCAAAAATGAAATAGTCATAGTATTGGCTTTAAACACTCTTGTCAGGTCACTTTCAGGGGTCTGCCTTGGTTGCCTGCATAATCAAGCCCTTCTGTTTCACATCTCTTCACCATGTCCCATAAATATCCATTGAACGCTGATTGAAGAGACTTAAAGCTCTTAATTTTCCCTGGGGTAAAATAGAATGCATCAGTTGTGCTTGACACTAGTGAAAGATTAACTCCTCATTGATTGGTGCCTTTGGTTATTTTCTTTTCAAGTGCACATTAAGTGCCTTTCTTTTACTGACTGCAATCCAATGAAATCTAAGAGACCATCATGTATTATGCAGTCACTCTACGCAACACTGTCTGGAATGTTGAGATCAAGGTACTCTGTGCATTTTTCTTGCATGATGTTACCTGTCACTTAAGACATTGAAAACAGGCTCAACAAAATTCCCACAGCAAGACGAGATCATCTGAACAGATAAAGTGGCAGAATAATAGTTTTGTTACTGGACCAGTAATCCAGAAACCTGGTCTTGAATTCAAACCTCAACATGTTGGGGAATTTAAATTATTGAACTAAATAAATCTGGAAAAAAAAATCTAGTAGCCCCCCTCCCCTGCCACCATCAAACACTGTGTTAAGCATTGCCTAGTGTGACCTGGGAGACCCACTCTGGCATAGCAGAGGAAGACTGAGAGCTGAGAAGGTGCACAATTCTCTGGCCTCTGTTTTCTCTGGGCCTTCTTCTTGGCCAGCTGAGGTTTTCATTTCTGCTTGCCTCTTCCAATGCTCCTCTTAACAGTCAGCCTCCAGAGACTATGGCTATTGGCGACTGACTCGTGGTTGTCAGTGTCGCCATCTGCCATCTTCATATCTTGCTTGCAAATGTCCTTGCAGAGGACGTATGGACACCCAGCAGGTCAAGACCAATGGCCAGTTCTCATACAGAAGGTTTTTGGATGTGCAGCTGTCATCCATCTGCTGAGCATGGCTGAGCCAGTGCGGACCTTATTGGCATAACAATGAAGATAGGTCTGAGACAACAGTAGGGAAACTGCTCAGCCTTTTCACCTGCCAAGCAACTGTCTGGATCTCACCACTGTAGAGGAGTGCACTGAGAACACAGGCTTGGAGTTTGGTGTTCTCAGTCAGGTTGCTGTTATTCTACACTCTCTGCAGATTTTGCAATGTGTGTATTCATTTCAGCATCAAGTGACAGATTACTGGTGATGGTGGAGCCTAGATATGTGAAGCTATCAACAACCTACAACATCACATTGTCAATGCTGGTAGATGGCAGTATGGACCATAACATTTGTCTTCCTGATGCTAGTAGTCAAAACAAACTCTTTACAGGTGTGAGAGTCTACTTCTTCTTCACTCCCTCTGACTCAATACTGACACATTCCTTCCTTTTCCACCACAAAACACCACCGACAGATTCTGCCCCTCTTCCCTTTCTCTTATACGCCATTCATTTCTCCTTTTTCACTTTCTCACATCCCGTCCAGCTCAGCACTGATGCCACTTGAATGCCGCTGCTAATGAAAGAGGTGCCAGCCACTGTACGCCATAGGGCCTCCTGTTCTCGTGACCTCCAGCATGCAGCAGATGGGATCCCTTCCATTAGCAGTAGGACTTTTGTAAAAGTAGCTGTGAGGGAAGAGGGAGTCAATC
Organism: Carcharodon carcharias; assembly: GCF_017639515.1. Lineage (NCBI taxonomy): Eukaryota > Metazoa > Chordata > Chondrichthyes > Lamniformes > Lamnidae > Carcharodon > Carcharodon carcharias. Next base: position 129,077,651 of record NC_054474.1, read on the forward strand.
CACACTGAGTTTTTGCTGATGGTTGGCATGTATGATTAGCATGTTTATAATCTTTGCCCATTTTCACTGTCAGCAAGATTGGCATGGAATGTACAGTCACCACCTGTTTTCGCAGTGAAAATATTCATCAGCATTAGGCTTTGTAACATTAATGTTTCACCTAGTTAGCTAGTGTTTTAAGTCATGGGCATTATACCATATTTACTAGTACCTGACACAAACCTTGCACATCTGAAAACAAATTTTGAAACCTCTCTAAAAGAATGAGATTAGAGCACAAAAAGAAGAGATTATGTAAATCAAGTTTGTGTTACGACGTTGCACTTTATTGAAGCAAGGAAAATTGAAGGACATCAGGAGCTCCACATGAGACCTAAGAGAAAGTAAGTTAGATTAATTGGTGAGACAAGTCTGCTTTCAATATGATGAGGACTTGAAGAGGAAGGGCATATAGAGGTAAAGTATTTGGAAATTGGCTGCAACAAGATAATGGAATTCAAAGGACAAATAACCATAGTAGGGTAGTGTAGACATTCAAGAAATGTGTGAAAGATGATGAGAATTTTAGTATTTTCCTATAAGATGCATCTCCACAGGTCTACATGACAGATTTGAGTAATGTGTATTATCTGCCTCAATATTTTAGACTGCAGAAGTTAACATTCAGCCATCTCACTGATTTCTTTATCCATACCAGATGTGGTGTAACAGATGTCTGTATTTTTCTGTTTTCCCATTCCATAAATTATCATGATTAAGTTACATCAAGTACTAGACCATTGCACATCTTCACTGACTTCAATGCAGATGTCATTATAGGATCTGATATTTCTTGCAGCGCATGAAGGGAAGAAACAATTGCCCCTGAGCATTAAAATAAATTTAGCACACATTCACCTCGAGTATTTTCTTTCCAAGTTCTCCTTCCCTTGCTTCCCCTAATGATACAGTTTCACGTGGAACCAGATATTATCGTATCAATAATTCTGTGGCACTGCAGCAAAATGCAATTTCACCATGTGTCAACTTGTAGACAGTGAGTGTCAGCAAACTTGAGACCATCACTCCTGAACCAAGCCAATCCTTGAACCTATGACTTCCCAACAAGAGACTGAGCTTTGTTAATAGAGACCAGGGATCAAAAACTGGCACCTTCTGGTATGTATTGCAATTATCATGGTGATTGACCCAGTCAAACATAGGGAAAGGAGAACTAATTCATTTCATTCTTGGAACTCAGTTGCCATTTTCACAAATTATTTGATCTCATAATCTTCAAGCTAAGGCCACATATGACAAAGAGTACAGAATTAGAGATTATCCCATCGATGAAGCTTTGTAATCAAAAAGGATTCTGCCAAACAATAGTTGGGCATTGGGCATTTTTGATGCACTTTTATAATCTTAATTTTATTCCCTCAGTTGCAATATCATCTTTCAAACACCTACTTAGTGTAATTATGTTTAATTCTCCTGTAAAATGTCATTACCACAACAGCAAATGCAAGATTTATTGTGCATTAATTTCACTACATGGGCTGTGGTTTCATTGGGAACTAACTAAATGCCAATGGTAACTCTAGGACAATACAATAATAAATATTTCCAGTGTTAAAAGTGTCTCACTACGCATCATACAATAGCTATTTTTTTGCTTGAGCGCATTATTCTGAAATTGTACACCTCGCAATCGGTTTCACATGAATGGCCCTAAACATTTTGTAACTGAAGTTTCTAAGGTCTAAAAAAAAATTTCTTCAAATTTGAAAATAAATAAAATCACTATAACAAGATTACAATTGTCTTTTAGATCTTTTAATTGAATGTTACAGTCTCTCCCAAAATCCTGTAGGCACGAACTTAATAATTTTGCTCAGAGCTGTGCCTCAGAGCCAAGATGTGTAAAAGTAGAAACCTCATTGTAATTGAAACATATGTAAGTTTTCTACGGGTGACTATTATATGAGCTTTATGGTCCAGGTTACAAGACTGCATGGAAATGGCTTTGTTTTATTGCGTTATACTCAGCAATAAATGTTGTGTCACTGTGGTCGAGTAAGCGAGAGAATGAAGAATGTCATAAATGAGAACAATACACAAAGTGCTGTGTTTCCCTCGTTGGAGCTTAAAATGCTTTTCTTGCAAATTAAGTGGGGAGGATGTCTCATTTTATAAGAATGAAGCATAAAGCCTGGATGGATAGGTGTTATATTGAGCTATGCTGAAGCTGTGATGTGGTATCTGCAACTCCTCCATTATCTGCTTTGTTTTCACGTGCTAATTGGAAGTCAGTCCGATGTGGGTGAGATGATATGTCGTTTCTCTTCATGACAGCTGAAAATATGGCACTTGTTTGAGGCTCTGTAATGGTTGTTTTGGTCAGTTGATGTGATGGATGTCAGCAGCCCATACACTGTGGTCCACACCCAATGTAATCAAGAGCTGTTATGCACATGTGACTTCAATGGCAAATGTGTCATTACCTGGATAGCATGGGAATGATTGAAAAACACACTGCTAAGATGTCCCCCCTCATTTCCCCTGGTCTTCCTTTTCACTTACCAAAACTGAGCATTGACGATGTATCTTTCTGTGTACTTTTTACTGCAATGTTAGTTAAGGCAATATGGCCCAAGCAAAATCCTTCAAAGGAGTCGCAACCTGTTCAGAGCAAACTAATAATTTTTTCACATGAGAAACAAAATGAAACTTAATAGAAATGATTAGGATTGTCGTTGTGAAGTAGATTTTGTGGCAGATGATTTTCATTTATGTCACAGTGTGGTAGCTTCAATATCACTCATTAACAGTTTAATATCTGCCACAGCTTCTGCTGCCACACACACATCGTGTCCTCCCCTATCTCCCATGGTAACTTCAACACAAAAGGCAAAACATTCCTCAAAAACCTTTGTACTGTTCAAATGTCACTGTATTTCCTTTTAGTCCAGAGGTTGTGGGCTGAAGGCTCACTCCAAAGATTTGAACACCATGTCTTGGCCAATACTTCAGTGCAATACCGAGGGAGCACTACACTGTCTAAGCTGCTGTTTTTTGGATTAGATGCTAAATTGAGACCTGCCTTCTCCTGATTCAGGAGCATTTCAACAGAGCCCTTCAGATTGAGGAACATGGCATAGAAGGGAATCTGAATTACTTATGCTAACACATACATGGAAAACATAGCCTGGAACATCTAGTCGCTTGTTGCCAATGAAGGAAGTACATCTGCCCAAGGAATTTTCCGATCCTGCTATCAATTTCGCCATCTTATATCATTTTTCCTGTCACAGCAGCAATAAATGGAGTCCTGGAGGCCTGGTTTGATGTGTCATCATTTATACAGTGCAAATAGTGGAAAACAGTAAACAGATACAGTAAGAAAACACTTAGTACTCTGTGTGACATGGTCACTCCATCTGGGGAGAGCACCTGCCTCCTTTCCCTCATGGCCTCCAGCATTAGATCCAGGTCAGCATTGATGAAGAAAGAATCTGCCCCAGCCCTGGGTACCCGACCTTTAACAGAGAGTGTGTGATGTGACATCTTACTTGATGTGAAAGACTTTGGCAGTTTTCCTCTTTGTGACAACCAGCAGCCTCAGAGTTGGCTGCCACGGGGAGTCTAAATCTATCCCACGCTTCATCTGACCCATCTCTGTTCTCACCTCCACTGGCTCTAATTGAACATGAAATCTGTCTCCATATCAATTAAGGGCACTGTTGGGATAGTGTTGGCTGCAGAACGTGTCTGTTAGAGAAGCCTTCATAGTTTTCTGTGTGTTAACAGATTAACGACTTGTAACTATATACAAATATACAGTAAAGGGTACAGGCCTGGTGCTGCCTCCCTCTTAGATCTTAACATGTCTCTGGCCAACACTACACTGACCCTAGGTCTAGATCATGTGCCTTCTTATATCACTGTGTGGGCAGTACTGTACTCAGTCCCACATTAACCCTGTATGTGCCACATCCTCTTACTACAGGCTCGCCCCGTGAAAATCGTGACTTTAATAGTTACGCAAGGAGACAGGTTCCTGACCCAAAAGAAAACTTGGCTCCTGTTTCCCTCCTCAGTGACAAAAAATTTAGCCCATATGTCGCAAAGCTCTTCACTTAAATTGAAAACACCACTACCCATTTAATACTCCAAAAGTACTAGTTCTTTGATTACAGCTCAGCAGTAAGAACCCTCTAATGAACCGTTATAAAAAATAGCACTGGGCAGTTTGAGACGACCATTCATCTGACTCTTATTCAAGCTGTGAAGAATTCTCTGTGTTCTGAAGCATGCTGTTTGCACACTTGCCAGTACCAAGTGATACAATCATATCAAAGGCATATAGTTTGTTTTAAGTGTCAGCTAGAAAGTGTTGCATAGATTTCGTTGCTATGGCAACAGTCCTGGCACACGCCTTTGTAAGAAGTCATTTCCCTGTAGCTATTTGTCTATTTAGTGCCAAGGTCAGACATAAGTTACTTGTCGCTACTGACAATTGAAGTATTATTACACTCTGGGCACCCGAAGTAGGCAATTTTATTTTGGAGAAGTCAAGAGGTTGTTACCATGGTATATCAATTCCAATACTGCCTGACAATTAAATGACATTTTGTGACAAACAATATTTAACCCTGTACTTGTTTTCAATGGGGTCATGTCTTCTTATTTCTACTTGTGAATTAAACCACAAGATCTAGGGATTTGGAAAAATGATAATGGAGATAGAGGACATCTTGTGATGAACAATAATTGGATGAATGAAGCTTTTAACAGATTTTTAATTCTTAAAAAATTATTCATTTCTGAATGTTGCTGGCTGGGCCAGCATTTGTTGCCTATCTTTAATTGCCCTTGAGAAGGTGGTGCTGAGCTGCCTTCTTGAACCTTTCCAGTGCATTTGGTGCAGGTACATCTGCAATGCTGTTAGGAAGGGTTTTGATCCAGCGACAGTGAAGGAATGGCAATATATTTCCAAGTCAGGATGATGTGAGGCTTGGGGGGACTCTGCAGTTGGTGGCCTTCCCATGTGTGCATTGCACATATATCAGAAGCATCAAGCAGTAATATCAAATAAGATAAAGCAAAGAAACTTACATATTCTATGGAGCTAAATAGTAAAAAAAAATCCAGGTTGCGCAAAACCAACGTCCAGTTTAAGTAATTAGCATTAGTTTGTTGGCCTGCAATTAAATTGTTGGTGTGTATGCTTGTCATGGCTACCTTGGCTTCATATTACCAAACCCCTGAGTCACACAGTGGTAGACATTGACCAGTATTTTTACATTTGTGACAGGCATCTCTAAATGATATGTTGTCTCCCTGGTGCCAATTTGACATCACAGATTGGGTGGCAAAACCTTTGCAAAAAGACTGAGAACAGCCAAAAATCATAGTCTGCATTGGATCCAATGACATAAATTGGAAGTGCGTTGAGGAGGGAAATGAAACAGTTGGGCACGAGACCGAAAAATGAGACATTGAGTGTTGTAATCTCCATATGGATTCCTGTGTCACATGCTGAGCAGGATAAGGAGAGGACAATTAAAAATATCTGAATGTGGCTGCAGGGCTGTGCATCTAGAAATGTAAAACAGTAAGAGCCAATGGGGTGGAATTTGAATTTGGTGGAAGTGCAAAACAAGTGATGTTCAGTTTTTCTGTATTTGATTATGTGAGTTTGTACGATATTGATACTCACTGTGCTTAATTGGTTAAGCCTGGGTGTGGACTCAGAGAAAAATAAACAAAGCTGTCGAAAGAGCTGGAAGCCTGAGCTGAAGTATGGAGTGGACATTTTAAAACACTGTAAATAAAACCTGTTGTCTTGCACACGTAAAAACTAGTGTCATCTCTCCATAGCCCCGAGATATATAATATACAACAGTGATAATGCATCAGCCCCCATTTCACAGCCCACCCCATTTCAGGCACTAAAGTGAACTGCTGATTCACTATCATCTGTTTAGCCATCTATTATAAATCTAAACATCTGTGAATGAAAAGTGCCCTATGTTACAACAGTGACTACACTTCAGAAGTACTTCATTGACTGTTAAACACTTTTGATGCCCTGAGGTCGTGAAAAGTGCTATATCAATCTTCTCTCTTATGAACAGCTGCTGAGGGATATGACACAGTAGCTGTAACAAACTTGTAACTTAGGTTTGGATAGGGTGGTTTTAACAGGAGAAAAAGGATGGATAAAAAGGGAGGTGGCAGTTTTAGGAATGGGTTCTAGCACCATACGATAACATATGACTAACCTGGGCTGTTACCCTGAGATAGACTCTGCATGTATAGGGTTAAGAAATAGGAAATAAAATATTAAAATTCTTAGTGAGGACTGCTGGCTACCAATGGATGATTAGGTCAATTGAGGGCAGATCTGCCGATGTTGCAGAGAAATCTGCAACAACAACAGGACAATAATGTTCGGCAATTTTAACCATCCCAAAATGGATTAGAATAAATGTCATGCCTGTGGTCAAAGTAGAGGTTGGTTTTAAAATGTTTCCTGGATTACTGTATTTCTAGTCCAACAAAGAGAGGTGTGTTGCTTGGTTTAGCTGTCAGAAAAGAACTGAGGCAAATAACTGTGTGAGAGCAGACCAACTGGGAAATATCAGCTACAACATAGATAGGTTAAGTGTAGGGATAGAAGAGGATAATGAAATGCCAAGGGTAAGGGTTTTGGACTGGATAAAGGCAAAGCTCAGTGAGATAAGAATAGATCTGTCCCAAATTAACTAGGCAGGACAGGTAGCAAACAGATCAACGGATCAGCAGAGAGCGATCTCCAAATATGAGATGAATAGAGTAGAAAATAAATAAATGTGTACACAGCAAAGAAAGGGGATTTGTCAAGATATATAGCCTTGTGAATAAATCGTGAGATTAAAATGAAACATGGGATGAAGTTCAGGCTGACAGTACTTAAGAAAATTAGGAGCAACGTATAAAAGGGCTGTGAGGATTTTAGGGAGGTTAGAAGGGCAAAAAAGAACCAGGAAAGGGTAGTTGCTGGTATAAGGGGAAAAGGAATAGGTAGGCCCCTTGGAGAATTATAGAAGAGTTAAAATTGGTGTATGCCAAGAGTCATTTTTTGGTACATATAAATGTTTTAGATTTGGGCAACAAAGCATATCAGAATTTGCTGATGACAGAAACATCATAGGTTTGTAAAAGATTTCATTTAGGACAGGTTAGCTGGATGAGCAGTCAGGTTGGCTAATGCAATTTAGCATGGATATGTGGGAGGTTAACGAACTCAAAGAAGTAATTCAAAGATTGGGAGTATATATTCAATGAAATCAAAGCTGTCAAAGAACTGTCAAAGAATACTAAGAGAGTTGGCACCAAGTTGGCAAGGGAGCTATAAAGGGCCATGGGGATGTGGGGGCATAGGTCATGGTGTTCAGTGGTTTCAAATTGTGAATGTCTATTCAAGGGAAGGCAATCTATCTACAAAACATTCAACTCGATTGATGTTTGATATTGAAGAACAATGATGAAGGCAAACACAGAGATAAAGAGAAATCAGTTCAGTCAGAACTCATTGCATTATTAACCTTCAGCCAGCTCACCAAGAAGACTACTACTGGCAGAATGCGTAATGACAGTTCCTTGACAGTTCTTTGTCAGCGTTACAGTTTTTTGACAGCTTGACAGTTCTGCGACAGCTTGACAGTTCTGCAACAGTTATTTGGCAGCTTGACAGTTCATTGACAGCTTTGACAGTTCCAATAAGTTTATGCACCTTTTACACACAATAATGCTTACTTTTAACAATCCAAAAGAATGCCTTACTTCTTTCAAAGGTGTCCTAGACCCATATCCAAAGGGGTACTTTACCACTTCAAATAGGTATCCAAACAAATCCACCAATTTCAGATCACCTCTGACCTGGTATAATCTTCGTACTCCGGGTTTCACACTTCTGGCCTACCAAAATCCCACTACATCAGAGGGAGCTGGTGATTTAAATGGCCAGCTGCCTCCATAAACCTCGCATGCACAAATCCCGACCTGACTCCAGTCTTGCACCGTGAAAACAGAAAATGCTGTGTCTGAGACTTTGAATTTCCTGTCATTTTGGGATTTTTGCCATGATGGAGAACCTCTCTGTCATAGCGAAAATCCAAGCCCTATTATTCAAGTGAATGTAGAATGAGAGCCAATAAAAAAGTCATAAAGTTATTAATATCATTTCATAATATGTAAAATAATGGCAAAGCATACAAGTGTAAAAGTGCAAAGATAAATTTTTGCAAAACATTGTTTTGGCCATGTAGTATTCTATGCAGTTTTAGGTTGCTCATTGTAGAAGTTAGATTAAATCATAGAAAGCATACAGCATAATGATTTTAGGGATACTAAGAGACACTTGTAAATTTGAAACTATTTCAGTTGGAGCAGAGAAGGCTAAGAGGATTTTTTATATTGTTCATGGGATATGAGTGTCACCAGCAAGGGCAGGATTTATTGCCCATCCCTAATTGCCCTTGAGAAGGTGGTGGTGAGCCACCTTCTTGAATTGCTGCAGTTTATGTGGTGTAGGTACACCCACAGTGCTGTTCAGCAGGGAATTCCAAGATTTTGAACCAGCGACACCGAAGTAACAGATATAGTTCCAAATCGGTATTGTCTGTATCTTGGAGAGGGACTTGCAGTTGGTGGTGTTCCCATGCTCCTGCTGCCCTTTTCCTTGTAGGTGGTAGAGGTCACGGAATTGGCAGATGCTGTTGAAGGAGCCTTGGTGAGTTGCTGCAGTGCATCTTGGAGATGGTACATGCTGCTGCCACTGTGTAGTGGTAATGGTGGGAGAGAACATTTAAGATGATGGATGGGCTGCTGTTAAAGCAGACTGTTTTCTTCCTGGATGATGTTGAAATTCTCAAGTGTTACTGTCACCCCATTCATCCAGGTAAGTGGAGAGTATTACATAACATTCCTGGCTTCTGCCTTGTAGATGGTGGACAGGCTTTGGGGAGCCAGGAGGTGAGTTATTCCCGATAGATCTCCAAGTCACTGACCTGCTCTTGTAGCCACGGTATTTATATGTTTCGCCCAGTTAAGTTTCTTGTCAATCGCAACACAATGTGTTGATGGATGGTGATTTGACAATAGTAATGTCATTGAATGTCAAGGGGAGATGGTTAGATTCTCTCTTGTTGGAGATGGTCATTGCCTAACACTTGTGTGACATGAATGTCACTTGTCACTTATCAGCTGAAGCTTAGTCGAATTTAAAATCTTAGTAGAGTTTTAATGTAATTATGACTGGTTCTGATAGAGGAATAGTCTCTTCTGTGGTTGCGGTGCCAATGATGAAAGGGTCATCAGCTTAGTCAAAATAATAAACAGCAGGATGGACCCTGGCTGATTCCTGCCTCAACTGATTAGTCAGGCAATGACTTGAAGCTGAAGCCTTCCAGAACAGTTTGCCTCAGTGCCATGTCAGTCAATGTGTTGAGCAATCTGCTCTAACGCAAAATAATACCTATTCCTCAGCCTGGGTGAAAACTTCAACTTTTCCATGGTGTTTTCCATTTTTGAGCACCAGGAAAGCTTTTCTTTATTTCTTAAGACATATTTGTGATCTGCAACATGCATTTTCTTTGAACATTGTTTGAAGAATGTAATAGAATCATGGATGTTGGGGAAGTGGAGGCTCAACTTGTGATGGTTACTTTGTTTTAGCTTCAAGCAAATGTTTTGCCTTTAGGATCCAGATTTTTTGACCAGCAGAGGTAGACATAATGTTACGGAACAAAACATTCAACTTGATTGATGTTTGATATTGAAGAACAGTGATGAAGGCAAACACAAAGATAAAGAGAAATCAGTTCAGTCAGAACTCATTGCATTATTAACCTTCAGCCAGCTCACCAAGGAGATTATTACTGGCAGAATGTGTAATGAGGTATGGAACTTGATGTGTTACTGCAGCAATGACAACTTACAGATTTTTACTGGCAGGGAAAACATTCTCACTTATGAACAGGATGAGCTGAGGTGTATTATTTTTAATCTTCTACATAAGATTGTGTAGTACTGGAACAGCTCACAGACGCCCATCTTACCAGTCCCAGAATTTAAAGCAGGCCACTACCTTTGGCAAGAAAAATCACAATGCTGTGGACATGGAGTCTTCCTAAGGGTGAGGACTGACAATATAAATTAAATGTGAAGCCTCAGAGAGGCTTAGTGAAAACAAAATCCCAGGCATGGGTGATATTTGTCCTAAACTACTAAAAAAGACAAAAGCTGAGATGTGTGAAGAATTGACAGTGAATCTGAGGGAGTTATTGAACACCAGGGAGGTACCAATAAAATGGAAATGGATTTGCACTTTGTGCTTCATGTTGGACTATCAGCCCAACTGGCACCACACCACACTGTTTTCTTTCTGATATTTTGAATTAAAGTTATTTATTTGTATCAGAGTACAACTATTCATGGGGCTGGGTTTTCAAAGCGGAGAGCTGGCTACCTGACATCTGAATGAATTCCGTGTCTTGACGCTGTACCTTGACTGCTTCTCTCACACAACTTTTTAAAAAAAATCAATTGCCCTTATTTGTCAAGAGGTGAGTTTGATGGCCAATTAATGGTGCCAGGAATCTCCAGGCGGCGGGAGCAATGGCAAAGGTAGGAGCTTAATGTATCGTTATTTGGGAGCAAGCAGGTTTCTCATTCACTCCCCATTGGCAGCCCTTTTTAAACTTCAAACTATCCCGGAGGCATCAGGATCCTGAGATGACCTGCAAGACCGTGATTTCCAAATCGTGTCCTAACCTTGAGGGCATTTGAAAATTCGGTCCCTGATTCCCACAAAGCTAAACAAGATTACATCGTCATTCTCACATACCTGTTTGTGGGAAACTTGCTTTGCACAAATTAACTGCTGGGGCATCCTGAGCTTGTGGAAAGGCGCTAGGTAAGCAGAGGTCATTTTTTTTTTTGCTTTCTTTTAAGTTGGAGGCGGGGTATCCAATGATTTGCATGGAAGAGCTGTGCACAAATGTTGAAAGACTCTCAGACAAGCCTCCTACTCATAGATTCTATAGACAGCCCTCCTTTCAACTAGCAGCAAGCCATCGCCTCATCTTAAAATTCAAATAGATCCATTGTGGCATTGCTCAGAGGTAGTCTGGGACTGGAAATAAATCTTCAGGGGTACCATAACTCCAATGCAGCAAGTTTACTCAAGTAATCGATCACGTAACCCAGACAGGTTGGACATTTTACTGATCCTCAAAAGGTTAAGGAGCTCATAGATACTCGCTTAGAAAATGCAAGTTACATTATCAAGGTACAAATGATCCATGCCTTTCTATGACATTCTGCAGCAATTTTCAGGCAATTGTTCAGCAGTTTGCCTTTTCTATCTATTTAGTGACATTCGAGTGAATTAGCACAGGTCTATTTATTTAAATCCGCCAGTTGAACTGCTTGCTGAACTCCTTTGTGAGAAGACTTAGTTACAGCTGGCATTCAGGGCACTGTCGCAGGATCAGTCAGTGACTTCAGAAGAGAGGGTAAAGATAAAATTGCTACGTAGCAGCCAACAGTAAAAACACTGCAATCTCCTGGAGACTGCATTAAAAATTTAAGGGGACTGTTAAACTGACAGTACCCTTCCTGTGTGAAAAACCTTGTCAAAATCAGAAAAGGTGATGAATTATTGATTGTTAAAAATGTTTTCTTCTTTTATTTTTTTCGCTTGGTGGCAGAAGAATAAGCTCCCCACTGCCAACAGTTTCAAGAACATGATCTGTTTGAGTGCAGCCGGACACATGTTGTGGGAACCATTTAGCAATTGTTGAGAGACTACTGCATGACTGGAACTGACTGGTCCTTTCTGTCAACAAAAATGTGTTTCTTTCAGAGTTTTGACATGACTGTCAGTGCCGGTGGGCACTTTGCATGTTTCCCTTTTTGGAAAGATCAGAATGTTTCATTAAAACCTAGCTGGCAGTGTGAAGAGGTGCCTAAGCAATCATTGTGTGAGAAGCATCCAAAAATTAGCATTTAAACTGCCTGCCTTGTAAAATTCCCAATAAAAAAATCTAATATCAGCTCAGGTTTGCATACTAAATAACCATTGACAGAAGTTGTAATGTTACACAGGTCCCAAAGGAGGGTACACAGCACTCCCACAGGAAAATGATTAAAAGCATATTTAATAACTGCTTAATCATAGAAGAGCAAACTTGTGTCTCATTGAAGGTAAATAAACAACTTGAAGAAGACTGTCACTGCTGAAGACACTTTATGAACTGTTATTTGGTTTTCAACTCATGCGCTGTCTTGTCAATGCATTTCTGTAAATTTTAATTACATTGTTGCAAACTGTTACAAGAGTGGGGGGCTATATTAGAAATGGGAGAATAAAACTAGCTGGGCGCAAACTGCAGGGGGAAAGGCAAAATAGGAGCTGAACATTCTTTGCTTTGGAAGAACGCTGGGATTGGTACCCTGATGGGCACATTTAATCAAGAACACCAGATGAATCCCTAACCACTTGTAAATAAACCATCTGGGGTTCATCATTCAGTCTATGCTGAGCAGAGATGATACTTAAATTGAGCTCATTGAACTGTCTTGCATCAAGCAGATCAAATTATATTAGCACTGACATTATCGACCTCCCAATAGGATATGCAATTGTGGCTGAGCAAATGAATTAACCTTTTAATGCCTGGAAAAAAAAGACTTTGTGTAATAGTGTAAAACGGGTGACAGCAAATCAACAGTCTGCTTTACATATCTCCTGGTTTTTATCTTTATTGAATTCAGCATTCGGTCGTGGTGATATGTTAGAGAGTCTTGAAAGAGGAGCAGGTTGAAGGGGGTGGGTTGATAGTTAAAGCAAGGTAGAGTGTTATATGAGATTCAAACAGGCAGACTGCACAAAGGTTATAAAACAGGGATCCTCTATTCCACTGGCATCATATCTTTAGAAACATTAATGAAAATGCTTAGCTCAGAGAAACCAACTATTTACAGTGGACATTGACAGCTGAATCTCCAGATCCCTCCTGGGTACCGCCAAGAGCTTTATACGGTCTCTAATCAGCAGATAGCAGAGTTCCTATTGCTCACTTCCCATGTCTGCATGAGCCAAATCACATAGGCTAAGGGGTGATTTCTAGTTGGTCTTATTAGGTCTCCAGCAGTTGCAGGCGTGCTCCCCTTCCCACTTCTCTAGTCACCATCAGAGGCTTCGGGCTGCCCTATTCAGGCCTTTGTCTCCTCTTTGCTGCAACTCACCAATCCCAGGAATCTGTTCCTGCTCCTTGCTGCTGTCCTCACCCTCTCCTCTTGGCCTATGGCCCCACCCTGCAGCCTGCTGAAGTCACTGCTCCCTGCATGGTGATCAGTTCCCCTGCTTGGTGCTCTCCCCAGCCATGGCCATCTGCTGGTAGATGCCCTGCTACAAGAGGTAAACTCTTTCAGGAGGTGAAACAGACCTTTTGGCCCAACTGGTCAGTGTTGACATTTCTGCTATACACCAGCATCCTTCCACTCCTCTTCATCTATCCCTACCAGCATATCCTTCTCTTCCTTCCTCCCTCATGTGCATCTAGGTCTTCCTTAATTGCATCTGTGTGATTTGCCTCAACTACTCCCTGTGGTAGCAAGTTCTACATGCCAACCACTCTCTGGGTAAAGAGGTTTTTTCCTGATCCCTCTTGTACTTATTGGTGACAATTGTGTATTTATGCCCTTTAGTTATTCTCTTCCCCCTATTTGGAAACATCTTCTCTGCGTCTGTTCTAGCAAGCCCTCCCATAATTTTCAAGACTATGTTGGACCACCCCTCAGCCTTCTCTTTCCCAGGCTGTTTAGCCTGCCCTGATAGTTATAACCTCTCAGTTCCCATATCACCCTTGTAAATCTTTATTGTGCTTTCTCGAGCAGTTTTAAGAAGACTATGGAGACCAGGACTGTACACAGTTTGTCAAATGTGGTCCAACCAAGGTTCACTACATGTTTAATCATTTTCTTTACCAGATTCTAATAATCAAGACAATTACCTCATCTCAGTGAGAGAAACTTTGACAGAAACTGTAATTGACCCTTCCCGAAGCTGTGACTACAATTAAGTGCAGCTTAGTACTTCTAGCACAATGTGCAGCAGGCTCTTGTTCCCTTTGACGTGATAACCCTGCTAAATGTCTCAGTTCAAGCAGCAGCACTTCATCGATTTCTGAATGATTGATCAGCATGAGTGCACTTTGAGTTCCCTTGTGTGTTTAAACATTTGACCAAATCATGGACCAAAGATTTAACTTCAGGAAATCAGTTTGTGGTCATTGCCCCAGAGCCACCAGGTTACCTGCTGTTTATACTATGTTTTACAGAGAGCTTTAAAGTTTGCTTTTAATAAATTGGGAATGATTGAATGGAAGACAAGTTGTCTGGTTGATTCATATTAATGGCTCAGTTACCTAATAAAACAGTGGTTTAAATAAAAACAAGAATAAGCCATTGTTTTATTCAGTTCTGAATTAAATGGCTATCATTCTACTATTGTTTGTCAGCTTCTTTGGAAATTGTCATCACTTACCAAGTTAAACAATTATGCTGATGTTTTCCTCACAGTATCTGGCTTTCTCTACAATTTGGTCCCAACAGTTTGCATGATTGCTTCACTCTTTCCTTCTCTTAATTGGTGACTTTATTTTGAATATTGCTGAAAAAAGAGACATGTTATTGAAGCTTTTTTATCTTGCACACATCAGGGCAATTCCCAAGAATACTAAATATAAAGGGAACAATAATTTATACTTTATGAGAAGAGAGTGCTGATTGGTTGCCAATGGACTCTGATTGTTAGAGATGTTGCCATGGAGAATGCACCAGTTAACTAATGACTGACAGTGAACTGCCAAGTTTTGCTTAAATTCAAAACCAGGCAGGTTGACTCTGATTTCATTTTGTTTTTAAGTGCTGGACCTGTTCTTCATGGTGAGTTACAGGATTCTGTGTAAAATTCAGCATATCTCATGTGCAGAAATTGAGATCAATGGTGGTGAGTAGGCCTGGATCTTTGTCATAGTTGTGCCCAGAGACAGACTGTGAGTGTTTTCAGCTAATCAGTATAGCATAGTTGATGAGTCTATCTGTTGCCAACACATAATACATAGCCTATGTTCTAGCTTGAGAAGCTGAAGGAGTATGGATCATGGTACAGAACACCAATGAGGTTGAGAAGTATAGGACATGTGAGATCCCAGATTTTGTAGTCAGTGGTGAAGTAGTGGCACTTGCTGTTGATATTGAAGAAAGCTGCCCTCAAAGCTTAGTGATCTCATAGGTTTCAGCTTTCCCAGTATTAATGTAATTCCAGAACCAAGTATAGGGTACCTCCAAAATGTCATACAGGCTAAGCAGCCAATCACATTGAAGAATTCTCACAGACAGAAAAGTAGGAAGTAAACTGCACTAACTATCCTTCATTTTTAATCAATGCACAAGGAGCACAATAAAGATTAGAACATGCACATGATATTATGTGTAAGTGAATTATAAACTTTAAAAACAAAATTTATCTTTATCATCAAAAACCTAGGAATTATAATGGTGACAATTCGCATTCCACAAATATAAAAGTAGTTTTAAAGAGCTGGAGAGATTGTTCAGCATTAGTTATGACTTAGTAGACCATTAGAAACCCTGTTACGTCTCAACAAGGCCTAACTTTTTTGAGACGTCTTGCAGTGAGGTTAGGGAGTAAAAGGTGGAGGTTCGCATCAATTCAAGTGATTACTAGAGATTTCCACCTGCAGGAACTTCAATAGTGCATCCTGAAGAGGAACAAGGAAGCATCAACAGCAGCTTCTGGATTTCTGTGTTATTCTGTGTATGTGCAGACTGGGGCAAGATTTTCCACTGAGCGGGTGGGCATGCGCCCGATCCATTCAAGTATAAAATGATGTGCAATGACTTTGGGTGAGCGTCCCACAATATTTCGGTTGGCGGGCGTGCATGGGAGTTGGCAGCACGCCTGCCGACAATTAACAGGCCTATTAAGGCCATTAAAGTCACAGTCGAATACAATTTCCTACTGCCTGTCCAACCTTACGGTTGGCAGGCAGGCAAATCAGCCAGGCGGCCTTTGGATTTTTTTATGAAATCTCATCCACGGACGGGAATTAACAATAAAATAAAAATGTTGAAATATCATTTATAACATGTCCCTGCTCATGTTACAGAGTCACAAGAGAGGACATGTTTTTAGCTTTTGTAAAATCTTTATTTGTGTTTTTATAAATCTTCAGCTCCCTGGGGCAGCTCTGTGCCTTAGGGATCTTTCAGTGTGCCCACCGGACACGCATGAGCAAACACCTGAACTCACCCTCCTCCCACCCACCCTGGCAGTGCTCAGCATTGCAGTGCGTCGTTTACGCTGGCTGGTCGACTTTGTGGCCGCTTTCAGGCCATCCCACCACACCCACCCAACGAGGTAAAAATCCTGCCCCAGAAGTTGTGGTGATGGTGAACTCTGACAATTTGGCCGTTGATGAGAGTGCAAAATCCAGGCTGAGAGGTGGGTATGCATTGCACAAAAATTTGAGGGAACTATAATCAAAATATACTTTTTTTCCCCCGATTCAAGAAAGTATTTACAACTTAACTTTAAATTGGATTTTTCGGGGCTGTATCTAGGCAACCATGATTCCTCTATGTCACCATATAATTGTTGCACACTGTTGGTGTAGGAAATGACAGCAACAAAATAATTGACACTAGGGAAAGAATGAAACCTGTTTTTTGCCTTAGGAGGAAACAATTGGTTTCTCTAATTTGAACTACAACATGAAGCCTAATTTAATATATAATTCAATTATTTTGACATAACTTTGTTTAAGTGTAATTGAGGTAAAGTTGTAAATTATTCCTATATTTGTAAAAGTTTGGTGCCTCACAATTTGCATTTTTTTAAAATAGTTACCCCAAACTATTTACCCCCCTCCCAAAAAAATTGGTGTTCATTTTGAAGATTTATTGGTGCATACTGTACCAACCTACCATGTCAATAAGTGCTAAAACATGGGTCATATCTGTAATGCCTTCTAACTGAAGCTTTCAGCCTCAGCCACAGCATTGTAGGCAGGCACTAGGCATGTGCCTCGAGCAACTTCTAGGAATGAAAACGTTTTGAAAATGTATTGGGAATACATTATTGTGTTTTGGCTACACAAACTCTTGATTTTTTTTCCTCTTTTTAGCAACAAAATCTTCCGGTAATCTGACATTGTCTGTTGCTCACATGAATGATCTTACCTTGACACCCAACAGCTCTTATCATTCAAGAATGAGTTTTCTTATAAACTGTAAGAGGCCTGGAATTTCCTCCCTCAACTTCTCAGCCTCCCTATCTCTCTATTTCCTTCTTTAGGATACTCTTTAAAACCTTACTCGTTGATCAAGTTTTAAGCCACCCTCCTTAATATCTCCTTTTATGGCTTGGTGTTAAATTTTATTTGATGACACTCCTGTGAAGCAGCTTGGGAATTCCTACTGCCTTAGAGGTATTATATAAATCCAAATTGATGTTGAGAAGAGGCCAGGAACTTCTACAGTGGTGGAACAGGGCCAATCAGAGGGATTATCACTACCCCTGGTGGCCATTTGCTACTTCTTGCTGTTCATTTGAAAGCACCATTGGTACATTCTGGGTAAAGCACGCCAACTCCATTGTGCACAGTACATTGAAGGAAGGGAGTAAGCAAACCAACTTTTCTGAAGGGGGTTAGTCTCGCCCTGGAAAAATAATTTATGGAACAGAATTCTTTAATTTGATACCAGTGGTGGAAGTGGTTACTTTGTGGCCATAAGAATATAACACAACTGTCCGATAAGACCCTTTGATGATGCTATGCTCTGCACGTAACTGCATGAGTTAAAGATTCCTATCATTGCTTAACAGGTGGAAATGACATGCAGGCCTAACAACACAATTCATGAGAGAATTAGCCTTTTGTTTATATATAAATCAATTTTAATTCTCAAATTATTAAAAGGACAACACACTCTATTGTTGTGCACAATGAAGAGCACCGTAGAGGGGTCAATATGCTGTGATGCCATTTTCTAACCAGATATGTGCAAAGGAGATATTGCTGGTTGTATGAGTGTAGAGTGCACCCTGTTCACTCAGACACTGGTTGGGACAGGCTAGAGAAGGGGTTTCAAAATAAGGGTCACCTTCATGAAATGGAAACTTGGAAGATTTGAAACTCCAAGGACATAGAGACAAGTTACAGTAAATATAGTATTTGTTAGTCCATCAAAAGGATCAGCATAGATGATAAAAAATGTTTGTGCTATTGTCTAAAAAGAAAAGTACTTTAGCATGATATGTGATCTTGCAGCCAACCTCTCAAAAACCTTAGAATTTCCCTTATATTAGTTACCTGAGGGCAGTCTGGGAATTGAACACAGAACTCTCTAATCTGCATGGTAGTCATTGGGGAAATGGCATTATCTGTAACTCAAAGGTGGCTGACTGTTCACAACAATGGCCATTGAAGCTCACAGCCTACAGAGCAGTAGTGATACCCACCCTCCTATATGGCTCAGAGACATGGACTATGTACAGCAGGCACCTCAAAACTCTGGAGAATTACCACCAGTGCTGCCTTCACAAGATCCTGCAAATCCATTGGCAGGATAGGCGCCAACGTCAGTGTTCTCTTCCAGGCCAACATCTCCAACATCGAAGCATTAACAAGGCTCGATCAGCTCTGATGGGCGGGCCACATCTTCCGCATGCCTGAGACTAGACTGCCGAAACAAGCACTCTGCTTAGAGCTTTGACACGGCAAGCGAGCCCCAGGAGGGTAGAGGACACCCTCAAAGCCTCCTTGAAAAAGTGTGACATCCCCACCAACATCTAGGAACCTCTGGTCCAAGACCGTCTGAAGTGGAGGTAAAGCATTCAGGAAGGAGCTGAATGCCTCGAGCCTCATTGCCAAGGGTCAGCTGAAGCCAAGCATTGACAGCAAAAAGAGCTCATGGAAACCCGGGCACCCCACCCACCCGTTCCCAAAACCACCATCTACCCCACCTGTGACAGAGACTGTAGGTCACGCATTGGACTCTTCAGTCATCTGAGAACTGATTTTTAATGTGGAAGCAAGTCAGCCTTGACCCCGAGGGACTGGCTAAAAAGAAGAAAGCAATGGCCATTAAACTCAATGGGATTGAATTCCCATGGAAGTTCCCCCATTCTCACGTGAGAATCCTGTTTACACTTTCTCTCCAGCATTTCCTCCACTAAAATGTCAGCAGGAGATTGAGAGAACTCTGAAAATTATGACCCAGATGTTCTAATAATTTTACCTGGGACATTTTCTTAGAGTATTCATACTTCTGGAGATACAGTGGAGCCTCAATTATCTGCACTTGTATTTCAAGTTCTTCACTATTCATGAGCATTTTTAACTATCCGACTAATCCCACTGCCCTACCATTTCTTCAGAACCATGCAAACGGTTTCTCTTCAAGTACTTGTCCAATTACCATTCAAAAGCTTCTATTGAATCTGTTTTCATCACCCTTTCAGACAATGCAATCTAGATCACAACAACTCGCTGTTTAAAAAAAATCCTCATGTTACCTTTGTTTCTTTTGCTGTCACCTTAAATTTGTTCTGTTCATTCCCAATCCTTTATCTCTGCTCTATGGAAACAGCCCCAACTTCTTCTGTTTCATCACTTTGATGATGTCCCTCACTCCTGGTACTACTGGGGTTTCAAACATTATTTTTCTCTTGATCACCTACCTTGCTCCATTTATGGCAGGAATGTAAGTTAGCAATAGATCAGCTTATCCAAAACTTCAAATATTCAGAATTCTCTGTACACACATCGTCACGGTTCCAGTTGCCAAACCAGCCGCATCCGAATTGATCCAATACAAGCAAAGTTAGAAACTGTCCAGACAAAACTTTGTTATAAGGCTCTCAGAAGACTTTGCATGAGGAAAAACCTTTGGAACAAAACTACTCATGCAGTTACAACAAAATCAAAGTTGAGCATTGCTGAAAAAAGACAAAGGGAAAAATTTTCCCTCCCGTTGGGGGGGGGGTTGTGTGGGGTCGGGCGGGGGTGGGCGCAAACCCAATCGGCTCCCCTGATCAGGTGCGCGCCGCCATTTTACGTGGGTGGGCCAATTAAGGCCCGCCCAGCGTGATGCACACCCAGAAGCGCTGTGCACTCCCAGTGCGGGCTAGGGGTCTCCCTGAGTCGGGGCCTGTGCTCTTTCGCACATGCGTGCAAAATAACACAGAAACCTCGCTGAGGCACAGAGTTGCCTCAAGGAGATTATTTTAAGTTCTAGGATATTTAATAAAGGTGAAAAAAAAATTTAGGGACATGTTCCCTCATGTGAAACTGTCACAAGAGCTGGGACATGTCCACTAACTTTTCCAAAAATTTTTATTTAAATAATAAAGCCTCCATGAATCGTCATCTCAACTGTGGATGAGGTTTCATGAAAAATGTGAAGGCCGCCTGGGCTCAACCTTAAGGTTGGACAGGCAGAATTCTTAACAACTTTAATTACTTTGTTAATGTCTTTAATAGGCCTTTGACAGTTCAGCGGGTGCACAGCTGACGCGGCTGGATGCCCACCAAACTGACAATCTAAACGACGCGCGGTGTTGTCAGGACACCCGCCCGACGTCACCCCGCATCATTTCACACATCAGCAAACGGGCCCCGCCCCCACTCACCGACGGGAAAATTCTTCCCATGTTGTCAACGCTTTTCATCTTTCACTCACCAGAACAATCACAAGAATACCAGTGTCAGGGGAAGCAACAACTTTATACTGTATGAGAAGAGTGCTGATTCATTGGCAAGCGGACCCTGATTTGTAGAGGCATTGCCATGGAAAATGCACCAGTTAGTGGTGACTGACAGTTAACCGCCAAGTATTGTTTGAAATTTAAACCAGGCAGCTTGACTCTTGCCCTGAGGAACGAACCAGTGAATGGCTATCATTTATTTTGTTTAGCTGAAACAGCCACAATGTTCTTTCTTTCTGCACAGAACAGGGCCCTGTGTATTAAAATATATAAGACCATAAGGCCATAAAACATAGGAGCAGAAATTAGGCCATTTGGCCCATCAAGTCTGCTCCGCTTTTCAATCATGGCTGATAAGTTTCTCAACCCCATTCTCCTGCCTTCTCCCCGTAACTTTTAATCGCCTTACCAATCAAGAACCTGTCTATCTCGGTCTTAAATACACTCAATGACCTGGCCTCCACAGTCTTCTGTGGTAATGAATTCCATAGATTCACCACTCTCTGGCTAAAGAAGTTTCTCCTCATCTCTGTTCTAAAAGGTCTTCCCTTTACTCTGAGGCTGTGCCCTCAGGTCCTAGTCTCTCCTACTAATGGAAACATCTTCCCCATGTCCACTCTATCCAGGCCTTTCAGTATTCTGTAAGTTTCAATCAGATCCCGCCTCATCGTTCTAAACTCCATCAAGTATAGACCCAGAGTCCTCAAACGTACCTCATATGTTAAGCCTTTCATTCCTGGGATCGTTCTTGTGAACCTCCTCTGGACCCTCTCCAGGGCCAGAACACCCTTCCTGAGATACGGGGCCCAAAATTGCTCACAATATTCTAAATGTGGTCTGACCAGAGCCTTATAAAACCTCAACAGCACATCCCTGCTTTTATGTTCTAGTCCTCTTGAAATAAATGCCAACATTGCATTTGCCCTCCTAACTACCACTCAACCTGCAAGTTAACCTTAAGAGAATCCTGGACCAGGACTCCCAAGTACCTTTGCACTCCAGATTTCTGAATTCTCTCCCCATTTAGAAAATAGTCTATGCCTCTATTCTTCCTATCAAAGTGCATGACCTCACACTTCCTCACGTTGTATTCCATCTGCCACTTCTTTGCCCATTCTCCTAACCGGTCCAAATCCTTCTGCAGCCAACCCGCTTCTAGTACACGCAAATGCGCCATGCCACGAGCCTGATTGACAATCTTAAATTGGTTGTCTGCATAATTTTTACTACATTGAGGATTATTTAGCAAATGTCCAATCGTGGGACCACATCTAAAGCTGGACACTGAGATTTGCAAGCACGGGCTGGTTGAGTATGGTCTGTACCTTGCCTGTTGCAAGCAATCTTGAAAAACAATCTTGCTATTCTTGCGATTGTCCTGATAAGTGCCAGATGAAAAGATTTGACAAAATATCTTTTATCAGCAACGGTACTTTAACTTATATAGCACTACAATACATTTTAATGGGACCTCTGTGGAGGAGAAAAGGAAAACATACATTTACATAGTGCATTTCACAAACTCAGGACAGCCAATGAGTTATTTAGTAATGTAGTCGCTGTTGGTATGTAGCGAATATGGCAGACAATTTTCAGATACCGACACCCCAAAGACAACAATGAGATAATGACTGGATAATCGATTTTTGTGATGTTGCTCAAGGGGCAAATATTGGACTGGACACCAGGAAAAACTCCCCTGCTTCCACTGTTCTTCCTCAAAACAGTGCCATGGAATATTTTACGTCCACCTGAAAGGGCAGATGGGGGCTCAATTTAATATCACATCTGAAAGACAAGGGGCTGAATTTTGCCGTTGGCGAGCAAGGGTTGGGGCCTGCTTGCCGATGTGCAAAATGACACGGGATGATGTCGAGGGAAACCCCCGACATCATCCCGCCCCATTTAAATTTTCAGGAAGGCGGGGGCACAGTCTGCCGACTCGTAAGATTCTGCCCATTGAGTTTGAGAGAGTAAAACTGAGTAATTTTGACTGGTGGCTATGGGCATTAAAAACCAAGACAACCAATGCTGCTCTTAGGGAAGTCATTCTTTTAGAAGAATTTAAAGATTCAATCCCTCCACCATTGAGAACTCATGTGGTGGACCAGAGGGTTGATTCTGTAAGATAAGCAGCAGAGATAGCTGATGATTATGAGTCCGTTCATAGAGCTAAACCTTTTTTCTGTCACCCTCTCACATTGGAAAAGGATAAAAAGTGGAAAGGTGAAAGGAAGGCAGGTAGTCAGGGAAGAGAAGCAGTGGCTGGAAGTTCCCAATAAGTTTTTTTCTCCAAATAAAAAGGAAGATGCTGAAGGTGGAAGTGACATTTTGAAAATTGAGATGTTTTCATTGTAATAAAATGGGGCACAAAAAGTCAGTGGCCAGAATTTTGCTTTTGCCGGTTGGGCGGGCAGGCAGCCGAGTGCCGCTGCTGAAATGGGCCGCACCGCCATTTTCTGCGGGTGGGTCAATTAAGGCCCACCCAGTGGGTTAGCGACTCCCGTGGGGAATGGGAAAATAGTCGCGGGGGCGGGCGGCCTCAGGCTCCAATGGGGAGCTGGCAGCCTGTTTAAAGAGTGGCCAGGCTGCCTGCTTGAAGCAGTGCATCATGGCCACTCAGGGAGAGAGGGAGGACCGATTGGACAGCAGCATGAGCAGGATGATGGGGGCAGGCTGCAGGAGAGGGCACTGTGTCCCTCGATTCTCTGAATCATGCCTTGCTGTCCTCATTGAAGAGGTTTCCAGCCATCGGGATGCATTGTATCCGGATGATGAGAGGAGGAGGGCCCCTCATGTCACCAGCCAGGTGTGGGAGGAGGTTGTTGATGCTGACAGTGCCCATGATGATGTGCGGCACACTGGCACCCAGTGCTGAAAAATTTTCAATGATTTGCTGCGCTCTGGAAGGGTGAGTACCATGTTGGTCTTGGCCATTTGACCCAGCAGGTAGCCTTAGCCTTTGAGCCCCCTCCTGCCCCCACATCCTGCATTGAGCATTTGGTGCTCACTGGCTAGGCAAACAGGTACAGACCATGCTTACATCAGCCTTAGTGGTTGAGGAGAAGATGGGTTCTCCCCGCAGCACATGTAGGTGTTTGTCACATTTGAGTAGTCTGGGGACAAACTGCAGGGGAGTCAGCTAGACACATACTCAGAACTCCATCACATGTCATATTGATGGTAATGAGATGGTGGAAGGGGAGCCTCAAGGTTTGGTGGCCAAGTGCCATCTGCTGGCCTCGGCGCCGCACCTAGTTGCGCCTCCTTGCCATGGGCGCTAAGAGCCATGTGTTATTCAAAGTGATGGACGCCGAATGTGTCCAAGGTGGCCGTTGGGGGAGAGGGTTGGGACCAGCCGTGCTATCTTCTGGGCACTGATCACCAGTAATGTGTACAGGAGCCACTGGAGGCCTCAGAGGGGCCATTGTGGTTGGGGTGCAGCATGCGCGTGCAGAGTACATGAGTGATCAGCTCCAATAAATCCTCTTATCTGTTCTGCAGACAAAAACTGAACACAATCAGCATGAGCACCAGAAGACTGGAGGTGGGCATGCCCTGCTTTGAGGAGCAGGCCATGGAGCTGTGGAGGAGGCAGGTAGCCAAGGTGGCAGGTGTTGGTGAGGCTGGGGTCCAGCGGCCAGGTATTAAGGGTCCACAGTCCCATTTACTCTGTCTGCCCAACATCCAAAGCACTGATGGCTGCTGCAATCGTTAATGCTGAAACACTGCTCATTCACACTGAGACATTCTGATGTGTGGGTCATACATAAAGATCCCTCGTCCCCTTGAGGATTCACGTCTCCATCACCTTCCAAAGTCACCTTATCCTGTTTGTGACCACTATCCCCATGGTCTAACATGCCATGGCGTCGCTGCTGCATAGCCAAATACTTATTGCACCTTAGGGGGGTTTGTACCTCCACCACCCTTTCAGCCACTGCGTCCCACATTACTCTGTCCAAAAGGTCCTCAGCACCTCACCTGTCAACCTCATTGCACTCAACTTAAATAAATGCCATCATGTTACTCATCCCTGCGCCAAGGGGAAATGTTGCCTTCTGCCCACCCGGTCTATGTCCCTCCTAATGTGTGAATGTTAAAAATGTGACCTGTCAATCTCCTGTGATCCATGGCAAATGTCTCAAGTGTTTGTGATGTTTCCTTAGCCCCGCAACTCTCCAGGCCACAATGCATCCAGGTCAGGAACCTCTGCACTCTCCCCACTCCAATGGTACATAACATGCCCTGTGGCATTCCTGAGACCATCTGACCAGCCTGTCTGTATGCGCGTCTAATGTTTGGGTCTCCTCTTGACTCTTTTCCATCCCACCAATGCTCGTCTCCTTAGGGTCTTGAAGGGTGAGCGACTTATGAGGCTGTGGGGAGAAAGGGATGAAAGGTTTAACTGACTGAACGCTAACTGAAGCACTGTCCTTGTTGTTAATTTCAGCATCACCACTACATGGCCACGCCCATAGACGCCGCAGCGCCCCCCTCCACACCTGAGGCCCAAGACGTGCAACTTGCAGCACATCATTTCAGCCAGCCAGGCACCAGCGCAGACACAAACACCTCGGTGGGGACTTTACAGTTGGCTAATGTCCCGGGTCACAGTGGAGAGGGCACTTCACAATCGCTGGAGGACATGGTAGGGACAGAGAGTGCCGATGGTGCCAGCAGCCGGAGGGCTGCAGGGGATGAGGCACATGCTGAGTCCAGCACTGATGATGTGCCTCTTGGGGTTGTCACCAATGCAGCAGCGGCAGGACAAGCGGCAGGAATGGCGTTTGCATCTGGCAGGGTTGCTTCAGTTAGTGTCTGTGATGGAGGAGTCCAGGCAGTGTGAAGGTATGAACCTAAGGGCAGAGCTTGAAGCTTCCTTCACTGAGAAATTGGCGACTCTCATGGAAAGGGGGTTCGATCGGAAGGAGAATCTTCTGATTGGGTTATGCTCTGACCTGCAAGCCCTCATGGCGGTACTGGCCACGGGTGGTCATTCACAATGTGGGAGATGTTGTGGGCACCAAGTGTCGGTGCTCAGTGCCCATGCATCTGCGGTAAGTAGGGAGGTCCAATGGGACCTCATGTCGGCGCAGCAGCTGCCTGTCGTCTCTGCGAGCTCCTCTCAGGGCGCTCCGGATGAAGGCAGCAGCTCCTCCGCCCCGCTGCCAGATCTGGAACTGGCCACTCCCTCCCAGGCAGGGCCATCACAGGCTCCACAGGCCAAAGGATGCCCGCCAAGGTCATCAACACCAATAGGACAGCAGGGTCAGCAGGCTGTCTCACAAACTACTCCAAGTGATGGGGCGGCACCTAGACATAGCACCTGCAAACATAAGCATAAGGCACATTAGGCACTCAACAGGTATGTCACTGGTGATTTTGTGTTGGCCTGAAAATAGGGAACTAAATACTTATTTTTGCAATGGAGAAGTCCCTGTTATATTTTGGACATAATAAAGTCCACTTTTCTTACCATGGCTGAGGGTGTTTCCTTTGTGCTGCATTTTTCTTTTTCACATAATTATCATGAGTGTTTGAGTGGACATTGATGTTTCTGTACTAAACCCTTAGTTGCAGCTGATAAGGTGGAAGATGTGGCACCTAAATGTAATGTGTGGAAGCACCAGGCCAAGCTGTTCCTGCTGATCCATGTGTGTGGAGCTAGCTGAAGGTTCTTTGGATTAAATTGTCCAAGGTGTCCCTGCCTCCTTGGTGTAATAGCGGGTTGGCGTGCTGCCCATCACCATTGCCCTGTGTTTCCTCATCCTCTAAGCCACTGCTGGGATTCATCAAGTGCAGCCTCATCCAGGGTGTCAAGGTCTTCATCATCAAATGCATCCCCCCTTTCCAGCACAAGATTGTGGAGAGCGCAACAGACTACCACTATCAGAGAGACGCAATCTGGGGGGTACTGGAGTGCGCCCCCTGAGCGGTCCAGGCAACGGAAGCGCATCTTGAGAAGACCAATGGCTCTCTCCACCACAGCCCTTGTGGTGCCATGGCTCCTATCATACAGCTGCTCAGCTTCTATTCTTGGACAGCGTAGTGGCATCATGAGCCACCTTCTGAGGGGATAGCCCTTGTCACCCAGTAGCCAACCATCCAGCCGAGCCGGAGAACTGAAGAGACCAGGCACCTGGGAGTGTCTGAGGATGTAGGCAATGTGGGAGCTGCCTGGATACCTTGCACAAACTTTCAGAATCTGCATCCTGTGGTCACACACTATCTGCACGTTCATGGAGTGGAAGCCTTTCCTGTTGATGTAGGCACCGGGCTCACCTGCTGGTGCCTTGATGGCCGCATGTGCACAGTCTATTGCACCCTGGATGCGGGGGAAGCCAGCAATGGCCACAAAGCCTCTGGCTCACTGTGCCTGACTTGCCTGGTTGAAGCAGAAGTGGATGAAGGTCAATACCCGTCTGAACAGAGCGTCTGTAACCTGCTTGACACAAGTGTGGACAGCTGATTGGGAGACACCGCGAAGATCACCCACCGAGCCCTGGAAGGAGCCAGAAGCATAGAAGTTGAGGGCCACTGTGGCCTTCAGAACCGCTGGCATGGGGTGTCCACCTACACAGTTAGGGGAGATCTCAGGGCCAATCATCTGACAGATATAGGTGACTGTCTCCCTTGAGAGTTGGAGCCTCCTTCGGCACTGCACCTCAGTCATATTGAAGTAGCTGCTTTGCTGCCTGTATACCCTGGCAGCAGGATAGTGGCGTCTTCTGCAGCCCCTTGCACCTTGGACAACCTCTTGGCCCTGCGCCCCCTGTGCCTGCGCCTGGCCTCCCAAAGGTGGCTCCCCTGGAGGCTGATTGTCCTGTCATGGTCTCCTCCTTATTTTATCTCTCCCTTCCTCCTCAGGGGAGCTGCCTCCAGTGGAGATGTCAGAACCCATATCCGCAGGCTAAATGAAGGCCTTTGGAAAGCTGGAGGCCCGAGAAAGATAACTGTGTGCAGACTGGTTTCAAAGTACACAAAAAGCTCTTGGAAATCAATGTGAACTGCTAACAATCAAACAGGCAATTTTAAAACCCTTTTTCCAATTAAAACTTTGTGGAAATCATGCACAACCCCTCTGAGTCCACATATCCCGTGAGTGCATGACTTTTATTAAAAAAATCTCCTACCCGCCTACCCATTGGGCCCATGCGCCGACCTGAAGTTCACACGGGCCCCTCAAAATCCTGGGCAATTGGCAAGTTAAGGGCCTTAACGAGGCCTTTAATTAATGGTGGGCGAGTGTCCCGCTGCTGTGTGCGCCCGCTGACCAAAATATCGCAATGCCGCACGCTGACATCGGGATGCTCGTGCAACGTCAGCGCGCGACATTTTAATCAATGACGTGTAGGCTCTGCCACCTGCATGTCAGTCAGAAAATTCTGCCCAGTGTGCTGGAGATTGCAGGAAAAATCTGTAGGAGTTGTAGGGGTAGTGACAAGCTCTGGAAGTAAAAGTACTGTGGGTTCTGAGGTTCAGGCACAGGAGAAACCAGTGGTTTGTGTAGAGGTGAAACGGAGAATCAGTGAAAGGTAAAGAAGTGGGATTGTGTTCACAGTTTATTCAAGAGAATTCTGGGGAGCAGGTTGCAGAAATGTTTAAAGACTTTTTATGTGAAGGGAAAGTCTTTCCATGTGTGCAGGGTGGAGTAGGTAATGATATTAAAGTACTAAGAAACACAGGGGCTAGTCAATTCTTAATTTTGTAGGATAGTGATATTTGTTGTTCAAAGGGTGTATTGCGGGAGAAGGTGATAATAAGTGGGGTTCATGGCAATGCTAAATCTATTCCATTGTGGCTGGTAAACCTATAGAGCAAATGGAAGGCAGGTGAAGTTATAGTTGGAGTGGTGGAAAAATTGCCCAATGCAGGGGTTCAATTTATTCTGGTAATAATATAGCTGGATCCCAAATGTGGGTGATGCCTATGGTAGTTGAACAGCTTGTAGAGTGTTTTCAACAGAAGAGCTACAAAAGAGACATCCTGTATTGTTTCCTGATTGCATTATAATGAGATCAAAGGCCCATAGGGATGAACAAAATAAACAAGGTGAGCAGGCAGTTCAATGGAAAAGAGAAAGTGTCGAAATCCAATTAGCTAGCACTGTATTTGATAGCATTGTTCAGGAGGAAGAAATGCAGCACAGTTCAGTTGAAGTGTTTAACTCAAAGAGGTTAGTGGAGTTACAGAAAAATGATTTGCAATTAAAACAGTTATATCAGAAAACTTATTCAGAAACTGAAGCAAAATGTATACCAGCATGTTATTATCTTTGAGGTGATATTCAGATGAGAAAGTGACGGTTGGATCACGTCTCAGCAAATGAAAGCTGGAGGGAGGTGCATCAGATTGTTATCCCATTAGGTTACAGAAGTGAGATTCTAAGGATTGCTCATGAAATTCCACTGGGGGGACATTTAAGAATTAGGGAAACACAGGACAAGATACAGAGTTTTTTTTGGGCCAGAATTGCATAGGGATGTAGTCAAATTCTGCAGAGCCTGTTATATATGTCAAACAACAGGAAAACCACAAGCGGTGATTAAGCTGGATCCTTTAATCCCAGTACCAGCATTTGAAGAATCTCTTACCGGGGTAATGCTTGATTGTGTAGGGCCCCTTTCTAAGGCTAAAAGTGGAAATCAGTGTTTATTGACAATAATGGAAGTATCTACCAGGTTTCCTGAAGTGATATCTTCAAGAAATATTACAACTAAGAAGATTAAATCGGGCAAAGTTATAACAAGTACAAAAATAAATTGATTTCATGCTTCAAAATGATATCATTGAGTCCAGTTGCAGTAACTGGAGTTTGCCTGTTGTACTGGTACAGAAACCGGATGGAACACAAAGGTTGTGTGTGGGCTACCGAAAGGTGAATGCGGGGACAAAAGCGGATTCATATCCCATACCACGGTTGGAAGATTGCATTGCGAAAGTGGGACAATTGAAATTCATCACAAAGATTGACTTGCTAAAAGGAAATTAGCAGGTACCGTTGTCGGTGAGAGCAAAGGAGATATCAGCCTTTGTAACGCAAAGTGGGCTATATAAGTTTAAAGTCATGCCATTTCACATGACGAATATGCCTGTGACATTTCAAAGACTGACAAAGTAATTGCAGGTTTAAGCAATTGTGAGGTTTATATTGATGATCTAATAGTTTTTAGTAAGATGTGAGAGGAGCATTCACAGCATCTGGAAAAATTATTTACTCAACTACAGGAAGCTAATTTGGTGATGAACTTGACTAAAAGTGAATTTGCAAAAGCGCAAGTTACGTATCTAGGCCATACCATTGGACAAGGTAAGATGGCCCTGAGAGATGCGAAAGTCAAGGCTTTCATGGATTTCCCAGTGCCTCAAACAAAAAGAGAAGATTTCAGATTTCTGGGCATGCATGGGTTTTACCGGAAATTTGTACCAAATTTTAGCCCAGAGATTACTCCACTGACTGAGCTATTTAAAAAAAAACAAGTTTCAATGGACACTGGAGTGTCAGAAGTCATTCAATAGTTTGAAAACTGTATTAATTACAACACCAATGTTGGCAAACCCAATTAT
Organism: Carcharodon carcharias; assembly: GCF_017639515.1. Taxonomy (NCBI): domain Eukaryota; kingdom Metazoa; phylum Chordata; class Chondrichthyes; order Lamniformes; family Lamnidae; genus Carcharodon; species Carcharodon carcharias. The sequence goes on from NC_054474.1 coordinate 129,108,048, forward strand.
GCCAAGCAATTCAAGTTGGCCATTGATGCAAGCGATATAGGCATTGGGGCTGTACTGTTACAAAAAGATGACACTGGAATTGAAAAATTGGTTAGGTATTTTTCACAGTACAACAGAGAAGATATTCAATGATCGAAAAAGAGACTGAGTTTGGTGTTAGCATTGTAGCATTTTGAAATTTATGTTGCAAACAATTAATCAGAAACAATCGTTTATACAGGCCATTATCCTTCGAAGTTTTTAGACAAATTTTGTGACAAAAGTGAAAGACTTTTTAAATGGAGTCTATTATTGTAACCATTTAACCTACGCATTATACATATTGCTGGAGAGATAATCTTTTGCAGATGCATTATCAAGAGTTTGAAGCTTAAAGGAAAATGGGACATTTAAAAAATGACCTGGACACTGAACTGAAGTGATTTCTGTTGATACCAAGGACTTGTATGTATATATATTTATATATTGTTATGTTAGTGCCTGCATCTGGTAATGTAGTAGTGTGATAAGTATAGGAGATAATGTGAGATGGGTTATTAAAATGAAGCCGTCTTTTAGAATTATGATGGTTCATTTTCTGATAAAGAGGGGCATGCCATGAAGCTACTAATGTATATAATATTATTGGAAAATATTTTTCTTTTAAAATAGAAGTTTAGTCAGTGGGTGTGTCTTAATTGGATTAAAGCCAGCTAGTCTAGGTGCTTTGATGTTTACTAGTTTTGATATGTAAGAGAAATAGCATGCATTTGCATTTTTTGAATAGGACTTTCAAGGAGTGGGGTGAAAACTGACACTTATCTAGCAGCTACCAAGCAATATGTTTATATTACTAATAAAAATGGTACTATGAAAGAGGTTTCATTGTTAAAAGGTGGAGTTAAAAGAGGGTGGTGAGACAATGAGAATTAACATTCAATCAGTGGTGGTAGGTATAACTTCAGCAGTTTTCAAGTATACAGGGCAGAGGCAAAGTCAGATTGAAAGGCAGCTGCAAGCCGCCACTGGCTCCACAGGAACCAAAGTGAAAAGAACCTCATTTTGAATTTGTAAGGTGAAAATGCTTTGTCTGGTGTTTGGTTAAGTCTATGGGTTGCTGTTGCCTTAATGGAGATTAGTCTGGGAATTTGTTAAAAGTTATGACAGTAGTAATTTGACGCCATATATATGCATATATATATATATATATATGTTTTAACAAGTATAAATTAGTAAAATATTTCATTTAGTTTAATGTAAAGCCTTGAGAGCTGGTGGTCTGATTCCTGAATTTAGAGTCGCATCTCAAACATAACACTTAAAATTATAGGTTATGACAGTGCTTAAGATTTCATCAGGGATTTTTAAATAACTCCACTTTACCAACTGCATTGGTCATAACAGTGGTCATGTTGCTCTTGGCATGGTGTTTCAACTTCTCTCCCTCTCTCAAGTCTAACACATGACTGACTAATGTCAGTTGGATGCCATCATCTATGTCATACATTGGCATATCTCATCTGTTAACCTTTCATGCTACACCTTCCCCCAAGTATACTATCCCATTTTCAACAACAATATGAAACAATATCTTTAAGTATTTATATTGAATTTCTGTAACTCCATTTTCATATCTACAGATTCTACCCAGCTGCTACTCCTACTCTTCCTCATCCCCAAGTCACAGCCCTGAAGGATTGAAACTCCCACAGTGTTTTTGGCCCTTAGAGAAGACATCTTGGAAATATGCAGAGTTTATTTCTTTATCTTGGAGGACATCATAATCATCATCATCATCATCATCATCAGAATGGGACAGCAATTTAGCAGCAGCATTACTGGTAAGCAGAGTGTTGGTTTCAGGATGACTGAACTGAAAGGACAATGAAAGATTGATCTGAGAGAGAAGATTGAAGAGCATTGACTTTGGACTCTCTGCGCCTAGAAAAGAGGAACTTAGAACTCTGTGAAGAATTTGTTGCTCCCAGGGAAAGACTGTCAGGAGGGGAATGATCTTCAACTCCTGTGAAGACTGTCACAGCCATATCATTCACTGCTGTATCAAAGACTGAAAAGGCATTGAAGATCTGAGTTTTCAATGAAGTTAGGTGACAAAGGAAAACATGACAAAATTCCTGTAAGCCTTTCAGGAAAAGAAGAAGAGATGCTTTTCCGATGATATTTTGGGAGGATTGCCTATTTTCTGTGAACAGTGGTAAGGGAGCTACCCTTCTCCCTGTGTGAAGCTGCTCCACTCTGGGCAATGGGAACAATTGCAGAGGATATGGAGACAAAATTGTACCATTTTCTGTAATGAGATGAATTTCCTGTTGACGAGTAACTCTGGGACAAGATTGCAGTACAGGATTCTGCAGCTTCAGAAATGCTGAAGATTCTATCACAGCTTCTGTGCTGACCTCAAACTCTGGAGGGAAGGAGAATTTCAGCTGGGACTGAAGAATGGGTTTCAGTTGACTTTCACCCCGGAAGGTACCAGCTTTTTGTCAGCTAACCCTCTGCGGACTCTAACATGGACTCAGGCAAGACATCCTCTCTGGAAGTTGTGTCATGGACAACCAGAGATAGACTAGGTAATACATTGGTAGGTTCAGTGGAACAAAGGTCTGAATGCTGCTCAGCCAATAAAAACACAGCTAACTCCTCTAAGAAGACAACAGAGTCTTCATATGGTACGTTTATCAACTAGAAAGATGAATCACCCTCTAGGCACTCATCCTCCAGCAGATCCTTCAGTGCTGCAAGTCTTCTTCCTCATCACTTTCTGATGGAAAGAGCCAATTTGGGCCAGCTGTTCTTCATGGGGATGGTCACCATCTGCCGCAGTGCCTTCTGTATCTGTCACCTTTGGCTTAACTTCATAAAGAACTGAGAGATTCATAACTTCAATCTCCACCCGGGGTTTAGTGGATGGTGTCTCTGTGAAAGAAAGGAACTTGCTGCTGATGTACAAAATTCCTCAACTTCTGAAGGCTGAAGTTCCACTGGTTCTCAATAAAAGGTTGAAGATTGTTGTGTAAAAGACAGTGAGTCATTCAAATGCTGGGCATCATCAGGTTTTTCTAGCATTCCTAGAAGCATGCTGGCATCGCAACTCAATAAGGATGTACATTGATTGTGTAGAATCAACAATCTGTCATCAACTGTAGTGAAGAGAAGCAACAATTCTGCCTTTAACTCAAAGGTTTGGGCCACCTGGACCTTTTTAATTTGATATCTGAAGGATGAAGAGTCATTGGCTGAAGCCAGTCAAGATCATCTACTAGTGTGTTAACAGTAGATCCAGTATGAATTTTAATGGTGGTATCAAAGCCTCTAACTTGCATTTTAACTGACCAATAGTCAGACTAAGGCTATCACCTTCCCTTAGGAACTCTAGAATTTAATCTTTATCTTGATTTCCAATTTCATGGATGGAGTTTGTTTCATAAATATTTTCTTGTCTTCTATCTCGATTAAAGTTGTTGAATTTGCAAAAATGCTTGAAAGTTCAGTTATGCCGCACTGGAAACATTCCTCACCCCTGCTGGGCAGTCCTGGCGCCTATGTTTGTTCTTTGTACCACAACGCAAGCATCTCAAAATGGCTGCCTGTGTGGAATTTCCCGCCCTTTTTCCCGGTTTAGCGGGCTATCAAGTGGGTGGGGTTGTTACCCATTTGCCGGGCATTTGTGTGGGTGGGGCTGCTGCCTGTGGGCCTACCCAGCCAAGGGAGACCCGTGAAGCCTCAGAGTCGAGCCGGATTATCGGCTGATTCAGCACTTGGAATTTGGCCTGTGTCACGTGTTGAACTGATTGCTCGCTGATTGGTTTCCATGGTGGGCTAAAATATGTTTCAAAGGCCTTGAGTCAAAGTCTGCAGTGGACGCCTCCACCCCATGTATCAGGAGAGCATCATCTGCTACTAGACCCACAGCATAAAGAAATAAACTGGCCTGGAGCTGCTGCTCTCTATCTTGCAATCCCGATGCTGCCTGACACCTGAGGAACCAAACCTTCCAAACCTGTACAAAAACAGAATTACCTGGAAAAGCTCAGCAGGTCTGGCAGCATTGGCGGAGAAGAAATGAGTTGACGTTTCGAGTCCTCATGACCTTTCAACAGATCCAAACCTGTCTCTCCTGCTGCCACCACATTGGGAGATGGCCCTTCTGGCCTATGGATTCTAGGCGTGGTACTTGGTTAGCAGATAGACTGTAGTCATACTCTGATACCTGCTTTACACTTGTCTCTCTGCAGACCCTTAAAATCTTTGAACGGCTGCAGGAAGGGCAGACACTGCTTGAGTGGTGCTGACATCACCACACTCCAGCCTGACTCCTTCTGCTGTCGAGTCAGAAGTATGCGCTATCAAATTTTCTTTCAGGGCAGTGGTTCCTCTGATAACACTTGTGTTTTTTTTACATCGATGCCTCCACTGCTGCCACCATGTTCTGAGATGGTCCCTCTGTCTGTGGACTCCAGACATGGTATTGTTTTGTAGACAGACAGTGTTCATATTCTGGTATCTGCTTAACTCTTGTTCATTAGTACTACCTCTAAACAGGTTACAGTGTAGGCATGGTGCTCCTGGGCATGGTATTCCAACCTCTCTCTCTCTCTCGAGTGTAATGCATGACTGACTGATGTCAGTGGCACCATCTATTTCATACATTAACATATCCCATTCGAAGAAAATATTGCCTTCAAGGAGTGGCGCTAGCTGGAGACGTTTCAGATAAAAAAAAAATGACAATGTTTCGAGACTCTAAGCCTTGAAATTATGATGAAGGGTCATTGGCCTGAAACTCTGGGCGAGGTTTTCTGGCCCTGCCAGTGGCAGGCACTATCGTGGGTGGGACGGGAAAATTTGGAAAAAGTCAATTGACTTTTGGCCACTCTCCAAATTTTCCTGTCCCGCCTGGCAATGATACCCACCACTGGCAGGGCTGGGAAAACCCCGCCTCTGTTCTCTCTGCACAGCACTGCTAGACCTGCAGAGTATTTCCAACATTTTCTATTTTCATCTTTAATTTCCAGCATTCGCAGCATTTTGCTTTTGGAATGAAAAATGAAGCTTGGCAGATATCATTGTACTTGTACTCATGGGAGAGAAATACAGGCATGGCAATGTACCTAAAAGGACATTTGGAAATGCTTCCACTTCATTCTATCTTCATTCCGCTTTACAAAGCCATTCAATCTCTGTGCCAGTATGTAGTTGAATATACAGATAGTTCTGCAATTCATATACAGTGAATTTAAAACACAGATTAATAGCTCCAACTCTCACTAATGTGTGTACATACTCACCTTAATGAGTCAGTTTAACATCTCCTTATTTAATAATTATGTGAGTCAGCTATTATAAATGACTTGAAGCTGCCCTAAACTACACTGGCAATGTTAACATAAATCAGGTTGCTTTCAATGTAACTCAGCTTTAGTGTTTTCCCGCACTCAATGCGCTCTCTTGTTTAAATGTAAATACAGAATATGTATATTAAAAAGGTAGGCCAATCCATTTTACACAAGCCACAAAAAGGACACAAAACTGTTTTATTTTAATGGACTTGAAGAGTAAGTACTGTAACAACAGTTTAACAGGCATTATAAATGCTTCTCTAGATTGCAGTGTGCTTATAAATGGGTATTGATGCCTCTGTAAGCCTGTAGAGGAGCATATTAAACAAGAGCATTGATCACATAAAAGCATAAATACAGCTGTATAGTATTTGTCTTTCTCAAGATCCCAGCAGTTCCTCTCAGTGAAACAGAAGACCAGAAAAATACATGAAACACACAGCAGCTTATTATCTGAAAGAGAAATTTAGGAGAAAAAATAGCATTCATGGGAGGTTGAGTTGCATAGGGAGACTTCAGAAAGCCCTTTATAGGAATGAAGAAACCCAGAAGGTAAGGAAAGGGCTGATGATGAGGCAGATCCAAAGGGGGTGAGGGGGTTGAGAGCTCTAATATGCCAAATACTTTTACAAAGCAGCAACAAATAGTTTTAAATAGACGAGCCAAGGGTTTCTGGTTTGGGCACAATCAGTAATCCAGGTGCAAACAGCATTCAAATTTGTGCTAGTGAATGTTTTGCTCAGGTTTCCACTCAAATTCATCTGTAGGTTGGCAAACGTAAAATCTTTCATGAACCAACGCTGCCGGGCGCATTTACAAATGTAATTATTTTGCATAAAAAGATATTTCTTGTAATATTTAAAAATGGTAACCTGGCCCAGTTTTATTAAAGTAGCTTGAAATGGGTTTATCACAAAAAAATATATTTTAGTTGGAATGTTATATCCACCTGATTTGAAATAATTGAAAATAACTTTGAAGTTATACAGAATCATTTACTTGCTTCATTGATGTACAGAAGCTCATTTCTGAATAATTCTATAAGAAGCTGCCTATTAGCATCCTTTCCCCTAAAAATAAGCTTAATTTTAAGGGCTCCTTAAAGGACCTCAAACAGGTTCAATTAATGTAAACTTGCAATAGTGATGAATTCATTCTGGGGGCATAGCCAGTTTTGTGGGTGGACCCAGCTTCCAGTATGATGCTTGATAAATGAACACAGAAGATTGCAGAAACTTGACTTGCTCTGAACGTAATCTGCACTCAAAATTCCTCGACCTTTGAGCAGTTTTGGCCGATTTCTGGTCAAATGTGTGTGAAACAACTAGCACAAGAAAACTGAAACTCTGGGCTGCATAAATAAACTTGCGATGTTAGAAAGAAGTGTAAAGAAACAGAAGAATGTATGTGTTATCAAGACATAACCCACAGGGCGGATGAAAACATTGCCCAAATTGTTAATGGTTCTGAAGGATAATGGGAGCACAGAGAATGTCTTAGTTAAATTAGATGGTCACACATGAGCAGTATAGGTAAACACCATCCTTTCATTAGCTCACGTAAATGAGCAGGTTAGAAACAAATGCAATTTGAACACACTAATGAATATCGCTCAGAGGCAAAATGAGAATCATTCTGTCAATGTATATGTTTCTAAAAGTATAGGCAGAATTTCAACCCATAGTCCAGTTGTTAAGCATTCACAGAGAAATCAGTTGAATTGTCTTAGTCCAGTTTCCAGTGACTACAAGCTGACGTTATTGAGCTTATTCTGAAGCATATCATTAATATACAAATGTGTTTGATCAGCCCCAGTCACTGTATAGACTGTACACTTGTTTAAAAATTCAAATAATTTGTGTGCAAATGACAAACTCATAGGTTGAAGGCAAAGGCAACACATATGATTCTGTAGAATGACCTCAGTCAATAAAAGCAACATTTTCAGCAAAATATGTGAAACACCATCTTTCATGCCCTTGTCCCCATCTTTCCATGGTACAGCTCCCATCTCTGGATGCAAAACTCTGAGAGCATTCTAAATGGGGTGCAGAAGCAGAGGGACCTGGTTGTATATGTGCAAAAATTATTGAAGGTGGCAGGACAGATTGAGAGCTTGGTTAATAAAGCATATGGTATCCTGGCCTTTATAAATAGGGGGGGCATAGAACATAAACAAGGAAGTACAATTGTATAAAAAACACTGGTTCAGACCCAACTAGAGTATTGTAGTATTCAGTTCTGGGAACCACACTTCAGAAAGGGTGTGGAGGCATTAGAGGGGGTGCAAAAAAGATTCATCAGAATGGCTCCAGTGGTGAAGAACTTCAGTTACGTTGATAGATTGGAGAAGGTGAGAGTGTTCTCCTTGGAGAACAGAAGGTTGAGAATGAATTGAATAATGAACATCTAGTTTGATAACATTTCAAGCCATGTCTTATGCTGCACAAAGAATGAATAAGATAAATGAGAGCATAGAGAGGACTGTGGAAGTGAATGAAAGTGAGAAAAATCTTTTTCACACAACGAGTGTTTCGGGTCTGGAATGCACTGCCTGGAAGTATGGTGGAGGCAGGTTCAATCAAGGCATTCAAGAGGGCATTAGATAATTATTTGAATAGAAGCAATGGGCTTCTACAGGGAAAAGGCAGGGCAATGGCCATAATGCTCATTTGGACAGCTGGTGCTGACAAGAAGGGCCGAATAGCCTCCTGTGCCGTTAAAATTCTACGATCCTGAGATTCTGGGCAGGATGTTTAGTTCAGTGGGGGCCTGCGATTGGTGGGCCCTGGACTGGCTGGGGAATGGTCCCTCAACTTCAATTGGCCCCCAACCGCGATTTCACAATTAACGGCCAGCCAGTGTGAAAGGCACGCTGAAAGGTTCAGTGCTGCCAGGGTGGGGGTGGGGGGAGGGTGAGTGCTGAAGTCAGCATGTGTGCAGGGGAGTATGGAATAAAAGCTTCCTGAAGACAGAGAGCTGCCACAGGGAGCTGAAGAGTTTAATTGCAAAAAATAAAGATTTTAAAAATCGGGACAAAATGCCCACGCATCAGAATCAATCATCGGAGCATATGGATGATGAAAATTCTGTGCAAACATTTTTCTTTAAATTAGAATCGGAAACCTCATCCCGCCCGTGGATGAGGTTTCCTGAAAAATGCAAAATTCGCCGGCCCACCAACCATAAAGTTTGACGTGCGACAAAAAATCTCAGTTAGTTATTACTTTAATTAACTAGGCCCCTTAATTGTTGGCAGATGCGCTGCCCACTTTCACGCACGTCCGCAGACCAAAATATCACGCGAGTGCGCAATGACGTTGGAACGCTTGCCTGATGTCATCACGCTATTTCATGCTCGAGCATGTCGGGTGCATGCCTGTATGCCAAGCGAAAAATTCTGCCCTCTGTGATTCTGTGAGTGAAAAGACTTGACTTTAAGAAGGAAGGCAGCTAGAACAAACTGGAGACAGATAGGAAAAATGAATGGTTATGGTCTTACCCAGAATTATTGCTGTGATTTTCTTTAGGTAGGCTGGTGAAAATGGCTCAAATAAAATAAAAATTCTTTAGGAGATTGTTTCCAAACTGGGTTTGTGAACATAACACTGAAATGGTCTTCTGGGAGGCTTGTAGTACTTGAAATCCTGAAGTACTTCGGACAATAATCTTTTCTAAATAATGTCCTCTTTCACATCACACACTAAACAATCTCTGAACATGTTGTTCAGAGTTGTACCAATCTCATCATGTTCTGTTAGCTGCTTCAAATTTGCCACATGGCATGCAATTGTCTCACCCAGAACTCTATTTCATGAATCAAACCTAGACTTCTGCATCGTGACTGAGGGCTTGCTTTGAAAGTGTCCCTTCATGAGGTCCACCAATTCATTGAAATTCTTCGAATCTGGGGCATTAGGTGCCATCAAACTTCAAAACAAACTGTAGGTTTTGCTCCCACAAGTATTCAAGAGGATCTCTTGCCTCTTCTCTTGTCCTATAATAACATGAAAAAATAACATGAGGCTTTCTATGTATTGAGACCAATCGTCTGTGGCTGGTTCAAAAGGGTCAATTCTCCCAAATTGTGGCATCTTGAGAGGGGATAACTTCTTCAATTCTAATGGAGCTTGCTACTTAAAATCACTGGACGAGGTACAGTGCCAATTTCTTTTTAACTTGATTTCTTCTGTTCAGTCCTGTTTTATCCTCATTGCCAGTCTGTTGTAGGGTGGCCAAGTTGCCTATTTGTAATACAGTTGACCTGTACACACTTCTTAAGTTGAAACATTAAGTTTATCTACAACATACTCAGCAACAACTACACATGTGCTTCCAATTCCAACTCTACACTGACTGCAGGTAGTTCACACTCCTCTCTTATTGGCTGCTGCAGATCATGTGATCTTCCCTACAAAGCATTATTCTTAAAGGTACATTACAAACTAAATAAAACCATAATTACTACAGTCATTTTGAGGTTCTTTGTCTCATTTATATATGACAGGTAAGTTCCAAGGTGTAAAACAAGCGATCCCAATGCAATACATCAGATTAAACATTATAAATCAGGCCACAACTATACCCAACAAATTGTGATCAGGATCACGGTTGCAATCATCTGAGGGTGGGAGTCCTGGAACATAGGAGCAGGAGGAGGCCATTTATCCCCTAGAACCTCTTCCGCCATTCAATGAGATCATGACTGCTCTGTGACCTAACTCTATTTATCCGCTTTTGCCCATTTCCCTTAATAAATCTGGATAACAAAAATCTATCAATCTCAGATTTAAAATTAGCATCAATTGCTGTTTGTGGAGGAGAATTCCAATCTTCGCCTGTTCTTCATATGAAGCAGGTCTGGCTCTAATTGTTCACATCATTTCCCTTAGCCCTAGGCTCCTGAACTAATGGAAATAATTTCTCCCAATCTGCCCTATCGGTTCCCCTTAACAGCTTGAAAAGTTTGAGTTCAACACCCCTTAACCTTATAAATTTCAGGGAGTACAATCCTAGCTTGTAATTTAACACTTGGAGTTGATGTATCATTCTGATACCCTGATGCTGCACTCGCTCCAAGACTAATATATCCTTCCTAATGTGCCCAAAGCTTGCTCGGAGTCCTCCAGGTGTGGTTTAACCAGAGCTTTGTACAGCTGAAGTATGACTTCCACCCCCTTGTATTCTGCTCCTCTAGATATAAAGGTCAACATTCCATTGGGCTTTTCTGATTATTTGATGTATCTGTCCAAGACATTTTAATGATCTACATACCTGACCCCCCAACTTTCTTTGGACCTCCACTGTTTCTAATGTTTTCCCATTCAGAAAGTACACTATTCTATCCTTTTTAGATCCAAAGTGGATGGCCTCCCATTTGCTGATATTGGAGTTCATTTGCCACAGTTTTGTCTATTCACTTAATCCATCAATAACTCATTGTAATTCAATGCTTCCATACACACTGCTTGCAATGCCGACTATCTGTGTGTCAACAGCAAATGTGGATAGTGGCTTTTTATTTCATCATCTAAGTCATTAATCAATGTGCCGAATAGTTGAGGTCCCAATGCAGATCCTTGAGGGACACTCTGGGCAGAAACTTACTGGTCCTGTGGAGGGTGGACTTCAAGGTGGGACCTGGAGGAATTGTTGAGGAAGATGTACTGGACATCACGGCGAGCCGCCACCATGTCCAAATGGCATTTCAGTGAGGCGTCATTAAACCTGAGGGCTGCAGTCTTTTTGCCTTCCGTGGACATCTTCCCTGCAGCAATTGTGGGCTGGAAGCACTGAGATTTTAAATATGGTGCCCGGCATGATGAAGCAGCGAGATGATGGCATGGTGGGTGAATGAGAGCCCACCCACCATGGAAATGGCATGTTTCCCAGAAATGTATAAGTAATGCGATGGGTTTGAAATGATATGGCATGAAAACCTGCCATCGCGGCTGATGGATAAAACGTCGTTTTGCCTGCCCATTACCTCACTTAATACAAATCTGGGGCGATTCTGCCCTATTTGTTTTGTCGGCCTTTGATGTTATTTGAAGCTGTCATTAGGAACTGTGCCTATTCTGCATTCTTGTATGCATAGAACCATAGAAAAGTTATGGTGCAGAAAGAGGCCATTTAGCCCACTGTGTCTGCACTAACAAAAAAAGAGAAAAAATAGAAACTAGCCACTCATTTTAATCCCACTTTCCAGCACCTGGTCCGTAGCCTTGTAGGTTACAGTGCTTCATGTGCAGATCCAAGTACCTTTTAAATGAGTTGAGTGATTCAACCTCAACCATCAATTCAGACGGTGAATTTCAGATGCCCATCATCCATTGGGTGAAAAACCTTTCCCTCATGTCGTCTTTAATCCTTCTACCAATCACCTTAAATCTATAGCCATTGGTAATTGACCTCTCAGCTCGGGGAAACTGACCCTTCCTGTCTACCCTATCTAGGCCCCTGATAATTTTGTTCACCTCAATTAGGTCACGCCTCAGCCACCTCTGTTCTAAGGAAAACAATCCTAAACTGTCCAATCTTTCCTCATAGGTGCAATTTTCAAGCCCTGGTAATATTCTTGTAAATCTCCTCTGTACTCTCTCCAGAGCAATTATGTCCTTCCTGCAATGTGGTGACCAGAACTGCACCCAAAATTCCAGCTGTGGCCTAACCAGCATTTTATACAGTTCCATCATTACATTCCTGCTTTTATATTCAATACCTCATCCAGTAAAGGAAAGTGTTAAATATGCTTTCTTTACCACCTTTCTTTACCGCCTGTCCTGCAACCTTCAGAGATCTGTGGGCATGCACTCCAAAGCCTCTCACTTCCTCAACCCCTCTCAATATCATATTGTTTATTGCATGTTCTCTTGTTTTGTTTGCCCTCCCCAAATGCATTGCCTCACGCTTTTCCAGATTGAATTCCATTTGCCACTTTTCCGCCCCCTCAACCAAACCATTGATATATGTCTGGAGGCAACAGCTCCCCTCTTCACTATCAGCTACACAGTCAATTTTTGAGTCATCTGCAAACTCCCCAATCATGCCTTCCACATTTTTGCTTATATCCTTAATATATATAACAAACAGCAAGGGCCCCAGCACTGAGCCCCATGAAATGCCACTGGAAACCGCTTTCCATTTGCAAAAACATTCATTGACCCTTTGCTTCCTGTTGCTGAGCCAATTTTGGATCCAACTCACCACCTTCCCCTGTATCCCATTGGATCTCACTTTTCTGACCATTCTGTCAAGTGGGATCTTGTCAAATGTCTTAGTAAAATCCAGTTGGACAACATCCACTGCTCCACACCCATCAATCCTCCTTGTTACTCTCTCAAGAAATTTGATTAAGTTAGTAAGATAAGATCTACCCCTAACAAAACCATGTTGACTATCCCTGATCAACCCACCGAAGTCAGACTGACCAGCCTATAATTTTTTGACCTATACCTCACACCCTTTTTAAATAATGGTACAACACTCGCAGACCTCCAATCCTGGTAACTCGCCTGTATCTAGTGAGGATTGGTAAATGATCCTCAGAGGATCCACTATTTCTGCCCTGGCTTCCTTTACCAGCCTGGGATACAATCCATCCGGCCTTGGTTATTTATCCACCTTCAAGGGTGTCAGCCCCTCCAGTACATCCTCTCTCACCATGCTTATTGTAGCTAATATTTTGCACTCTTCCTCTTTAACTAGAATGTCTGCATCATCCCTCTCCTTAGTGAAGACAAAGACAAAGTACTCATTGAGAACTCTGTCCATATCTTCAGCATCAATGCATAAGTTACCATGCACATCCCTGATGGGCCCTACCCTTTCCTTTGTTATTCTCTTGCTCTTAATGTACTGGTAAAACATCTTAGGATTTTCTTTGATTTTACCTGCCAATATTTTTTCATATCCTCTCTTTGCTATCCTAATTTCCTTTTTTATTTCACCCCTTAACTTTCTATAGTCCTCTAGATTTCCTACTGCATTAAGCTTTTTGTGACTATTATAAGCTTTCTTTTCTGCTTTGTCTTACCCAGTATGCTTCTGGAGGCTTTAGATTTGGTAGCACCACCCTTTTTCCTTGTTGGGACATGTCTACATTGTGCCAGTAGAACCTCGATTTTGAATGCCTCCCACTGATTTGACACCATTTTCCCTCCTAATAGTTGTATCCAGCCAACTTTCACCAGTTCACCTCTCAGCTTTGTAAGATTTGTCTTCCCCCAATTTAGAACTTTTACTCCTGTTCTATCTTTGTCCTTTTTCCATAATGATGATAAATCTAACCGTATTATGGTCACTATCTCCAAAATTGTTCCCCACTGCTACTTCATCCACTTACCCAGCTTCAATTCTCAAGACTAAATCTAGAATTGCGCCCCCTCTCATTGGGCTTGTTACATGCTGGATAAAGAAGCTCTACTGCTAAAAAGGCTGTAGGGACTTCCCTGTCTGCAGTATCAGTAGATTAGAAGTTCATATGCATTGCTTTAAATGTCTCAATTTGAACTGTCTTTAACCAACATAAAACAATCTAGTAAGAGAAGAGTGGATCAAATTAGTAAATGCACAGATACATAACTCATTTAATAACATTTAATTTTTTTGGTTCATTTGATAGATGGAACTTAACGTTCAATGGCACATACCAATTATATGTCAGTACGCGTTACATGGCTAATACTTCACAATAGCAGAAACAGCTAAAATAAATCATAAATTTTATTCACTCTAATGCATGTTGACAAATGTACGGGACAAGGTAGCAAAAGGTGGCTAGCAACTCAGCTATCATTGTTCAAATTGGTAAATTAACTGAAAGAAAATAGTATTGAATCCATTTATTTTACTTATCCCTAAATACAATGTCAACTGTCCCGTTATCCATCACTGTGGAGGCCTGGAGCTCCTTCATTTGGCAGTAGAGGGCTGAGAATCTGGCAAACTTCGTGACAGGATTGTGAATGATCATGTTGATAGGAGTTTTGTTAATGTCAGCAGAATTGGATTTGTGCCTCTAATTTTCTGTATGGAATCAAGTAATGTGTGAGAACAGCAAACTGACCTCAGCATTCTGAATTACTCAACTTATCCTGATGTCAGCTGCAGCTCATTTGTTGGCAGTCATGCCTCAGAATGCCATAGGTCCAAGTGCCAGCACAGTGACTTAATGGATTTAGTAGGGTTGCCAACCCTCCAGAATTGGCCTGGAGTATCCAGGAATTAAAGATCAATTTCCAGGACACTGATGTGTGCAACCCTAGAGAAAAATCATTGGGGCATTAAAAAAGATTGTTATTTTTTAACATTTTCTTTGAATATCTCTCTTTACAGAAATAAATAAAATGAAAATGGGAAAGAAAGGCTGTTTGGCTGACAGTCAAGCATCATCCAATTGACTAATGAGTCTTATTGCTATCCAATGCGTGTAGGAAGGCTATCCATCAGAAGATTGGATGTAATGGCAGACTAATAGCTGGAGGGTGGTGGCAATTCATGTGATGAAACTTTCAGGAATACATTTAGTCACAGTTGGCAACCCTATAATCTGGCTTGCATAAGCAGTTCAGCTATTCAGGGAGCACTGCACTCTCAGAGGTGCAGTCATTTGAGTGAACGGTTAAAACACAGTCTACCCTTTTAGGTGAGTGTAGAAGATCCCATGGCGCTATTCAAAGAAGAGCATGGCTGTTCCCCTGTGGACTGCCCAATATTTATCATAGAATCATGTAGAGTCATAGAATAGTTACCACACAATTTGGCTTGTCATATCCATGCCAGCGCTCTGCAAGAGCTACCCGCTTAGTCTCTGCTTCCATAGCTGTGCAATTTTTTTTCTCTTCTGATAATTATTCAAACCTCCTTTGAAAGCCATGATTAAATTGGCCTCCACCACAGTCTCAGGTAGTGCATTCCAGATCCTAACTACTCCCATCGTAAAATTTTGGCTTCTTTTGCCAATCACCTTAAATCGGTGTCCTCTGGATCTCGATCATTCCACTGATGGGAACAGTTTCTCCCTATCTATTCTGTCCAAGCCCATCCTGATTTTGAACTCGAACAAATCTCCTCTTAATCTTCTCTTCTCTAAATAGAACAACCATAGTTTTTCCAATTTATCCCTCAACCAGCTTTACTAAAATTGATTATCTAGTCATTTATCTCATTGCTCTTTGTGGGACATTGCTGTGAACAAATTAGCTGCTATATTTCTGACATTACAACAGTGCCTACACTTCAGAAAGTACTTAATTGGCTATAAAGCACTTTGGGACATCCTGCATGTGCTGCATAAATGCACATTGTCTTATGGGCAAAACTGCCTCTGGTACTTTGTGAAGGATTGAAGGGTTTGTTAAGAACAGTTCAGGAAGTGGATTGTCGTCATTAATCAGTGCACTGATAAGTCTTAATGAATTGAAAACTGTAACTCTGATTACGTTTCGCTTCCCTTTTATCAAATTACCTCAAGTAAAATTTTTACAAACTCAGTACATGGCAAGTGAAAAACAAAGAATTAAAAGAGCAGTAGATGCAATTGTCATTCAGACCTAACATTATGAACAGTATTTTTTAATCATTTTTGCTTATCCCGTAGACTATATAAGGTTGAACTAGCCAGCTTAAATATTTCTGCTTGCTCTTAAGGCTGAATCGGCAGCTGCACAGCCCATTGTGAACTTGAAACAAGCACATCTAGAAATCAGAGTTTCAAACCTAGATCTGTTTTGAGTTCATTGATCTAGGTCAGAATGATGAGCAGAGACAATTGGTTTTGTGACATTTCTGAGGCACATGATAAGGCACAATGTGGAATGCTCAGCAGTGCATTCACACAGTTACTGCAGGGTCCCCCTTGTCCTCACTTATCACCCCACCAGCCTCTGCATTCAAGGGATCATCCTCCGCCATTTCCGCCAACTCTAGCATGATGCCACCACCAAACACATCTTCCCTTCACCCCCCCCCCCCCCCGGTGGCATTCCATAGGGATCGTTCCCTCCGGGACACCCTGGTCCACTCTTTCATCACCCGCTACTCCTCAACCCCCTCCCACAGCACCTTCCCATGCAACCACAGAAGATGCAACACCTGCCACTTTACTTCCCCTCTCCTCACCGTCCAAGGGCCCAAACACTTCTTTCAAGTGAAGCAGCATTTCACTTGCACTTCCCTCAATTTAGTCTACTGCATTCACTGCTCCCAATGCGGTCTCCTCTACATTGGAGAGACCAAACTCAGACTGGGTGACCGCTTTGCAGAACACCTTCAGTCTGTCCACAAGCATGACCCAGACTTCCCTGTCACTTGCCATTTCAACACTCCATCCTGCTCTCATGCCCACATGTCCGTCCTTGGCCTGCTGCATTGTTCCAGTGAAGCTCCACGCAAACTGGAGGAACAGCACCTCATCTTCCAACTAGGCACTTTACAGCCTTCTGGACTGAATATTGAGCTCAACAATTTTAAATCATGAACTCTCTCCTCCATTCCCACCCCCTTTCGAATCCCCCCCCCCCGAACTTTTTTCCAATAATTTATACAGATTTTTCTTTTCCCACCTATTTCCATTATTTTTAAATGTATTTCCATCCATTGTTTTATCTCTACCTTTTAGCCTATTTCGATCCCTTCCATTCACCCCACCCCCACTAGGGCTATCTGTACCTTGCTCGTCCTGCTTTCTACCCTTAATTTCACCTATTGGCACATTCCTTAGATAATATCACCACCTTCAACACCTCTTTGTCCTTTTGTCTATGACATCTTTTGGCTCTCTCCACCTATCACTGGCCCTCTATCCAGCTCTACCGCAGCCTCCCCCCCACCACTTAAACCAGCGTTTGTTTCACCTCTTTTCTATTTTTACTTAGTTCTATTGAAGAGTCATACGGAGTCGAAATGTTAACTGTGTTCCACTCTGCAGATGCTGCCAGATCTGCTGAGTTTTTCCAGGTATTTTTATTTTTGTCACAATGCTATATGTTGCTCTGGAAATAATCTCCCAGCTATGTCTTTTATCCCAGCAGCGCAGTGGCAAGTTCAAGGATGCAACTGCAGCACTAAGTATAGATTCTTCAATTTTACTTTTAATTTAAAGAAGATTCTAAGGATTAAGACAATAGAGAACTTGCATATTGATAGCAATGCTGTGTTCCTGTGATCATTCGACATTGCTATCCTATTACCAATATACCACTCAAGGAAGCCATTGACGTTTGCACTGTCATTATATCATCACAATCTCGACTTGCCACCATTTCTTTAATCTGTATTCATTGCAATTATGAACTCAGGAACTCATGCAGTTGAGTTCAGTTTTAATGCCATAATTTATGTCCAATTAGATGGTGTTGCCATGGGCTCCCCATTAGGCCCAGCTCTCACAAATATTTTTGCCGGTTCTCATGAGAAACCCACCTTTGATGGAATGACACCTAACCTCCTACCCCTTGCATATTTCCAATACATAGATGATACATTTGCTACAATTGAATCGCAGATGCATGGAAGAATTTCCTTACACGCCTAATGTGATCTATCTACCTATGGGATCTGTTACTGAGATGAGGAGAAATTTCTTCACCCAGAGAGTGGTGAGCCTGTGGAGTTTGCTACCAAAGAAAGTAGTGGAGGCCAAAACATTGTATGTTTTCAGGAAGGAGTTAAATATAGCTCTTGGGGTGAAAGGGGTCAAAGGATATGGGGAGAAAGCGGGAGCTGGCTATTGAGTTGGATGATCAGCCATGATCATAATGAAAGGTGGAGCAGGCTCGAAGGGCCGAATGGCCTACTCCTGCTCCTATTTTCTATGCTTCTATCCTTGGCTCACATTCACCTTTAAAATGGAACAATCAAATGATCTCCCTTTCCTCGACATGCAACAGGCGAGATACTGACCATACCCAATCAGCTCGTGCTTGCAACACTCAAAACATAGTGTCCAATATTAAATTTGATTCCGCAATTTTCAGTAATTGCTAAACAATCCTGATTGTGCTAAGAACTACACTGACACCAGAATTAAGATTATCAGTCAGGCTAACGGAGCGGCTCACTCATGTGTACCAGAAGCTACATACATTCGCACTCAGGGTCTTGTACTTTTCAGACAGAAGGAGCATGTCCATGCATTGCACTTGTTTCAACTAAGCAAAAGCTTGGGGGACAGCCATTGCCTGGTTCATTCTTCAGGGCAATGCCTTGACCAATGAGAGTTGACTTGCCTGGTTTGAGTTTAAACAAAGGCTTGGCAGTTAGCTGTTCCCTGGTGCTTTCTCTATGACAATGCTTCTACAAATACCTCTACTGTTCTGTTGAAGGGTCATGAGGACTCGAAATGTCAACTTTATTCTTCTCCGCCGATGCTGCCAGACCTGCTGAGTTTTTCCAGGTAATTCTGTTTTTGTTTTGGATTTCCAGCATCCGCGGTTTTTTGTTTTTATCTCTACAAATCAGAGTCCACTTGCCAACTAATCAGTACTCTCTTCTCTTGCATTATAAATTGTTGTTCAATTTACAATTGGTATTCTTGAAAATTGTCCTGATGAGTGCAAAATGAAAAGCTTCGACAGCATGTCTCTTTTTTCAGCAGTACTCAAGTTCTGTACTATCAAGTGAATGCTTGATACAAATTGAGTTCATTAATGGCTAGTGCACAGAGATTTCAGGATACACAACCTCTTCCTGATTTCCCTTTCCTCGTGCCGACGTAAAAGAGTGACTGCAATTTGTACATGAAGGACTTTGGGGCATTTGTAGGGCATGTGATAAGGCATTATAAAAATTGCATTCATTTTTTTTAAAAAAAGGTGTTTTCAACTTCAGGGAGCTGATTACAGCTGATCAGTCTGACCAAAGGTATAATGTTGAAATTCAGGCTGAAAGGCGATGATTCTTGTCTTGACAGCTCAGCTAATCTCAATTGCTATGCCTGGTGGGGCCAACTCAACACACAAACCTGACATTAATTCTGACCCTGCTGACCTTAATTCTATCAGTCTCACTGTTGGAAAATTTGGGCATGGAATTACTCCTGTGTTGTAGCAAGGAAGGAGCCAATTTCTGAGATTGTCACTGTGTTTAATTTTTAGTAAATTCATGGGAGGCTTTGCAGAGCATTTTTCTTGTGGCAGGGCTACAGGAGAATGATGCAGCCAATGAGTGATAAACACTGGGGAAGAGGAACCTATTTTCCAATGTTATCATCCTGACCTTGCTGTGAAAATGGACAAACACATACATCAAATTCTTGCTGCCAGTTTGGATTGTCAGGTAAGATGTAACCAATGATTAAAGGGCATTGAAAATCACAATGATTATGGGTCACTCTGGACCGCAGCTAAAGGCACAGTATCAGCTCAATGATGCAAGTAGGGAGCTGCACTTTTTTCTTTCCAATTCTTATTTCTTTGTCATTTTCTTAGACTAGTTTCCCCTCCTGTTGACAGTAGTTGTTTATTGTCACTCTTTGTTATCTCGCCCAAGTAGCTATTCATCACATGTAAGCCTTGACAAGCAATGTTCAATCACATTGTCATTCCAATCATGCACAAATTTGTTCTCACCTGATGTTCCCATATGTGCAAATGACTAGTAGCAGTCACTGGATAGCGATCAGGAGAGGTGACCCTAGCCAACTCTTCTGCTGCACTGACCAAGAGACACTATTGTAAGATATAATGTCTCTGTGACCAGTCTGTCTGAACTAATTTAGCATGAGTCAGGGATCAAACCAGTGCCCCTTCTGATTTGTATGGCCCAGCTACTCACAGGATAACCTCATACAGCAATGGGGGGAGTTCATTTACCATGCTGGCTGTGCAGCTTGTGAAAGCAAAGGTCTTCACATGTATACAGTACAATGAATATTGGTTTCTGAATAATTAATAACCAAAAAGAAATGTTGCCGTATTATAAACCTTCCCATTTTAAAGATTAATTTAGCAAAACGATGTTGCTCAAGATTGCTTATAACTTTTAAGGTGTAGTTACATCGCATTTTAAACACCATGGCCTGGATTTTCATCCTTAAGGCAGGTTGGAGGAATTGGAAAAATTGCCAGCTCTGCCCACCCACCTCAGAAGAAAATTCCCAGCAAAGCAAGATCTTCATTGCTGGGGGATGGGTCGAAATCCTGGAACTCCCTCCCTAACAGCGCTGAGAGTGTACCTACACCACAGGGACTGCAGTGGTTCAAGGATGCAGCTCACCATCATCTTCTCAAGGAAAATTAGGGATGGGCAATAAATTCTGCCCTAGCCAGCGATGGTCATACCCCATGAATGAATAAAAAAAAAAAAGCTGGAGTCAGGACAGCTGACCGAGGAAAGTCCCAGGCGCGGAGATGGGCTGTTTCCAAGGCAAGCCTCAGTGCCATGGGTTCTTGTCCCATTAAAAAACACAAAAGCCCTCCAGCCCTTAGCCCTCACAGCCCCATCACCCTCCAAATACTCCCCATACCTCATCCGTGCCACATCATGCCCTCCACCAACCCCACCCATGGCTGCTCATAGGCCCTGTGCCGGGCTCTGCCCTTCCACTCATCCCCACTCAACCTTCCTAAAACCAATGAACACCACAGTGTAAAGTGGTATGTGCAAAAACAAAGTTTGAAAAATGTAATCCATTGATCACTTTCTCCAGTGGGAAAAAAGTCTGGATGGCAAATTAAAAAATGTGTCAATCATCCAGACCATTTGAAGTTTCAAAAACCATAAATCACAAGCACTTGAAACCATTTGACTTATGTCACCAAGCATTGTGAAATTGACCACACAGATCAGAGTGCTTGAGCTGTCAATCAAACAATGTTTCCTCTGGGGGGCAGGTATTTTGTTATTCTAATAGATATATGGGCTCTCAGCCAAGTGTACATAATGAGGCTTAGCTGAGAACCCAGGCATCTATTAGAATATCAGAACAACTTTCTCCCCAGAGGAAACATTGTTTAATTGACAGCTCAGGCCCTCTGATCTCTCTGATCTCTGTGGTTAATGTCACAGTGTTTGTTGACATAAATCAAATAGTTTCAAGTGTTTGTGGTTTTTGAATTTTCAAAGGGTCTGGATGATTGACACTTCGCCATCAAGATTTTTCTTTTCTTAGCAGAAAGTGATCAATGGTTTTTACCCATTCCACTTTACACCATGGTGTTCATTGGTTCCACAAGGGTAGAGTGGGTCAATGGGCATGGAAGTGCCAGAACTTGGCACAGGGAGCATGAGGGGAACCTTTTGAACTTACATTATAAAAGGTCCCCTCATGCACACTAAGGTTCATGGCTCCTCTAATGGGTTGTGAAGCATGACTTTTTAAAAACCCGGCCCAACTCCATGAAAATTGCAGAGGAGCAGGAGATACCTATCTCCACAATGGAGCCAGCTGGCAGTGCCGGATGAGGGCTTCTGACAGGTCAATGCCCGCACCCTTTAGAAGCACTCCCAAAAATTGCACAGCTCAGGGATGGGGCCAGAATTCCCAGAATTGGGAACCGCCCTTTATTTTGAAGTGTTCCAGAGTCAACCCAACTCAGTGAAAACACAAACTCATGCCTAATTTTGATTGGTCAACAACTAGTGGGTCAGGCCTGGTGGGTATGAGTTGGGGTGAGTTGGGTCTGGGGGTGGTAGGATTGGATTGGGTCTGGTTAGGTCGAGCTGTGGTGGGGTGTGAGGTCGTGTCAGGCTGGTGGGGGCCGGGTTTGGGTCAGGTTGATTTCAGGGTTTGGCGGGGGGGGGGTGGTAGTTCATGGGGTAGTGGGAGCCCCGTGTTTTGGGGGTTAGTCAGGGTGTGGTAGTGGGGGTGGGGGTGGGGGAGTCCTGTCTGGCAGTGGGGGGGTGTTGGGGGCAGTTGCAGGATAATCAGGTAGTAATGGGGGTGGGTGGAATCCCATTGGAGTAATTGGGTTGTGGTAGTGGAGGGGTAGGTGGAGCCCTGTGGGGTGATTGGGGGCTGGGGTAAGTCCTGTGGTGTTTGGGGTAGGTCAGTGGTATAGTTATGCAGAAGCTGGAAGTGGTTTTAATTCTTCTAACCTTTTCTGGCTAACTATTGCTGTAAGACAGTCAGAACCATCCAAAGTTTGCAATTTAATTCACATTTTCAGATGGTTCCTAGTGGAGGGCAATTGCCCAAAGGAAGTTTGAACTTCCCAGGCAATTGTTGTGCAACCCTTACCTGGAAAATTCCAGTGTGGTCGTGGTGGTGGGGGTGGGGAATAGGGGTATAGCTCACCAGTGCATCTTTGGGGTAACCCCAGATACACTGCCCCGGAGCCTGGAATTTACAGGCCATGTTGTTATTAAACAAGCACAGTATAGCTGTTCTATTCTGTAGTTCTGAATTGTTTTGCATCTGAGGAGAGGAGAACAGCATGAAAGGGCATTCACAGTTTCTGATAACCTGCGAAGAATAATTATCCAATCTGAAAAATTGGAAGTGTGCCCTAATTTGAGGAAGCTTCATAGTTCATGAAAGTCATTTGGAGGAAAAAGTAACAAATGAAGACTGGGACTGAGCGAAACAGGGGAACGAAATAGAAAGGGACCAAAAAATGTAAGAGATTGGAAGATATTATGTCCCATTTTTATTATGAAATAAATGTTGTTGTAATGAAATCTGCAGCTTGTAATTTTTCATTGGATACAAAGTACAGCTTAATATTTCATCCTTGTGCCTTTGTAGTTAAGAATTTTTTGGTGCAATGTTCAATTAACTGCTTGAAAGTGCAACAGAATTCTAGCAAGGAGGGGGGAAATATCCAGTCAGCGGTCCTTTTTGATCTTTGCTATTTAATGATTCCTGCTGGATAGCAAGAGAGGATAGGAATAGAGTGAGAAGACCCTCCCCTCCTGTTCTCCTAACCTTCATTATTTCCCTGTCACTCTCTCACTCTTTTTCACAAACACACTGGCACATATACTCACCCACTGCAGTGTACGGTGGTATTGTGTTGTCTTAGCGGATGAGTGTTCAAGAAGCCTGGACTAATGATCCACAAGAATGGCGTGGAATATTAAGTCCACATCACACCGGGGGCGGGGCAGGAATGGAAGATCCTGCTGGTGGGAGGGGCTGTAAAAATCTACCCATGAGTTCTACCCACAGTAGCTGGGGAAATGATTAAATAAAGTCTAGAAGTAAAAATAATGATTTCCATGAAACTACTGGATCGTTGTAAACGTCCAACTGCTTCACTTAAAATCCTCCGGGGAAGAAAATCTGCCATCCTTACCTGGTCTGACTGATACCGGACCCAAAGTAATGCGGCTGACTCTGAAATGACTGAGCAAGCCATTCAGTTGTATTCAAGAAGGTGGCTCAACACCAACTTCTCGGGGCAATTAGGAATGGGCAATAAATGCTGCTTTGCCAGTGATGTCCACACCCCATGAATGAATCAAAAAACACACAGGAGATATTCAGACAGGGGACCTAAAGCTTGGCCAAAGAGGTAGGTTTTCAAGCAAAACTTAGGAGCCTTTGGTACTCAAGAGTTGCCCAATTCCATATGAACATACGAACATACAAACGTACGATATAAGAGCAGAAGTAGGTCATTCGGCCCCTCAAGCCTGCTCCACCATTCAATAAGATCATAGCTGATCTGTTTGTATTTCGAGTACTACAGTCCCATCTACCCCGATAACCTTTGATTCCCTTGCCTAATAAGAATCTATCTACCTCTAACTTAAAAATATTCAGTGATCTTGCTTCCCCTGCCTTCTCAGGCAGAGTTCCAAAGTTGCACAACACTGAGAGAAAAAAATTCTCCTCATCTCTGTCCTATATGGGCGACACCTAATTTTAAAAAAGTGCCCCCTAGTCATGGACTCACCCACAAGAGGAAACATCCTTTCCACATCCGCCTTATCAAGACCATTCAGGATCTTGTATACTTCAATCAAGTCACTCCTCAGTCTTTTAAACTCTAGTGGAAACAAACCCAGCCTGTCCAACCTTTCCTCATAAGACAACCCACTCATTCCAGGTATTGATCTAGTAAACCTCCTCTAAACCACCTCCAACACATTTACATCCTTCCTTAAATCAGGAGACCAAAACTGTACACAGTATTCAAGATGCAGTCTCACCAATGCCCTGTTAAATTGAAGAATAACATCCTTATTTTTATGTTCAATTCCTCTTGTAATAAAGGATAACATTCCAAGAGCCTTCTGGATTACATTCTGTATCTGCATACTAACTTTTTGTGACTCATGCACGAGAACACCTAGATCCTTCTGCACCTCTGAATTCTGCAGTCATTCTATATTTAAGTAATACTCTGCTTTTCCATTCTTCCTGCCAAATTGAACAACTTCACATTTTCCCACATTATACTCCATCTGCTGGATTTTTGCCCACTCACTCAACTTATCTATATCTGCCTGCAAACTCCTTTTGTCTTCTTCACAGCGTACTTTCCTACCTTTCTTTGTGTCATCTGCAAATTTAGTTAGCATGTTTTAGCTCCCCTCATCTAGGTCATTGATGTAAATTGTAAGAAGTTGAGGCCCCAGTGCAGACGCCTGCGGGACTCCACGTGTCACATCCTGCCAATTGGACAAAGACTCATTTATGCATACTCTCTGTTTTCTGTCAGCCAGCCAATCCTTGATCTAGGCTAATATGTTACCCCCTGCACCATGAGCTACCATAGAGCTTACCCTTTCTAACCTGATACGTTGTCCTCAAAGGATCTTGTCCTCTTTTTAAGGCCTGCAGGCAATCCAAATTCCGCTGCTATTTTGTAGCTGAGCCATACAGATTCGAAAAATCTCGGTTCAATCTCCAGGAATGTGCTGAGCTGCTCAACCTCAGCTGAGTTGACAGTAAAGAAGTAACAACTGTCCTTGGAGACCCTCAGTTACGTGAGAAGATAATCAGATAGGCTTTTCACTTATTTAATGACCCTCTGCTGGAAAGTACAGATACATGTGGATGTTGAATGACTGATTGATGCTCACCATTTGAAGCTCACAAGAAGAAATAGCCATACAAGGAGATGTGGGTGGACAGTCAACACCTACAGGACTGAACCCAGCATGGTAGCAACTTCGGAAGAGAAGGCACTGAAGTATTATAAGAAACCTTAGCCTGAAGTGTAAAGCACACTCATTACCAACACCAGCCTCACTCAATATAAAATAATTACATTGTAACAGACCTTTCATTGCACATTTCAAGCATGCAATGATTAAGCAAGTCACTCTCTCCAGCTCATCACATTCTCACATGCACAAGAATTAAACACAGCCCTAAAATTCTCTTCAATTTTGCATTTCATACATTTATCTCCACTTATTACATTTGCAATGATAAAATTTAATTAAGGGACAATGGAGGCATTAAGTAATTAAATATGCTGATGTTCTATAAAAAGCTGTAAGGTTTGAAAGAATCCTTGTCAGATGAATCACATACGTTACTCAACTGGAACATGAAACCCTTATGAAAACGTGACAAGTTGTCATTAGTGTCATCTGCTTATTATCTGTCAAAGCTACATTACCAATCTGTAGATTTTCATTTGCTGGAGACACTTAATCCATTTGGAGTTTGGCATTTACAGAATGATGAACATTCATCTGCTGGGGAAATGCAATAAATGAACGTTTGTGATTAATGGTGTGGGTAGCTATTGTTCAGCAAGATTAAATAAACAGTTTTATAGTAATCTTTTCCTTCCTTTAAGATTTTTAAAGTCAAATTGCAATGGATATGTGTAATGTTGAGATGAGCTTTCTTTCTAGTAAGTAACATACAATTTTTAAAAATTCATTCATGGGATGTGCTAGGCCAGCATTTATTGTCCATCCCTAATTGCCCTTGAGAAGGTGGTGGTGAGCTGCCTTCTTGGATAGCTGATGTCTATGTGGCATAGGTACACCCACAGTGCTGTTAGGGAGGGAGTTCCAGGATTTTGACCTAGCGACAGTGAAGGAACGGTGATATATTTCCAAGTCAGGATGGTATGTGAGCAGGAGGGCAACTTGCAAGTGGTGGTAAAAGCAAAATACTGTGGATGCTAGAAATCTGAATTAAAAACAGAAAATGCTGGAAAAACTCAGCAGGTCTGACAGCATCTGTAGAAAGAAAAATAACGTTTCGAGTCTGTATGACCCTTCTGCAGAGCTGTTTTAACTCCACAGATGCTGTCAGGCCTGCTGAGTTTTTCCAGCATTTTCTGTTTTTATTGCAAGTGGTGTCATCCCCTTGCATCTGCTGGTCTTGTCCTAAGTGGTAGATGTTGCGGGTTCTCCCGTGTTGAAGGAGCCTTGGTGAGTTACTGCAGTGCATCTTGTAGATGGCACACACTGCTGTTACTGAGTGTGGGTGGGTAAAGGGAGTGAATGTTTAAGCTGGTGGCTGGGGTGAAAATCAAGCAGGCTGTTTTGCACTTTCCAAATGTGAAGTGGCAAGAGGAAAGGGGTCAATGATGACTGTAGACTTAGTTGTCAATTTAAAACTTTAAAAAAATATAGATCTTTTATTGCTAGCAGTAAGTGTATGTAACTATCGAATCAAAACTAACAAGAGTGATCAGCCCCTGACTGAGTCCAACACCTAACTTTCCAAGGAAATATAGGAACAGGATCAAGCTCTTGAGCCTGTTCAAGTGTCATCAGCTGGAGGAGCTCAGGCTCTGGGATTTGGAGCCTGAGCAGTAGCTGTCACCATTGTGGTGCATTTGCAAGCTGAGAGGTATGTAAATAACATGTTTCTAGAGGTGGTCACCCACCAGCCTAAGGATGTGCAGGCAAAGATCACCAAGGAAGTCCAGACAAGTAGTGTAGAAATCCTCTGAATGCATCTCGCTTTCTAACCAGTATTCAGATCTGAATATTGACAAGAGTGATGGTCCATCTGGGGAATGCAGCCAGAGCCAAACCCACAGCACAGCAGGTGGCTCAACTGTACAGGAAATTGGGAGGAAAATTGAAGAAACAGTAGTTATAGGGATTCTATAATTGGGGGAAGCTCAGTATTTCTCTGGCTACAAATGTGATTCCAGGATGGCATGTTGCTTCCCTGGGTCCAAGGTCAAGGATGTCACTGAGTGGATGTAGAGCACTCTGAGTTGGGGGGTGGGGAGTGGGGAGGTGGGGGGGGTGGGATGGGGGAACTGGCAGAGGACATGGTGCCTATTGGTACCAACGACATAAGTAGAAAAAAAGATGAGGTCCT
Organism: Carcharodon carcharias; assembly: GCF_017639515.1. Taxonomy (NCBI): domain Eukaryota; kingdom Metazoa; phylum Chordata; class Chondrichthyes; order Lamniformes; family Lamnidae; genus Carcharodon; species Carcharodon carcharias. Next base: position 129,135,579 of record NC_054474.1, read on the forward strand.
TCAAGCAGATGCTAAGGAGCTTCGAAGGAGACTAGCAAGCAGGACCTCAAAGGTAGTAATCTCTGGATTAGGCCCAGTGCCATGCACAAGTGACATAGAAACAGGAAGATAGAGTAATAAATGTATAGCAAAGGAGATGATGCAGGAGGGAGGAATGTAGATTCCTATGACACTGGGCCTGGTTCTGGGGGAGATAAGACTAATACAGGCCAGACTAGATGCACCTCAACAGAGCATGAAACATGATAAATTATGTTGGTGAAACACAGGCACAGATAGCCACATAGAAATATGATGTTGTGGTGATAATTGAGATCTGATTCAAAAAGGCTGGGCCTGAGCAGTATATATTCCTGGATACAAAATGTTCAGGAAAGATAGGAATGGGAACAAAGGAGGAGGAGTGACAATCTTCGTGATTAAAGAGAATATTACAGTGTTGCAGAAAGATGGTATCCTAGAGGGGTTAAAGAGAGAATCTATTTGGTCAGAGATGAGAAACAATAGAAGCACCATTATACTACATTAGATCGCCAACTAGCGGAAAAGGTATAGAAGAAGAAATTTTTAGGGAAGTTAGAGACAGATGCAAAAACTATAGAGTGTTGATAATGGAGGTCTTTAATTATCCTAATAAAGACTAGGATAGTAATAATGTAAAGGGTTGAGAATGGGACAGTTTCTGAAGTGAGTACAGGAGAAGTTTCTTGATCAATATGTTTTTGGCCCAATGAGGAATGAGGCACTGCTGGATTTGGTTCTGAGGATCAGGAAGGGTAAAGTGTTAGTATAGGAATATTTAGGGAACAGGTGTTAAGCTCACTGTAGTTTCCTGCTTTCTGTCTCTCTCCTTTCAAAAATAAAGGTGCTCGGTTAATTGTCTTCCAATCCACTGGGACTCTTCCAGAATCTAAGGAATTGTGGCAAATTATAAACAATGCACCTACTGTCTCTGCAGCCACTTCCTTAAGACTCCAGCACACAGGCTATCTGGTCCTGGGGACTGGTCAGCCTTTAGGTCTAGTAGTTTTCCCTGCATCTTTTCCCTCGTGATGGTGATGTTTTATCTTCCTCTCTCCCATTCACCTTTTGATATCCAAGCAACATTGGGAAGTTTTCTAAGTCCTCCACAGTGAAGACAGGCGCAAAATCTTGAGTGTAAATAAACCGGTGATGCAACAGACAGCTCTTAGCTGACACCAGCCAGATTCAAACTAAAAGTTTAAGATTATAAAGCTTGCTTCAAGGTAATTGGACTGTAAACAGTGCAAGGTGGAGCTTGTTAGATGAGAGCTCACATCACTGTCACATCCTGGTGATAGTGTAGTCACTTCAACACACAGACAGCAGCAAACTGACACCAGTTATTTGCTCCATCAGATTTGAGCACTAGATACACATAGCATTACAAACTGCTGGAATAAAGGAGTTAGCTTGAGAATAAGGAGTATCACTGGTTCTCCTCCCAATCTCCTCAACTCTCCACCCCACAACATTCCTCCGAACCAGTTGGGAGATCCTTGTTCTGCTCCTCTCATGGCTCAATGCACAAGTTATTTCTTTGAGATGCTGTAAGTTTTTTTCATCCAGCACATGTATAAAAGGCACTTGCTACTAGTAGCAATTCTATTGCTTCCAAAGCAAATAATAGTCAATTGAATCCAGTGTATAGGATGAAACCTTAGAGCCACAGTGATCATTGTGTAATGCAAACAAGTCAGATTCACCCAGTAACTAACAGAGAGAGTCAGCCACATTCTAAACTCCTTACAATGAGTGGGCCATAATTTGCTTTTGCAGGGCATCTACTGGCACCCGTCATCAGTCAGATTTACCCAAGCGCTATTAGGTTTTTATATTTCTGCTTGGCAAGTTGCTCAATAGATGAGCTGATAATGCCACAGCGAGGGATCCAAACGCCTGAGACCTGAGTGAATAGGACAATTAACTTTGTATCTCCTTAACCAATCAAATTGAGAACTAAATGCCCCAAAGACTAAGATGAAAGTATAAGTTGGAGTGAGGGATTTCAACTTAACGGCCTGTAACTTCTGCACCCCCCAGTGTCGGATTTGGGGGGGGTACCCCAAGGATGCATTGGGGAATCCCTCTGGCAAGTTCCCAAGTAAAGGTTTGCATGGCAATTGCCCAGAAGTGCTAACTTTCTCTGGACAGTTACACTGCACTGGGAACCATCGGAAGAAGCGGATTAAATCAAATCGTCAGATGGTTCCGTTGGAGTTATACCAATAGTTACCCAGAAAGAGTTAGAAGAATTAAAACCTCTTCTTTCTTCTGGGTAACTATTGTAAAGACCCAGACTGACCCCATGGGACTCCCCCCATCCCCCCCCACAACCCCCGACAACCCCACCTCACCCGTGCACCAACCTCACCCCTGCCCCCCTGACCTTGAACTCCCCCCCCGACCATGACCTCAGATAGCCCCCACCCCCAACCTCCGGACCCCCACCCCCCCATTCCCACTCTCTGGAACCCCTACCCAACCCCTGAACTCCAGACAACCCCCCCCCCCCCACTCAACACCCCCCACCTCCCCCCGCCCTCCCAACCCCCGGAACCCCCCCTCCCAGACCCGTGCGGTAAAAAAGGGGGCATGGCCTCCTTGAACCCGTTGGATCTAGACTTTCCTGGGGCGTGTGAGGATTCTTTCCATGCGGGCCCCAAGCAGCTTTTGCGAACACAAGTGGCAACGCAATTTTCAAGACCAGGTAAGCGTGCATTTACTTCTTCTAGTTTCTGTGGGCCAGCTCTTTCCAACGCTCATTGGAAGTTATTGTCCAAAATGTTTAAGATCTTCACCAACAACTAAAACCTGAAAGAGTGAGACTCCACAGTGGCAACAGTTAACTCTCACTGTCAGAGTGGTCAAATGCCATTTGTAGCAGTATTATTAAAACGCTTCAACTTGGAATTAAAAGATTTAGCTTCTGGAATGAGTTTAGTTTGCATCTATTGTGCAAATCTAGCAACTTTACATGGTCAGTTCCTTTCAGTGACTAGGGAGACAGTGAAATGCCATTTCTACAATGCTAAATCTGCATAATTGTGCAGCTCTCCCTGCAGGAACTTGCTGTAGCATTTGTATTTAAGTAACAGTGATCACCTTTAGCCTCATTATGAATTGATAATGAATGTACAAGTAGCCCTATTAAATGAAGGCAGCCTTGCAGCTACATGTTGCTGTTTGTAAGATTTGTTTTTGGCGTCGACATCTCAGACCAATCCTTTAGGAAAGTTAAAAGCATAAAAGCAATATCCTGCAGTTGTTGGAAATCTGAAATAAAAACTGAAAATGCTGCAAAAACGCAGCAAGTCTGGGAGCATCTGTGAGAAAAAAAGAGTTAACATTTCGCGTTGGTTTGAATCTTCTTCAGACTTTCCCTTAGGAAAGGCCTTTACCAATAACTTGCGTTGTGCTTTAATGTATCCAGGTTAATTAGTAATGACCCCAGGGATCAAACCGAGAACTCCCATCACTGTACTTTAACTTATCAGATAGATCATGTGCCCTCATATAGACTTGGAATAAACACTTCCCTAGACCACAGGTAAGGCTATAAACAGGCGAACACAGATTTACCAAGTAATAAATGGACGAGTAAACAGAAGCGAATAATAGTTGCATGCTTATCTATCCTTGTAAGACAGAAAACTAACCAATATCTATCTCTGATGAGTGAAAATACACTGTAAATTACGTATCTATTATCCCTTTTTACATGGCTGCTCAACCATGGAGACTCCCTGCGCTGCCCTTTCCGGTGACTTCAGATAAACTATTTAATGGATTGAACAAGGCAGCCTGAGAAATACTTCTCAAAATTTTAACAGATGGGGGAGATTTAAATATGCATTGTATTAGGTGCGTGAAGAGATTTGCATTTGAATTGAGTGCCTTAGCACTGCATTTGGCTGTTTCACCAGGCCGGGCTAGTTTAGCTGGATCACTTTCTGATAGCAAATTTGGTTTTTAATCCCCTTCTGTGTCAAGACAGAAAGAAAGAAACCCATAGTATGACACACATAGACAAAGAGGTTAGTCCCTAGACTGTTTCTTTTGCAATTTTTCACCTGAAAAATGTGAAGGCCTTTAAAGTTTGTGCTAAAACAAGACTTTGGTTAAACATTTCTAACAGACACATTATTTACAGTGTGGCACCTCCGCATTTGATGGACCAGTATGTAATGAAGCACTTCAGCACTTGTCACGACGTTAGGACATCCAAAATGACTTGCGTTTATTATTGACTTATTATCAGACAGTTTGTAATGCTACCTGTGTCTAGTGCATGTGAGACAACATTATAAAATGTTTCATAAATAGGCATCAAAAAATGGACCCTAGGCCAGGAAGGGAGAAGCTAGGAGAGATGACTGAAAGCTAGGCCAACAGACATGGATATGGAGATTTTTAAAGTGGTGAAAGGGTTTAGTGCATACACTCCAAAAAGTAAGATGAAGTGTTTGAAGGCCCTGCCACCAGTTGTGAGGTAAAGAGGGGTGTAGAGAAAGCTGGAATCAGAAAAGTACCCGGTACATTTTGGAGCTGTTATAGGCCTGCAGAGGATTGGTGATGTCAGCCAACAGGAATAAAGATTTTGAATTTCATACACTGGGCAACACTCCCTCAGTCCTGCACCTGAAGGCTCAGCTGACAGTATATGCTCTCAAGGCTGGAGTGATGCTCAAACTCACAACTTCTTGGCTCCAAACCAGAAATGCTAACAGCTGAACCAAGCAACGTGGGTTTGCTTGAGTGTTGCTGCAGATTTTCATAAACTGGCTGCTGTAAAAGAAAGAATGCAAATATTGAAAATGAAAAGCCTGGCTGCTGTGATGTCAAATGTCTTTATGTAACGATGGGAATCCACGTGGGAAACAGGTATGCTGTGATCTTCCTCTTCAAAGATGACCTCTAAATTGAACTGGCAGTGCATGTCTCCTCAGAATAGCACTGCAAAATCTTCTACACACAAGAGAAAGCTGCAGAAAAGTCAGCACTAAGCAAACAAGGTTGTATAATTTTCATGGGATGCCATAGGGAAATTAAGAATTGCAGAACTGGGAAGTTGAGTGACATGATTTTTTTTATAATGTGACAGTTCAGAACCTGATAATTATCACTTCTACTGTAACTTACAGCCTATTGTCAATTTTTAATGCCCAACTACTTTTATATGTTTTGACTCTTTCCCTTTCTAAGTCTCTTCCTCAACTTCCTTGAAACTAAGGTACGAACACTTACCATTTGGGTAATTGAAATGGGGAGAAATCCTTCTGTAGTGTGAATTGTAATAGCTTTGACTTCTGACTTTGAAAACATTTAAGACCAGAACAATTTACCTTTCTTCAATTATAATTTACTGGAAGATTGGGAAAAGTGTATTTGAGAATCAGAATATCTGGTTCATATATCAAGGAGGGCTTCTCAGTGTCAGCACAGAAAATTACCATGCAGCCCTTCATGCCAGAGCTACCCAATTATCTCCATTGCCCCTGTTCTTCCACCATAACCCATCAAAGAAATAATATAAAGACCAAGGAGTCAAAGGTTAAGGGGGGCAGGCAGGAAAGTGAAGTTAAGGCCACAATTAGATCAGCCATGATCCTATTGAATGGTGGAACATGCTCGAGGAGCCAAATTACCTACTCCTGATCCTATTACTTATGATTTTATTATGATAGTCAGCCAGGGCAATGAGTGAATTCCTAATCATGAGCAACATGGGTCTGCTTACTGGGGAAATCAACACTAACCCAAGAGGATAGTTAAGGCAAGCATGAAATTTGTATTACCACAACACCAGACTGAGGTGATTTTCAATGGCTGCGGGTGGCCAAGATGGGCTCATGAGCTGAAATGCAGTTAAGCCTGTATTTCGTGTAAGATGCCATCTTGGTAAAGGAGCTGAAGCTGGAAATGACTACCTGGAGGATTGACAAGCAGCTGCTTGCCAATTAAAATTCTTGCTGGCACTCATTAAGGAGGCTGCATGGAATTTTGGAGGCTAGTGTTTGACCTAACGTTACCTCATAACACCAACAAGCTGAATGGGAGTAACAAGTCATTATTGATTATGCCAAGTGTTACTTAAAAGTTATGTCACCTCTTACTGTTCACTTGCTGTTAGAAGTCTGAAGGAGAATTTTGAAACACATCAGGAGACTTTTTGGGATATTTTGTCTATCATAATTTATTCCAGGAATTCTCCGAAGACTTCACTTACAAGAGTGAGTGCTGTGCTGCTCTACCTTATTGGACAACTTACAGGAGTCACCAGGAGAAAGGGAGTGCTTGGTCATTGGCATTTTGCCCAGGCTCCGCCTCCTAAGGAGGAGTGGGAGGGGGACATGGGAACCAGGCAGAGCAGCACCAGCTGCTGCAGGAGAGATAGACAGGAGGATGAGGTGGATTCCATTCCCCCCGCCTCCCCACTGCAGGTACAGGACACCCCACCTCCTCTGGACCTCTTCTACTAGGACCTCCAGTGCTGTATGCCCTTTCCCTCAGACCTTGAGTCTTCCTGAAAGGAGCAATCTCTGTCAGCCAGCATATTCCACATCCTCAATGGAAGTGATTGCATGGAGCTCACACATACTGCTACACAAAAGCTGCATCCAATCAGTGCTTGAGTGCTAAACCTGCAGTTGACTCTGTTTCAGCTCCTTCAGGCAAATTCAAATCATGATAACCAGCAATTGGGACCAAAACAGGATGCTAAAACTAAACTTTCAAAGAGATGTGTTTAAAAGACAGCACCCATTTACAACTTGTTTTCACTCTTACTCCAAACTATGGGCATGGATTTCAGCTCCAAGGTGGCATCTCCAGCATGGCCCATGCGGCACACTATCTTAGGAAGTGCTTCTGCCCTGGCATCCTCTGCAAGTTCTGGAAGCAGCTGAACCAGTGTTATCCTCAAGCCACTGTCCTACCAGCTGATATGAAACCCCATTGCTCAAAGTTAGATCATGCAGGTCCATTATATAAGTTAAGACATCAGTCAGGATAAGGCATTCAGCTGCCAGAGGGGCTCAGCACCAGCGTTATATAAAAGTCAAGGCACCCAACATGTAGGTAAGGTAATTGTTTTTTAGGATTTCTGCTACAGAAAAATTGTCTGAAAATGCTCCAGAGTGTTTCTGGAGGTGTTATGGTGAATTTCTGGATTTGGTGGGGAGTGTTGCTGCATTCTCACAGGGAGAACCAAAAAGTAGGTGACCTGTCCACATAAAGTCTATAATAAGTATGGAAGCACAGTTGAGTCTGGAGCATTACGGGGAGTTGGAGCAGAGTCTGCAGAGAGGGAAAGGTCTGCAAGATGCTCTTTGCCAAGTTGCAGCCAACTCCATGCTCCTTGACAGTGACAGGAGCCTGTCCAGCAGGCCAAACAATGCACCTAACATTTCCATGTGCATGCCAATTAGCATGCTCCTGCATGCCACCTGAATGAGGTGCCCATCTGAGCTCCATGTAGCAGGACATGTCTGACAGGACAGCTTCAGTGAGCTGCCAATTGATCCATCTATTACCTGTAATCTGGCTGTAGCCTGCTGGTGCTCAGTGACTCACCATGTGTCATTCCCAACTCTATATTCGCCTCCGAGACATGTACAGTGCCAATATTTGAGTTGGTGGCTGTGAGTGTCAGACCAAGTGAGAGGGCTTCTTCATCAGTGGGGTGGTGTTCCTCTCCTTCCTTCCCCTGGAGTTGCTTGGCTGGGCAGGTGGCAGTTCTTGGGAATCTGAAAGCAGAAAACCAGAAGGACCAGAAGGGGAGGGTTGGGGGGCGGGGGGGATGCGATGAGGGACTTGGGATTTTGGGGTGGGAAACAAGAGGTCCATGGTCGCACCATCTGTAGCTTGTTCATCATGCCAGGTAGCAGGATGAGGGTGATCTGGGAGTTGAGAAGGGGATAAGATAGGAACATATTATTCTCAGTGAAGTTGTATGACATGTGCTCTTTCACAGCTGGCCATATGATACAGAGAACTATCTCCTCCAGGGGGCTCAGGATATACAGGCATCTTTTGTCCCCTGCCAGTCCTTCTATTGTGTGTCACCTTGCTCTGCAAGAGAGAGGGAAGGGTGTCACTGATTGCGCAGGTGTTTGGGTGATGCGCCTGCCATAGCCAAGTAGCTGAATGTTTGTGGAGGCAATGAGAGACTGTTGTGAAACTGGAGCTTTGGTAGTGGGTGTGTGAGGGTGAGGTGGAGCATCTGGACATTTGTGTGAGTCCTGAGTGCCAGACACTGCTGAGGAGTGAATGATGGGGATGTAGTACATTGAGCAGTGTGAGAGGCTGGTTGTGTGATGGATACGCAATGCCATGTGAAGATACATTCAGTAACCTAGGCCACCCGGGTGGCTCTGTTGCTAGATTCTTGGGATCAAATACTGGGCATTTCCTTCCCTGGCCACCTGTCTACATTCCTTTCTGTGGGTGCTTCCTGAAGGCCTCTTTGCCTCCTGCAGAATCATGGTAGCCCTCCTCTGTCCATCTCCGCCACTAAGGTCTCCAATGCTGTATCTGTGACCCTGGGGCCCTCACTATGTCCTGGTGTTACATTTTTCTTGTTTATAATTGCAGCAATTGTATTCAGTAGCGGCCTCCAGTAACTCCAGTGCAGCGTCTCTTTAAGAGGAACAGACTGCCTTTAAGAACAGAAAGCTGGTTGCATCACATCCTATCAGCACAACACTGTTTAGCCCTTGCTGTGTGTAGCCAGTATGGCAAAAGACACTTTGCCTGATGCTACTGTCCTGTAAACAAAGTGGCAGCACAAAATTTGCAAGCTTCACCTCCACCGAAACTGGGGCAAACCAATTTTTAACCCTTTGTGCCTTATTGACAGCCTCATCATATTTCCTACTGGCATTTAAAAACTTGTGAATCCAACAATGGTGACTGCATTTTTAAAGTAATTCATTGTTTATAGATCATTTTGCAATGCCCTGAGGTTGATGTGGGGTGCTATGCGGGTGTAAATTCTTCAAAAATGCCCATTAGACCAGAATAAAAAGGATGCTACTGACCCAAAAGCAAGCTGGGTCTGGCAAAGGTTAAGTAATGTTGCATGTTCTAACATCACTGTCTGGTCATTATCTCAGTGCAGTTTGTATGATCTTGCCTTGTTTTGTGCAACTTGACTGCAGGGTTTCCTTGATTATAATCATGGCTACACTTCAAAAAATACTTCATTGACTGTAAAGAAGTCCTGAAATTCTGAAAGACACTATAGAAATGTAAGTCTTCTTTTTAACTGTGCTGTGGTAAATAAACTCAGTTCTCTCTTAATGAATATCATTGCTGTCCATTTTCCACCAGTAAAGTCTACGACTTTTGAACGAACCCCGAGTCCCAAACCTTTCAGGAGTTTCTAAACCAATCCCTTTTTATGGTGCAACAGAAGATCCTGGGGCTGTGTTTATCCTATCCAAACACATCTCTAATACCAACAAGCAACCCCGTCTACCCTACTTACACCTTCCCTTAGGTATATGTGCTGTAGATTACTATTCCTGAATGGAACTAATAGTCTGTTGACTAGTTTTTAATAGATCTGGTACTAGCTTAGTCATGTCCTACTCCAGGGGAAGAAATCATCTAATGGGGCCATGAAACTGCCACAAACAGCAGCAGAGCTAAAATTGAAGGCTCTGCAACATTCTATAGGGCAATCATTGATGTTAATTCCCAAGAATACTTGCAGACAAGAAATTCCAACATCTCATTTAAATACCAGACACACACAAAAAGCTGCCTATAGAGCCATTAAAGCAATGTATTTAAGATGGCATCTATATATGTTTTCACTACTAAAATGGGAACCACAGACAATATGTGGTTTAACTGGAATTGGTGTAAGTGATTTTAGGAATAACTCCAAAATACATAAAACACACACAAATCTATTTGTTTGCCATTTTCTATTTTCACTGTTAGCCTATCAGTTTTCATAACAAATACATTTACTTATTAAGTCTTTTTTCTCTATGCTATTTTCTACTCAACAGCTTGCTTAAAATGAATTTTAATATAAAAACAAGCTTGCTTTCTCATCTAGATTGTTTATTATGAAAATAAATGAGGATTTGAAGGAGCCTCTTCAATTTTGACCTGCAATTAAAAGGATAAAATATGACATAAATTGACAACCATTACTTCTGAAAGGAAATAATACTTACAGTAATAATTTTCATGTATTTATCCAATCAATGCATCTTTATTGTCCTACAGACTTAGATTGTGGTGATTACTTGTTAATAGCACTGAAGTTCAGTGTGGTTAACATATGTCTGTAAAGATAAATCTTTTTCCCAAATTTGAAAATGTATCCTCCAGGGAGCTGAGAATTTCCACTATCTATAAACTATGAATGCCCTTGAAATAGCTGCCAAATTATGCAGCAAGGTGGATAGGGGTGGATCTGATTCAGTAAATCACACAACTCAATGCAGATCTGGAATACTCTGCTTGCTATTGCAGGTGATCTGCTATCCAAACAAATTCAGCTTTGCATAAAAAGTCCAGGGCACAGTCAAGATCAGGTTTCTTTGTGATAATCGAATCACTTTCTCTCTTTGTGTGGAAATAAGTAAACCATATGGATTGGCCTCTTATTCATTGGCTGTATTGATGGAGGTAATCTGGAGGCGAATGCTGTATATAAAATTCAGATCCAGACCTAAGACACTAAGATCTTAAACTGCAATGATGACATGTGATCCTGAGGATGAGGGGTGTTTGTGACAAGGGAATTTTTTAAAAAGTTCTTGCATGCGATGTGGGTGCCATTGGCAAGGCCAGCATTTGTTGCCAATTCCTAGTTTCCCTTGAGAAGGTGGTGGTGAGCCGCCTTCTTGAAACATTGCGGTCCACGTGGTGTCTGCAGTAGTTCAGTGCAACTGAGTGACTTGCTAGGCCATTTCAGAAGGCACTTAAGAGTCAACCACATTGCTGTGGTTCTGGAGTCTCATGTGGGCCAGACCAGGTAAGAGTGACAGACTTTCTTCGCTAAAGGACATTAATGATCCAGGTGGTTTTTATGGCAATCAATGAAAACTTTGTGGTGCCATTACTGAGACTAGCATTCAATTCCAGATTTATTAATTGCATTTAAGTTCTGCCAGCTGCCCTGGTGGGATGTGTCCCCAGAGCATTAGCCTGGGCCTCTGGATTTCTAGTTCAGTGGTATCACCACTATGCCACTGTCTCCCTATTCAATGATTTTGTATCCAGTCTTAATGTCAAGCCAACCCCCATGGGCAGCTTTTTCCAGTCGGTGACTGGGGGGCAGGGCCCATTCGCTGACACGTAAAGTGATGCGGGGTGATGTCGGGCATGCGTTCTGATGCCTCACCGCGTCATTTAGATTTTCAGGTTGGTGGGAGCACAGCCAACTGGGCTGCACGTCCGCTGACCCATCAATGGCCTATTAAGGCCATTAAAAAAGTAATTGAATGATTAATGGATCTGCCCGTCCAACCTTAAGGTTGGAGGGCAGGTGAAGACCCCAGGTGGCCTTCTGAAAAAACATGAAACCTCATGTACAAGTGGGATGAGGTTTCATGAGCGATTTAAAATTTACAGAATATCTTTAAATGAAAGTATTGGACGTGTCCCAGCTCATGTCAGGAAAATTTTTTTCCGCCTTTAAAAAAATTTTATAACTTCAACCGGGCTCCATGAGGCAGCACTTTGCACTCCCAGCTCAGGGAATCCCACCCACAGCCCGCATAGGGAGTGCTCAGCACTTCCGATCGGACGTCAAGCTGGGCAGGCCTTAATTGGCTCGCCCACGTAAAATGGGGCTGCGCCCCCAATTGGGGGCACCGATTAGGAACTCGCCCGCCTACGCCTGCTCCAACACATCTTTCTATGGATCAAGCTGTCTGGGCAGAATTTTCCGGTTGGCATGCGGGGGCAGGTCCTGCACGCCCACAGGTAAAATGACGCGCAGTGACATTGGGTGAGCATCCCGACGTCACCGCGCGCCATAGCAATATTTTGTTGGGCGGGCGCGCGATGATATCTGATGCCCGCCGGCCATTATTTAACAGGCCACTTAAGGCCCTTGACTCACCAATCGATGCTGATTTTTTGGCACCTGTGCAACTTTCGGGTTGGTGCACAAGTACAATGGGCAGGCGGGTAGGACACATTTGTATAAACCTCATCAACTGGCAGGATAAGAGGGCTCAGTGGGGTCGCAAGTGCGCTCTCTCAACTACTGATTTTTCAAAGTTTTTGAAACCTGCCGTGTGATAATGCAATACTTCAAAACACATCCCAGGTGCTTTTCCTGGAATCTTAGCCCCCAGGTCAGCACTCTGCAGTGAGGAGTCTTTTTTGGGCCGGCAGTTTTCAGGAATCCTTCCTATAGCCTGGGAATGGGAGTTGAACTCTCCACTAGAGACACCTCCCCTGAGGAGGAAGGGAGGTCTAGAAGGGGGACGAGGCCAGGAGTGCACATTCTGCCTCCAGGGGAGCCACCTTTGGGAGGACAGGCACAGGCACAAGGGGTGCAGAGCCAAGAGGTGGACCAAGTCGAAAGGGGTTGCAGAAGACTCCACTATCCTGCTGCCAGAGTATACAGGTGGCAAAGCAGTTACCTCAATATGACTGAGGTGCAGTGCTGAAGGAGGCTCCATCTCTCAAGGGAGAGAGTTAACTATATCTGTCAGATGATTGGGCCTGAGACCTCACTTAACTGTGTGGGTGGACACCCCATGCCAGTGGCTCTAAAGGTCACAGCTGCCCTCAACTCCTATGCATCTGGCTCCTGCCAGGGCTTGGTGGGTGATCTTTGCGATGTCTCCCAATCAGCTGTCCACACTTGTGTCAAGCAGGTTACAGACGCTCTGTTCAGACAGGTATTGACATTCATCCACTTCTGCTGTAACCAGGCCAGCCAGACACAGCAAGCCAGAGGCTTCGCGGCCATTGCTGGATTCCCCCATGTCCAGGGTGCTATAGACTGCACACATGTAGCTATCAAGGCACCAGCAGGTGAACCTGGTGCCTTCGTCAACAGGAAGGGCTTCCACTCCATGAACTTGCAGATATAGTGTGACCACAGGATGCTGATTTTACAAGTCTGTGCAAGGTACTTGGCAGCTCCCACGATGCCTACATTCTCAGACACTCCCAGGTGTTGGGGCTCTTCAGTGCTCCGGCCCGACTTGATGGATGGCTGCTAGGTGATAAAAGCTATCCCCTCAGAAGGTGGCTCATGATGCCTCTCCGCCATCCAAGAACAGAGGCTGGCTGAGCAGCGGTACAATAGGAGCCATGCCTCCACAAGGGCTGTGGTGGAGAGAACCATCGGTCTTCTCAAGATACGCTTCTGGTGCCTGGACTGCTCGGGGTGGGGGGGGCACTCCAATACCCCCCAGATTGTGTGTCAGTGATAGTGGTTGCGTGCTGCGCTCTCCACAATCTTGCGCTGGAAAGTGGGGACGCTGTGGACGATGAAGACATCGATGCAGTGGCTGTGGCTGCACATGATGAGTCCAGTAGCGAGTCCAAGGATGAGCACACACAGGGAAATGCTGAGTGGGTAGATGTTGACCCGGCATCCTCCAGGGAGGCATGGACACCCAGGAGGCTTTAATCCAAAGAAACTTCAGCTAGCAAAGCACAGATGGATCACCAGGACAAGCCTGGGCTGTCGGCTCCATACTTGATACCTAAATGCCAAATCTTCCAGGTTAGGAACAGTAACTAAGGGCCTTGTTAATAAAGCTGAATGTCCCACAAAGCACTCCTAACATTTTTGGAAACCATACACATGCAGAAGAAAAGAAGTGCCCTCAGCCATGGTGACATATCTGAGTTTAATATCACAGGCAAAGAAACTTAAGCCAAAAAATGACAATGGTGTTCCAGTTCAAAGCAAATCATAAAGACCTCAACCAGGGCCAACACAAAAGCACCAATGGTTAATGTGTGGTGCGCCTAAGGTGCCTTATGTTTAACTTTCTGGATGCTATGTCTTGGTGCTGGGAGTGGCATCTGAGACAGCCTGCTCCTTGTCTTGTTGGCCTCGATGACATTGGTGGGCGTCCTCTGGCCCGTGGAGCCCGTGCTGGCCCTGCCTGGGAGGGAGCTGCCAGTTCCAAAGCTGGCATCTCCCCAGTCGTCGCAGCCTCACCGGATGCTATGGTCACTGGGAGAGGGACGGAGGAGCTGCCGCCCTCATCTGGAGCGTCATGAGAGGAGTCCTCAGAGATATCAGGCAGCTGCTGCACCAACATGAGGTCACTTTGCACCTCCCTGCTCACCGTGGATGGATGGGCACTGAGCTGGGAAACTTGGTGCCCACACCATTTCCACTGTCACTGACCAGCTGAGATTAATGCCGATGTGAGGGTTTGCTGGTCCAAGCGCATCTCCAGGAAGCCCTGATGGGTCTCCTAGAGGAGCCTCTCCACGAGAGTCGCCAATCTCCATGGGGGATGCATAGCACTTGGACATGTGGCTCATTGCTTCGGTGATCATCTGCATAGACTCCTCCACCATGGAGACAAAGCCAAGCATAGTCCCATGTATCTCCACCAGATATTCCCGCACACCCGGCCAAATTTCCTGTGTTTGCTGCATAGCGGACAACTCCAGGGGCACATCATCGGGCACTGATTAAGCATGTGCCTGGTCCCCTGCAGTCCTCCGATTGCTGGCGCCATGGACACTCTCTGCCTCTGCCAGCTCCTCCAGCGACTGTGAAGTGCCCTCACCACTGTGCCCCGGGACACTAGCCGATGCTCTAATCGAGGTGCTAGTATCTGCGCTGGTGCCTGCCTGGCAGAGATGGTGTGACACTGGTGAGACTTCAGGGCCCTTAGGTGTGAGAGGGGACTTCTGCTGCTCCTCCTCCCAGCCCTGCTCTGTTGATGCTGAAAGAAAGAACAAGGACATTGGATCAGTTAACATGGAGACAATGATAAAGTGCATCCCTGTCCCCCAAACCATTATGCGCTCATCTTTCCATAAGCAATGGTCAAGCCATGTGGCAAAACTAAATCACTTAACATTCTGCACTGCTATGGCTGTTGGGAGAACAATGCTGACCTCACTGTTGGGCAAACATACCTGCCTGTGGCACCACAGCCTCACCGACACCAGTGGATGTGGCGCCTCTCCAAATCCAGGGCCTCCTGCTCAAATCGGCTGAGAATGGCTAACTGCACCTGGCCGCCACCAGTCCTCATCCGCTCTGCAGCATTATGAGCATTTTTCTTTTGAAAAGGAGAGAAGAGCATTGATTAGTGCTACTTGTACCTGGACTCTCTTCGTGGACGGCCCGCCCCAACCTGAGTGGGAAATTTTAGGCCTCCAGTGCTTCCTCACCCTGCTGCTGCCAGACGCTCACACAAAGGTGCTAGACTTGTTTCCCAACCCCCCACCCCCCACTTGGACTACATCACATTAGGCACCACACGGTATATCCTTCCATAGAAAGGAGGCACAAGCACGTGGAGCGCAGGGGACAGCAGATTGATCGGTGCCTTGCTACCATGAAACTCCCCTCCCAGCAGGTCATTAGCCTGACTTTGACATGTCCCACAGTTCCAGCACTGCGCCTAGGTGCAGATCCTCCAGGCTGCCCCCAAAACAGTAATGTGGATCTCAATGTACCACATGCTGCGGGGGCAGAACCCATCTCATTACCCCCCTCTCAGGGTGACCTCAGCATGGGCAATATCTGCTGGCCCATCCAGCGAAGGACACATGTCATCAATGATTTAATGCAGTCACTACACTACATTCAGACTTGTTGGGGGGGGGGGGGGGGGGGGGGGGGGGTGCGGTGGTGCAGCAGTGGGGAAAGCCAACCTGCTGGGTTAAGTGACCAATACCAGTGTTGTGCTCACCTGCCAGAGCGCAACAAGTCATTGAAGCGCTTGCGACACTGGATCCAGGTGCACTGCACCACATCGCGGGAGCTCACCATCCCTGCCACCTCCTCCCAAGCATGTTTGGTCATGTGTGGTGGGGTGAGGGTGGGGGGGGGCTTCTCCTCCCATCCTGAGGAACCAGCGCCTCCCACCATGCTGCCGCCTCCTTGAGGAGGGCAGCAAGGCAGTCATTGGAAAAACGAGGGGCACATTAGCCCCCCTGCCTTACCCTCCGGCCTGGCCTGCCCCAATGGCCAACCCTCTGCCTCTGGCCTGCCCTGATGGCTTACCCTCCAGCCTGGCCTGACCCGATGGCCTACCCTCCGGACTTGCATAAGCTCCAGGCCCGCCTGCGCCTGCTCCGCCCCCCTCGTCATCCATAAAATTCTACCCTCTGTGCCAGTCTTTGAAAGTCTGTGATATTTGTTTCTCAGTTTTCTTTTCTGTCCTCCCTTCACCTTCTCTCTGCGCTTCTTCCCATTTCTTCTTCTCTTCCTTCCCCCTCCTTTTCTCTCTCCTCTTCTCTCTCCCTCCACTCATGTAATGCTGTCCCTTTCCTCACCTTCTCTCCTCTCTTCTTATGCTACTTTCATCCTCCTCCTCCCCTCCCTTTTCCATATCAGCTATTAATGTGACTCCTTGCTGTGAGTGTGCCAGTATGTGCAAACTCATGCTGGCTGTTGAGTCACCGGTGCACTGTGGGCAGTTGTGTGCTGTGCTGCCATATCCACTGTGAAATAGATTGAGTTTGCCTATACAGCCAGCAGATAAACATGGAGAGCATGAGCACTCCCTAAACTGGATTACAGCTGAGGTCACAGAGATAAAGATTCCAACCTATTGTGCGAGTAAGTCCTTGTCATTATTATTTTTAACAGGAAAATCATAGAATTGAACAAACTCAAAGGCTCCCAGACTATGCAAAATAACCAAGCACATGTCTTCAGTTAGATTGATTTCTTTTTTGCCCACAACACTGAGACTACACTTGGCATATGCGGTGTAATTCAGAGAGTTCTTTAATTGATACATGGAACTGCCTCCTTTTATTTAGCTCACCTGTAGAGATGGCCATGATCTGCTGGATCATATGGACCCATGTTGACATGTTTTACAATCTGTTCTCTGCAGGCCATGTTGTTTACAATGAACGGTGCAGTCAATGGAGACACTGGGTCTGGCTTCCACCTAATGCAATTCTTTACTGTAAGAGCACATATGGAATTCTCTCTCAACATTTGGAGGCTCAATCAGGGACTTGCAGGCGAAATTATGCCCTAGTAATATGCTTTGTAATTTCTTACCTCAAGATTAATGGTGAATAATTTACAACAGGAAAATGCTACAGCATACACTGTGAAACATTCATTATCTGATGCTGTAATTACCTAGTCTGGGATATTTAATGAGGAGGTTTTTAACACCTTTCATTTTTGTCATTATATATGGATTTGAGACCTATAAGAATTTTAATAATGAGTACAAATCAAATTATGTCAAGAGACTAAAGCTGAAATGAGGATTTCTTTAATGCTTTTTTGATTAGTTCACAGCCAATACTGAATTCATGTGCACAGTATCCAGTTCTATGTACGTCACTTGAGTGTTGCGGTGATATGAGGTAATGTGTGCTTTTGTAGCTCTCAAAGGGAGAATAGTCATCTTCCTCACTAAACAGTCCAAATTATTCAAGCTGCTTTTGAAACTACAATAAAAACCATTGCTTTTACAATAAAAGCAAATTTATTTAATTGTGCTGTGTTCTTAAAGGACCGCTATTGTCAAACTGGGAGATTCATAGGCAGTTTCAATGTCTGATTGATCATGTCATGGTGACAATCATTTTATTTATTAATTTTTGGAATGTGGACAGTATTGTTTTCTGCAACTTAAGTGGCCTTGGCCAGAGTAGAAGGATCTGGTACCTAAAGAATTAACAAGGGGCTGAGTACATACAGTACCATCCACATGGCTTTGTAAGAAGATCTAGAGCTAGGGCTGTCTAGAGAGAGGTAGCAACACGCAAGGACCTAGTATGGGGTCCTCTCCATACCTTTACCCTCTACTGTAAATATGAACATAGTTCAGTATTGTTAACAAAGACTTCTTTGTAACTTCAACAAAACTGCTTTATGGTATACAAACAGTACACATCACAGGTAGCGACAATAGAACAGATCATCGGCCACATCAGAGAGCAACCTACAGTCAGACATGGTAGGTTCAGTTCATCGAAGACTATAGCTGGCTTTTAATGACAATCTGACAGCTTTCATGTTTATGTTATCCTGGTACAATCCTTTGAATTATCAGATATTGTTAAATTGTATTTCACAACATTTCATGGCAAAATTCGAACTTTTAGCAACAACTTGTAAATATGTAGCACCTTTAATGTAGTAAAGCCTGGCAGGCACTTCACATGAATGTTATCAAACAAAATTTGACACCAAGCCACATAAAGAGATGATAAATCAGGTGACAGCAAGCTTGGTCAAAGGGGTAGATTCTAAGGAATATCTTAAAGGGGGAGAGAGTGGTAGAGAGATGGAGAGGTTCAGGGAGGGAATTCCAGAACTTACAGCCTTGGCAGCTCAAGGCACAGCCACCAGTGGTGGGCGAATGAAAACTGAGAATATTCAAAATGTCAAAATTGGAGGAACAAAGAGATATAAATGCAAGTTCTTGTTGTTCTTTGGGCTTTATGGGCAGAAATTTTAGCTTGGTGGGTTGCTGCGCACCCGACCTGTTCAGGCGTTAAATAAAGTGCGTTGATGTCGGCCAAGCGTGCTGACGTCAATGCGCACCCTCGCGATATTTCGCTAAGCGGACGTGCAATGGAAACAGGCGTGTCCTTCATTAATTAAGTGGCCAGTTGAGGCCGTTGAGATATCAATTGCCTCTGACTTTAAGTAGCCTGTGCGATTTTTAGGTTGTCACATGGGTAAAATGGGCAGGCGGGCAGGCCACAATTAGCAAAACCTCACCCATGGGCAGGATAAGAGGAGTCAGTGGCCTTGTCAAAGCGATTAATGAGGAATGCAGGATAACACTTGCTGCTGGTTGCTTCTGTGAACAGGACAGCTTCATCTTGCATCATTGCTGCATTCAGATATTTTAGAGGCTTCGGTTCAGGACTCAGTGTTGTTTTCCAGGCACCCAGAGGATTCACACCACGTGGGGCCTTCCAGGTATCAGACAGCCTTCCCTTACCCTGGTAATGGGGATTGTGGTCTCCGCCGGAGGCACCTCCTCTGAGGAGGAAGAGAGAGGCAGAAGGGAGAGGAGGCCAGGCGTCCCTATTCAGCTTCCAGCAGAGCGACCTGTGGGAGGAGAGGCACAGGCACAAGGGGCACAGGGCCAACATGAAGTCCAAGGAGGAAGGGGCTGCAGAAGATACCAATATCCTGTTCCCAGAGTTCACGTGTGGCAATTCAACTACCTCAAAATGTCTAAGGTGCAATGCCGATGGAGGCTTCGTCTCTCACGGGAGACAGTGTCCTCTGCTTCTCAGTTGATCGGCCTGTGATCAGCTCCAACTGTGTGGGTGGACACTCCATGCCATTGTCTCTGAAGGTCACAGTGGCCCTTAACCTCTATGCCTCCAGCTCTTTCCAGGGTTTGGTGGGTGATCTTTGTGGAGTGTCCCAATCACATGTCCATAGATGCGTCAAACTGGTAACAGAAACACTGTTTAGGCGGGCATTGACTTTCATTCATTACCGTACAGAGGAGGCCAGCCTGGCTGAGCGAGCCAGAGGCTTTGCAGCCATTGCTGGCTTCCCCCGTGTCCAGGGTGCTATAGACTGCACACATGTGGCCATCAAGGCACCAGTGGGTCAGCCGGGTGCCTTCGTCAACAGGAAGGGCTTCCACCCCATGAACGTGCAGATAGTGTGAGACCACAGGATGCTGATTCTACAAGTCTGTGCAAGGTACCCAGGCAGCTCCCTTGACGCTTATATCCTCGGACACTCCCAGGTGCCGAGGCTCTTCAGTGCTCCAGCCCGGCTTGATGGATGGCTGCTGGGTGACAAGGTCTATCCCCTCAAAAGTTGGCTCATGACGCTTCTCCACCGCCCAAGAACAGAGGCTAAGCACACTTCCACAAGGGCCATGGTAGAGAGAACCATCGGTCTTCTCAAGATGCGCTTCCAATGCCTGGACCACTCAGGAGGTGCACTGCAATATCCATCAGGGCGGGTGCCCCTGATAGTGGCTGCATGCTGCACTCGCCACAACCTGGCACTGGAAAAGGGGGACGCAGTGGAGGAAGAAAATCTTGACACAGCTGCAGAGGCAACTGATGATGAATCCAGTAGTGAGTCCGAGGACGAGCACTGTGAGGAGAACACTGAGGGCATAAGACGCAGACCTGGATAACCTCCAGGGAGGCAGAGACACGCGGGATGCTTTGATCCAATGCTCCTTCAGCTAGCTGACCAAACAAGAACCACCACCACATGCCAGGGCTGCAGGCTCCATACTCGTTTCCACACAGTACCAGGTCCTTGGTCAGCAACATAAATTATGTGCCTTTGCAATAAAGTTTCAAGAGGCACACATCTATCATAACATCATGGCCTACCCTGCACCTGCAGAACAAATGAAGCATCCAGAGGCCAGTTTCACAAAATAACATCATTTACATGTGAATGTTAAAAGTTGCAGGAATTAATATGAACCAATGTTTTCCATCACACCAATAAAAAATGAAGAAAAATGGGGGAACCAGATATCACCTGTGATAAGCCCATAGTATGCTTAAGGTGCTTTAAGTTTTCGCTTGTGGGTGCTATGTCTAGTTCACTGGCAGAGACGCTGCTGCCATCACCCGGAGCCCACAGAGCCGACAGCTTGTGCGCCAGCATCAGGTCACTTTGGACCTCCCTGCTCACCACTGATGGAAGGGCACCGAGCTGGGATACTGGGTGTCCAATTCGTCTCCCACACTGACAGTGACCACCTGAGGCCATTGCTGGTGTGAGGGCTTTTAGGTCTGATCGCATCCCCAGGAACCCCTGATTAGATCCCTGGAGGAGCCTCTCCATGAGAGTCGCCACTCTCTCCATAAAGGAGGCAGTGCGCTTGCCCATGAGGGTCAATGCAGTGCTTATGCTAAGCATGGACTCCTCCATAACGGAGAACATGGCACGTATTCCCTCATGTATCTCCGCCAGATCCTCCCACACACCCTGCTGGACATCCAGCATCTGTTGCCTCAGGGATGACTTCAGAGGCTCATCATCTGCCATTGACTGAGCATTGACCTGGTCCCCAGCAGCCCTCTGACTGCCGATGTCCTGGGCACTCTCTGCTTCCACCTGCACCTCAAGCGAGTGTGAAGTGCCCTCACCGATGTGCACTGATGGACTGCACAGTGATGTTATGCCCACCGAAGCGCTGGTATCTGCACTGGTGCTTGCCTGACAGAGAGGGTGTGATGCAGGTGCATGATGAGCCTGGTGGTCCTCAGGGGTGAGGGGTGGGCCTGCAGGCTCCTCATACTGAATTGCTAGTGAGCCTAAGAGGGAAAATAAGGACAAGTCATTAGTTTAAGTCATGAAACTGTCAGTGTGCGTGCCTGGCATCCTGATGAGACAGAGATTTGCATCATGGTGCCCTCGTCTTTCAATTATCAATGGGGAGTCCAGATTCGAGGCTCCCACCAATATAGAGACTACACTGGACTGGTAGCAATAACTGACATTCTCACCTCAGTGCACTGCACTCTTACCTTCCTCTGGCATCCCAACCTCACCACGGCCGCTTGACTGAGGTGCATGGCGCCTCTCCAGCTCCATCTTATTGATTAGTCCAGTCACTATCTGCAGCGCCATTGCAGCCTGGCCAACCCCACTAGAGGAACACCTCACAGGGCTCAGCCGATTCGTGACCCTGGAGCCCCAAGGCATTCAGTCCAAGCAGCCATGGCTCACACCCTTGGCCAGATCCTGCCTCATTGACATTTGCCTCTCACACTCTAACACCTCTGAGGTCCACGGGAGGATGGGAAGCTCTTACCTGTTCTGCAAAGTGACCCATGCCAACATGGCACTCACCCTTCCCGATTGCAGCAGACCATTGAAGCACTTCTGGCACTGGACCCATGTGCACCTCACCATGTCGTGGCTGCTGACCCTGGATGCCACCTCCTTCCAGGCCTTTCTGGTGAGGTGGTGGGGGGGCCTCCTCCTCCCGTCGCTGAGGATAAGGGTCTTGCTCCTCGCTGCCACGTCCTCCAGGAGGACTGCAAGGCACTCGTCTGAAAAACGCAGGGTCGACTGCCCTGCCAGCCCACCCTGCCACCTGCCGTGTCCATCCGCTACGCTCTCCATTGGCAACCCTTCCGCATCCTTAGGTGGCAGCCTTCCAGGGCCGCCAAGGACGCACTTGAATCGACCACTGGGTCATCATTGGACCCGGTGGATATCATACACCTGCCCCCGCCCATCCCTTCGCCTTAACTCCAGGCCTTAATTGGCCTGGCTGATAAAATCACGGAGCGCTGCCGATCGCGGGCGGCGGTTGGATTCCCAGCCACCCTCACCCACCCCCGCCAGTCCCACATGCCAAGGGTAAAATTCCACTCTATGCTTTTGATTCTCCTCAGTTCGTATCTTCAGCTATACTTGGAATGTTTCTACTTGGAAAGCACTGAAAATTCTATCTAATCCTACCAGCCAAATAAAGAGGGAGGTGACAGTGGCTTTTTGGCTTGTCATAGCAGCAACCTCAATTCAAAACTTCACAACTCACCTCTTCTTGTTCTAAGTGTTGTCAGGATTTAAGCCTGCCGGTCAAGGCCTTCCCCCATCACAACACCTGGATTGCAGTCCTATCTGATGAAAAGATTTGGATGTCAGAGTGCAGAACAGTACAATGAGGAAAAAGTGGGAGTGAAGACAAGAGGGGGAAGTCAGGTTTTTTTCCCATACAACTAACAGAACATCAACTAATGTACCTAATGTTGTTACTATAATTACATCATTTAAAAGGGAATTGGATAAGTAATTGAAAAGAAAAGGCACAACAAGGCACAGGAAAGAGCAAGGAAATGGGATTATAGTCATTCGCTCCAAATTAAAAATGAGAACTGGTGCTGATGCAGTGGACCGAATGGTCTCATTCTGGACGATAAAATATTTGCCACAAAATTTGATTCTTTAGTACCCTGTTTTCCTATGTAATGAATGCCACTTTGGCTTCA
The DNA here is from genome assembly GCF_017639515.1 of Carcharodon carcharias. Classification (NCBI taxonomy): domain Eukaryota; kingdom Metazoa; phylum Chordata; class Chondrichthyes; order Lamniformes; family Lamnidae; genus Carcharodon; species Carcharodon carcharias. Next base: position 129,158,715 of record NC_054474.1, read on the forward strand.
AGATTAGCATCTGTGGTACACAGGTCCACTTCTAGTGGGAGCCCCTTGGTGAGGATGCCAGCATTTGTTGGAAGTGAGCAGAGTTGGCAGATCATAACATCAATCCAAGTGTAATATTGATTTGATGCCATTTATGGCACAGTGCTCCACCTAACACCATCTCTTAACCTCAGATAGCTGAATACACATTCAGCAGCAGGAAAGAGTGCCCTGCCAGTACTATTTAGAGGGATCATTAACTACTTACAGCTTAATTGCTGATGGATTTTTGCTGGCTTTTGTGTGATTGAAAAAGCATTTGATAGTTTCTAGATATGTATAAAGTTGCTAAAATCTACAGGAAATGGTGTGGTACATGCTGAAGGACTTGGTTCTAAATTAAAGAAATCTACACAAACCACTTGCTCCCAGCAACAGTGTAATAATTTGCATTCCCCTTGGAATACAGCATAAGAGGAAGAATGAACAGAGGTAACATAGAGGAGGGCAAGTTTCTGGAAGAGGGAGGAGGAGGAGCAGGAGAAGGCTTCTAAGCAGGTAGCTACATTTGTCCAAAGTGTTCAGGGAGCAATCCTCTTACCTTAAACTCAGCAAGGAACCAAATGTGAGATGTCTGCACTTCAGTAAGGATGTACTCATTGAAATCTATCTGTTGTGCCCACAACTTCAACCTTTGAGCAGGGTGAGAGTGGCATTGCCAGTGGCTGTGAAGGTAACAGTGGCCATGACCTTTCATCCATGAGGTTCTTTCCAGATTGGAGAAGGTGATATTTACAACATCTCCCAGTTTGTCATCTACTGTTGCATAGGAAAGAGCACTGAGACTCTATATTGCTGGGAAGAGTGTCCTGCAGTCAGCATCGCGGTGAAGAAGTCTGAGAAGAGTGCCCTGCAGTCAGAATCACAGTGAAGCAGTCTGGGAAGAGTGTCCTGCAGTCAGCATCATGGTGAAGCAGTCTGGGAAGAGTGTCCTGAAGTCAGCATCATGGTGAAGCAGTCTGGGAAGAGTGTCCTACAGTCAGTTCTTGGTTGAAAATAACAAGAGTGACATCACAAGACAGCGTGAGAGAGCAGCGGAGAGATCAGAACCAGCTGGAGTGTGGGGAAGCTTCAAAAAGCGATGTCAGTTCAAAGGTGAGAGCTGATTGGTGAGTAGGGGGTAAATGTTTTTCTCCAATTAAATTAAGGAAAGGTAAGTGTTCTAGTTTTTATTTAAAGTACATAAATAATTTAACCTTTTTTTATTCTATTTAACTTAAAGTAAGGGTTTTTTCAACTAGAGGCATGGCAGGGCAGCTCAGTCCCATGTTGTATACCACCTGCAACATGTGGGAATTCCTAAACACTCCTTGCGCTCTGACCAACCACAGGTACAGGAAATGCTACCAGCATCCGCTACTTGTGCTCCGCGTTTCAAAGTTTGAGCGGCAACTGGAGGCACTGAGGTGTATCCACGAGGCTGAGTGTTTTGTGGATAGCACGTTTTTAGACATGGTCACCCCACAGCTTAAAGAAGTGCAGACAGAGAGGGAATGGGTGACCATCATTCAGAAGAAAGGTGTCAGGCAGGTAGTCAGGAAATCTCCAGGATGCATCTCTCTCAAGAACCGTTTTTCTGTGTTGGAAAATGATGACAGTGACGGTTCCTCTGGGTAGTGCAGCCACGCTCATGGCACTGTGAGTGGTTCAGCTGCACAGTGGTGGGGGGGTGGGGTGGAGGAAAAAGAGGGGAAGAGCAATAGTGGCAGGAGATTCGATAGTAAGGGGAACAGACAGGTGTTTCTGCGGCCGTAGACAAGACTCCAGGATGGTATGTTGCCTCCCTAGTGCCAGGGTCAAGGATGTCACTGAACGGCTGCAGGGCATCCTGAAGGGGGAGGGCAAAGAGACAGAGATCATAGTAAATATTGGTACAAACAACATAGGTAGAAAGAGGAATGAGGTCCTGCAAGCAGAATTTAGGGACTTAGGAAACAGATTAAAAAACAGGACCTCAAAGGTAGAAATCTCTGGATTACTTCCAGTGCCACGTGCTAGTAAGCATAGGACCAGGAGGTTAGTCCAGATGAATGCATGGCTGGAGAGATGGTGCAGGAGGGAGGGCTTTAGATTTCTGGGACATTGGGACTGTTTCTGGGGGCAGTGGGACCTGTACAAGGCGGACGGGTTGCACCTGAACCGGAATGGCTCCTTGCGGGGAGGTTTGCTAGTGCTGTTGGGGAGGATTTAAATTAACTTGGCACAGGGATGGGATCCTGAAAGGAGGTTCAGCAGGGGGAGATGCACTGCCAAAATTAGAAGAGAGGGCCAGTGAGTCTGGAAGGCATAGAAATTATAGACCAGTTAGGGCACAAGGGAGTTTGGCAGGTTGGATGGTCTTTATTTTAATGCAAGGAGTCTGACAAAAATGGCACATGAGTTGAAGGCACAAATTAACGCATGGAAGTATGATGTCATTGCATTCACAGAGATATGGTTGGGAGAGGTGCAGGATTGGCAGCTCATTATTCCAGGATATACGGTTTTCAGGCGAGACAGTGGAGTAGGTAAAAGAGCAGGGAGTATCGCAAAATTGATCAAGGAATCAAATACAGCAATTAGGAGGAACAACATCTTAGAAGACTCCTCAAATAAAGCCATCTGGGAAGAACTTAAAAACAGAAAAGGAACAATCACATTGGTGGGAGTGTGCTATAGGCTGCCTAACAGTCAGAGAGAAATAGAAGAGCAGATATGTAGGCAAATTTCAGAGAAGTGTAAAAATAATAGGGTAGTAATAGTGGGGGATTTCAACTTCCCCAACATTAACTGGGTTAGTCAAAGTGTGATAGGTTTAGAGGGAGTGGAATTCTTAAAATGCATCCAGGAGAGCTTTTTAAGCCAGTGCGTAGAAGTTCCTACAAGAGAGGGGACAGACCTGGACTTAATTTGAGGGAATGAAGCTGGGCAAGTGGTAGAGGTATCAGCGGGGGAGCATTTTGTAGATAGTGGTCATAACTCAGTTAGATTCAAGGTTGTTATTGGAAAGGAAAAGGATGTGCCAGAAATTAGAGTTCTAAATTGGAGGAAGGGCGATTTTAATAAGATCAGATATAATTTGGCCAGAGTGGACTGGGGACAGTTACTTGTAGGTAAATCTGCATCAGCGCAGTGGGACTCATTCAAGAAGGAAATAGGGAGAGTACAGGGCCAACATATTCCAGCAAAGATAGAAGGTGGGGCAAACAAATCCAGGGAACCCTGGATATTGAGGGATATACAGGATTGGATAATGAGAAAAAGGAAGGTTTATGGCAGAGACTGAGGGCTCAAAACAGCGGAAGCCCTAGAGGAGTATAGGATGTGTAGGGGAGAACTTAAAAAAGAAATTAGGAGAGCAAAAAGGGGGAATGAAAAACATTGGCAGGTAAAATAAAGGAAAATCTAAAGTTATTTTACAAGTACATTAAGAGTAAGAGAACTGGGGAAAGAGCAGGGCCCATTAAGGGCCATAGTGGTAATTCATGTGTGGAGCCAGAAGACGTAGGTAGGGTTCTAAATGAATATTTTGTGTCGGTGTTCACAAGTGAGAGGAATAATGTACGTATGGATGTCAGGCAGAAGGAATGTGATATAATTAAAGAAATTAGCATAGAAAGGGAAGAGGTTCTAAGTGGTCTGGCAGGCTTAAAAGTAGATAAATCTCCAGGCCCGGATGAAATGTATCCTAGGCTGTTGAGTGAGGCAAGGGAGGGGATAGCAGGGGCGCTGGCAATAATTTTCAATACCTCTCTGGCCACAGGAGAGGTGCCAGTGGACTGCAGGACAGCCAATGTGGTACCGTTATTCAAGGAGGGAGGATGGGATAACCCAGGGAACTACAGGCCAGTCAGTCTAACCTCAGTGGTGGGGAAACTATTGGAAGCAATTCTGAGGGACAGAATTGATCTACACTTGGAGAGGCAGGGATTAATCTAGGACAATGAGCATGGTTTTGTTAAGGGGAGGTCTTGTCTGACCAGTTTGATTGAATTTTTCGAAGAGGTGACTAAGTGTGTAGATGATGGCAATGCATTTGACATTTTCTACTGGACTTCAGCAAGGCTTTTGATAAGGCCCCACATCAGAGATTGCTAATGAAGATAAGAGCCCATGGGATCCAAGGCAATTTGGCAAATTGGATCCAGAATTGGCTGAGTGGCAGGAAGTAGAGGGTGATGGTTGAGGGGTGTTTTTGTGACTGGATGCCTGTGACCACTGGGGCTCCATAGGGATCAGTGTTGGGTCCTTTGCTGTTTGTGGTATACATAAACGATTTAGACTTGAATGTAGGAGGGTTAATCAGTAAGTTCGCGGATGACACAAAAATTGGTGGGGTGGTAAATAGTGAGGAGGATAGCCTTAGATTACGGGAAGATATAGGCAGGCCGGTCAGATGGGCTGATTAGTGGCAAATGGAATTTAATCTGGATAAGTGTGAGGTGATGCACTTGGGCAGGACAATCAAGGCACGAGAATACATGATGAATGGTAGGACTCTGAGAAGTACCCAGGATCAGAGGGACATTGGTGTGCATGTCTGCTGGTCCCTTAAGGTAAGCAGGAAAGGTAGACATGATGGTTAAGAAGGCATATGGGATACTTGCCTTTATTAGCTTAGGCATAGAATATAAGAGCAGGGAGGTTATGCTGGAACTGTATAAAATGCTGGTTAGGCCACAGCTAGAGTATTGCATGCAGTTCTGGAATCCTCATTATAGGAAGGATGTGATTGCACTAGAGAGTGTGCAGAGGAGATTTACCAGGATGTTGCCTAGGCTGGAGAGTTTTAGTTATGAGGAGAGATTGAATAGACTGGGGTTATTTTCCCTGGAGCAGAGAAGATTGAGGAGGGACATGATTGAGGTGTATAAAATTATGAGGGTCATAGATAGGGTAGATAGGAAGGAACTTTTCCCCTTGGTGGAGGGATCAATAACCAGGGGGCATAGATTTAAGGTAAGGGGCAGGAGGTTAAGAGGGGATGTGAGGAAAAGGGTGGTGGGAATCTGGAACTCACTGCCTGAAAGGGTGGTAGAGGCAGAAACTCTCATACCATTTGAGCAGTATTTGGACGTGTGCTTGCGATGTCATGGCAAACAAGGCTATGGGCCTAGTGCTGGAAAATGGGATTAGAATAATTAGGTACTTGTTTGACTGGCAGAGACTCCATGGGCCAAGGAGCCTTTTTCTGTGCTGTAGACCTCCATGACTCTATGACTCTGTGACTCTATAAAACTGATTACATTTCATTCTCTCTTGCCATAGAGAAACAGATGGTGCAAACATTTGGCTTTGTGAGGATTGCAGGTGCCCCATGGTGCAAGGTGCCATAGATTTCATGTACGTCACTTTCTGGATGCCACATGTCAACTGTAACTGAAAGGGAATTAATTCCCTCAATATGCAGCCAACGTGCAACCATATGCAGAGTGTCATGCAAGCAATGCCTTATATCCGGGCAGCAGTGATGATGCCCTCATTCTGTGGCAGTCCACTATGTTAGGAAATAGAGATAGATTAAGTAAGTTATATTGGTATTTGTGGGTGTTAGGGATGAATTTTAGCTTTAATGTTTAAGTTTGATTTGTATTTCTGTATCTGTGTATTAAGGAAAGGTCAAGTTGAGTTTTAGATTCATTTTAAAAGGTGCCTGCATTTCTAATGTGAGTTTACAATGCTTAGCTAAGTGAAGCAAACAAGAGTAAAAAATGAAACCCTGGGCTGTTGCCTGGCAACAGGGGTCCAAAGAGGCAGTTACCTCCCACCGACACACACAGAAGAAACTAGAAACAGTAGTTTTGTTTTAGAAGCTGTTTGAGTTCAGTTGGTTTTGAAAATAGCTGCCAGGATAGACTGGAGCAAAGGGGACAGATAGCCAGTCCTAAGCTAAAGAAAATACCCCAAAATCCAGGGGAGCGGAACAGGAGAAAGTCCCAAGCAGACCTTTTCATTAAAGGAAGGACAAGAACCAGGAAATGGTTCTGTTCTGTGGAAGTGAAAGGTAGAGCAGAAAGGAAGGCTCTAAGCTTCAAGTTTAATGGAAGCAGATTTAAAGTAAGAGGCCAGAAGGTCCTTAGAGACAACTGAAATTCTGTAAGTCTATGCTATGGCCAGTGAAGCAGTGATGTATAGTCAACAGCTGAGTCAAGAGAGATAGTGCATGGAAGAAAGCTTGAATGCATGTGATGACCCAGGGTGGGGAACATTGGAAGGAGAGTTTGAAACCCTGGTGTTGAACCCTTGTGGAAGGCATCTGAGTGAAAGCGTCGACTTGGGAGAATATTTCAAAGAGAGTCCTTTGAGAATGGAGATTGGAAACTCTCATGGGAAAGACGGAGTTAAATGAGACTGATTGGCTCATGGTGTGACAAGCAATTGGGGGAAGTTGAGGAGAGATCCACAGCATTTGGTTGAGGTGGCATTTCAGAGTGTGGTGTGCCTGACCACAGATCACCAAATGGTTTACATGGACTGTGTACTTACTGTGAACATTAGACTATATATAAGATAGCTTTTGCAACTTGTGTTGTCCTTACAAATCTGTATATATCTGTATAGTTGTGGGTGAAGGAGCATTGTAATATAATCCATCTTTTTTTGTTTAATAAATGTTTTATGCTTTTGTTAAAAGCTCATTAGCTGACTCTGGTGACTCTGTTCAGTAGCCCCTCTCCATGTATCTAAACAAACAAAATAAAAGCTAGGATCTATCAAGCTGGATTCCACGCTGGGATCAGGTTTGTCCAGGGTAACCTCAGCTGGAGATCATAACAACTGCATTTGAGAAAACACGAGAGCCTAGGAAGCATCTACCAGGTGACAAGGGCTATCACTTGTTGATCTGGCTTTTGACTCAGGTGTGCAACCCTTGCACATATGGGCAGCATCCATCGAATGAAAGTTAAGCTACCACATAAAATATAATGGAGCAGACCTCTGGGGTGCTTAAAACACTTCTACTAGCTGCCTGGGCCACTCAGGAGGAGTCCTATAGTATTTGACACATCACGGGTCAAGATTCATGGTGATCTGCTGCATGATGTATAACCTCATAATATATAGGAGGGAAGGCCCTTGGCACCTCTTGAAAGGTAGGCACCCAAAGAACAGGAAGTGGAGGCAAGATACATGTCTCTTTTCTGGCCGTGCTGTCTGTGATTAACTCATCTGACTGCAGTACCAATAAATGCAAACCCAATTCCTCACTTACCAATAAATCTACACCGCACCTTCCTCTGTCACTGAACAATAACAACATCTGCTTGGCCACAATGCAAGAATAAATCTCAACACAAAATAAACATTCCAAACTAAATTTATAAATCAAACAAAGTTATACTGCATACAAACATCAATGAACCAGGCTTGTGCATTCCTTTAGTGCTTGTTTTGCACTTCTGGAACTCACTGCCCATGAGGATGTTAGAAATAGGAACAATCAATGATTTTATAAAGGAAATTGGATGGGCTCTTGAAGAAAATAAACTTACAGGCCTAGGGAGATCGTGTGAGTGAGTGGGACTGATTGGATTTCTCTGCGGGGAGCAGGCTTTGACTCAAAGGGCTGAATGGCCTCCTTCTGTGCTATAGATGACTCTATGCCTTTGTCACTTCCAAGGATCATCCCACTAAACTCCTAGTTCTATCCTCCATGAACTGAATTGGACATCCATTTCTTCACTATGGCTGGGGCAAAATCTTGGATTTTTCCACTTAACACCATCATGGGAGCTCCATCACAGCCAGGACTGCAGCAGTTCAGGGTAACTAAAGATGAATGATAAATAACACCTTTGGTGGAATTAGACGGCCCCTTTGTGGTCGGGGCAGGGCCATAAAGTGCAGCAAGCCATTCAAATGTCCATTGATTTTGGTGGGATCGGAAAATCCCGCCGGAAGGAGGGGCCGTAAAATTCTGCCACTTGTTCACATCATCCATGTCTCAGGGTCTTTTTTTCAAAATAGCTGCAACTTGTTCAAAATCTCACTGTAGTCTTTCCAATACGAACCAAATCCAGCTCTGCTATCTCGCATCCCAAATCCTGCTGCCTTCCTAATCTAATGTCGAACCTTATCTTATGGACATATTCATCCATGGCCTTGCTTCTTTCTGGCTATCTGAACTCCATCAATCCTGTAACTTCTTCTGATGGTGCTTTTGTGAATTAAATTATTGATTTGTGCCATCTGAAATGTTTCAAACTGAATTCATTTTTCATCAGCATGTGACAAATGTAATTATTATTTTATAAGCTATTAGACTACATGTACGGCAATGGATAACATTTCATTATCAGCCTTTTACCTTTACTGTTTACACATTGTTGGAAATAATACAAAAGATATTTTCAATTATTTTATAGGAGAAATTCCATCAGTACAGCAAATGCACAGAGAACATAATCTCAAAGGGGTTGGTTCTACACAGGAAATAGGCATCCTAAGGATATAATAGCCTCTTTTGGGACTGCCTAAAACTGGTGTTTATAGACATGAAGGCTCCGAAGACAGGCCCAAATTTGACTCTGTATCTGGATTGATTGTAGATGGTGACATCAGAAGGGGGTTGGGGTTTGGGGGGCAGTGGCGGCCACTGACTGCAGATTCCTTTAAGGAATGCTGGATAAAGGGCGGGATTTTCCACACCTGCCTGCCGCCAGGATCGTCCGATCCCACCGCAAGTCAATGGATTTCTAACTGGGGCACCGCGTCGCCCGCAGCGTGTCCCGTTCACGTTGAGGCCAGAAAATCCCGGCCTAAAGCCTTAATCAGCAGTGTAGAAGTTAAAAGGCGTGCCTTCCATGAATATCTCAGGAATTGTCTTTCTCCATTGTTTTCAAGTTCTATGTCATTGTGATGCCTAGGCCCAGCACAGTTATGACCAAGACATCTCTTCTGCCTTAAAAAGTATAGGAACGAGTTTGCAACATAGACAGTGACCCTTTAAATTGAGCCAAACACAGCAAGATAGAGCGCTGCATAAAGTGGTAAATTATCAGTTTAGCTTCTGAGGAGAGCACCATCTGGTGTACTGCTCAAGCAAATATCTGCACTGTCAAATGTTGGGAGTTGCCCAGTGGTTGAGTGCTGGTACTCGAGACAACTCCACAGAGCTCACTTGGTCTATCATCTTTCTGAGCAGAAAGCTACAAGCTAGAAAGGGCCCTTACCAAGTGATCACTGTATCTGCTCTGACAATCCTCAGCCTTCTGCGTGCACAACAGCGCAATGAAATTGAAGTAAATGATAAGGAGAAAGTTAAGAGAACATTTTCTATAAGGCTACCAGAGCATAGGAGCAGAGAAAATAGGAGCAGGGGTGGGCCATTTGGCACCTCCAGCCTTGCTCTGCCATTCAATTAGATCAATGCTGATCTTCTATCTCAGCACCATTTTCCCGCACTATCTCCATATCTCTTGATGTTTTTACTATTTAGAAATCCATCAGTCTACCTTGACATACTCAATGACTGAGCCTCCATAGCCCTCTGGGTAGAAAATTCCAAAGGTTCACCAACTTCAAAGTGAAGAATTTCCTTCGCATTTCAGTCATAAATGGCCTTAATCTAATTCTGAGTCTGTGTCTTCTGCTTCTAGGCCTGCCAGCCGGAGGAAACATCTTTTCTGTACTTACCCAGTTGAGCCCTGTAAGAATGTTATATATTTCAATTAGATCACCTCTCATTCTTCTAAACTGCAGAGGATATAGGCTCAGTTTTCTCAATCTCTCCTCATAGGACAATCCCGCCATCCCAGGGGTCTGTCAGGTGAGCCTTTGTTGAATTCCCTCTATGGCAAGTATATCCTTCCTTGGGGAAGGAGACCAAACACTGTATGCAGTACTCCAGAACATAAAATAATGTACCTTAAAGTTGTTAGTGAGGCAGAGAGCACAATAACATAGTTTAAAAGGAATTGAAAGAGTATTTGGAAACATAAGTTATAAAACAGTAAAGGCAAGAAAGTGGGATTAGCATAGATAGCTCCACTGAAGAGCCTGGAGCATTGAATGGTGATTCTTTTTTGTATCAGCTCCCATACTTCCCAGTAACTCCTCGAAAGCAGCTACTAGCAGGAGTTGAAAGGAGGAAAGGAGCTGGTGCCACAAACCAAGGCTGTGCATGGAACTGCTGTATTTTGTGTTCATGGTGTCAGGAGAAGCATGAAGATGGTAGGATGTCAATCCCTGCATAATGGAATTTACAGCATTGTATTGACTTGGCGGAGGCCAGCCTGGGTCTCCCCTTACCATAAAGCCAACATCCGGGAGAGGGAACAATCAGCCACTTCCCATCACTATCCAAGTTTCTCTGCTGGAAAGGACACGTTTATAAATTAGGCTTGACAAAGAAGCAGAAATGGCCTTAATTTCGCAAAGTGGATTTGTAAAAAATATCCTGCTAGCCTTAAAGAAACATACTTGCAACTATTGTTTGGATAAGTCAGGCCTTGGAACAGTTGGTTTTTATGTCCTAGGCCACAGCTAGAGTATTGTGTGCAGTTCTGGAATTCACTTTATAGGAAGGATGTGATTGCGCTGGAGAGTGTGAAGATGAGATTTACCAGGATGTTGCCTGGGCTGGAGAGTTTTAGTTATGAGGAGAGATTGGATAGACTGGGGTTATTTTCCCTGGAGTAGAGGAGATTGATGGGGGACATGATTGAGGTGTATAAAGTTATGAGAGGCATAGATAGGGTAGGCAGGAAGGAACTTTTCCCCTTGGTGGAAGGATCAATAACCAAGGGGCATAGATTTAAGGTAAGGGGCAGGAGGTTTAGAGGGGATGTGAGAAAGAATTTTTTCATCCAGAGGGTGGTGGGAATCTGGAACTCACTACTGAAAGGGTGGTAGAGGCAGAAACACTCATAACATTTAAGAAGTATTTGGGTGTGCATTTGCAATGCCATGTCCTGGTGCTGGGAAATAGGATTAGAATAGTTAGGTGCTTATTTGACCAGCGCAAACTTGATGGGCTGAAGGGCCTTTTTCTGTGCTGTAGACCTCTATCACTCTATGGCTATGATCCCTTGCACCATACAAGGCTTGAAAATGAGATTCAAGATGCACATATATTTCTGACAGTAAGTGCGCATGGCACCATCTTGGTAAAGCAGGGTTTTCACATGTTGGCTAACATCCATCAGTATGTTTTTGAAGGCTTCCTGTATTTGTTTAAATGATGTGTACTCTACAGAGCAGTCTGGCTGGTCTTACAGTGAACAGTGTCCTTACGTACAAATACATTGAAATTGCAAAACAGAAATTTAATCCTCACCCACCCGGAGACAGGCTGGGAGGTGGGAGTGTCCTTATAATGGGCTGTGAAGGTACAGGATGGAGACCCATTCCCAATTCACCTGAAATAAGTTGGGGGCCTCATCCCACTTCTGCTGGTAACCTGCCAGTGGTTGACGTGGACTATCACACGATGTGAGCAAACTGTCAGGTTAATCCTGGCGGGTATGTCTGCAGCCTGGTGGGGGATGTGGGGGTCATACATCCTGTGCCCAATGGAGGGACCTGCCAGTGGCATCTGAGAAGCCCAGGGGAAGACACCCCTGCACTTTACAATGATCCCACCCTCCCAATCCCTTGCTAGGGTTTCCATGACTGGTCTCAGTGATCCTGCCCCCACTCATGTTTGTCCAAGGACTCCAGCGACAGTCTTCAGCCTTAGGCTTCCTGCATTGGCCTCTGCTTCCAGTTCAGTATTGGGCAGCTGCTGACTTCACATTGTATGGCAGCTCTCAGAGCGGGACATCCAATCCATACCAGAAAGTGCAATGGGAAATGCCTCTTATGGAGCTGGGATCCGTGATGGTGGCCAGCGGGTTGCCTAATTGGAACTTAATCCCAACAATATTCCCGGAAATGGCTGTGACAGGGTTGTCACCAGCTCTCCAGCCAGTGGATGGGCCCACCACACGAGCACTAAATTCCACACATGGTGTTTGACCCAACCAGTTCTTGTAGGTGTTTATCCTTCACACGAGCAGTCATCCTAATCCCATGTACCTATTCTATTCCCATATCGATTTAGTCTTTTTTCCTTCAACCAGGTATCTGACCTACTCCTAAATGTTATCATGGTGTCTGCTCCAATCACAAACTCTAGTAATGCATTCCACAATCATTCTACCCTCTATGAAAGTTATTCTTAGTCTTTCCCATTGAATCTTGTATCTAAGTTCCCTTGTTCTAGTCCTTTCAATGGAAAGAGTCTACTCTTATCTACAACTTATGCTTTTCTCTTAATTTTTTTAATGATCTCTCATTATCATAATCCCTCCTGTTCCAAAGGAAACATCTCCATTTCTTGAAGTATTGATTTATTATCATAAACTAGTTTTAGTAGTATTTAGGGGTGAGTTTTATAGTGATTTTACTAGGGATAACTAGTGCAGGGAAATGAAATGAGTTTCGCACTGGTTATTCAAACAAAGCACGCCCAAGTTGTGTAGAGCTCAGGCTAGGCGTCAAACAAAACCCTCTTTGCTATCTCCAGAAAAGCTATCTCAATGCTAATCTCAGAAGAGTGGGCCTGGATACACCAGGGTAACTTTTCTCATTGTAGTCCCACCGCTGCCTGAGTTGGGTCTACCAATAAGAGAAGAACATTTTCCATTTTTATAGCATCTTTCACACTCTCAGGGTGTCCCAAAGCACTTTACAGCTAATGAAACACTTATTGCAGTGTAGTCACTGTTTTAATGTAGGAAATGTGGCAAAACTTGTGCACAGCAAGCTTCCAAGAAACAGCATGCCCAGATCATCTGTTTGTGTTGGTTGAAAGATAAATAACAACCATGACACTGGGGATAACTCCCTTTGATATAGTGCACTTCAATAATGAAGAAGAGCACCTATTAAAGTTAGAGTGTGCAAACTGTTATCACCAAGCACGCACAGCAATCAACCAGAGTCTCAATCCCACTCACCAGCAATGCATTCAACTGCAGAGGAGAGAGCATAATTTTCTCACTGAAAGTGTATTCCAGCACCTCATCACTGTAGGATCAGACAGTAACAGGCGAAAGGAAGGTAAAGTTCTGTAATGAATCATTCGAGGAAAGAATTGTCTCCATTCTGGAAAATTCAACTTGCTGTAGAGCAGAGTCAGCTTATCTTCCAGTCATGTAGCTTCATTTGAATCTTTACTCTGATTAAAATGTAATTTAAATTTGGAAACTGGTAGGGTAGCTGATAATGGCATTGTACACACGACAGCAGCGTTCATATGGAATTAATTTAATTGAAATTCACAGTAATTCTACCAAGGAAATGACTATTACTTTCAGAATTCACCTCATTAAAAACAGCACGCAACGCAGAGCAAGTTGTTATTTCATGACCTGCTTAAGGGAAAACACCATTTGAATACTGTGTTAATGTGCTTCAAACCTGTAAACTTTTAATTTTTTTCCCCCAGTTTTAAATTTTTTTTGAACAGGAGGAAGAAAACACTTAATGGTGCATACTCCAAAATTATTGCAAAATAAATGGGAGAAAATAGTTTCTCTATATCTACCCTACTGCAGCCCTTTATCATTTTAAACACCTTGAATGGATCACACCTTCCCTTCTAGCTCAAGGGATTACAATTCAAGTTTTACAACCTTATAATTTAACCTTCTGCTTAAGCGAACCTAAGAGATCAGGAATTTGCCAATATTTCCACATGGTAACCAACAAAGTAAATTCTTGGCTCCTCTCCAATTCACTGATGTGAACTCCCTTTAATTTGCCCAACAACATGGTCCAGTTGCAGAAGGGCATTCCCAATTGTTCCAGTATGAGATTTGCATTTTCCCCTTGTGGTCTCTAAGTTAGATTACCAGTTATTGATATTTAGTTATTTGCACTATAAATTCCAACCTCCTTCTAGTTCCTTCACCCTCTCCTGCTAATGCTGTATCACGTTAGGATAAAGTTCCATGGACCCGGGTTTCCTTGCCTTTTGGCTATCCACGTGTGAACTGGGACAATATTCAAGCCTGATAAGCATCAGTAAAACCTCACCTCGCTCGGCACCCCCTGCACAATGGACAGAGATTAAATGGTTAATTTATTGTTCCCTTCTTTAGCGCTGAAGCCAGTTTTAACATCAAAATGAACTCACCTCCTGACTCCCCAGAGCCTGTCCACCATCTATAAGGCACAAGTCAGGAGCATGATGGAATACTCTGCACTTGCATGGATGCAGCTCCCACAACACTTAAGAAGCTTGACGCCATCCAGGACAGAACAGTCGACTTGATTGGCACCCCATCCCCCACTTTCAACAGTGTGTACCATTTACAAGATACACTGCAGGAACTCACCAAGCATCCATAGACAGTACCTTCCAAATTCATGATCACTATCACCTAGAAGGACAAGGGCAGCAGATAGATGGGAACACCACCACCTGCAAGTTCCCCTCCAAATCACTCATCATCCTGACTTGGAAATATATTGCCATTCCTTCACTGTCGCTGGGTCAAAATCCTGGAACTCCCTCCCTAACAGCACTGTGGGTGTACCAGCACCATGTGGACTGCAGCGGTACAAGAAGGCAGCTCACCACCACCTTCTCAAGGGCAACTAGTGATGGGCAATAAATGCTGGCCTTGCCAACGACACCCACATCCTATGAATGAATTTTTTAAAAATCAGCTAAATTACTACATGGAATCAGTGCTAGGTCTTCCCTGATCCTTGGCATTCAAATTCATCTAGGAAAAGGAATTGACCATTCAGCCCTTTATGCATGTTCCAACATTCTGTTAGGTCAAGTATCTCAACTTCTTCAACCTGCCTCTCTCCATAAACTCTAACACCCTTACCTAACAAAGATATATCAATCTCAGTCTTCAAAGTTTCCATTGACCTTGTATCCACAGCATTTTCGGGGAGAGTTCCAGGTTTCTACTCTATGGGTGGAATATTGTGCCTTCCCTTGTGGCAAGTCTGCTGTTGGGAGTGTATTTAAGTGGGCAGGAGAGTGGTTGGTGGGGCCCCCTTTAATGCCCACTTAAAGGCCACGTACCATCGCTGCTGGTGTTAACCTAGTGCTGGGCGGAGGACCTTGCTATATTGTGAGCACAAGAACCAAACCCTGACGTGTTGGCTTAAAAGTTCCTGGGTGTTCCTCTATTCAAAGCAACTTAGTGCGTGATTGAGGGACCCACCACCAGCAAGCCCAGGGAGAGTTGCTGAGAGCTAACCTCTGCCCTCGCTGCTGGCACCCCTCACCCTTCTCTCCCGTGAGAGACCCCCCCCCCACCCCCCGTCATCACTCACCTGTGCCCGCTGGTTCCACTTGACCTGAAGTATCTGATTGGCCGGTGGCTCTTGACAGGTGGGACTTCCACCCCAGTGTCCTTGATCCCAGGGGAAGGCCCACCGCTGGCCTGTTAAGTGCAAAGGATATGATGGGCCTTCTTGAAACGAGACAATACAGGGATTGATCTTACTGCATTGACCTTACTGAAGCCCTTTAAACACCTTGATTAGATCACCGCTCAATCTTCTAAGCTCCAGCGAATACAAATCAAGTTTTGCAATGCTCCTCATAATTTAACCTTCTGCTAACTGAACCTTAGAGACCAGGAATTTGCCAGCATTGTTTCTGGATGATGAATAACAAAGTAAACTCTTGGCTGCTGCAGGATGTGTATGAGTGTATTTGGGTCCTCCACAGACTCAAGCCAATGGTCAAGATAAACAGCCAAGATATCCAACACTGCTTCAATCCCATTTCGCACCTGCAGCTGGAGTGAATTCTGCATCTGATGAGGTGAGGGTGACAAGCAGTAATTAATCTAATTGACCTTCAGACAGTAAGAGGTGCTAGTGTTAAAAACCGAATGTCACTGTTCCACTGCCATTCGTCTACAGCTCAGTGGTTGTCAGATGCTTTATGATTTGCAGCAGAGTGAATGTGGTAGATCCCAGATCATTTCCTTGCTCTCCAGCTGATAGAAAGGTATAAATGAGATATGTGACTGAGAGTGAAAGGCTGTCTGTCAGATTTGCCTGCAGCAGGTTAAGCTGCAGTTGCACAGAAGATAGTTAATAAATTATTAAAGTGCCGCACTTAAATCGTTTTAATAAAGTAGAGATAGTAGATAATTAAGTAGATATGAAGATTTATTTCAAAGGCCTAATTTGTCACATCATGAAAGTATTCCAATTTTCAATGAATAACTGATACTTCAACCTCCCAGCATTGCATTTCCCCTTTAAGGCACTCCTTAAAACCTAACCATTTCACCAAGCTTTCGGTCACCTGCCTGAATATCTCCTTACGTGGCTCGGTGACATATTTTATGAAGTGTTTGTTAAATTGATGTTTTACTATATGGTAAAAGAGATATATAAATGCAACTTGTTATATCAGCTGATTTACACAAACTGATAACTTCATTTATAATGCATCAAAAATATCATAATGATAAAGTTGGATTAAATGGATAATGCCGGGTTAGGGAATACTTTGTTTGGGTGGGGGGGTATCGTGGGGGGGGTCCAATGGGTACAGCCGACCTGACCAGGAGACACCCACCCCAGCCCGGCCATGAAGCTAGTGGCCTAGACACTTGGTGCTGACCTGCCCCCCAGCAGGAATAACATCCCAACAGTGGCTGGAGGAGATCCTTGAATGGCCATTAATTGACCACATAAGGGCCTCAATTGGCCCACTGGTGTCCAGGCTGCCCGGCACCTCCCTGCTGTGGGTAAAATACCCATGCAGCCAAACAGGAGTTGGCAGTATGACATGGTGCTGCTGTCATGGCTTCCAGTTTTAGGATTATGACCTGCGAACCTGTTGCTGAGCAGGAGATAAAAATTTCAGCTCTACTCTGAAGCACTTGCTATATCCTTTACTTTGCTCTTTACTGCTGGCATCAGAAGACATCAACAAAAATGTATATATATATATGTATATATATATATATATTATATTTATATATATATATATATATATATATACCTGCATCACCCTGGCTCCTTTATAAAATTATTAATTTTCTTTTGAAATGGACAATTGGTTGGGCTGATAAAATGGCCATTGCTAACCACATGATGGTAGCTCTGGAAGTTCCTGAGCAGTCTAAAAGTGAACAAAGGCTAGCATGTCAAATCCCTGGAATTTAACACGCCTTGCATTAAATAAACATTCCAGCCAAGCCAACAAAAAGGATAGTAGAAAAGACGCCAGCACCAGACAACTATGGACAAAGGCAGAGCTATTTGTGACTCCTCATTTCCAACGTTGCGCTAATGGTTCGAGAATCACCTGTCCAAAACACAATGTGTTTTAACAAGAGGTCTCGTTAGCTGAAAACTCAACCTGAAAACATCCCACCACATGGCTGAGACTTGAGCTGTTTGAATTGATTTAATTGTGCAGCTCTTAGACTCCATCCTCAGTCTGCTGTTTAACATCTGACCAGCAGGCCACACAGAAGCAAGCTCCGGCCAGGCTGGACAATTGGCCGCCATCTAAGCTGACTCGGCTAGGAAGATTTTATACTATCGCTGACAGAACAGATTCAATCTCTGCATGCCCACTTCATCTTGTGACATCAACACAACTGGAAAAGTGAATTTGACACCACCGGTCTTCAGCCAGCTGAACCCTGTGAACGAATTCCTCATTAGACTTTGATCTTGGAGTCTGGACTCACATGAAAACATAATTCTTATTTTCGTTGTGGCCTTTGCTCTGAACCCCTTTTTTCCCCTGTCCCCCTTTTATTGTATGAATGTAAAAGAGGTGGACATTGCAAAATCTTTTCCTGCGTTTTGTGTGTGTGTAAAATAAACTACCCCTCTTGTTTTACCTTATCTCAAGTGTGCTGTGGGGTTACTGACAGGGTTGGGGAACATACACCACCGCCTGCAAAAGAGGGAAATCAGAAATGAAAAACACCTTTCTGTCTACAGACAGACAGTGAGTGGAGAAATCAAGGTTGTTATAAATTAAATCCCCTCCTGTCCATAATAGAAGTTAAGAGCTCACATTCAGGATGATCCAATTTGAATTTGACTAGAACCCAAGTTAAAAGATGAGCCAAATTAGAGATAAAAGGGTCAATTGGGAGCCAAAAGAGGAAAATTCGGTGGGTGGGACTACTTTTAAGACAAGTAACTGACCATAGCATATTCCCTGTCCTAACACTAGGAAAATGGCAACATTTTAGGCCCAGATGTTTGTTCAGCAAGAGAATTTAAACAGGAAAAGTTTGGAAACCCTTAGCACAGATCAGTTGAAAGTTGCAGCTAGGGAGAAACTGTTCAAATTGCCCAGCAAAATCAAACGAAGTGAATTAATCCCAGCGTTGGTAGAACATTTGGATCTCACATTACCAGTACAGCAGTTAAATTAAGAGAACAATCGTGACTTTTAATCCCCTCCCCTAGCCAATTTTAAGCTGGAAAAGCTAAAATTGCAGCTAGAATTTCAGGAGATGGAAAGAGAGGGAGAGAGGGAAGCTCAAGAAGGAGAGAGAGTAAGAGGGAGAGAGGGAGAGAGAGAGAGAGAGAGAGAGAGAGCGCAAAGGAACAGGAAGGGGAAAGAGAATTTCAGCTCCAAAAATTGGAAATGGAACTAACAGCTCAAAGGGAGAGAAAGGCCAGCGACAACTCTCTGCCCGGTAGCACCCCCCCACATCCCCCTAACCTGGAACCACTCTCCGAGGCCCTCAAGTATGCGAGAGTCCTTCCCAAATTTGAAGAGAGTGATGTGATGTGTCATCATTTACCACCTTTGCGAAACTAGCAGGGCAATTAAAATGGCCCTCGAAGACCTGGATATTTTTAATTCAAGGGCAGCTGTCAGGGAGCGACCATGAGGTCTAGTCTATGCTGCCTTCTGCTGTGTCTCTAAATTATGACCAGACTGAGGTTGCCACCCCAAATGCCTGCGAACTGGTCCCAGAGGCATACCTCCAACAATTCCGGAACACTCATAAGAAGCCAACCCGAAGCTACATCGTGTTTGAACGGCTGAAACAATTGCGTTTGACCAATGGATAAGATCCCTAAAAATCCCACTCAGCTACGAGGCATTGTGTGAGGAATTCAAAAATTGCCCTCCAACCTTTGGGTGCGCTGAAAGGAGCAGAGAATCCTCACAGCCAGGGGTGGAGCAGTCACAGCAGACAGCTATGATCTCACTCATAGGCCTGGAAACTCAGGCAGACCCCGTCTAAACCATACCCCTGAGCATTGGACAGATCTGCAGGGCAAGCTAGATAGGAAAGGGCCCCACCCAGAAAGGAAAGCACAAAAGAGGGTGTGAGAAACCCCCATGTAGATCCAATGGAGGATTCCTGGAGGCTGATGTGTTCTCATTGCAACAAAATAGGCCATTCCAGACCTGAACATTGAGAAGTGCGAGACAAGCCAGTTGGCCTAGCAGCGCTTCACATGAGTAGTCCCCTGAAGAATGCCCCAATGGGTAGTACAGCAGAGCAGGCAGAGCCACTCGTTCCAGAAACTTTCCCTCCCGAGGGCATGGCACTCTGTCTGAGCCGGACAAATTCCGAGAGAGTTTCTGGAGTTTTGTCCATTCAGGAACAGTGTCCCCCTACAAGCCCCAAATGTGAGCAAGCCCATGATACTGCTCCAGGACATGGGGGCCATTCAGTCCTCAGTGTTGGAGGGAAACTTAAACCTAGCCCCCGAGTCCTCCCTGAAGTCAAAAGACCTGATCAGTGTGGTGGGAGGAGTACCTGTGTTTGTGCCCCTCCATAAGGTCTATCTAGATTGTGACCTTGTTTCAGGCCCTGTTACAGTAGGAATTGCCCATAAGATATCAGTAGCAGTAATTGATTTCCTCCTTGGGAATGATTTGGCTGGAAACCAAGTGCTAGCCAGTTAAATAAAAGAGGCCAGGACCAAGCAGCAGAAAACTGAAGAAAGGCAGAAAGCTGTTGAGGGTCCCAAGGCCCAAATGAGAGAGATAGCATCCACAGGCCTCAAGCAAGAGTTGCTGGAAGATAGCAAGGCCAAGTAAAGGTAAAAGAGGTCCAGAGAAGGCCCCTAGAATCTGAAATAGATTCCCCAAGTATCCTAGAATTAAGACTTTAGAAGTCCCAGAACATGGAGAGAAATAGTGAGGGAGATGCCTCATATAGCCAAAGAACCTGAAGGAAGACAGGTTATTAAGCCTGGAAAGGAAAAAGGTAAGGACTTGCCTGAAGTATGGCTCATGGAAACCTTCTTTTTGACATTAAATAGGGACAAAATGGAGTTCCCAAACCAATGAGCAGATGAAGAATGTGATGCCTCCCCCAGTAGAAAAGCCACAAGGAAGTGTAGCTGGAACTGCACTTCCACCTGAGGGTAAAGGATTCCAAGGGACATGGACAAGTTAGGAGAGCACCCCCTACCAAGCCAAAGGCCCCAGCTAGGAAGTCGTTGATTGGTTTGGCTAGTAGTTTTATGGAGAGTTAAATGTGGACCAGAAAAGTTCCCAGATTGGCCTGGAAAGAGCAAGGGTGATGTCTCACTTAGTTGAAATGCCACAGGGAGGTACAGCAATAGCTGACCACCCATCAGAGGGCAATAATGTCCCAAAAGGCACAACGCCTACTCGCTAAATGTCCAGCAAAAGGACTGCAATCAGATTGGACTCCGTGCTCACCCACCATAATACAGAATCACAAGGTGACTGGACAGAGTTAATCACCCTATTAAAAATGGTCCATAACCTCCCACCAGGCTACAGCACTGTAGCCCTCTCTGGTATGGATGTGGGAGAGGCCTCTGCTGGAAGGCCATCTGTCTATCATCCCGATTTAGGAAGGCTGGCCCAAGTCCTGGAGCCACCTGCCCACCTGTTGCTGTGCTAACTCAAAGCACCTCGCAACAGAAACATGGAACTGCCTGAACCGGGCTATGTACCGGAATCCCCTACAGAGGCCCAAGGCCCATTAAAACACCCCACTCTACTGACCCTCAGCCTATACACAGACCCTGTGTCTGAACAGCTGAACCCCCAGTTTACCAAAGTGAGCAGGCAGCAGCTAAGCTGGACAAGAACAGCTTGGCCCTATGATCCCAGGGCCCGGCACCCACAGGGTATGATGTCCAGCATTCCCCTGCAGATCGCTCAGACCAGCTTGACCATTACTCATTCTCTGAGTGCTGAGCACGCTGTAAAACCTCCAGACACTTTTGGAGATGTTTAATCAGGAGGTGATCACAACTAACCCCCAACAGAAGGAAGTCAGAAGTCTAACACTGGGCAAACTTCCCCAGGCAGAGGAATTTCAAATCCTCCCAACTCACCTAAATCTTCCCAAATCCCAGGGCTGGACAAGGTCCTTACGGACACCCTGTCTGAGGTTTAAATCACAAAAAGAAACTGCAGTAGGGAACTGCCATTTCCCCTGCTAGTGGTGTGTCTGATGTACCCCTATGAATGAGAGATTAAATGTATACTTCTTCATTTCCTATGCTTCCACCTTAAGACCACATATATTAAAAAATGAAATAGAATACATTTCTTTCTCCAACAGGGAGCTGTGTCAGGATCAGAAGACATGAAGGGAATATATATATATCTACATCACCCTGGATACTTTATAAAATTATTAAATTTGAGATGTCTGCACCAGACAACCATGGGCAAAGGCAGAGATATTTGTGACTCCTCATCTCCAAGTTGTGCCAATGATTCGACAGTTGCCTACTCAAAAAACTGGGTTTTAACAAGGGGCCTTGTTAGCTGAATAGCTTGATCAGAAATCGCCCTATCAAATGACCGAGACTTGAACAATCTGACTTTCTTTGATTATACAGCTTTCGTGCCTAAATCATCTTGGGACATCGACACCACTGGAAAAGCAAACTTGACACCACCAGTCTTCAGCCAGCCGAACTCTGTGAACTAATTCCTCATTAGACTTTGATTCTGGACTCTGGACTCAGCTGAAGTCATAATTCTTATTTTTAATCATGGTGTCTGTCCTGAGCCCCTGTTTTCCACTTGTCCCTCTTTAATTGTATGAATGCAAAAGGGGCAGACATTGTGAAACCGCCTCTTGCGCTGTGTGTGTGCGTAAAGTTAAACCAACCCTCTTATTTTATCTTGGCCAGGATTTTATGGTCCCCCTCGCCCAGCGGATATTAAAGTCCCGCAGAACTAAATGGAGATTTAAATGGCTCGCCACATTTGCCACAGGGTGACACACCGCAGCAGGGCCGTAAAATCTTGGCCCTTATCTCGAGTTTGCTGTGAGGTGATTAATTAAAGGATTGGATCACTCCAAACCGAAGGGCCGGGGAACATACACCACCTCTTTCCAAAGAGGGAAACCAAAAATCAAAAACACCTTTCTGTTTGTGGATGGGTAGTGAGTGGAGAAACCAGGGCTGTTCGAAATTAAACCTCCCCCTGTCGTAACACTCCTAATAATTATAAGCTGTATATTTATTATGATCTTCATTTGAATTCTACAGAAAATGAATCGAGTTTAAGCCTGTTTGATTGGAGTGTCAGGGAGGGAGATGAGAGACTTTCCAAATGGTAGCAGGAATGTTGATGAAGGGAAAATTGAGATCTGTTGGCCAGTACCGAATTTGAAAAAAAAACTTTTCCATATTAGGCATTTTGGCCATTTTTTTCCCTGGGAAGGATTTTGTGATTGAATTATATTTAAGAATTGTCTTTGTTAAAGTAAATTCACATATGTTTGGCAACAAAGCTGGACACGCTGAAGAATCATTAATGTTAATTGAAGCATATTGTGTGAGGTCACACTTATGATGTAATGCAAACAAAAAGGATGAGAATAAAATAGAAAATCTATTGGGGCAGATTTTCAACTTGCTGCCAGCGAGGCAAAAAACTGGCATAATAGATAGGTCGGTCACTATAGAAAATGCCGGATTGGCAATTCTTCTTCCTGGATTTTTGTGTCAAGTGGTCAGCAAATATTTTCCCTACCCCCATTGTGTTCAGGTGATCTGACTTGTTTGGGGACTATGGTTGGTATAGTCCTGGGAGAGGAGGTAAGTTGTTCCTGCTGACAGACTTGCTGTTGTATCCCTGCCCATAAAAGTTGCTGACATACCACTCCCTCCCTGCTCCCTGGAATCAGAGTTAACAGAAAAGAAGACTCAACCCAGGCTCAGGGTCGGGTACTCAGATTTTGAACACAATTTCCACTTCCTTGGACTTTGGCAGGAAATGATTGAATAATCATGGTTAATTGGCAAAAGAAGTCAGGCAACAGCAGTGCTATACCAACTTGCTCTGTTTCAAGATTACCCAATCATCTCGCAAAATGGTGGCTGCTGACACTCCAATAGCATGATTCAATTCTGAGACGGAGTAATTAGTTATGTACAACACATGGAACTAACGGGCAGGATTTCACCCTTGATGGTGGGCTTGGCAGGGGCGGGGGTGTTCAGGAAGCTGACCACCGTCCGTAATTGAGGCCGGAAGGCGATTTCATGTGGTGGGCCAATTAAGGTTCACCCAGCATGAAGTGCAAGCGGCAACACTCATCACTCTCTGTGCGGGCGGCGGTGTTGGGGGAGAGGGTCAGTGTGAACAGGGGGAGGGGGTCAGTGCGAGCAGGGTGAGCACGACCTACACGCATGCGCGCGAGTGTGCACTTCATAACCTCCCTGAGGCAC
Organism: Carcharodon carcharias; assembly: GCF_017639515.1. NCBI lineage: Eukaryota > Metazoa > Chordata > Chondrichthyes > Lamniformes > Lamnidae > Carcharodon > Carcharodon carcharias. The sequence continues at coordinate 129,182,376 of NC_054474.1, forward strand.
AGAGCTGCCTCAGGGAGATGAAGCATTTTCAAAGAAAAGAAAAGAAATAAATAATGTAATGAAACATGTGCCTTAACGTAACTGTCGCGTGAGCAGGGACATGTTACTAATTCAATTTGAAAATAGATATTTTATTTTTATTTGCTTTCAGAAACCTCAACCCGCCTGTGGATGAGGTTTCCTAAAAAGTGCAAAGGCTGCTTGGCCTTTTCGCCTGCCCACCAACCATAACGTTGGATGGGCAGCGAAAAATTTAACTTAATTGATAATTGATTGGCCTTAACAGGCCTTTTAAGTGTCAGCAGGCACGCTGCCAACTCTGCTGTGTGCCCGCCGAATGAAATATCGCACAACTGCGCGTTGACATCAGAACGCTCACCCGGCATCAACATGCGTCATTTCACACTCAAGCAGGTCAGGTGTGCGCCCACCCACCGAGCAAAAAATTTGCCCAATGTCTTTTTATAGTCAATGAGATGGAAAAAATGTTATTGTTTCACCGTCAAATCATAGCCACTCATAAGCTAGTCACCCAGAAAGCAGGTGAATTTTTTAATCAAAATATTATGGGAATTATAAGAAAAAATAAAAGGAATGGAGGCATTCAAGTGCAATAAGCTAACAAAATTTTAAACCCCTCATTTCCACATGAATATCATAATACTTAAAAAGGGAGAAAATGTTAGTTCAATACTCCAGTTCACTTCTGATCTACATCCTATTGCAGCAATTATGGACTACTTTGTTAAACCATCTGGTTGGCTTGCTGCCACATCCAATGCATGCTTCCCCCAAGAATTTTATCATCTTATTTCTCTGCTGTTAGTCAATTAGTTTGGTTATAATTGGTTGGCAAAGATCCTGGAATCTGGCACTCCCAAGTGTTCATCTTGCATTGTGGTTTTGTGCTAGTAAATGGGCCGCATACAATAATGAAGTTAACGTTCCCTGGGTGATGCTGGATGAGGCGATTGTGTATGTGCATGGACTAATCGCTCCATCTGTGTTGATAGGTTTAAGCCCATGGCTATTTAATACTGTGTCATCTTGTGATAGAATACAAGGTTCAAGTTTGAATTAATCCAGCTGTTCCCAGGACCCCCAAGTTATTTTGTTTATTGCTTAAATTCTGATTTACTTCCAATTTGCATAAGCTGTACACCATCCTGTGAGATGACCTCCAGTAACTTGAAGCATCATGCAAAGACTTAAATTGCAAAGATTTGCTACTTTAAAATTAAGCGTTGTAGAACCATCCTGTTAAAGGACATTTATCTAACAGGCCACCATTTATTTCCTCCTCCTGTCTTCTCCTTTCTCCTGACAGTATCAGCTCCCATACTGGGGTATAGCTCCAGGCGTCTTCCAAGGCAGTCATGTACCTTGCCCAAACAATCATTATATATATATGAACTTTCATAATAGGTGCTAGAGGTTTATTGAATTGTGGAAGACAGCATAGCCAATGCTGATCCTGCTCTGAGCCAATGCCACACATGCAAACTCCCATTAGGTATAAGAAGTGGCTACCATAGCTTATTCTCCTCTTTCTAACTTCAAGGCTTGTGAACAGCTATAGGACCCGTGCCTCTAGCCTAGCTGAGGTTAGCAAACTCAACACAGGTTGTGCTTTGAATCCAGGACCTTCCTTGCCGGTATCCCTCAAAGAGTCATAAAACTAACACTAATTACCAACGGATGACTAGACATCCTTGTTCTTACTACAGATGCCCACATTATGTCCCAAAGGAAATTAAATTGACTGGGTTCCATAATAGGCAGGCAGTTTGCCAAATTCCTGCCTAAGTGGCATAATTGAGAAACACTCCCGACATGTTGAAAGCAATTGGAGATTGATACTTATATAAAATTAATAAGGGCAGGAATTTAAAATGAGGCCCAAATTGCTTCTGTACACCCTGTTCAATAATACATATCTGGACACCCTGGCCCTTTAACTCTGCTTCAGCTGCACATTATTCTCTAGTCTGACTCTCTCTGTGTCACACCAAAGGGGCATGGTGAGATCCATGTCAATAAGTAAGGACAGAATACCTGACTTTCAATTGGAGACTGAATTATGTCTGCACACCATTCCCCAATTATCCACTGACCTTTGACGCCCTGAAAGTAATGTGTGGTCTTCACTCCACATGTGCAATGCTAAAGAGGTTGGTGACTTGTCTTCTAATCCTTAATAGAAAAATGCATCTGTAGAAACAATTGTCCTAACTTATTGTCAATAAAAAGTGATGAGGCTTAAACTCTTCCCTAATGCTTTCCCATTTCCTGAGGTTAAACTTGCCTTTATGAACAGCATTAATTTTGAGCAATTTTTGACAAGTATTAGTAAATATTTTGACACTAGATTCTCACATGTATGATTGAGAAGCAAAAATGCTGTAATCTTCCTCGTCTAAATGTTTACCCAAAGAGGCAACAAGATTTCAATACCTTGACAGACTATCAGCTAAAAATGTGGAACCAATCATTTTATCCTTGTCCTGTACCAGCTCTAATGACTGTGAGGCCCATGTAACCTGCATTTTTCATGTGATTTGACTGAACTATTCACCTTGAGTTTCAATAAAGGCTTATGAAGTATCACACACTGTAAGGAAGAGACATGGGACGTCAAGGGGGAGTTCAGGAATGGGCGCGCCTCCGATAATCACCCCGATTGGGGGTGCACCGCCGTTTTACGCGCCTGCATGCAGAAGAGCGCACTCATCTCCCTGTGGCTAAGTTCAGCCTCAGGGAGATCGGCTCCATGTTAAAAAATGTTAAAAACAGAAAAAAAATATTTATTTCCCTGGCATGTCCCTTCATGTGACACTGTCACATGAGTTGGGACATGTCCATCATTTTTAATGACGTTTTTATTAAATTTTTAAAAACCTACATGAAACCTCATCCTGTCCGTGAATGAGGTTTCATGCTTTTTCTAATTCCTGCCAGGGCTCCAAGCCTGCCTGCCAACCTTAAGGTTGGACAGGCAGGTCCACTAATTACTTTAATTACTTTGTCAATGGCCTCAATTGGCCATTGACAGGTTGGCGGGCGCACAGCTGATTCGGCTGAACCCCCACCGACCTGAAAATTGAAATGAGAGGGGTGGTGGGGGGACGGGGGTGGTGATGATGTTGGGGGTTCCACCCAATGTCATCCCCTGTCATTTTATGCATCGGCGAGTGGGCCCTGCCCCCTGCTCGCCGACCGGGAAATCCTGGCCTGGATGTTTTCAAGAAGGAGTTAGATATAGCTCTTGGGGCCAAAGGGATCAAAAGATATGGGGAGAAAGCAGGAGCAGGCTATTGAGCTGGATGATCGGCCATGATCATAATGAATGGCGGAGCAGGCTCGAAGGGTCGAATGGCCTACTCCTACTCCTAGATTCTATGTTTCTATGTCTATGTTTAAAAAGTGGAGAATGATAAACCTGGCAGCACCGGCCAGTCAACCTAAAGTCTGTGATGGGGAACTTTAGGGACAATAATTTGAGAGAGAATTAATTGTCACTTGAAGGTGTATGAGCTAATGAATGAAAACCAGGACTGATTTGTTAAAGGGGAATTGTGTTTGACTAAGTCAATTGAGTTCTTCAATAAATAACAACAGTGAGCATGGTGCATCTGAAGTTCTGCATATGCACATTCAAAACAGGTTTGATAAAGCACCACATAATAGACTTATTCATAAAACTAAAAACCATGGGAATAAAGGGACAATGACTATATAGATACAAAATAGATAAAGTGACAGAAAGCGGACAGAAGTGGTGGACAGATGTTTTTCAGACTGCAGGGCAGTATACAGTGGTGCTCCCCAGGGGTTAATAATAGGACAACTGCTCTTTGAAATATATTAAGGGACTGGATTTGGATATACAGAGCATAATTTTAAAATTTGCAGATTACCTTAGAAATATAATGAACAGTGAGGAGGATAGGGACAGACTTCAGCAGGATAACAGCAGACTAGTGAAATAGGCAGACACATGGCGGATCCAATTTAATGCAGAGAAGTGTGAAGTGATACATTTAATTTGGAAGAATGAGGGGAGGCAATTTAAATCAAATGGGTGCAATACAGGAAGGCGTTCAGGAACAGAGAGACCTGGTGGTGTATAGATGCAAATCCTTGAAGTTGGCAGCACAAGTTTTAATGCCGTTTAAAAAAAATAGGATCCTTACAATTAAGACCGACAAGAGGGCCAAAGTGGGGTAAGAGTTGCTAGAGTGTATTCAGGAGAATTTTCTACAGCAGCTTATTTCCAGTCCAACAAGAAATGTGGCATTGCTGAACCGGGTTCTTGGGAATGAAATAGTTCAAGTGGATCAAGGCCGGGATTTTCTATCCCCACAGGAGGCAAGGAAGGAGGCAGGCAGGCCTGAGAATTTGGTGGGTGCGTGTTGGGACCAATACTCTTCCTGCCTCCATTGGAAATAAGCTCTGGGCAGGGAGGCCCAATGTCCACCTTCCTGCCCTGCCTCCACCTGAGTCCCTGAAGTGTCCAATTAATGACCGCTTAAGGACCTTGTCCTGCCTCCGCTGCAATCTTCCCAGCTCCAGGTGGGCCTGCCAACTGCAGCCTGCATGACCGGTAAATCTGTGTGGGCTGCTAGTCAGCTGGAGGGGAGGGGGAGGGGTGGTTCCTTAATCTGCACTAATCTATGCACGATCAAGGGCATGGACATGGGGCAGTGCATGGCCACTGACAGCCACCTCTCTTGCTTCTGACCCCTATGGACCCCCACTCCTCATGACCCCCATCCTACAAGACACCCCCCACCCCTACCCACAGCATTTACCTTTTTCCTGGGTCATTCCACAATTCTGGGATTCCAGCAGGTGTTGTTACAGGAGCAGCCACAGCCTCCTCCAAGGTGCTTCCCATCGGCCAGCAGCTTTTGGCAGGCGGGAGGATGTCTTCCAGGGTACTCAGTCTGGAAGAAGGCCCACTGCTGCCTCCTTAACTGCCTGATGGGCAGAAGATATGGCAGGCCTTCCTCCACAAATTCAGTGCGCATGTCTCCCTAACCGTTAAGGCAGCGAGCAAGACACCCGCCGAGAACGGGAGGATCCACCACAAGAGTCAGTGGGGGAACATTTATGGGGCAGTGATCTTTGTGTCATAATGTTTAGGTTGGCTATGGAAAAAGATAAGGGCCAATACAGCGTAAGAATAATTAACTACGGGAAAACTAACTTCAATAGGGTAACAACAATGCTGACCCAGGTAAATTGGAACCCAAGGTTGGCAGACAAGATTGTAACTGAGCAATGGGCTACCTTTAAAGCAGAGATAACTTGGGCACAGTCAGGGTATATTCCCATGGAGGGGAAAGGTAGGATACACAAATGCGGAAGAAGAAGAAAAAGTGTGCTTATGACAGATGCCAGGTAATGAATACAACAGAGATCCAGGATGAATATAGAAGGTTCTGAGGTGAATTTAAAAAGCAAATCATAGAAGCAAAAGGAGCGTGTGAGAAGAGGCAGGCAGCTAATATAAAAGGGAATCCAAAAGTCTTCTATAGACATATCAATAGTAAAATGGTGGTAAAAGGAGGACTAGGGCCTATAATGGGATTTTAAAAGATGTTTGTTCATGGGATGTCACTGGCTAGGCCAGCATTTATTGCATATCCCTAATTACCCTTGTTCAGAGAGCATTTAAGAGGCAACCACATTCCTGTGGGTTTGGAGTCACATATAGGCCAGACCAGTTAAGGACAGCAGATATCTTTCCCTAAAGAGCATTAGTGAACCAGATGGGTTTTTACAACAATCGGAAATGGTTTCATGGTTATCATCAGACTTTTAATTCCTGATTTTTACTGAATTCAAATTTCACCATCTGCCATGGTGGGATTTGAACCTGGGTCCCTGGACTATTACTCTGGGTATCTAGAATATTATTCCAATGACAATACCACTATGCCATCACCTCCCCATAAACACATACAGCACATTTACACAGAGGCAGGGAGCATGGCTGAGGTATTAAATTAATTCTTTGCATCTGTCTTTATCAAGGCAGAAGATGCTGTGCAGGCCATGATGAAAGAGAAGGTATTTCAGACACTTGAAGGGTTTAAGGTTGAGAAGGAGAAGGTATTAGATAGACTGTCTGTAATTTTTGGTTGGTAAGGTACCAGGACCTGATGAGATGCATCCAAGGATACTGACCAAGTGAGATTGGAAATTGCAGAGGCACTGGCTGTAATTTTCCAGTCTTCCTTAGACTCAAGGTTGGCATCAGAAAACAGGAGAACTGCAAACGTTACATCCTTGTTCAAAAAAGGGTGTAAAGATATGCTCAGCAACTATACGCCAGTCAATTTAACCTTGGTGATGAGGAAGCTTCTAGAAAGGTTGCAGGACAAAATTTATAGTCACTTGGGCAAATGTGGGTTAATTGTGAAAAGCCAATGCAGATTTGTTAAGGGAAAATCATGTTTAACCTATTTGCTTGAGGTTTGGGATGAGGGAAAAGAGAGGGTTGATGACATGAATAATGTTGAGGTGGTGAAATTGGACTTCTAAAAGACATTTGATAAACTGCTGCACAGCTTTTGAGTAAAGTTAGAGCTGATGGAATGAAACAGACAGAAACAACATATATACAAAATAAGATGAGTGACAGGAAACAAAGTAGCAGTGAACGGTTGTTTATTTTTGGATTTGAAGAAGGTTTATAGTGGAGTTCCCAGGAGTTGGTGTTAGGACCCCTGCTCTTGTTGATTTATTTTAATGACCGAGACCTTGGTGTACAGGGCACAATTTCAAAATTTGTAGAAGGTACAAAACTTGTAAGTATTGTGAACCATGAGGAGGACAGTGTAGAACCTCAAAAGGATGTCGACAGGTTAGTGGAATGGTGAAATGGGCAGCCAAGTGGCAGATGAAACTTAATGCAGAGAAGTGTGAAATGATTAATTTTGGTGAGAAGAACGTGGAGAGACAATATAAAATAAAGGGTATGATTTTAAAAGGCCTAGGGACCTGGGTGTATACATGCATTAATGATTGAAGGTGGCAGGACAGGTTGAAAGTGTGGTTAATAAAGCATGCATTGGAACATTCAGCCCATCGAGCCTGCTCTGCCATTCCATACAATCATTGCTTTTTTTCCAATACTATCCTCATATCCCTTTATGTTATTGTTATTTGGAAATCTTTCAATCTCTGCTTTAATCATATTCAATGACTAAGCTTCCATGGCCCTCTGAGGTGGAGAATTCCAAAGGTTCACAACCCTCTGAGTAAAAAAAAAAATCTCGTCATCCTGGTTCTAAGTAGCTTCCCCTTTATTTTGAAATTGTGTCCCCTGGTTCTAGACTCCCCAGCCAGGGAAAATATCTTACCTGCATCTACCGTGGCTACCCCTTTAAGAATTTTGCAGGTTTCAATGAGATCACCTCTCATTCTTCGAAACTCGAGAGAACAGAGGCCCAGCTTACCCAATCTCTCTTCATTAGAAAGTCCCGCCATCATGGGAACAAGTCTGGTGGGCCTTCGTTGTATTCCCTCTATGGCAATAATATCCTTCCTAAAGTAAGGGGGCCAAAACTACACAGTGTTCCAAATGCAGTCTAACCAAGGTTCTATACAATTGAAGCAAGGCTTCACTACTCCTATACTCAAACCATCTTGCAATAAAGGCCAACATACCATTAGTCTTCCTAATTGCTTGCTGTACCTGTATGTTAGCTTTCAGTGACTTATTGATGAGGACATCCAGGTCCCTTTGTATATCTATACTTTCTAATCTCTTGCTATTTAAGAAATGCTCTGCACATCTATTCCTTCTACCAAAGTGGTAAGCTCACATTTTTCCACATGATATTCCATCTGCCATGTTTTTGCCCACTAACTGAGTCTGTCCAAATCCCCTTGAAGCCGCTTTGCACCTTCTTCAGGACACATATTCCCACTTAGCTTTGTGTCATACGCTAACTTGGAAATGTTACATTTGGTCTCCACATCCAAATCATTGATATATATTGTGAACAGCTGGGGCCCAAGTACCGATCCTTGCAGTACTCACTAGTCACAGCCTGCCAACAAAAGAAGGACCTGTTTATTCCTACTCTCTGTTTTCTGCCTATTAATTAATCCTTAATCCATGCCAGTATACTACCTCCTATCCTATGTGCTTTAATTTTGCTAACCAACCTTTTGAGGGGGACTTTATCATAAGCCTTCTGAAAATCCAAGTACACTACTTCCACCAACTCCTCGTTTATCAATTCTGTTAGTAACATCCTCAAACAGCTCCCCCCCCACAACAGATTTGTCAAACATGATTTCCCATTCATAAATCCATGCTGACTATGTTCAATCAGCTCATTATTATCCAAGTGTCCTTTTATCACATCCTTTAGAATAGATTCAGCATTTTCCCTACTACTGATATAAGGCAAACAGGTATGTAATCCCTGTTTTCCCCCTCCCTCACTTCTTAAGTAGAGGGGTGACAGTTGCTACCTTCCAATCTGAAAAAACATTACAGAATCTACAGAAATTTGGAAGATAATCACCAATGCATGCACTATCTCCATAGCTACCTCTTTCAACACTCTGGGATGTAGAAGATCAGGTCCCAGAAACATCAGTCCCATTAATTTCTCGAAACAACCTTATTTCTAATACTAATACTAATTTCCTTAAATTCCTCATTCTCCCTAATCCCTTGGATTTCTAATTCTGAGAGATTTCATATATCTTCCTCAGTGAAGTCAAAGTAATTATTTAGCTTCTCTGCCATTTCTCTATTCCCCATTATAAATTCTCCTGACTCTTTCTGCAATGGATCCACATTTGTCTGAGCCAAAACTTTCCTTTTCATATACCTATAGAAGCTTTTACAGTGCAGTTCACCACAGATCCTCCCTTACTGATCCCATCCCTTGTTATCAGTGCAACACCACCTTTGTTTTACCTGCCTTCTAATTTTGCTTACTACTTTTCTACTTCCTGTTACCAGCTTTACTTTCTTCCAATTTTGAGCAACTCCTCAAGTTCCCATCCCACTGACAAGCTAGCTTAAGCCCTCCGCAACAACACTGGCAAATCTCCCTGTGAGGAAATTAGTCCCAGTCCTGTTAAGGTGTGACCTGTCCATCTTGTACAGGTCCAACCTGTACTGGTGAAGCCAATCCCACCAGCTTACTTTATCAATAGGGGCATAAAGTACAAAAGCAAGAAAGCAGTGCTAAACTTGTACAAAATACTCATCCAGCCTCAATTGGTGTATTGTGTCCAGTTCTGGACACCACACTTTAGGAAGGACGTGAAAGCATTAGAGAGGGTGCATTCATGAGAATGGTTCCAGGGCTCTTCAGTTACACAGAAAATTTGGAGATGTTGGGACTGTTCTCCTTGAAGAAGAGAAGATTGACAGGAGATTTGATAGAGTTATTAAAAGTCATGAGGGGTCTGGACAGAGTTGATAGGTAGAAACTGTTCTCATTGTGGAAGAATTGAGAACCAGAAGGCATGACTTTAAGGTAATTGGCAAAAGAAGCAATGGTGACATGAGGAAAAGCTTTTTCACATAGTGAGTCATTAAGGTCTGAAATGCACTGCTTGAGGGTACGGTGAAGGCAGTTTCAATTGAGGCTTTCAAAAGGAATTTGGATCATTACCTAAAAAGGAAAAAAAAAACTGCTGGGGTACAGGGAAAAGGCGGGGGGGGGGTGGGTGGTGAACTCAAATTAATTGCTTTTTTAGCGGGTCATCATGCACGATGGGCCAAATAACCTCCATCTGTGTTGTAAGCATTCTATGATTCTATGAACTAAATATAATCACTCTTTGATGTTTAGTACTTTGCTGTATTCTGTACATTCTGTTATGAGGGTTTTTTTTAGCAAGTCCTGTCAAAATTTGTTTGAGCTCTTGATTAAACTAATGGGATACAAGATATGAGATCTTCTTGAATGTAAACAACTTTGGCTTTTCGCAAAGCATCAGTTATCATGGCAATAATTTGGAACATTAAATCTTTAATCTTCCAAACTTGATAAATGGCTATAGGGACAAAATAATTCTGTGAAAAATGTGTTTTGCACAAATAATGTGACCTATTTGGAAAATGCCTGCGAGTACTGATATTGTTGGGTCACATTGTATTGGTGTTAGTTTAAATTTAACAAGTGTGCCTTAGTTCAGTAACACAGCCCCTATCTGTTATTTCTAAAATGATTGCAATACATAACTTAATATGTTACTACAATATCCAACTTAAACTTAGTATTGTTTTTCCACAAACAAATCCAGTGGCATTTGTGTTTCAGAAAAAAAGCATAGAGTACATGAGTTACATATATTGATGTAAGGTGATGGTTAGACAAAGGATGTGTACTGTGTACAGATGTGTGTGCCTCATTCCAGAAAAAACATTAAAACTATAGAGTGTAGAATATACAATTATCAGTGACACCATGGATGGAAAACTGTAGCCAGCTGAGATACTTTTCCTTATAGGAGAGATACTGGAGAATTTTTTAAATTATTAAGGATTTTGATAGGATAAATGGGGCAAGACTACTTCCTTTAGTTTGACAGTCAGTGATGAAAAGTTATCAATTTGATATTGTCAATAAAAAAATAAAGACGCAAGTTAGGGGATTTTTTTTTGTTTATGCAGGAAATTGTTAAGGTGGTAAATGTTTTACCACAGTAAATGTTTCAGGCAGCGACCATTGCATCTGCTCGAGGGAAGGGTAGGATAACACTTGAGGGAAAGGAAAGGGCAGGGCTGTGTGGAGAGCAGGGCAGTGGGGTTAAGTTTGGCTTGCTCTTCCAAAGAATTAGCAGACACAATAGACCAAATGGTCTCCTTCTATTCTATAAAGTTGTAAGACTTGCCCTTCAGCCTTTGTCAATGGTACTCTCAAAAATGTTACTATAAAGTGTCTCAAAGCAAGTGGGTAGAACTTGACTTTGTGCGATAGTTTAAAACAAGTATTAGCCAGACAATGGAAACTCAACATCAGGAGATGTAAAGGAGGCTGCTGATGCACTTTTATACATTTCACATGATCTCACAATGTCAAATTCCCAATGTGTGTGGTGATTGACTGTCTTCCTGACTTCTCTTCCCTTAGAGAAGTGCCTGCCTTATAAAAGAGTTGTAGAGCTAAGGTCAACAGTTTACTTTGTAGAGAAATATCTCAGCCTTGCATCCTACCCTTCATTTCTATGCAATGTGCCACTCTATTAGTACAATACAACAATGAGCCTAGCACTGTGGATAGGTGAGAAATATCAGCCCAGCTGTTCAAGAATTGATCTTACCTTTTCTCACTTACTTAACATCCATCTTTGAGAATTGAGTTTCATCGGCAACATGACCAGAAAATTCCCATCAGTAGTTAGTTATTTGTGAAGCTGGAAAAAAAAATTGCTTGTTTGGAAAAAGACATCAATATATTTCTGTTCCTGTGCAATCAATCATGATTCAAATTTCATTATTATTCTTTGTTGTGTCTAATTCTCACTCAGCCTCTTGCTCTTCATTTGACTAGCTTATTAGCTGCACCAAAAGCACAGTTTATTCCTATTTTATGATTTGTTGCCACTGAATAAAGTTCAAGGGAGAGTTTGTGGCAAGAGGAAATCTGTAGGAGTTCAGAAGAGTTACAGGCAAAGCGGGATTTGGTCAGCCTTACCTACACAGCTTGGAGACATTATATATTGTTACCTCAACTTCAAAGCATATCATGAAGGCCTTCAGAGTACTGAAATGTTGTCCTCACTCTCAGGTCCTTATTCTCTCCATCACTACTTCCATGTCTGTAACACAAACTGTCTCTGCCTCTGCCCACCTGCTATTGAAATGCTCAACCATACTTAGTTCCACTCATCTTGACTATTCCAATGCCTTCCTGGCTGGCCTTCCACTTCCATTCCTCCATAAACTTGAGCTCATCCAAAACTCTGCTGCTCATATCCTAACTTTCAACAAGTCCCTTTCACCCATCATGTCTGTGCATGCAGAGCAACATTAGCTCCCAGCCTGGCAAAGCCTTGATTTTAAAATTTTCATGTTTGTGTTCAAATCCCTCCATGGCTTCTCCCCTGTATGTAATCTTCACCAGAGCTACAAACCCCAAGATCCCTTTACTCCTTCAATTCTAGCCTCTTACGCATTCCCAATTAGCCTTGGCCCTCAGCTCAGGAATTCTCTGCCTGAACCTCTCTGCCTCTCTAGTGCTCTTTCCTGCTTTAGGATGTTTCTTGAAGGTTATCCCTTTGACCAAACCTTTGGTAACTTGCTGAAATCTCTCTCTTTATGATTTGGTATATTAAGTCGGATAACACTCCTACGAAAAGCTTCAGGAGGCTTTATTATGTCAAAGGTGTTATACAAATGAACGTTGTTCCAATTGCTTCATGCATAGGCAAGTGGATGAAGTCTTCAAAGGATACCAATACCCCAGAGTGGAAGAAAAATCAAAACTTGCAACAGAAAGCAGAAAGAGACTGTATTAACTTGCTCAGTCCTCAAACCTGTTACTTTCCTGTGTAAGGAAAGGAGTATCAACCTCTTTAACAACCTGATGAGGAAAACAACCATGTTGTACCTTTTATCAACTACCTGCTGCTATTTTCTAATAATATTACAATGTTAGATTGCCATGTTTAATGATGTTAATGCAGCACTCAGTGGAAGCATCATGAACGGAATTAAAATTGAACAGCTCATAAAATGCAAAGGCTGTCAAAACTCTTCACTGTAAAACAGCCCCCACACTGCACTTGATTCTGGCAGCATCCAGCAATTTTTTGGATTTGTGTTTGCAACAAAATTCAATGCCGGTTTCACAAAAGAACAGGTGATTTGTGAGAAGCTGATGTTCACCAGGCCCCCTCAATTGAATTAAAATTCTTTCCATAACATTCATTATACTGCACAAGTCAAAAATGAATTTTGTTTTGTTCTTTAAGTTCCATGCAATCCTTCTCCACTTGATAGTTTGTAGCTCATTATCCTGTGCTTTAGCTCTGTGATTCAGTGAAATATTATAGACCGAATTCTATGGCTGTAATGAAAGTGAAACTGTCAACTCCATCATCATTGCCCTGTGAAACTGACAGCATCTTTTGGTACTCACACATGCACAACAAAACATGAAAATTCAGAAGATTCTGTCAGTGATTCTCCGCTCATACACTGGGTGTGCTGTTAAAGTCCTTGCAGATGAAAATCAATTAGAAATCACTGATTTGGTGACAATGTCCACTTTTAACATTATTAGTTTTACCATAAAAATCCTTGAAAAAGTTACTGGGTTTTTAACTGCATTAATTGATAATTACTGCCAAAACATTCTCTTGCCCTAAACAATTGATTTTATATTTGTCAAATGTCAAATTTCTCTGTTATAAAAAAACTCACAGATTTTTAAAATAATGAAAAATATTTCTTTTTACTTCACTTTATGATATTTCAGCTGCTAGCTTAATCCCTTATGTCCTAATCTTTATTTCACTTTCTGTAAGATTATTAAAAGGGAACAATAATAACTGCTTCTTCCTTTTTGGTTTGCTGTCTGTGAGGACTCTTCAATGTAATTGTCTGAGCAATAGCATCATTGTTGCTGGGCATCAGAGGTCACATTTAGCTGGTGCCAAAATGAAATTAATATCAGAAAAGGTGAATTCAACACCACAGAGATCACGGGATCTCTGTGGGTAAATTTCTTTAGGGAGCACCATCACTTCATCATTGATCACAAAGTCTGGGCCTATGTTTTGGAGCTCTCAGGATAAGTGTCCTAATTTGATCATGACTGGACAAGTAGCCATAATGGTGTGCAAGGCTGAGATTGCATTCCCCAAGTAATAAATGCACCTAACAAGCATAAGTGCAGGCCCATCTCTGGGCGGTATGTAGAAATAAGTACAAACCCAAAACTGAAAATTGAAGTGAAACAACCATTCACTATTACTCTTTGTTTATAGTGGCTCAGCCGACTTTTTACCCATGCTGCCACTATCTCTTTTATTGCAATGGCTTCAACTTTACTCACTAGTCTCTTGTATGGAGCTTTATCAAATGCCTTTTGTAAGTCCATGTCCACCACACCAGCCATATTATCTTCATTAACCCTCTCTGTTACATCATCAAAAAACTCCGGCATGTTAGTTGAATACGATTTGCCTTTAACAAATCCGTTCAGGAATCCCTTAATTAATCCACACTTGTTCAAGTGTCTGTTAATTTTGCCCAGCATTCTCATTTCTAAACAGTTTTCCCACCAACAACATTAAACTGACTGACCTGTAGTTTCTGGGTTGCTCCTTGTAACTTTTTTTAGTGTAAAGTTTAAAATTTGTAATTCTCCAAATCCCCATCTCTGCCCCTGTACCTAAGGAGGATTGGGAATGTGTCATCAGCACCTCTGCAATTTCCACCCTCACTTCCCTCAGTATCATTGGATGCATCCTTTCCAGTCCTGGTGACTTTCCAACATTAAGTGCAGCCTGCCTTTCTATTGGCTCCCCTTTAAAAGTTTTTTAGCCCATCCAGTATTTCAATTGCCTCCTCTTTTACTAAGACTGGCAGCATCTCCTTCCTTGGTAGAGGTAAAGTATTCATTTACACCTTCAGCCATGCCCTCTACCTCCATGCAAAGATCCATTTTTGACCCCTAATTGGCTCACCCTTGCGTATACTACCCTTTCCACTATTTATATGCTTATAGAAGACTTCTGCACTCCCTTTGTTCCCACAGATCGGATGAGCATTGATCTGTTGCTTTCATTATTTTATTTCCCCTATCAAGCATCAAATCCCCTCCCCAGCCCCAAGTGTGTTCTCACATCAGAAAAAATGAAACCACTTAACATTCATTTGTTTTAGTAATGCACAGGCAGTGTCTTCATGAGTAGAATAGGGATAGTGAGACCCTAACCGCAAGTATCTGGAAATACGCCAGAGCTGAAACCTCACAGCAATATCCAAAATGCTGAATTCAGATCTGTTGAGTTGCTATTATAGTTTCCCACTCAGGTCACCTTCACCAGGTCATTTTGTGTCCCCCTGTCATTTGAAATTCATCAGCACTGGAACCGAAAAAGGTGCATCAAAGACAACAGCAAGTACTGCTAATATTTCAAACAAAGCTGCCTTTGATCGGTTTCAAAGGCTTGTCTGAGGATTGTTTTTTTGAAACTTATGAGAAATATCGCTCCAGAAAACATAATGGATCCCTGAACTTGCCTGTTTTTTTTAATGGCTCTTTAAGCAGCTGGCTGCTCAGGAAGTTTTGGGCACCAGTTATAATGACAGATTACCAGACTAAGTAAATGGAGCCTACACTTGGAATTGGCAGGTTCGTTTAATCACTGTCATGGACATTGTTTGAAGCTGCTGTTATGGATGAGTTTTGTGCCTGATACTTTGCTTTTATCACCTGTTTGAAGATTCAACAGTCACATTTGGTTCAGTGACCATTGAAGGTGACTGTTAAAGCAAAATGATTGGCCTGCTTTATAATTAGGAGCTCCTTATGGAGCTGTGACTCACTAATCACTTCTCCTTTTATAACAAGGGGCAACAGGAGAGTATGGACCACGGATAGACAAGCCATAGAACCATAGAAAAGATACAGCACAGAAGGATGCCATTCGGCCCATCTTGTCCATGCCAACCTGAGGACACCCAGGTGCTCTTTCTAATCCCACTTTCCTGCACCCGGCCCATAGCCTTGCAGCTTACAGCACTTAAGGTTCTGATCCAGGTACTTTTTAAAAGAGTTTAGAGTTTTTGCCTCTACCACCAACTTGGGCAGCAAATTCCAGACACCCACTACCCTCTGCGTAAAAAAAGTTCTTCCTCACGTTCCCCCTACACCTTCTGCTACTTATCTTGAATCTATGTACCCTGGTTCTAGAATTCTCCACCAAGGGAAACAATTTTATCCTGTCCACTCTATCTATTCCCCTCATAATTTTGTATACCTCAATCAAGTCACCTCTCAGCCTTCTTTGTTCTAAGGAAAATAACCCCAACCTATCCAATCTCTCCTCGTAGCTACATTTTTCTAAACCTGACAACATTCTTGTAAACCTCCTCTGCACTCGCTCCAGAGCTATTACATCCTTCCTGTAACGTGGTGAGCAGATCTGCACACAATACTCCAGTTGTGGCCTCATCAGTATCTTATTGAATGGTGGAACAGGTTCAAGGGGCCAAATGGCCTACTCCTGTTCCTAATTCATATGCATGATCAAAATGTTGCAGAATGTCATTTTTTTAAAGGGTTGCTGCAGTTGTTTTCTCAAGTGACCTTTGATATAGGCAGATAGCTTGTGATTCCTGGGTAATTCCATCATCACCTGCGAGATGGTGGGACTGTGAGGGGGACGAAAATTAAGTGCACCAGTTTCCTGTAGTTAAATGGCTACGTCCAGGATGAATATGTGGAGAAATCCGCCTACACATGACATTTTGGACTAAGTTCATTTCAAGGTGGACCAATCAGAGACTGATCACGTACCCCAGAAACCAATCAATGGGCACAGAATGACCAGACACGAGGACAGTTGCTGTGCAGCCAAAGGATAAAAGGAAGCTAAAAACCATCATCGGGAAGATTTTTTTATGTAAGAGGCAAGTTTCTCCTGCTACTGTCCTTTTACCAGAATCTATACCACTTTGAGACACTTCATTTGGTTTTCCAGTCCTGATCTAACGAAGCCCATGTGTTAGCAACAGAGAGGGCAGAAGCTGACCCAGGTCCCCCAGGTTCAAGAGCCATCATTAGTTCTGCAAAGTAGGGGCTTCCAAAAATGGTTAAATGCCAAACTCAGTTCAGCGATAACACTTGCCTTTCAATCAGAAGATGATGGGTTCAAGCCCTAATCCAGAGATTTGAGCATGTAACCTAGGCTGACATGTCAGAGCTGCTGTCTTTCAGATGAAATATTAAACTGTGGCAACACCTGCCCATTCAAGTCAGAAAGGATCCCAAGACACTTTGAGGAGGAGCAGGGGTGTTCTTTCGGTGTCTGCACCAATATTTGTTCCTCAAAACAGCATCAGAAACAGGTTATCAGATCAGTTAAAGCATTGCTCCTTGTGGGATCTTGCTGTGCATAAAGCTGTCCCAAATTACAACAGTGAATACATTTCAAAAGTACATAATCGACTGTAAAACATTCTGACTATAAACCATTTTGTAATCACAGAAAATGCAACAGAAATGCAAATTCTTTCTTTCTTGGATGATTTCTCACTCTGTTTTATTTTCCAAGCGAAGGATTATAGAAACTTTATCATATGTTGACATGAAAGGTGTCCTGCCTTTCTCCAGCAGTAACAGTCACACATACTGACCTTGTAGACCTATGGCGCACTGGGGCTTTACTGGGGAAAAGTCTTGTCATAATTTAAGCTGTAGGTATTCTCAATATTCCTTTAGCATAAAATTGCAGTGAAGAATTGGGGCATTTTGTTCCTTATTTTCTGTGGAGAGGTTGAAAGTTATTGTCACAGCCTGTCACTAAATCTGGCTATCACTTTGTTTTCAAAGTATTTATCTGGTTACCGCAGTGTTATAGAAACACACAATTCCCTTTCTCTTCAATCATGCTGGCAGTCTTTTCCTCCTGTCCCCAACCAGTTCACATTGACTTTCTCCTTTGTCCTACATTCCATGCTGGTATTCTTTGGCTCTCCAGTGCCTCTGCAGTTCAGCTTGCATTCTTCTGTGGTCCCATCATTCCAACCCACCCACCTTTGACTCTCTCCCCTGCTTGCGGAGGCACTCTTCTCTAATTCCCCTCTCTGCTCATTCACAGAGGCACTCCCCTCCCCCTCGCAGTATTATGTTAGCATTTGTGATGTTTTGCAACTGACTGCATTGTAACTGATTGAATTTTACTGCAAATCCAGCAACTTTTATTAACAAAAAAATTTAAAACTCGAAGTTTTACAATCAATTTTAGAAAACATAAGTTACCCCTTAGATAGTCAGTCTAGGTTGACTGCAGGTCAGTTGGATCTGATCTAACTAGGATCAATCCACATCCAGCAAGACCTCCTTAATGGTCTTGCTTCTTTGGATGCACAGCAACTGTCTTCGTGTCTGGTCATTCTGTGCCCATTGATTGGTTTCTGGGGTACGTGATCAGTCTCTAATTGGTCCACCTTGAACTGAACTTAGTCCAAAATATCTTGCGTGGGCAGATTTTCCCACATCTCTGTCCTCGACGTAGCCATTTAACTACAGGAAACTGTTGCACTTAATTTTCGTCTCCCTCACAGTCCCACCAACTTGCAGGTGGTGATGGAACCACCCAGGAATCACAAGCTATCTGCCTATATCAAAGGTCACTTGAGAAAACAACTGCAGTAACCCTTTAAATAAAAGCCTCAACATTTTCTGAGAATTGTAACATGTTCTGAGAATCATCCACTTTTTTTCCACCACAACTTTACAATTAAGTAAATCCATACATCCTCGCCCTCTCAGTTCACAAGGGTGCTCTTCTCTGATTTTTCCCCCAGACCAAAGAAACATTCAATGTTCCTCCTCCATTTCCCATCCCCAAGTTCACGCTGACACCTTTCCTCATTGGGAGTTTCACGAGATCAGGAGTTCTGAGCCACAGCACTATTTCAATCCTCACAGCAGAATGCTCAACTATAGCTGCAGGGTGAATCAGGGGCAATTGCTGATTTTTCTCTGCAAATGTGGATAAGTGGATACTGAATCGAAAATATTGAATGTTTGCTTAAAATGCAGATGACCGGCATACGTGTATAAGTGGAAACACCATTATGTAATCAACCGTTTGAGCTTGTGGACAGGTTGATCACAAATTCCCAATAATGCTCCGTTCCTATGAAACCTCACTTGTAGGTCACTTTCTACTCTAAAGTTGTCATTCCTTGGGGGAATCTTCAAAATATCAATCAGCTTGGAAGGAAGAAAGCCAAAAATTGTTTCTTGTAATTCAATGCAAAGCCAAAAAATATGTACAGAATCTTGTGGTGGGGTTGGAGAAGCCAGCACAGTGTCGCAGATGATTAGGCTCTGAGATGATGTACCATGCCAGGAGAGAGTGATTGCAAATCAAGTCTAAGCCCTGTTGCTGAAATTGTTCATTTTACTGCATGTTGTTTTGAGCACAGGAATTCCTCCTTCCATCACAAGTGGACTGGTCAATATTTAATCAATATTTTTTCCATTGTCTTTGCTGTATTAATTTTGCCATCCATGTTTCAGACTACTGTTGTGAGCTCTCACCCCCTACATCATTCGAAATGTTTACATTGACCTAAAATCTAGCTCCAGTTAATAACATGATCAGGATAACAAACAGAAAATCCCTTCTTTAACTAGTTTCAACTAATACTCCCAACCCATCGTATCCACAGAGGACTCCTTGCCTTTGCGAAACAGTAGAATGACACTGCACGAGATCTTCTTTTTGGCTTTAGTGGCCAACTCTATTGGACGGTAAGATAAGGAGGAAATACAGATAATTATTGCATTAATTTCCTTGGTACTTTTTAGACTTTGCTAAATCTTTGTAGAATAAAGGGGCTGGATTTTCCACTCCTGGAGGTGCACCCCTCCCCACCTCCCCGGGAAGGAAAGTCGGTCCCAAATGGCCGGACTTTTAAAAAGTCTGCCCTGCAGTGATAACACTCTGGGGCAGGCTAAACATACTCAGGGTCAGACTTCTGCCCCTCAGTGGGAGGAAGCCATGCCTGTGAGAACTGCCAGCAATCTGACTGACTGGCAGCTCTAGTGGTCCCTCAGCACCGGGGCTCAATAGTGGGCACTGTTGGGGTTGCAAAGAGGCACAGGAGGAAGAAGAGCAATATCAACCAGAGACAATTGATTCCTGGGCTTTTAGGGAGGGGAGGGATCAGAGAGTTTCGGTCCTGGGGGGAGAGGTGGGTCGGGGGGAGGCAGGCTTTGGAGGGAAGGTGACGAGGAATGTAAGAGGCTGTGACATCTTGGTGGGGGGGGGGCAGGGTAGGGTGGGGGTGGGTGCCCCCAATGTGCACTGGGCACCCCCACCTCCCAATTGATACGCCCCCCTACCTTCCTGCCTTTTCAAAAATTGCCATCAAGCTCTGGCCCATCTGCCACTGCCCAGTATTTTAAGGCATTGGAGGCGAATTGAGGCTCTTCATCGCCAATTAACTGGGCTGTTAAGGGCCTTACTAGATCCAGGGGTGGGCAGCCGAGTGAGTGACTTATCCAGATGCTATACGATGGGGAACAGGTTGGGGGTGGGTTTGTGGGAAGGAGGGGGGCTGGGCACTCAAAAAATTTTACATGTACCCTGCCGAAAACACACTATGGAAGGCCATTAAAATTCAGCCCAAGCAGTTCTCAATTTGGTACTAAGCTATTATAATCAATTTTCTTAAAAGCCGGTAGATTTCCTTACACTTTGGGAGTTACCTGATTTAATAAAATAAAAGCCTAGATGCGTCAAATTCAAAGGATCTGTAATACCCAGGGTATTAAGTATCCCCCAATGGTTACCAGGGTTTCGCTGTTTTAAATAACTCTCCATTAAATTCAATGAATTGGAAACATGACTAAATAAATCACTCAGCACGTTTGCGTTTATACGTCATGGTTTGGTTCCACCCTTGAGAAGACTGCCTGGAGAGAACCAAGAATAGATAGTGAGGCTTGGCTGAGAGCCCAGAAAGCCATTAGCCTGTTGAAACATCCCAACCCATGGGAAACATTGCTCCAGATCTGTGCTGTCAATTTCAAAATGTTCATTTACACCAAGAGAAAGATGTTTCAAATGTTTGCATTTTCTGTCATTGATACTTTAAAGGGTTTGGTTGATTGACACTTTTATTGGGCTGTCGTAAAGAGGAGTGCTTTTTAAGAAAGTAGCAGGTTATCAATGAATCATTGTGTTTTTAAGGTTTTTTTGCACAACCTACTGTCAATGTCAGGTAATTGGTTCTATGCATTGTAACGTAGTTGAATGGAATGAAAGTGCCATGCCTTGACACGGACTGTGTGAGAGGCCATAGAGGCTGCTTGGTATGGGGGAGCATGAGGGCCTATAGAGGCTGAATGGGGGGAATATCTTGGCATGGGGACCATGAGGGGAACTGGGGTTGAGTGGGGGCATATCTTGGCATAAGGGGAATGAGAGGCCATTGGGAGAGTGGGGGAATACTTTGGTATGGGGTGAATGAGGTGTAATAGGGAGTGAGCGGGGGGAAAACCTTGGCATGTGAGGCATAAGTAACATAGGAACATAGGAGCAGGAGGAGGCCATTTGGTCCATTGAGCCTGCTCTGCCATTCAGTTCAACACCACTTTTTTGCACTATTCCCAAATCCCTTGATGTCATTAGTATCCAGAGATCTATTGATTTCTGTCTTGAACTTTCTCAATCATTGAGCTTCCACAGCCCCCTGGGGTAGAGAATTCCAAAGATTCACCACCCTCTGAGTGGTGAAGAAATTCCTCCTCTTCTCAGTTTTAAAATGTCTGCCCCTTATTCTGAGACTGCATGCTTTGGTTCTAGACTCACCAGGCAGGAGGAATATCTGATCTACATCTACCCTCTCATGCTCTGTAACAATCCTGTAAGTGTCAATGAGATCATCTCTTTGAAAGTCTAGAGAATACAGGCCCAGTTTACTCCACCTCTCCTCATAAGTGGTCACAGGGGTGAATGGGGGCTTACCTAGGCATGGGGTGGGGGGCAAGGGGAGGACTTGTGAACTTAACTTTCAAAATATGACCTGAACCAGCCTGCACCCTTGAAAGGCACTCCTGAAAATCAGAAACCATGGGGATTGGGTCGGAAATCCAGGAATCGGGACCCACCCACCATTTTTAAAGAGTATTGTTGGGAAAGGAGAAAAGCCACAGCTTTTTATCTTGCACTCATCGGGACGCTTCGCAAAACTGCCAATATAAGGCGATAACAGCAATTTATACTGTATGTGAAGAGAGTGCTGATTGGTTGCCAAGTGGACTCTGGTTGGCAGAGGCATTTTTTCAGCAATATTCAAGTTCTGTACTACCCAATGACTAGTTTTAAAGAGCTTCTGAGTCATTCCGGCTCTCTCATTATAATGTCATATTTAAGTTTAAAATTATAATGATCTTAATTAAATGTCTGTTTATTTTTAGCTTCCTCTGTTCCCAACATTTGAACAGTTTGAGCAAAAGTGCTGACTGTCTCAAATCTATTTCTATAGGAAGTGTTGAGAACCCAGTCTGCTGTACTCTTATAAGCATATTTTTTGTTGCTGTATTGAAGCATATATCCTGTGCTAAGCCAGGCATTGATCAATAACAAATTAATTATGGGGGAAAAATAGGGGTTCTCTGCATGCAGACTAATTGTTGGCTAAATGTAGACAGTGAATGTTATAAGTTATCTTGTAGATGGCAATGATTGAAGCTCCTGTGACCTTGGAATTAGGTGTTGACCTATGTAGTTTATTTATTCCCAGGAAGTCTCTATTTTCTGCTTGATATTGCCCAAAATATTCAGGAATGGGTTCTGCAGCTCCATGCTAACCTGATATATCTAAAACAAACAGACCCACTGTAGCACAGTGCAGAACAGGTGGCCCCAGATTTGAATTAAATTATATTGCAGTTTGATGATCAGCTATTAATGATGATGAGTGATGATGATGGTCCCTCTTCAGAAAGAAGGAGGGAAAAACTCAGCCTGGCTTCCAATTTTTGATAGTTACCCGGTGACTGCTATGATGCAGTATATGATGTGTGCTGGGCGGATCAAATCCACGAGGAATACTTGATCAACTATTACAACTGTTTTGCAGTTTGGATTTATTTCGAGGTACATGCCCTGAAATCAGAAGTAATAAGTCCACCAAGACTTCAGAAATTTTTAAGAAAGCTAAATTAAACAGTTATTAACAAAAGAGAAGATCTCAAGTACCTACATAGGTCTACAAATAACTACTATAATAACTCCTAAAACCCCTAAATAACCTGGCTTCCAGTTATACCCCCATTAAGGCAATGATAAAATAAAAGGATTTTAAACCGATCCAGGCAAATCAACATAATATACTAGACAGTGGAATTTGAAGTGGCTTTTCCCAGCTTCGGTTTCTGTAGACAGCAGGCTTAATACACAACTACTGGAGGCTGCTCACACTTCTGTTAGATCTTACAATGCCTTCGCCGACACATAGCCTCATTCTCCTTTATACATGTTTTTCCCTTTTAATATACATTCCATTGTTCCCATATGTCTTTGGAACTTTACCTTTCTCATAATATAAATCTTTTCATGGTGCTAATATTGTCAGTGACCTTTGGGAAAAATAAGCATATTGCTTGGCCTAGCTTCTCTGGCTAGGTGTAAACATCCTACCATCTCCTTGAAATTCAACCGCCCTGATTTATCTAAAAATGCAAATTCTCCTCTCCTTATATTCTAAAACTTCAGCCATGTTTATGTATTTAGCATTTTAACCCTAGTTTCTTTAATGAAACAAAGCCTCCAGGCCAGGTGTCTCCAATTCAGTCAAATACTGCGCATACACACAGAAACGATCCAAACCCCACTAGTAACTTACTTTTACAATAAATAATGATGATAACTTGACAATTATTATACTTTCATGACACTCCCCTCCTTACAAGAAAATTAACCGTCATAATTTAAAAAGACGGCTTAATTTTCTTATCCCATCTTATGGGCTGAATTTTCCATTTGTCAGGCGGGCGGAGCTGATTCAATCGCAGGCCGCGCTGCCATTTTGCGTGATCAGGCCAATTAAGGCCTGCCCAGCGCATTTGACATTACCGTGGAGAGACGGATTTTAAAAATTGCGGCGGGCGTGTACAGACTACCAGTACCAATGGGGGACCAGCAGTCTGTATAAAGAAAGGCCATGCGGCCTTCTTTAGGCTGATCACTATGGCCAACTCCAGGTGCAGGGGGTCAGCACAGCAAGCTCCGGTGGAGGGAAGGCCAGAGGAGGAGGGCAGGCCAGAGGAGGAGGTCAGGCTGCAGGATAGGCCAGTGTGCTATTCGCTTCTCTGATGCCTGCCTTGCTGCCATTGTTGAGGAGGTGGCAGCACGGCAAGAGGTCCTGTTTCCCCAGGATGGGAGGAAGAGAGCCCCCCCACGTTACCAAGCAGGCCTGGCAGGATGTGGTCAGCTCCCAAGATGCTGTGCGGTGCACAGAGACCCAGTGCCACAAGCGCTTCAATGATTTGTTGCACTCTGGAAGGGTGAGTACCATGTCAGCCTTGGCTATTTAACCCAACAGGAGCCTTAGCCCCCCACCCCTACGTCTTAGTGTCGTTACTGCATTGGGCATTTGGTGCACGCTGGGTGGGCAAACAGATAGTAACCATGCTTATATCAGCCTTAGTGGTTGAGGAGAAGATGGGTTTTCCCTGCAGCATATGTCAGTGTTTGTCGCATTTGATAGTCTGGGGCAACCTGCAGGGGAGGCAGCTAGACACATACTCAGAACTCCAACACATGTCTTATTGATGGTGATGAGATGGTGGAAGGGGAGCCTCAAGGTGTCGTGGCCAAGAGCCATCTGCTGGCCTCGGCGTCGCGCCAAGTTACTCCTCCTTGCCATGGGTGCTAAGACCCTTGTGTTATTCAAAGTGATGGACACTGAATGTGTCCAAGGTGGCTGTTGCGGGAGGAGGCTGGAAGCAGCCGTATTATCTTTTGGTGACTGATCACCAGTAGTGTGGACAGGAGCCGCTGGAGGCCTCAGATGGCCCACTGTGGTTGGGGTGCAGCATGCGGTGCAGAGTACATGAGTGATCAGCCCCAATAAATGGTGTTCTCTGTTCTGCAGGCAAAAACTGCAACAGCCAGGAGCATTTGCACATTGGTGGTGGCCAGGCCGTGCTGCACATACTGATCCATTTCAAAGAACAGGCCATGGAGCTGGAAAGGAGCCAAGCGGCCAGGTCAGCATGTCGATGAGGCTGGGGTGCAGCGGCCAGGTATTTGCGGCCCACAGTCCCATCCACTCTGTCTGCCCACCATCCAAAGCACTGATGGTTGCTGCAATCATTAATGCAGCAACACTGCTCATTCACAGACTGATACAGACAGACGTGTGGGTCATACACAAAGGTCCCTTGGCCGCTTGGGGATACGTGTCTCTAGCACCTTCCAAAATTGCCTTATCCCATTTGTGACCACTATCCCCATGGCCTAACATGCCATGGCATCGCTGCTGCACATCCAAATACTTATTGCATCTTAGGAGGGTTTTTACCTCCATCACCCTTTCAGCCAGTGTGTCCCACATTACTCTGTCCAAAAGGTCCTCAGCACCTCACCTGTCAACCTCATGGCACTCAACTTAAATAAATGCCACCATGTTACTAATCCCTGTGCCAAGAGGAAATATTGCCTTCTGACCACCCGGTCTATGCCCCTCATAATGGTATGAAGGTCAATAATGTGACCTGTCAATCTCCTGTGCTCCAGCAAATGTCACAAGTGTTTGCAATGTTTCCTCATCACTCCAACTCTCCAGGCCAGCATGCATCCAGGTCAGGAACCTCTGCACTCTCTCTACTCCAATCCCATCCCTCCCATGAAGCGCTGATCACAACTGAATGCAGAAGTGTACCTGTGGCCTCGACAGCGTTTTCTGCACTTGCAACATCACCTCTCTTTTCCTACATTCTATTCCTCACCTAATAAAGGCAAGTCTGGCTTTTACCTTGTTAAACGCCTTATTTTTCTGTTCTGCTACCTTAACGGGTCTGCCCAACAAGGTCCCTGTAATCGTCCTAACTTTCCACGTTCTGACCATTTCTCCTGTATTCCCGTACCTTGTTTGTTTTGCCCAAGTGCATAACCTCACATTTATCCACATAACATTCCACGTGGCATTCCTTAGGCCATCTAACCAGCTGTTTGTATGCACATGTAATGCTTGGGCCTCCTCTTGACTATTTACCACCCCACCAATGTTGGTCTCCTTAGGCTCTTGAATGTTGAGCGCATAATGAGCCTGGGGGGGGAAAGGGATGAAAGGTGTTACTGACTGAACGCTAACTGATGCACTGTCCTTGTTGTGAATTTCAGCATCATCACTGCATGGTTGCCAGGAGGACATCCAGTGTTCCCCTTCCATATCTGAGGGGTGTCAATTTGGACGAGCGTCACATCATTTCAGCGAGCCAGGCACCAGCGCAGCAACTGCCATATCGGTGGGGAATATAATGTTGGCTAGTGTCCCGGGGCACAGTGGAGAAGGCACTTCACAATCGCTGGAGGAGATGGCATGGACAGAGAGTGCCGATGGCACCAGCAGCCGGAGGACTGCAGGGGACCAGGCATATGCTGAGTCGGGCACTGATGATGTCCCCCTGGCATGTCCGCCACGCAGCAGCTGCAGGTAAAGTGGCCAGGTGTGCAGGAGCATCTGGCAGTGTTGCATGAAAGTGTGCTTCACTTGGTCTCTGTGGTGCAGGAATTCAGGCAGAGTGTCAGTGATGGCGTAAACCTCATGTCAGAGCATCAGGCTTCCTCCATGGAGAGATTGGTGACTCTCATGGAGAGGAGTTTCCAATGGATTGATCAGCATCTGATTGGATTACACTCTGACCTGCAAGCCCTCACAGCGCTAATGGCCACAGGTGGTCATTGGCAATGTGGGAGAGGTTCTGGGCACCAAGTGTCATAGCTCGGTGCCCATCCATCTGTGGTGAGCAGGGAGGTCCAATGTGACCTCATGTCGGCACAGCAGCTGCCTATTGTCTCTGCGGGATCCTCTCAGGGCACTCCAGATGAGGGCAGCAGCTCCTCCACCCCTCTGCCAGTGACTGTTGCATCCATTGAGGATGCGACAACTGGGGAGGTGCCAGTTGTGGAAATGGCCACTCCCTCTCAGGTGGGGCCAGCACAGGCTCCACGGGCCAGAGGATTTCCGCCCAAGGCCATCGAAGCCAAGAGGGCAGCAGATTCAGCAGGTTATCTCACAAGCCACTCTGAGCAATGGGGTGACACCAAGACGTAGCACCACCCACAACCGTAAACATAAGGCATGTTAGGCACTCCATGGGTTTGTCACTGGTGATTTCCTGTTGCCCCTGGATTAGGGAATTTACATTTGTCAATGTCGGAACTACGTTTTGTTTTGTTTTTTGTGGCACCATCTGATGGATGGGAATAAAATCCATACTTGTTACCATAGCTGAGGGTGTCTCCTTTGTGCTGCATTTGTATGTTTCACAGACATATCATGAGTGTTTGAGTGGACATTGATGTTTCTGTACTAAGCCCTTAGTTGCAGCTGATGAAGTGGAAGATGTAGCACCTATGTGCCATGTGTGGAAGTGCCAGGCAATGCTGATCCTACTGATCCATTTGTGTGGAGCTAGCTGAAGGTTCATTGGATTAAAGTCTCCTGGATGTTCCTGCCTCCTTGGTGTAGTTGCGGGTTGGCATGCTGCCCCTCATCATTGCCTTGTGCTTCCTCATCCTCTGAGGCACTGCTGGATTCATCATGTGCAGCCTCATTCAGGGCGTCAAGATCTTCATCATCAACTGCATCCCACCTTTCCAGCGCAAGATTGTGCAGAGCGCAGCATGCAACCACTATCATAGAGACGCGATCTGGGGGGTACTGGAATGCAGCCCCTGAGCAGTCCAGGCCATGGATGTGCATCTTGAGAAGACTGATAGTTCTCTCCACCACAGCCCTTGTGGTGCCTTGACTCCTATTATAGCGCTGCTCAGCTTCTGTTCTTGGATGGCGGAGAGGCGTCATTAGCCAACTTCTGAGGGAATAGCCCTTGTCACCCAACAGCCATCCATCCAGCTGAGTCGGAGCACTGAAGAGCCCCAACACCTGAGAGTGTCTGAGGATGTAGATGTCGTGGGAGCTGCCTGGGTACCTTGCACAACCTTGCAGAATCTGCATCCTGTGATCTCACACTATCTGCAGGTTCATGGAGTGGAAGCCCTTCCTGTTGACGAAGGCACCAGCTCACCTGCTGGTGCCTTGAAGGCCACATGTGTGCAGTCTATTGCACCCTGGACGCGGGGGAAGTCAGCAATGGCCGCGAAGCCTCTGGCTCGCTGTGCCTGACTTGCCTGGTCACAGCGGAAGTGGATGAAGGTCAGTGCACATCTGAAAAGAGTGTCTGTAACCTGCTTGACACTAGTGTGGACAGCTGATTGGGAGATCCTGCAAAGATCACCCACCAAGCCCTGGAAAGAGCCAGAGACATAGAAGTGGAGGGCAACTGTGACCTTCAGAGCTGCTGGCATGGGGTGTCCACCCACACAGTCAGGAGAGATCTCAGGGCCAATCATCTGACAGATGTAGTTGACTATTTCCCGTGACAGTCGGAGCCTCCTTTGGCACTGCAGCTCAGTCATATTGAGGTAGCTGTTTCATTGCCTGTATACCCTGGCAGCAGGATAGTGGTGTCTTCTGTGGCCCCTTCCACCTTGCACTACCTCTTGGCCCAGTGCCCCTTGTGCCTGTGCCTGGCCTTCCAAAGGTGGCCCCCCTGGAGGCTGATTGACAACTCCTGGCCTCCTCCTTATTCTAGCCTCCCCTTCCTCCTTGGAGGAGCTGCCTCCAGTGGAGATGTCAGGACCCATACCCCAGGCTAAATGGAGGCCTCTGGAAAGCTGCAGGCCCGATAAAGATTCCTGACTGCAAAGTGCTGATCTGAAGCTTCAAAGTACAGAGAAAGCTGCTAGAATTTGTTCCGAACTGCTACAGATCACACAGGCAAGTTTAAAATACTTGCTGTAATAAATACTTCACATAAGACATTGACAACCCCACTGAGCCCACATATCCCGCCCTTGGATGAGTTTTGTTGAAAAGTTACTTACCCACCTGCTCATTGTGCCCGTGCGCCGAGCTGAAGATCGCACGGGCGCCTCAAAATTGGCATCAATTGCCGAGTTAAGGGCCTTAACAAGCCCTTTAATTAATGGCGGGCATGTGTCGCACTTCATCTCGTGCCCGCCCAGTTAAATATCACAATGGCACACGGTCTCGTCAGGACGCCCGCCCATCGTCAGCGTGCGCCACATTAAGCGCTGATGTGCGGGGCTTGCTACCCACACATCAGCCAGAAAATTCTGCCCTATACAAATCCTTAGTATCAACAGAAATCATTTCAGTCCAGGTTTTAAATGTCCAATTTTCCTTTGAGCTTTAAACTCTTGACAACGCATCTGCAATTAGATTTTCTTGTCCAGCCACATGTATAACCTATAGATTAAATGGTTGCGGTAATAAGCTCCATCTGAACAGCCCTGCACTTCTGTCTCAAAATTTGTCCAGAAACTTCAAAGGATCGTGGTCTGTATAGACATTGTTTCTGACTAATTGTTTGCAATGTGAATCTCAAAATGCTGCAATGCTAACACCAGACCCAGATCGCTGAATATATTTTCTGCTATACATTCAACTTAAGTGAAAAATACCTTATTGGTTTCTCAATTCCAGTTTCATCTTCTTGCAACAGTATGTCCCCAATGCCTACATCGCTTGCATCAATGGCCATTTTAAATTGCTTGGCACAAAACAGGCTTTGTAGTCAATAGTGTTTGCAAACTGTCAAATGCGTTCTGACACTTCTATGTCCATTAAAAATTCTTGTTCTTTTTTAATAGTTCAGTCAATGGAGCAACCATGCAGCAAAAATCTGGTACAAATTTCCAGTAAAACCCACTCATGCCCAGAAATCTCAAAGCTTCTCATTTTGTAGGCACCGGGAAATCCACGATAGCCTTGACATTCATATTTATCGGAGCCATCTTACCATGTGCAATGGTGTGGCCTAGATACGTAACTTGCACTTTTGCAAATTCACTTTTAGCCAAGTTCATCACCAAATTAGCTCCTTGTAGTCGACTAAATAATTCTTCTAGATGTTGTAAATGCTGCTCCCACATTTGACCGAAAACTATCAAATCATCAATTTAAACAGCACAATTGCTCAGCCCTGCAATTGCTTTATTTGCCAGTTTTTGAAATGTTGCAGGTGCATTTTTCATACAAAATGGCATGACTTTAAACTGATATAGTCCATCTGCCATCATAAAAGCCATTATCTCCATTGCTCTCTCTGATAATGGTACTTGCCAATATCCTCTCAGCAAGTCAATCTTTGTGATAAACTTTGATTGTCCCACTTTCTCAATGCAATATTCCAAACATGATATAGGATATGAATACATTTTTTTTCACTTCACTTTTGATAGTCCACACACAATCTTTGGGTTCCATTCGGTTTGGTGCCAGTGCAACATGTGAACTCCAATTACTGCAACTAGATTTAATTATGTAATTTTTAAGCATGAATTCAATTTCTTTCTGTACTTGTGATAACTTTGCTGGATTAAATCTATAAGAATGTTGACTTATTGAAGATGAAACTTCTACACGCATATCATGTGTAGCTAGATTTGCCCTCCCCAGCTTATTCCCACACGTAGCTTTGTGTGACTGCAATAGCTTCTCCAAATCACTTTGACACTTGTCTGGAAGGTAACTCAATATTATATTTGAATTTTTAATTACCCCCTCCCTCATTATCCAATTTGATTGGAGGAAGATCAATTTCAGAATCCTTCATTTCCACCTCTTTCTCTTTACTTCCCACCACTAATACTTCCTTTGGGTCCTCTTCCCTGTCAAAGTACTTTTTAAGTATATTTACGTGACACTCCCACTGCTTCTTTCTTCTATCTGGATTATATAAATTATTAAATAATTTACTTCACTCAGTTTCTTTCCAATCCTGTAAGGCCCACTAAAGCTTACCTTTAATGAGTCACTCAACACTAGTAAAATACAACTAACACTTTTTCTCCAACAACAAAACTATGAGCTGTGGCTGTCCTCTTTGCCTTCACTTTCATTACTTGCTGTGATATCCTTAAATGTTCCCTAGCTAACTCACATGCTCTGCCAATCTTACTTTGAAGTTTGATACATAACCCAAGAGAGTTGAATTTTGACCAATTTCTCATGAATCAATTTCAGTGGTCCCCTTACCACAAGACCATAGACTAATTCAAAAAGGACTAAACCCAGATGATACATGGGGAACACCCCTGATTGCAAATAATAAGAATGGAATTTCCCTATCTCAATCCTGTGAATAGTTCTGACTATACACCCTCATCATAGTTTTTAAAGTTTGATCCCATCTATCTGAAGCCCCTTGTGGCACCAGTTGATAAGATGTTGACTTAAACTGTTTTATCTCCAAACTGTTCATTACTTCCTTAAACAGCTGTCACATGAAATTTGAAACCTGATCTGATTGTATTTCTTTTGGTAAACCATGGGCAGAATTTTCTGGCTGGTGGTTGGGGGTGGGGGGTTGGGGGGGGGGGGGTGGTGCGGTGGGTGGGTGGGGGGAGGGGGCAGGCAGAGGAGGAGTGGGTGCAGGCGTGGACGGATTCGGATTTGATCGTCGCTCGTGATCAGGTCCGCACCACAATTTCAAGCGGGTGGACCAATTAAGGCCCAGCCATTGTACTTCATGACTCCCGTGCATAGTGGGAGTGGGCGGGCGTCAGTGGGCGCGCTCAGTCCGCCGGGTCCAATGGTGACCCAGCGGCCTGTATGAAGGAAGACCTGGCAACTTTGGAAGGGCTGCTCTTAATGGCTGGGTGAAGGGCTCTGCAGAGGGGCAATGGAGCTGACGCAAGTCCGGAGGGTAGGCTACTGGGGCAGGGCAGGCCGGAGGGTAGGGTGGGGGGGCCTGTGCGTCCCTCGTTTTTCTGATGACAGCCTTGCTGCCCTCCTTGAGGCGGTGGCAGCATGGCAGGAGGTGCTGGTTTCCCTGCTTGGGAGCAGGAGGTGGCAGAGATAGTAAGCTACCACGACATGGAATGGTGCACCTGGATCCAGTGTTGCAAGCGCTTCAACGATTTGTTGCGCTCTGGAAGGGTGAGGACAATGTTGGCATTGGTCACTTAACCCAGCAGATCGGCTTTCCCCCCTACTGCCACCCCCCGACAAGTCTGAGTGCAGTAATTGCATCGAATCATTGAAGACACGTGTCCTTCGCTGGGTGTGCCAGCAGATATTGCCCATATCGAGGTCAGGCTGAGAGGGTGATGAAGAGATGGGTTCTGCACCTGCAGCATGTGGTACAGTGACACCCACATTACTGTTTTGGGGGCAACCTGGAGGAGATGCACCTAGGCGCTGTGCTGGAATTCCAGGACATGTCTAAGTCAGGATGATGTTATACTGGAAGGGGAGCTTCAAGGTGGGCGTGGCAACGAACCATCTGTTGCCCTTTGCGCTCCACGTGCTTGCACCTCCTTGCTGTGGAATGATATACCCTGTGGTGCCAAATGTGATGTAGGCAGCACATGTCCAAGGGGCGGGGGGGGGGTGGAGGTTGTTAGGGAACAGGCCTAGCATCTTTGCATGAGTGTTTGGTGGCAGCAGGGTGAGGAGGCACTGGAGCCCTGTTATGCCCCACTCTGGTTAGGGTGGGCCGTGCACGAAGAGAATCCATGTGCAATTTGCACAAATCAATGCTCTTCTCCCATTTTCAGGAGAAGAACGCTCATGATGCTGCAGAGCGTGAGGACTGGCGACAGCCAGGTGCAGTTAGCCATTATCAGCCGGTTTGAGCAGGTGGCCATGGATTTGGAGAGGCGCCATGAACCCAGGCCCACTGGTGCCGGTGAGGCTGGGGTGCCACGGCCAGGTATTTATGCCCAGCAGTGAGGTCAACATTGTTCTACCAACAGCCATAGCAGTGCAGAATGTCAAGTGATTGAATTTTGCAACATGGTTTGACCATTGCTTATGGAAGGATGAGTCCATAATGATCCGGGGGACAGAGGTGCACATTGACATCGTCTCCACGTTAGCTGATCCAATGTCCTTGTTCTTCCTTTCAGCATCAGTGGACCAGGGCCAGGAGGAGGAGCAGCAGAGGCCCCCTCTTACACCTGAGGACCCTGAAATGTGACCAGCATCATACCAACTCTGTCAGGAAGGCACCAACACAGATATTAGCACCTTGGTGGGAGTTAGAACATCAGCTAAGTTTCCCGGGGCCACAGCAGTTGGGGCACTTCACAGTCGCTGGAGGAGCTGGCAAAGACAGAGAGTTCCCATGGCGCCAGCAGTCCGAGGACTGCAGGGGACCAGGCACATGCTCAGTCGGTGCCTGATGTCCGCGTCGCAGCAGGGAGAGGAAATGTGGCCGGGTGTGCGGGAGAACCTGGGGGAGATACATGAGGCTATGACTGGCTTGGTGTCCATGGTGGAGGTGTCTACACGGACGATCGCCGAAAGAGTGATGATTCTCATGGAGAGGCTCCTCCAGCAGACACAAAGGGCTTCCTGAGGATGTGCTTGGCCCAGCAAGTCCTCACATTGGCATTAACTTCAGCTGGTCAGTGCCAGCATGGGAGGTGGTGTGGGCATCAAGTTTCCAGCTCGGTGCCCATCCACCCACGGTGAGCCTGGAGGTCCAAAGTGACCTCACGTCAATGAAGCAGCTGCCTGTCATCTCTGCGGCGCTCTGGATGAGGGCAGCAGCTCCTCCGCCCCTATCCCAGTGACTGTAGCATCCGGTGAGGCTGCGATGACTGGGGAGATGCCAGCTGTGGAACTGGCAGCTCCCTCCCAGGCAGGGCCAGCACTGGCTCCACAGGCCAGAGGACGACCGCCAACGTCATTGAGGCCAACAGGACAGCAGAGGCAGCAGGCTGCCTCAGATGCCATTCCCAGTGAGGGGGCACATCAAGACGTAGCACCCATAAATGAAAGCATAAGGCACCTTCAGCACACCTGGGTTTTTCACTAGTGATTTTGTGTTGGCCCGAGATGAGGTCTTTATGATTTATTTTGAATTGGAACACCATTGTCATTTTTTTGGCTTAAGTTTCTTTGCCTGTGATATTAAACTCAGACATGTCACCATGGCTGAGGGCACCTCTTTTCTTCAGCATGTGAATGGTTTCCAAAAATATTAGGAGTGCTTTATGGGACATTCAGCTTTATCAACAAAGCCCTTAGTTACTGTTCCTAACCTGGAAGATTTGGCACTTAGGTATTAAGTATGGAGCCTACGGCCCAGGCTTGTCCTTGTGATCCATCTGTGGTGTGCTAGCTGAAGGTTTGTTGGATTAAAGCCTCCCAGGTGTCCCTGCCGCCTCCTTGCACTATTCCTGGGTCAGGTTTACCCCCTCAGCATTTCCCTGTGCATGCTCATCCTCGGACTCACTGCTGGACTCATTGTGTGCAGCCGCATCCACTGCGTCTACATCTTCTTTGTGCACTGTGTTCCCCCCCTTTCCAGCGCAAGATTGTGGGGAACGCAGCACGCAACCGTTATCACCAACACACAATCTGGGGGGTATTGGAGTGCCCCCCCTCCCCCTTGAGCAGTCCAGGCACTGGAAGTGCATCTTGAGAAGACTGATGGTTCTCTCCAGCACAGCCCTTGTGAAGCCGTGTCTCCTATTTCAGCACTGCTCAGCTTCTGTTCTTGGATAGCGGAGAGGCATCATGAGCCACCTTCTGTGGGGATAGCCCTTGTCACCCAGCAGCCATCCATCCAGTCGGGCTGGAGCACTGAAGAGCCCCGACACCTGGGAGTGTCTGAGGATATAGGCAGCGTGGGAGCTGCCTGGGTACCTTGCGCAGACTTGTAGAATCAGCGTCCTGTGGTCACACACTATCTGCACGTTCATGGAGTGGAAACCCTTCCTGTTGACAAAGGCACCGGGCTCATCTATTGGTGCCTTGATAGCCACACGTGTGCAGTCTATTGCACCCTGGACACGGGGGAAACCAGCAATGGCCGCGAAGCCTCTGGTTCACTGTGTCTGGCCTGCCTGGTTACAGCAGAAGTGGACGCAGGGCAATGCATGTCTGAACAGAGCGTCTGTAACCTGCTTGAAACAGGTGTGGAAAGCCGATTGGGAGACACCACAAAGATCACCCACCAACCCCTGGAAGGAGCCAGAGGCATAGAAGTTGAGGGCAGCTGTGACCTTCAGACCCACTGGCATGGGGTGTCCACCCGCACATTTAGGGGAGATCTCAGGCCCATTATCTGACAGATATAGTTGACTGTCTCCCTTGAGAGACGGAGCTTCCTTCGGCACTGCACCTCAGACATATTGAAGTAGCTGCTTCGCCGCCTGTATACCCTGGCAGCAGGATAGTGGCATCTTCTGCAACCCCTTCCAGCTTGGTCTACCTCTTGGCCCTGCGCCCCTTCTACCTGCACCTGTCCTCCCAAAGGCGAATGTGCACTCCTGGCCTCCTCCCCCTTCGAGTCCTCCCTTCCTCGGAGGAGAAGCTGCCTCTAGTGGACAGTTCAATTCCCATTCCCAGGCTAAGTGAAGGCTTCCTGAAACCTGCAGGCCCAAAAAAGCTTCCTCACTGTAGAATGTTGACCTGAAGGTTATGAGTCCAGACAAAGCAGCTGCAATGCATTTTGAAGTATTGCATCTGACAAAGTTTCAAAAACTTTGAAAAATCAATACTTGAGAGAGCACACTGGGGACCCCAGTGAGCCCTCTTATTTCACCCGTGGATGAGATTTATACAAATGTGTCCTACCCGCCTGCCCATTGCACCCGTGCGCTGACCCGAAGATTGCACGGGCGCCACAAAATCAGCATAAATTGCTGAGTCATGGGCCTTAAGTGGCCCATTAAGTAAAGGCGGATACACAGCAGATATCATTGCATGCACGTCCAAAGAATTATCATGATGGTGCACTTTGATGTTGGGACGCTCGCCTGATGTCACTGCACGTCATTTTACATGCGGAGGTGAGGGGCCCGCCTCCACATGCCAATGGGAAAATTCTGCCCCATATCCTGTAAATAATTTAGTCAACTCTTCCACAATTCTCTTTGTTGTAATATTTATCAAATAATCCCTTGTATCTGTAATAAGTACTGATACTTATTATCAGTAAGTACTGATTTTTACTTTTAGTCTTAGGGAGACGTCCTACACAATCAATCATGACCCTAGTGAAAGGCTTTTCAAATGCTTGAATTAGAATTAAAGGTGCTGGCTTAATCACTGCTTGTGGTTTCCTTATCACCTGACTTGTGTGACATGTTCTACAGAATCTAACTACATCTCTATGCAATCTAGGCCAAAAAAATGTTTTTGTATTTTTGCCTATGCCTTTCTAATTCCTAAATGTACCCCCATTGGAATTTAATGAGCCATTCTTGGTATCTCATTTCTATATCCAAATGGTATATCAATCTGATGTACTTCCATCTAGTTCTCATCTGCTGAAACCTGATATGGCTGCGACTTTCTCATCGACACATTACCCTTAAGGTAATAGGATTCTGAAATACATTCTGTCTCTCTTTCTGAGTAAGTTTTCTGGTATGACTATTTTATTTGTGGATCCTTTTTCTGTAACCCTACCAACTACCTTGAGCTAAATATTTCAGCTGCATTCTCTTCTATTCTTTCTTCCTGAACAATCTTATCAAAGACAGTGTCAACTAGTTGAACTTGGACTCATTTTCCCTGCCTTTTAACTTCCTCTTCTTCCTGTTTCAACCTGTGAGATTATGACCTTGTAACAATGAAATTTGGAAACAATCCAGTATGCTCCTTATGTAACACTTCTGTTGAAAATACCTCTATAGGCTGCACAACTACCATAGGCATCACCTACATCTAGGACCCAGCTATATCATTACCTAAATTAAATTGAACTCTTGCAGTGGGCAATTTTTCCACTACTCCAACAATCACTTCCTGTTCTATCTGTACACAAGCCATTGGTTTTTCCTGTGCCTGAACCTCAGAACCCATGGTGCTTTTACTTCCAGAACTTTTCTGCATCCCAATAATTCCAACAGATTTTCCCTGTAATTTCCAGCATATTGACATCATGTGCCCACCCTTATCACAATGAAAACACTGCAATTTCCAAGTGTCACTTCTACCCTCAGCATCTTCCTTTTTAGTCTGAGAAAAAACTTGTTGGAAATTTCCATCGACTCTTTCTCTTCCCTGACTACCCACCTTCCTTTGACCTTCCCACTTTGTATCCTCCTCTGATTTAAAAGGGTGACAAAAAAGGTTTAGATCCATGAACCATCTTATAATCATCAGCTATCTCTGCTACTTGTCTTACCATTTTAACCCTCCATTCTCACTACTGAAGGAATTGAATCTTTAAATTCTTCCAAAAGAATTACTTCTCTAAGAGCTGCATATATTGTCTCTATCTTTAAGGCTTGACCAGTCAAAATTTGTTTTACTCTCTCAAATTCTATATAAGTTTGCCCAGGCTGTTTTCTCATATTCCTAAATTTCTGCTAGCATGTCTCAGGAACCAACTCATATGCACTCAAAATAGCTTTTTTCCAACATCATAATCCATTGACATTTCTTCTGACAGTGAAGCATAAACCTCATGGGATCGACCCACTAACCTAGATTGTAACAGATATATCCAGTTTTCTTGTGGCCATTTCATCTGTTTAATTATCTTCTCAAATGAAATAGGAATGCCTCCACATCTCTTCCTTCAAACTTTGGAAGAGAGTGCACAAACTTAAACATCTGCCCACTGGGTTTTAGTTAATAGTTTTTTCACCATCAGAAATTCTTTCAGTGCCTGAGATCTCTTTTTTAAAGTCCAGCTTTTAAAGTTGGTGTTCTCTGTCTCGTTCCTTCTCGCTCTCCTCTATTGCTAACATTTTCCTCTGGAGATCAAGTTTTTGCATTTCCATTTCATTTTGAAATAATCTTGCTTTTTCCATTTCTTTTTCTGCTGCCGCTAGTCTTTTGAATTCCAATTATTTTTCTTTTGCCTCCAATTCACATTTTTTCAGTTCCTTTGCTTATTCAAATTCAAGCTTCCTCATTTGTAACTAAAGTCTCACTACCTCCAGCTGTGACTCACTAGTATCAGGTATCACTTCCAACTTCACATGCTGTGCTATCACTTCAACTACGTCTGCTTTCTTTGCCCCTACAAGCAACCTCAGCGGCAACTTATCTGCCAACTCATTTAACTTATCCTTAGATAGTTTTTGTAATGTAATCAGGGTTACATCTACTTCCAAAAAGTTTTAGCCATGGGTACAGCCATTTTTGCAGTCTCACCACTTTAAAAATCCCTCACACCACCTTCTGAATTCAAAGTGCTTCTCCTACTCGTAACCTTAAGATTCACCAACTTCAAACCAATCAAGGAATGTCAATAATCTTGCAAAGAGTCCCCAATTTGTTATGATGTGGCAGACGATGTGTGTCAGGCAGACCAAATGCACGAGGGAAACTTGATCATGCTATCACAACAGTTTTGCAATTTGTATTTATTTTGAGATGCATGCCCTGAATTCAAAATAAGTCCACAAGGCTTCAGAGATCTTTTGAAAAACTAAATTAAACATTTGTTAGCAAAATAAAAGATTTCAAGCACATAAAAATTTTTACTATAATAACTCCTAAAACCCCGAATTGATCTGGCTTCCAGTTACACCCCTGTTAAGGCATCAGTAAAAAAAGATTTTAAACAGGTCCAGGCAAGTCAACACAATATAAAGTGTTGGCCAGGGGCTGCAGCTGAACTGCTGACACAGGCAAAAGCAACTTTTGACCTGAAGTAACCTGAGCTCTGTCACTGGCCTGAGCAACTTCTGAAGCCTGAGGCCAGTCACTGGGCTGAACTGGCTAGAACCGGTTTTGAAATAGCTGAGTGTCTTGAAGACAAAGGAAATGTGATGAGTCCTTATTTAGAAAAGGAGGAACGAGGTGATACTGCAAGTCTTGGAACAGAGCAAATGAGAATATGCCACAGATCAGGCAAGCAGGCCTAAACCAATGGGAGAGAGATAGCACAGCTTGAAGAGATAAGATTCAGTATAATACTGGAAGGATTTCAGGCCTGGAGCATCAAGTCTCTGGAGACCAACCATCGCAGAAGCAGAAGAACCTACGTCAGCAACATAGAGACACAAGAGAGAGAGAACGGAACACTTGGCTAGCGTCAGCTCTCCTTTTCGGCTATTAGCTTTTATATTCTGTGACCACTCAGGGAGTGTCAGAGAAACCTAGAGGGTGTACATTTAGATCCTAATTTTGGGTGTAAAACTATATAACCTGCTGTAAACTGCATGTCTATATTGAACCAGACGTATAAGCTATATGTAGATGATCTAATGACGTGAATAAAGTGAATTTAGAGTTAAGAGAGAATTGACTCTTCTAAATTGACTCTTTGTACTAAGCCAATAACTGTTACCGATTACTCCCGGCAACAAAAGAATTTAAAGTGACTTTTCTAAGCTTCAGTTTCAGTAGAAAGCATGCTTAATGCACAAATACTGAAGGCTTCTCACACTTTGGTTAGGTCTTACAATGCCTTCCCTAACGCATAGTCTTATTCTCCGTTATACATGTTTCTCCCCTTTAATGGCAATTCCTTTGTTCCCATATGTCTTTGGAACTTTATCTTTCACATAATATAAATCTTTTCATGGTGCTAATATTTTCATGGTGCAGTAGCCTTTATAAAAAATAAACAAACTCTTTGGTCTAGCTTCTCTGGCTAGATGTAAACATCCTACCATCTCTTTGAAATTCAAACTGCTCTGATTTATCTAAAAATGCAAATTCTCCTCACCTTACATTCCAAGGGCAGAATTTTTTGCCTACCGGGCGGGTAGGCCTGACCCAATCTCTGGCGAGAGGGGAGCCAATCCCCACCAGAGAAATGTGCCCTGCCACCATTTTATGTGGGAGGGCCAAATTAAGGCGTGACTTCCGCCGGGAAGCATTATGCACCCCCTGTGCAGGTAGGGGGTGGGGAGGGAATTCCCCAAAAGTGACAGTGCGTATGAAAGAGCGTACATCTCCCTGAGGCTAAGTGCTGCCTCAGAAAGATCGCTGACAGTTTTAAAAACATTGAAAATAGAAAGAAAAATCCTTAACATGCCCCCCTCAAGTGACAATGTCACATGAGATGGAACATGTTCATCAATTACACTAAAACTTTATTAAACTTTTTAAATCCCTGCATGAAACTTCATCCCGCCTGTGGATGAGGTTTCATGTTTTTTCAGAAGCCCACCGGGGCTCCTGGCCTGCCCACCAACCTTAAGGTTGGACAGGCAGGTCCTTTAATTGTTTCAATGATCCAATCAATGGCCTCAATTGGCCATTGACAGGTCAGCGGGCCTGCAGCTGATTTTGCTGCGCCCCCCCCTTCCTGAAAATTTAAATGGGTGGGATGACGTTGGGGGTTCCGCCCAACTTCATCCTGCATCATTTTACGCATAAGCGAGCGGGCCCCGCCCCCTGATCGCCGACAGCAAAATTCTGCCCCATGACTTCAACCATGTTTATGTATTTAGCATTTCAAACCTAGCTTCTTTTGATGAATCAAAGCCTCCAGACCAGCTGTCTCCAATTCAATTAAATCCCACGCAAACACAGATGCACAGAAATTATCCAAACCTTACTATTAACCTACTTTAACAATAAATCACAATAGTATTATGAGAATTATTGTACTATCATGACACGATTCATAGTGGAAATCAAAGATATCAACCTATAACAGAATCATGGCCATAATGCCTTCCACATTGTCATAGCCCACTGAATGTTACTTGCCCAAGGGATTTCTGCATGCTCTGTGCATGCTGGGCATGTGTGACAGTATTTCACGTTACAATGCACAGAAAATCCGTTTGCCAACTGATTCTTTAGGGAGTTTTCCCTTTGCTGTATGAATTGAACATCATAATCCTCTACATGTATCTTCATGCGTACTTCTCCAATCTTCCAATGGACTGACTAACTTACAGTTTCATGGGACAAGGCAGGATACTAACAATCTTTTAGGTGCGTTATTTTGCAGTCAGCAAGTACACCTGCAAAATGTCAGTTGTCACAAATCTCACCTTGCTTCAACTTAACCTCATTCCCTTCCAAATATTTTTAAATAACCAAAGCCATCTTGACACTGTTTCTGAGCTAGAAATGTTTGTTTTTGGTTAATCGTGTCACTGAGTCAGGTTAAGACTAGCTCAGGGTCTGGTTAGCTCCCTTTTAAGATACATAAGATAGTCACTAATAAATCTTTCCCCAGAGTGTGGTTAGAATGTGGAGCTTGTAACCACATGGAATAGTTGAGGTGATTAACATAGATGCATTTAAAGGAAGCTGGAAAACCACATGTGGGAGAAAGGAATAGAGGTTTATGCAGGTCAGATGAGATGAAGCACCATAGGAAGAGACTTGTGTGAAGCACTAGCATGAACCAGTTAGGCCGAATAGCCTGCTCCTGTGCTTTGAAATCTAGGGGCAGGATTTTTCATTTGGTGTGAGGCGGCAGGTGCAACACGCTGATGCTTAAAATGATGCGTGATGGTGTCTGGTGTGTGTCTTGCAATATTTAGTTTGGTGCGTGCGCGCCGGAGTCAGGTGTGCACCTGCCGACATGTAAATGGTAAGGCCATTAAGGAAATAATTCATGTAAATGTAAACTCTGCCCATCCAACCTGGCAGGCAGGCGAAAAGGCCAAGCAACCATCATGTTTTTTAGGAAACCTCATCCATGAGTGGGGGGATCAGATTTCCTAAAGCTTTCATTAATTAAAAAAAAGTTTCCTAAATATAAAAACGTGTCCCATCTCATGTGAGACAGTCACCTGAGGGGACATGCTTAAATACATTTTTAATCCATTTATTCATTAATTACAATAGCGATTCAACCTCCCTGAGGTAGTTCCGTGCCTCAGGGAAATTGAAGACCACTTTTGCGCACATGCATGAAAGATCGCTGGCCCCGACTTTCTCTCCTTCCTCCATCCCCCTGTCCCTGCACAGGTAGCATTGAGCGCTATGGCTCGCGCCTTACACTGGGTGGGCCTTAAC
The DNA here is from genome assembly GCF_017639515.1 of Carcharodon carcharias. Lineage (NCBI taxonomy): Eukaryota > Metazoa > Chordata > Chondrichthyes > Lamniformes > Lamnidae > Carcharodon > Carcharodon carcharias. The sequence continues at coordinate 129,224,278 of NC_054474.1, forward strand.
TGGCCCGCCCGTGTAAAATGAAGGCGCTGAGCCGATCACAAGTGGCGATTGGCTCCGCGACCCTCCCTGCCCACTCCCGCTGAGCGCACCTGCTAACTGAAAAATTCTGGCCTATGTGATTTATCGATCTAGACCTTGCCTGCCTCGCAGTTGATCAAACCTGTGGGCCTTGTGTATGACTTGTAGGTTTTTATTGTTTTATAGCTATTCTGGACAAGAGCTTGGTGGTTTTGTTTTTGATTCCATCCGGGCCTGGTAAATTTGAAAATTAAATAGGCTGTTGCCCTCGTAGATAGCCTCATGCTGTGTGTGTAGGAATAAAGTTTCTCCCACCTTTATGGAGTTCTTTACAGTTAACAGTTTCAATTGTTGTTTCATACAAACATGCAATAATATTCTACAGTCAATGTTTGTCTGATAACGCTCCTGCAAAGATTCTTGAATTTTTACAAAGAATGCAAGAACAAAAGCAATAGAACCTGGATTAGACCATATGGCCCTCAGGCCTTCTCCATCATTCAAAATGATCATGGCTGATCTTGGGTTTTGGCCTCACTTACCCACCTGCTCCTTATAACCCTTGGTTCCCTGAGAGACTAATAATCCGTCTATCTCAGCCTTAAATATATTCAATGAAGGTGTATCCACAACCCCCTGGGGAGGGTGGAAATTCCAAAGATTCACAACCCTTTGAGAGCAGATGTATACAATGGTGCTATATAAATGCAAGTTGTTGTTAGGAGAGACAAAAAGGGAGAATGAGACACCTAAACGTCTCGGTAAGCTGATTAGGACCAGTCTTTATGAAATCCATTTTTTCTGCGTCTCTGTGTGCTATGTAAGCTAGCAGCCTGTGAAGATTGGAACATTTAAAGTACATGATGGGCAGAATTTCCCGGTCGGTTTGCTGGGGCGGGACCTGCAAGCCAACATGTAAATTGACGTGGGGTGACGTCAGGCATGCATCATTTAGATTTTCAGTTCAGTGGGCGTGCATCTGAATCGGCTGCGCGCCTGCCGAACTGTCAAAGGCCTATTAAGGCCTGTTAATGACCTAATTGAGGCTGTTGCCAGGGCTGCCCGTCTAATCTTGCAGTTGGTGAGCAGGGCAGGCCGGGAGCCCAGGCGGGCTTCTGAACAAAATGAAACCTCATCCACGAGCAGGATGAGATTTCATGAGGGTTTAAAAAATGTTTATTAAGTTTTAACATTCAAGTAATTGACAGTGTCACATGAAGGGACCTGTCAATAATATTTTTTTCTCCGTTCAGCACAGTTTTTAAAGTTGGAGCGATCTCCTTGAAGCAGCAATTTGCCTTGGGGAGATCTGTGGGCTCTTTCACGCATGCCTGCTCAGGGAATGCCCCACCCCCGCCTGCACTGCATTTCAGGTGGACGTCACACTGGGTGGGCCTTAATTGGCCCGCCCACATAAAATGGCAGCACGCCCCCGACTGAGGGCGCCGATCAGGAACCAGTCCACCCACAAACTCGCCCGCACAACACCCCCCTGACAGGCAGAAAATTCTGCCCAATGTTCAAATGCTTGTTACATTGGTTCCTGCCTAGTAACAAAGGAGCATTTTTGACAGGGCACCAAATTAGTTCAAGGGTCAGCGAATAGTCAGTTTGAGCCAGTTTTAATCTGAAGATAAGTGTCTCAGAGAGAGAGGGACAAGGGAGGGGGACAGGGAGAGGTCACAAGAGGAAGTGCCAGGTAAAGGGCAAAGACAGGGGGTATAAACAGGTCCTAGTTAAGTTAAGAAAAAAGAAATAAACAGGGAAATAGCTTCCAAGTTAGAGAAGGAGCAGCGAGGAGCAGACTAATTAAAGAGGGCCATGGGAGAAAGGTGCCACTTAGGAGCAGTGATGCACAGCTTAGCGAGCCAAAGACCTGAAATTGAGTTTGTAGGTTGATGTTTGAGTTTACTCAGGAATCCAGGGAAACAGAATCTCGGAAGACAAAATTGAAACCCCACAAGGTTGGCCATCATTGAGACTGTCCGAATTGGAGTGACTTTTGGAGAGAATTCCATGGCAAGATCTTCGAAGCTGAATATTGGAAATCCTCATGAGAAAATGGAGTTTCTGCGAGATTGGTTGACTCATAGTGTGACTAATGTCTGAGTGGGTTGTTGAGAAATCCATGGAATTCATTTTGGTTGCATCTGTCATTTATGGTGTAGTGTGATGTGGCTGACCACAGTTGGCTTGTTAATTCACACGTACCCTGAATGTTAGAATACAAGATAAATTTTGTCATTGGTTCTATCTTTTTGACCTTGAATAGTAACGTTTATTTTTGCTTGTTCAAAACCCATGGAATCTTCTGGCTTTCTTCCCTTAGTAGGTGTCTTGAATCTCAAACTTTGCCTATTTTAAACAAAATATTATTGGTCCCTAACCGGGTCTCACCAACAACTTGGGATATGACTGAGGATCATATCACTCACAGCAACAGAAAGGTTGCTGGTCCTTTAACAATTAATCATCTCAACTTCTAGAACTGTGTTCATTGGCTGGATTTTACATTTCTTGGCAGGGTAAAGGAGGCAGAAATGAAAATGAGGAGTCCAGTAGCTCATCCAATCAAGTGTTGAATGGCCAATTAGTGGCTGTCAGACAGGATGATGGCCAATTAGCAGTGCAAGGGTGGAGGGTTCCATGGCCAATCGGACTGTAGGCAGGGATGTCATGTGAGAGAGGGGTTATGCCATTAATTGGAAGTTGGTCATGGCTATAAATTTAAAGGACCCTTCCTCTCTCAACTTTTCTTTATTTCTTATAGCTGCCTCCAAAATGCTAAAAAGATGAGCTCGAGACAAAACATAGAGACACTGCAACATTCACCAGCAGAATCTGCTGCTACATTCAGCCATGGCCCCAGTGGCAGGCCTTTTCTTCTGCCCTTGTGCCACCTTGTCATACCCGCCATAAAACACTCCCAAACATCTGGTGCCTGAAAAATGCAGTGGGCAGTGAAAAATTGTAGACGATTGGGGCATTAACAAGCTGCATAGCTTGTTACTTAGCCATTTCAAAATGGCGGACGGGCTCCTGATTTCCATGCCCAGTCACCTTCCGTAATTTGGGAGATTGGCATGATGACATTGTATTGCTGACCCGATGTCATCACTCCCTATTTTAAACTCACGCTGGGAGCCTGTGGTGGTGCGGGAGGGTGGGAAGGGGGTGGCCCACCTGATTTTTAGCCATGTCAGTGCATGTGTGGCCACACTGTGTTTTTGCTTACAAGAAACCTGATTTTCCCCCACAGCCCCACACCATTTTTTTCCTGCTTTTTTTGAGAGTTGGGAATGCCTAGAATGCTAAATGCACAGCAGACCCCCCACCACCCCCCCACCCCCCACAACCACTGCCTCCCACCATAGAAGTCGGGTTCCCATTTTTAACTGGTACTGAAAATCAGATTTCCTCTTACAGGCCATTTTTGTCTGGTTGTGTTGGGTTTTGGAAGCCCACTAAAAGTACTCCAAGTTTGAGAGTTCGTGAAGAAAATGGAAAGCCTGCTGAGGTGTCAGGAACATTCTGAAAGGTGAGTGTAAAGCATTTTTGCATCTTCAGATGTCATTATTAGGTGTTATGTTGCAATGTAGATGTGTTTTAATGCAGTGATTCATCATAGGGATCTGTCCTTTAAAGGTAAGTTGGCCCTTACTTTGACCAGCCTTGTGTATTTGTTCACATGCCTTACAATTTTTTCCAGTGGCGGAAGCACCATAAAGTGGTGAAGAACAATACAAAATGTCCTGCCAACCTGTGCTGTCATCTTTTCCACTGTGATTCAAATGGATTTGGCTGATACCTGGTTTTGACATTTAAAAACATTTACAATGGAACAAATCACCTGCTCTCCTACATTGCTTGACAGGCACTCTGCTTTGAAATTAAAATAAGCAACTTCTGTTCTTTCCTTTCCAGAGAGAAGTCTATTGTTTGGACAGTTGAGATCATTCTGAATGCTTGGCTGAATTTCAAGTGCTAATGGGTTTCAGCATAGTAGGTGTTCCATTCAATGAGAAGGAATGGCAGTTTCAAGGAGCTATAATAACAGAGTATCCCTTTGATTTGTTTTCTGGCTTGTTGATAGAAGGCAATAGGATTCCCACATGACAAAATGCATTCTTTTCTCAGAATCAATGATCTGGGGGTTTTTGTTAGATGAGGAGAGGTTTATTTTTTCCCAAGGAATTTGATATATTTTCTATTGATAGTGCATTGAATCTGAGAACTGTACATAATGAATACTGGGTAAGTGGCTATGGGGGATGCATGGGGATAGAGGCTATGGGGGATGCAGTGGCATGGGTGATCAATGGGGGGGTTGAGGGAGATGAGGGATCGATTTAGGATCCGTTTAAATATTGTTGGAAGCCGGGATGTTGGAGAACTAAGGCAGGCTTCCCAACAGCCCACCTCTGCTCCCACACTCCTCACGACTCCGTCGCAACTCACACGCTACACTGCAAACCCAACCCTGGTATAAAAAGACAGAAATGGCATGTGAACTAGCACATAGGTTGGCTGTGCAGTTTGTGGGCCACAAGAGTGTGCTGGCAGGGTTTTCCCGAGCCCAGTGGAAGATTCAGCCCTGTCTTCCCTCTCAGCTGGACATAAACTATCCCCTGGCATTATGTCAAAAGAGAACATGGGGAGTTGTTCCCTCTATCCTGACTGATGTTTATTCCTCAGCTAGCCAAAATATTTATTATATTGCTTTTGCGGGAGCTTACTGTGTGCTAATTGGCTGCCACATTTCCTTCATTAGAACAGTGACTGTGCTTGAAAAGTAGGTCAATGGCTGTATACTGCTTTGGCTCATCCTGAACTCATGAAACATGACATATAAATCAAAATCCTTTTTTAATGCTGATGATTTATATAGGTCAAAATTCTACTCTCCCCAAAGGGATGGGTTGGCAGGCAGGTTGGAGGCATAAATTTTGGCATGATACCTTGGGCAACTTTCCTGGCACCTACCCGCCCAACTCTGACCCTATTGCAATTTTTCAAGCGGCGGAGGAGGTGTTGAGCGACCCACTTACCCTTGGACAAATTGAGGACCTCAAGAGGCCAATTAACGGTCACTTAAGGGCCTCTTCCCACCTTGCCGCAATCTTGCCCACAACAGTTAGAGGAGGGAAGCCAATTTGAAGCCCACCGTATCCTAATCCTTAGCTACTGGTGGGAAAGGGGATATTCCTCATCCACGGGTCTGCATTCCCCCCACTCCCCCAGTTTCTACACCCCTCCCTGGCCCCATTTCCCCACCCAACTGTCCTGTGCACACAAGCACCAACCCCCATCTCACCCTTTGATGGGGCCTCTTAGCCCAGCCCTGTCAAGAACCACCTCCGCCCCGCTCCCTCCTCGGCCATCTTACCTCTTCAATCAGCAATCACCATTGAGCCCTGCTGCAGTGCCATGTGATGCTGGAACCAGAGAGCTGCTGCCCTGTTGATTCTCAGAGGTGGGACCTCCTCCTGGATGGGTGTGGAAGTGTGAACTGCTTAAAGCTCCTCCGAATATTAAATGGCTGCAGAGTAGCTCACCAGAGTGGGATGCTAGGGTGCTGGTTGGGGGGAGGTGGGGTGGGGGGGGGCAGTGGTTGCCATCAACTTTTTTGAGAGAGGTGGGATGGGGAAATCCTGCCCCATTGGAAAATTCAAAGGCAACCATTTTAACTTCGGTGCCAGATCATGTTTCTTCCTTGGACACTCCTCAAGCAGTCTCAACATCCCCAGACCTTAGTGGGCTCCCTGATTTTTATGTTGTAGTCTCCCATTCGTATTGCACCAAATTCTGTTCCATTTTGGAGTAACATTCTAGATTAGATACTGAGAGGCTGTTCCCCTGTTTGGAGAGTCTAGAAAGAGGGAGCATGTCTCACGATAAGGGATGATCATTTTGGACTGAAATAAGGAGGAATTTCTTTACTCGGGGTGTTGTGAGTCTTTGGAATTTTCCCAGAGGTCAGTGGATGCTTAAGCGCTGAGAATTTTCAGGGCTGAGATCAACAGGGTTTTATTAAATGGCGGAGCAGGCTTGTGGACTCACATGGCCTATTCCTGCTCATATTTGTTATATACTTATTTACTTACTTTTTGTCCATCCAATGCCATTTCACAAGTTGAAAATGATGGCCATTGTATAGTGTGCAGTAATTTTCAGCTTTTCCAGCACTTTAAACCTCTCCATAACATTACTCTTTGCTTTTTTTTAAACCTATTGTTCTCATCTCCCCTCTCCTGCTCTCTTTGCTTTGCCCAGTCACTTCAAGGGCTTTCTCTTAACCCTGATTAAGGGTTTCAGTCTCAAAGACGAAGCTACGCTCTTTCAGATGCTGACAGATGTTGTAGGATTATTTTTCTCTCTAGCATCCAATACAAAAGACTAAGAATGCAGCAAGACGCAGTAGTTATTTCCTAGCTTTATAAAATTTAATTTGACACACATGGCAGATTGTACCAGAAGGAAAGTAATAACTTTTCATAGAACCTATTTCCAGTGGGTGCAATTTAGGACAAATAATTGATCAAGTTCTCTCTCTAATAATCTCTTTTCACATCTGACAATAGGAGCCAGGCAAGTGGTATAAGGCAAAAAAGGAAGGATATAGTTTTAATCATTGTGCAAAAGAATCAGTTCAACCATTATTCAGCCATGTCCCACTTTAAGTCAGCAGCCAGCAAAACACTCGTCAAATTGACAAATGTGAATCTGAATGGAAATATGCCATTGGGATGAGATTCTCAGTTGGGAGCCCCTTAGAAAAATGATGGACCATTGCAGAGTACAAACACGGCCTTTTTCTCTTCGGCTGGTGTTGTGATGGCTTCATTCCACACTAATTATTCTGCTCGCTGCATCCTCCCACCAGTATCACTGAAGCCTTAAATGAGATGAGTTTGTGGTTAAAATGTTTTGCTGCCTAACAAGGTAGGTTTGTGCTGGAAAATAGCTCGAGGCTTCCTGGAAATCTAGGCAGGTTTTGTTGTGGGATGGCACTGTGAGAGAGATGGTTACTATCATGAGCAACAAACTCAGCCCCATGGTAAAAGCGATTGCTGGCTGGGTAATTTATCCATGCATTAATCCCCTCACTGGCCACCACAATCTTGAAGGAGGATGGTGCTCCATTAACCTGCCCAGCTGTCATCCTGTGGGGTCCAGTATTTCTTGCTGCAGCATCAGAATATGAAACGGTCGGCAGATTTTAAAAGACAGACAAGAGCTGTTAATAAAGCTCAACATTGGGCTAAAGCACTTTTTAACAGGGCAGCATCCCTGATCAATGGTGTGGCTCACTCCTCCAGAAGCTGCCCTTAATCTGATGGGTAAACTTTCCAAAACTGGATGATCGATGGGAAGCCTCAGCTTCTGGTCACTCATATTGAGGGATCAGTTTTGTGGCCCAGAGAATTGGATTTATATGTTAAATTAGAGTTGAAAAAAAGCAGGAGAGATGAAATAAAAGGCGAAAATGATGGAAATACACAGCCAGCCCGTAAATATTTTGGCTGTAGTGTCACGGACAGAGTTAATGTGTATTGTTTTTATTATCCATGATCGATATGTTTGTATATAAGTGGGTATGTTTTCTTCCCCTCAGGGTGTGAATTCCAATGAAATAATTTCTGGCAGCAAGCTTTTGGTGAGGTTAAAAATAAAGGAAATTATTTATTAGCACACAGTTGCCTCAGCATTAAAAACAACATAACAGCCGGGATTTTCCATGCCCACCGGCAACCGGTAAGTTCAGTGACTTGAGCGGACAACATGGCACGATCGGTTTCACAACAGCATGAAACTAGTTTGCAATCGCCCACTCAGCCCGTCGATGGATCGTCCGCCGACATCAGAGGGAAAGCATGTCAACGTGTTTCACAACAGCAGATAAAAGGCAACCTTGCAAAGACTTGGCAGGCTGCACTTTGAGGGGAACTCGGAGGTGAGCACACAATAACTTTGTGCAGTGCTCACCAGGGTCGCCTGTTGGATATCAGGTTTGAGGCGTGTTGGGGGTGCTGGGGCAGCCCTGCGGCTGAGTTGACTTTGGGCGGGGGCTGGGGGGAAATGCTGCCCTGCCCTTGAATGTAGAGCACAAGCATTCGGGGCGGGGTGGGAGGTTTGGGCGGGTGATGGAGTGGCCACGCATTAGAGAAACCTTGTATAATGTGACAATTCCTCTGCAGCTGAGACAGTTCAGGCACAGCCACATTGATATGATTGGAGTTGGGCTTCTAATTTATCTGCCCACTCAAGCAACGCAGAGGCATCAAAGTGCCACTAAGTTCTCTCTGAACTTTTCATCCCTCGAGCACGGACTGCAAACTAATGAGCGTTTCAATGGACTGCAAAACAGTTGGACGACTGTACACATTGTACAATCTCTTTGCTAAAGCTGGCCATGGAGCAGTCACTGGTGGAGGTGCTCACAGCCCCTTGCAATGTCAGCATCTTGGTTTGGAACAGTCTCCTGCAGGGTTCAAGCTAACAGTGCAGCCTTGCAGTGCGGGTTAGGAGAATGCCTATCGGGAAGGGTGAGGACCATGTTGACATTGGTCACTTAACCCAGTAGGTAGGCTTTGCCCTCTGGCGCCCCCCCACCCCTGACAAATCTGAGTGTAGTGATTCCATTGAATCATTGATTGCATGTGTCCTTCACTGGGTGGGCCAGCAGATATTGGCCATGCCAAGGTGGCCCTGAGAGGGTGGTGAAGAAATGGGTTCTGCCCCCGCAGCATGTGCTACACTGAGGCCCACATGACTGTTTTGGGGGCAATCTGGAGGAGCTGCACCTAGGCGCAGTGCTGGAACTCCAGGACATGTCAAAGTCAGGGGGGTGACATGCTGGGAGGGGAGCTTCAAGGTGGCGTGGCAACGAACCATCTGCTGCCCTCAGCGCTCCACGTGCTTGCGCCTCCTTGCTATGGAAGTTTAGACTGTGTGGTGCCAAATGTGATGTAGGCAGCATTTGGCCGGGTTGGGGGGTTGGGGGGGGGAGTGGGGACAGGGGTGGGAATACAGGGCTAGCATCTATGTGTGAGTGTCCAGCAGCAATGGGGTGAGGAGGCACTGCAATGTCCCACTCTGGTTGGGGTAGGCCGGCTGCGAAGAGAATCCAGGTACAATTAGCATTAATCAATGCTCTTCTCTCCTTTTCAGGCGAAGAATGCACATAATGCCGCTGAGCAGATAAGGACTGGTGGAGGGCCAACCCAGGTGGCGATGCTTAGCTGGTCTGAGCAGGAGGCCCTGGATCTGGAGAGGTGCCATGCACCCAGGTCCACCAGTGTCGGTGAGACTGGGTGCCATGGGCAGGTATGTTTGCCCAGCACTGAGGTCACCATTGTTCTCCCAACATGGCAGTGCTGAATGTTCATTGTTTGAAGTTTGCAACATGGCTTGACCATTGCTTACAGAAGGATGAGCACATAATGATCCGGGGGACAGGGTTGCACATTGACATTGTCTCCACATTAACTGATCCAATGTCCTTGTTCTTCCCTTCAGCATCAGTGGAGCAGGGCCAGGAGGAGGAGCAGCAGAGGCCCCCTCTCACACCTGAGGGCCCTGAAGTCTCGGACTCACCAGCAACACACCATCTCTGCCAGGCAGGCACCAGTGCAGATATTAGCACCTTGGTGGGAATTAGAGCATTGGCTAGTGTCCTGGGGCACAGCGGTGACAGCACTTCACAATTGTTGGAGGAGCTGGCAGAGACAGAGAATGCCCATGGCGCCAGCAGTTGGAGGACTGCAGGGGAACAGGCACATGCTCACTCGATGGCTGATGATGTACCTCTGGAGTCGTCCACAATGCAGCAAACACAGGAAATGCGGCCGGGTGTGCGGGAGCATCTGGTGGAGATACATGAGGGTATGCTTGGCTTGGTGTCCATGGTGCACAAGTCTACGCGGACCATTGCCGATGCAATGAGCCTCATGGCCAAGCATCCTCCATGGAGAAAGTGGCATCTCTTGTGGAGACGCTTCTCCAGGGGACCAATCAGGGCTTTCTGGGGATGCACTCAGACCAGCAAGCCCTCACATCGACATTGACCTCAGATGGTCAGTGCCAGTGTGGGAGATGGTCTGAGCGCCAAGTTTCCCAGCTCAGTGTCCATTCATCCGTGGTGAACAGGGAAGTCTGAAGTGACCTCACATTGGCACAGCAGCTGCCTGTTGTGTCTGTGGGCTCCTCTCAGGGTGCTCTGGATGAGGGCAGCAGCTCCTCCGTCCTTCTGCCAGTGATCGTTGCATCCGATGAGGCTGCGACGACTGGGGAGATGCCAGTTGTGGAACTGGCAGCTCCCTCCCAGGCGGGGCCAGCCCAAGCTCCACGGGCCAGAGAACGCCCACCAAGGTTATCGAGGCCAACAGGACAGCAGAGTGAGCAGGCTGTCTCAGATGACAGTCCTAGCAAGGGGGCAGCACCAAGACATAGCACCTGTAAACCTAAGCTTAAGGTACCTTAGGCACACCACGGGCTTATCGCTGGTGCTTTTGTGTTGGCCCACAATGAGGTCTTATGAGTTGCTGTGATGTTGAACACCTTTGTCATTTTGTTCTCTTAAGTTCCTTTTGTTATATCATTTAATTCAGACATGTCACCATGGCTGAGGGTGTCTCTTTTCTACTGCAGGTGGATGGTTACCAATAATGTTATGAGTGATTTGTGGGACATTGAGGTTTATTGACAAGGCCCTTAGTTAATGTTCCTATCCAGGCAGATTTTGCACTCAGGTATCGAGTATACAGCCTGCAGACCAGGCTTGTCCTGGAGGACCATCTGTGGTGTGCTAGCTGATGGATCATTGAAGTAAAGCCTCCTGGGTGTCCCTGCCTCCCTGGAGGATGCCCGGGTCAGTGTCTACCCCCTCAGCGTTTCCCTGTACATGCTCATCCTCGGACTCACTGCTGGACTCATCATGTGCATCCGCATCCACTGTGTCGCCATCTTCATCGTCCACTGCGTTCCCCCTTTCCAGCGCAAGATTGTGGAGATCACAGCATTCAGCCATAATCAGCAACACATGGTCTGGGGGGTACTGAAGTGCACCCCCTGAACGGCCCAGCCATTGGAAGCGCATTTTGAGAAGACTGATGGCTACCTCCACCACTGCCCTTGTGGAGGCGTGGCTCCTATTATACTGCTGCTCTTGGATAGCGGAGAGGTGTCATGATCCACCTTCTGAGGGGATAGCCCTTGTCACCCAGCAGCCATCCATCCAGCCGGGTTGAAGCACTGAAGAGCCCCGGCACCTGGGAGTGTCTGAGGATGTAGGCGTCATGGGAGCTGCCAGGGTATCTTGCACAGACTTGCAGAATCTGCATCCTGTGATCACACACTATCTGCACATTCATGGAGTGGAAGCTCTTCCTGTTGACGAAGGCACCGGGATCACCTGCTGGCACCTTGATGGCCACATGTCTACAGTCTATTGTACCTTGGACGCGGAAGAAGCCAGCAATGGCCACAAAGCCTCTGGATCACTGTATCTGACTTGCCTGGTCCCAACGGAAGTGGATGAAGGTCAATGCACATCCGAACAGAATGTCTGTAACCTGCTTGACACAAGTGTGGACAGCTGATTGGGAGACACTGCGAAGATCACCCACCTGCCCCTGGAAGGAGCCAGAGGCATAGAAGTGGAGGGCAACTGTGACCTTTAGAGCCACTGGCATGGGGTGTTCACCCAAATAGTTAGCGGAGATCTCAGGCCCAATCATCTGACAGATAGAGCTGACTGTCTCCCTTGAGAGGCAGACCTTCCTTCGGCATTGCACTGCAGACATATAGAGGTAGCTTCTTTGCTGCCTATATACCCTGGCAGCAGGATAGTGGCATCTTCTTCAACCCCTTCCACCTTGGACTTCCTCTTGGTCCTGCACCCCTTGTGCCTGGGCCTCACCTCCCAAAGGTGGCTCCCCTGGAGGCTGAATGTGCACTCCTGGCCTCCTCCCCCTTCCAGACCTCCCTTCCTCCTCGAAGGAGGTGCCTCCAGTGGAGAGTTCAGCTCCCATTCCCAGGCTAAGGGAAAGCTTCCTGAAACCTGCAGGCCCAAAAACGATTCTTCACTGCAGAGTGCTGTCCTGAACGTTGTGAGTCCAGTCCAAGCAGCTGGTATGCTTTTTGAAGTATTGCATCTCACACAGGCAAGTATCAGCAATTTTGAAACATCAATATTTGACAGAGCACACTCGCGACCCCACTGAGCCCTCTCATCCCTCCTGTGAATGAGGTTTATACAAATGTATCCTACCTGCCTGCCCATTCCGCCATATGCCGACCCAAAGATTGCACGGGTGCCAAAAAAATCACTGTCAATTGCCGCCTCAATGGCCTTAAGTGGCCCGTCAATTAATGGCTTGCCCACATTGGATATCATCACATGCACGCCCAAAGAAATATCACAATGGCACGTGGTGACGCCTTTATAAAATCCTTTATTGTACCAATTTTACCAGAAAGCTTTAGGAAAAATAATTGCACTGTTTGGCTTCTTCTAGCTAAGTGTAACATTTCACCCTCTCTTTTGAAATTCAAACTGTTCTCGTTTATCTAAAAATGCAAATTTTCCTTTACCCCTCACATTTTAAAACTTCAGCCATTTTTACTTATTTTGCATTTCAAACCTAGCTTCTCTTCTGATGGATTAAAGCCTTCAGACTAGCTGTCTCAATTCAGTTAAGTCACACACACAAGCACATACGCATGTGCACACGCACACACTCACATACATAGACTATCCAGACCCTGCTATTCCTACTTTACAATAAATCTAAACAACAGTGTGAAAATTATTATATTTTCATGACACTGAGAATTTTCAGCACTTTCTGTTTTTATTTCAGGTTTCCAGCATCTGCAGTATTCTGCATTTTTCTTCTTGAAAAGAGACCCCTGTTGGGTACTTCTTCAACTATAAATTGCGCATGACACACTCTTGGGGGTTGAAATTGTCTTGGATGAGAGCATAGAACAAGTGATATTGTATCATCTGCCTTTCATAAACTTTGTTCTCAATGTTTAGTTTCATCGGCTTCAGTGTGTTAAAGGCAGCATTGGGGAGCTTAGCTCTCAGAATTGTCAGGTGCCATTCCAAGCAGCATTGACTGAAAGTACTATACCAAATTACATTGATGCTTCCTTTATAAAATATGAGTATTGATATCTTCATGTTAGCATAAGGTGCTCCATATTTTCGCTAAGAACAGGTTTTGTTCAGTGGGGGGGCTTAGCTCAGCCTCATATCATCAAATGTACAAAGATCTCAAAAAGGTTCCCTTTGTTCTTTCTGCAGCTAAAGGAGCTGCCTTTACACTGCAGGCAGATTCTAATTCACTACAAGGTTTCCAGATACTCTACAGAACTTTGATATATTGAAGTAAAACAGGGTGGAAGGGTTTTATTCATTTGAAAGGATATTATTATGATAAGTGTTCAGCAAAGGCACCATTAAAAATATTTTCATGGAAGGAGCAAAATAAAAATTAAGTCATGCTGAAGCAAAATGTTAATATTTAAGGCAAATTCAAGATACTGGACTAGGTTTTTGCCTTTGCCTCCAAGGCAGGAAAGGAAATCTGTTGGAAGGGCAAAACGGATCGAGAACCAGAGGGCACAATTTTAAAGTGTTTTGCAAAAGAAGCAAATGCGAGGTGAGAAAAAGCTGTTTCAGTCAGTTAGGGTTTAGAATGTGATGCCTGGAAGTGTGGTTGAAGCAGGTTCAATTGAAGCATTCAAGATGGCATTAGATGATTATTTAAATAGAAACAATCTGCAAGGTTAGAGGGAAAAGGCAGGAGATTGGCTCTAAGTTAAAATGCTCAGAGAGCCGGTGCAGACACAATGGGCTGAATGGCCTCTTTCTACACCATAACAATTCTGTGATTCTGTGAACATAAAGGACAGGACATAGTGGATTTTGAAGGGATGTGCTACTCTTTCTGCCATAATTCCTCTTGTACACTCTGTTCAGGAAATGCTTCATGCTCAGAGGGTAAAGACATAAATCTACCCCATGGTGCCAATAGCCATGTCTTGTGGTGGACACAGTCAGTAAAGTGATCAGTACTGAGGACCATTTCAACAGAAGTATGTCCAATTTCACTTCCTGACATTACCAAGTTGGGTGACATTGTAAATGATTAGTTGAGAGCAAAAAGCTGCAAAGGAACATTGTTAGAATAAGTGAGTGGTGAAGTTCGACATGGGGGAGTTCAGTATGGGGAGTTCAATATGGGAAAGTGTGAGTTTAATTTTGGATCTAAGAAAAAATATCAAAGTATTTTTTTAATGGTGAGAAGCTAAAAATTGTGAAGTAGTGGAGGGATTTAGGGGCTCGTACAGAATATTAAAATCTAGTGGGCAGGTACAAAAGAAAATTAAAAAGCTAAGGCAATGTTGGACTTTATCTCGAGTGGTCTGGAATGTGAAGGGGTAGAAGCAATCTTGCAAATATCTAAAGCTCTGGATGGAGTCCATTTAGGGTGCGGCTTTCAGTTGTGGGTGCTGCACCTCTGGAAGGATATAGTTGCAGCATGGATTTATAGAAATTATACCAGGAATAAAAGGGTTAAAATATGAGGACAGGTTGCATTCCATTGTGCATAGAAGATTAAGGGGTGATCTAATTGAGATGTAGAAGATTTAATTGTTTCTTTCATCCATTCACACACTTCCCCCACCCCCCCCCCCCCACCCCTTTGGGGAAAGAGTTGGAAGGCTGTTTATCAACTTGTTGAAGCACTTCGAGAACATAGCTTCCATCACCAAGTCTTCAAACAGGTTTTGAACCTAGGGCATCAAGATCAAAGACAGGATTGCTACCTATTGAGCCACAAGACTACCACGTTAAAAGATTTGATAGGTGTTATGATGTGGCAGCTGATGTGTGCCAGGCAAATCAAATCCACAAGGGAAACCTGATCATGCAGTCACAATAGTTTTGCAATTTGTGTTTTATTTCAAGATGTATGTCCTGAATTCAGTAGTAAAAGTCCACCAAGATTTTATAAAATAAATTAAACTGTTATTAACAAAAGAAACGATTTCAACCATTATTAACAAAAGAAAAGATTTCAAGCACATGCATATGTCTACAAATACGACTATAATAACTCCTAAAACCCCTAATTAGTCTGGCTTCCAGTTACACCCCCATTAAGATAATAGTAAAAAGAAAAAGATACCAACAAGTTAACACAATAATCTGGACAGTAGAATTCAAAGTGGCTTTTCCCGGCTTTCCGTTAAGACAGAAGGCTTAATGAACAACTACTGGAGGCTTTTCACACTTCTGGTAGATCTTATAATGCCTTTCCTGAAACATTGCCTCATTCTACTTTATAAATGTTTCTCCCTTTTAATGTAAATCCCATTGCTCCCATATGTCTTTGGTACTTCATCTTTCTCATGATATAAATCATTTCATGGTGCTAATATTATCAGTAACCTTTGGGAAAAATAAGTATACTGCTTGGCTTAGCTTCTCTGGCAAGGTGTAACATCCTACCATCTCTTTGAAATTCAAACTACCCTGATTTATCTTAAAATGCAAATTCTCCTCACCTCATATTCTATGACTTCAGCCATGTTTATGTACTTAGCATTTGAAACCTAGCTTCTTTTGATGAGTCAAACCCTCCAGACCAGCTGTCTCCAATTCAATTAAATCCCACACACACACAGGCACAGAAACTATCCAAACCCCACTATTAACTTAATTTTACTAGAAATCACAATAATATTACGAGAATTATTATACTTTCGTGACATAGGGTAGATAGAAATTATCTTAAAGTTAAAGCTAGGGTCATCAGGAGTGAGAACAGGAAGCACTTTTTGACACAAAGGGTAATGGCAATTTGGAACTCTTTCCCTCAAAAAGCTATTGAAACTATGTCAATTGAAAATTCTTAACTGAGATTGCTAGTTTTTTTTTAAGCACAGGCATTAAGGGATACAGGAACTGGCCAATAGAGGGAGTTACGAAACAGATCAGCATAATATAATTGAATGGAGGAATTGAGGGGCTGAGTGGTTCAATATCTCATGTGCAGATAATCTAGCTCACTTCGATTATGGGCCAGACAAGGAGCCTCCTGAACAGGAACAGAGCACTAACTTCATAAGCTATGAGGCAGGTGGTGCACAGGCATTGCTGTTGGGAGATGGCACTGCATCCCCCATGCTTTCTTCATCAGAAGTTAATTAAGACATCAACTTGTTCACAATGTCAATAACCAACTTGCTGAGGGAGGCAAAGGATTAAAATGGGAACATTAGATTCTAGTCTTGCTTATTGTGCACTGAAACTTAGAATTTTTTTTATATTGAATATTCCTTCATTGATGTCTGTGTCTGGTAAAATAAACCAAAGCAATTTTCATAAACTGATGAGCTTGAGCTTGCTTTAATAATATCAATTGTGATTTCTTCAAGAAACACATTTGCAGCCCACAGGTTGATTCGCAGTGTAACTTTCATCAAAAACATTCATATATAAACCAAATTAAACAAATTAAAAACATGGGAATATTTGACAATTGTGTAATAACAAAAATAGACAAACACATTCAGCAGCTGAGAGGGAAGTCGTGAATAGTAGGTTCAAAGAAGGCACAGTGAATTACAATTCTATTAAAATTACAAATCAATACACCATTCCACTACAGGCACTGAAGAACATATAGATTTCATCATATAAGCACTTAATTGAAGACCCAAACCATGTAAGAAATAGTGCTACATCAGTATCTTTTTTCCTACATTTTATAGGATTGAATTTGGTCAAACCATTGAGTGGCCTTGATTGCTCTGGGCATGATGGTGGTGGCCAGTTCTGAAGCTGGGTAGATTGCATAAGGGTTTTCCAAATTTAGTACAAATATTAACTCTTCTTATTTTCAGAGCTTCAAGCTTTGTGACATGAAAGACATTGCCATTTGACTGGGACTGAGGACCTAAGCTCAATCTCAATGCACGTCACTTCTGTATTTTTTTTTATCTGGGTGGTTTGCACATATCTGAGGAAAGGGTGTCACAGAGCCTCAGCGTATTTGACCAAGGGACGGATATAGCCAATGTAGATCAACAACTGGTCATGGACAGAGAATCTGAAATGGATGAGCGATCTGAGGATGAACGTTCATTTATTTATATTTTTTAAGCATATAGTCCACTTGGCCAAGTTGGCTTGAACATATATCGTCAAAATTTTCAAGGCTTTCACATCCACCAGGGTCTAATTGCGTAACTTTGTGCTAAAGGGCATGTGCTCATGTTGCCAAAGTCTACTCGCATGACATTATGTTTAGTGGCATTTAGCTGTTTGCTGCTTTCCTCACACCGTTCATTGAGAGTGTTGAGAGTTTCCTGAACCTTTAATGTTGCTGAATCCAGTTAAATACAGTGAAGAGCTTGACACATAACATACAGGTGCATGTGCTACACATTTTCAATAACATATTAAACAAATAATTGTCCAACTTTGTACTCCCATTGACATTTAGCATTACCCAATAGGGCCACATAGAGACATGCAGATGTTCACCATGCTTGATTTTTTTGGCCATTTCAATGAGCGTTCCTGAAGGTGGTGCTCTCTGTCAGGGGCAGCATGCCTTGGAATTACTCCTAAAATGTTTAAGCAACTATAATTTTGAGCTACTTG
The DNA here is from genome assembly GCF_017639515.1 of Carcharodon carcharias. Lineage (NCBI taxonomy): Eukaryota > Metazoa > Chordata > Chondrichthyes > Lamniformes > Lamnidae > Carcharodon > Carcharodon carcharias. Next base: position 129,241,982 of record NC_054474.1, read on the forward strand.
GACATTTAAGTGACAAGTATTCATGAACTGAGTGAAATGGGCTTCTTTCCCAAGGTGTTTATGTATTTTCAAGGGTAGAAAGAGGATTTTAGGTTAACAATTTTTTTGTAGATGGTTAGTTTCCTCCTCACCATATCTTTCGCCACTTACTCTCACCAGAATGCTTTCAATCGCCTCAAAAGCTTATTTTTAACTTTCAACTGCAACTCCTCTCCACACCACTCACCATTCTGACTTGGAACCATATTGTCATTCTTTCAATGTTGCTGGGTCAAAATCCTGGAACTCCCATCCTAAGACAACTATAGGTTTACCTGCACCACTTGTTCTGCAGTGGTTACAGAAGGTAGTTCACTACTAATGGGGAAGTGGTGGTGTAGTGGTATTGTCGCTAGATTAGTATTCCAGAGACCTAGGGTAATTCTCTGGGAACCGGGGTCAAACCCCACCATGGCAGATGATGAAATTTGAATTCAAGAAAAATCTGGATTTAAAAGTGAAAGCTTTGCAGGTTGTCATTAAAAACCCAACCAGTTCGCTAATGTCTCTATAGAGTAAAGGAAATTTGCCATCCTTTCCAGTCTGGCTTACATGTGACCCCAGACCCACAGTAATGTGGTTCAATGTTAAATGCCCTCTGAAATGGTCTAGCAAACTGCTGCTCAGTTGTTTGAAACTGCTGAAAAGCCTCAAAGAAATGAAACTGGATGGACCAAGTGGCATTGATCTAGGCACTAGAAATTCAATGACAACATCAAACTCAGCCCTGTCAACCCTGCAAAGTCCTCCTTACTAATATCTGGAGGCTTCTGAGAGCTTCACACAGAATAGTAAAGCAACAGCCTGATGTAGTCATACTCATGGAATCATACCTTATAGAGCATGTCCCAGACACCACCATCACCAGCCCTGGGTATGTCTTGTCCCACCGGCAGGACAGACACAGCAGAGGAGTATACAGTGGTATACAGGCGGGAAGGAGTTGCCCTGGGAGCCCTCAACATTGACTCCTGACCCCATGAAGTCTCATGCCAACAGGGGAAAGGAAATATCCCCAACCTCAAAGATGGAGGAGCCCAGAACATCAGTCCAAAAGATAACCACAACAATCTTCAGCCAGAACTATCAAGTGGATGATCTATCTCGACCTCCTCCGGAGGTCCCCAGTATCACAGATGCCAGTCTTCAGCCAATTCGATTCATTCCATGTGACAACAAGAAATGGCTGAATCCTGGCAATAGTACTGAAGACATGTTCCAGAACTTGCCGTGCCCCTAGCCAAGCTGTTCCATTATAGCTACATCACTGGTCATCTACCTGAAAATGTAGAAAATTGCCCAGGTATGTCCTGTACACAAAAAGCAGGGCAAATTCAATGCAGCCAATTACCGGCCCATCTGTCTACTCTCGATCATCAGTAAAGTGATGGAAGGGGTCATGTGATAAACTTGGAGTACCGAGCAGATTTCTTGTAAGAACCAGTAAACATTATTTGCAGAGCTCCTGATGAAGCTACATGCATGTACTGAGACCAAGGCTAGGAAACTCCACCCCTAAGATTACCCGTGCTTAGGGCTGATTCATCTGTACAGTCACATGATCCCCATAACATTATGAAAGGTTTAACTTACAATTACTACATTCATCTCCATTTAACTTTGTTTTACATCCCTTATTTACAAGAATATCTTAATCCATAATATATACACATATATACAATACATGCAATTATAGATTTAGTCTTTGAGGTGGTCTTTTGATTCAGGTGGAGCGATGCAGCTCTATGACTTAAGATTCTTGCATTGGATAGACTTGACTAGGAACTGCAGCATCAAGGACATCCTTCAACAATTGCAGTTCATAATTATTTACTTCAACAGAGGCATCAGGTATGTCTATTATATATTGATCTGGTACCTCAAAGATCAAAGGCTCGACCTCAATTTCTGGTGGAGTAACTGGTTGTTTGAGGATTTCTTGGCTTCTGAGATGATCCACATGTTTCCTAACAATCCTTTTTTCCACTTCCACATGATATGATAAAGGTCCTTTTTCAGAGACGTTTGTACCAGGAACCCACCTCAGTCCAGTTGCGAAATTTCACACAAAATCTCTTTCCCACAGTAAATTTTCAATCTTTACTGTGAACATCATGATTCACTTTCTGACTACTCTAGTTTTAATTCACCTTCCCCTAAGTTAAGAAATACTAGACTCAATCTTGTACAAAGGCGGCATTTCAGTAGTAATTCAAACGGTTTTGAACCTGTAGTTACATGAGGAGTCATGCGATAGTTGAGAAGAAATCTAAAATTCGTGTTTGTAATGTTCCTCCAGATAGTTTCTTCAGGTCTGTTTTAAAGATATGTACCGTTCTTTCTGCTAACCCATTGGCTGAGGGATGATGCGGGGCTGTTCTGACATGTTTAATCCCATTTAGGTTAAAGAATCTCTGGTATTCCGTACTAGTGAAAGAAGTACCATTATCCAAAACAATGACTTCTGATAGGCCATGTGCACTGAAACATTGGTGCAGCTTTTCAACAGATGCACATGATGCAGGTGATCTCACTTCATACACATCCATCCACTTGGAATGTGCGTTGATGATAATAAAAACATGGTACCTTAAAATGTTCGTGGATAGTCTATATGTAGTCTAACCCTGGATCGACCAGGCCACTCCCACAGATGCAGTGGAGTTGAAACGGGCAACTTCTGCTGTTGCTGACACTGGAGCGAGTGCTTCACCATTTTTTCTATATCACTGTATATATCTGGCCACCAGATATAACTTCGTGCAAGTTTCTTCATTTTTGAAATGCCTGTGTCTGAACTATGAAACTCTGTCAATAATGGTTCTCTTCCTTGCACAGGGATAAACGACTCTTGCTCCCCATAACAAGATACCATCTTGACAACTTAGTTCAGATTTACGAGTATAGATTAATTTTAACTCTTCAGAGACTTTTGCATTTGACCACCCTTGAAATACCTGTTCTCGGACTCTTGATAAATTTGGATCCTGGTTTATTCAATTCTTTATCTGCTTTGCACAGACCGGTGAGGAGTCCAGGAAATTTAACACAAGTACAACACTACAGCATGTGTAATGCTATCTGGCAAAGGGAGACAGATGAGGGCGTCTGCATTTGCTATATGCACTCCCAGGCAGTGCATAAAAGTGCACTCATGTGCCAACAAAATTAAAGCCCATCTTTGAATTCTAGTAGAGGCTGTCGGTGGGATTGCCTTATCTTCACTAAACAAACCGAACAGTGGTTTGTGATCTGTCACTATGGTGGTATCGACCATGTAAATATTGATGGAGCTTCTTTACTCCAAAAATTACAGCTAAGCCTTCTTTTTCAATTTGTGAGCAACATTTCTTGGCTGCAGAGAGGGTTCTGGATATAGCTAAAAGCGAAAAATATACGTGGATTCTGAAGCAACACCCTGGTTTTTTAATGCAAGACCTGTGTCTTACGACCTAAAGGAGAAGGTGGATGCAGAATGGTGGCATTTGGAGAAGTTAAGAATAATCCAGCCAGTCCAATTTTCAGACTGGGCAGCATCTGTAGTCCCTGTGCTGAAACCAGATCAAACCATTTACATCTGTGGAGATTACAAAAGATTATATATTTTATTGACCTTTCAAATCCACTCTCCAACTTGTGTGACTATACCGCTCCCACTCCGTAGGGAGATGCATCACAAGTGAATCTTTCTTCTTCAATAATATGTGTAAAGGGGCTAACTCTATAGATAGTTTAGGCAAGACGGGACCGTAATAAAATGCCCAACAAAGACTGGAGCTCAGTGACATTAGTCATAGGAGAGGACGCTTCCTTGATTGCCCTGACTTTCTCCTCCAATGGATGCAACTCTTGAGCATCATTTGTTGACCTAAATACGTGGCTTCAGTCACTTCGAAAGTGCACTTTTTTTTTCAAATGTATGCCAGCCTCCAAAAATCTCTTCAAAGCCTCTTCTAGGTTGGCCAAATGTTCTGCTTCCATTGATCCTGTGATGAGGATGTCATCCAGATACACTATAACTTGGGGAAGTCCTTGTAATAGGCTTTCCATTGGTTCTTTGGAAAATTGCACAGGCAGATGACACACCAAAGGGAAAGTGTGTATATTGATACAAACCCTTGTGGGTGTTTATGATGACATACCCTCTAGAAATAAAAACAAAAAAACTGCGGATGCTGGAAATCCAAAACAAAAACAAAAACAGAATTACCTGGAAAAACTCAGCAGGTCTGGCAGCATCGGCAGAGAAGAAAAGAGTTGACGTTTCGAGTCCTCATGACCCTTCGACAGAACTTGAGTTCGAATCCAAGAAAGAGTTGAAATATAAGCTGGTTTAAGGTGTGTGTGTAGGGGGCAGAGAGAGCGAGGTGGAGCGGGGGTGTGGTTGTAGGGACAAACAAGCAGTGATAGAAGCAGATCATCAAAAGATGTCAACAACAATAATACAAAAGAACACATAGGTGTTAAAGTTAAAGTTGGTGATATTATCTAAATGAATGTGCTAATTAAGAATGGATGGTAGGGCACTCAAGGTATAGCTCTAGTGGGGGAAACTTGCATTTCCCCCAACTTAGTCTACTGCATTTGTTGCTCTCAATGTGGTCTCCTCTACATTGGAGAGACCAAACGTAAACTGGGCGACTGCTTTGCAGAACACCTGCGGTCTGTCCGCAAGAACGACCCAAACCTCCCTGTCGCTTGCCATTTTAACACACTACCCTGCTCTCTTGCCCACATGTCTGTCCTTGGCTTGCTGCATTGTTCCAGTGAAGCCCAACGCAATGTCTGTCCTTGGCTTGCTGCATTGTTCCAGTGAAGCCCAACGCAAACTGGAGGAACAACACCTCATCTTCCGACTAGGCACTTTACAGCCATCCGGACTGAATATTGAATTCAACAACTTTAGGTCGTGAGCTCCCTCCCCCATCCCCACCCCCTTTCTGTTTCCCCCTTCCTTTCCTTTTTTTCCCAATAAATTATATAGATTTTCCTTTTCCCACCTATTTCCATTATAAAAAGAGAAAAAAAAAATATTTATTTATTTTTTATTTTTTTTTACATCTTTTATGCTCTCCCCACCCCCACTAGAGCTATACCTTGAGTGCCCTACCATCCATTCTTAATTAGCACATTCATTTAGATAATATCACCAACTTTAACTTTAACACCTATGTGTTCTTTTGTATTATTGTTGTTGACATCTTTTGATGATCTGCTTCTATCACTGCTTGTTTGTCCCTACAACCACACCCCCGCTCCACCTCGCTCTCTCTGCCCCCCACACACACACCTTAAACCAGCTTATATTTCAACTCTTTCTTGGACTCGAACTCAAGTTCTGTCGAAGGGTCATGAGGACTCGAAACGTCAACTCTTTTCTTCTCTGCCGATGCTGCCAGACCTGCTGAGTTTTTCCAGGTAATTCTGTTTTTGTTTTTGTTACCCTCTAGAAATGTTGTCTAGCTCGAGCTGTTGGTATGCATGGCTCATGTCTGGTTTAGTGTAGGATCTTCCTCCTGCAAGTTTAGCATACAGATCTTCAATCCTTGGGATTGGGAATTTGGCTAATTTTGCAGCCTTGTTCACAGTTAATTTGTAATCTCCACAGATTTGAATGGTTTGATCTGGTTTCAGCACAGGGACTACAGATGCTGCCCAGTCTGAAAATTGGACTGGCTGGATTATTCTTAACTTCTCCAAACGCCACCATTCTGCATCCACCTTCTCCTTTCGGTCGTAAGGCACAAGTCTTGCCTTAAAAAAAACAGGGTGTTGCTTCAGAATCCACGTATATTTTAGATTTTAGGCCTTTTATTTTTCCCAGCTCATCTTGGAATATCCTGACATACTTTTTTAACAACACAGGAATTGCTCCTTTTCATGAAACATTTCTGACCAGTTGAGCTCACGGTCCAGAGGGCTAGGACCTTCACCTGTTTCAACAATCACTTGCACTTGGGTTGTCTGTTGCCTGTAGGATACAGGTACAGAGACAATGCCTTTCACCTGTATTGCCTCTCCAGTGTACATCTTCAGCTGAGCTGTGGTTTGCTCCAGATTCAGCGGCTGGGTACCTTCACTTAGGTATTTAAAGATGAGTTCTCCCGCCACTGTGGTCGATGCCCTGTGTTAACCTCCATGACTAGAGGCTTCCCATTTATTTGAAGAGTAACAGTGATTGGTTCAGTTTTCCTGGCGCTAAGATTATGTAGCAAATAGATATTAGTATCAACAGCTTCTGATTCATTTATATTGTACACTTCATTCAAACTGGCCTGCTATCTGAATGGCTGTCTTGATCTAGCCCTGCATTGTTTAACAACATGTCCATTTTTGTGACGGTAGTGGCATTCTGACTCTTCAAATCTACAGGTTTCAGGCACATGATTACCCCAATATCGGTAACACTTTAATTTCTGGATTACTGGTGAGCTGCTTCCAGGATTTCTCTATGTTTCTCGAACTGTAGGGTTAGTGTTCCGCTTCGCAGTTGTCACCCTGGTTTTCATGGCGGTAGTTTCTTGCCCTAACTGCAGAACGGCGCCATGTTGCACACGCTGCAAAACCTGCGAGTCCCTCTCAGCGCCCTCCATTGCTAAAACTATCTCCATGGTGCGCTTCAAATCAATATTAACTTCTGCAAGTAAACAGCGCTGAATGGCATCGTTGTGTACACCGCAAACAAAACCATCTCGCAATGTTTAAAATATCAGCGAAGTCACAGTGCTCCATTAACTGTTTTAATTTCATGATGTATGTTGCAATCATGCAATCGACTCACCGGGGGCCCTTGCTCTAGAGTTGAACTTGAACCTTTACATCATCATTGAGGGTTTAGGCTGAAAATGTCCCTTCAAGAGTTCTATGAGCTCATTGAAGGATCTGGAATTTGGTGCATTTGGAGCCTTCAACCCACAGATTAAGTTTTGCGACACTTAGGAGAATTGTCTTTTGTTTCTCCACCGCCGTTATTTCATTTGCCACAAATTAGAAAACTAAACGCTTTATGTACTGACTCCAGCCTTCCACAGAAGAGTCATATGGGTTGATCCTGCTGAAGAGTGGGATGACTGGTGAGTGTACTTTTATTTCTTCTCTTAAAAATTGAAATACTCACATTCAAGAGGGGAGGTGCAGCATTGAGGCTATTTATCCTCATTGCCAGTTGTAATAAACTTGGAGTACCGGGCAGGTTTCTTGTGAGGAACAGTAAAATTTATTTGCAGAGCTCCTGATGAAGCTACATCCTTGTACCGAGACCAAGGCTAGGAATCTCCGCCCCTAAGATCACCTATGCTTAGGGCTGATTTTTCTGTACAGTCACATAATCCCCATATCAGTATGAAATGTTTAATTTACAATTACTACAGGTCATCGACAGTGCTAACAAGTGACACTTGCTTCGCAATAATCTGCTCACTGAAGCTCAGTTTGGGTTCTGCCAGGACCACTCAGCTCCTGACCACAGTACAGCCTTGGATAAACATGGGTCAAAAAGCTGAACTCCAGCGGTGAAGTGAGAGTGACTTCCGTTGACATCAAGGCCGCATTTGACAGAGTGTGGCATCAAGGAGGCCGAGCAAAACTGGAGTCAATGGGAATCAGCGGGGGAAAGCTCTCTGCTGGTTGGAGTCATATCTAGCATAAAGGAAGATGACTGTGGTTGTTGGAGGTCAGTCATCTCAGGTCCAGGACATCACTGCCAGAGTTCCTCAGGGTAGTGTCCTCGGCCCAACCATCTTCAGCTGCTTCATCAATGACCTTTCTTTCATCATAAGGTCAGAAGTAAGGATGTTCGCTGATGATGACACAATGTTCAGCACCACTCACAACTCCTCAGAAACTGAAGCAGTCCATGCCCAAATATGGCAAGACATGGACAATATCAAGCCTTGAATTAACAAGTAGCAAGTAACGTTCACGATACACAAATATGACCATATCCAAAAACAGAGATTGTAGCCATCGCCTCTGGACATTCAATGGCATTACCATCACCGAATCTCCCACTATCAGCATCCTAGGGGTTACCATTGGCCAGAAACTGAACTGGACTAGCCATATAAAGACGATAGCTAAAAAAGCAGGTCAGAGGCTAGGAATTCTGCAGTAAGTAACTCACCTCCTGGCTCCCCAAAGTCTACCCACAATCTACAAGGCACAAGTCAAGAGTGCAATGGAATACTCTCCACTTGCCTGGATGAGTGCAGCACCAACAACACTCAGGAAGCTTGACACTGTCCGGGACAAAGCAGCCTTCTTGATTGACACCCCATCCACAAACATTCGCTCCATCCACCACCGACGCATAGCAGTAGCAGTGTGTACCATATACAAGTTGCACTGCAGGAATTTACCAAGGCTCCTTAGACAGCACCTTCCAAACCCACAACCACTACCATCTAGAAGGACAATGGCAGCAGAAGTATGGGAACACCACCACCTGGAAGTTCCCCTCCAAGCCACTCGACACCCTGACTTGGAAATATATCGGTGTTCCTTCACTGTCACCAGGTAAAAATCCTGGAACTCCCTTCCTACTGTGTACCTACACCACATGGACCGCAACGGTTCAAGAAGACAGCTCACCACCACCTTCTCAAGGGCAAATAGGGATTGGCAATAAATGCTGGCCCAACCAGTGATGCTTTCATCTCATGAAAGAAAAAAACAAAACTTGAATGGCCTATCCCAGCAAGTTAATGAAAGATGGAAGGAAGCACCATTTAAAAGCACTTTAGCGACCCCAAGTAAGTTAACAGCCAATGAAGTGTGATCACTGCTGTGACATAGGGTACCATCTGAGCCAATTTGCATTTTTCAAGATTCCACAAACAGGAAGGATAAAAGACGAAATAATTCATTTACAGTCATGTTGGTGGATGAATAAATATTGGCCTGGACACTGAGAGGAATCTACCGCTCTTCTTTGAACAGTTCAATGAGATCATTTACATTCAACTGGGGTGTCAGATGGAACCTTGGTTTAACATATGATCTTCTGAAAGCCTTGGTCCAAGCAAAGGCAAAAGAGCTGAATTTCAGTGGTGAGCTGAGAGTAACTGCCCTTGACATCATGGCAGCATTTGGCATCAAGGAACCCTAACAAGACTGAAGTAATTAGGAATCGGCAGAAAACTGTCCACTGGTTGGAACCATAGTTTTGGTTGTTGGGGGTCAATCATCCCAGCCCCAGGACAAGAGTTCCTCAGGGCAGTGTCCTAGGCCCAATCATCCTTCATTCCAAGATAAGGTCATAATTGGGTCATAATTCTGATTGCACAGTGTTCAGTACCATTTGCAATTCCTCAATTACTGACATAGTTCCTGCCTGCATGCAGCAAGACCTGAACGATATTCAGGCTTGGGCTGTCAAGTGACAAGTAACATTCACACTGTACATGTGTCAGGCAATGAACATCTCCAACATTAGAAAATCTAACCATCTTTCCTTGACATTTAATGGAATTACTATCACTAACCAGGAACTTAACCGGACAAGCCATAGAAATACAAGAGCAGGTCAGAGGCTGTGAATTCTACAGTGAGTAATTAATCTCCTGACTCCCCAAAGCCTGTCCACCATCTACAAGGCATAATTCAGGATTGTGATGAAATATTTGCCACTTGCTTGGATGAATACAGCTCCAACAACACTCAATGCCATTCAAGACAAAGCAGCCTTGATCTGCTCCCCATTTACCACCTTAAACATTCACACCCTCCACCACCCGTGCATACTGGCAGCAGAGTGCACCATATACAATTGCATTGCAGCAACTCACCAACGCTCATTTGCGCACCACTTCCACAGCCATAACTTCGATTACCTAGAAGGACAAAGGCAGCAGACACATGGGAACACCACCACCTATATGTTTCCCTCTGAGTCACACACAATCCTGACTTGGAACTATATCGCTGTTCTTTCACTTTCACTGCCACTGGATCAAAATCCTGGAATTCCCTTCCTAACAGCACTGTGGGTGTACTTACACCACATGGACTGCAGTGGTTCAAGAAGATGGCTCATGACCACCTTCTCAAGGGCAACTAGGGATGGGCAAGAAATTCTGGCCTTGCCAGTGATACTCACATCCAAGAATGACAAAAAAAGATGACATCTCCAGCAGCGCCACTGAAGTATCAACCTGGAGTATGTGCTGAAATTTCTGAAGTGAGAGTTTGAATTCATAACCATCCGCACAAGAAGCGACAGCACCGCCACTGACACAGAGCTGATAATAAGGGGATAATAGTAATCAATGGAATTAAAATAGCTACACATTTCAGATCCTGCCAAGTGTTATCTCTCTTGGATCTTCCCATGTTGTCCTGCTCTGATTGTCTCACTGGTTATTTCATTCTGTCCTTATCAGCTGTTGTCACCCTCTGACCAACTCAAGTGATGTCCTTTAGGGGAGGAAATTTGCCATCCTCACTTGGCCTTGTCTACATGTGACTCCAGACTCATAGAGTACAGGGTATAAGAATATAGTGTATACAGTACAAGAGCAGGGAGGTTTTGATGAACCAGGGATGAGACACTTCAGTTTGAGGAAAGATTGGAGAAGTTGGGACTCTTTTCCTTGTAGAGGAGAAAGCTAAGAGGAGATTTGATAGAAGTTTTCAAAATCATGAGGGGCCTGGGCAGTGTAGATAGGGAGAAACTGTTCCTGCTAGTAAACAGATTGAGAACCAGAGGGCAAAGTTTTAAAGTGTTTTGCAAAAGAAGCAAAAGTGAGGTGAGGAAAAACTTTTTCACATAGCGTGTAGTTAGGGTTTAGAATGCACCGTCTGTAAGTGGGGTGGAGGCAGGTTCAATTGAGGCATTCAAGACGGCATTGGATGATTATTTAAATAGAAACAATGAGCAGGGTTACAGGGAAAAGACAGGAGATTGGCACTAAGTTAAAATGCTCAGAGAGCCAGTACAGACATGATTGGCCGAATGGCCTCTTTCTACACCGTAACAATTCTGTGGTTCTGCGATTCAGTGTGGCTGCCCTGTGAAATAGCTGAGCAAGCCTTTCAGTTCAAGAGCAATCAGGGATGGGATTAAATGCTGGCCTCGCCAGCGATGCCTTGGATGAATAATAAAAATATCCCTCTAACTGCCTTAAGTGTTGTGCTTCTTTAACTCTCTCAAGTATTGTCTCACTCTGACCTTATCAGGTATTGGCTGATTCTGATCTTCTCAGGTGTTGTCCCTCTCTGACCTTCCTAAGTACTGTGCCTTTTTGACCTTAAGTGCTGTCCCTCTCTAACCCTCTCACATCTTGTCCCACTCTGACTTTATCAGGTGTTGTGGCCCTCTGACCCTTTCAAGTGTTGTCCTCTCTTGCCTTCTTCCCATCTGTATGTTTCTCTGACTCTCTCAAGGGCAATAATATATTAATACAATTAGCAGGGAAAGTGGGTTAATCTATGGAGATTACCAATTAAGAGATCTGAAAAGTGTCTCTCTGGCTGTTGGCACATAAATGTCCTTGTCCCTAGTCTCCTACAATGCAGAAAAGCTAATAGCAATATAACAAACACAATGTAAATTTCAGAACTTTAAAGCTGATATTTTAAATTCTCTGATATTCATGCTGCACAACACCTTAAAGGATGCTTTCTTTTTAACAACATTTATATTTCTTGCCTTATTTTCCTACTTTTTATTCACCTGATCACCATGCTCTCACCATACTTAATTACAATTTTCAATCAATGCAACTATCTCCACAGTGTAATTGAACTGTTTCCAATTTAACCTTCCTTCTCTCCTACCACAAACACAGGATTATGTACAGTCCCACCTTATCACAGTGTCAGTGGTTATATCCATTAGCCCGAGTGTTGGGGCTAAATATAAGGAGGATTACTGGAAATAATCTCTATCAAGTGCCAAGGCGTCTTCCATTGCCTAATCTTTTCAGCCCAGGCAATGCATCAAGTGTGCGGCAGTAACTGAAGCCACTGAGACCATTTATCACTGTTAGCATTGCTTGCCAAAGAGTTCTTAGAATCCACCGAAAAACAGCTATTGAGTGAAGCTCCTGGTAAAATTGCTCTCAAGTTAGCTCCGTCGCAATTATTGCCCAAGCATGAGAATTTCTCAGAGGATGTTCTTCCTCATTATGTAAAATGCAGGGTTAGTAATTGACTTCTATTAAATGTTTGATCTGGGCAGTTTCTTCAAATTGAAATTAAATGTTGAAAGAAATAGATTTAAAATATTATTTTAAATAGGGAACAGTTTTGCTATTTGTTTTGAATTCAGTGCTTGGGTACATGCAGCATTATATTCGGGGGAGTTGGTGGCATAATGGTTAAGTCCAGAGGCCCAGGAGAATGGTCCAGGGACTTGGGGTTGAATCGCATCGCAGCAGCTGGTGGAATTTAAATTCAATTAATAAACCTGGAATTTAAAACCAGTCTCAGCAATGATGACCATGAAACTATTATCAATTGTTCTTAAAAATCCATCTGGCTCACTAATGTCCTTTAGTGAAGCAAAGCAACCGTCCTTACCTGGTCTGGCCTATGTGTCAGTCTAGACTGAATCTTAACTGCCCTCTGAAATGTTCAGTCCAAGGGCAATTAGGGATGGGCAACAAATGCTGGCTTTGCCAACGACACCCACATTCCATGAAAGAATAAAGAAAATTATATTTGCCACATCAATTATTGTTGTAGATTATCTTCAATGGCATTCAAATTTTCACTTTCACTATTTCAAGCTCAAGGACTTTATATGATCCAGAACTGTTCTTTTTAAATCTTAAAAAATATATTTATTTTAACACAATAAACTGAAAAGTGTAAGTGCTGCTCTCTTTCCCTCCTCACAGGCCAAGAAGTTTTGGAAAGCTTACATTGAAACAGGCCAAACTCAGAAACTATGCAAATTTTTTGGAAAGAAAGGAACCCAGTTCCATTTGCAAATGTAAATCAGCTCAATTTTGGCCAGCTCTGCTTTAATGGGCCACAGGAACATCAAGTGCGAATAGTACTTTCCAGTCTAAATCCAATTTTTGACTTTTGCATTTAAATGCATTTGTAGCTACATCAGCAAGACACCAATTCTTGCAGGCCTGGGGCTTTAAAAAAAAATATTCATTCATGGGATGTGGGCTTCGCTGGCTGGGCCAGCATTTATTGCCAATCCCTAGTTGCCCTTGAGAAGTTGGTGTTGAACTGCCTTCTTGAACCGCTGCAGCCCATGTGGTGTAGGTACACCCAGAGTGCTGTTAGGAAGGGAATTCCAGGATTTTGACCCAGTAACAATAAAGGAACGGCAATATATTTCCAAGTCAGGATGGTGAGTGGCTTTTTTCCAAAAAATGTACATAGTTTCAGAGTTTAACCTGTTTCAATGTAAGTTTTCCAGAACTTCTTGGCCTGTGAGGAGGGAAAGAGAGCAGCACTTATACTTTTTAGCTTGTGCCACTGGGAAAAGAAGAAAACTGTGTGTGGGTCAATTTAAAGGCTGGGGCAATTAAAGATGTGTGTCACAAGGATGGGAAAAAATTCAGAAATCTTCTGGAGAATATTAAATAGCACATCAGCAGTCTTTGACAAGACTGAAAGGGCAGGGAATTAAGATGTGACAAGCCATAAAACAAGACGAAAGGAACTGAGCCTTTTAAATGCTATTTGATTCTCTTAGTCCCTCTATACTCTGTATTGCATGGTAGCCACAAGTGTCTTTATAGCCATAGTCACAGTTCTGCATTTGTCCAGACCCTGGACAACCAGCTTCCTGCAATCATTCCCTAGATAGGCAATCCTTGCTATGGTATAAATGGTTGTTGACATTTAGATAAAGTATGAACCAATGGGTAACTCTTGATCACCCTTGAATGCCTTTTTTCAAAGTAGTAATATGTAATGCATGACTTGCTGCAATTTGAGGTGCATCTGAAGAAGGTTCCAACATCATGATTAGTCGGGATTCACATCTCGAAGTGATGCTTCTGGCACGTTTGGAAAGAGGATGCTGATAGGCTCACCTACTGCTGAAGTTTGCTCCCTCTGTGGGTGTGTAGTTGGGAAGACACGGCACACCTCCCAGGCAGGCTAATCTGTCTAACATCCCACTGCAGATCAGCAGATCTGTGTCGGCAAAGCATCTGATGCCAAAAAAGAAGAAACCAGGTGAAAAGATAATGTCAATTGGTACTAAATGTCAGTTAGACTCCAGTACATATCACATGACCCCTTTCATTTACCCTAAACTTAACGATACAGTCCCAAACTATAGCACTCATATAAACCAAATGATATAGTCCTAAAACATAAACCTCACAATTGTAATCATCAGGTAGAAGTGGGAGAGTGGTGTCAGTATATGAAGAAATTCTAGAAATGAATGTGATACTGCACAGTACAGGATTGAAATTGGAGGATCATTTTGTTTCCAACCTATCTCCATTACTAAGATGTGGTGGATTGAGTATTTAGCCTTTGCATTGGACTCTTTCTATACAATGTACAGAACAGGGATCTAAATAGAAAGGATTTGATGGTTGCCATGGCTTCAGCCTCTTCAGCAAACCTAATGTCCACCTACATTTGAACACAGAATTTTCAAGGGATAGAAAGTAATTACTGCTTTTAATTAAAACTGCCAGTTATTAATGCCTCATTTGTGACCCAAGCAATTATAAGGAAGCATAAGGCTTTTGATTTACATTATTGACCTCATGGCTGCAAATTACAGGCTACAGCAGTGTTATCCAATGCTTTAGCTACAAGCTGCATGTGGCTAATTGGGAATCAGGATCTGGCTAATTGCATTTGTAATTAGTAAATAAAAAGTGAATAATCAACCTTGGATGTGTGGCCTTTATGCTCTTATTTGCACGGATGTACTTCAACATTTCTGTCCAGTAGTAAGGTGAAAAGCAGAGTGTGAGTGCTGTTTAATCATAGTGAGTGCTTTAATTCCTTGGTTACTGAATGGTAGTAGATGTTTGTTATGTAATGGCAAAGAGGTCAATGAGCTCCTTTGCATGTTGTTGTAGGGGGAAATGAAGAAGGTTTAGGAAAGGAGTGGGTAGTGAAGAGATGGAAGTTATCTTTGCTCTCCATGATGATGCAGGGTCCAGCTTTATATTTGACAAAGCAGTGCTCTTCCACAGTTCATCAGCAGAGCCTTTCACACCCAGGATAATGCACCCATTTGTTTAAACTTTGTAAGTGGGCCTGTTGCGCAGTTGACTGACTTCACTATGTATGACAGATCTCTGGTCCAAGCTGAAGCCTGCAGTGCTGAAAGTGTCTGCCATGCAATCATAGCAACATTGAAACAAATTAAAAACAAAGGGTAGAATGTTTACTCTGCTAATATGTACCAAAATGCCAAACAAGTACCTTTTTAATGTGTTTACAGTTTTGATACTAAAGTATGCAGAATATATCTCTGTAAGATGGGCAGTGCAATTCATTGGAGCCTAATTACAGAGGATATACTGAATCAGTGTTTGCCTTTTGCCTTGTTTGCTTTCAAAGCTCCTTTGTATCTCTACCTGGTTTCTTTTCAGGCCCTGAGCTCTTACAATCTTCTTGATGACAGAGATGAGACATTGCAGTGCTCACAAATTCACTTACTTGTGTTTGAACTCCCTTTAAAAGAATTTGCAGAAACATTGCTGAGGGCTGATGCATTTTCAAAGATGCAATCAGACTAGCTCATTAAATGCTGAGGTTTACAGATGTACCTCAGGTAGAGGCAGAAAAAAAAGATTTCCTACCTCTTTCAAACTATTTTTTAAATAAATTGAATATTAAGTACTCTCCAGAGCTCTCCTTCATCAGTAAGTAATTTCATAAAGCTTACAATTGAATTGATAAAGGCATCGGTGAATGTGTGTGGGAGGCTGCTGTCATGTGTAAATAGTTCTCTGGGTAAGGTTTGACATCTAACATGAAGGTATGAATGGGTTTGCTGTGTATATTTTTTAAAATATTGAATCAGCCATCCAGAAAAAAAGGCATATTAGTATTCATGAGATGCTCAAAGGCCATCTGTCATCATCCAGTAGAGAAGAGCCATTATTATTTAACTAAAAAGGAAGAGTGCAGATCAGTCAAAAGGTGGTCTCTGAATTTTGGCACACAGCAATGTTTGAATGCATGTCAGAAACCAAAGAACAGTTCAGACTGTCTTCAAGTAAAAACTGTGTTGCTGATGGCAGAATCCAAACTGGTAGAAAATTCTTGAGTGCTACAGGATTTTTTAAAAAAAATTTGGCTGAAGGATGGGCAGAGGCCCATTGTGCATGACACTGCCAAGGTTGAAAACTGTGAGGATAAAAAGTTGAGATAAATCAGGAAGTAGTTGGACAAGTTCCAAGCTAATGGTTTAATAAATCTCACATGTATCTCACTTCAGACCTGGTGTTTCTTATTCTGATCCAGGATTGTCAGAGTGGGATGACCACTCATCACCCCAACTTTGCCGTGACCTTAATCAATTTTCCTGTTTGGGGGTGTTTATGTATGCAGCGTGAGATCTTGGAAGGGTTATGCCAAGAGTTCGGAGCCCTCCAGTGTGAACTAAGAGAATTTTGGGTGGTGCCACAGCCCATGAACCACCCATAGAGGTGGAGTCCTGCAAGATTGGCTATGGGGCCCAAAAAATCAGAGAGCAGCTTCAGTATTAAGCCTTTCACTGAGCCATGGCAATGCCTTGGCACTTGGGCAAGATAACAGCCAACTACTGTGACTCTCCCCCTCGAACAAGGGCAGCAATACATCTTCTGATGTTGCTGCAGTGACTCCTTCTACCTTCCTCTTAGCAGTGGTGACATGAGCAGATGGCAATTAATGGAGTAACTCTCCCCACTGTCATTTACATGTGGCAGGTGGAAACAGATTTCTTTTTCCCTCAGGAACCAGAAAATTAGGTAAGTAGGGGCAGTGAGATAAGTGTAGACCTCAACACCTGGGAGGAATTTCCATGCCTATACCTCAATTGGCTCACCAAACTTCTTAATCTTGTTTTCCATTCTAATAGTGTTCTGTTTGTAGTTTATCTCCCACATATGCTTCCATTCAGCAGCTCTCTCACTTCCGTTAATCACTAGATCAATTTGGATGTGCAACACCATTAGCCGACCCAGAAAGAACCTAGACCTGAAGTTTTCAGGCAGCAGGTGGGCTTGGCGGCAGTGGGTTGGGGCGGGCATGGTGCCGATTGCTGCCCACGATCGGCTCCGCGCTGCCATTTTACGTGGGTGGGCCAATTGAGGCCTGCTCAGCCTAAGACGTGAGCGGTGGTGCTCAGCACTACTGGTGCAGGCGGGGGGAGGAGAAAGCATTGGGGCCAACGCTCTTTCGCACATGTGCGCAAAAGAGCACTTCAATCTCTCTGAGGCATGGCTCTGCCTCAGGGAGATTGAATCGCTACTTAAAATATTAAACTCATGGAGTAAAAATTTATTAAAACATGTCCCCTCATGTGACGTGTCACATGAGATGGGGCATGTTTCTATAAGTAGGACTTTTTTAAAATTAAATTAACAAAAGCTTTAGGAAACTTCATCCCACTCGTGGATGAGGTTTCCTAAAAAACGCGAGGCCGCTTTTTGCCTGCACGCCAACCTTAAGTGTTAACAATTGGCTTAATCACTTCCTTAATGGCCTTAATAGGCCATATTGGCAGGCGCACAGCCAACACCAGCATGCGATCGCCAAACGAAACATTGCAAGACAGCACGATGATGTCAGGACACACGCCCAATGTCATCGCGCATCATTTTATGCGTTGGCGTGTCAGGCCCACCCCCACATGCCGACTGAAAAACGCTGCCCCTACTGTTTTTCTCTATTGGTATCTAGTTCCACTGTTTCAGCCTCCATTAATTGAGCTGGAACTTCATTCTATGTATAGCTCACTTTTTTTGTGAAGGAGAATTTCTTGACCTATCCTGAACATGACATTTGTGGCCTGAGCCCTTTGTTTTCTTGTCATGGTGTAACGTGAGAGTTTCATGTTAGAATTACTGTTCTGTACATTTGATTAATTTTAGTTGTGAGCAATCTCGTGAGTGGTGGGGGAATTTGGTGCATTGAGGGAGGAGGTGCCATTCTGGCCTTTTACCTAAAAAGGAGTGGGCCTAGAGAGAAAGCTGGTGACCAGCAGTGGGACATGGGAGCTGAAGCCCGGAAGCATTAATTACATGACTATAGATAACTATGGATAATTGTTGAGTGATATTTCTAAATTTAATTAATTAAATAAAACATAATAAATATGAAAGGGCAGGCAATGTATTCTAACTGCAGCACGTGTGAGCTGGTGGACGTCTGTGTGACCCACAGCAACCAGATCTGCACTACGTGTCAGCGGCTAGATGATCTTTGGCTCAGAGTTGATGAACTGGAGTTCAGAGCTTTTAATACTGCAGTGCATCGAGGAGAGGGAAATTTACCTGGACACATTGTTCCAGGACGCAGTCACATCCATTAAGCTAGATGTTTTGAATTTGGTCTGTGTCCAGGGACAGGAGGGTGTGACTGCGAGTGAGGCAGATATGGGGATACTGAAGTAGCACTGGAGGAGCCCCAGCCTTTCCAATTGTCCAACAGGTTTGAGGTTCTTGCCGGTTGCATTGGCAAGAAAAGGAGTTGCAGGGTGGATAAGCGAACTAATCATGACACCGTGGTGCAGGGGGCAATTCAAGCGGGGGATGGGGTGGGTGGGTAAATAGGAATGTAGTGGTAGCAGGGGACAATATAGTCAGGGAGATAGGCACAGCTGCCTGCAGCCAAGAGTGTGAGTCAAGATGGCTGTATTGCATGCTCAGTGCTAGGGTTTGGGACGTCTGCTTGGGAATGGAAAGGAATTTGCTGTGGAAAGGGGAGAATCCAGTTGTCGTGATCCAAGGGGGTACCAATGAGATAGATAGGACTAGAAAAGTTGTTCTGATTTTGGATTATGAGCAGCTAGGGGCTAAATTAAAAAGCAGAACCATAAAGGTAATGATCTCTGGATTACTACCTGAGCCAGGAGCAAATTGGCACAGGTAAAAAAAAAAGCTAGAGAGTTGATTGTAGGTCTCGAAGGTTGGCGTGGGAGAAATGGGATTTGATTCATGGGTTGCTGGCACCTGTACAGGGGAAAGTGGGAGCTGTATTGTTGGGAAGGTCTTCACCTGAAACATGCTGGGACCAGTTTTCCTGTGAGTTGTATAACCAGAGCAGTAGAGAAAAGTGTAAACTTAATTATGTAGGGGAGGGATCACCTGAGGGGAAATGCATTAAATTTAAAGAGAAAGAAAAAAGGCAATAGAGCAGGATAGTGATTAGGTAATAAATAGAGTGTGGCAGAAAGGGTCAGATCATACAAACTTAAGTGTGCACCAGCAGATAAGGTCAGAGTTTGTAAGCATGGTAAAAAGACAAGAATTCAAGTCTCTGTATATGAATGTGTGCGACATTCATAGCAAAATGGATGCTTTAATAGCACAAATAGAAATAAATATGTATGACCTGATGGCTGTTTCAGAAAAGTGGTTGCAAGGTGACCAATGCTGGTACCTAAATATTCAGGTGTATTTGATATTTAGAAAGTACAGGAAGCTAGGGAGAGGTGATGGGCTGGTTCTGTTAATTAAGCATGCCATTAGTACAATCGTAAGAGATGACCTTAGTTCAGAAGATCAACATGTAGAATCATTTTGGATTAAGATAAGAAATAGCAAAGATAAAAAGGTACTTGTGGGAATAAATTTTAGGCCCCCTAACTGTAGCTACATTGTAGGAGAATGTATATGGAATGAAATGCTAGGTGCTTGTAGGAAAGGTACTACAATAATCACGGGTGTTTTTAATCTTCATATAGATTGGATGAATCAGATTAGCAAAGGTAGCTTGGAAGACGAGTTCAGTGAGTGTTTTCAAAATAATTTATTAGAGCATTATGTTCTAGTGTCAATCAGGAAGCAGGTTATTTTAGACCTAGTAGTGTGCAATGGATTAATTAATAACCTCAAAGTAAAGTAAAGGAGCTGCTAAGCAACTGTGATCATATCATGGAAGAATTTCACATTCAGTTTGAGGGTAAGAAGTATGGTAGAAGAATAGTGTCTTAAGCTTAAATAAATTATTGAAGCATTGAATAGGTATTTTGTCTGTCTTCGCTGTAGAAGGTATAAAAAAAATCCTGAAGAGACTTGAAAATCAAAAGGTAGAAGGGAGGTAAAAAATTAAAACAATCACAATCACTTAGCAAAAGGTACTTGGAAGACTAACAGAACTGGCAAGTTCCCTGGATCTAATGGCCTGCATCCTAGGGTCTTAAAAGAAGTCGCTGCAGGTATAGTAGATGCATTGGGTGTGATCTTCCAAAATTCCCTAGACTCTGGAAGGTCCCAGTGAATTGGAAAATCAGAAATGTAACATCTCTATTCAAGAAAGGAGGGAGACCAAAAGCAGGAAACTATAGGTCAGTTAGCTTAACATCTGTCATCGAAAAAATACTAGAATCCATTATTAAGGAGGTAACAGCAGGACATTTAGAAAATTATAAAACATGGTTTTGTGAATGGGATTCATGTTTGACTAATTTATTACAGTTGTTTAAGTAACAAGCACAGTAAATAAAGGGGAATTTGTAGATGAGCTGTACTTGAATTTCCAAAAGGCATTTGATAATGTGCCACATCGAAAGTTACTATATAAAATAAGAACTCATGGTGTAGGGGGCAAGATATTAGTATGGAGAGAGGATTGATTAACTAACAGGAAGCAGAGAGTAGGGATAAATGGGTCATTTTCAGGTTGGCAACCTGTAATAATGGAGTGGCGCAGGGATCTGTACTGAGGCCTCAACTATTTACAATTTTTATTTGCTGATGATCCAAAGATGGGTCGGAAAGTAAGTTGTCAAGAGGACGTAAAGAGTCTCCAAAGGGGTATAGATAGGTTAAGTGAGTGGGCAAAATTTGGCAGATGGAGCATAATGTGGGTAAACTTGCCACATTGGCAGGGAAAATTTAAAAAAAAGCAGTTTATTATTTAAATGGAGAGAGACTGCAGAACTTTAATGTATAGAGGGATGTGGCTGTCCTGTAGCATGAATCACAAAAATGCTAGCATGCAGGTTCAGCAAGTGAATAGGAAGGCAAATGGAATGTTGGCATTTATTGCAAGGGGACGTGAATATAAAGGTAAGGAAATGTTACTGCAGCTGTACAGGGCCTCAGTGAGACTGCACCTGGAGTACTGTGTACAGTTTTAGTCTCCTTACTTAAGAAATGGCGTAATTGCATTAAAAGCAGTTCAGAGAAGTTCACTTGATTGATTCCTGGAATGAAGGTTCTATCTTATGTGGAAAGTTTGACCAAGCTGGGCTTATACCCATTAGTTTAGAAGAATGTGTGGTGAACTTATTGAAACAAGTAAGACCCTGAGAAGCCGTGACAGGGTGGCTACTGAGAGGATGTTTCCCCTTGTGGGGGAATCTAGAACTAGGGGGACACAATTTAAAATTCGGAATCTCCCATTTAAGACTGAGATAAGGAAATTTTTTTTTTCTCTCAAAGGGGCGTTTGTCTGTGGAATTTTCTTGCCCAGCAAGCAATTGAGGCTGGGTCATTGAATATATTCAGACTGAGTTAGACAGATTTTTGATAGACAAAGGAGTCAAGGGTTATGGGGAACAGACAGGAAAGTGGAATTGAGGCCACAATCAGATCAGCAAGATCTTATCAAAGAGTGGAGCAGGTTTGAGGTACCGAATGGCCTATCCCTGCTCCTAATTCTTGTGCTCTATTTTTGTTCTAGCGACCTATCGTCCATCAATCCTATGACCCTAATTGTACTTCTTGTGATCTAAAAATGAATGTTTCAAATCACACTTGCAGCAGCCACATATTTGACAAGCTTTAACGTTACCAAAGATAATTGAACCTTTGAAACTCTTCAAAAACATTGCTTTCGTCAAGATCAAACTTACTACATTCAGTTGAAGATATAGTTTTAATTCATTATTGTCATCCATGTATCATATTCACTGCACAGTTACATCACTCAGATTTCAATAAGTAGAACATAGCAAGTGTTTAAACCTCATTTTCTTTTTTAAATTAAAAGCACACCCCAGATATAATGGCCTCCTTCATATATCAGTTTTGTATTGTTCACTCCTGATCTGGTGATACTTTAGCATTGTTTTTCTGATTCTCAGATCCTGAACCATAACAAGTATTTAAGTGTATTTTTTTCTCATTCCCCTTTCTCCACTCATTTTTCTTCTCATCCGGACAGGTTGATTTCTGCTCTGAGTTCTGGTTTCCTGGGGGTCGAATGCTCTCCCACATTGCTATTGGAGCATCACGCTTTTAAAATGCTGTTCAGTTTGAGATTATGAGAATATGAGAAGCCAGGAGGGCATTAGTCAAATGTAGCATGATATCTTTTTGGAAAAAGGAGTTGGCGTTACATTTGACCCATTGGGCAGAAATTTCCCGTCGGCGAGTGGGCCCTGACCCCGCTCGAGCGATGACTTTGGGCGGAACTCCCGACACCACCCCGCCCCATTTAAATTTTCAGGTAGGTGGGGGCACAACAAAATCAGCTGTGCACCCGCTGACCTCTCAATGGCCAATTGAGGCCATTGATAGATTCATTAAACTAATTAATGGACCTGCCTGTCCAACCTTAAGGTTGGTGGGCAGGCCAGGAGCCCTGGCGAGAATTAGAAAAAGCATGAAACCTCATCCACCGGCGGGATGAGGTTTCATGTAGGTTTTTAAAAAATTTAATTAAAGTTTTTAAAAAAATCCCTGACATGTAACTCATGTGACAGTGTCACATGAGGGGACATGTCAGGGATTTTTTTTTTCTCTATTTTTAATACTTTTTAAAGAAGATCTGATCTCCCTGAGGCAGCACTTAGCCTTAGGGAGATGAGTGTGCTCTTTCGTGCGCGTGCGCGGAAGAGCGCACTCTCGGGTTTAGGGATTTCTCCCCGCCTGCACAGGGAGCGCAAAGTGCTTCCATGCGGACGTCACGCTATGTGGGCCTTAATTGGCCCGCACATGTAAAATGGCAGCCCGCCCCCAATCAGGGGCGCTGATCGGAGGCACACCTCCGCACGCCTGCACTTCAACTTCTCCCCCCAACAGGAGGAAAATCCTGCCCAGTCTAACCTTCCCTCATAAATCTGTTTAATTTCTTTTGGATTCAAGTTGTGACACTATATCCTTTACATTAAAACAAACCCTTCTCCATCCATTTGTGGAAAGTTAAATGTCATACTCCACTTGAGGCATATGAGTAATGTCCATCCCATTTATCCTAGTCACTTTAAGTTAAAAGTTCAACTTTATGGAGTGAACTCTGCTTTGCTCACCTGGAATTATCATGGACATTAGAACAATGTTTATCATAGAATCATAAAGCACAGAAGGAGGCCATTTGGCCCATCGTGCCTGTGCTGGGTCTGTCTAAGAGCTATCCAATTCAGTTCTCTTCTCTAAACATCCGCCAGCAATATTTTTTTCTTTTTCAAGATTTTGTCCAAATTTCCTTCCATAAATTACCGTTGAATCTCCTTCCACCACTCTTTCAGGCTGTGCATTCCAGGTCATCTTAACTTCATTACTCTGAAAAAATTCTCCTCATCCTTATTTTTCAGATTTTGCTTTGGAGATTCGTGATTTCACTCGCTCAGTGTAAGGTTAACATGTTAAATCATAAAACAATTACACAAAATTCCCTGTCACATTTTGTAATGGAATGTTGAATGGTTTATTTGAGACGATTTGGCAGTGGACAAAGGACTCTCATACAAAACCCCATTGAGTGTGCATAAGCTAATGTACCACATTGTGATTTCATCCCCTTCATTTTCCACATATTTGTTTAAAAATAGTGCTTCGGGGCATTTCAGAATGGTATCTTGGGCATTCATTAACAGCAGTCTGCTTCATCTGTCAAATTGACAGGGATAATGCATGAGATTAAAATCACTTTGACTTTGTGTGAAAGTATAAAATGGATGCTAGCAAATTGGCAGCCAGGGAACATGAATCCCACAAATATTGACTCTCAATGGGGGGTGGCAGCCTTCCATCTCATGAGAGGATGGTTTGCACTGTGACGGTCAACTCTGCGTTAAGCATCACCTGGTGTGACCCAGGAGACCCACCCTGGCATGGCAGTCACTGCTGCATTTGCTGTAAAGGAAAATAGTGAGCTGAGAAGGTGCACAATGTCCTGAGAAGGTGCACCATTCACAGCACTCTGTTTTTTCTGGGCCCTCTTCTTGGCCAGCTGAGCTTTTAATTTCTCCCAATGCCCTCCCAAACAGTGGGCCTCCAGAGGTCACGGCTGTCAGTGACTGTCTCCCTGTTGTTAGTGTCAATGTCCACCACCTTCGTATCTCACTTGCAGGTGTCTTTGTTTGGAGGCATGGATTCCCAAGAGATAGTGTCCTAGTGGCCTGTTCACTCAACAGAAAATCTTTGGGTATATGGTTCTCATCCATTTGAGCCAGCACAGATGTTGCTGGGTAAGCAATGAGTGTATGCTGATGGAGGTAGCACGCTCCAGAACCTCTGAATTGATGACCTTGTCCTGCCAAGATATGCCGAGGAAAAAGTCTGAGACAGTGAATGTGGAAACTGTTCAGCCTTTTCTCTTGCCTGGCCTATGTTGTCCATGTCTCACCATTATAGAGGAGTGTGCTGAGGACACAGCTTGGTAGACTCACAGTTCAGTGATCCCAATCAGGTTGCTGCTGCATCACACTCTCTTAACCAGCTTGGACATAACAGCTGCAGCTTCTATGATGTGTGTGTTGATTTCAGCATCAAGTGACACAGTACTGGTAATTTTGGAGTAGATATGTGAAGCTATCAACAACCTCTACAGTCTCATTGTCAGTGCTGAGAGATGGAAGTCTGGGCCAGGACTTTTGTCTTCCTGATTCTGATGGTCACATCAAGCTTTTTACAGGCACCACAGAGTTTGACCATTTGCCGCTGAAGGTGTTCCTCAGTATAGGCTGTTAGCATGAAATCATCAGCATGGAGCAACTCTCTGAAGAGGACTTGGTGCACCTTTGTCTTGGATCTCAGATGAACAAGATTGAACAGCTTTCCATTCATTCTGGTATTTAAGGGACATCCGCTGTGGATGATCTGAAGGCATTTGACAGTGCAGCAAAAAGAAGAACATGCCAAGGAGTGTTGGTGCCAGAACACAACACTGTTTGACCCCACTCTGGATCTCAAAGTGTTCCGATGTTGCCCTGCCACACCTGACCTAACCTAACATCTTGTCATGGAAAAAGGAGATCACATTGAGCAGCTTCGGTGGGTAACCAATTTCCTCCAGCAGTTTAAATAAACTGCCTCTGCTCACAAGGTTGAATGCCGTGGTGAGATCGATGAAAGCAATCTGTAATGGCCTCGTTTTTCATGACATTTCTCTTGCAGCTGAATGAGAAGATCATGTCATTTGTAGATCTTTCAGTTCTGAAAGCACGCTGGGATTTGGGAAAGACACGATCAGCCACGATCTGCATTCTGACCAGGGCAACATGGGCAAATACTTTTCCCATGATGCTCAGCAGGGTGATACCTCAATAGTTGTTGCAATCACTGAGGCTGCCATTGTTCTTGTACAGGGTCACAATCTTTGCATCATGCATGTCCTGGGGCACGGCCCCCTCCCTCCAGCAGAGACAGAGAGCTATGTGCAGATGTTGCAGGAGTGTTGGTTTCCTGAGCTTGATGATTTCAGGCAGTATAGCATCAGCAAGTGGAGCTTTGTCCGTGGCAACTGAGTCAACAGCTTTGCTAAACTCCCCCATCATGGCTTCAATATCTAGCTCAGCCATGATAGACTAGATTTCTATGATATCTAGAACTTCCTTGGTGACAGTGTTCTCCCTGGAGTACAGCTCAAGGTAGTGCCCCACCCATCTCTCCAACTGTTTATTGCAGTCGGTGACGACCTCCCCTGCCCTTGTCTTCAATGGAGCTGTTCTCATTGCTGATGGGCCTGCCTTTTTGATTCCTTCATTCATGCCCCTAGCATTCCCTGTGTCTTAAGGACATTGGGATATTCTGGAAAAATTGTAACCAGTGCACACTGGCATATCACCAAGCAGTTGTTGGACTTTACTTTTACCTGCTTTTTGCGCATTCAGAATCTTCTCACTCAGATCACCCTTGTAATGAATGAGCTCGGCTGTTTGAATTCAATAATAGATTCCATCATAGTGATGTTAGCCTCAAACCAATCAGCATTTTTCTGCTCTTACTCCCCATATGTTGAGAGTGCAGTATTGCATCTCAAAGTATGTTCCATTTTGCTTCTGCACTGTGTGAGGATGTGGAGAGTGCCTGTTCAATTGAGTTGTTGAACTGTTGGCTTTTATCTGGGTAGGCAGTATGGCTGACATTGCTATGAGGATGGCATACTGTGGCTCGAAGAACAGGTCAGAGGCTAGGAATACTGCAGTGAGTAACTCACCTCCTGACTCCCCAAAGCCTGTCCACCATCTACAAGGCACAGGTCAGGAATGTGATGGAATAATCCCCACTTTCCTGGATGAGTGCAGCTCCAACAGCACTCAAGAAGCTTGACACCACCCAGGACAAAGCAGCCCACTTGATTGGCACCATATCCACAAACATTCACACCCTCCACCACCGACGCACAGTAGCAGCAGTGTGGCACCATCTACAAGGTGCACTGCAGCAACTCACCAAGACTCCTTAGATAGCACCTTCCAAACCCACGACCGCTACCACCTAGAAGGACAAGGGCAGCAGACACATGGGAACACCACCACCTGGAAGTTCCCCTTCAAGCCACTCACCATTCTGACTTGGAAATATATCGCTGTTCCTTCACTGTCACTGGGTCAAAATCCCGGAACTCGGTCCCTAACAGCACTGTGGGTGTACCTACAGCATTTCAAGAAAGCAGCTCACCACCACCTTCTCAAGGCAAGTAGGGATGGGCAATAAATGTTGGCCCAGCCAGCGACACCCACACCCCATGAATGAATTTTTAAAAAATTCTGCTTTGAATGAAAGAGCTTCAAGGATTGCATCCTCACCCTACTGCACACCGCGTTGTGGTAACTGTGCGTGTTTGGAATGCTGTTCAGAAAGTCACAGCTGGTGATGATCAGATCCAGCTGGCGCTAATGCCCTGATTTAGGGTTTCTCCAGGACGCCTTGTGGCACAGTTTGTTCTGAAAGAATGTGTTAGTTACACAAAGCTCGCAGCAGCAGCAAAGCTCAAGTAGTTACTGTCAGCGTCACCCCTATCTTTCCCAGTGGGGTACAGGTCACTGACTCTCACTGTGGGAGTACAAGTTTCATTGAAATCAGTGGAAACAAAGGGATTTAACAGGTGCTGCCAAGTTGCTAACACCCATTTTACACTATTGTATAGTGCACAAAGTCAAAGTTTACCCCATTATTTTGGGGAGTTTACAGGCAATTCCAGTTCATTGAAAAACCTGCTTCTTAGGAGCTTACCAACAGTATTCTGATACAGATTATTCAATAATAATTTAATCACTGGTGGAATGCGCTGCCTGAAAGGGTGGTGAAAACAGATTCAACATTAATGTTCAAAAGGGAATGGGATATATTTTTGAATGAGAAAAGAATGAACATGTAGGGCTACGGAGAAAGAGCAGAGAGTGGAATTGGATACCTTTTCAAAGAGCCAGAACAGGCACGATGGGTTGAAGGGCCTCCTTCTGAGCTACATCATTCTATGGTTCCAAATGTGAGCCCAGTGAGTGTTAACAGGCTGTTAAAATATAGGGAACATCTTAATCAGACTCGACTCACCAACAAATAATCACAATTTTCCACCAGGAGGTGGAACTCTGGCTGATTCACCTCCCTAGTTTACAAATGCTGAGAACTGTAGGAGAAGCAATCTTCACTGGGAACATCCAGCAATAACCAAATTTTAGGACTTATGTGACTCAACTGCACACTGGGCAGGTTCCCTTCAATCCAACTTAGTCCTTGTGAGTTTTGAGTTAATCCCTTCAAAGTGCATCAGTAGATTTTGATGCTACACTGAAACATTGTTACTTATACCTCAGAATGACAAGGGTCCATCCTCTCTGGCAGCTGAACGGTATGCAGCAACTTTCAAAGGAATCAAATACATGAACAGTCAGCAGGGAGGTGGTGATGTTACTTTAGTCAACCTCAGAAAAAAATCATGACCATTCTCTGCAGTTGGGTTCTGTAAGCAGGAGCAACAAATGAATGGTCAACAGATGAACTCCAAAGAGCCAACCTACACTTTTGTTATGACTGACCTAAAGCAACGTTTACATGTTATTTGTGTATTGCTTTTTTTTCCCATTGAATTATTCTTTTTAATTTGCCCATGAACATTTACAGCTTCTTACACAGATAAGCAGTCACTCCGCAGTCCAGGGCTGATATTCCTTCAAATCCTCACAGAACACATGGGTATAGGACATTAGTCTCCTATCTCAGGGGTGAAATATGCTTGAGCAATGCAGCCTCAGCCCGCTCCACAGGGAAGTGGGTACTGAGAAAAGTTTTCTAACATAAGAAGCACTGTGGGGGTGGGGGAGCACAGCAGAATCCTGCTGTCACTGTGATATGCACAGTGCTGACAAGCTATATTTCTGTGTTAACGTTAATGTTATTATTCAACCTGCAGCTCTCAGACCATTATGAAGTCATTTGATGATCATCTTGGGAGAAGCATTAGTGTTTCATTCACTGTGTTAATGGCTAGTAACATCAAGGGAGAGGAGGAGAAATGAGGAAATAGCAGGGGCATGTGACAGTGTGCAGGGTATTTCCAATGCAGATTTCATCCAAAGCTCTTTATCCAGTGATAAATATCGCTTGCAATGACATAATAGAATGATAAGGTAAGGATTTATGTTGTTCTTTAACAGCTTCTAGTTTTTTTTTATATTTTAGTTTCATATTTATATGTTATTACAGCTCGTATTCTAAAGTAATGACCTGCGAGTGGTTTGGCTTTTAATATTTTACCCAATTTACTGCACATAAGGACTCTTTGTATTAAAATATTTGCTTTAGTTTACAGTTATGGTAATTTGTGGAATGCTGAGGCACAGAACCAGGTCTTTTGATCCATTAAGGCTGTACTGTACCAGTGTTTTTATCCATATGAGCCCTCTAGTCACTCCCAATACCCTTTATTGCTGCCGTCATGGTAAAGCTCCAGGTTGCAGTGAAGCACAAGCTCATGGCCGTGGAAGATCTAAAATTAGTTCAGGAGCCCAGAAAAATCCTTGAATGCACATATGATAGATATGGAGACAGAAGTTAATGTTATCAAACAGGAAAATTAAGATGTGCTTAGACAGAGAGCAAGAAAAACAGCACGTGGAAGATGAGGATATTGGGCCGAAGGATTAGTTCCAGTGTCCAGGGGTCCACAGTAGAAATTAAAGACAGATTCACAACTTACTTTCATCGTTGATGCAGCTGCAGCAGTGTCTTTTATCTTGAAAGGAGAGTACAAGAAATCCCTAAATTACACTCCCTCATGCAGAACTGACGTAAAACAGACTCATTATTCCAATAACAGAATTCCATTGTTAGGCCAAGCCAGTGTTAGGTGGAATATGATAATACGTCATATTACTTGTCATTGGCCATCACAGAAGGGAATGAAGCCTATTTGATAGGAAGAAATTGGCTTATGACGATACAGGGTGGAGTCACCCCAGATTTGCACTAAGTGCAGTAGCGGGCGAGAAAGATGACATTTTACCCGCCGGCCACAATGGCAGCTTCTCACACCTTATCATCTCATACCTGCTGCGTTAATTATGCATTCCCAGGAAGTACACTGTTTTGATGATGGGCAGGCCGTCAATCACCCTCCACACCATCACTTCACTGCTTCATATTTAAAATGCAACTACACGCACACTTTGTTGCTTCCAGCCCACAACTGTTGCACGGAAGACAGGATGGCCCCAAAAGACAAAAAGGCTGCAGCCCCAGTTTAGTGACATGTCCCTTGAGTGCCTTTTGAATGCTGTGGAGGCTCGCCGTAATGTCCTCTACCCACGCTTTGGCTGCAGGAGGGGCACCTGCATCGCCAATCAAGCATGGGAAGCAATTGCAGTGGTGGTCAGTGCAAATGCCCTGCAAAAGAGGACAGCCATCCAGTGCCATTACAGGATGAATGGTCTCATCTGTACCGCCAGGGTAAGTCACTCTTCTCATCACTCTCAACTCACACACCTCTAGGGACAACACCACTAACTCTCACACACACCCTCACATCTCCATTAGGCTCATATCCTCTCAAGCTCATGTCCTCATCTTGTCCATGGCTCCGCTCAACACACAAACATTCCTTGCAGTGCCATGCATCCTGTTCACAATTTTTCCATCTGTTTCTACACAGGGAATGCCTGCTCATATCAGCAGGGAGACGTCCCAGGCCAGGGTTGGAGTGGCCCATATTAGGCCCCTCACTCACTTTGATGAGAACAGCAGCCAACACCCAAGTGAGGATCCTGCACCACATCATCCCTCTCTCAATGCAGCTGTGAGTGCTCGCTCTCCTACTTTTGACTGTGCTGACATGCACTAGTTATCTCTACTTGGGTTCATAGGGAGCTCTGCCAAGTGACTGACACCCTCGGCCAGCCAGTCCTTCAGCTTCACCCACGTCCTCATCTCCAGCCAAGAGGACACCTCCTCTGTTGAAGAGCTGGAAATAAGCAGCCTGGAAGACCCGTCACAGTGCTTACCCACACCCTCCACCAGCGCAGAGACAATCACCTTGGTGGGGCCTAGATCTAGAGCAGGCTCAGGTTCACAATCTGGTGGTCACCGCACAGAGGAAGAAGAATCATACAGACATTGGCTCTGTCTTTCTCTCCACAGATGCTGTCAGACCTGCTGAGATTTTCCAGCATTTTTTGGTTTTGATCAGTAAGGGGCATGTGAGGGGACAAGTGACTACTCTTGAGTGAGATGAAGATCGATTGAGTAGTGAATTAGATTCACATGGGAATTTGGTGCATGAGGGGAAAGGGGTCTGGTATACATAGGAATTATTCTAAGTTAATTCAGAAAGTAATTAAATTAAGCTAATTATATAACATAAGAAAGCCCACAAAGCAGCGGAGAGAGCCAGGAGTTTACAGATAAAATCTAAAAGTGATGTCACAGGGGTCCCTTAAGTTGATTGGTTGGTAAGTATAGGCCTTTCCTGACTTGGCACAGAGGAGACACTTGGTGAGTGATAGGTGAGTTACTATATTATACAATACTGTAGTAAACACTTTATATCAAGTTTAAGGGATATCAGTGCAGCTCAGTCATGTGGAATGAGCATCCTGAAGGATGTGGGAAGTCAAGTAGGCACAAAGTGCCCTTGGTGACGACATCTGCAGGATGTGTCATCAGCTGCAGGAACTTGAGCTCCTGGTTGCGGAACTAGAAAGACGGCTGGAGTCACTGTGATGCAACTGCAAGGCTGAAGATAATGTGGATATCACATTTAGAGAGGTGGTTACACCGCAGATACACAGGCAGAGATGGAATGGGTGACTGCCTTAGTGTCTAAGGGAAACAGCCAAGTAGTGCAGGAATCCCCTGAAGCTATCTCACTCTCTAACTATTTTTCCATTTTGGATACTGGTGAGTAAGATGGTCCCTCAGAGGACTGTAGCAAGAGCCAGGTTTGTGGCACCACGGCTGGCTCAGCTGCACAAAGGGGAAGGAGGAAGTGTGGAAGTGCTATAATGGTAGGGGATTCCGTAGTTGGGGGAGCAGACAGGCATTTATGTGGCTGTAGACGTGACTACAGGATGGTATGTTGCCTCCCTGGTGCCAGGTTCAAAGATGTCACAGAGCAACTGCAGGACATTCTTTTGGGGGAGGATGAATAGCCAAGGGTTGTGGACCACATTGGGACCAATGACATAGATAGGAAAAGGGATGAGGTCCTGAAAGCAGGTTTTAGAGAGTTAGGAAGTGAATCAAAAATCAGAACCTCAAGAGCAGTAATCTCAGGATTACTCCCAGTACCACATGCTTAGTAAGCAAAAGAATAGGAAGATTGAGCAGTTCAACATGTGGCTGGAGAAATGGAGTAAGAGACAGGGCTTTAAATTCCTGAGATATTGGTACCAGTTCTGGGGCAGAAGGGGCCTGTACAAGAAGAATGGTTTACAACTTAACAGGACTGGGAATAATGTCCTCACGGGAATGTTTGCTGGTGCTGTTGGGGAGGATTTAAAATCGATTGGCAGGGTGATGGGAACCTGAGGGGAAATTCAGAGTAGAGAGGGGAGGAACTGACAGTGGGAAGTAGAGAAGTGTTAACTGATAAGAAGGATATGTCAGACAGTAGTTCCAAATTCAACTGATGTTCACTATTATTTAAATACCTGAGAGTGTGTTCTCCAGTTACAGTAGTGAAAGCTCTCGTGTCTACTTACATTTTTACTGGTTTACAATTCACTTGTACTGTAACAAATATTGGCTGTCTTTCCAACTTTCATGTTAAACAATGAATAAATGTCAGAATTTGTTGTTTCAGGCTCTTCTGCACTATAGACTTCATTGGGCCACAGCCCTGGCATGTGGTTGAAGCTGATCTTTGGTAGCCTAGCTGAAGGAGCCTTGGATCAAGGCGTCTCTGGTGTCCCTGCCTCCCTGGAGGTTACTGAGGTCTGCCTCCATGCCCTCAGCATTCTCCTCACTGTGCTTTCCTTCTGACTCACTACTGGACTCTGTGGCCTGTGCAGTTGTGTCAAGATTCTCTACCTCCAGTGGGTCCCTCCTTGCCAGTGCCAGATTGTGGAGAGCACAGCATGCAAACACTATCAGTGACACCCACTCTGGGTGGTATAATAGTGCACTCCCTGAACAGTCCAGTAATCGGAAGCGCATCTTGAGAAGACCTATGGTCCTCTCTACCACCGCCCTTGTGGAGGCATGACTCAAATTGTAACGCTTCTCTGCCTCTTGCGTGATGGAGAGGCGTCATGATCCACCTCTTCAACGGATAGCCCTTGTCACCCAGCAGCCACCCATCCAGACGGGCTGAAGCACTGAAGAGCCTCGGCACCTGGGAATGTCTCAGGATGTACGCGTCATGGAAGCTGCCTGGGTAACTTGCATAGACTTGCAGAATCTGCATCCTGTGGTCACACACTATCTGCACATTCATGGAGTGGAATCCCTTCCTGTTGATGAAGGCACCCGGCTGACCCACTGGCACCTTGATGGCCACATGTGAGCAGTCGATGGCACCCTGGATGCGGGGGAACCCAGCAATTGCTGCAAAGCCTCTCACTCGCTCAGCCTGGCTGACCTCATCCATATGGTAAAGAATAAAAGTCAGTACCAACCCGAACAGAGGCTCTGTCACCAGCTTGATGCAACTGTGGACAACTGATGGGGACACTTCACACAGATCCCCCACTGATCCCTGGAAAGAGCTGGAGGCATAGAGGTTGAGGGCCACTGTGACCTTTAGAGCCACTAGCATGGGGTGTCCACCCATACAGTGAGAGCTGATCTCAGACCCAATCATCTGACAAATGGAGGTCATGGACTCCCTTGAGAGATGGACCCTCCTTCGGCATTGCACCTCAGACATATTGAGGTGGCTGCATCACTGCCTGTAAACCCTGGCAGCAGGATAGTGGCCCCTTCTGCCTTGGCCTTCCTGTTGGCCCTGCGCCCCTTGTGCCTGCACCTCTCCTCCCACAGGTCCTTCCCCAGGAAGCTGCAGTGGGACATATGACCTCCTCTCCCTTCATCTCCTCTCTTCCTCCTCAGAGGAGGTGTCACCTAGGAGACCACAATCCCCATTACCAGGGAAATGGAAGGCTGTCTGATACCTGGAAGGGTCCATACGGTCCGAGTCCGCCGGGGACCTGGCAGACAGCAATGGGTCCTGAAATGGGGCCTGAAAATGCTAAGAATGAAGCCCCGGACAGAGCTGAAGCTGCCAAGTGCCAATAAGCAACCAGCTGCAAACTATCTCCAAAACTTCTCACTACTCCCACTGGCAATGCTGCTGACCCTTTTTATCTCACCCTTGGATGAGGTTTTTGAAAATGTTGGCTGGCCGCCTGCCCGTTTTACCTATGTGACAAGTGCAAAATCGCATGGGCAACCAAATATCGCAGTCAATTGGACTGTTAATGGCATTAAGTGGCCTGCTAATTAATGGCAGATGCAGCTCTGGCACCTGTGTCCACTCACCGAGCAAATATTGCACGTTATTTTAGGCTCAATCAGCGTAATTGAAGCCGTGCAGCCATTTCACACTAAAATTACTGCTTGGTGGGCGGAGTTTAGAGTCAACCTGTGAAAAATCAGAAAGAGCTCAACTATGCCATGATGTGGTCAAGAAGTAATCTGTGACTAGCTAAGGAAGGCAGTGGCCACAAGGTACTGCAACTCAGAGCTAAATTAACTCCAAAAGAGCTTGAAGAAACTCGAATAGCTGTAAAAAAGCATTAAAAATCATGCATAAAGCTAAAATATGGCTTCAAAATTTCCAATACTCTGTTGGAAACTAACAGATCTTCTATCTGAATTTACCATGTTCCAACAACACCTTAAGCTGTGTATTCTGGACCTCAATATTTCCGAGCCAGGTAAACAAGGCATTAAAATTAAAATTGCAATCAGCAATGAAGGGCTCCATGGGCTAATCACATCAGGTCTTTCTGGTGACCATCTGAAAAATGACGATAAAGTATAGTAAACAATCAAAGATCAATTATGATTGAAACTCAGCTTCAGCTTACACCGTCTGGAATTCATGTCTTTCAGGCAGTAGCCTTCAGAGAGCAGTTTCTAATTCATGAGTAGATGCAGAGACAAGGGGGGCCTGTGCGGATGCGGGTGGGAACCCGATTGGGTCTGCACCGCCATTTTATGTGGGCTGGCCAATTAATGTGGGCTGAGCGCTCTCTGTGCAGGCAGGGGGGGTACCTGAGTCGGGGCAAAAGTGCGCTCGAAAGAGTGCAGAAATCTCCCTGAGGCACCTCTATGCCTCAGGGAGATTAGTTTAAGTTTTAAATATCTAAATAAAGAAAATAAAATAATTTAATATATGTCCCCTCATGTGACAGTGTCACATGAGCTGGGACATGTCAATCAATTTTTCAAAAAAAATTAATCAATTTTAAAACACTTCATGAAACCTTAACCTGCCTGTGGATGAGGTTTCATGAAAAATGCGGAGGCCGCCTGGGCGCTTCGCCTGCCCGCCAACCTTAAGGTTGGACAGGCAGCTCAGTTTATTAGTTTAATTATTTTTTAACAGACCTTAATAGGCCTTTGACGGATCGGCGGGTGCACAGCTGACTTGGCAGCGTGGCCACCGAACTGAAAATCTAAATGACGCGCAGTGATGTCAGGATGCCCGCCGGGGCCCCTCCCCCGCTCACCGAGCTGAAAATTTAGGCTAAGGGGTATGATTGCGACTTCATGGCATCCGAGCTAGCTGATGGAATAGTTGAACTTGTGATAGCATCTACCCCAACGGAGGTGCTACAAAAAGACCTCTTGGACCAATCCAAAGATACACTGCGGAAGCACAGCAAGAAAGCAGAAGCAAGTACGAAGCCATACTAATGGGTAGACAGGGTCTTCAGGCTATGTGTAATTCATCCACCATTGGCATGGCAGCTAATGCAGGCAAGCCTAGGAAGCAATGCAGGCAGTGTGGCCTCATGCATGCACCCAAACATTGCTCAGCTTTTAATGCTGTATGCAAGGCATGTGGCACCAGAGGACATTGGAAACACCAATGCAGAAAGCAAAGGCCAAAGCAAATGGTTCAACGAGATGAGAAGCCATAGCCAGAGGCCAGACAGGTACTGTATTCTAAACAACCAAGAGCACATTCCAAATAACATAAAGACAAAATTCACAAAATATCTAGCCAAGCTGTACGGTCAAATGATGAAGCTGACCAAGACATCAATTCACAAATTCACATCAATTCAGACAGTCAGCAGAGTGAACATCAAAGAATGCATTGGCACAGTGGTACCATAAGGATATAAGAAATATAAACAGGAGTAGACCATGCGGCCTCTCGAACCTGCTTAATAAGATCATGGCTGATCTGCTTGTGTTTGAAATTCCACATTCCCATCTACCCCCAATAATCTTTGATTCCCTTGTCTAACAAGAATCTATCTAACTCTGCCTTAAAAATATTCAATGACCTTACCTGCACCTCCTTCTGAGACAGAGTTCCAAAGTCGAAAAACCCTCTGAGAGAGAAAAATTCCCCTCATCTCTGTCCAAAAAAGGCAAACCCTAACTTTAAAACTGTGCCCCCTAGTTCTGGACTCACCCACAAGAAGAAACATCCTTTCAGTGTCCTCCTTGTCAAGGCCGTTCAAGATCTTACATACTTCAATAAAGTCACACCTCACCCTTCTAAACTCCAGTGCAAACAAGCTCAGTCTGTCCAACGTTTCCTCATAAGCCAACCCACTCATTCCGGGTATCAATCTAGTAAACTTCCTCTGAAGCACTTCCAACGCGTTTGCATCCTTCCTTAAACAAGGAGACCAAAACTGCTTACAGTATTCGAGTTGCATCTCACCAATACCCTGTATAACTGAAGCATAACATCCTTACTTTTATATTCAATTCCTCTCATAATAAAGGTAACATTCCATTAGCCTTCTTAATTACTTGCTGCACGTGCATACTAACTTTTTGTGACTCATGTAATAGAACACCTGGATCCTTCCGCACTTCAGAATTATGCAGCTGTTCTCGATTTAAATAATATTCTGCCAAGTGAACAATTTCACATTTTCCCACATTAAACTCTATTTTCCAGATCTTTGCCCACTCTCTCAAGCTATCTATATTGTCTGCACTCTCCTCATGTCCTCTTCGCAACATACTTTCCTACCTATCTTTGTGTCATCTGCAAATTTAGCTACCATGTATCCAATCCCCTCATCTAAGTCATTAAGTAAATTGTAAAACGCTGAGGCCCCAGTACAGACCCCTGTGGGACTCCACTTGTCACATCCTGCCAATCGAAAAAGACCCATTTATGCATACCTCTGCTTTCTGCCAATCATCTATCCATGTTAATATGTTACCCACTACACCATGTGTTTTTATTTTCCAAAATAACCATTGATGAGGCACCTTACCAGATGCCTTCTGGGAATCCAAGTACAGTGTATCTACAGGCTCCTCTTTATCCACAGTGCATGTTACTCCTTCAAAAAACTCCAATAAATTGGTTAAACATGATTTTCCTTTCACAAATCCATACCGACTCTTCTCAATTGCCTTGAGCTCTTCTAAGTGCCCAGCAAAACCTTTTGCTGCCATCCAGATTATATGCCCATAGATGAGGGATCAGCTTAACTAGATGCAATACTGGACACTGGTGAAGGCGCTAACATTCTT
The DNA here is from genome assembly GCF_017639515.1 of Carcharodon carcharias. Classification (NCBI taxonomy): domain Eukaryota; kingdom Metazoa; phylum Chordata; class Chondrichthyes; order Lamniformes; family Lamnidae; genus Carcharodon; species Carcharodon carcharias. Next base: position 129,279,460 of record NC_054474.1, read on the forward strand.
CCACTTGTACATGGAAATGCATGTACCCACAGAAATGGCAAGCAATAATTCAACCAGCCACTGCCAAACTCAATGCGTACAATGACTCAGAGATTCCATCTCTGGGATCCATTACATTTAAGTGTCAATACAAAAACTCACCCTGGTCACCCCAGATATTTGTGGACATCACAAGTGCAGTGGTCACAAGACTACCAGTGTGCAAATACCTATCCTTGGTTACCATCCATGGCAATGTCAAGGCCGTGATGGGAGCACAAGGAGCACCATCAGAAGCACTGTGCTTACACTGAGAGATGATCACCCAATCTCTGCAATGCAGATCATCAGCCAACAGGCTACGTGACACTGAGCTGAATGTGTATACCTATTTCAAATTTGTAAACTTCGTACCGTGGGACCAATATGGAATTACTATTCGGCAGACAAGTACAGACAAACGTCCCCAGCCATCACTCCTCAATTCTCCCAGGAGTACGTGATGCATTACTCGAAGTTGAAAGACAGCCACAACCGACATGTGGGTAACGAATTCCCCACACTGAACATCGGACAGAAAGTTCGAGCACAAGACCCAACAGGTGGCACCTGTAATCCAGCAGAAGTCATCAGCATAAGCTCAGAACTACATCAAGTGGGAGCACCAAATGACATGACAGTGTGGTGAAGCAGATGCTAAATCAGGGCAATACCACAACCAGAAACACCGAGTAACCCTATTACGAACAGAACACAGTCTAAGATGCAGCACAAACAAAGCAGCTGTAACTAGCATTCTGCAAACGTACAGCAGCCTCCAGCAATGATCACTATGGCCAAGTCTGGATAGATAAGCAAACCGCTGATACATTTCAGAGACTGGTAAATTTATCGCTCTGTGTTAAAGTGCATTCAGACACAAGGTTATTTTGTTTTGCTTTCATGTAAATGGTTTGATTCTTTAAATGTAAACCTTTAGTTTGAAAAAAGGGAATGTTGTATTATGATGACACACTGTCAATCATTACCCATCTCAACAGGATGTGATGTATTAGTCTCATGGCTTGTAGTCAGTCTGCAAGCAACAGGGGTATAGATCAGACGTATCATACTTCGTCTCGAAGTTAACTCTATCTGTATATCATCTTTTCTTCAACTAAAGAGTCCACATTACTGTTTCACCAATCCATGTCTTTGATTGGTATGTTTATGTCAAAGAGAAGAGGAACGTAACACATCCCAGGTCGTGGGGAAGCATGGTGAGCAGCCTGTCTTCACATTTGGCAGTGAAGAATCTTAAGAAAACACTCTAGCTGTACTTGGTGTTCACAGGTGCTTGCAAAAGTACAGATTATCTGTCAGTGTAAAGCTATTATTGTGATAAATGTTAAATTTGGTTTCTGAATGTCTCAATGCAGTGTTGATGACCATTTAACAGTGCAAGAGTGGGAAGAGTAAACCCAGGGGGTTGGCTGGGGCTTACCATGGTGCGTGATCATCTGTTGCATATTTCAGAAGCAAGAGGTGCTAGTGGCCAAGTGAGTATGGGTTTACAGCAGAGGTGAGCAGCTTCTGTGTGTTTGGAGTGTGGGTCTTCATTTGTCTGGATGGCTGAAGTTTAGGGTCAGGAGAAATGTGCAAGCATAAATGTCTCCCGAGCCTTCCTTTTTCTAGATCTTTGCTTCATCCAAGCGGTCCCTTGTGTCTGTCAGGATACTGAGGCTTCTCATTGGTTTCCTTCTCTGCCTCCTTGTACTCTGCTACGTCTTCAGCAGCTGGGGGCTCCCCCGACCAGTCCCTCTGCAGCACCAGGTTGTGTACAGCAGAGCAGACAACCACTATTCAGAAAAGCCTTTCCGGGGCATTTTGAAGTGCCCCGCCCGATTGATCCAGACGCCTGAATCTCCTTTCAAGGAGACTGAGGGTCTGCTCGGTGATCACTCTGGTTGCAGTGTGGCTCACATTATAGTATTCCTCATCCTCAGTCCTTGGGTTCCACACTGGTGTCTGCAGCCACCTCAGTGGGTAACCCCTACCACCAACTATACAAACTTGCAGGTGTGCAGGGTGGGGAGATGAAAAGCTGTTGCACCTGGGAATGCCAGACAATGCAAATGTCATGGCCGCTCCTATACACACCTGCAGGATCTGCTGGCCATGATCACAGATCATTTGGATGTTAAGGAAGCGAAATCTCTTCTGATTGATTAATGGCCCTGGATGGGCTGCGGGAGCCTTGATGGTCACATGCATATACCTATGAAATCTTTCACCTGGGGGAAGTCCAGCCATGTCACCGAAGCCTCCAGGTCTCTCAGCCTGGCTTTCCACATTGGTTCTGAACTTGAGGCACTGATTGGACCTCCTGAACACAGCATCTGTCACAGACTTGATGCAATGATGTGCGGCTGATGCTGCATGTCTCCAATGGGTCCCAGCAATGAGCCTGAGACCTAGAAATTCAGGACCATGGTGACCTCGAGAGCCACTGGCATCATTTATGATGAGACATTAGTGACTCTTGTTCTCTGTCTGGATATTTTGGATCCAAAGAAGTACTGTTGTTTATTAATACAAATTATCAATGCTCAGTCTATACTCTGTAATATCTTAACACTTGTTTCATTTGAGGTGGTAAGCTTGCCATCCTAGCTTCTGTTATTAAGCAAAAATGCTCTTAATGAGTCTGACAAGCCGATAAAATCAGAAGCATTTTAAGGATGTGAAAGTGATAGAAGAATATTTATGTCTCTTAGCTAAATGAAAAGTTCATGCTGAAAACCTACATTAAAACAGTTAATCAAGATAATTAAGCTGGGGAACAAGTCTGGTGCTGCCCTGAAGCAATCTGTCACATTTACAGATGTAGAAGTGAATTCCAAGAATATTATAATGCAAAGAACAAATATACATTCAAGTGCAAAGGAAATTATCCTGATTTTATTTCATCGAGTTATTTTCCCCAAGCTGATGAACAGATTGAAGAATATTTTTGAAATGCAATTAGGAAGAAACTACGAACTAAAGTTAGACATCAATGAACAGTCTGTCTGCAACACAGTCTGCTCACTGAACCAATGGAACAAATGATTACCCTTCAGATGGTGTAAAGGCAGGCAGTAAACTTAATTCCATATATGAGGAATTTTTGATTGCAAATGCAGGTTACAAACATCCAAGGAAAGCTTTTTGAAATATAAGGAAACCTTGAAAAAATAAAGACATGCACTCATAGAACACATTTCGCCAGTTAAGGATGTCGCAAAGCATTTTACAGCCAATTAAGTGATTTTGACATGTAGTCCTGTGGGAAATACAGGAACCAATTTACTCACAGCAAGATCCCACACACTTCAATGTGATAATGACAAGGTGTTGTTGAGGGATAATTATTGACCAGGGCACTGAGGAGAACTTTGCTGCTGCTGTGCCTTGAATAGCATTGTGCGGTCTTTTCCTTTCATCTGAGAGGGTAGGAGGGTTCATAAACCAGGAGAGACATATTGACATTGCGCTGTAGGGAAAAGGAGGGAAGTCAAGTAGAACTATATTTTCCATTTGGCGATAAAGTTGTAGAATGTATTGTCAGAATATAAATGGGTTCAATTGGACAATCGATTGCATTTCCAGAGAGAGAGAAGCCATCGATCAATGTAGTGCAAAGGCAAAGAGACATTGAAATGCCCACCAAAGCTGGCATTCCTAGCGCCTACATCATACTGTCATGTCGTTATAATGATATAAGCAGCAATTGCTCATAAGTGATTGTGTAAACATGTTGTGGGTTTATTTATTTAGGCAAGACACATGAGAACACTTATACGTAAGTAGAAAGCTTGAAAGCATCAGCAGCAGAGCTATGTGCGTGTGTGTGTGCTCTGCTCAAAAGCAAAAGTGAAACTAAGACTGGATTGCATCCCTACACTTCCCTTCTAGTGATGTCATGCTGCTATCCTTTAAAGACATATTACAACATTCCCCTTTCTTTTTAAAGGTGCTTCCCCCACTTCCAATGAAGTATAAGTATTTACAATACATGCTCATGTTTACTTACCATTACATAAGCTTATAGAACTGATGAATCCATGAGTCTCTAAAGTGTAGCGGTAATTCGCTGGTAAGCTCAAATCTTGTAATGCTAACCTTTCCTGGGGGTTTCTTCAATTGCTCACAGTGATTTGGAATTGTCATTCTTGGGTGTTGTTACAGGTTGCATTTTGGACTTTGCCCTTGATGCACTAAGACTGCATAGTAGTTTGAGGAGCTGGAGTCGATCAGATTTGTCCTTGGTTACACCTCACCATTGCACCTTTGTGTGTAATGACTTCATAGGACCAGGGTTCTGAACTAAACCCTTGTCAACTCAGCTAGTTGCCACGTACCTTCTATGGGATCCTGGATATGACCTGGTTGTCCCAACTTTAAATTTGGCAATTCTGTACCTGCATTTTTATTGGCACGTTAGTCATCTTCTCTTGCAGTTTTATAATTTGCTGTCTAGTTTATGAGATCAGAATGGGCAAGAGTAGCTAAGTTGGTATGCATCGGTCTGCCAAATGTGAGCCTTGCCGGCGATGGAATGGTTGCACTTAAAGGTATTGCTCTCAAATGTTATATTGCAATGTGTAGGTCTTGCTTGGTCTGTTTACATTTGAGAATTAGGGATTTCATCATGTGAATCATTCAGTCAGTTAGGCCATTAGATCTTTGGTAATGAGGAGAAGAAGTAGTGTGATTGAGATTCCACTTCTCACACATACCTTGGCGTACCAATAAATTGTCAAAATGTCCACAAAGTTCCCCAGTTTGAATTGGGATGCAACTGATCAACTTTCCAAATTCAGAATGCTTAAACAACGTACAGAGCTATGGTTTCTTGATTCAGGTGTGTCCGAACCAGGCAAGCAGGTTATAAAAATTCACCTAGCAATAAGGAATGAAGGTCTACAAAGGCTGAACAAGTCAGCATTAACAGCAGAATAGCTAGATGATCCCCAAAAGATATGGACTATCTTGGAAGACTGGTTCAGTATCAGGTTAAACTTTCGTATTCAGCAACTAGAGTTCATATAATTCCGATAACAGCCTACAGAATTCATAGATCACTGTCAGAAGATGCAGAGAAAAGGGTACGTACTGAGATTTTTCAAATACAGAGTGAGCTAACGGAATTGTTGAGTTGGTGATTGCATCCACTCCCATGGAAGAAATCGAGAAAAATCTTCTAGACAAGCCCAAAACATATAGTATTGAAGAGCTACTCCTGGGTGGATATAAGTACGAAGCAATCCTCGCAGGTCGACAAAGCCTACAAGTCCAAAGTGCCACCCCAATTGTTGACGCATTTACTAGAACACCACAACCTAATGAGACTTTTGACATCAGTGCCTTTCTGGAATTGAGGGCAGTTACTTTTGAGGATTTAAAAGTTCTGTGCCTCAAAGATTTAAAAGAGCTAGTTAGGCAATTAAAATTAGAACTCTACCTGAAAGCCAGAAAACTGGAAATGTTAAAAGGAGTGCCCAAACATCTAGAGACAGAAATTGTGGACGCTGAAACAGATAGAACAGCAGCAGACAAATTAAGATTGGAGCAGTGGAAATTGGAACTGGAATTTGAGGGAGGAAAAAGAGAGAGAGGCAGGGATGGAGGGAGGAGAGAGAATTTCAGAAAAGAGCAAAGGAAAGGGAGTTCAAATTAAAACAGCTTGAGCTGAGAAAGGAGGAACCCATTGTGTCCATTGAAAATATCCTGACCTCAGTCTAGATGAAACATTCAAATTTTCTAATTTAATCCCTAAATTTGATGAGGCAGAGCTATTATTATATTCTTTATCTCTTTTGAATGGGAAGCGCAGCAGTTAAAGTGGCCAGTCCAACACTGATCCCTACTGTTGCAAAGTAAGCTTTCAGGAAAAGCTCATGAGGTTTATGTCCTCTTGCCTGAGGAAAGTGCATCAAGCTACGTGGTAGCAAAAAAGGGCTATTTTAAGTGCGTACAAGTTAGTGCCAGAGGTGTACCATCAGAAATTCCATACCCTGAAGAAGCAGCCTGACCAGATGTGCCTGGAGTTTGAACATCTTAAGCAGCTCGCTTTAGGCCAGTGGGTATAGGCACTTAAAATGGAGGCCACCTACAAAAACTTTCGTGAAATATTTCTCCTTGGAGTAGTTCAAAAACTCCCCAGTAGGAAGGCACATTGAAGAACGGAGTGTAACAGGGGTAGGGTAGGCAGCAACGCTGGCTGATGAATGTGCACTGATTCACAAACTCTCATCCCAGAGGAAATCCCTTCCTAGTCACCCCCAAACCAACTGAAAACGATAGAAGGTGGGAGAGTGATAAGAAACTGAGCACCCATGGGAGAGAAGGGACAGCTGGAAATGCAAGGGAAATGCAAGGAAATCCTCAGGCAAGAAAAGAAGGTGCTGAGAAGAAAAGTGAGGCCAAGGAGCCTGTGTTTTTACTGCAACAAGGTAGGACACCTCTGTGCTGACTGGTGGAGGTTGTGGGAAAAACCTATGGGATTTATTGGTTCACATAAACCCCACACAGAAAATGGGAGTCAGACAAAGAGGGTAGCAGACCAGGCTATGGCTCTGACTGCAGCAGCAAATCCCCATAAATACACTACAGTGTGTGTGTGGGTGAGGTTAAAAAACTCCCCGAGAATTACAAGGATTTTGTATCAAAAGGAAGAGTGACCACCTTTCTCCAGGATGAGGCGAATAAGCTTAGAGGGATACTGAGTGATACAGGGGCCAGCCAAACTATTGCTGGGAAAAGGAATGACCTTTACAGCAGGGATTGCAGTAGGTGCCAAGGGGTTGAGAAAGGGTATTGAAGGAGGGTACATCCCCATTCCCTTTATGTCTAGTGCACCTAGAGTGCAACCTTGTGTCAGGAGCAGCAACCATGGGGGTTGTCCCCTGGTTGCCTGTGGACGGGAATGATCTGCTCCTTGGCAATGACTTGGCAGGATCAAAAGTGATAGCACCCCAGTGGTCTCAGAGAAGCCGAGCGAGGTCAGAGAGATAGAACAGCTAAAGGAAAAAGTGCCTGGCATTTTCCTTGACTGCATAATAACCTGGTCTATGGCCAGACAAACCCTATCAGAGGAGAGGGAAGTGGAATTACAGACAAATGACTCTCCTGTCCGGTTATCTGAGACCTTTTTTGAAAGACCAAAGGAGGTTAAGGAGGTAATAAGTAGGCTTTTCTTGGTTGTGGCTCAGCAAGCTGACCCACTGTTGAAACAGTTAGCTCAAGCTGCCCAAACTGAAGCTGAGGCACAGGCAATCCCTGAATGCTACTGCATTAAAAATGAGGTGCTAATGAAGAAGTGGAGACCCCCTCACAGACCTGCAAATGAAGAATGGACAGTGATCCACCAGCTCGCGGTGCTGGTGAAAGTAATGTGGGGAAATAATACTGCCAGCACACAAAATGCCAATGGCTGGGCATGTCAGCCCGCATCAGCCAGCATTTTTCCAGGCCGCACCCCCACAGGGACGTAGTAAGGTTTTGTGGAACCTGCCACAACTGCCAGGTTGTGGGAAAACCCCAGCCTGTGATAAAATCTGCACTTATGATTCCCATGCCAGCTTTTGGGGAACCAGTCAGGAGGGTATTAGTGGACTGTATGGGTCCCTGCCCAAAACAAAGGGGGGCAACCAGTATATCCTCACTATCATGGATTTAGCTACCTGCTTCATAGAGCCTGTTCCCTTGTCAATCATATCTGCCAAAATAGTGGTGGGGATTTAACCTGATTCTTTACCAGGTATGGACAGCCCACCGAGATCCAGTTGGACCAGGATTCAAATTTCATGTCCAAAATATTCAAGGTGGTCATGGGTAACCTAGGTGTGACCCAGCTGAAACTTTCAGTGTATCACCCGCAGTCGCAGGGGGCCGCCAGACCCTAAAAACAATGATCAGAGCATACTGCCACAAATACCCCCATGACTGGAATAAAGTACTCCTCTTTCTTCTGTTCGCTCCCAGGGATTCACCCAATGAGTCTACCGGTTTTACTCTGTTTGGACTGGCTTATAGGCACCAAGTGACAGGTCATCAGAAACTAATCAAGGAGAGGTTTATTGAACAGAAGGAGGAAGTCTCCATGTTAGACTATGTAATCATGTTCTGTGAGTGACTCACGAGAGCCTGTGGTGTGGCTCGAGAACATTTAAAAATCTCCCCAACAGCTATGAAAAAACAGGCAGCCAAACATGCCAGAGCCTGAACCTTTCAGCCAGGAGGCTACTATCCAGCTAACAAACATAGAAATACTAACAAACTCCTTATTTACCCATCTAAATGCAGAACAGTGACAAGGCTGCTCACTGCATTTAAAAGGCCAAGTACAGACAACTCAGGCTGCACCACTTCAGCTCACATGATGTAGATGTGGGAGAGGCCCCTCCCATAAGACAACATCCCCATCGCCTTGGCCCAGAAAAGCTGGCCCAGTTTCGGGAGGAGATTAACTATATGCTTGAACACCAACTAATAGAGCCTAACAGCAGTAGCTGGAGCTCCTCATTATGCTCGTGCCCAAGCTGGACATCTCCACAAGGCCCCGCACTGACTACCGAAAAGTTAATGATGTGATCAGAGCTGGCTCCTACCTGATTCCCTGCCTGGAAGACTGCATAGATAGGGTAGGTAACATAGCCTACATTATAAAGTTAGATTTACTGAAGGGATACTGTTAGGTTCCCTTGACCACCCAAGCGAAGGAAATCCACCTTTGTAACTCTGCCATGTCATGCCATTTATACTCAGAAATTCTCCAACTACCATACAAAGACTGATGAACCAGATAGAGGCAGGCTTATCCAATTGCGTAGCATATCTAGATAATCTCCTAGCGTACAGCGAGACCTGGGAAACTCACTTAAAGCAACTAGAAGTCCTCTTCCAGAACTTACAGTCAGCTGACCTGGTCAATCTCATGAAGAAGGAGTTCACTAAGGCCCAGATGGCCTACCTGGGACACATGGTGGGTCAAGGACAAGTACTGCCCAGAGCCACAAAGGCACAAGCAATAGCACAGTTTCCCATTCCCAGAATAAAATGGAAAATCACGAGATTTTTAGGGATGTGTGGGTTCTACCACAAGCTTGTCCCAAACTTCAGCACAGTAGCTGCCCCGCTGACAGGCCTACTACAGTAAAAATCAAAGGTAGCATGGACAGAGAAATGTTCGGGAGCTTTTGAAAAGCTGAAAGCCATTTTAATAAATGAACCATGCTCGGAGATCCAGACATAAACAAAGCTTTTAAAGCAGCCATCGATGTGATTGACATCGGGGCCAGGGCTGTCCTCCTCCAGGAGGACGAATCAGGAATAGAGAGGTCAATCGGGTACTTGCCCAAAAAACAGAACAGACATCAGAAACGGCATTCCACAATCATAAAGGAAACCCTTGTAACTGACTCTTAAACTCTTTGAGATACCTGTCTGAAATGGATACAGAGAGACTACAGTCTTTACTAACCACAAACCCTTAAACTCTGTGGAAAAATTGATAACTAGAATGCAAGATTATTCTGTTGGAATTGGTTTCTCCAACCATATCACCTAAAAATCACCAACATTGCAGGGAAATTGAATATGATTGTGGACGCCTTGTCCAGAACTTAGAGATACACAGTTAGAACTAAGGGGATAACCAAGACCAAGGCTGAGAGTGAATGAAAGTGACTGTTTTTTGTTGTCTTATAATGCTCTTTTTGACACCTTGTAATGAAATGAAAGTGAATCTTATTTCATTCTTTGAGAGGTAGAAGTGTCGGGAAGTCACAGCTCTCTATTTTTTGAAAAATGTTTTTTTAAAAAGACCTTCAACTGAAACTCTGGGGGTGACTTTCCGCTCATTGCGCTAAGTGCAGTTGCGGGCGTGAAAAACAGCATTTTACCAGCCGGCCGCAATGGCAGGTTTTCACGCAATATCATCACCGGGGTATAGGGCACACCTGGGTGTTCCTCCATGGCACCCAGCAGGTGTTCCAGTGAAGAGCATTTATTCCTCATTGTTCCTGCCAAATTAATTATGCACGCAGGGAAAACACGCCAGATCACTGGCGGGTGACCTCTGATTCGCCTGGAACACCGTGATTTCACTACCTCCTCACTCCAGGCGCCATATTCAAACAGTAGCCACACACAGCATTCTCAATGTCTGCAGCCCAGGACTGCTCCACTGATGACATGGCCCAGAAACTCAAAAATACAGCATCCCCCAAGTTTCGTGATGCCTCACTGGAACACCTACTGGGTGCCATGGAGGCACTTGCTGCTATGCCATCTACCACAGTCATGACCAGGGGGGTCTACCAACCTCGGGAGGCAGTGGCAGGTGATTAGTGTTAAGGCTGCACAGTGGAGGTCAGCCATCCAGTGCAGAAAGAGGATGAATGATCTCATCCGTTCCACCAAGTTAAGTCAACAATCTGATCACTCTCAACTCACACACTCACAAGCCTATCACACATTCATGGGGATATCACACACTGCCAGCTCATGGGACATCACCGCTCACTCTCACACACACCTTCATATCTCAAGCTGAGCTCATCTCCTCTGGAGCTTGCATCCTCATCTCGTCCATGGCTACACTCACCAACCACACATGCCAAGCATCCTTATCATCTGTCTTGGCACGTGTCCTGCTCACATTTATTTGGATTATAGCTTTCCTTACTTCTGATACCAGTGTGTGTGTGTGTGAGAGGTTGTGTCCTTTATTGTATGTTCTTGGGTTTAGTGGCTGATGAAGTTACTCTTTATTTGAGTCAAGAAAGCCTTGTTTAATTGGCTGCTCATTATTCACTGCATAGGTAGTAAAAAAATACATTTGGATTTGGAAAAGAAATTTAAACAATTTTTGTTGTGACCAACCAAGGAGGCTGGATAGAGGGGAGCCAAGTCACTCCTCCTCACCTGGTCACAACAATATGCAATGGGTGGTGTCATAGGACTGGAGAATTGCAAATGTTACACCCTTGTTTAATAAAAATCTGTAAGGATAAGCCCAGCAACTCCAAAAAGTCAGTTTAACCTCAGTGGTGGAAAGCTTTAGAAAAGGTAATATGGGACAAAATTAACAGTCACATAGAAAATGTGAATGAATTAAGGAAAGCCAGTGTGGATGTGTTAATGGCAAATTATGTTTAACTAACTTGATTGTATTTTTGATGAGGTAATAGAGAGGGTTGATAAGGGTAAAATGGTTGATGTGGTGTAACTCTTTTGGAGTTAAAACAATTAAACTAAATTAACAAAATAAGGGATAAAACAAGCACAGCCTCTAAGTCAGGTCAGCTGTAAAACTAAGGACAAAGTTTAAAGGAAACTTACAAACTTTAAACCAAAATGTGATTAAGGGGGTCAATAAAACACCCCAGTCCCCGTGGTGCCCACCGAGCACGGAAGGCCTCGAGAGTGCCGGCAGACACCGTGTGCTGCCTCTCCAAGGACACCCGGCTGCGAACATAGCCGCGGAAGAGGGACAAACCATCGGCAGGACGACTCCCTCGATCGCCGTTGCCTGGACCTGTTAATGCCTAAATTGGCCAGGCCCAGGAGCAGGTTCATGAGGAAGTCCTCCTTCTTCCTGACCCCACCTCCGCACCAGGTGTCCATAGATCAGGAGCGTGGGGCTGAAGTGCAAACAAAACAGTAATAACAGGTTTTTTAAATAACTGAAAATGGAGTGCAGCCAATCACACCCTATATAATCATGGTCCACAGACTCCAAAAGACCACAAAAAGAGCAGGTGTCCTGGTAGTCCGTGAACCTACACATCCTCCAATTGTAGGGGACTGCTGCGTGCAACACCCTCCAACCCAGGTCCCCAATAGAAAGTGGAGGACACCTACATAGGGGACCTTCGCAGCAACAAGGCATGCCAGGGCGTGTCTGGGCGGCGGACAAGGGTGAGAAAACGGAAAGTGTGCAGTAGCAGTCTGTACAGAAAGCTCCTCCGCGCCATGCCAAATGGCATGGAGGGCATGTCCCCGAGGCGGCTCATATTGTGGGGCACCGGCACCTGAGGGAGGGTTCGGGGCTTGGGGTCGATGTGGAATTCCGTCCAAACAGGGGAACGTTCAGACGGAAGACCACCGCGCACCTGGGCCACCTCGAGACCTAAAATTACGTCGGGTCCGAGCACGACCGTCCTTAGGTCTTGGATGGCATTGGCTGCGAGCTGGACACTTACAGACCCGCGACGCGCCAACTCCTGCGGGAGCATCCAGCCCAATCCTCCGCCACCCAGCATGTCCCCGATCCTGGTCACCCCGGCAGCCACAGCCCTCCTCTCCGCCAACCACTGAAAAGGACGGAGGGGCGGATTCCTGAGCAGCGGCTCTCTGACGATGGCCGCTACTCCTGATGGGGGAGAGCTGTGTCGTGAGGCTACCATGTTGCAGACTTTGATCAGGTCCCGGTAAAAGACGGGCAACGCCTGCAAGGAGCCACCGAGGCCCCTCTGCTCTATAAACAGGAGCTGCACGTCATAATTCAGGCCGTGCACCTGACGGAAGAAATACGTTGCCAGGGCACACCATCTCGGAAGGTGCTCAACGTAAAGGTATCGCTGCAGGGTCTGAAGGTGGAAAGTCACCACCTGTGTGCGTAGGCACACTAGCGTCTGACCCCCTCCCTAAGCGGGAGACTCAGAACCTCGGCAGCAATCCAGTGCAATCTTTTGTCCCAGAAGAAGTCGACTAGCATTCTTTGGATTTTTGCAACAAAGTCCGGGAGAGGGGTCAAAGTGTCCAGCCGATACCACAACATGGCGATCAGCTGGTTTATGACCAGAACTCGACCTCGGTAAGACAGCACTTGGAGCAGTCCCGTCCAGCGCCGCAGGCGAGCGGCGACTTTCGTCTCCAGTTCCTGTCAGTTCACCGGCCAGGATTCCTCAACAGGACAGAGATGGACCCCCAGGTAGAGGAGGCTGGTCCTGTTCCAGGTGAAAGGCCTGAGCTCCTCAGGTAGGGGATCTGTCTGCCACGGGCCAACCAGGAGTCCAGAACATTTATCCCAGTTGATCCTGGCAGAAGGAGTGGCAGAGTAGACCTCCTGGCACTCGCGCATCCTCCACAGGTCAGCCGGGTCACTAAACATAAGGAGCACGTCATCAGCATAAGCCGAGAGGACCATCCCAATGCCCGGCCCACGCAGAACCAATCCCGACAACCTCCTCTGCAAGAGGCACAGGAAAGGCTCCACGCAAATAGAATACAATTGGCCAGAGAAGGGGCAGCCCTGACGTACCCCTCTTCCAAAGTGATGGGGCGCCGTCAGGGATCCGTTAACCTTATGATGTGGTGTACATGGACTTCTAAAATGCATAGGTAAAGTGCCACATAACAGGCTTGTTAGCAAAGTTAAAACCCATGGAATTAAAGGGACAGCAGCAACAGAGATACAAAGTTGGCTAAATGACAGAGTAGTGGTGAACAGTTGATTTTTTACACTGCAGGAAGGTATATAACAGGGTTCCCTTGTGGCTGGTGCTGGGAGTACTGCTTTTTATGGTCTACACTAATGACCTAAACTTGGGTGCATGGAGTTCAATATCACAATTTACTGATGACACAAATTGTGGAAGTATTGTAAACAGTGAGGAGGATAATAATAGACTTCAAAAGGACAAAGATAGACTGGTGGAATGGATGGAAGATGTCAGATATGATTTAACGCAGAGAAATGTGCAGTGATATATTTTGATAGTAAGAATGAGGAGAAGCAACATAAGCTAATGGGTACAATTCTAAATTGGTTTTGAGGGGGGCAGGAACAGAGGGACCTGGAGGTATGTGTGCACAATTCATTGATAGTGGTAGGGCAGGTTGAGAAAGAGTTTAAAAGGCATACGGGATCCTAGGCTTTATTAAGAGAGGCATAGAGTACAAAAGCAAGGATATTATAATGAATGTTTATAAAACACCATTTCGAACTCAAATGGAGTATTGCATCCAATTCTAGGCACGACACTTTAGGAAGAATGTGAAGGCCTGAGAGAAAGTGAGGAAGTAATTTAGAAGAATATTTACGAGAATGGTTCCAGGGGTGAGTGACTTCAGTTACATGGAGAGATTGGAGAAGATGGGGTTGTTCTCCTTAAAGAAGAGAAGTTGAGGGGTGATTTAATATAAGTCAACATCATGGGTCTTGGAAAGAATAGGTAGGGAGAAACTGATCCCCTGTTGGTGGAAGTTTCAAGAACCAGGAGACTGAAAAGCACCAAAGGCAACATGAGGGAAAACTTTTTCCACGCAGTTTGTGGTTGGGGTCTGGAATGCACCTCCTGAGAGTGCAGTGGGCCAAGAGTCAACTGTGACTTTCAAAGAAGAATTGGATAATTATCTGTGGAGAAAAAAAAATGCAAGGCTACAGGAAAAGGACAGGGGAAGTGGGAGTAATTCAGTTGCTCTTGGAAAGAGCCATCATGAACATGCAGAGCCAAATGGCCTCATCCTGAGCTGTAACCATTCTATAATAATTCTGCAGTCAGTGGAGGATCTCAGCAAGCTTGATCCAGTTGTTACCATGGTAAGTTTTTACCATGTAATAACTGAGCCATTTTTCCTGGGATCCAATGATTTGAAAAACTGTGCAGAAGAAGATCTTTGTTGTTTTGTTGTGTTGTAAAGGCTTGTAAATTCCTGTAAAAGCACAGTATGTTGCACTGTGTGCTGTTCATTTACCTTTTCTTTGTTGAATCAATTATCTTATGGTTTAAAGGCTGCATCTTGCACATGGGCACATGTTACATTCCAGTATGCTGGCATACAATGACAAGGTTTTGCTTTTCAAGCTCTGGGCATAATTGTATCTATATATTTAACAAGTGAAGTTAACATTACAGATTATAAGAGATATGGGGATCTGCTTGTGGGAGCTGTGACTGGTGCTGAACTCCAATACTGAGTTGAAACCTAAAATTCTTAACCGTGAGGTCAACCTAAGTGATGAATTCCAGACAATCTACACTGTTCTCTTTCCTTTTTTCTGATAGACCTGACTCATGCTGGGTATGCACTGGTGAGCACTGCTAGTCTCAGGCACGTTGATGTGTTCCTTATATATGAGACTAGGCAGTGATCCAATCCTCAACTTACATCTGCATTCTTCCTGCTGGTTAACAATCAGAAGCGGGACCCTGGCTGCCTTATGTCCTCACAGTTTGTGGTTATTGTGACAGAGGCACATGATGTCTGGACTGATTAAAAATTAAAACTCAGGGCTTCCTAATCTGCATAACTCAATGTCACAGGGGGCTGTGCATACCTGTAATGAGTCACAAGGGGCTCAAAATTAATGGAGATAATCAGCAGGTCTGACAGCATCTGTGGAGAGAAAAATAGAATTAACGGGTGGAATTTTCCAGTCCAGACAGCGACAGGGATTGTGGAAAATTCAAATATGGCTAAAAGTTGGATTTGGTCTCAGACAGGGCTGCTAACAGTGGGTGCTGTGTGTCTCAGACAGGGTTGCTAACAGTGGGTGCTGGGGGGTCATGGACAGGGCTGCCCACAGTGGGTGCTGTGTGTCTCAGACAGGGTTGCTAACAGTGGGTGCTGTGGGTCTCAGACAGGGCTGCTCACAGTGGGTGCTGTGGGTCTCAGACAGGGCTGCTCACAGTGGGTGCTTTGGGTCTCAGACAGGGCTGCTCACAGTGGGTGCTGTGGGGTCTCAGACAGGGCTGCTCACAGTGGGTGCTGTGGGGTCTCAGACAGGGCTGCTCACAGTGGGTGCTGTGGGGTCTCAGACAGGGCTGCTCACAGTGGGTGCTGTGGGTCTCAGACAGGGTTGCTTACAGTGGGTGCTGTGGGTCTCAGACAGGGCTGCTCACAGTGGGTGTTGTGGGGTCTCAGACAGGGCTGCTCACAGTGGGTGCTGTGGGGTCTCAGACAGAGCTGCTCACAGTGGGTGCTGTGGGGTCTCAGACAGGGTTGCTCACAGTGGGTGCTGTGGGGTCTCAGACAGGGTTGCTCACAGTGGGTGCTGTGGGTCTCAGACAGGGCTGCTCACAGTGGGTGTTGTGGGTCTCAGGCAGGGCTGCTCACAGGGTGTGCTGTGGGGTCTCAGACAGGGCTGCTCACAGTGGGTGCTGTGGGGTCTCAGACAGAGCTGCTCACAGTGGGTGCTGTGGGGTCTCAGACAGAGCTGCTCACAGTGGGTGCTGTGGGTCTCATTCAGGGCTGCTCACAGTGGGTGCTGTGGGTCTCAGACAGGGCTGCTCACAGTGGGTGCTCTGGGGTCTCAGACAGAGCTGCTCACAGTGGGTGCTGTGGGTCTCAGACAGGGCTGCTCACAGTGGGTGCTGTGGGGTCTCAGACAGAGCTGCTCACAGTGGGTGTTGTGGGTCTCAGACAGGGCTGCTCACAGTGGGTGCTGTGGGTCTCAGGCTGGCCCTTTCACAGTGGCAGCTGTGCTTCATAGTCAGGGCTGCACTCTACCTACAGAGACCAGCATGGTGAGTGGGTGTTGGTGGGGATGTGGTAGGGGGAGGGGTGAGCTTGTTGAGGGTTGGAGGATGCGGGGGCAGATGGCAGAAAGAGAGATGACTGTGAGAGGGGGAGCTGGAGCCGGACATGGAAGGGGTGCAGACTTGGGAGGGAGGTGGGTAGGCTTTTTATGGCACAAAATGGAAGGGTTGCACAAAGACTCAAGACGAGGACACCAGTGTGTCGCTCTCAAAATGCCTCAGAGGTGATTAGTTTAGCACAAGAGGGAAGGGTTGCATGCAGACTCATAATGGGGGTTGAGGTGAGGCTTGCACCAGAGGAAAGGGTAACACCAAGAATCATTACGGTGGGGCAGTGAGGTGGTGTGACGGTGGGGGATTGGGGAGGATGGGGGGATGGATGGTGTGTTCAGTCCTGAAGGAAACATGGAGCTGAGTGACAGACAGTCATAGCCTTGGGATTGAGGCCAAAAGGTCGGGTTGAGAGATTAAAGTCAGTCCTGGGGCTCTGTGCCCTGTGGTTGGGTTGGCTCAATATGTGAAAGGTGCACACAGCCTCAAGACGGGGAGGGGTGAGGTCCACATGAGGCATGGGGTCATCCACAGTGGTAGGTTCAAAGGAGAGGGCAGAAATGCCAATAACAATTACCCTGGGCTTCAGGGTTACGGGGGGAGGCTGGAAAGTGACCAGAGAGAAATCTACCTGCATATCGTAGGGCTCCAGGATGATGGGAGAGACATGAATGGTACCAGGGAAGTTGAAGCTAGCCTAGAAGTAGAAGTGTAGCGCCACCATGTTAAGACCCTGAATCAATGACTCAGTTTAAAAATGAAACTAGGAAAAATTTGTCACAGGAGCAGTCTGAGACAGTGTGGGACATGTGCTACACCTGGACTCCGGGGCCCTTTCAGGCACATCCTCATATTCATTAAATTCTCAACGTGGTGATGAAGGCTCAGCTGAGACAACACATGAACACTTTATTGAGAAGTTATAATTGGAACCACTGCACAGCTGCTGGATATATGCAAGAAGTTTTATCAAACACTGCAAACTGCATTGTCAAGTTATTCCAAAAGTGCAAGGCAGGGGTAATCTCTAATCCTAATCAGGCAGTGCATGAGTGAATTACTAAGAGTCAACTGTGCATGGCAGGGCTCAACGCTCTTCCATCCTCTATGGGATTGAGATGTCAAGTTGTTGAGGTGGTTTCTTAGACACCTATGATCTGTGAGGGTGTGCTTCAGCTACAAGGGTGGAACAGGAGAAGGCACAAACACAGCCCAAGAGCATGACACTGGTTTTTGGGCTTGGCGTAGGAGGTCTACAACAGTTGGTCAAGCTACATTCATCTCTTGGATCTATCTGTCCACAGTTAGGAGGATTACAGAATGGCCGCTGCACTCAATGCTGCCTTCTGCTCAGATTGAGGAGCAGAAAGGCTCGGCGCCATCTAGCACAGCTTAGAGAAGAGCCCGGCCTGAGCTGAATGGTCCAGGGGAGCCCCAGGAAGGCCCAGAGGCTGAGGAGGTCAGATGCATCCACAGAGACGACTGGCATGACCGAGGGTATACCAAAGACGCCTATCCTATTTGGCGATGAGCGAGAAGCAGTGCCGTGCATGTCTAGTTTGTCAAGAGATATGGTGGCTCATATCTGCCACACTCTGTGGGAGGATCTCACACCACATGGACTGGGAGCCCATCCCCTGACAGTAGCCCTGATGGTCACCGATGTATTCAGTATCTTTGCAAGTAGCTCTTTCCAGGAATCTACAGTGGACCTAAGCAGCATCTCTCAGGCCTCAAAACATAAATGTATAAAGTTGGTGATGGGTGCCCTCTACAGTAAGGCTCAGTATATAAAGTTCACAATGGATGAAGTTAGCCAGGCTGGTAGATTTCTGAGATTTGTGGCAATCTCAGGCTTCCCTACAGTGCAGGGTGCGATCAATTGCAGACATGTTACTTTAAGATCTCCCTGGCAACAGCCCCTGTTCTTCATTAACAGGAAAGGGTTCCACTCCCTAAACATCCAGTTGGTCTGCGATCATCAGCACATCGTGTACATTTGTGCCATGTGCCCTGGGATTTCTCACAACTACATCCTGAGTCACTCCAAGGTGCCCCAGACATTCAAAGGGCTGCAGCACTTTCAGGATTGGCTGCTGGGTGATAAGAGATGGCTCATGACACCAGTGTGTCGCCCTCAAAATGCCTCAGAGGAGAGATACAACATGGTGCACTCTGTGACAAGGTCCCTCACTGAGTAAGCCATTGACATCCTGAAGATGCGCTTCCGATGTTTGGACTGGTCAGGTGGGGCTCTGCAGTATTCTCCAGAGAGGGTGTCCCAGATCAGCGTGGTCTGTTGCATCCTGCACAACCTGACTTTTCAAAGGGGAGACCACTTGCCAGAGGGCGACATGGAGGAGGCTGAGAACTCCTCGAATGATGAAGACCTGGGCAGGCAGGAAGCTGAGGAGGGCGATGATGATCAGCTTCCATGTGAGGATGCTTTCACAGCTGCACATTGCGGAAGATGTGGCCGTGACACACTGATAGCCACAAGGTTCCAGCAGGGGTAAGCTCCAGGCAAGGGGCAGACAAGCACATTTCTCCTGTCCCTTAGCACCATACCAGTGATTGGAAAGGTCTTTACAAGCAGTGGCATCACAAGCAAGGTCAGCATTTGGCCTTGGACCTGTAACCCTTAAGGATGATAAGACTCTAATCATTACAAAGATCACCCAAAGGTGCATGTAGCCGGTGTGCCAGGTGAAAGGTAGCACACCAGCGCACACCCTGCATCAACTGCACATTGTACACCTGAAGGAGACACTTGGAGCGGCCACAGAGATTAGCACACGGTTGTTGAGACCATAATGGGTGCAGGTCCTGTATTTTCACACACACAGTGAACACTGCTCAGTGTCGATGAAACAACATAACTCTCAACCCTCCAAGGCACATGAGTGCATAATTCTATGGTATGTTGCAAGGCTTAAATATCCAAAATTCAAAGTGCTGTCACTCTCAGGAAAGAGTTTCCCACATCTGCCTTACATTACACAAGGGGTGAGTGACTAACATGAGTCTGCTGAACATCACATGAAACTCAGGCTCACAAAGGGAGGCAATCATAGAGTGGGAGCTTGGGTCACCCTCTCAATAAGAGGACACAGATGCATGTGCACAACACATTCAAATGATGAGACCATTGCCATAAACAGGAAGTATTTTAATAAAGGTGCATGACATTTACACTGAGTGAACATCTTTGCGACCATAGAGATCTCACAATTTCTTAATTTTTCTTACCCTACTGCTATACCTAGTGCATCCCCAACAGCTCCAGCAGAGGTGGAGGCAGCCTGCTAACTGCTACTTCCTGCTGTCTGTGATGACCTTGGCGGGCATCCTCTGGAGGCCAAAGACCTGGAGGGCCCTAGCCTGTTTTGGATCTCCTGCTATGGGGCAGGTGCAATCTCCACAGCCGATGGAGCTGGGGTGATAGGGTCACAGACAGAGGGGATTGGGAGCAGCTGGACACTCTCAGTCATCTGGGTGGATGGCCCTGGGGTGTCCAGCTGAAGGTCCTCCTCCCTTTGGGTATCCAAAGGCCCTTGCCTGACCCCTTGAGGTGAAGGTGCACCTAGAGTGAAGTCAAGGTGCCCCGTCACCCTCTCGCCTCGCCACTGATCGATCCCACTAATGCTGAAAACAATAGGCGGGTCCAAGCGCAAATCCAGCAGAACCTGCTTGACCAAGGTCCCCGAGGCAGCTGCCACCATTCTCATTGTAACCATGAGGCGCTCACATGTCGGAGCCACGACATCAGACAGAACATGATGGAGTCCTCCATCCATCACTCTAGTCTGTTGACTGCCTTTCGCAACGCTACCTGGTTTTCTGTCTCCTGTTGTCGCATTTCCAGCAAGTTAGAGATGACCGCTTCCAGAAGCTCATCATCCAATTCTGACTCAGAGTGCCTGTTCTCCATAAGCCTTCTGAGTGGCAGATACCTGGGCTGTCACTGCCTACGACTGCTGCAGAGATGTGTCAGTGAGGTGTTCTCCAGAAAGTGACCCCGAACCTAATCTAGATCTATGACCAACGAGGGGGCGTTCCTCTGTGCTGGTGCTGGGTGCAGGTGAAGGCAGTGATGGGTCTTCATCAGAAGCATCATCAGCATTTTCCTCTAAAGTGATCTGGGGGCTGGGGCTTCTGGTCTGTCTCGAGCTCTGTCTGGGCCTGCTGGTCCCTGTAAGAGACGGAAGAACGGTTTAGTTCATGAGCAGACAGAATACAACATTGCATGTCACTCACTGTGAATGTCAGGATGTGAGCAACTCAAGGAGGGCTCATCTGTGCTGACTTGCTGGGAGAGACCAATCTCTCCATCGCCACAGGATCGATCCCTGTCTCGTCCTCTCCTGCCAGCTCGGAGCTCCTGAATATCAGTCATCCCTTCCAACATCTGGGCTATCTCTCCCTGGTTTTGGATGATCTTGGCCTGCATGAAGACAAATGAATGGAATATGATGAGAAGAGATGGAGGGGAGGTTGGGAACACGCATGTCTGCTGTGTGTGCTCAGCCCTCCTCAGTCGGAGCTGAAGATGCTGTTTGTGCAGGATGAGATGCTGGTGATGTTAAAGTGTCTGTGGGACAATCAGTGCTGATGACTACCCCTTCTGGCAGTGTAACCTTTTGAGTGCAAGATGCTAATTTGAGAGTGTGAGTTTGGAGTGATTCGAAGGTTGCTGGTTGCCTGCGGCACAAATGTCCTCTGCAACCACCTCCCAGGCCAGCAAGCTGAGACTGGTGGACTTTCTGGCACCATCCTTTGGGAAGAGGACATTCCAGCATTGACGGACACCTCTAATAACAGCCTCAAAGGAATCATGGCTGAACTCCAGGGCTACTGTCTTCTTCCTCTTGGCGGCCATCTTAGAAACTAGTAATAACATAAATTGGCTGCAGAATGAATGTGTGTCTTCAGGTGGCATTTAAAAACAGCACCAGGACCTTTGTCCCCATAAGATGACAGCAGGATGGATGAATCAGTGCCTACCATGCCACATGATTGGGAGAGATGCACACCAATGCATAATTAGTGAGCTTCTATGTACAAAGATAAGGCGTGATAATCCTCCACACCACTGAGTCTGTAGAAAGAACTGAGTTTTGTTCTGCTATTCACATTCTATTATCTTGTTTTCAGACAGGGCAATGCCACTATTAGCACCTGCTTTAGATTTTAATACTATAATTACCACTCCCCTTGTCTTGTGTAGAGTCATATGGAATTGAAACATTAACTCTGTTTCTCTCTCCACAGTTGCTGCCAGACCTATTGAGTTTTTCCAGCATTTTCTGTTTTTATTCAAAGCTTCTACCGTGCTTTGTGTATAAAAGTGTTTCCTAATTTTGATTCTGAAATATCTGGCTCTAGTTCTAGACTTCACAAGCAGCAGAAATAATTTTGTTCTATCTACCCTATCAATTCCCCTCAATGTCCATGGGCTATAATTCCAGAGTCATCCACCAGGATTTCCCTGTTCCTCCAACACTAGTGCACTAACCCTAAACACATACCTTCCTCTAGTTTCTCCCCATCTCTACCAAAGCCGTCTTTGAGTTGATATTGCCCATAAAGCCCATCTCAGTAGTGTTTTGAAAATTGCATTGTGCATTTTGTTCCCTGGACCCTATTTGCAACAAACTGATGACCATTCAACTTTCCTTCTTGGCCCCCATTCCATCTGGTTGCCACTTTTTGAATATTGTCTGTTGCCTTTCAAGTCTCCTTTCATCAACTCCTTCCTTCAGGAAATGCATCCTTGGCCTTCTGCCTTTGCAAAGTATTGCTCCATCTCCAATATGCCTTCTAAAGTCTTCAATGTATTGTTGCCTCCAAAGTTCATGCTACTTTTCCCTTAACCCCATGTTTACACCTCTCCTACCAGATTTTGATCCATGCTGCAGCATTGCCACAACACGAATCAAAGTCACAAAAGACTTCCTCGGTAATAGTGATCATGATGACTCATCCTCAACTTGACTGCATGGTTCATCACACCATCCTGTTCCAACACCATTCCTCCATTGTTGAGCTTAGCTGGATTATTCTTGCCTTATTCCACTTTTGGTTCCTATCCAGTTATAGCCAGAAAATCTGTTGGAATGACTTCTCTTCCTGTTGGATGCTTACAGGAGGAATTTCTCTATTCTTGGCCACCTTTCTATTTCTCATCTAGATGCTACTTCTTGGTGATATCATCTGAAAACACACCATCAGGTTCCACATAAGTGCTGACAATGCCCAGCTCTAACTCACCACTAAATCTCTCAGCCTCTTCACTGTCTCTGTTTCTCCAGACTGCTTGTCTGGAATCCAATCCTGGATGATCCACAATTTCCTTAAGTTAAAGTTGGGAAGATCAGACTGTTCACAGTCCTTGCTGTCCTGTTTGACTTTGAGCCGAGCTCATGACCTTGATCCTCTCCAGCACAAAGACTATCTGCCTGCACCTTTATGACATCACCCATCTCTGTCCCTACTTCAGTTTATCTGCTGCTGAAATATTCATTCATACTCGTGTTTCTTCCAAACCTGACTATTGAAATTCTCTCCTGACTGGCTTTCCGTCTCCCACCCTCCGTGAACTTGAGCCGATTCAAACTCCTGCAGCTTGTACCAAGTCCAGCTCACAAATTAACCCTGTACTTGTCCTTTTCTCTTTCTGAGCATCCTTCAGACTTCTAACAACTCTGCATACATCCAAGAGCAAAACACCTGGAGGCATTAATTTTGTGATTTAACTAATTTCCATATCTTGACCAAATATTTGTTTCTACAAAGGCTGTAGATCCTGCAGTTATCCTTGTTTAATTTCTACTGAAGTAACCCATTTACTGTGTACAATTAAGGTCCCTTTTGCAATTCACCCTCTTGGTATTGGTGAGGATAATGTCCAGCATGTCCACAGAAGACAAAAAGAAATAGAAAGACCTGCATTTATGTAGCACCTTCCACGAGCACTGGACATCTCATAGCACTTTACAGCAAATGAAGTACTTTTGAAGTGTAGTCACTGTTGTAAATTGGAAAGGCTGTGTTGCTGCCAATGTGGTGCCTGCGCAGTTGTACCACTTCACTTTATGTCATCAGTGTGATTGACGGATATCAGGACTTTACTCATTCCCCCAAACTCAGTGTAATACTTATCGTCTCCTTTTAGTTTCTCACCTATCTAGGCCTGAACCCAGGGCTGAGAGTGCTACCAACTGAGGCACAGATGACACCTTAAAAAAAGAAAATCCAAGATATTTAGAGAAACACTGCAATTTATTTAAAATAAAATAAAAATGAAAGTGTTGGATAGCAATTGCTTCAGCATTTGTGATGAGAAAAGACAGATTAATGTTCTGGATACAGACAATTCATCAGAACTCAAAATTGAATATCAAGAAAGTCCCTAAATTGCATTGAAGACATTCTGGAGCCAAGAAACAGTTTTCTTTTCCCTATTTGTACTATGTGATTCACTGTCACTTCTCTTTCAATAACACCAGCCTTGGAGAAATTCTGTTCATCTTGGTGTTATGCTTTTCATTTGTCTCTTTCACCCTCTTCATGATTCAATTTGATTATCTTGTGATGTGTTGCGGCTGTCTCCGTCTCCGTTGATTTTGATGTGATCTTGCGCATATGCTTTAACCATAGCCAGATCATCTGAATTACGGGTACACATCAAAGTCATTTTGAGTTTTGCCTCTTGGTCCTGTAGCCTCGTTTGAAATTAGTTCCATCAATTTGCAATAACACCATTAGTATCTCAGTTGATGACTGACACTCCATCCATCACTGTGATTGTATATGCGAGCAGTGTGAGAGAATAGACCACTGAATAACTCAGTTATCTTCCCAGCTATTGGAAGAATGAATTGGATAAATAAAGGAGGGTTGGGGAGAGATGGTTGGTATGCGGATCGATGACCCATTGGAGGTTTAATAATATGGACTCATTTCAATTAGGCCTGGAGTCTAATGCTGAATAATCTGCATGCCCTGAACTTCAGTGAAATGGCAATCAGAGTTAGATTGTCACTTTGCTCCTCATTTTTTACCTTGAAATCCAGCCATTACTTTCTTGCCCAGCCTTCTGACCCAGGCCGGGGGAGAACTGCATGGTGCAGCAGGTTCCCGGGGCTTTGTGTCAAGGGCAGCAGAGTTGGAGGTAAAGAATCCACTCCCCCTTTTTACATCACCATCTGTCATAAAGCAGGTAAGTTCAAAGGTCCCAGACACTTTGAGAAGCCAGGGAGAATGTAAGTGTGTAAGGTAAGTGGGTAGGATAGGTAGGTAGGGGGGTAGGTTGGTCCAAGGGGGAGCTTTGGGTGGTTGGAGGGAGGTGGGGTTTGGGGTTTGGTAGGGGGTTGGGTGGTCAGTTGGGGGTGGGGAGCTGGGGTGGTCAGTGTGGGGGGTCAAGTGATTAGTGAGGGGGTGGGGGGTTGGGTGGTCAATGAGGGAGTTCAGGTGTTCGGGAAGGTGGTCAGTGAGGGAGTGGTGGGTGAGTGTGCGGGGGGTAGTCAGCGGGGAGTTGTGTGATCAGTGGTGGGGGTTGGGTGGTCAGTGGGGTGGGTCAGGTAGCCATGTGATCAGGGGTGTGGTCAGTGGGTGGGAGGGGAGGGCAGTCCGGAGTGGGGAGTCGGGTGTGTGCAAGTGTTCCAATGGGGGTTCGGAGAAGCGGGGGGAGGTCCCGTAGCGAGTCCTGTGGGGGAATGGGGGAGTAGTCGGGGGGAAAATGGGGGTGTTTCTGGGTGGGGTAGGTGATGGGGTATTTGGAGGGGGTCCAGCAGGTGGTCGTGGAGTCCCATGGAGGTTGGGGGTAATCAGCATTAGAGTTATCCAGGAGTTAGAAGCGGTTTTAATTCTTCTCCCTTCTCCTGGGTAACTATTGATGTAAGACAGCCGAAACCATCCAAAGTTTGCGATTTAAATCGTACTTTCAGATGGTTCTCAGGGCAGGACAAATGCCCAGGGGAAGTTGGAACTTCCCGGGCAATTGCAATCCTTACCCAGGTGGTGGGGCTGCTGGGGGTGGGTGGGATCTTTGGAGTAACCCCCCCAGATACACTGCTCCAGAGCTCAGACGTTACGGGCCACAGTTTTGATTATTTTATTAACTGATGTCTGCTTTGACAATTATTTCTCTTAATAGACTTTCATTTCTTGCCAGTCTTTGCATTTCCATCTTTTACCGGGGAAAGTGATGTTTACAATGACAGGCAATGCCATTGCATTCAGTCGGCAGGAGACTTGCTTTTCATTGAGCAATTGCCTTTCCTGTTTATTTTCCCTTACTTTCCAGTCCATTTTTTTCCAAAGGTCACAGCAAAAACTATTAGTTCTCTTTTCAAACCATCTGCAGAAGCTAATTCAATTGGGATGCCAATCAAATCTCATATTTCACCACCACTGGGTCATTTTCTTTATTTCCTTTGGGGAGGAATTATCACGTTTTTTAACATCTTACTTGTAAGAAAATGATGATGACAGTTGGTACTGATGGATGCAGCTTCCTTTGAGAATTCTGTGCAATTTCTGCAATAGGTTTCTGAATTAATGTGTATGATCTGTACACCAGTGAAAGGTTTAATACAGTGTATGCTACTTGTATTGCCATAACATATTAAAAATGTTTCAACTGCAGGCATGTCCAGTCTCCAAAACCTCACTTGTTGTTATCATCTATTGCCATTATTAATCACTGTGTTCACATTTATTATGGAAGTTGCCTATGTAAACTGTAATTACAGCCTCTTGCAAGAGGTGGTACTGTAACACCTTAGTTTTGCCTCACTCAGCTGTTAACTGTACAGCAGAGAAACACTAATGCTGCAAACAACTCTACTTTCCTGTCTTCCAAATTTGCCAATTTTGTTTTATAACTTTTAAATAACATTTAAAAAATTATGAGCAGGATCTACCGGTCAGCGGGAGAGGGGCGGGCCCTGCTTGCCAACACGTAAAATGACACGGGATGCTGTCAGGTGGAACTCTTGACGTCACCCCGCGTCATTTTCCATTTTCAGTTCGGCTGGTGCGCAGCCGAGTCAGCTATGCGCCCACCAACTTGTCAGTAGCCTATTGGGGCCATTGAAAAACTAATTAAAATCGTTAATGGACCTGCCCGCCCAACCTTAAGGTTGGCGGGCAGGCTGGGAGCACTGGCGGGCTTCAGAAAAAGCATGGAACCTCATCCACGGGTGGGATGAGGTTTCATGAGGGTTTTTAAATTTTTAATTATGGTTTCAATACAAGTTATGGACATGACCCAACTCATGTGACAGTGTCACATGAGGGTACATGTCAGGGAAATCTTTGTACCATTTGTTTAACAATTTTTAATTTTGAGCCGATCTCCCTGAGGCAGCACTGAGCCTTGGAGATCACTGTGTGCGCGAAAGAGCGCACTCTTGGCTGAGGGAATCCCCCCCCATCCCCACAGAGAGTGTACCGCTTCCTGGCGGATGTCACGCTGGGCAGGCCTTAATTGGCCCGCCCATGTAAAATGGCTCCCCCCCCCACCCCAATCGGGGGTGCCGAATGGAGGCCTGCCCACTCGCTCCTGCACTTAGCCCCCCAAAAAGGGGAAGATTTTTCCCTGTAGAAATTTAGGACAGAGCAGATCACTTTAAAACAGAAGCTGAACTATATCTGGTTCAATTGCCTCCCCCCCCAACCCTGCCCTCTAATTGATGCTCACGTAGAGTCTAAACCTAGTTATAGCTTCTTGAAATGATTTTTAAATGGATCAAGTCAGGATTGGAGGTGGGTATCTGTGCAATTTGGCGCAGTTGGCCTCCATGCTGGTTTGCCACCATGATTCCCACCAGGAGCCATCTTAAATGAGGACAGCTGAGGGTCAGATCACTTCCATGGTTGGCAGCTGATTCAGGCTCAATTATTGATAATTACACAGCCTATTAAAGACACGATCCCACACTGAACAATCCACGGCCCTCTCTCTCTCCATCTGATAGGCAGCTTCCACCTCGACCAGTGGAGCTGCCGATCACCGAGTGCTAGAAGGCCTCCAATTGGTCCTCTAAACATAAGGAGCCCACGCGCCATCCCTGATCGAATGGCGTGTCCACATACTGGCCTTCAATTAGCTGCAGCTTTGAAAATCATACTGGGCATGTCTAAAGCACCCTGTGCAGGATTGGGACCCAGGACTAGACTCCATGTCTGATTCCCAATTCCTGATTGAAAATCCAGGCTCCCATGTTCAATGACACAGAAACCGGCTGATGTTAGTAAAGTTTTTTTTAGTTTACTGACTTGAACGTTGCTTGATATCATCATCTTTAAAGTGGACCTTTAAGCATTAGCAATCTTAAGAACATTCAACCAAGTTAATATCAAAAAGATAAATCACCAGTTTCAGAAATAAGTCAGGCACCTTGCATCCATTGTGTATTAGAGGGTATTTTTAATAGGTATAAATTTACAACAGCTCGGCCTGCCAATATCATACTCCTCGCACGTTACTTCACTTAATCCCATCAATCATGCTCTTTTATTTCTTTTTCCCTAAATGATATCCATGCCATTTCCTTTGACTACTTCCTTCTGGCATCAAGTTCCACTTTCTAACAACTCTCTGGTGATAAATCTTCTCCTGAGTACCTTACTGGTTATTGGTGAATATCTTATATTTACAACATCCAATTTTTAACCCCACACAAGTGGTGTCTTCTGCAACTACCCTGTCAAACTCCATCATCATTTTTAAGACCTTTGTCAGGTCTCCTCTTAAGGCAGGATCAGTCCCAGGTTTACATTAACTGCGGGCAGGAAAAAGTATATTTTACCCATTGGCTGTAATGGCAGATTTTGCACCATATCATTCCAGCCCTGCCTCATTAATTATGCAAACCGAGGAAACATGCTGTCTTGCTCCGATTTGCCTGCCATGCCGTCATCTCGCCGCTTCCTCACGCAGGGTGCAATGTTTAAACGGCAGCTGTGCGAACACTTCTCAATGCTTGCAGCCCAGGAGGATACTGGTGAAGACATGGCCCCAAAAGCCAAGAAGCGTGCAGCCCACCCCCCCACCCCCCTCCCCCACCGATTCAGTGATGCCACCCTGGGATGCCTTCTGGACACCGTGGAGGTCCACCGTGATGACCTTTCAGTTCTGGTATAGCCTTGCAAAGCTTTTTTGCACCTTCCCCAGTCAATCCATATCCTTTCGCTCATACAGCGGCCGGAACTGCAGTCTAACTTAGGTCCTACATGTGTTTACCATAACATTATATCTGCTTTTGAATTCTATTGTTCCAGAAAATCATATTATACAGAACAATATAGGGAAGCAGCACCCAGAGAAGAACCTGCGGGTCACTGTACCCTATCCACTTTTCCCCTGCCATACCAGTAATTGAAAGATATGGGCTCTCATGAAGTTTGCTTGGTTGGAAGGCCCCTTGCTCCTGAGTCAGAAAGATTTTTTATTCCTTTTCTACTTCCAGTTTGAAATGAGGATCCAACAGCACTTTGGCAGATCCACATTTATGTGGCTAATGTCAACAGGTCTCTGGTGGATGGGTCATTTGCATTAAAGGATAGCATTAACAGTGAGGATACCTCTTGATGTCTTCATTATCACCCCCACCAGTATATCCCAGCAGTAGACCACCTCTCAGTCAGGTTGTTACTTAGAATAAAGATGCTCATGAATTTTCTTTTGACATAGGAGCCAGGCTCCTTTGTAAACTGACTCCTGAGTAAGGGCAGCACAATAGCAAATTGTATCAGAGTCTATAGGGAATAGGCTTCATTAGGTGTTTGGGAACTCTGTGAAGTTGATGAGATTTCCAAAGGGGCTCCAACAAAACTGTGGTATTCTACATAACAATGCTCGGAACTCATGTTGAATCCTCCAGGAATTCATATAAATCAATCTTTGAGAATTTTCAATAACTGCAGGGCTGCACTTGAACTACAAAGGATTTATGGTCCTGAAAGTCTAGGTTTGATGTTCCGAATGATTGTGCTTTAGATGTTTTCACAACAAAGACTGTAAGAGAAAGGAATATTGCACCAAGAATATTAAATACATATGCATTAAATATACACCCCAACATGAGAATCCAAATGTTTCTCCCCCCATTCCCGTTTGTTTACATTTTGAAAAGGTGGCTTCCTTTTTAAAAACTATCAATGTCGGTTTTCTGAAAATTTTAAACTTTTAAAATGTGCAAAATGGAGAGGTTTGGACTTTGTAAGCTATTGCAAGACTTTTCTGGAGAAATTTAGTTCTTTAAAGTGTAAAGACTCTCAAAGCTGGAAAGACTTAATCCTCCAGCTGCACTTGGCACTTTAGAAAAATGCTATATAAATGAGAAAACTGTGCACCTTAAGTGATCATTCGATGTTTTCTGACTGTAGATAGTTGACTGCATGAGGAAGGGATAGCTGAAGGAGGTTTGTCATTCTAGGGAAATCTAAGTCCTATAATAATGTCTCACTAAAGGAACTGAAACAGAGGACAGAATAATCCCAGATTTGTATTGCACTAAGTGCAATAGTACTTTGGCCACACTGGCAGCTTTTCATGCCATATTGTCCCAATCCCGCCTCATTAATCATGCATTCCTGGGAAAAACGCTGGGTCTTCTTATTCACCTGCCTTGCTGTCACCTCAGCCTTCAGTAAACCGGGTGCCATATTTAAAGGCCACCCCTGCACAGAGATAGAACTCTTCAAGGGATAGGAAGTTGCTGCAAACTAATGACTGCCAAAGGGAGAAAACATGCTGCCCCAGGTTTAGCGACGCTGCCCTCGAACACCTACTGGTCACAGTGGATGCCCGCCGTGATGTCCTCTACCCCCGCTCTGGGTGAAGGCCAGCAAGCAAGATTAGCAATCCAGCATGGCAGTGGTAGTCAGTGCAAACGCCCTGCAAAAGAGGGCAGCCACCTAGTGCCAAAAGGCGATAAACAGTCTCATCCATTCTTTCAGGGTAAGCCACTCTTCTCATCACTCACAGCTCACACACACTCACAAACCCATCACACATCCATGGGGAAAATGCTACTAACTCTCACACACACACCCTCACATCTCCATCAGGCTCATATGCTCTGGAGCTCATGTTCTCATCCTGTCCATGGTTCCACTCACCACATAAACATCGCACACAGTGCCATATATCCTGCTCACACTCTCTCCATCTGTTTTCAAGCAGGAGAAGCTGGCTCACAACAGTAGGGAGAGGTCCCAGACCTGGGTGGAATGGCCCACAGTAGGCCCATCACTCACTTTTAGGAGTGTGCCATCGCGCTGACTGATGAGGATATAGACCATGCCTGCGGCGACAGTGAGGTAGGCAGTGAACACCAAAGTGAGGATCCTGCACCACATCATCCATCTCTCAATGCAACTGAGTGCTCTCTCTCCTGTTTGTGACTCTGCTGCCATGCACTAATTATCTCTACTTTGGTTCACAGGGAGCTCTGCCAAGCAACCAAAACCCTTAGCCAGCCAGTCCCTCAGCTCCATCTAGGTCCTCACCTTCACCCAGGAGGACACCTTCTCCATTGAAGAGCTGGAAATAAGCAGCCTGGAAGACCTGTCACAGTGCTTACCCACACCCTCCACCAGCGCAGAGATACATACCTTGGTGGGATTAGAGCAGGCTCGGGTTCACAGTCTGGTGGTCACTGCACGGACAGGTGTCCGCAGCAGGAGGAGGCAGGTTCAGCCAAGCTCGCCGGCACTCGGAGGACTGCTGGGGAAGAGCATCTGTGAGGTCCGAGTCAGATGATGAGCCTCTGGATTCGGCCTTCGAACTCATTGTGGAGAGTCAGCAGAAGGCGGGCGAACATCAGGCAGAGCTGTTGGAAGCCCTCAACAGATTGGTATGTGAGTCAGAAGAGTGTGTCCGCCTGCTCTCTAATGAAGTGGTGCCCACATGTGCCCATATGGAGATCTCCATGGGGAGGATGGAGGATAACACTGAGACACTGGTCCAGCAGAATGTGCAGATGTTCACAGACCTGCACTCCATCCTGGTAGCCATGGGTGAGTTCCTGCAGTGGCCGGCGAGAGGGAAATAAGGCACCTCGCCATCTCTCCAGGTGCTCCTTCCCCTCGGTCATCCAAAGGGAGCAGGAGCTGGGATACCCCTGGGTCATCCACTCAGGAATCTCAGAGGCTGTCGGCTGTCTTCTCCCTCCAAGTCCCCTTTGCCTGTGATCCCCTTAATCTCGCCCTCTGTCACTGCACAGGGAGCATCTGGCTCACAGGAAGACAGCCAAAGCAAGTCGCGGCCCCCAAGACCTCAGCTCTTCAGAGGACCTACGTCGAAGTCATCAGAGGCAACAGGGCCAACCATTGCACAGGCTGTCTCCACCCCTGCTGCGGATGTCAGGGCAGCACCTAGAAAAAGTGGTCGGCCTCGAAAAGTTAAGAATTTTTGCTCACAAGTCATTGCATGGGTGAACACATTTTGTTACTTTATAATTTGAAAATGTGTTTGCTTTCACTGATTAAGGTGTAATAGTATCTTTCAGCTTCACAGGCTTCACAAGTCCTCCCATTGTGTCCCCCCCCACCCCCCACCAACTAGCAGCTTAGCTGCACACAGCCAGCCCATAAGGAGGGAGAAGTGTGTGTGGCAGGACATTTCGAAGCCTTGTGCAAGCATTCTCCCAAACAAGCGGATTCTTCTTCCACCACATTCATCTCAATGTCCCAAGCATTTTCAGTGCTACCTGTTGGGATTCTCTTTCAGTTGTCTATCTGAGCTGATCTCCCCTCCCTCCCACTCACCCACCGATCACATTCCCATGCAGCACTGTTCAAGCCCAACGCGAGGCTCCTTTCACTTTTGATTTTACCAAGATAGTGGTAGTAAAGCATGTCTTCAACTTTCCCATCCTTTTCCCTCCCCAAGTCACCCCTGTCCTTTCCCGCAACACTCTTGACCCACCAGCATCACCTTCCACCTTCCCACTGTCACCAATCTGCCAGAACTCTTTTCTTTCCAGGATCCCCAAGTGAACACGCACATTCCCCATCTTCCACAGGATCCCACCCCCTCTACATTGACTTCCCGACCTCCTCCTTCCCACACCCATGGTCCGTCTCTGCCTCCGAGTCTCTACCAACAATCCTCATCATCCCTTCTACCGCTACCATCGCACCCTCACCCTCCCACCCCACTCTGTCCTCTCTCATTTTCACCATTCCCTTCTACCAAGCCCACCCTCATTAACCTCCCCAGAAGACAGTCATTGACTCCACAGACCCCGCCTTTGCACATTCACCTGCACACAACTGCCCCCCCCACTTCCTTTTATCTCCACCTTTACTCCTTCTTGTACTTGGACTCTTTCCCCCCGTGAACTCCTTCCTCTTCCTGGAATCCTTCCTCCCCCTGAACTCCTTCCCCCTTGCAAACTCTTTCCTCTCCCTTCAATCCCTCCTCCTCAGAACCCCTTCCCCTCACCAAAGTCCTGGCCCCTCCAATCTCCTTTCTCTACCCAAAGTCCCTCCCCCGAACTACTTCCTCCATCCTAAGTCCTTCCTGACTCTGAACTCCTTTGCCCTGTGAACTCCTTCCCTTACATCTTCATCCCCCTTAAACCTTCCTCCTCAGTTGCCACATACTCTCCCATTGCACGGTCCTTCCCCATATTCCCTCCCCTTCCCAACCCCACGCCTCCCTGACAGCATAGTTCCCCCCCCTCCCAGCCTCACACCCCCAACACCATCGTTCCCCCCTCTCAATCTCACACCACACACCTCACTATACCTTCCTCTCCCAGTCAAATGTATACCTTCCTCTCCATCCCTTTGACGATCATCCATAGCAGACCATGGCCAAGGCACTGATGTCCCGAAGCAGACCCTCAACTGTGAACTTCCACCTTCCATGAGCTGCTTCACAATGGAGCCATGTTCATCAGAATCCACCCAGTGAGCAATGCATGTCTTCCTTTAGGGTCCCATTACTGCAGGGCTCCAGCATCTTCTGCTCCTCGGATGTCCGCGATGTGAATAAGTCCTGACTTCTGTACATCACAATTGTCAAGGCGTGTTCTGCACCCGCATGTTTTCCTGCGACATGGGTGGTAGATTTGACATGGGGGTATGATTCCAGTGAGCAGGGCCTATAATGGAATGCACATGTATTAAAATGATGTTCCCGACATGTGGCAGTGCGAAAGGTGGCCTGCCATTGATGGGCAGAGCAGATAGTCGCAAACTACTTTCACGATGGCATGAATTCGATTTTTGGCCTTGTCGCCATATTGTCTGCTCATGCCAGCCATGATGCCCAATGTCAATGGGCACGGAAAATTCTGCCCTGAGATTAGGAATGGTATTTGCCCATCTGAGCACATTTCATCCAGGACAATGTTGCATCCTAAACTGCATCCAACTGCTAATGGATCCAAGGCACTTGCTTTCAATATTCTTAGTAGAGGCTTGTCTTTTTAACTTGAGGGGCTACTATAATACTTTTCAGAAGCAAGGTTCCTGGTTCTAACAGCCTTCAAACTCGATCGTTCACAAAAAACAGCTAACAGTGGGCATATGCTGCTATTTCTTGATGGGATAAAAGAGCATGTTGGAGTTCTGATTTTAAGATAGTGATGAGGGTGAGGAGGTTGTCGAAGGCAATGATGATGGGGATGAGGCCCTTGCACTGGTTACATGAGGCAGGCACCCTCAGGAGGCTCTCATAAGCGTGGAGGATGATGGCAACATGCAGTAATGTGTCCCTGTAGTTCCTCACATTACATCTGGTGAATGTTTGACTTCAGTCTGGCTTATGGCAGTGCACATACCCTCTGCTCCTATCATGGAAGCGCAGTGGAGACCCTAATAGTCGCTTGATTGCAGGATGATGATGATGATATGCAGGGAGTACACTCCATAAATCTTCACATAGCCTCTGAGAATGTCTGACTACTCTCTGACTGAGGGCAGCTCCCTTGCGCTCTATGATCAAGGCCATCCCAGCCATGAAACTTCAGAAGCATCTCTGAGCCTTTGTCCGTCTTCAGCACCTGAGCCCTTCAGGAGCACAACATCAGTGGTCAAAGGTGCTGAAGAGATGGGGACCAGCCGCACCTTAAAGCTGCTGAGAGCACACAAAGAGAATGAGAGCACTCTGTGGCGCCTGCCCACTACATTCTGGCAGCAATGACCAGCACCGCCGAGGTGCAGGCATCAGTAATGTTTCCAGGGAGTGTGAGGCCAGATCATCACTGTGGTCTGAAGGCTGCACAAAGTACAGGGAAGAGGCCCTGGACTGAGACACCTGCCTTTATCTTCTGCAGAAAGGCTTCACATCTGAGTGACAAGAACACTGCTCATCAGAACAAGGAGCCACAAGCAGAGAGACTTTATTGGGAGATTATTGACAATAGTGAACAGTGTGTACAAGTGATTAAACCCGTGACCAGGCTGTGCAACTAGTTCTTCTTACATTGCCTAACCCTGCCGTTATGTTTTGGTGCTCCCCGGACATCCACAGCAGAGGTAGAGGCAGCCTGCTGACTGTGACACTCTGTCTGTGATGATCTTGGTGGGCATCCTCTGGAGGGCTGAGACTTGGAGAGCCCCGGTCTGCTTTCAGGGTCCTTCTGTGTGGCAGTGGCATCCTCCTTGGCCTGTGCAGTTGGAACTGCTGAGGTCACAGGAAGAGGCGATTCGGATGGGCCGGACACTCTCAGAGTCACCTGGATGGATGGCCCCGGAATGCGCACCTACTGGTCCTCCTCCCTATGGGTGCCCAAGGGCCTCAGGATGACTCCTTGAGGAGAAGGGGTAGCTGGAGTGAGATTGAGCTGCCTGGCACCCCTCTTATTTACGCACTGTTGGAGGCCAGCTATGGTGTCGGCAATTGATTTGAGCCCATGCAGCAGCGCAGGAACGACATGCTGGACCAAGGTCTTCATTGTGGCTGTCATCCTACCAGTGTTGACCTTGGTGTGTTGCAATTTTGGCGCTATCACCTCAGCCTGAAGGCGGGCAGACTCCTCCATCATACCTTGCCATCTGAGTAGCACAGCGGACATCCCTTCCCGTTGTTCCCGAGCTTGCTTTTGCAGCTCCAGCAACTGTAATGTGACCGAGTCCAGAGGCTCGTCATCTGACTCAGACTCAGTAAACTTCTGGCCCCCAGCAGTCCTCCAAGTGCCAGGTGCCAGGAAGGTCACTGCTGCTGCCTGCTGTGGGTCAGACAGTCCGATATACTCACCAGATTGTGGTCCCGAGGCTACTCTGGAGCTAGGTCCCGCTGATGTCCACAAGAGCAGAGGGTGCGGGTGAGCGCTGTGATAGGACTTCAAGGAGGATACCTCCAGATTCCTCTTCAGAGGTTTCTTCGGGGCTTGATTGGAATCCCTGGGTTGGGGACTCCATCCGCTGTTTGCCAGATGTGCCTTCAGAAGGAAGGAGAGATAATTAGTGCATGGCAGTGGCCTGTGAAAGAGGAGACATCACTTACAGCATGGCTATCTGATGGAAGTTGCATTGCTGGATTCTCACTTGGTAGAGCAGTGCTGACCTCACCATCAGCACAGGAATGTTCCAGATCACCACAGGCCAGATGGATGGCCCTGTTTTCAAAGTCCGTGAGGGCCTTGATTCCAGGCATTTCTCCACCAGTCTGTGGCCTCTCTCTGTTGTTGTGTGCCAGCTTGTCCCGCATGAATTGAGATGGAGAGAGTGTAAGCAGGATGCCTGCCAGGCCATATGATAATCATGCCTGGCATGCTTGGGTGGTGAGTGGTCCCAAGGATGGGATGAGGACAATGACAGTGAATGTGAGAGAGTGAATGTTGATGTCCCATGACCTGGCAGAGTGAGATCCCTGTGGATGTGTGATGGGTTTGTGAGTGTGAGTTGAGACTGATGAAGAGAGTGACTTACCCTGACGGAGCGGAGGAGATCATTCATCCTCTTGCGGCACTAGGTGGTTGCCCTCTTTTGAAGGGCATTGGCTCTGACCACCGCTGCCACCACCTCCCAAGCTGGATTAATGAGGTTACTGCCCATTCTGCAGCCAGGGAGGGAGTAGGTGACATCCTGGCGGGGCTCCACGACATCCAAAATGCATTCAAGTCGCGCGTCGCTGAGCCAGGGGGCTGTAGTCTCTTTTTGCCTTTCAGGGCCATGACATCTTTACAGCATTCGTGGCCCGGAAGCACTGAGATGTGTGCATGCAGCTTGACTTCAAATATGGCACCCGGCGTGATGAAGCAGCGAGATGATGACATGTGGTCTAATGAGAGCCTGTTTGCCGTGGAAGCGGCATGTTTCCCATAATAATGTGGCGGGTTTGGGATGACAATGAGAACCCACCATCACGACCGGCCAGTAAAACACCATTTTACCTGCCCGCTACCACACTTAGTGCAAATCCCAGGGTGTTTCAGCTGATGGTTCGGCTGGGAATCCTTCTACCACCGCCCCAGGATTCCCCAAAGAGACAAAAGGCTCATGTGTGAAGATATGCTTAAAAAGATTCCATAGAATATAAGAAGTTAAAGGGTGAATTGATTTGAATTTTTTTTTAAAGGAATTGAAGAGGTAGATAGAGACGTTATCCACTGATGGAGTAGGATAAGGGGACATAACCTTAAAATGATAGTCTTAGCCTCCTCCACTTTCAGGATGATAGAAGTGTGGAACTCTTTCCCATAATAGATTCTAGCTCAATGAATAATTTTAAATCTGAGACTGATAGATTTTTGCTAACCAAGGTTATTAAGGACATGGAGTCAAGACATGTGGATGGAACTAAGGCACAGTTAAACGCTGATCTAATTGAATAGCAGAACTGGTTTGAGGGAGTGACTGGCCTATTTCTTCTCCTTTGTTCCTGTCTAACTTTTTAACACATGTGATGCAAGGAATCTGAGCAGGTGTTACCTTAGATTTAGGTTTAGCAGCTTGTAAATTGGGCTTGTGTGATCCCTGCCAAGTTAGATTCAATATTGTATTGAATGGTGAAGCCAAATGTTACATAGCTTGTAAAGATCAAATTTTGTAACTGAAACAAAAGAATCTAGGGACCATTAAATAATAAAGGAGTAATACAGCATGAAAGAGCGCAAGAAATAATTGAAAATTTGAAAGATATTTCTTAAAGGGAAGTGGGAAAAAATAGTACTCTACTCTGGTAATGCAAAATATAGGGCAGAATTTTCTCCCTACCGGGCGGGCAGGCCTGACCCAATCTCCGGCGGGCGGGGAGCCGATCCCTGCCGGAGAAGTGGGCTCCGCAGCCATTTACCTAGGTGGGCCAATTAAGGCCCACCCAGCGTGACATCCGCCAGGAAGCGCTTTATGCTCCCTGTGTGGGTGGGGGGGGGGGATTCCCCAAAATTCAAGGCACGCATCTCAAAATAAATACAACTTGTAAAATAGTTGTGGCAGTTGTTTCAAGTTTCCCTCTGGGCTTTGAGCAGCTCAGCATCTACAACCAGCTCTGCCATAACATATATCACAGAGGGTCATTGACTGTAGGAATACTGTGGATCTCCAAACTACTGCATTACCTTCAAGTGAAGCAGGCATGAGAGATCCCTTTGTAGCCTAAATATTGCTTAGAAATTTAGTGGATAATGCTTCCCCTTTAAATAGCGGTGCTATTTTGGGCCTCTGATTTTGATTCTATTTCATTGGCCATTGTTTTTTTTCCTCCTTTTGACTTGAAAACTAACAGAAGAAATAGGAGAGCAGTGAAATGTTAATGTCAGTTCAACATCACTACAAAAGCCAATTTTCAATTACACTGATACTTTTGTCTCTGTCAGTATTTCCTCCTGGAATCAATACCTTCTGGATCATGTTACTCTTTTCTTCCTCATTAGAAAAAAGAATATATTGTGACTAAAAGGGACATTTTCTGTCTTGATTTCAAGCAAATTTCTTAAAATAGGTAGAATTAAAATAGAAGCTGGGTCTGTATTGGTAAGGCTCAAAATAAAGTATAGGACTCCGGCTGCCTGCAGATTGATCTGGAAATTAGTCAAGGTCAAGAGGCAGAGGTTTACATGTAACTTAAATTGTATGTAGTCTAGGGGCCGAATTCTCATCTGGGTGCAAGGTTGCATTTCGGTGCGTGAAAGATCAAACATAGTTTTTGTTTTTGAGGAAATCCAATTTCGCTCCACATTCCCGACCAAGCACCATTTTCCTCTGGTGGTTTTGTGGGTCGGGGATGCCTTTAGTGTGTGAAACGCAAACCTGCCCCCGCTAAAGTCGGGTTCCCCATTTTAAATGGGGGAATGGAAATCGCATTTCCTCCCACACACCTTTTTCATCTGATGCTGTGGTGTTTTGGATGCCTTTTAAAAGCTCAACAGATTTGAGAGGTTGTGAAGAAAATGAAAAGCCTGCTGAGGAATCTGGAACACTCTGAAAGGTAAGTGTAATATGTTTTTGCACCTTCAATCCCAATACTAGGTGCTGTATTGTAATGGAGATATGTTTTTAATACAGCGATTCATCATAGGAATCTGTTCACTAAAGGTAAGTTAGCCCTTATATTGACCAGCCTTGTGTATTTGTACATGTGCTTTACCGTGTTTTTTCAATGAAGAAAGCATCACAATGCAGTGAATAATGTTATAAAATGGAGAGAATTCAGCCATGTGAAGGGTTTAAAGTTGATAAGGAGGAGGTATTGGATAGGCTGCCTGTGCTTAGATTTTGATAAGAAACTAGAACCAAATGGGATGCATCCAAGGATACTGTGGGAAGTGAGATTGGAAATTGTGGATGTGCTGGCCATAATTTTCCAGTCTTCCTTAGGCTCAGGAGTCTGGAGAATTGCAAATGTTCTTTGGTCAAAAAAGGACTAGTGGTTAGCACCTGGAATGCACTGCCTGAGACTGTGGTTGATGCTGGTTCAACTGAGGTATTCCAGAGGGAATTGGATTATTATCTGAAAAGAAAGAATGTGCAGGGTTATGGGTAGGAGCCAGGAGAGTAGCATAAGGTAAATTGCTCCTACAGACAGCCAGCACAGACATAATGGGCCGAATAGGCTCCTTCTGTGCTGTAACAATTTTACGATTCTGATCCGGATTTATTGCTCCCGAGATTGGTAATGAAAGTTGGGAAATCTTCTGGCTCGCTGCATTTGCCTCAGGAAAAACTCACCCAAACGGTGTGATCCTTGTTTCTGGGGGTGGTGGGTGGGGGTGGGTGCCTCGTGGAGTCCAGCCCACAGGGACTGCCGTCCGCTGAGATTGGCTGTTTTAAAAACTTGCCTGGAACTTTGTTACAGTTGTTTTTTTTAAATATAAGGCCCTGTAGCCTTCAACCCTCTTAGACCTCACACCCTCCACTTCCCATGCCCCATCATTGTCAACTCATGCCAACCAATGCCTCCTACTGACCTCAATGGTCCTTTATACCCTCCAAGTCAAATCATGCCCTCCACCACCCCCACAATCCCTTACAGTCTCCACACCAACTTAATGCCAATTCATGCCAACTCACCCTTTGCCCTTCCACCCTCCATGTCAACTCACCCAGTATCCACCAGTGGCAGACCTCATGGGCCTTGTTGAGGTAGAATAAAATAAAGGTCTAAATATCTATTAGAACATAAGAACTAGGAGCAGGAGTAGGCAATTTAGCCCCTCGAGCCTGCCCCACCATTCAATACAATCATGGCTGATCTCATTTTGGCTTCAACTCCAATTTCCCGCCCTCTTCCCATAACCTTTCAACCCATTACTAATTAAAAATCTGTCTATTTCCTCCTTAAATTTATTCAGTATCTCAACATCCACTGCACTCTGAGGTAGTGAATTCCACAGATTCACGACCCTTTGAGAAAAGTAATTCCTCCTCATCTCTGATTTAAATCTACCACCCCTTAGCCTAAAACTATGGCCTCTCATTCTAGAATGCCCCACACGGGGAAACATCTGCTCCATGTCAACTTTGTCTATCCCCTTTAGCATACCTCAATTAGATCTCCTCTCATCCTTCTAAGCTCTAACGAGTATAGGCCTTATGTTCATGAGAGATTTTTGTTATTACAGCTTCTTAAAGCTGTCATTCATTCTTAGATGCATTCTTAGATTTATTCTTAGATTCTTCCAGCCTTTACTTTAGAAAAAAACTCATGTTCATTAAAGCCCATTCAAAACATTTAAATACCCTCAAGTGCTTAAACCCTTAAAAAACAAACACATTTGTCTTCATAACCCCACATCAAAGACAACTAAACCTTTAATAAACTGTTTGAACCATCAATCAAACTGTGAACTTAGAATCTGCTGTTGAAATCATGATAGGTTGTGGTAAGCAGCCTGGCATTAATAATGGCACATTTATAGCACTTTCTGTAATGCCAACAAACAATTATTGTCACTGCTAGACCAGATGTTTTCAACCGTCACTGTCAAAGGCAGCCTATTATTTATTTTAAAGGGCAGGTGATTTAAATAACTTTAAGGCTTCAATTTTTTTTTATCTCTCATGAACACAGGCAGTCTTTTTCTTTAATTTTTAAAGTGCTGGGGATTTAAATAACTTCACAGCCTGACAGTTTGATAGGCATTATTCACCCTTCAAGAATATTTGTGATTGCTCTAGAAATTTATAACTACCATTTGTTGCTTAAGGCCCTTGCTACAGTTAAAATGGGCTCTGTTGAGTTCACATGGCCCTGCTGAGTTCGAGTTTCCTTTGTATGTGAGTTATGCCCAACCCCCTTTCTACTACCGATGAAAATGGGAGTTGTCAGAAATGGGGGGAGGACTTCTGGTTTCAGGTCCCACTGGGCCTCCATTTTCTGTCAGTAGGTGCTGTCATATTTTCTACTGTGAGTTAAATGGCTCTGGCCAATGAAAAAAATATAAAACTACTGTCCTTACATTGATTGACAGGCACTCTGTTTTGAAATTGAAATGAGCATCTTCTATTCTTTCCTTCACAGAGAGCAGTCTACCATTTGGAAAGCTGTTACCATTCTGAATGCCTGGCTAACTTTAAGCGCTGGTGGGTTTCAGCACAGTAGATGTTCCGTTTATCTAAGAAAGAAGACAGCTTTAAGAAGTTGTAATAACAGATTTTTCCTTTGACTTGGTTTGACACAAGCTAATAGGGTTAGAAGTATTATAATGTATTTTCTTCACAAGGCAGAATTAATTTGTTTTCTTAATACAAATCATATGGAGGATTTTATTAGATGGTGATAGTTTTTTCTTTCCCCAAGGAATGTCAAATATTTTTTGTTGATATTGCACGGAATCTAAGGACTGTATCTAGTGCATACCACATGAGTGACTATGGACAATACACTGGGGGGTGTGCATAGAGATGGCATGGGTAACCTGAAGGAGCATAGGGAATACATGAGAACAAAGAGATGGCATGAGGTGGCGTGGTTGACCTGAATGGGCATGGGCTGGTTTGGAGTTGGGTGGGTGGTGAGGGAGGTGAGGGGTGAGGTTTGGGTGAGGTGCTTTGAACACTGCTGTGAACTGGGATATTGTGCTGGGGAACTGAAGCAGAGCCCACCTGCCTCCACACCCACACACCTTACACACTCTAGCATGGCTCGCAAACTGCACTGTGAACCCCTTCGCAGTGTAAAAAGACAAAAATGTTGTATGAAGTCACATGGTTCAGGTGTGCCATTTGTGAGTTGTGAAAATGCGCAGATTCGTTTTCCTCAAGCCCAGAAGAATATTAGGCCCCTGGTGTTAGCAAGCACTTGGAACTCAAACAACCTTTTAGTAATTCTTCATCAGTATTCTGTGCAATAAGCCGTATGCAGTGTGGGCTAGAGTTTCTGCTTTGGACACAATCACCCAAAATTGTGCTAGTTTTGAGAAGTGTTTTTGGCTCACGTTTGCACTCAAATGCATTTGCTATTGCCAAATGTCAAATCTGACGTGAACCTGCACTATCGAGCAGTGTTTTTTTTTATTATCCTTCCATAAGATGTGAGAGTTGCCGGCATGGCCAACATTTGTTGCTCGTTACTAGTTGCCCTGGAGAATTTAAAATGTAATCTTAAAAAAATTGCTTTATCAAATGATCATTGATATACTTAAGGCTGGTAAGTTCAATAAGCAAAGGTAAAATGAGTTATCACAAAAAGATCAGCATTTTTGCTCCACTATCTGTGTGTAACTCAATTTTCTATAACTGAAAATAATTCTGGAAAACATATAGAACCATTTACTAGTTATATACGTTTACACCAGTCAGATTTTTAGTAACTTAAAATAATGATATTCAAAAGCTTTTAAAAGGAACCCTATTAAAGTCCTGGCACATAAAAAAACTAATTTTAAAAGCCTCTTGAAAGGCTTACAAATGAGCTCAATTAAGACAACCTCACCATAGTAATTCATTTTTATCTGGAAACGGAACCAGTTTTGTGGATTGGGGCCAGCTTCTTGTGTGTTTTTTTTTTAAAAAGTAGAGCAAAAGATCTCAGCAACTTGAATTGTGCTGAGGGTATTTTGTGTTTAAAATTCTCTGACCTTTTGCATGGGCTTGGCTAATTTCTGATGAATTCTGCTAAATAAAAAGATAACTCCAGGCCTGCGTCTCTGATCAAAAATTATTTGATAGCATCATCTTCAGAGAAAACATTCACACTCTATGGCGGAACTGAGACTAACATCATCCAGGGCTGCATCTTGTCTTGAAAGTTTACAAAAATGAAAGACCTCATCATTCCTTCTAAACATTTATTTCTTGTCAGAATCGATCAGGAGCACAGAAAATGATATATTAATCTATTGAAGTTTAATATTAATTCTTTTTTAAGTATTTTGCTATTAAATATCTAACTGATTTTTTGCTTCTGTGTATGTTTACTTCTATAAGTAAATCTGGCTAAATAGGTTTAGCCTGTATGCATTAGTCAGGTATACTCATTGTTTTCTGCCTTCAAAGATGATGAGAACATTTTTAATATTCTCCAATAAGGAGTTTACTGTGATCAACAAATGTTCATTCGTAAAGCACTATAGGTGTCTAACCACAAAGAAGAACACAACAACACAAGAATTAGGATCAGGAGTGGGTCATTTAGCCCCTTCAGCCTGCTCCCCCATTTGATAAGATCACGTCTGATCTGATTGCAGCCTCAACTCCACTTTCCGGTTTGTCCCTCATAACCCTTGACTCCCTTGTCAATCAAAAATCGATCTAACTGAGCCTTGAATGTATTTGATAACCCAGTATCTACTGCTCTCTGGGAAAGAAAATTCCACAGATTAATGACACTCTGGAATAAAAAAAAACTCCTTATCTCAATCTTAAATAGAAGGCCCCAAACTTTTAATATGTGTCCTCTAGTTCTGGGCTCCCCCACAAGTGGAAGCATCCTCTCAGCAGCTGCCCTGCCAAATCCCCTCAAGATCTTATATGTTTTAATGAGATAACCTCTCATTCTTCTAAATTCCAAAGGGTATTGGCTAAACCTACTCAACCCTCCCTTCATCCAAGTAATTGATATAGATTGTAAATTGTTAAGATCCCAGCACTGATCCCTGTGGCATTCCAATAGTAACAGCTTGCCAAGCTGAAAATGACTCACTTATCCCTATTTTCTGGTTCCTGTTAGCTAACCAACCCTATCCATGCTAACATGTTACTCCCTACACCAGGAGCTCTCATTTTGTGTAGATACTTTTGACATTGCACCTTATCGAATGTTCTTTTGGAAACTCAAGTACACCAAAATATTAGAAAAAAGCCAGAGTCTAAAAGTGATCTCCTGAAAGAGAGCACTACCAGCACTGGGAGTCACTATGAATATTTTCATTCACCAGGAGCAGAACGGACACACGTTGGCCAGTGGGATTTCTATGTTTCCCATAAGAACCACAAGACAGAGGAAAGCCTAAGATGCAATCTCCAAGATGCCCACACAAATAGTGTGGGTGAGGGTACTGAGAACTATACCACATTGGTCTGTGTCTGGATACCTGTCTCTCATCTGAGTAATTTAAGTGGCTGCCAGAGCTAATTATAAGCTTGTTAATCATGCAGACAGCACTACATTATGGAGTGCAGCACAGGTGAAGCTTCTTGACCTTGACTTTCAACATCAAGACAATAATAGGTATTTGGAAAGAAACAATTGAAAATAAAAATCAGGTGCTTCTTATAACAGGTTTGTGATGTGCTGCATTAGTCCCATACAAGTGATGAAGGGGAAGGTTTACCCCCCACACCCCCCCAACTGATATCAAGCTAAACAAGCTGAGGT
Source organism: Carcharodon carcharias (assembly GCF_017639515.1). Lineage (NCBI taxonomy): Eukaryota > Metazoa > Chordata > Chondrichthyes > Lamniformes > Lamnidae > Carcharodon > Carcharodon carcharias. The sequence continues at coordinate 129,324,226 of NC_054474.1, forward strand.
GCATTTTGCTCTAGTTCTGTTGATAAGGAGAAGTTCCCTGCTGCGCTGTATTGTTATAAATCCTTGTATTACTGCATTGAAAATGTGAAATAATAGAAAGTTAGGAACCTTGCATTTGAATGGCTGCTTTGAAGTTTTATATTTATTATTCCCCTCCTTATTGTTGGCATTGTTGTATACAAGTCCAAGGATGTCCACATTTGAGTAATTTCAAACTTTCCATCTTTCCAAACCCGCCCCCCAAGCCAGGCTTTCTGACAGGTGGGCATTTAATTGGGCAGGTGGGTACCCCGCCTCCTTCTCCCCTCTGCCCCCATTACATCTGGAGCAGGAAGACCCACGGATGGCTTTCCTGCCCTGATGCCAATTGAGAGCCTAAGTCGGCAATTAACGTCCACTTAAGGGCTTCATCCAGCCACCACTGGTATTCATGCAATAGCAGGCGGGAGACACGCCATGCGGGAAGCCCAAACATCAAACCCTATTGGGGTTGTTTCCAGGCTCCCAGGGGAGGGGGGTAGCTCCCCCAAACGCACTGAGTACCTGATTGAGGGACCCGGCATTGGGAAGAGAGGCCAATGCCACTCTTCCTTCTGATCCCTGTGCCCCTCAATTCCGCGCAAATCTAACCCCAACCCCATGACCCCCATCCCACCATTGCTCAGTTATGATCCTGGGCCTCAGGTTGGAGCATTGCCGGCAGCAGCAACCACTCCTGCTGGCACTGCTGAAAAATGCACCGCTGCCAGGCTCTGATTGTCTGGCCGCTCTCAGAGGGGCGTGATTTGCCCCCCGACCACCCTCCCACCCGGTCCTCGATCCTGGGAAGGCCTGCTGTTCCCTGGTTAAGTGCTTGATTGGCATTTAATTTGGTGGTACTTCCTGAAAGGAGGTGGCATAGGGCTCCTGCTGGGTCTACAGCTGGCAGGTGAGTCCCCCTGCACCTCCATTAAGTACCACCCATAATGTCGACAAGCGGTTTTCCCAGATCAGGGTCAACAACAGAAGTGAGGCTATTCTGCTTGCATATCATGCAGGATCAATCCCCCCCTGCCCTCCAACACATTGCATAAATTCCCAACCTCACAGGAACAGTTCCCACTGTGGCGTTCTGACATGTCCCTTTCCGATACCAAACCTTTTATATAAATCTCTCTGACGGAGTCTGCAGCTTAATGATAATTAGGGCTGAACAATGAACGATTCTGTGGCTTGCAGTCATCCCCATGAGGAACTGCATTGATTCTGCCTAAATTGATTTCACTTAGAAAGCTGGCAGAGAACTGAGGATCACATCCCATCAATGTCAGTGTTGTGAGTGCAAAGCTAGGTTCGCATACCTCTAACAGCATCAGTGCAGCCATGTTGAAACTGGTCAAATGCACAGGATCTTACCAATTTATTGACAGTCCTCCCCCTGCTGGATACATGTACAATTACATAATATGGTCACAAGTACAATAGTCAGTTGGATTTAGACCAGACCCCAGAGCGAAAAGATTGTGCTAACGCCTTCCTTTAGCCATTCCTCGCCCAGATATCTTTGAAATTGAGCAAGGAGGCAATTTCATGAGATAATATTTGAACCTCTTAAAGTCATTTCAGTTTGCAAGCTGAGAAGAAAATTGGTTAAGGTTTGAACATTGCCACAAGTGAGCCGGTCATGACTTTATAAGAACCATAGGAGCTTGCAGAATGTGACCATAGTGGCCTAACCATGCAGCTATTATTATTAATGCAGCATAGGCAAGAGGATATAATCTTGTCGGCATGGCTGTGTAATTTTCTTATGAAGCAGAAAATCACTTCAAATTAAAGTTAGCAAAAATGTTGTAATTCCAACGTAAGTAACCCTAACAGAGATTGCCAAAAAAAGCTTAGCATATCATCATTGCTTTAGCACAACTAACACCTGTTCAGATCCGTGCAGGAGAGCTCATGTTCCTCACTTTCATTTACTTCTTAGTGATGAGACAACCACAGGCCCTGCCACTCAGTGGCAGCGTTAAAGTTTTGTGGTCTATGCAGCTTGTAGACACAGCCTTGGTGTCATTTATCAGCTACTGAAAGAATTGTCTGCAAGGAATCTTCTTCAGCAACTTGCTGTGAAATACATTTTGGATTTTCGTTACCTAGGCGGGTAGTTTGACTCAGCAAACCTGCATGATATACAGGGCCCTTTCACACTCAACTTTCCCCCTGTGGAGCCAGGGGCATGAGTAAATCGGGCTGCCACCTCCAGAGGCAGTTTGGAGATGGCCAGGGTGCCGGGCAAGTGACAAGGTAGGCTGGCTAGAATGCTAGCCACAGTTCTCTGAGATCTCAACCCAGTTTTATAAAAGACAACAGAGGCCTCTTGTCCTCACCCCTCATCCCCTACCATGCCCCATACCCCCTCTATGCCACCTCATACACCCCATGCAACCTCCATGCTACCTCACACACTCTCCCCCACCCCTATTGTCATCTTCATAGCCACTCGCCCAGCATCCATTATGGGAACACCTCAGGAGCTATATGGAGATGAAAAGAAAATTAAACTTCCAACAATCTAATGGAACTTTTACTCATACACACATGATACAGGGAAAAAAAACCTCATTCATGAAACCCATTCAAATATTTAAAATCCCTCAAATGATCAATTTGTAATAAAACAAACATATTTCTATTAAGTAACCACATCAAAGACAACTAATCCTTTGGTAGCTATTTAAAACTATTAATTAAAATGTGAACTCAGCCCACATGCTGAGATAAGTGGTTTTTGACCTTTTGAATCTCCATGATGTATTCATAATGGGTTCAGCTGTAATAACATCCCTTGGGAAATGTCAAAACTGAAGTCTATTGAAACTGCAGAAACAGATGTTTTTTTTTCCCTAAGCTGCACCAGATGGCCTATCAATTAATGCATTCTGCAGCATGTGTTTTTTTGCTCTGACAGCTGCAGCCTATTTCTTTTTTGTTTTGATTTTAAAGGGCTGGGGATTTAAACAACTTGAGATCATGACACTTAAACAGACTTTATCTGCCCTTCAAGAGCATTTATGTCTCCTCCACAAAATTGTGGCTCCAAAACTATGACTAAGACCCTTGGGACGGAAAAAAATGGTGTCTGTTTAAACTCAACACTATTTTCAAATGGCTCAACAGATTTGTGTTTCATGCCTCTATGATTTATGCTCTCGCTCCTTTCCCCATTGTGAAATATTGGCTGGAAATGGGGTGGGATTTCCATATCCAAGTGACCCCCCATCATATTTGTAAGTCTCCAGAGTTGACTCGACTTCACAAAACTCCAGACCTTAGCAACAAAACTACTGCAGTGGAGATTTGCAATTTTTCCCTGAGCTCTCGCTGCAGATGTGCAGATATTCATATGCTCTTCCAAGCATTTTTCAGTATTAATCTGGCAACAGACAGCTTAAGAATTTTTGTGTCACAACATCATTGCTTAACTGTCATCTAACGTGAATTACACTGGTTCTCTTGAATCATAATTTGTGTGGATAAAGCTCCACATTCAGAGTCCAGGATCAATGAATTTACCCTGTTTGGCCAGATGCCTCATCACCTGCCTCAATTGTTCATTGTTAATTTACATTATTCTTTATGATTGAAAACTAAACTCTCACTGATTTGGGGTGAGATTCTGCAGTAAAATTCAACCTTTTATGTCCAATATTTTCCAATGAGGAATGAAGCAGAACAAGATGAACAACAAGATGATAATGAATAAAGAATGAAGTGAAGACTTGCATTTATATAGCAATTTTTACAACTACTGGACATCTCAAAGCATTTTATAGCCAATGAAATACTTTTTGAAGTGTAGTCATTGTTGTAAGGTTGAAATTGTGGCAGTCAACTTGTCCTCAGCAAACTTCCATGAAAAGCAATGTGATAATGACCAGGCAAGGTTTTTTTTTGTATTGTTGATTGAGGGATAAATATTGGCCTGGACACCAGGAATAACTCCCCTGCGCCATTACATGTTATCACCCTCTGGGTGGCTGGGAGCCTGATCCCATGTGGGCCTGGCCATTTTGTATTGCTTATTCTACAGCTCAATTTTGTGGTTGCATTAAAATTCAATGTTTTTGTTTATTTACCATTGATGTTGTGATTCAGTTTATGTGTTGTGTGCTCCGTGCTAGTGAGAAAGAGACCTTCGGCGTTTCGGTCCCAGATCCAGACTTGCTGGTCAGATGTCAAAAGTGACACAGCTTTTGCTCTGTGTCTGGCATTGTTCCTCTAGGAGATTCAACTCCTTCAGCCTCACTGCGTTACAGTCAGCGATGGTGTTATGCGGCTGAAGGCTTGGGGGCAACAGGGGAACCTACATTTGTAAATGATGGCCGACAAGGACTTTGGCCAGAGAGAAACTGTTGGACAGGGGAGTAGCCCGACACTGCATGAGAGCTGCATGTCAATCTAAATTCTTGGACATCAGGTCCTTACTAGTACGGACTGCTCACTCAGTCTCCTGTTGGTTGGTGGGTGAAGGGGGAAGCTCGTGACACGGGAGATCCTATTACCAACAGTGAACTGCCGAAAAAGGTTGTTGGCGAATTGGGGCCTGTTATGTGAAATAATTTCATCCGGGAGCCCGTGGGTGTAGGAAATGGTCTTTAGCACTTTGGTGATGACCTCTGCTGTGGTTGTTTGAAGTCTGATTGTCTGTAACCATGAGGAGGTGGTGGCAGAGTGGTATTGTCACTGGACTGGTAATTCAGAGACCCAGGGTAATGCTCTAGGGACCAGGGCTCAAATCCTATCATGGCAGATGATGGAATTTAAATTCAATAAATATCTGGAATTAAAAGTCTAATGATGACCATGAAACCATTGTCACAAAAACCCATGTGGTTTGTTAATGCCGTTAAGAGAAGGAAATCTATTACTCTTATCTGGTCTGGCCTACATGTGACTCCAGATCCACAGCAATATGGTTGACTCTTAGAAATGCCCTCTGAGCAAGGGCAATTAGAGACGGATGATAAATGCTGGCCTAGCCAGTGACGCCCACTTCCCATGAATGAGCATTAAAAAAAAAATCAATAACCGTGAGGTTTGGAAGTCAAAGATGTTGAGGCCTAATTTTTGCAGTGAGGAATGTAAGGCTTTTTGATATTTTGTGTATTTCTGTCATGCTGTAATGCTTTTCTTTGTTTCTTTTTAAGTTGCCTTATCTTTATACTTGTGTTAAGGTGTAACCAGTTGTGAGGTGGACCAACCAATGTCCTGAGCTCAGAACTGGGTGGTAGGAACATGGAGTGCAGAGGACATCGGGACGAATTCTGACCGAATTTTTTTCAAATCTACGCTGCAGCTTTTCGGAACCTTCTAAAAAATAAAGAGTGTATAAGGATACACACACACACACACACACACACACACACAGACACAGATGTGTCAGGACATGTCACTGGGGCTGAGGCTAACCACCAGACCCCCTGATTACAGAAACTAGCCTAGACAATGGTCTCTCTCGGGTATGTTGAGATTGGCTTTCCTCCTGCCTTACCAAGATACAGAAATCACATCCATTGTTGGCAGGTACCTGGAGATACCCCCTGCTGAGAGCAGGAAATGGCCCCGTGCAGGTTGTCTTTGCATGGCCCAGGGCAGGATTGATAACCCAATCAGATGACTGGATTTAAGACATTACTTTATATGCCGAGACCAGGGTCAGAAATGGATATAAAGCCACAGCTCTCAAGGACATTGGGGTGGCAACTAGGAAGCATGACATGGTCAGTCACGGGTAGTCGTGTGGAAGAATTTGTTCAGTGGACTGACCACCCGGGAAGGAGCTCCTGCATGTGGGTCTTACTAGGCAACTGGTGTTGTGTGTAAATGCTTTTGCTTAGTGGGTTAATAAAGGTTCTCGACATAAAGTGGAAATTGTATCCAAAGTTGTTTTGTATCATTGATAGTATGGGGTCCAGACCTTAGAGGGTAATCAGACCCCCAGTTTAAGAGTCTTGCAGGAAAGACAGATGGCACCAAGGGTTCTGTTGGTTTTGGAGTGTGAATGAGGCAGGTGTGGCAGGATAGGGCAAAATCCTGGACCGCTTGCATGATACTAAGCCACCACAAAGATTGTAGGGTTCTCACTCTGCATGTAGTGGCACTGAGGTGACCCCCACGGAGGGCATGAAGAATATCTTGTCGCATTGCATGAAGGTCATCCATAATAGTCAAATGGGCTCATTGCTCATTAGTTGAGGACAAGACAACAGTAGGGTTGCTTTTGGACCCTCAGTGGACAGAGAACTCCCACAATTTAAAGCATTTGGCACCCTCTTGTTGAGCACATCGAACATCCTGGAGCTTCACGGCTGATATGGGCAGGAAGCTCATGACGGTCAAAAAAAGTGCTCCAGTTCTGACACCAACGTAGAATCGGTGGCGACGGTGTGGTAGATCAGGGCTCTGGGAAGAGCATCAGCCATGGTTTGTGACTTGCCTGCAACATAGACAGCTGTATATTGGTACCACATCAACCTGTGATACCAAAATTGTTGAGTATGGATAGGCATCTTAACAATTTCCATGGAATTGAGGAGCATTGTGAGGGGTTAGTGATCTGTTTCCACCTGGAAGGGTAGCCTCACCATTTACTCAGAAAAACGTTCAACCGTCCATATAACCACCAGTGCCTCTTTCTCAATAGTGGCATACCTTCATTCAATTTCTTTGAGTGCTTTTGAAGTGAAATAGACAGGCTTTCTGTCACCGTTTTTTTGCACCTGTATGAGAATACTGCTGTGGCCTGCAGGGGAAGCCTCTGCAGTAATGGCTGTAGGCAACTCGGGGTCGTATTGTGCCAGGACATCTGAGGAGACTAGGCGAGTTTGATGGATTGAAAGGCCTTGATTTGTTCTGTACCATAGAACCATTGTTGGCCCTTCCGGAGGAGATCTCTCAAGGGTTCCGTGAGTGTGGCCAAGTTAGGGATAAACTGTCCCACCTGATTTACCATCCCCAGGAAATGTTGAATATCGGTGACGCACATTGGTTGGGGAAATTCAGTAATGGCCATTGTTTTCTGAGGATCAACTGTAATACCATGCCACTGGATGGTGTGTCCTAGGAGTTTTATGTTGGTTCTGGTGGACTCACACTTGTCACTGAGCCTGAGACTTGCTTCCTGGAGCGCCTTGAGAGCCTCTTGTGCCGGATAATCATGCTCAGTTCTTGTAGAACCATTTATGAGGATGTGATGCATATGGCAAATGACCCCTTGTTTGCCCTCGAGAATTGTTGATATGATACGTTGAAATATCTCAGGGGCAGACGATACGCCAAAACGGAGACGGTTAAAGCAAAATCAAATAAAGAATGTGATAAAGGCCAGCAGGAGCCTAGATTTCTTGTCGAGAGGTCTCTGCCAAAACCCACTAGTCACATCAAGCTTCATCCAAAGGACACTATTGGCAAGCTTAGCCAAACTGTTGCCCACTGACACCCTTGGCTGGGGCTTCCCACTGCATGGCTTCATTAAGCTGCATAAGCTCCACGCAAAGGCAGAGGCAGCCATTAGGCCTGGGAATGGTGACAAGACCAGAACACCAACAGGTTGGCCTTGTGACCAGGGATATAGCTCCCCTGTGAAACATGCGATCAAGCTCCTCCTAAACCTTTGGTAATTGGGGGTGCAGTACTCTCCTAGGGATGAACTGACAGACTGGCATGGCATCTGGGAGCAGAGAAATATGGTAATTGTATTTCAGCTACCCCAGCCTTTGAAAAAGTTGTAGAAATTCCTGTCAGAAGGTAACCCAGGTGTGGGATGAAAGAATCCCATCGACCTTCTGTATGATTCCCATGAACACATGCATTCCTGCTAAGTAGGGAAATGGCTTGGTTGCAGATGACATCCCAAAACACCAAGCAGATTTTGTACTTCAGAATTAATGCAAATATTTGGGGGCAGAATAAACCCCAGTTACTGGAGGGTAGTCCACCACTGTGAAATGTGTTTTTATGTCCAAGCATTAGGCTCAGTATGTATGTCACTCGTTGTGATTCCTCGGAGCTCGGTATGTATTGGCTTTTAACACATCTATTCAGCTCTCTACATGTACCACTAGCCCTGTTCCTACAGCGCCTGCTCATCCAAAAAGGTGGTACCTCTGACAGTGCATTGCTCTCTCAGTACTGCACAAAAGTCTCAGCTTTGATTTTTGTGGATTAAAGCAAAATATTCCAGATGCTGAAAATCTGAAACAAAAACAGAAATTGCTGTAAAAACTCAGCAGGACTAACAGCATCTGCGGAGAAAAAGCAGAGTTAACGTTTTGAGTCCGTATGACTTCTTTAGAGCTAAAGAGAAGTAAAAATGTGATGAAATTTATACTGTAATCCTAAACAGTATAAATTTCAACACATTTTTACTTCTCCTTAGCTCTTAAGAACAGTCATACAGACTCGAAACATTAACTCTGTTTTTCTCTCCACAAATGCTGTTAGACCTGTTGAGTTTTTCCAGATTTTTTTGATTTTTGGAGACTTGGAGTGGGATTTGGACCTTGTGATTGAGTAAAGGCTATCACTGGTGGGTGATGAAAGTTGGGGAATGATGTTGAATGTTTTTTTGTGAGTAATCCTATCCTAAGATAACCCTAAGACACTTTAATGGGTACGCTTATTTAGAAAGTGCTTGGCTCCATAACCATGGTAGCATGAGGGAGGAGCAACTGAACTGCAGTGTGACATTGAGCCCGGAACAACATATATATGGCAGTGTAGAGCAACGGGGTTTTCTCCCTGAATACTAAGACTGATACTTCCTTAAACCCAAGAAATAGTAGAGTTGAGCTTTGACTCACTTGGGGCAATGCTTAAAGACAGGTACTGAGAGGCCCATTTTCACACATCAATACAGGCGATTGAGCTTAATGAGCATGGCCTGCACAGAGTGTCCGAGAGCTGTCAAGTGACACTGATGTCAGCAACAGTTCTGATCCACAGCATGTGTCCAAATTCATGAGTTTAGGCATTAAAAGAGGAAGAAATAGCTTGTATTTCTAAAGCACATCCCATAACCTTGGGATGCGATTTAGAAAATATGCTAGCCCATTTGCGTACTGCAATGCCCCACAGTCAACGCTGTGGTAATGCCCAAATAATCTGCTTTTTAGCGATGTAGATGGGGGAATAAATATTGGCCAGGACAAAAACACCAGGAAAATTCTCGTCTTCAAGAAGCACTGAGATATTTTGCACTGACTCGAGAGAGCAAGGTTAACATCTCGGCTGAAAGACCTTATGTCCAACAGTGCAGCACTCCCTCAGCGCAGCATTGGCATGTCAGCCTGGATCATGTGCCTAGGCCTCTGATGTTGGACTTGAACTCACAATCTTCTGATTCAAAGCGGAATTTTCCGTGCCCGCTGGTGTCGGGTGTTTTTGGCGGCATGAGTGGACAATATGGCGAGAAGGTCAAAAATCGGTTTCACGCCATTGTGAGACCAGTTTGCAATCGTCCGCTCTGCCCGCCAATGGTGGGCCACATTTCTCACCGTCGGATGTGGGGAACTTCATTGTAATACATCTGCATATCATTATAAGCCCAGCTCACCGGAATCTTCCCCCCACCCCATGCTGGATCGTCTGAACATGTCAGCATGATTGCACGCCGCTGTGTTTTACAACTGAACACAAGTGATGTGCACCTGACAGGCTGTACTTTACTCAGGACTTTGAGGTTTGTTTGCCTACCTTGCTTGAGGCAGCACTCATAGTCATCAATGCCAGGCTTTACAGGCAGCGCCACATCACGGTTAGGGGGCACATGGTCAGGCCTCTACTTATGAGGTCAACTGTAAGGCCCGGGTGGCTTTTAGACAGCTGCTGGGCTAGGGCTTGCTTGGGGAAGTGGGATAAATAGCCTCAGGCAAGGGAAGAGGCTGCAGGGCGAAGGATGTACTGAAGGAGGGGGCTATCCCAGGATTTGTGTGGGGACACATGTTGATCTGTGCAAATGGCCTCAAAGTGTTGAGGGCTAAGGAAGCAGTCTCCAGAGGAGATGAGGGTGTGTGTGAGAGAGTGAATGGTGATGTCCCTTGAGCTGGCAGTGAGTGAGATGAGAGTGAATGTGTGATAGGCTTGAGTATGTGAGTTTAGAGTAATGAGATGGTTGCCTTACCCTGGTGGCATGGATGAGATCATTCATGCTCCCTCTGCACTGGATGGCAAGCCTTTTCTGTGCTGAGCTGACACTGACCACCTCTGCAATGCCTCCCAAGCCAGAGTGGTGATGAGCCTCCTGTGGCCAGAGTGTAGGTAGAGGACATTGCAGTGGGCTTCAACAGTGTCCAGAAGATGTCCCAAGGATGAGTCACTGAATCAAGGGGCTGCAGTCTTCTTGCCTTTTGAGGCCATGTCTTCCATGCAACAGTCCTGGCCTGGAAGCACTGAGAGGTGTGCACCAGCTACACTTTAAATATGGTGCCCGGCGTGAGGAAGCGGTGAAGTAGCAGCATGGTGGGCAAATCAGAGGTTACCCACCAGTTAAACTTTGTGTTTCCTGGGAATCCATGAGGTGGGGTTGGGGCTATGAGGCGCGAAAACCCGCCATTGCGGCCAAAGGGTAAAACATCCTGTTTCCAACCTGCGACCGTAATTGGTGCAAATCTGGGACGATTCTGCCCTCAGAATTTGAGAGTGTTACCAAGTGAGTCACACCTGACAACTTTTGCATTGGTAAACAGTGTGCCCTCAGCACAGGGAGTCCTTGGAAAGTCGGCACATTAAGCAGCGTGGACTTTAGGTGTAGGTAGCAGGCCTTCACGGTCACAGGCAGCTCAGCAATTGGTCAGTAACTTAAGTACTAATACCATCCCTCAGCCAGCAGAGCACTTAGTGCCAAGATACAAGAAATATATATAGAAGTACATGAAAATAAAAAGAAGATTTTCACCATGCATCCATTCACAAAGTAGTTTTATTTTGAATATATCTTTTTGAGTATACTTTTTATATTTTTTCTCCTGAAAAGGCAAGACTGAGGGGTGATTTGATAGAGGTCTTTAAGATTATTAAAAGGATTTATAGGGTAGACATAAAGGAAATGTTTTCATTTGTAGGAGAGGGCAGAAGTAGAGACTATCCACGCATGATAGTCACCAATAAACCCAGAATTCAGGAAAACCTATTTATCCAGAGGGTGGTTAGAATGTGGAACTTGCTACCACAAGGAGCAATTGAGGTGAATAGCAAGGATGAGGTTAATAGGAAGTTAGATAAATATATGAGGAAGAGAGGGTAGAAGGATATGTTGATGGGTGAGATGAAGAGTGTGGAAGGAAGCTCTTGTGGAGCATAAACGCTGACAAGATCCAGCTGGGTCAAACAGCATGCTTCTATGCTATAAATTCCATCTTTGTGAGCTTTTTTTTATTATGCAGATAAGGAGGGACATTGTTATTCCCAAGTTGGACCATAGAGATTTGTGGTCTCAGCCTCGAGCTTCACATGTTAGGAACACAGATTAGGAATTTGGGTGGAGAGGTTGGTAGGACCCATAGGGTTTTCTTTTGAAGTTCCGCATCCAGAGAGTGAGTTGCAAAAAGTCTACCATTCACAGTATAACAGTAAGCTAATAAAGTCCTTGTGTACATCCAATGGGATAGCTCACGATTTTGCATATTTGGCATTTGTTTACCAATTAGATGCACAAAATTTTTGATCCACTCACCAATCATCTTGCTTTAATGATATACTTTCACTTTATTTATGTACGTTTTGGAAGGTATCATGTTCACATCATTCTGAAATAATAAGTAGCCATTTAGCTGCAACTTGAAAATCTACTCCTGTCTGTGCATAAGCGGTACGCAGGCCTGAACTGAGTGATTAACTCAATTTTAGTATCTATCCAGGAGCAATTCTGCTAGAGTTCTCTGTAATTGCATTTTAACAAGTGCCTAATAAGCAGTTTTGTAATAGGCTAACTTTTGCAAACAAACTTTGGCCTGGAGACAATTTTCTGACTTCCACAACGAAACAACATTAGTTACCGTTGTCTAATGGTTGTATCAGCCTGCTTACTCAGTCTACATTTTTGCTAAAACTTTGGCTGAAGAGAACTCTTGATTATGCTAATTTATCCTTGTTTCTCTGTGATTTGTGCTTTATTATTGATACTTACAGAAATATTCTTTTTAAAATCTTGAATTTAATTTTTTTCGCCATCTAATCTGACCTATTTCCTGACATTTTGCCCATGAAATTTACTTTTGTTTTAATGAGCATGCTTTCATTTTTTTCAGTAAAGTTAGAAAAACTGAGTTTTCAGTGATTGAAAGCAAAGAGGCTGCTATCACCAACTGTAAGCCAAGATTTTACTTCATGAATACAGATATGCTAATTGAGAACTTGCATCAAGTAGATGGCTAGTGAATGTCTATACTTGTTAATGGATCCTCATCCTCGGGCAGTAAAGATGTCTGTCACGTTTATAACATCAGGAAGTGTAGATGTGTACATCTACATGTACACAGATTGTACATCGTATATATCCAATGACAATGGAGTGCAAAACAAGATTCAATGCTTAACAATGCTTAACTTATTCCTTTTGAAATAGTCCAGATATGAGACTCCAAATATCGTTCTTTATATAAATTACAAACAGGTCTCTTTTTTTAAAAAAAAAATGTCCAGAAAGAGAAAGAAACCAATCATTTTCTGCTGTTCTTCCAACCTTGAGATGATCCTGAGATGTTGCTCTCTCCAGGGATTCAACAATGATTCCTGGTGAAAACAATCAACAATGTATTCTATTTATAGCATGCCCACTTTCAATGTTTTAATATTATTTAAATCCTCTGATGCTGGTTTCAGTGAGGGAAGGGTGGTTCTCACAATCAAAGCAAGTGTGTTGCTATGGCATCAGCCATATCGTGTCACAAAGCCCAGCTAGCCTCATAACAAGTCATGCCAATGAATTATACTCAAGGCCAGAATTCTATGTCCTGCGGGCGGGCGCGTGCCCAACCTGTTCAGTCGCGGAATAGCATGAGATGACATCGGGTGAGTGCCGACAATTAAGCAGAAAATTAAACCCATTAAGGGGGCAATTGAAAGCTATTTTTTTGTGGCACGTCCGTTTTTAGGTTAGCGGACAAGCCAATTGGCCAGGCACCCTTTAAATTTTTGCTCAAATGTCGATCCAGGCCAGGATGAAATCTCCATGGGAAATAAAATAAAAAGAGATATCTGGGGATTAGGTTCTTTATGAGGTTTGCTTTCAGGTGCTTGATTGTGCTGCATGGACAGATTTTGCAGCATTTTTGTTGTTTTGTTTATTCTGTGGAGGTCTGCAGCTCCCTGAGGCAGCTGTCTGCCTCCAGTGAGCTCACTGGAAGCGCTCACCAGCACCTGCTGGGCCAGCCAGTGTGAAATTGTGGTCAGGAGTCGATGGCGATAAGGGCCAGTTTCCTGTATGATCCTGGGCTCACCAATCGGGCGTGCCCAATGAGCAAAAAAATCAGACCCAAAAGTTTGAGAAGGTTGATGCCAGGGAAGTGAGAAATGATAGTGAGGGGGATGCAAGAGGCCTGGACTGAAGTGGAGAAGGTTTTGAGGAAATTAAATGGAGGTTTTTAAAAATTGTCAAGGACTTTTATAGAGTGAACAGGAAAGACTGTTTCCTCTGGTTGGGGTAGTCATCAGTTTAAAATTACCATAGAAGGGAAAGAGGATTAGTTAAATTTCTTTACGGTTAACGGGTTGCTTGATGAAACACCAATGCATTCTTTGATCGAAGAGCAGCCAAATATTTGAAACAACAGAACGTAAAGGTAAGGGACAGCAAAACAGTCAATTAGTTGAATTCGTCTGGAGACAGCACAGACATTGTGGGCTGTAGGGCCATCTTCTATGCTGTAAATATATATGGTTTGATTGTGAAGCTGTTTTTCTGGCATAAATTTGTTATCTGCAAATTAAATAGAAATGTTTGGAAACAGCTGACATAATTATTTGAAGTATACTTTGATAAGTTGCATTTTGTGTGATGCCAAAGGGTCACACGCTTTATGAGATTGTTCTGTTGTTTCCAACCTCTGGGTTGGAATTCAGCCTAGACTGAAGATCTCCTGTTGTCTGCCTTAGGCTCACATTTCATCCAGTTCCTAATTATTACACAACACGGAACCCACAATGTGAAATCACAGCTTCTTTAGTAACAGGTGGCAAGTCCTGGGAAGATATGGTCCAACGAGGATATTCATTTCAATTTGACTAAATTTCTGATAGAGGCAAATTTGTGGTTGTTTGAAGCACTTTAATTTTGATTTGGAATGTCACATCCAGTTTGTCCTCTGTGTCAAATGCACAACTTGATTCAACGATAAGGATTGGTCTTATCCATCTTTCTACAACTGGCCTGTATCAATTGATTACTCTTTATAAACACAAATGCTTTTGTTTTAATACTTTATGCTTCCTCTTGCCTGAGATTAATAAGAGTTTTGTAATTTAAGTGCTCCACACAAACACTTTACAGCAGTCTATTTCTTTAACTCTGAGTATGTGTTTTTCTTGCTCCCTTCCTTTGACACTTTCTGATTGTGTTTAAACACAGCTCATTGCTAATTTCTGCCAGTCTTGACAAAGGGTCAGCACATCTGTTATGTCAACTCGCCTGCTTGACCTGCTAGGTGTTACCAGCATTGTTTTCAGGCTTCCAACAGGTGTGGTATTTTTTCTTCGTGAAGAACAGGAAGTTGCAATTATAAAGCATCTTTAAAGTAAAGAAACACCCCAAGGCACCTCTCAGGAGGCGTAATCAGGCAAAAATGAAAACCAAAGAGCCAAAGAAGAAGATGTAGGAAAAGTGAAAATAAGTTTGGTCATAGGGGTAGGTTTTAAGAATGGCCTTATTGATGGACGGGGAATTGGAGAGGCGGAGGGTCTTAGGAATTCCATGGCATAAGAGCCAAGCAGTTGAAGGTTTGGCCACTACTGGTGGGGCTAGGTACAGTAGAAAGGACAAAAAGTATCAGAGGAATAAGGAGACAGAGGCAGCTCAATTGTAGGGCTAGCTGAGACTACAAAGATAGGAAGGATGTGACCAGGACAGATTTTTAATTGAAGGTTAAGAATTTAAAAATGGTGGCATTAAAGGAGAGGTGCCAATGTAGGTCAATAAGGAGAGGCTCAGAAGTGAGTCAACCTTCTGTGTGGCAGGGTATTGGCAGCACTGTTTTGGATGAGCAGACGTTTATAAATGGTGGTGAATAGAAGGCTGGCGAGGACATCGGAATAATCAAAACTAGAGATGATTGAGGCATGAGTAATGGTTTCAGTGGCAGGTGACAAGTGACAGGGGCAGAGATGGGTGATGTCATGGAGGTGGACGTAAGCAGTATTTGTTCTGGAGAGGATATGGGTTCAGAAGCTCAGCTCTGAATGTTGAAATTGGAAGTGGTTTACTTCAGCCGGCGACAGCAGAGCGAGGGCGATGAATCAACAGCAAGTCAACAGCTTCAAGATTTCCGATGTTTAACTGGAAGAAATTTTGTCTCACGTCTGACAACGCAGAGACTGTGGAGAAAGCTGCTGGAAAGGTAAAGCTGAGAGTTCCAGCGTTTGTGTGGAAATTGACGCATGTCTGCAGACGATAGCGCCAAACAGCAGCAAAGGGAAGGACCAAGGATAGATTCTTATGCAACTCCAGAGATAATAGTGCTGGGGTTGAAAAATAAGCCATTGCTGGACTTGCTTTGACAACAATCATATAGGAAACAGTGAAACCAAATGAGCAACCCTATCTAGCTGACAATGGAGAAAAGATTTTGGAAGAGGCAAATGTAGTCGACCGCATTCAGTTTTACTCCCTTCCTGTGTAATGGGCTGCCTGATCTCTGTCCAGAAACAATCACAATTAAGAAATGTTATTTGTAGTATTTAGCTTATTTTTCCCACTAGGCTGAGCAGTCTAGATGTTGACTCTTTGTGCAAAGACGTACTACTTCATAAATAATCTTGAATTTGTCATTTATCATATTCTCATCTTGCCCTGCAGTTATGGTTTAACTTATAACTGTGTCCAGAAAAATCAGATTATTTTGTTCAATTTAGTATTTTCCTCTGTAAAGTCTCCACTCAAAATCATACAATGTTTATCTAGGTTGCACAATCCAACTTTTCCAACATTATTCTGACTTAAAAATGTGGAAATATCAGGACTGGATATGGAATGCTCTTGGCATCCTTGGGTTCCAAGTTGCTGTGCCACAATTTTCCCTGTCTATGACACACTGTAACAGCTCTAACTCACAGCACCTCAGGAAATTGTTTACTGCTCCCTTTCTCTTGATTTCTGACAGCTTGTTACAAGTTGAACAATTAAACCCTCTCACCAGGAATTTCCTCAAAGCTTCTCCTGCTCCCCTGACATAACTTTGAAGGAACTTCATCAGAAGCCCTACTTGCCCATGCTGCTGAAATCTTGATTGATGTTATGGTGCCCAAGTTAGGGAATTCCAGACATGTGTCTCTCTGAATGGAATGGAATTAATTAAGGCTACAACAAAAACAAAAATACCTGGAAAAACTCAGCAGGTCTGGCATCATCTGTGGAGAGGAGCACAGTTAAAGTTTCGAGTCCGAATGACCCTTCAACAGAACTAAGTAAAAATAAAAGAGAACATTTTTACTTAGTTCTGTTGAAGGGTCATTCGGACTTGAAACGTTAACTGTGCTCCTCTCCACAGATGCTGCCAGACCTGCTGAGTTTTTCCAGGTATTTTTGCTTTTGTTTTGGACTTCCAACATCCACAGTTTTTTGCTTTTAATTAAGGCTACAGTTGCCCTATACGACACTTAGCTCTGATGACAATGAAGTAAATGGGTTAATGCCTGTATAGTCCTGCTGTTATGCCCTCGCTGATGAAGATTCAACATTAGACCAGATGCTAAAAAACGGAATTCCCATATAATCCCTGTTGGCAGGAAACAGTGATAATCGATGGACACGACAAGTTGAGCCATGATCGTGGCAATTTAGAAAGAGGCATCAGCAGTGTCCCGTCACAAGACCACAGCCCTGCTCTCCAAAACAAGGAATGCCGGCTTGCACAAGATGATGAAAGAAAGTTGAAAAACACCTAAACTGTGTTGAATGTAGTGTTGAAAATATTGAATGGAACCTAGACCAGGGATCAAACCCTCCATAAAAATACCATACGAGAGAAATTTGAAACCAGGATTACAAATATCTGTCGAAAATGTCACCTCTACTCTTACAGTTCAATTAACAATGAATCACATTTCACTAATCACAGCAACACATAATGAAGAGTCATTTCAAATAGAAAGCAACAGACAGATGAAAATTAAACAGAAAATGGTAGAGGATAAATTGGCAGAAACAGGCCTGTTCTTGAATTGGTTGTTTAGGTCTCTCACGCTCGTCTGTGAATGAAGAAATACAGATCTTTCCCAGGACTTCCAGTAGCAAAGGAGAGAACAAATAAAGCAGTCCAGATGTTGTATTGTGGAATATTCTCTAAGGGACCCAAAACTAGAAGTCAATTGCAGGATTCTTAATGCAAGCAGATTAATAGGAAGAAAGCCAGATCATTAACAAGACAGAGAGGGGATTTTTAACTCCCCAGAACAGGTGGGTTGGAGACAGGTGGGCAGTTAAAGTAAATTATTTTTAGATCATGACCACAACCTGGCTTCTACGTGCCCACTTCCAGCTTTAATGGAAGCATATTTTGGATGGCTGTAAGTAAACTACACACAGAAACTGAGATCTTTATTTGTGCTGGTGGGCCGGTACTTACTGCAGCATTTTACATTCTAAGGAGATGGTAACGAGATAATTTTAAATTGAATTCTACAAACTTTAAATTTAGCATCTCCAACATGGGTTTCCCAGAGCTTTGGAAACTGACCAGTGAAACGGAGGTGAGATTGATTCACAGTTCAGGTAGATATTTAAAGTTGCATTTGCTCCATCTGAATTAAAGCTCACATATTGCAGCTGGTATCTCAGCTCCCTCTGGCAAAGGTTTGGCAGAAATGTTTGGTGTTCACATAACTTTTTCTAAATGTTAGAGACTCTGAACTGAAAATATTAGGATAGGAGACACTTTGGTTGTGTTTGATAGCACATTAGATGAGGAAACCCACCATCACTGTGGCAGCAATGACATGCTGTGGTGTGGTTAAGCAGGTGCACAAGACAGCGGTGCACAGCAGACAGAGAGGTGCACAGGAGGGAAGAGGCTAACAGCAGGAGGCAAGGCTGCAGGATGCACTATCCACATAACAGGACATTCAGAGAGAAGCTCAGCTTCCTTGACTTCTTAGAGAAGCGCTGCTTCACAGGCTGAGGTCTTCAATGTCAGGCGGCAATAGACACCTGCAGCCTCTGAGGAGCAATTCTGCTACCTGCTGGACCCAGCTAACACACATTGCCAGCAGCTGAGAAACACACCGATGCCCCAAAGTTTACTTTGGTTCTGCTTTCCTCCACAATGCTACCAGAGGCAAATCAATAGTCTTACAGCCCAATGGACGTAAGTGCATTAGGCAGATATTGGATCAATTGTTTGCCAGGACTGGGGCTTATGCAAACTTCCCCTTTGATGATGACAATAGACAGAATGAGCAGACACTTGAAGTTGGCTGTACCCACAGGCATAAAGTGCCAATGGTTGCAACCAGAAGTTTTCATCAACCACAAACAATATTCATCCATCAATGCAGCAGCAAGAAGATGTGTGCCAAATTCCCTGGTAGAGATCATGGTAAGTTTATATGGAGGCAGTCAAACATTCCTGATCTTTTTGTTCCAGGAAGTAAACTTAAAGGCTGACTTCTTTAAACTTGGAGCATGGAAACCCTGAGAGCTCAACCACAACTAAAAGGCCTATTAAGGCCATTAAATTATCAACTAAGTTGAATTTTTTTCTGCCTGTCCAACCACACGATTGGCGGGCAGGCGAAAAGCCCAAGCGGCCTTTCCATGTTTTAGGAAGCCTCATCCACTAGTGGAATGAGGTTTCCTAAAGCAAATAAAAATAAAATAAAAAATTTAAAACTTAATTAATAACATGTCCCTGCTCATGTGACAGTGTCACATGATAGGGACATGTTTCATTACATGTTTATTTCCTTTGTTTTTACAACTTTTCATCTCCCTGAGGCAGCTCTGTGCCTCAGGGAGATTATGGAGCATGTAAATGAACAGCTCTAAGGTTGAGCTGAACCCTGTTTGCTTGCATTTTGTTCTCGTAGTTCCAGGGTCCAAGAACCACTGTTAGGAGGAAGGGACAGAAGACACAAATTTGTCCTTTTCAATCAGAGCGGTTCCAAAGATAGCTGACAGAGAGAGCTGTGAAGTGGAAAAGTTCATGCTTTAGTACAAGAGTGGCTACTTTTTGTTTTTTGCCTGGAGTAGAGATAGCTCTAGTCTGTAACTGGGTGATACTGACACCTCATTAGTTCCTCTGGTTGCTATATATTAACAACATTGCAAACATAATGAGAGGGTTTTTCTACAATTTCCCAAAAATACCAAATGCTGGGAATTTTCCTGCCCTACTGTCAACCCTCTCCTCAAAAAGAATACCCTTTACCCCTCTATAAATACAAACTAAAGCTCTTTCTCCAACCTTTCACCTCCTCGCTAGTGCCTTTGAATGTGCTGTCACCTCTGCAGCCTGAGCCCATCCTTCCATCAAGTCAATCTTTGCACTTTCCCAATTAGTTTCTGCCCCTGCTACGGTGCTAAAATGACCCTTGTGAAAATCACAAATAATATTCTCTGTGACTGTATTGCATTATCCCTCTCATTAGTTTCAACCTCTCTGCAGACTTTGTCAAAACTGACTGCACCATCCTCCTCCAAAGCCTCCCTCTATTGTTCAGCTGAGTGGGACTGCTCTTGTCTAGTTTCACATTTGTCTATTTGTAGGCAGAAAATCTCTTGCAATGGCATGTTTTTCCACTCCCACACTGATACTATCCGAATTCCCGAAGGATCCATCCTCACCCCCTCCTTCTATCTCTTATCTAAATACTGCCTCTTGGTAACATCTTCCAAAGGTAATGTCAGGTTCTAAGTTTATGCTGATGACACAGCTCTAACTCATTGTTGGATAATTCCTTTCTTTTGTTAAATTTAAATAATAGATTTGAAAAGCTACAATCACCTTCAACTATTATTGTTTCAAATACTTCATACAGCCCTGCATGCAGCCTCACATCTAATACTTATTTATGAAGAACTGTAGAAATGATGAGCATTGTTAGCCCAAGTGTCTTCCTGCTAATTCACCTTGAAGATAGTCGAAGTTCCAAAGAGTTTTCAGAGAAAGAAAAACTCATATTTCTATAATGCCTTTCAAGATCACAAAACATTCCAAATCATTATAGCCAATAAGGTATTTCTAAAGTAGTTGTTGTTGTAATGTACGTGACAGCCAATTTGCACGCAGCAAGCTCCCATGTAAAAAAAATGTGATAATGACCAGATAATTGTTTCTGAAGTGCTGATTCAGGAATAAATATTAGGCAAGGCCACTAGGGATAGCTCCCCCGCTCTTCTTCAAAATAGTTTCCTGGGATCTTATACCTCCTCCTGAGATGGAAGACAGGTGCTTGGTTTAACATCTCATCTGAAAGACGGCACCTCTAATAGTGCAGCACTCTCTCAGTATTGCACTGCAGTGTCAGCCTCGACTTTTGTGCTTAAGTCCTGGAATGGGACTTTGAAACCATAACCTCTGAGTCGGAGGTATAAATGCTATTAAATGAGCTACAGGTGACACACTGTCATAGCTATCTTATAATTCATTTTCATTACAACTATATTGGTTGTTTTATCAACCCTAGATTATTGAAATGATTGCTGGGCCCTTTTGTTCTGTTACATTATACCGATGTTTTCTACCTCTGTACCTCTGGAATATGTTGAGCCTTCCCATGGCAGCCACCCCTCTCAAAAGGCCACCATTGACGAGGAGATTTAACACTGGATCAACTCTGCCTGCATAGCCTTCTACAAACTATGGCAGTGAGTGTTTGATGACAAAGACCTCCACAAGTCAACAAAAGTCCTAGAGTACAGAATAGTTGCTGTTACCACACTCCTGAACTGCAGTGAGACCTAGACTGTGTATCAGTGACACATAAAAAATAGGAACAGGGGTAGACCATTCAACCCCTCAAGCCTGCTCCGCCATTCAATAAGATCATGGCTGGTCTTCTTACGTTTCAATTTCCACATTCCCATCTACGCCCGATAACCTTTGATTGCCCTGCCTAACAAGAATCTATCTACCACTGGCTTAAAAATATTCAATGACCCCGCCTCCACCAGCTTCTGAGGCAGTGAGTTCCAAGGTCGCACAACCCTCTGAGAGAAAAAAATTCCCTCATCCCTATCCGAAAAGGGCGAGCCCTAATTTTAAAGCAGTGCCCCCTCGTTCTGGACTCACCCACAAGACGAAACATCCTATCGACATCCACCTTGTCAAAGCCATTCAGGATCTTGTATACTTCAATCAAATCAACCCTCACTCTCCTAAACTCCAATGGATACAAGCCTAGTCTGTACAACCTTTCCTCATAAGACAACTCACTCATTCCAGGTATCAATCTAATAAACCTCCTTTGAACCACCTCCAATGTATTTACATCCTTCCTTAAACAAAGAGGCCAAAACTGCACACATTATTCGAGGTGGTCTCACCAATGCCCTGCATAAGAATGCTGGAGAAATTCCATTAGCAATGCCTCTGCCACATCACCTAGATTCAAAGGAAGGGTACCATCAAACAAATGTAGTGTCCTTCTTGAAGCCAGCTCCACAAGCATTCAGGCATAAGTCCTATAAAATCAGCTTCAGAAGACTGGACACTGTGTTCGGATAGCGAAGAAGCATCTGTCCCACCAGGTCTTGCTTTCTCAACTCTCGAATGGCCAGGGGAAGACAAAGAAAATACTTCAAAGACTCTCTGACGATCCCCTTGAAGCACATCAACATTGAAATTAATGAGGAGCGTTCTATCAATTGTTCAAAATGGAGACAACTTGTCCATCAAGCTGCAGCACACTTTGAGTAACAACGTCTTAATGAAGAGGCAGAGCAGCAGGAGAAAAGGAAACGTATGGAAACAAACCCTGCGCTCCAGATCCCACTACCTCGTGAAACACCCTGACCCATATGACCAAAGAACTGTGGGTCGAGTATCAGCCTATTCAATCACATGAAGACCCACGGCATAAATGGGCAGCCCTGACTAGACGTCATCCTTGAATTAGAGGACAGCCGATGATGATCTATGTTTTCTATCTTTGTTATTCCCCTTTGTTGCACAATCCTTTGATGCCATATCTCTTGAAATCTCTATTGTAGAAAGAACCAGATTCTGTATTTATCCTGCAGTACTTTCCATCTGTTACCCTGCTGAAATAAAGGCATGTCTTTTAAAAGCTTGCGTGTTTCAACATAATAACCCTTTTAACTCCCTATATCATAATTAGGGCTAGCTGCCTTATTTATTTAATAACCAAATATACCTATCCATACATGAATATCTTTGGCCTTGAAATCCCTCTCCCTCCAATGTTATCTGTGTCACTGAAGGGGAAAAAAAGGATGTTCAAGTATACTAATATGTTGCTGTTTGTGGGACCATGTCGTGCATAAATTTTCTGCCATGTTTCCTACATCACAATGGCGACTGAACTTCAAAAGTATTTCATTGACTGTAAAGCGATTTGGGGTGTCCTGAGGTCATGATAAGAGCTACATAAATCCAAGTCCATTTTTTTTCATGCAACCCCCATGAGTTGAGCTGAGCCCTGTTCAGGTCCTCCTTCACCCACAAACATATGAGCCAACCTTGGCTAATGCCTGTGCTGGCTGTTTGGCTGGTTCTCCCAGTCTCTGAGCCCTGGTATGGTGAGAGTGATTGAGACAGGGGGCCTGCAATTCTGGGGGTTGAATGGCTACACTCTGCTTGTTGGGTGGTGGTGGGGAGAGGCACAAGGTGGTAAGGATTAGGCAGATAATCTAGTTGCATTGTAGGGGAGCCCCCTACTTAGCATTTTTTTCAGGGAATTAGAGAAGATTATGCACAATTTGAACAGTGCGCAGCATCCTTTGTGCTGGCCTGCTGCACTGAAGTGAGCAAATCGCCTTGGCTTCCATTGAAGGCCTCAAGCCTCCATACCTAACAATACACAAGGCATTTGCCATCAAATTATTAGCCCATCGTGACCAGAGGGACTTTAAACCAGCCCAAAACTTTAAACTTAGACCAGGTACAGGCAA
Organism: Carcharodon carcharias; assembly: GCF_017639515.1. NCBI lineage: Eukaryota > Metazoa > Chordata > Chondrichthyes > Lamniformes > Lamnidae > Carcharodon > Carcharodon carcharias. Next base: position 129,347,543 of record NC_054474.1, read on the forward strand.
CTCTCTACTTTCCTGAAAGCAAGTAAGAAATGCGGATGATTGGAAGAAAAAAATGCTGCATTGAAAGAGCTTGTGTATATTTATCAGGCAGTTCATTAAGTGGAGCTGACTGCGATAATTTTTTGGTGATATATTATTTAATAATTTCAGTCAATGAATAAGTAATTATGCTTTAGAAGACACAAATTAAAGAGTGTAGATCAGAGCCTTGGGAACGTGGCTGCATAGTTCATTGAAGGAGATAAATTGGGAATTGCAAGATTGTTTCCTTAGGGAGGCTGCACTATTTCTTAGATATTACAATTGCTGAAAGCGCCATCAGTTTTGCACAAGTGTACGCCATTTGTTTTAGGAAACCAAAGTTGATTTAGTGCTTTGATGCCTAATGTAATGTTTCAAAGCTTGCAACTTCTACTTAAAGCATTTGCTGAACAGCAAAGTGAGTGACTGGTGAAAAGCAAGCTTCAGAGGAACGGGGTTAAATGTGTATGTCACCAGAGAATGCCAATGGGGTTGGACTTGGCCTGTGTGGTATTAGCATCAAATCAGGTGATGCATTTGTGTATGATGAATGGTGACTCCTTTGTTAAAATAAAGCAGCCAAAATATCATGTGAATGAATAATCACCCACAGTGTACGCTAAATAATTGTCTTTGTAAACAGTTCAAATAAATTGCCCAAGGCCTTTAACCTTGCACCCATCACCAGCTCCCACCCCCGCCCCCATCACCCACAGCTAACTTCCGCCTTCTTCAGCTATGGGTGGCAACTCACACTGAGGCTTAGTTCTACGGATGCCAGCACCTCTCCTGTGCCATGTTCATATGTGAATACCGGAGGGCAGTTTGACTAAAAGCGCCTCACGGATAAGCTCAGTGTTAACCATCCAAAGTCATCATGCTTGCACATCTTCCAGGAATGCTTGTCAACAGTCAGCAGTGAGGCCAATTGTAATGATCAAATTTCTGTTCTTGCTGAAATAAGTTACTGATTCAAAACCTTAAATCAAAGTGATAGTGTTGTATTTATGTAGCTTGAAGAGGGAAGCTCAGCCTGTAAGGGACAACTGACTCTGAGGGATAACCCTGTGGCAATTGTGTTTTTGTGATTTTGTAGTGGGGGAGTTGAGCTGTCTGCGTGGGCCTGAACACTGGACGTTGCTGTTGCCATGGTGGTGATCGGTCGGGTCAGGTGCAGCCTCGCTGTAGCAGTGGGGGGGGGCGTGGGGTGAGTGGACTTTCCTGCACCCCGGGTCCTCTAGGGATTGGAGAGCTATTTCACAGTGCTCACAGGAGGCAGAGCCAGTGCCATGGGTGTGAAGCGAATGGGGTGGAGGTGAACTTTCAACATAAAGGCAAAAAACTGTGGATGGTGGAAATCCAAAACAAAAACAAAAATACCTGGAAAAACTCAGCAGGTCTGGCAGCATGTTCGAGAGGAACACAGTTAACATTTCGAGTCCGAATGACCCTTCAACAGAACTAAGTAAAAATAGAACAGAGGTGAAATATAAGCTGGTTTAAGGGTGGGTGGGACAATTAGAGCTGGATAGAGGGCCAGTGATAGGTGGAGATAACTAAAAGCAGTCACAGAGAAAAGAACAAGGAGGTGTTGAAGCTGGTGATATTATCTAAGGAATGTGCTAATTAAAGGTAGAAAGCAGGACAAGCAAGGTACAAATAGCCCTAGTGGGGGTGGGGTGGGGTGAAGGAATCGAAAAAGTCTAAAAGATAGAGATAAAACAATGGATGGAAATATATTTAAAAATAATGGAAATAGGTGGGAGAAGAAAAATCTGTATAAATTATTGGCAAAAAAGGGGGGTATCAGAAAGGGGGAGGGAGGGGATGGAGGAGAGAGTTCATGATCTAAAATTGTTGAACTCAATATTCAGTCCGGAAGGCTGTAAAGTGCCTAGTGGAAGATGAGGTGCTGTTCCTCCTGTTTGTGTTGAGCTTCACTGGAGCAATGCAGCAGGCCAAGGACAGACATGTGGGCATGAGAGCAGGGTGGTGTGTTGAAATGGCAAGTGATAGGGAGGTCTGGGTAATGCATTCGATTTTCCAAATAACATTCTTTTAACTTTAAATATTTGGCACCAGTGGATTAAAGAGTCACTGAACTGGAACCTTCACGCGTTCAGTGTGCTTTGTCCTGTTTTACAATTGTTTCAAAATATTTCGTGTTTTATTTCTGAAAAAAAAAACTAAGGTGTTAAACTAAGACTTTAGCTCGCTATAGTGCTGTTGAAAGTGGAATTAAATATGTCACATCATTATTTAAAGTGTTACGAACAGGGGAGTTGTGGAATAATTTCCCCTTTTTCCCACCTCTCGACTGACCACATCAGGACGTATTTTTGAGAAGGAGGGTGCTCTAGTCCCTGGAGTGCTGTAAGTGCTGTAAGAAAAGGCACAAAACAGTCTTTCGTGTAAATTTAAATGAAAAGGGCAAACATTTACTGGCACAACATACGGAATGTAATCGCAACAAACACCCACTCTTCATGCACACAACACACACACAAATGTAAGAAAAGAAGATTGCAAAAAAAGAGATAGCAAGCACCCGAGAATTCACTTTTACTTTAGTCCTTCAAGATATATTGTTTGCAAATATACTAACAAACAAGGGAGAAAACATTACCTCTGCCCACCTTCAGTGGCAGAGATAATTAAAAATTTATCTAACTTGAGTATTGCGGAAAAGAGGTGTTTTGTTGAAGCTTTTTATCTTGCACTCATCAGGACAATTGTGAGAATACCAATGCCAAGGGAAGCAATTACTTTATACTATATGAGAAGACAGTGCTGATTGGTTGGCATGTGGACTCTGATTGGTAGAGGCATTGCCATGGAAAATGCATCACTTAATAGTGACTGACAGTTAACTGCCAAACATTGTTTGAAACTTTAAACCAGGGAGCTTGACTCTGATTGGTCAAGGCCTTGCCCTGAGAAATGAACCAGCAAATGGCTATCATTTCGTTTGTTTAGCTGAAACAGGTACAAGATGAAAAGCTTTGGCAAAATATCTCTTTTCAGCAATACTCAGGTTCTGTACTACCAAACAACAATTTATCTAACAGTAATTGCCATTTGCGGAAGAAAGTCCCAAACTTTGATCATGCTTTTTATGAAGAAGTGTTTCTTAATTTCACTCCTGAAAGGTCTGGCTGTAATTGTTACAGCACCGCCCCCCCCCCCCCCCTGCAATTCTAAACCCAACTAATGGAAATATGAATAAAACAGAAATTCTGGAAATACTCAGCAGGTCAGGTAGAATATGTGGAGAGAGAAACAAAGACAATGACCAAATCTTCCAGTCTCTGAATTGTTGGAGAGTGGGCATACAACCTAAGATGGCAGTCAGGACCCCACGGAAGTTCCAACATGTTGACCTCCGTGGGAATTGGCTCAGAATTTGGAACTTCCAATCAGCAACTCAGAGTCAGAGACTTCGTACAGTTCTGTCAAACTTACTGGGGGTGTTACCCAAGAAAAGTTAAATCAATTAAAAGCTATTCTAACTCCAAGGTAACTACAGAACTGACCCTCTAATCATTCACACTGAACCTCCCCCCCACCCTCCCCCCACTACCCACACACCTGACCTTACCCAACTCTACAACAAGGAGCAGAACTATCCCCCACCAACCAACTACTCCCAACCCATCCAACAACACCCCAACCCACCTACCCTCTCACCCACACACCAACCTGCCACTTCACATGCCTGCCATCCAACCCAACTACCACCTCACCCACCAGCCACCCCACCCACCTACAGCCCTACCCACCTATCATGCATCTACCTAGAACCCTACCCACCTATCACGCTTCTATCTAATACCTCATCCACCTGCTAACCTACCCACTTACCGCTTCACCCACCTACCACCTCAGTCACCTGCTACCCTACCACTTCATACACCTACAACCCTATCCACCTGTCACCATACCCACTTACCTCATCCGCCTACCTACCCTACCAACCTACCCATTCACTCATTCATCCACTCATCCATTCACTCATTCATTGACATGCACATTGGACCTTTAAACCTACCTTATGGCAGCTAATGCTGTAAAAAGGGGGCGGGTCCCATCTTCCCCCTGATGCTACAGCTCTGAGGTGGAGTTCTCTGAGGGATGCTATGCTGTGCATAGAAACCAGGCTCAGAAGACCCAGCAAGAAATGTATGGCAGCACCGAGACGCGGAAAAGTTTGAGCGGAGCAGCAATCTGATGATGATTGCCACTTATGGAAGATCTAGGCTAATGTTTCAGATCAATGTCTTTGGCTTCAACTGAAATAATTATTCTCTATCTAACCTGTCCCTTCCCTAAATATCTTGAAAACTTCACTCAAATCACCCTTTAACCTTTTAAATGCCAGGGAATACATCCCTACTTTATTTAATCTCTCCTCACAATTTAACACTTGGAGTTCAGGCATCATTCTGGTAAATCTATGCTGCACTCCCTGCCAATATATCCTTCCCAAAGTGTTAGGTGTCCAGAACTGCTCAAACACTCCAGCTATGCTCTAACCATGACTTTGTGGAGCTGAAACGTAACTGTTACCCCTTGTAATCTAGTTCTCTAGAGATAATGGTCAGCATTCCATTAGCATTTTTGATTATCTTCTGTAGCTGTTTATGGCATCTTAATGATCTATGTACCTGGAGCCCCAAGTCTCTTTGCACGTCCACTGTTTCTTGCTTTTCGTCATTTAGAAAGTACTTTGGTCCCAAGTTGACCTTACATTTGCTGACATTGAGATCCATTTCCATGTTTGTTTATTGGTTTAATGCAGGCCAGTCAACCGAGTGTTATAAAAGACTGATTGTGTCTGACAGAATTAGAAGGGTTCATTGAGGAAATCAGCGATCAAGAAAATACAGTGAATTTTGTTTTTATGAATTTTATAAAGCTGTTTGATAAGGTGCCACATAGAGGGCAGACTGATAAAATTAGCACTCCCGCAAATAAAAATTTAAGTGTTCCCATTTTTGTACAAACTCCACCATCAGCTATTAAGGACCCCTCTCCTCTCGCTTTTCATGCATGCAGCATAATGAAAGGTGAAAGGCAAGGAATCCCCTTCTACCCTTGTTCCACTACATTTCACACTCATACAATATCTGCCCCAAATGAAAGTGCAAACCCAGTTACATAGAAGTTACTAGAGGGAGCAAGACCAAGTTTCACCCCAGTCACCATCTGCCATCCTGGCAGTTGCATGATACAACAAAAACTGACTTGTTAACTAATTATAACATAGTTAATCCCACTGTGGCAAACCCTGCAAATGCTAGGCCATCTAGTCTTGTGATATGATGTGCATGTACCTTTAAGGGTATTGTATCTTAAACTGCTGTATAATCCCATGATTCTGTAGAACACAGCAACAGTCCTACAGGTCAGACATGTCTACATAACCTTCCAGTTATCATTATCTGTTTCTAGTCTTATCTTCAAATAAAGAACCCAAATTATTGTTTCACCAATCCTTGGCACATGATTGGTACTTCGGCAATAAACGGAAGAATGCAACATTTAGTGTGGCAAGGATCTGAAGTAATAGCATTCTCCTTTTACCTTTTCACCTTCTCTGGGAAGTAAGAATTCTCCAGAGACTACAATGAGGAAAACTGGCTGAGTACTTTTTTTTCTTTTGGCAATGTTAAATAAAAGCTCTTTAAAGTTGTTGCCTCCTTTTCTTCCTCCAGTTCTTAAGTATTGCCACCAGCCAACAGGCAATTGAATCAAGGATCTCCTCACTTGATGTCTGGAGAGGACTCTGGTTTCACTCTTCTACAGTTCTGTAAACTCTCCAGCCAACTTTGGATGGCTACTTAGCATTTCAGTGCATCACCCAACTCCTTATCGTCTTGCACTGTGCAATGGAACAGAAGAAAACTGGCTGTGAAGAAGATCAATTTGTCTATATTAAGTATTTAATCTGACTGAAATTGCATTCATTAAAATAAGTACAGAAAATCTTTATGCATTTCAGGAGCAAAGCTGTGCACAGTGGTTAAGATTGTTCAAATTAATAATGGGATATTTAACCATTAATACAAAAATGATAATAAAATTGCCATTTACTGACTCAGTTTCAATTAATATGTTGTGCATTTTATACTACAATTATTTCCAAAATGACTGAAATTAGAATTTGTTATGTGCTTCTGACATCATGTTTCCTTCTTAGAATTATGACTAAGTTATCAGCTGACTTTTGCCACAGAACAGTTGGTAAATGCACTATCAGTTCTGGAGTTGATCCATGGAGCCCAGGGCTGGTTGGCTTTAAGTTAATGTGTCCCAGCTGGGATAGCAATAAGGTTGCAGTCAGAGATTTGGATTGAGCTAAAAGTAAGAAATCCATTTTACACTAAATAATGTCTTATATGCTCTACTGTATTCCAATATTAATTTATTTCTGTATAAAAATAAAATGTAATAAAATCAAATGATTTCATAAATAGAGGCATTAACACTAATCACCTCTGCCACTGCCTCCCAGGCCAGAGTGGTGAGACTGATGGGTCTCCAGTGGCCAGACCCGGGGTAGAGGACATCACAACGGGCCTCCATGACATCCAGAAGGTGGCCCAGGGATGTGTCACTGAATCAGGGGGCTGCAGTCTTCTTGGCATTTGGGGCCACGTCTTCACCAGCGCAGTCCTGGGTTACAAGCATTGAGAAGTGTGCATGCAGCTGCAGCCTAAATATGGCACCCTGTGTGAGGAAGCAGCAGGGTAACAGTATGGCGGGCAAATCAGATGTCGCACACCAGCCAGACGGCATGTTTCCTGTGGTTGCATAGTTAACGAGGCATGAAAACCCGCCATTGCTGCCGATGAGTAAAACAACAATTTTCCCACTTGCTACTGCGCTTTGCACAAATTTGAGATGATTCCACCCACTGACTTTCTTCCCTCACTCTCCCAGGACAAAGTAGCCTACAATACAAAGGAGCAGCAGAGAAACAGCAGAAGCCAGGAACATCTTCACCCATTGAGCCCAACGAAGGAGATGCCTCTCAGCATCATGGAGCTGACTATGACAGAATCCATAGCACCAACAAGACCATTCATTGCCATTTTACTGCTTATACCCACTTTCAACCCCCACCTTGCCCTCATCCTGCTACCTGGCATGATGTACACGCTGTGCATATGAACATAGACCTCTTGCTTCCCTTTCAAGCCTCATCACCTGATTTTATATTTTCAGATATTCAAGATACACACCTGGTCAGCCACAGCATACCCAGGAGTACAGCTGCATAGCAAGGTGAGAATGGCTCGTGGCCGTCAAGATCATTATAGTCCTCAAAGTTCATGCCAGCAGAATCTCTGGGAGAGAGCAGGCAACCTTTCCAATATTTGACAGCTCACCGTGAATTACAGCATCTGGGAGGGGATAATCTTCTCTATGACTAGAGAGGTTGAGGAGGAGTAATTACATTACTTTGCAAGGGTAGCAGGATTCCCAATAGTACAGATCAATTGCACTCATGTGGCTCTGCAGGCCCCACATATACATGGGAAGATGTACTGTGACTGTAAGGGCTACCATTCCCTGGATGTTCATTTGGTGTGTGACCATGCAGAGAATCATGTCAGTGAATACATTAATGCTAAAAGGTTAGTCAAGGAAAAAGTGGAACCTATCAGAGATGAAGATGGAAACTTGTGCATAGATGCAGAGGCTGTGGGAAGGGTTTTGAATGAATATTTTATCTCTGTGTTTACAAAGGAAAGGGAGGATGTAGATATAGTAGTTCAGGAGGAACACAGCAAGATATTGGATGGGATAGTCATAAAGAGAAAGTACTCAAAGAGTTGAAATCCTTGAAAGTTGATAAGTCACCAGGGCCAGATGGATTGTTTCCAAGACTGCTGAAGGAAGTCAGGGAGAAGATAGCAGATGCTCTGAGGATGATTTTCCAATTTTTACTAGATACAGGGGAGGTACCAGAGGACTGGAGAAATGCAAACGAAGTTCCATTGTTTAAAAAGGGATCAAAGGAAATGCCAAACAATTATAAGCCAGTTAGTCTTAAATCGATGGTGAGCAAATTAGTAGAACCAGCCCTGAGAGATAGGATAAACAGTCATGTGGAAAGGCATGGACTAGTCAAGGATGGTCAGCATGGATTTGTTAAAGGAAGGTCTCCCTCACAAATTTGATTGAATTCTTTGAGGAATTGACAAGAAGGGTTGATGAAGGTAGTGCAGTGGATGTTGTGTACATGGATTTTAGCAAGGCATTTGACAAGGTCCCACATGGCAGATTGGTCAGGAAAGTAAAAGCCAATGGGATTCAGGTTAATGTGGCAAACTGGATAAAAGGCTGGCTTTGTAACAGGAAACAAAGGGTAATGGTTGATGGATGCCCTTGCGAATGGTGTTCCACAGGGCTCGGTGTTGGGACCCTTGCTGTTTGTGTTATATATTAATGATTTGGACGTGAACGTGGGGGGCATGTTTGGGAAATTTGCAGATGATACAAAGATTGGCCGAGTAGTGGATAGTGTAGAGGATAGCCATAATCTTCAAACAATATAGATGGGTTGGTGGAGTGGGCGCTGAAGTGGCAGATGGATTTTAACATAGAGAAGTGTGAGGTCATACATTTAGGGAGGTCAGACAGTTACAGGGATTACACAATAAATGGGAATATACTAAAAGGGGTAGATAAAGTGAGAAATCTTGGCATACAAGTACACAGGCCCGTGAAGGCAGCAGTTCAAGTAGACAAGATTGTAAAGAAGACATATGAAATGCTCTCCTTCATCGGCAGAGATATAAAATATAAAAGTAAGGATAAAATGTTGGAATTGTATAAAACACTGGTGAGGCCACAACTGGATTATTATGTGCAGTTCTGGTCACCACATTACAGGAAGGATGTAATAGCTCTGCAGAGAGTGCAGAGGAGGTTTACAAGAATGTTGCCAGATTTAGAAAAGTGTAGCTATGAGGAGAGATTGGATAGGTTGGGGTTATTTTCCTTAGAACAAAGAAGGCTGAGAGGTGACTTGATTGAGTTGTACAAAATTATAAGGGAAATAGATAGAGTAGACAGGATAAAATTGTTTCCCTTGGTAGAGAATTCTAGATCCAGGGGACATAGATTCAAGATAAGTGGCAGGATGTGTAGAGGGGACATGAGGAAGAACTTATTTATGCAGAGGGTAATGGGTGTCTGGAATACACTGCCCAAGTTGGTGGTAGAGGCAGAAACTCTAAACTCTTTTAAAAAGTACCTGGATCAGCACCTTAAGTGCTGTAAGCTGCAGGACAATGAGTCAGGTGCAGGAAGGTGGGATTAGAAAGGTCACCTAGGTGTCCTCGGGCTGGCATGGACAAGATGGGCTGAATGGCCTTCTTCTCTGTGCTGTAACCTTTCTATGGTTCTGTGGTTCTAATACCCATTATCCTGGCAGCAGACACAATGTATTCAACTTTTGCTAGTTAGGCAAACCCGGAATCTTCAGGCCACCAGAGGCTGGCTCCTTGGTGATAAGGGCCTCTTGCTTTATACCCGCTCATACTCACTCTATACCTGGCACATGACTCTCATCCACCACCTAACAATGTTTGAACAGTGTGCCTACCGTGAGCACCATGATACAATTGGGAATGCAAGAAGCACTTCATCAGCACCCTCAAACAATGGCCACATTACCTGGACAGCTTGTGGGGGGTTCCTTCAGCTCTCACCAGAGGATGTCTCCAATTTTGTGGTGGTCTGCTGCATCCTCTACAATGTTGCTCTCAGGAAAGCCAACCAGACCTTCCGATGGCACTTTGAGAGGAGCAGGATGAAGAGAAGGAGGAGGGAGAGAAGGCATCTGAGCTGTCTTCTCTCAGATGGGCTGTCTGTGGCAGTTTGGTTCCTCTGAAATGACATACCCATATCACCAAATCTCTGCAATTTCCTACCTTTCCACTCCTCTGATACGGACAATCACAGAGTCTTCTTTGCCAAAACCCTGAAATAAAAAAAAGCACAAGAAAATCATTTCATAACAATATTATTGAACGACACGTCCAATAATACATGCAAGATCTTTTGTCTTGGGTGTGCCATGGCTTGTCCTAGTGTTCCTATATAGTGCTACCTTATTGGCTGCAACGTGGCTGATGGAAGTGTGCCAACATTCACTAGGGGTGGTTGCAGACTTGGAGGGTGATCTTGGGCCTTGAGGGACTGGAATCTTTTTGCACCACTTCAGCATGGGTGACAGAAGTCTGGGTTGGCTGACTAAGAGGCAACAGCAAGGACAATGATGAGAGCACAAATGCTGTCATCCTGAAGGAGGACACCAGGTTCGTGTTTCTATAGAACCACTAGCAGTCTCCTGTGCTGCTGCTTCAGCAGCATGAGTAGTCCATTGGAGGACACATGGCTAGACTGCAGTCAGGCTGTGCCAGCTCCTTTGAACACTGGTATCTGAAGCCATGATGGCAGGCATCTGAGCCTGAATGGCACCTAGATGGGCTTGTATAGCAACAAGCAGATATTTCATGGCTTAACCCTGAATTGCCACCACAGCACTGAGATTTTGGCTGGTTCCTTCCTGTGCACAATGGAAACTGAGGCTACAGACACTGCAGCATGACTGGGTCTGCCAGCTATCACTTCCACATTGGAGAACATGGGTTTCTACCTTAGCACAATGCCCTGTGCCAAGTTAGAGCTAAACTTCTCCATGTTCCTTGACAGTGATAAGAAGCTTTACACTCATTCTCCTGATGTACATTCCCATCAGTGGTCCATATGCCACCCCACCGAAGGCCTCATCTGAGTCCTCCACAGCAGCACTTATCTGCAAACATAATCCCCTGGAACATGTGTTAGTCTCTCCCCCAACACCCACCACCCCCACCCCCCCCCGCCCCCCGCCCCCCCACCGCCACCCCACTCTGGCTGTAGCTCACTTGTGCCCAGTGACTCACCACATGCTGATCCTGCATCTGAACCCTCTAAGGTACTCACAGCATCAGTGTCCTCGCTGGTTGCTGTAACTTTCAGATCCAATTACAGTTCTTCATCAGAAGTTTGCAGTTGCTCGTACCCTTCAGGGCGAGGCTACACTGTCCGACCAGGTGGGAAATGTAAGGTATCTGAAGGCAAAAATACAGAAGGGAAGGATTGAGGTGAGGGTAATCTGGGTGGGTGGAAAGCAAGAGGTCCATGGTCACACAACCTATAGTTTGAACTTCAGGTTAGGATAAGGGTAAAATAGGATTTGAAAAGGTGCATCAGTCAGGAGCATGCCATAATCCTAATGTTCTTGTCAAGGTCAGACATACCAGCCTCAGTAACTATTGTTTTGTTGTGCTGTAGGAGTTTAGATGCAGTTCAGGAATTGTCTAGTCTCCCAAATGTAGGTTGCTTGTATCCATAGTCTTTTTAACCCAAATCATTTATTTGCAGCAAATATTTACACATTTGGACCTCCATATGAGGTAAGAGCTCTGGTCTCTTCATGATCTCTCTTACTTCTCAGTCATGTGATCTGACATTATTCTTACATCTATGTCATGTATCCCTCTGATGTTAACCCTTTACAATTATCAGCCCCATGATGCAGAGCGCTGTCTTCTCCAAAAGGCTCAGGAGATGCATGTGGCTTGTTCCCTGCCAATTCCCAGCCATTCCCTATGGCTATGTGCATTTCTGTTCTGCAAGACAGAGGGAAGAATGGCCCTGAGTGTGTTAAAGTTTGCAAGCTGCCTGCCCCAATGGTATTGGCTGCTTTGCTTGCAACTTAGGGATCATAATATAAACAGGCTTAGGGATAGATTGATGGAAGTGGTATCAGCACAGTTAAATTAAATAGAATCAACTTATCCATGCCAAATGGCTTGTTTTTGGGTGTATATTCTATGTGAATACATGTAATGTGTGTCTTCTGAGACAAAGGTAAATTGGTGTTGGTTGTGTTACGGACAGGGAGAGAGGCAAAACTGAACTCCTTTATTTTCTCAGCGCCTGTCCATAAGCAGAGGTATTTTATTTCTTGAAATAGGCTGTGGCGTTTTTCCCCAAACTCTCTGTGAGGTCAATTTTTAAAGTGACAATCAGCAAACTCTCTTTAAGATTAAATTAGAAGTATAGTTCATTCACACATTCAAACCCAGGGAATGGTGGCAACTTCACACACACATACATACAAGCACACAAAAAGATGCTAGGAGAGGGATGTTTTAAACTATGAATAACTTAAAGAAAAAAGCACCACAGAAATGGATATCAGTTCATGTGATTGCCAGAGTCCAGAAAGTCAGGATCCAGTGAGGGTTCATTAGGGAAGGACTACAGTTCAGATGGGTTCAACTAGCTGAAGCAGGAGTTGCAGAATTCCTTCAAAGTTGTTGGTGACGCAGTGAGATGAGGTTAGTTATACAGAGACTTGGTCTGCTGGGCAATGGCAGGAATCTTCCACAAAACCAGGCTTTGAGGATGCTTAGATTTGATGCAGGCTGTTGGCCAGCCTGGAGTCCTGCTTTGATGTTTGCAGGCTGAAGTTTAAGCAGCAGACTGAGTTGCCAGTCTAGAAATGTAACATTAAAATTTTTCAAAGGCCAGAAGCTAAAGTCATGTGATGTTGCCCATTAGTGAGTCAGTTGCAGGCTAACAAACAGTGTCTATGCCTCTGGTCAAAATCCATTGTTGACCTTAGGAGATTGATGATAGTTTTTAGCTTCTTTGCAGGTATAATAAGTTTTGATGGCTCTCCCTTTGTTATAGGACTAGGCTGGGGAGACAGATCATCTGTTGGTTGCTGGTTTCCTTGATTGTAATATGTCCTCAAAATGAGAGGTGTGAGATTTCACAAGGATGAGGGTCGAACTTTTGTAACTGCTGTTGGATATTTCCAGAAACTGTAGCCAACTTGTGAATCATAAGACCTGTAGCAGCCAACATTTGGTTCAGCAAGATCCACTTTTTTAAAAAAATAAACAAAAAAATTAGATTTGATTTAAACAGTTTGTGATCTCTTTCATGTCATAGGGACATGACAGTCATGAATATGTATGTAATATTTAACTTTTAATAAACCTTCAAGTGTTTTACTATGCAATTAATTCATCGTTGGCATATAGGCACAGGGCTGCAGCCTTTGTCTATATTTTTACAAAACTCACGTTCCTTACAATGATACAATTGGGACTCAGTGTCAGACGAGCTTCCTATTCCTGACATCTATCCCACTGACCTCAGCTGGAATATATGGATTCAGACTACAGATGGGTTGAGCTTGGCTCTGTCGATTCTTCTGAATAGCCTGTGAGACTTTCTGTGTTACGTGTGCAGAGTGGCTACTTGAAGTGAATTACCAGATGGCACAACAACACTTAGTGAAACCATATTCAATCTTGATTCAGGGGAGAAGGAAGAAACTGGGTCAAGGAAGAAAGTAGTTGACTGAAGTCATGTTTTAATTTCATAGGAAAAGTTAGCAGCTACATTTTGGACTGAAGATCAATCAAAACAGACCACTGAATTTGGTGTAATTCTCAAGTTCCTCCAAAAGTAAAGCACACAGTGGCATGTGAGGGTAGAATTGATGAACTTCTCAATCAAGCACCTAAAAAGATAACCAGGGATCAATAGATGCCCCCACTCATCTTTCTCTGTTCCCTGACCCAACTTAATCTCAGCAATAAAGAATGGGAAATTACTTCAACCCTCAGACCCTTATTTTACACATTGCTGTGTATCACTCTCATCAAGACTACAGGACTCAAGCATGAAGAATAATTCATACAGAGAGAATTTTTATCCATTGAGACCTTGGATCATTGAATTTCAGAATTCAGCAGAGTGGATGAAAATGAGGTAGTTTTTAAGGACATTTCACTGGTCCTAGATTCAGTAAGTGATTCATTGCAGGCCACTATATTAAACTTCAAGAGGAAGTCCTTGGAGATTGGTGTTATAGACTTGGACAGCCTGGTGTAGGGTTGGTAAAGTAAGGAAAGAAATTCCAAGGGAAACAAAGAAAATAAGTGGCTTAAAGTAAGGAAAAGTAGAAGGAGAGGTGATAAAACTGTGAAATAACTTAGGCAATTAAGTGATGAGCAGATCCAAAGCACAGAAAGGAACCTCCTTATAGGACTAGGGGTAGTTAGAAAATTAGAGAAGACAACTGGGGGAAAGATGAAGATTGTAAAGGACAGGGACATTACAGCTGCAGGTACAAATTACTCAGGATGGTAGATAGTCGGGTGAGTGTGAACACCTAAAGAATGGTAGCTTGCTTATTTGGAACTAGAGCAGTGCATATTGGGGAAATGCTGGAAGGGCCACTGAAGGGAATAGAAAAGGAGCCAGTGGTATTAGTCCCAATCACACTAAATAAATCATACTGGGGCCCTAAAAAGCACATAAGTGAGAATTGTGTTAGATGAGGGATGAAAAGAAATGTTCTCTGGTATACTTCCAGTGATTGACAAAAGAGGGGAACATTCTGAATAAAAATGTAAGCTATGATTTGGGAAAATCTTTATATAGGGAGCTTGCACGGTGTCAGTATCTTGAACAGTGCAGTGTTCATTTTGTTCACTTGAAGCTACAATATGCATTTGTACCAGCAGAGGGAATCTGCTAGAATCCACAGAATCATAATTAACAAAGGGAGCCATTGTTGCTTGTGCAATTTTAATTCTAGTTGTTGCTGGCTGTTTCATGTTGCAACCCCTTTACAGAGCTCAGCTGCACCTAAGTAAAACTGGAACAGTAGGATTGCTGAGGAACATTGAGGCTATGACAATTGATGGAGGAAATCATTAACCTATTGAGAATTGTTTAAAGCAAACAGATGGGGTGAGAAAGAAAAAAAAACTTGGATCTTAAAATTCTGATGTTTTTAGGGGAAAATTAATGCCACTCTGAAGAGGTGGGGGAGGGAGAAGGAATTTGGGACATAAATCAGATTTTAGAGTTAGACTTACTTTAAATACGAGTAAAATTCTAAAAGAATTGGCTGCTCCCTTGATCCCTTGACTTTTACTTTGAGGAAATTACATTCCAGATGACTAATGGAATTCACTAAAGCATATTTAAACTTCCAAATAGTATTTCATTAATTTTGTAGAGAAAAAAAAAACTACACGGTAAGCTTAAAGTGGAATAGGTTCAAAGTAAAACCTGGGATTAGATAAGAAATCAGGTAAAGCAAATGAAGGCATGCATACTAGTTGAAGGTGGTATGTTGAATAGGGCAAGTCCTAAGTTGGGTGAAGTCACAATTGCTATAGGAGCACCTACTATTTCCAGTTTACTTGAATGACTTGCATCCAGAACCTCAACACAAAATTTGTACTTCAGGCTAACCTGTAAGAGTAGGACAGTGTACCTAAATCTATTGCAGGTTAAAATGTGTAAAAAGGCAAATTTAGGACTAATGGCAAAAAGTCCTTCACGTATACAAAAGAAACACTACTTATAGGTCGTGGAGGTAAAAACCTTGAAATAGTTAAAGAAACAATTGGATTCCGTTTCTGGTCTTTCTGTTTGAATTAATTTAGATGTGTTGAACAGCTATCCTTGTCCACATTAATGTTGTGAATGTATTCCATTTACTCTTTATATTATGGTCCATGCCTTCATAATGTCTTCATCTTTTAAATAGCCTTGTACTTTTAAATTTGTTTTCATTGACCATCTCAATTCAGACACATGTAGATGTCACTGGGTAAAGAAATTTGATGGAGAGGAGGAACCAGGGTTGTGCAGATGAACAAAGATAGACAAAACATGTGATCCATATTTTAATTGAAGAAACAGCCCTATGATGGTTACAAAAGGTGTACAATTATTTTTGTTTTGTAAATAAACTAATTTGGACAAGAACAGATACCCTCAGTGAATTTGGCACCAATTCCTCCCTTCCTCCTTCCCTGAAAACTGACAACATCAATAGGCATGATGTAAAATCAAAAGCAAGGTGAGGTTTAAAGTATAACAGATAGATGGTGAAGAAATGAATTACATTAAAAAAGATAAGATAAAAGTCATGAAGTGGTGACCCATGATTTGAAGTATTTACCAAGGTTTGCTCCACTTCAAGAACTTTGACTTTAATTTATGCAAGGAATTGATGCTAAATTGGATCATTATGGCAGTCACACAACAGTTAAAGTTAGGTGAAAATCAGATTATGGTGAGATGACTGATTTCTCAGCAGTTTCATACCCTGGAAAGTAATTTTCCATTACAGACATTAACAGAATTTAAAATAGTGCCACACTCTCTAGATTTGGATTCTTAAGTCATTTCTGCTTCAATAGCGCTATTTAATCTTTTCACTATAGATGCCAAGAACCTTTTAACAGGAAAAGCTCATATATCAGTTCCACAGAAGACCTTGAAGCTCATTGCATTATAACATGCTGTGTATTGACGTATACTCTATATTCAGTCATTTCAGATGCTGGAATAGCATTCTGTCATCTGCTTCCGTTTATGTGAGACAACATTTTCTTGTGGGAATTTTGTACTTTGAAAGTTAGAGATGTTAACTCTGAGAAATGGAACACTCTCCTATATCATACACCCTAGTGTCAGTGTCTATTCATAAGCTGGGAATGTTTGAACAAATCTTTCTCTACAGTGGCCTCGGTTATAGAATAACACGCTATACAGGTCTAATGTAACATTTTTTGGGCGGAATCTTATGTCCTCTCTCATGGTGTGTTTTAAAGCAGGAAGGACATTTAATCAAGCAGAGGATGGTGGGTGAGGACCCCACTACCTTCCTGCTTCCAGCCTGATTAAGTCCACAGTGGGAAGTCCCACAGAGGGCCTTCCCACCTGCCTTAATGAATACCCACTCAAGGGCCTCATCTCCCGCTGCAAGTATTAATCAAGCAGTGGGTGGGCCCGTCCCTATGTGGGAAGCACAATAAGCAAACCTGTATGGTTGCTTGTGGTCTCCTGGGCAGGATTCCTTGTTCAAAGGCATGCAGTGACAGGCTGAGGGACCTGGCATTGAGAAGAGAGTGGCACTGAGAACCAGCTCCATGCCCTTGCTGCTGACTGGTCCACACACGCACCCACCACCCCACCCCCCCCAGCCCCACAATGCCTACCCAATGAAACCTCTCTCTCCATTACTTCACAGACTCACAGAACTGTTACGGTGTAGAATGAAGCCATTTGGCCCATTGTGTCTGCACTGGCTTTCCAAACATTTTAACTTAGTACCAAATTCCAGCTTTTTCCCTGTAACTATGAATATTGTTTCTATTTATATAATCATCCAATGCCCTCTTGAATGCCTCAATTGAACCTGCCTCGACCACAGTTCCGGGCAATGCTTTCCAAACCCTAACTACTCACTGCGTGAAAAAGTTTTTTTCTCATTTTGCAATTGCTTCTTTTGCAAAACGCTTTAAAATTGTGCCCTCTGGTTCTCGATCCGTTTACTAGCAGAAAGTTTCTCCCAATCTACTCTGTGCAGATTTTAAAAACTTCTTTCAAGTATCCTCTCAGCTTTCTCCTCTCCAAGGAAAACGGTCCCAACCTCTCTAATCTTTTCTCATAACTGAAGTGTCTCATCCCTGGAACCATTCTTGTAAACCTATTTTGCACTCTCTCCAATGCGTTCACATCCTTCCTACAGTGTGGTGCCCAGAACTGTACACAGTACTCCAGCTGAGGCCTAATCAGTGTCTTATATAAGTTAATCTTAACCTCCCTTCTCTTGTACTCTATGCCCCTATTAATGAAGCTTAGAGTGCTGTATGCTTTAGAAACAGCTCTGTCTACCTGTTCTGCCACCTTTAATGACTTATGTACATATACATCGAGGCCTCTTGACTCCTGCACACCCTTTAGAATGGTATCCTTTATTTTATACTGTCTCTCCATGTTCTTTGTACCAAAGTGCATCACCTCACACTTTTCCGCATTGAACTTCAACAGCCACCCATCTGCCCGCTCCACCAATGTGTGTCAATGTCCTTTTGAAGTTCTACACTGTCCTCCTCACAGTCTACAATTCTCCCAAGTTTTGTATCATCCACAAACTTTGAAATTGTCCCCTGCACACCAAGATCTAGATCATTTATATATATCAGGAAGAGCAAGGGTCCCATTACTGGCCCCTGGGGAACTCCACTACAAACATTCTTCCAGCCCAAAAAATACTTACTAACCATTACTCTCTGTTTCCTATCCCTCAGCCAATTTTGTATCCACATTGCTACTACACCTTTTATTCCATGACTTATAACTTATCTCACAAGTCTGTTGTGGGCACTATATCAAACACCTTTTGGAAGTCCATATAAACCACATCAATGGCCTTGCCCTCATCAACGACCTCTGTTACCTCTTCAAAAAACTCTTAACAAATTAGTTAGACACGATTTTCCTTTAACAAATCTATGCTGACTCTTCCAAATCAATCCACATTTTTTTATGTGACTATTAATTCTACCCCGAATAATTGCTTCAAGAAGTTTCCCCACCACTGAAGTTAATCTGACTGATCTGTAATTGCACAGCAGACCTTTACAGCCTTTTTTGAACAAGAGTGTAATGTTTGCAATTCTCCAGTCTTCCGGCACCTCCCCAGAATCCAGGGAACATTGAAAGATTATTGGCAGTGTCCCTGCAATTTCCATGCTCACTTCCCTCAATATTCTTGGATGCATCTCATCCGGTCCTGGTGCCTTATCAACTTTAAGTACTGACAGCTTATCCAATACCTCCTCCTTATCAATTTTAAGCCATCTAGTGACTGAGTTTCCTCCTTTAGCACCATGGCCTGGACAGCATCTGCCTCCTAGGTTAAGACAGATGCAAAGTATTCACTTAACGCTTCAGCCATGCCTCTTGTCTCTATGGGTCTCTCCTCCATCTTGGGCCTCCATTGGATATTGTTCGGTTGCAGCCACCAGATTCACGGTGATGCAGCTGAGCAAAAGTGCTGCCCACCCCTGACTGGCCAGCAGATCTCAGTAGGCAGGACTTCTTACCCCTGGGGTCCTGATCTTGCAGAAGGCCCATCACTGCCCTCTCAAGTGCCTGTTTGGCTTGTGAGTTGGTGGGCCTTCCCCAAAGGAGTCATCACAGGTCCCTTGTTGGGTCTCCAGCCAGCAGACGAGGCACCCATCGCATCCACAAAATTCTGCCCTTTATTTCTCAACTTAGAACTCTAGGGACCTTTCCTGAGTGAAGTTGCCAATTTGTGTCAAATTTGTGATTTTGAGAGATCTTACCCAGTGGGATCTTGGCCAAATTGCTCACAAATCATTTAATGTTAGCTCTTCACAAGCAACAGCAGAGGAAACTTTTTAATCAATCTTGATGAATTTCGACCCAAGTGCCAAAGGCAAAAGGCAATGTTAATGTAACTTTCTTTCAGAAGATTGTGATGTGGCCTTACCTCGGGTATATTTTTCTATCAATTTGTATCCAAAACTTTAACTTTATTAAGCAAATGTTGTGCTTTTGTGCTGATGGTCTGTTTTATGGGGAAATTACACTTGAACCTTTTCTTTCTTGGATATTTCTTCATTTAATTCATTGTCATTGGTCTTGTTTCCTTGTTGGCATTAAATCCATCGGTCAGTCATGATCATGTGCAGCAAGGCTTGGACAACTTTCAGGCTTGAGTTGATAACTGGCACTTAAAATTCACATCCTACAAGAGCCAGATAACCATCCCCCTTGACCTTGTTTAATGGAATTACCATCTCTGAATCCTCCAGCATCATCATCTTGGGAGTTACCATTGATGAGAATCTTAACCGCACCAGCCATATGAATACTGTGGAAAAGAGAGCAAGACAAAGCACTTGATCAGCTCCCAATCCGCCACCTTAACTATTCACTCCCTCTGCCACTGGTGCAGAATGGCAGAAGAGTGTACCATCTACAGGATGTACTGCAGCAACTCGCCAATCCTCCTTCACAGCGTCTTTCAAATCTGTGACCTCCACAACCTAGAAGAGCAAGGGCAGCTGCTGTGTGGGAATACCAGCACCTGCAAGTTCCCCTCTGAGCCTCACATCATCCTGACTTAGAACTACATCACCATTCCTTCAATGTCACTGGGCAAAAAACCTGGAATTCCCTTCCTAATAGCAATGTACCTATGCCATGTGGACTGCAGAGGTTCAATAAGGTGACTCGCTGCCACCTTCTCAAGGGTAATTAAGGATGGGCAGAATATGCTGACCTAACCAGTGACAGCCACATCCCATGAAAAAAAATAAAAGAAAGCTTTGAATTTCAGCTGTATAACAATGGAAAATAGGCTTTGGTGGAAGCCTAGTTTGTATATACGTCTGCAGAAACTTATTTACATGCGAAAGGGGTTAGGAGAAAATAAGGTTGGAGTTCCTAGAATTTAGAATGTTAAGGTGATTTCATCAAAGTTTCCAAGATATTAAGGGGAACAGATGGTAGAAAGTGAAAAATTCTTTCCACTAGTTGGAGATGCTAGGACTAGAGGGCATAGTCTAAAATTTAGATCCAGACCTTTTAAGACTGATGCTGTCCAAAACCAACAGCCATAAGGCCTCCAGAACTGAATATCATTGGGGAGCTCGAAAAGGTTTTCATTACTTTTTTTGGCCTTGCATGCCTTGTTGCCTTCCTCCCTCCAATCCACTGCTCTGAGAGGGATGAAGCACACGGCCTACCTTCAGGTTCTCCTGGCACTCCTCAGATTGGGTACTCTTGCAGAGAGAAGAAAGCGGGGCAGGTGGACCAGGAACACCTGCACTTTCCTCATTGCCATGCCTACTCTCAGATTGCACCTGCCAAAGATGTAAAAGGCATACCGCTTCCCTTTCAGGGAAAGCACAGGAAATCGAGACTGTAAGTGGGCAAACACCCAAAATCACAAGTCTCCATGCCCATTTCCATTCATTTGAACTGGGAACTGAAAATAGCCCAAATGCGCTGGACCAGGAAAATGAGTTGCAGTCTTTTCATCGTCGAAACTTGGCTTCAAACCCAGCTAAGACTGAAGAAATGAAAAATCCTCTCTCCTGACCAAAGGATCAAAAATGTAGTTGATTTCAATCTAGTTCCGATGTATTGTCAGCCCAAACTGTTACAATTTAGCATTAATGTGCACTGAAGTGCAAGTCTCAGTCTGATTAGCTAGGTGTTGTGGAAATCAGAGATCAGCAGCAGTGTGACATAATACATTAATACTTCCCTTGTCAAACAATACATAAACGCATCAGGCCACGTGCATATCAGAGCGGTCTTTAGGGGTTGGTTTGAAAAAAGATTGTGGAAGAATCAAGAGAGCATTAATCTGTGCCTAACCCTTTTGATACTTGATAAAATTATATCGCCAAGGAAGAAAAATAAACAAAAATGATGTCATCTTCAGTAAAGTTGTTAGTTGTGAACAAATAGATGAGTAACGCCAATATCAATCAAGTAATTGCTCAAACATTAACTCATGCCCTTGATTGTTAAACAAATCCTCATTCTCCACTGCTCGTTACTTGTAGCTTGTGAAAATTGTCAGCTACAAGAGCACAACCTTCTTGCATGGGAAGCTTAATGACATTTTTCATTAAGTGATCTTCCTTTTGTAATTTCAATATGCAAACATCCATATGTGCAGTTTAATTCTATGCATGTTGATTGTAATTAGATTCATGCATATAATTATTTCCCATTGCTATCTGATACACTAATGCAATCAATTTTACTTTGTTTAACTTCATACCATTTCTTCTTGGGGCAGACATAAATCTTTCTGCAAAATAACAACATTTGGAACAAAATGGAAAAATGTTGCTCAGCAGATTTGACCTGTATCATATGCACTGTGCTCTATATTATTCTAAACTTAAAAAAATATATAAAATATAAATTCCCCAACTGATCAGTTGGTGAACGAACTGTGCAAATAGTCATTTTTATTAAAAAGATCCCAGGGTTAATCTCAGGACTGTGCCAGTTTATATTATCTCATTCAGGTCAGTAATCCAGATCATACCATTGACTACAATGTCGGAGATACACCACTGAGACTGAGACTGAAGACTGAGACTGAGTGTGCAATGTCAACCAAGTTTGAAAGTTTGGTAAGGTGAGGGAAACTTAAATATCTTTATAAAAATCTAATGTTGTTTGTATTTAACATTTAACTGCAAGTAATGTTTAGCAGCAAGTACTGTTTAAACTCTAAGTTTTATCCAGAGGCCTAAACAGGGAGAAAGAAGTTATCCACTGGCAGCAGTTAAAATAGTTAATTTAGGAAACTAGCTTGAACCAGTCTTGCTGTGCCTGTGCTCAGCTAGTTCTGTTGTTTAGAACATATAAATTCAGGCATTCTCAGTACAATCAGCACTGAGTGTGTGACCTCCAAGAAGTGTGAGAATTTGGTGAGCAGAGGAAGTGTGGTGAGGAGGGGAGGGAGATGCTGCTTTGCTTTTCCAAACTTTTTCACTCTGTAGAAACTGATGCTTGTGACAACAAGGGAAGAAGTTAACTGTTTGGTGAGTAACTGGTAAGTGATCAAGATCTATTCTATTCCTAAGGTTTAAAATAGTGCAGGAATTTGTTATTAGATTAATAAGCATATAAAACAAAATAAATAATTGAATCAAATAATTAATTAATTAAATCACATAAGTATGGCAGGACAAGTGATGTGTCATGGCTGCCGCATGTGGGCGTTTCTGGATACCAGTGTTATCCAGGGCAAACACGCCTACAGTAAGTGCCTGCAGCTTGAGGAGCTTCAGCTGAGAGTCATTGAGCTGGAGGCTGAGCTGCAGACATTGAGACACGTCAGGGAAGGGGAAAGTTACCTGGATGCTTTGTACTAGGAGGTGGTCATAAAATGTTTTTGGAATAGTATCTTTGAACAGCACTTTCTGGAACCAACCAGTGAGCAGGCTGTACTTGACCTGATATTGTGCAAGGAGATAGGATGAATTGATAATAGAGGACACAAGTAACATCCGAGAAATATCTGTAATCAGGAAATGGAAAAGAGAGAGGAACTCAGGAAAATTACGATCACCAAGGAAGTGGTATTGAGCAAATTGTATGGGCTGTGGGCTGATAAATCTCTGGATTCGGATGGACTTCCTAAAGTCTTGAAGGAAGTGGCTAGTGAGATACTTGATGAATTGATTTTAATTCCCCAAAATTCCCCAGATTCGGGGGAAATTCTATTAGTTTGAAAAATACCAAATGTAACTCCTTTACTCAAAAAGGGAGAGTGACAGAGAACTCAAAACTACAGGCCAGTTAGTCTAACATTGGTCTTAGGGAACATGTTAGAAGCTATTAATAAAGATGTTATAGCAGGGCACTTAGAAAAATCACTTCAATCAGGCAGGGTCAACATGGTTTTGTGAAAGGGAAATAATGTTAACCAATCTATTGGAGTTCTTTGAAGGAGTCACATATGCTGTGGATGACGGGGAACTGATGAATGTACTGTACCTAGATTTCCAGAAGGCATTTGATAAGGTGCCACATCAAAGGTTATTGTGGAAAATAAAAGCTCATGGTGAATGGGGTAACATTTTGGCATGGACAGAAGATTGGCTAGCTAATGGGAAGCAGAGAGTTGGCATAAATGTGTCTTTTTCTGGTTGGCAGGATGTAATGAGTGGTGTGCCAAAGGGATCAGTGCTGGGACTTCAAACTTTTCCAATTTATATAAATGACTTGGATGAAGGAACCAAAGGGCATGGTTACGAAATTTGCTGACAATAAGAGATAGGTAGGAAAATAAATTGTAACATGGAGGCTACAAATGGACATAGATAGGTTAAGTGAGTGGGCAAAGAACTGACAAATGCAGTATAATGTGGACAAATATGCTATTGTCCATTTTGGCAGGAAGAATAAAAAGAAGCTTATTCTCTAAATGGGGAGAGATTGCAAGGCTCTGAGATGCAGATGGATCTGGGTGTCTGGCTGAATCACAAAAGGCTAGCATGCAGGTACAGGAAGTAATTAGGAAAAGTAATAGAATATTATGATTTATTGTGAGGGGAACTGATTACAAAAGTAGAGAGGTTATGCTTCAGTTGTACAGGGCACTGGTGAGACCACATCTGGAGTACTGTGTACAGTACTGATCTCCTATTTAAGGAAAGACATAAATGCATTATAAGCAATTCAGAGAAGGTTCACGAGACTAATACCAGGAGTGGGTGGGTTGTCTTATGAGGAAAGGTTAGACAGGTTAGACTTGTAGCCGCTGGAGCTTAGAAGAGGAAATTTTTTTCTCTCAGAGGGTCAGGAGTGTTTGGAATTCTTCTTCCAAAGACAGTGGAAGCAGAGTCTTTGATTTTTTTTTTTAAAGCAGAGCGAGATATATTCTGAATAAGCAAGTGGTTGAAAGGTTATTGGGTGTAGGTGGGAATGTGGTGTTGTGGTTACAGTCAGATCAGCCATGATCTTATTGGATGGTGGAGTAGGCTTGAAGGGGCCGAGTGGCCTGTTCCTGTTTCTAATTCTATGTTTGCATGTTTGTAAAATTCCATAGTCACTAGCCTCTGAGTGAAGAAATTTCTTAGTGCGTTCAAACGTATCCAGCGTGCTCAAAACTATCCAGCATGCTCCAAGCTATCAAATACGCTCAGCAATCTGCATTGAAAAATTGCAAGTAATTTGTTACTTAAATAATATAATACAATAAATCCTGCCTTACATTTCAGACACCTAGACACAAATTTTTCTCACAGACTTCAGAATCCTGACATCAGTAGGGATCAGAAGCCTGCATTGTGGGGAAAAGAGTCTGTGATTTTCCCTGAATCTTTAAAACGCATTTAATCTCTTGGTCCAAGCTTTTGGTCATATGGCCTAATACTGCCTTATGTTAGCTCAGCCAACTGAAAAGCTTGCCTTTTGAAAGTTTGGGAGGGCGAAAAAAAATTTCTTGGTGTGGGGTGGTAGGGGAGAAAATTTCTCAGTGGAGTGGGGGGGAGGGGTTGATGGGCAGACAACTATTGTAATTCGGTGGGGGGGTGTAGGAGGGGGAAGAGTGTGCGGCGGGGAGCAGTGTTGTGCTGCACGATTTATAGGTAATGAAGGAAAACCTTAAAGTACCTCAACAAAATAGGATTTGCTTTTTCTAAAGTTAGCTCAGCTTTATGATGTTCAAAATTCAGAAATATGAAAATAAACTCAATGATCATTTTTGTTGTATGAATGCTTAAGTGATGTTGCTAATCACAAATGTTTGAGCACTGTGGTTTGGGGCAATAGATGGCATTGATGTCTGTTATCGTACTTGTAATGTTAAATGATAGCTAAATGATTGGTTTTGAGTGCATTTTGAGTGCAATTGATGTCAAATGATAACTAAACGATTGCTTTTGAGTGCACATGATGTTGGTATCACTAGCAAAGCTGCATTAGTCAAAAAATGAACACTGTTAAATGCAAATGATGTCAAACTTTTCATGTGGGGGAATTTGCCATGTGAAACATTCATTCAGCTGGGCCATTAGATCTAGGGTAATGAAGAGGAGAAGTAGTGTGATAAATATTCATCTTCTCACACAAATCGTGAAATGGCTTACCAATAAATTGCAGAGCACTCTCTGTAATGATCTCCCTAGGCACACCAAAGAAACTGAGAGTGTGCACGACAGTTGTGCTTGACATATTGGGCAATTGTGGAATAATGGGGTACCTGGTAAAGTTGTCGATGATGACAATGAAGTCAGTGTCATGGACATGAAAGAGGTTGGATGTGGTATTGGACCAAGGATGCAGGAACTTCATGTGGAATCAATAGTGCTTTTTGCTGTCTTGGCATATACATGCTTGGACTTCTTGACAACTTCAATGTCACTGTTCATACCCAGTCAATCAACTGTCTCTATTGTGAGTTTTCTCATCTGATCTATGTCCATGTATGAGTGATGAAGTTGTTGAAGAATATCGGGTTGCAAGGGTTTCAGTATAATGACCTGCCTGCCTTGAAAAATGATTCCCCGGGAGATGCTTAGCTCATCTCAGTAAGGCCAAACTGATCCCATGTGCTTATGTACATCTTGACAATATCCCTTTGACCCTCCTTCTCCTTTGGTACCTGGCATGAGTGTCACTGTAGACACTTTTGTGTGTTTTTCTAAAGGTGTGCCCATTATAATCGTGTCCTTCTCTGGTTCTATTTTTATAATAGTTTGTTTTTTGTTTGTTTTTTGTTTGAATCTCTCTTGCTTGCTATCAATCCAGTCCTCACTGTAATCACTCACCTTTCCATTGCTGGTCCTTTCGACATGCTGTTCCACTCACTGAACTGATTGGCTATGCACTGCAATCTCACCATAAGGGATACACCTACAGACAGAAAGAACATGTACACACACTGCACCTGTTTCAGCTAAAAAAAATTAGTGACAGCCATTTGCTGGTTTGTTCCCCAGGGCAATGTCTTGACCAATCTGAGTCAAGCTGCCTGTTTTCAATTTCAAACAATGCTAGGCGGTTAACTGTCAGTTCATCAACTGGTGCAATATCAATGGCAACATCTCTATCAATCAGAGTCCACTTGCCAATCAACCAGCACTCTCTTCTCATACAGTATAAATATACTGTTTCCCCCGACATTGGTATTTTCTTACGAATTGTCCTGATGAGTGCAAGACAAAAAGTTTTGACAAAAATGTCTCCTTTTTAAGCAATAATAAAGATCTGTACTATCAAATGACTATAGTGACATCATTGAGAAACACTCCTGGCAGAAGCTATGTTTTGAACTTCCTCTTTTTTTGAAAGAATGTACTATTCATGCTCTCCTCCACCTCTTCTTGGTTCTAGGTCACATTCTTCCTGCAAGCAGAGCCTAGCCTTCTGTCAATAGAAGTACCGAAGAATGAACATGTGGAGACTCTCCCCTCCTCAATTTTCATTGATTGATAACTCTTTCTTCCCATCCCCTCAACCCACTCACTCACAAACACAGAACGGATAGGTCCTGAGGGTCTTGGCCTTTGTGCATGCTCATCTCTCATTAGCATAGCTAAAACAGGGATTTCTAACAAGGGAGTTTCAAAATAATTCTGCTGTTAGGTATACCCATCAACCTATGCTGTCCTATTGGGTTATTTTACAAGAAATGGCTTATTATGAAATTTGAGTATGTTTTGGAACTGGTCCACAGGACAAGAGCAGCAATATTTTCACAACACCATCACCTCCAAGTCACACACCATACAGCCATGGACAAAAATCTTCACTTCCTTAGCATTGCAAAGGGAGTACACATTGGAATTCCCTTCTGATCTTTGTGAGCATGCCATCATGATAACCGCCTCCAAGGGCAGCTGAGGATAAGCAATAAATGCAGCTTTGCTAGAGACACCAACATCGTAAGTGGAATTTTAAAAAAAAATCTCTGGCTTTGTTTAATTGGTTTTATTTGACCAATTATCGAATAAAAGGCTGCTCAAATACAAGTGGCTTTCAGCATTGCTTTGAACAATAATCCGGCTTGTAAGCTTTTCAACAATTACAGTGAAAATTTAAATCATTAACTTTCAATGTGAATTTATTCATGCTTCACCTATTTTTCAATTCCATATGACTAACCAATTACATGTTCTCTTCTGTTGATCAAACCTCCTCCCCACACTGGTCTCATGCTGACATCCCCTTTTCATGACCTTCTTTAGTTTTCACTGATTGTTCTATTTCTCACGCTATGTCCCTGAGTTGTCCCAGATTACAGACCTATCAGCATACACCACCTTATGACTGCACATTGACAATATTCATGTGAGGTAGTGCTTAGTCATCCATTGATAATGTTCTGTGGATAATTTTAACTGCAGTGGAAATGTGGCAAGTATAACATGGGTGCATTCAGGTATTGGTCATATGATTTGTAACAGTAACCTAACTGCTTACTGTGATCAAATAGTCTGACAGTTCTCTGCAGAAGATAAAGCTGACAGACAAAAGTGGCGTGAATTTATATGCTTTCCAGTTGGCAAGAAGGATAAACTCAGTAGCCAGGATTTTTCCTATGGCGGGCGGGCTGGGCAGGCTGGGTGGGAGTGGGCAGGGGTGGGCACGGAGCCAATCACCGCCCGTGATTGGCTGCGAGCTGCCATTTTACGCAGGCGGTCTAATTAAGGCTCACCCAGTGTAATACAAGGCCGGCAGTGCTCAGCACTACCTGTGCGGGCGGGGGGAAGAGAGAGAGTTGGGGCCAGCGCTCTTTTGCGCATGCGCACGAAAGAGTGCAGCAATCTGCCTGAGGCACGGAGCTGCCATGGAGATTGGATAGATATTAAAAGGATTCAATAAATGATTTAAAAATTTATTTAAACATGTCCCCTCATGTGATTGTGTCACTTGAGTTGGGACATGTTTTTAAATTTATGAAAATTTATTTAATAGAAGCTTCAGGAAAGTTCATCCCGCTCGTGGATGAGGTTTCCTGAGAAACGCAAAGGCTGCTTGGTCTTTTTGCCTGCCCACAAACCTTAAGTTTGGGTGGGCAGCATTCTTAAGTGCTTTAATTAATTTCTTAATAGCCCTATAAGGCCGTTTACATTTCAGTGGGCTCGCAGCCGACTCTGGCACGAGCCCACTGAACAAAATATCACGATGGCGCGCGATGACATCGGGGCGCACACCCAACATCACCGCGCATCCTTTTACGTGTTGGCGTGTCAGGCCCGTCCCCACAGGCCAGAAAATTCTGCCCAGTATATAGTTTGTCACAACAGAGAACAAAATACTAAAGAATCACTAGTCAATAGCAATATGACAGTCTTATTTATTATTGCTTTTGAAGCCAATTCAATAATTGCCTGACAAATTTGCTCATGTGAATTCAATGTGTTTGAAAAGTTCTATTTTGAGGGCAGTACTACATTTTTTTGCACTTCAAGAAGGATGTGAATGTCTTTAAGAGAGTGCAGAGATGATTTACGAGAATGATTCCAGGGATGAGGGAATTTAGCTGCAAGGTTAGGTTGGAGAAGCTGGGCTTATTCTCCTTGGAGCATAAGGGGAGATTTGATAGAAATGTACAAGATTATGGCAGGTTTGGATAAGATAGACAAAGAAAAGCAGTTCCCATTAGCTGATGGTACAAGGAATAGGGGACACAGATTTTAGGTTTTGGGCAAGAATTTCAGGGGAATGTGAGGAAGATCTTTTTTACGCAGAGAGTTTTAATGATCTGGAACTTGCTGCCTCCTAGGGTGGTGGCAGTGGAGGCAATGAATCACTTCAAAAGGAAATCAGATAATCACATGAGGGAAATAAATTTGCTGGGCTACGGGTAGAGAGCAGGAAAATGAAACTGACTGAATTGCTCTGCAGGGAGTTAACATGGACTTGATGGGTCGCATAGCCTCCTTCTGTGCCATAAGGACTCCATGACTCTATGATATATAAAGCTTGAATCAGGAATGAAAATGAGTCAAGGTGGCACTAGGCAGAGCATTTGAGAAAGGATTGCAGGCAAGAGTTAAAGGTTCAAAATTAATGCTCAGAATATGTACAGTGTGAATTAAACAATGCTGCTATATCTAATCACCACACCTAGAGTGATCCTGTAAATAGGTGGTGCATAATGGCCCAATGTCATTTATCATGCTTTGCTATATGTTCTTACTAAACTCAATGTGATCTCAAACAACACTTACCCTGGGCTTTAAACTGTACACTGTACATATCACTGAAGAGAATATTGAACATGTCATAAGGTCACAGTGACAATGTCAATTACACCTTTCTGAATAAGGTCTTGTTAATTACACCAATGTCTGAAATACAGTTTGCAGTCTGGAAAGATAAAAAATATGAAAAAAATTGTAATTTCTTGGTTGTTTGCCCTTTGTGCTATGTAACCTCATTCTTCAGATTTGTGCAATCCTAAATCACAAAACCAAACCATTTAGCATTATTCCAGGCTAGTATATCTCAAAATACCAACAAGCTTTCACCTCAATCCATCTGCTGCTAATTCATGCTTTATCACCTCCAGACTCAACTACTACAAAGCTTTCAGGATCTCTTCTCTATAAACTACAAATTTTCCAAAACTCTGCTGTACATATCTTATCGCATACCCTATCCGTCTTGACCTACATTTAACCCTGTTCTCCCAGGGTACAAAGTTAATGTTATGGTCCTTGTGCTTACTTCTCTTAATGGCTTCTCCAGTCACTACAATCGGTCTCCCCTCCATCTCTTTATAACTTCTTCCCTCTCTGTGTAACCTCCAGCAGTACTAAATCCCTCTGTCTCTCTTGTTAAGGTCTGTTATACTTCCTTTCTTTACCCTATCAGTGATTAACCATGAATTTCACCTCCACTTCCCTCTCCTTGAAGACCATCTTAGAATCTACTTCCTTGATCAAGCATTTGGATGTCCACCCCACCCCCATCCCTCCTAAAATCTCCTTCTTTGTCTAAATTTTGGGCATGGTCTCAGAAGTGCCCAGTTGATTTTCAATGTCAATGGAAATGTTTTGCATAAAAATCGTTTCAACATTGCAAAACATTCTGTATTTGCAACAGTTTCATGGCAGAGAAAGTTGAAGATAGTTTGATATGATTTGACCAGATTGTAATCCTTTTTAATTGTTTACCTGTCATAAGCTGTTAGATCTAGGATTTTCATACAATGCCTTCATTCATCTGTCCCTGTCCAATTATGAGACAAATGATACTGAGCTCTGGGAGTCACTATGGGAAGAATGTTGAAGCATTGAGGATTATACACCCCAAGGCCTTTATCATAGTTTGACAAACAGTCATAAAACTCTTGGGGCAGGTATCTTTTGGTCTACTCTCCATAAAATTGAGGCCATCCATAACTCTGTTGTTGGTGTCCTAACTTACACCAAGGCCAGGATTTTACAGCCCCTCTGACCTGGCAAGATTTTACAGTCCCGCTGAACTGAATGGGGGGGGGAGACACACCGTGGTGGGGCCGAAAAATCCTGGCCCAAGTTCAGTTCACCTGTGCTTGCTGACCGACATTGCCTCACAGATGAGCAATATCACGATTTTAAAATTATCATCCTTTTTTTCAAATCTTTCCAAGGCCTCACCCCTTCCTATTCTCTGCAATCTCCTCCAGCCCTAACACGCTCTGAAATATATATACTTCTTCAATTCTGGCCTACTGAACACCATGGTCTAATGGTGGGATGTCTTCAGCTGGCAAGTCCCTAATCTCTGGAATTCCTCATTAAAGCTTTAACATGTCTCTTCTTCTCTTCTTGAAATGCTTCTTAAAAAATACCTCTGACTAATTGCCCTAATACCTCTTGATGTGGCTTGTTGCCAAATTTGGCATCATAATACTCATGTGAAGTGCCTTGGGATGTTTTGCTATGTTAAAGGCACTATATAAATGCAGCTTAATTTTGTTTTTCAATATCACTACTCCAATGATTATTATTTTTATTGAATCAATCTTTATCCAATGGCACAGCCTGTATCTTCTCTAAAGTGTTTAATTGGCTTGGTAACTTAGCATAGGGGTGGTTCCAGAGGACCTGGAAGATTGAAAATGTTACCTTCTGTTTAAAAAAGGAGCGAGAGATAAGCCCGACAACTACAGACCAGTCAGCCAAATTTAGGTGGTAGGGAAGGGAACTTTAAGCCCCAAACAAGGGGGGATTGAGTGGCAAGTTAAAATGTTAAAAAATCGAAACAGGAATCCAAGGCATCTTGAATCAATCCACTTCTGGTGTTAATGGCAATGGGTCAGAGGGAGAGGGACCATTCTGCTTTGAAGACGCTGGTCTGTTTTTGAAAGCTTTAAAGGAAGCTGAGTGTCTTCATTTTAAATAAAAATTAAAATGAAATCAGCCAGGTTTCAGGAACTAAATGATATGATTTTAAAGGAGGTATGTGAGTAGAGAGACTGAAGCTGTGTGTATACAAACCTTTGAAGGTGGCAAGACAAATAGAGAAGGCTGTTATAAAAACATATGGGTACTTGGTTTTATTAAAGTAATAGAGTACAAATTCAAAGAAGGTATGCTAAACTTTTATAAACTATCACGGGACATGGAGATAGTGCGGGAAAGTGGTATTGAGGTAGATGATCAGTCATGATCTAATTGAATGGCGGAGCAGGCTCAACAGGACAAATGGCCTACTCCTGTTCCCACGTTCCTATGTTCCTAAACCACTTGACAAGCTTCAGCTGGGGCATTGTGTTCAAATCTGGGCACCACACTTTAGGATGGATGTCAAGCCCTTGGATAGAGCACAGAGGAGATTATTAGTTTGCGGTTTGGTTTCCACTTTGAATACTATTTGAATCTCTCTTTTGGTAACTTGTGGCCTGTTCTGAATTGGGAAGGGTTCCCACTACTTATGAGTAACTTAGGCCTAACTCTGGTAGTTTTCTTCAAAAAACTCCTTTATTTGATCAATAGTACATGTTTATATTGAAAAAGAATGTAACAGTAACCAGAGGGCACAGATTTAAAACATTGGCAAAAGAACCAAAGGTGATATGAAGAATCAATGTGTTTATACAGTAGGTGCTGCTAAAAGTATGGTGGAATAATTTTCAAAAGTAATATTCTGAGGAGAATTGTATAAATACTTGAAGGGAAATAAAAAGAAAACTTACAGTGCTATAGGTAAAGAGCGAGGGAGTGTGATTAATTTGATAGTTCCACAAAATGGCTGGCATTGGCACAACAGGCCAAATGGCCTCCTTCTGGGCTGTATCATTCCATTATTCTATGATCATACCCTGAAGTCAAGCAAGCCCCTCAGGTTATGTACTGTAACTCATAGCATATTTCAGTTTCAGATCAGACCAGAAGAAATAAAATAGGGGAGCTGGAGAAAATTGTGTTGTGAGGAACCAGACATAGCAAGGATTATTGAGACATGGCTACAGGAAAAATCAGGACTGGGAATTAAACATTGCTGGGTATAACATATTTAAAAAATAGAGAAGGAAAACAAGGAGGTGGAACAGCTGTACTTACTTGGAATAACATAATGGCAGTAGAGAAAGGAAACACAACTATCCACAAGACAGTAATAGAATCCATTTGGATAGGTTTAACCACTAATCACAGGATCAATCATACTAAAAGATGTAATCTATAGGCCACTTAATGATGGAGGGAAGTGGAGGGAGAAATATGCTGACAAATGAGAGAATTGAGTAAAAAACATGGAATAATTTTCATGGGGCGTTTCAACTATCTTGATCTTAATTAGACAGGAGAGGTGGGTAAAGGGGATAAGAGAATTGAGTTCCTACAATGTATGCAGGAATCCTTTCTAACACTACATGTGAAAAATCCAATAAGGGAAGATTTGCTGTTGAATCGAATAATGGGGAATGAAGCAGAGGAGTAAGAGAAGTAAAAGTAAGGGAAATTCTAGGCAATAGTGACCATAATATAATACATCTTAATCTGATGTTGGAGAAGGGCATAAGTGTGATGAAAACCAAGTTAATAGACTACAGAAAATCTGATTTTGAGGGGCTGAGAATAGAACTTGGGAAAATAAATTGGGCAGCAATATTGGCAAACAATATGTAGAACAACAGTGGTAATCATCATTGTAGGGAAAAATATTTCACTAAAAAGAAAGAACAGAACTAACACTTAGTCAATTGGTAGTACAGAACTTGAGTAATGTTGAAAAAAGACATGTTGTTGAAGCTTTTTATCTTGCACTCACCAGGACAATTCGCATGAATACCAAATGTAAAGGAAAAAACAATTTATACTTCATGAGAAGAACGCTGATTGGTTGGCAGGTAGGCTCTGATTGGTAGAGGCATTGCCATGGAGAATATACCAGTTAGCTGATGACTGACAGCTAACTGCCAAGCTTTGTTTGAATTCAAACCAGGCAGGCTGACTCTGATTGGTCAAGGCATTGCCCTGGGGAATGAACCAGAAAATGGCTGTCACCTATTTTGGTTAGTAGAAACAGGCACAATGTGTGTACATGTTCTTTCTGTTTGTAAAGAACAGGGCTCTGTGTATTAATATATTTAGCTTCTAGCACATGTAAGTGTGCTATACTGCGAGCCTAACTGATAATCTTAAATTGGTTGTCAGTATAATTCTTCAGGATTCTTTGGCACTCAGGATTGTTTAGCAAATGTTGTCTAATCGCGGAATCGCATCTAATGTTGGACACTATGTTTTGAGTTTTGCAAGCACGGGCCAGTTGGGTACGGTCTGTACCTTGCCTGTGCGAACAGCAGAAGGGATATGCTGTTTGATATGATCCGCCAAACTTTGGGATGTATGGCCTACATACCTAGCATCGCACTGGCACTTAAATTCATATACCACATTACTCACTTGTGTGATAGACATTAGCTTTTCAGCTTGATAGCGGCACCCTGTTAGTGGTGAATACCACTTGTGTTGCTACTGCATAGCTAGCTCCACCTGTTGCCCAAAATTTTGAGACACCTTGCCCTTCTAGGGTAATCTGAGGTAGATTGGACACTTTTCAGGATCGAAAGTAGAGGCCTTGAGCCCATTCATGAGTTTGGGTGATATATAGCAATCAATGATCTGATCAGGGTAGCTATTTTCTTGCAGGATGGCTTTGATGTGTCCTACTTCAGCATTAAGCTCACACGTTGAGCAAATGGCTCTGGCCCTTTTTACAAGGCTGCTGATCAGGCCAATCTTATAGCACATGGTACTGTACGAATCCCAATGTGTATGTTGACCAGCGAAGGTAGGCTTGCAGTAGATGGTAGAAGAGGCTTCTGCTGGCAGATTTCTCAATCAGCAAAGCATGGAAGGGGAGCTCATTTAACTACTCCATTTCAAAGGTGAATTTGAGCACAGGATGGAGCCCATAAAGATGTGTAAGGAAATTCTTGCATGCAGCTGTCTGGCCATGTTATTTCGCTGTTTGAGTGCATCCATTTTCTGCTACTGGGTTATTCAAAAGTCCTTAAGACTGTGCAAATGAGTTAAGTTGGAAAAGGGCAAAGAAATTATTCAAAGTAATGGTTTGTTCCCTTTCACCATTCTGTAGAATTAAACAAATTGTTTAATGACCTGCATTTGGGAGATGGTGTCCTGAAGAAATAAAAGCAAAATGTATCTCCTTTCTCCATTATGTCAACTATTGGAATAAAACTGATGTGCTGGTTGCTCATGTCTGTCTGTCCATTGTATTACAGTTGTAATTTTCTGTCTAGCTGAGCAGAACATGGGACAGATTGTAGTTGGCTTTCTCTTTTTATTAATTTTACGGTTTGACAGGTGAATGTCGCATTAAAAATGAATCGGCAGCACCGAGAATTAATCTGCACAATCTGCTTATTTAATAGAAAAATGTGCCATATAATTTTTGTGCTGCATCTAAAAATGTTAAATATGAAAAGAGTGATTAACATTTTGGTGTCCACCAGCCGCAGTGAATCTATCAGAAACATACAATAGCTTCACACCAAATGGAGAGGTGCTGAATTTCATCACTTTTCATGTGGCAGGACATTTATATTTGTATTTTCTACACTATTTATGTTTACTCATTATTTAAGTATGTCAGCAAGTTAAATTGGTTTTCCTTCAGTGTGATTATAAATTTGTTTTGGCAGGTAACACTCACTGGAGGACAACTGCAAGGCTTCCAGAAATAATGATTCACAGCTGGGTACGAAGAGATGCATAAGTAGGGATGGACATGCTGATTTTCCCTCCTTTACTGTGGCAGTTGTTTTTATTTCTCTGACAATAGTTTTATTAAGCTGAAAACATGGCCAAGTGCTGAATGCATAAAGAGCAGCCAAATTGGCAAGGACTGAGATGTCAAGATCGCTCTGAAAATTTGTGACTCAGAGCGTTCATTTAATCTGCTTAGTGCAAAATATTTTACTGAATGAAATGATATGATCAGAGGTGGAATGGGAGGCAAGCCACTGTGATGGACTTCAAGTAGTTTAATTGTGATTGGAGCTGCGTTGATGTAACAGACAGTCTAGTGGGGGTGCTGAGAGATCATTGTTGTAGTTATTGCTATCTAAATTATATGGATATGACTCAGGACAGACCCAAAACTAAGTTTACCAATCACAACAAAGTGGTTTTCAGTGAGGAACAAACAAATCAAATATGAAACTATCTGGATAAATTGGAAATTGTCATGTGGTAGTACAGAATTTGAGTATTGCTGAAAAGAGAGACATGGCAAACCTTTTCATCTTGCACTCATCAGGATACTTCGCAAAATTAACAATATAAGGGGAGAACAACAATTTGTACTCTGTGAGAAGACAGTGCTGATTGGTTAGCAAGTGTACTCTCATTGGTAGAGGCATTGCTATGGAGAATGCACCAGTGATGGTGATTGACAGTTAACTGCCAAGCATTGTTTGAAATTTAAACCAGGCAGCTTGACCCTGGTGCATTCTCCATGGCAACACCTTTACCAGTCAGAGTACACTTGCCAACCAATCATCAGCACTCTCTTCACATACAGTATAAATTGTCTTCTTCCCCCTTTATTGATATTGTTGCGAAGTATCCTGAAGAGTGCAAGATGAAAAGCTTTGACATGTCTCTTTTTCCAACAATAAATTGGAACAGTGGCAAAATAACATAGGCATAACATGGGCAAATGCATAATAGTAAGATGATTGAAAAGAAATAAATAATGGGAATCTAAACAAAAAGCCTCTCACCCAACCATAGAAACCAATATGCAGAGGGAGCTGTGTCTTTGTGGATAATTCATTGAAATCAATTAGTGTAATATGTGGAAGCAGTGAAGAAAACAATAGTGGGGTCTAAAGCCAGAGGAATAGGGTGCCAAACTCAGAAGATGATTTGCACAAGGCACCAGACTGATCAAACCTGGAGCAGCATGTGCAATTCTGGCCATCATGCTAGGTAAAGGATAACCAGCAATTGGAGGTAGTACAGAAAGAGGGAACCAAGCTGACAACTCATTAAAAACCTGTGAGCCAAGAGAGGTTGAAGAGTTTGCAATTGTGCACAGCAGAGAAGATGATGCTCAGGGAATGTATTATCTAGGTTTTTAGGATGGTTAATCATGTAGCAGCTATTAATTTATTAATTATCAGACCAGCCAGATGGACAGCTGTGCCTCTGCAATCTTGGGCTTTCTGCTGTAAATGTATTGTATCTTTGTATGAAAGGGGAGGTTTGCTTGACAGGTGGTTATGACAGCAGGAATGATAGAAATTTAATATTGGGGAGTGGTGTGTACTGTTTTGTTTAATAGGCTTGTTGGGATGTGGTTGAACCTCAGGACATTATTGTCACTCCCTTCCACTGTGAGCGTAAGTTTGATTTGATGATTTGTACCTATATATTTTACATGGAAATAAGTGAAGAGGAAGTATCATAGTGTATTAGTTTCTGTATTTGCCACAGCCAACTAACTCTCACCACCACCTTCTCAAGGGCAATAAATGCTGGCCTTGCCAGCAAAGCTCACATCTCATGCACAAATTTAAAAAGAAAAGGTTTCATTCCCTAGCATTGATCTCCTTCAGCTTCTTAAGTTCTCTGCCCAAAAGCAGGTCCTTGAAAATTATTCACAGATCCACAGTGAAGTGCTGTGATTTCTTTTAAGCAGGTAGGACAGATCCTGAATCTATCTCTGTAATGGCGATCTGATCCTCGCTGTTGGCATTAATCTGATCCACACGCCAACTGAGCTGGGCCCCCATCCTTAAATATCAAATGCATCCTTAGTGTATTTTTTAAATGTAATAAATTTGGCATTGAATCCCAATCCCAAGGTATTTTTATATTGGGCAGTTTGGAAAATCAGGTTATAGAGCAGAGTTTTCCCAACCTTCCCTTGGCGGGTTTCTAGGTGGGCGAGAGCAGAGAATCCAACGGAAGCCAGAAAGTCAGAACCCCTTCAGCGACTCATTAGCATTCATTAACATCCCATCTCAATAAAACAGCTGCTCGCGGGAACTCCTCACGCTTTCCAATCTTACATCACACCAGCGGGAAATTACACTGGCCTCAAACCTGTTTGAAAATGAGTGACGTGTACAAGTCAGGACTTACCTTTCAGGCCTTACTCAGCTTGCAGACATCTGACGAGAAGTAGATATGGAGGCCTACAGCTACCAGATACTGGAGGACACGTGCATCACATGTGGGACATCGTCCACATGGCTACTCCACAAAGCAGCTTTCAGAAGGTGGGAAGACTCCACGCTGCAGCTTTGACTTCACTGAGGTTTTGACTTTCAGGGACTTTGCTGAGGCTTCAGCCCATCTTCCAGGGACTTTGGCATGGAGGCTGTGTGCCTTGAGCTGCGGGATGGAAGGCAGCAGGAAGTGGTACAGATGGGCGGCGAACGTCGAGGCTGGGTGGAGTGCCTAGGTCTGAAGGGTGGGGGTGGCGGATGCCCAGGTGAACATGCTCACAGGGAGGGGTCAGTGGAGTCCATTTCTGCCTCCTGAAGTACAAGCTCAGGGTGGGCATGATCGAGGGGATGGTTAAGTTTACAGGGGCCAGAGGCAGCTGGTAGGGTGGTAGGTTGAGGATTCGACAGTATTAGGTGAAGGGGGCAGCAAAGTTTGCTAGTTGGAACATGGACATGGTAGTGGGAATGAGGAGCTCAGGGAGATCAATGTGAATGGGCTTTGGATGCTCTGGAAGGAAGGGATCGTGTGCATTCACCTGGTCATTCTGGAAGGAGAAAGGGTTCAGGCTGGAGGATGATACTGAGGAGGTCAAAGGTGATGCCAAGAGGTCAGTGGTGATGAAGGAAAGAACTTGGATGACTAAGGGTGGAGAAATAGTGGGGGAGCTCATGAAGAAAGTCACCACAACCATTGTTCTCAAATTGAAAGTTCTCAAATTGACCAAGGTGCTGCATGAGAGTTGGGTCCATTCACGGATACAGATGCAGGTCATCTCACCTGGACAACAGATTAGGAAACCGCAGCAAACATTATTGAATATGCTGGGAACCAGTGACATGAGATTGATGGGTGAAGGCTCCACATGCATGGGGGAGTGCTTGCATGAGGCTTTGAAAGGCACTGCCACAGACCCTTCTCCCTGTAGATTTAGTCGTGGGCTGGCTGCATGCCAGAAAACTGCTTGGGGATGGAGGGCCTCATGAAGCCTTTAGAAAGAAAACAGTAGACAATATAGATTGAAAGTGAATACATTTGCAGGCATTCAATTAGTGACCCTTGCAACAAGCTGTGATCAATTTTTTTTTTGATTTTTCTTAGCCTTCCACTTCTTTTGGGTGCTGCCCTGACATCCTCAGCAGGGGTCCAGGCAGCCTGCAGAGTTATTTGCCCTCTTGCCTTTGATGACTTCATTGGTCATCCTCTTTGAGGGCTTCAAACACTGCTGCATGATGGTCCCCCTCCTCTTGTTGACTATTTACCATGAGTTGGAAGGCTGCTTCCAGAGGCTGAGTGTGAGCGGGCAGCCCTCTGAGTGCCAGAGACCAGGTTTGTCCCTGCCTCCGACTGCTATGGGGATGTCTCAGTGAAGCATTCTCCAGGAAGTGAGCCAGACCCTCATCTAGAGGTGTGCCCCACTGAGGTGCATGTCTATGCACTGCTGGAGGGTGTGGGTAAGCACTGCGATGGTTCTTCATTATCTCTGTCTTCGAATGTGGCCTGGAGGTTGGGAGTTCTGGTGGTGTACCTTGTGGACCTCGATCTGCAAATGCCGAGAGGGTAGAGAATAGAGTTTCAGTTGATGAGCATGAGGAATATAAGACTATGTCACTCACTGTGATTGTCAGGATGCAATGAACTCATGGAGGTGTGATCCATACTCGGTTGCCAAGACAATCTGATCTCCCCTTACCCACAGTAGATCCCTGTCCTCCCCAGCAACCCGGGTGCAGCCTCCTCTACCTCTGTGAGGTCAATGATGTCGGCCGGGTCTTCGACCCCAACAGCTGTTGGTGGGGTGGATGAGTCAACTCCTGACCCGCCAGGACATTTGGCTCGATACTTACCTGCGCATAATGAATAACCTTCCAAGCACGGAATCAGGCATGAGTTCTCGCCATTCCGAGCAGCGGAGTGGGATCCCCTGAAAACCACCTGCCACCGTGCTTAGGCTGGAATTTTCCAGTCTCACTGGTGTTGGGTGTCATGGCGGGCGGGGGGGGACAATATGGCAAGAAGGCCAAAAATTGGTTTCACACCGGCGATGGTGTCCACCATGTTGGAACGTCAATCCTGCTGGAGGCCGGCGTGAACACGATTTACATCCCACTAATAGGATGCAAAGTAAGGCCCGACCGGAATCATCCCCCCCATGCCAGATTTTTTGTCACACTGGTGAGAAAAGATGCCAGTCCAGAACATGTCTGGATAAGTGTGAGACATGCAGGAGTCAGGACTTAGTGTTAGGGCCTTGCTCAGATTGTGGATAACTGAGAAGAAGAAGATGCTGGAGCCCTACAGCTACCAGGCCCAGCAGGAACATGTGCATCGCATGCTGAGCGGATTCTCATGGACACGGCTCCACCGCGAAGCAGCTCTCGAAAGGCGGGAGGTCTCCATTGACGTCTCGGGTCTGCTTCGGAACATCACGGTCTTGGCCGTGGGCTGCTACTGTTGATCGGTGAGGCTGGGGACAGGAAGGTCCAGCTGTGAGTGGGACAGGAAGGTGTACTGGGGGAGGGGAGGTTGGGAAGGAGGGAACGAAGGTGTCAGGGGTCATTGAGGTTGGGAGGTGGGAGGAGAGATTAGGAGGGGAGGAGGGTGTAACGTGGGAGAATGCGGCAAGGGGGAAGGAAGGTGTAAGGGAAGGAGTTCGGAGGTGGACGGGGAAGGGGTTTGGAGGGAGGAAGGAGTCCAGGAGGAGGAAGAAGTCCAGGAGGAGGAAGGAGTCTGGAGGAGGAAGGGTGGAGGAGGAAGGGTGGAGGAGGGAGTCAGGGTGAAAGAAGGAGTAAGGGTGGAGGGGGGACTAAGGGGGGGATGTCCACATGCACGTGCAAGGGAGGGATCTGTGGAGTCAATGATTGTCTCCTAGGGAGCGAACTGAGGGTGGGCATGGCAGGAGGGAATGGTGAGTATGACAGGGCACAGGGTGAGTTGGAAGTGTGGTAGGGTGAGGGTGTGGTGGTAGCTGTAGAAGGGATGGCAAGGGTGGTTCCGTGTGCGTGGGAGAGTGCTTGCATGAGGCTCCGAAAGGCTGACACACGCACACTTCTCCCTCCAGAATCACTTGTGGTCTGACTGCGTGCAGCTGAAGTGCTAGTGGGGTTGAGGAAGGGGGTAATGCATTAGCGTTAGAGGGGGATGCAGTGGGAGGACTCACGAAGCCTGTCAATGATGCTGAAAGACAACATAACACATTATTCAATAAATTTGAATATATTTTCAGATTATAAAGTGACAAAATGTGTTCACCCGCGTAACTATTTGTGATCAGAATTTCTTAACTTTTCGAGGCCTACCACTTCTTCTAGGTGCTACCCTGACATTTGCAGCAGGGGTGGAGAGAGTCAGATTGTGAACCTGACCCAGCTCTAGATCTAGGTTGCACTAAGGTGTGTGTCTCTGCGCTGGTGGAGGGTGTGGGTAAGCGTTGTGCGAGAGTCTTCCAGGCTGCTTATTTCCAGCTCCTCAATGGAGGAGGTGACCTCTTCGCTGGAGGTGAGGACATGGAAGGGACTGGCTGGCTGAGAGTGTCAGTCGCTTGGCAGAGCTTCCTGTGATCCAAAGTAGAGATAATTAGTGCATAGCAGCACAGACCAAAACAGGAGAGAGAGCACTCACAGTTGCATTGAGGGAGGGATGATGTGGTGCAGGATCCTCACAAGGGTGTTCACCATCAACCTCACCATCGCTATAGGCACGGTCCATATCCTTACCAGTCAATGCGATAGCATGCTCCTCAGAATGAGTGAGGGGTTTAATGTGGGCCACTCCAGCACCTCCTCACCCAGGTCTGGGACATCTCCCTGCTGATGTGAGCAGGCATCTCCTGCAGGAAAACAGGAGGGAGTGTGAGCTGGACACATGACAATGCGTGGAATGTTTGTGTGATGAGCGGAGCCATGGACGGGATGACGACTCGAGCTCCAGAGGATATGAGCCTGAGGGAGATGTGAGGGTGTGTGTGAGAGTTATTGGTGTTGTCCCTTGAAGCATGAGATCTCTGTGGATGTGTGATGGGTTTGTGAGTGTGTTAGTTGAGAGCGATGCATGGTTGACGTACCCTGGTGGGACGGATGAGAGCATTCACCCTCTTCCTGCAGTGGATGGCTGTCCTCCTCCAGTGGTGCTGAGCGCTGCTACGACCACCTCCCAGGCTGGATTGGTGACACTGGTGGACCTCCTGTGGCTGCAGCAGGCGTAGGAGACATCACAACAGCCTACCACTGTGTCCAACAGGCACACCAGAGAGGCATCACTAAATGTGGGGGCTGATGTCTTATTTATTTTCGGGGCCATCTGTTGCCTGGAGGAATCCTGGTCTGAAGATATGAAATAGGCTGTGCTCGTGTGCGCCTTAAATATGGCCCCTGGAGCGAGGAAGCACTGAGGTCACGGCAGGGCAGGCAAATCCAAGCCCGCCCAGCTGCGACCTGGTGTGTTTCCTGTGAATGCATTATTAATGAGGTAGGACACGCAAGGAATGGGAATATATGGCGCGAAAAGCCACCATTGCGGCCAGCAGGTAAAATGTCCTTTTCCCTGCCCTCTACAGCACTTTGTGCAAATCTGGGCCGATTCCACCCTTAGTCTCATAAATGGGAAAATTCCGCCCACATAGTTTCTGGTGCAGCAGCACCCAACTATCTGCACATGCAGGGCAGAATGACTTCAGATTCTTAGTACTGCCTCAGCATATAATCCGTTGTACAATAAAGTAAAATAGACACTCTGGATTGTTCACGATCACAACAGCCCTTTTCTACTCTTGTAAAGGGCCCTCTACTGACCTCTGAGCAGTGATACTGGAATTCTGCCTCACTTCAAACACTCAGCACATAATCAGCATTCTAACGTTCAGGATGCCTGATATTGGATTTTTCACTGAATAATGTGATGACTCACTGGGTTGGTTGATAACTTTATGTCGGAATGGCATTTTCAACCTTCTCAATAGTTCAATAGGTATTAACGCAAGTTGGAATAAACACATAACATCAAGCATTTGTTACTGTTAAGTGGGGGGAGATGTTTAATTTCTATGCCCTGTTCTTTTTCCTTGATGAATGACAGAACTTGCAGTTACAAAATGTCTTTCACATCCCCAGTATGTCCCAAATTGTTTCATAGCCAATTAATTTATTTTGAACTCTAATTACTGATGTAAGGTAAACGTGATAACCAATAGGTGCACAGCAAGGTTACATAAATAAAAATTCAATGAATAATTGTTTTGCTGGTATTGACAGGGTGATAAAAATTGGCCAGTATACCAGGAGAATCATGAAACCCAGAGGGAGATCATTGGGCTTGCCATACTTGTGCTGGCTCTTTGCAAGAGCTATCCAATTAATCCTCCTCCTCTGCGCTTTCCCCATAGCCCTGCAGATTCTTCATTTCCCCATGTGTATCCATTTCCTTGAACTCTCCATGCTCCTCTTCAAAAAATGCCATGTGATCCTCTACATCCACTTCAGGGGACAGATGGACCTAGTTTTCACATGTCACCTGAAAGATGACACCTCTGATGGTGTAGCTATCCCTCAGTCCTGCAGGTGTCAGCCTGGATCATGTGCTTATGTGCCTAGAACTCAAAACCTTCTGAATCTGAGTGGAGACAGCTACCACTGAGCAAATAACATGTACAGCGCACGATAGCGAAGTTTCATCAGCTTTAGTCATAAAAGTATAATGTTTTTCACAGTATAATTTCCAACTTG
Source organism: Carcharodon carcharias (assembly GCF_017639515.1). Taxonomy (NCBI): domain Eukaryota; kingdom Metazoa; phylum Chordata; class Chondrichthyes; order Lamniformes; family Lamnidae; genus Carcharodon; species Carcharodon carcharias. The sequence goes on from NC_054474.1 coordinate 129,391,380, forward strand.
CATTCATGTAATTATAAAAAATTGTATCCGAGTTAAGTGTCCAATGAGCAAAATCCAGGCAAAGTTTTGTTGAAATTTGATGAGCAATTGCTTTTCAACATGTAATACATTCAATCCACAGTCTAATCACCAAGTCAATAGCATAGGTAGTCAGTTATGCAGAGGCAGTTTCTTTTCAGATATTAGTCATTTAAATATAGCCAAGTACTAATAAATAAAACACAATCATCTTGGAAACATAGTTGCATCTACTCTCTGGACCACCAGAGATCAGATGCTCACATGTTGTTTGACTCCAAGGAAGTGCACTGGCAATTTTGTCTTAAAATGGTCAGTTATGAATATTCAGTCGGTTTGGTAGGGTAAGTTCATGAACAAGTACCCACAGTGAGACTGCCAGTAATGAGGTGTTTACTTTCCATTAAGTTTCTGGGGAATATTAGGAACTAGAGTAGACCAACCAGCCTCTCGAGGGTGCTTAGCTATACAATTAGCTCAAGGCTGAAGCCTACAAATTCACAAAGGGGGATGTTTTATTAATTGCCTATGTTATTGTGATTGAAGGCACAGATGCAAAATACTTCAAAGATTGTTGAAAATAATATCTACATAGATGGTGTTCCCTTCCAGTAAGTGTAACTTTTTAAACACCCAACCATCATTGATAATTGCTTCAATCAAAACCTTCATAATTATGTAAATACAAAAATAAATTCAGGGGAAACTTTTTTATTAACCAAAAGAGGTGAAGAACATAGATGCATTTAAGGAGAAACTAGATAAGCACATGAGAGAGAAAGGAATAGGATATGTTGATAAGGTGAGGTGAAGTAGACTGGGAGGGGGCACATGTAGAGCATGTACAACTGCATGGATCAGTTGAACCAAACAGCCTGTTTCAGTGTTATAAATTCTAAGTAACTTGTATTTATATAACACTTTTCATGACCTCAGGATGTATCAAAGTGTTTCAATAGTTATGAAGCATTGACACCACAGAATCTTTGCTTAAATTTGTGCGCAGTGCTTGTCAATTACAAAGCCAGTGAAAGTACAACTGTTCCTGCAAGATTTTGATAATTAAAAGGTTCCAAAGTGATCAGAACATTGTCTTCCACACTAATGGAGTGTTCTTTTCATTCTTCAAAACAAAGAGGCCAAGAATATTGGCTCAAATCTCCTGGTCTCCAGATGGCCGGAGACCAGATGTAATACTGAAGATACACGTCGGGACCCTGTGGAAATCCTGATCGTGGACCTATGTGGTGATTTCCTGGGGGGTTTCAGCTTCCAAAGGTCAATTTCCCTGCTTCCCAGGAATCCATGAATGTCTTTGACTCTGAGCTGGAGTCAGAGACTTCAGACAGATCCGTGTGACTTACCTGGATAGTTACCCAAAAATGTTAGATAGATTAAAATCTAGTTTAACACGTGGTTAACTACACACCTGACCCCTCAATTACCCCCTTGAGATCCCAACTAAGACTCCAACCACCCAACTCCTTCTCCCCCCACCCCTGCCAGACCTGACTGATTACCTCCCTGACCACTACTGGACAACTCTCCCCAACCTTACCCAATTACTCCTCTGACTCGACCCAACTACCACCCCAACTATGCAACCAACTCTCAGACCTGACCACCACCTCATCCACCCAACACAACTCACCCACCCTCCCCACCTCACCCACCTACCGCCTCACCCACTTGCCACCTTATCCATCCAACACACCTCACTAACCTTCTACTTCACCCACCCCATCCATCTTACCCACCTACCACCTCACTCATCTACCACCAAACTCACCTACCACTTCACCTACGTTGCCCGCCTAACCTCCTACTCATTCACTTATCTTCCCACCTCGCCCACTTACCCACCTACCCATTTACTTTATTCACCCTCCTGCCCATTCACTCATTCACCCAGCCACTCACCCATCCACTAACACCCATTCACTAACATTTAATCTAGAGATTTGAACTTACCATACGGTAGCTAGAGCCATATAAAGAGGGCATGTACTGTCTTCCTCCATCTCTACTTCATTTTGACGGTTTTCCCTAAGAGAAACTAAACACCTTTGGGAAAGCCGGGCTCCTAAGGTCCCAGTGGAAATGTACAGCAGTGTTGAGTCCAGGGAATTTGCGATCATAGCAGCAATCTGATGATCATTGTCGCTGCTTGGAAGATCCAGGCCATTATTTTTGCCGATGTACATCCACCAATCAAGGATGCCTGGGCATGGTATTCCTTTGGGCAAAACAGTGAAAAGTAAATTTTGAGTTGGGAATCACAAAATTCAGCTAATGAAATGCAACTGTAACAATGTCCCCTTCACGTTTCTCTTAAGAAGCAGATGATTTAATTAAATGGTAGAAATGCTAAGATGTTTGCGGAATGAGCTGTGAGGGGTGCAACAATAGTTGCAAAGTTATAGAGAAGATCTTTACATGGTCCGAACAAGAAAAGATGGCCAGGCCCACACATACACTGCACCCCTTACTGGAATGACTCCCATGTCCTCACTTTATCCCCTGACATTCCACCAGTAACTGGGAGAGATTGTTTTTTTTTTAAAGAGATCTTTAGCTGATTCAAAAATCATTTGTCAAAGTGTCTTCACTGATTCCTTGAGTTCCTGGAGGCTCCATCTGCTGTAATTTGGTCAAAACCTTGTTTTCTTTTAGTCATGATATTTTGGACAGATAAATGCTTGTCCATAAGAGCAAGTTCTTCTCCCTGCTTAACACCAACTTGAAGGATTGTGCGGAATTAATCCTTACTATTTCATCCAAATGCCTTTCCAAATAACCAGATCTCTTCAAGACAAATAAAATCGCTGTCAGCCCAAATGATATCCCTGCATTAAAGGTCCTTAAATATTCCTTCATTATATTTTTATAACATTATAGGATCAATTATGCTACTAACTCTTTTTTCCTCTCTTTACAATTCTGTCTGGATGACAACGGAAATGAACATAAGCCAGAAATCTCTAGCCTCATTGGCATCTGGAGTCATGGTGGGCAGCCGGGGGGAATGATGACAATATGGCGAGAAGGCGAAAAATCGGTTTTATGCCGTCATGAAACCATTTTACGATCATCTGCTCAACCGACAATGGTGGGCCATATTTCCCTCAACACACATCTGGAAACTAATTTCAATATTTTAGCACCTTATGATAAGCCCTGATTGCCGGGAATCATCCCCCCATGCTGGATCATCCGGGCACGTCTGTGTGATTGCACGCCGACATGTTTCACAACTGTACTTAAGAGACATACGCCTAGTAAGCTGCACTTCGCTTGGGACTTCAAGGTTTCTTTGCCTACCTTGCTTTGGGCAGCACTTGCGGTCATCAGCACCAGCCTTCACAGGCGGCTTCCCATCACTTTTAAGGGGGCTCATGGGCAGGTCTCTACCTACCAGACCAGCCATAAGAAGGGGATGGCTTTTCAATGGCTGCAGAGCTAGGGCTTGCTTGGGGAGGGGGGGAGGGGGGAGGTGGCGGGAGGTAGGTGGGGTGGGGGAAATGGCCACAGGCAAGGGAAGAGGTTGCAGATTGAGGGCTGTACTGGGTAAGGGGATATCTCAGGGTGTGTGTGGGGGCACATGTTGATCTGTACAAATGGCCTCAAGATGTTGAGGTCTGAAGAGGCAGACTCCAGGGGTGATAAGGCCAGATGGAGATGTGAGGATTGTGTGTGAGTGAGCGTGAGTGGCAATGTCCCTTGAGCTGGCAGTGAGTGAGGTGCCAGCGAATGTGTGATGGCTTTGAGGGTGTGTGAGTTTAGAGTGATAAGATGGTTGCCTTACCCTGGTGGCATGGATGAGATCATTCATTTCTGCATTGGATGACCCACCTCCTATGTGTAGCATTGGCACTGACCACCTCTGCCACTACCTCTTAAGCTGGAGTGGTGAGACTGATGGCCCACCTGCAGCTAAAGTGGGGGTAGAGGATTTCGTGGTGGGCCTCCATGGTGTCCAGAAGGCATCCCAGGAATGCATCACTGAATTGGAGAGCTACATTCTTCTTGGTTTTTGGGGCCATGTCTTCACTGGAGCAGTCCTGGGCTACAACCATTGAGAAGTGTGCACGTGGCTGCAGTTTAAATATGGCGTCCTGCATGAGGAAGCAGCGAGATAACAGCATGGTGGGCAAATTGGAGGCCGCCCACCAGCGAGACAGCATGTTCCCTGTGGCTGCATAATTATTGAGACGGAAATGGGATGATACAGTGTGAAAACTTGCCATTGCGGCTGGCGGGTAAAATTATATTTTTCCTACCTGCTACTGCACTTTGTGCAAATCTGGGATAATTCCACCCATAGTTTGGACTTAGCTATTATCCCTATGCTAAGTTAAAGCTAAAATGACTTAAAAGCTTCCTAAACCAAAACCATTAGGCAAGTCAAATGAATAGCATTTGCTGCATTCTGTGGGGATTAAAACCAGGCCATTAACACAATATAAACATTCTAAATTTGAACCAGTTATGGTTACATGACATGCCCCTTGAACTATACACATTGCACTGCAAAGTCCTTCACAGACTGTTCAAATATAGAGATGTTATCTGTTGTCACAGTTACTAGTGTGACAATTTTTACTTCGAAGGTAGATGTCACAAAAATTAAACTAATTAAAATTGGGCTCTTGTGTATTTATAATTTTATTATGATCTGGGAGATTCAAACAAGGTTAAATGCAACATAATATTTGAAATATAACTTGTATGCAAAGCAATAAGATTTATGAAACTATTATACAACCCAAGTGTTCCTCTTTTCTGCTGGAAAGGGCCAATTTATGGACTATCTAATTTGCCCTGAGATTGCAGGATTTCATTTTGAGTAAAAAATATGTCTTATCAAATGTATTTTCCAATATTCCAAGAGCCTTGAGAAAAAGCAGTGATTTATCTAAGATGCAAAGAGGGTGGGAAACTGTGACAATGTGAATGGAGGAAGCCTAATAAGCTCTCAAGAGAGCAAGCAACACATTATGTTCGCCTCACTAGAGGTGTGCAATAAACTTCTCTGGTACAATTGACTGCAATACTTCCAGGGCCATGTGGAGTAGGCAGAATCTAAACCATTTCTGTTCACTTGTGAGAAGTGCTGGATGCTGCACGTATTCCTAAGGAAATTTATGCTTACAACAGCATCTTATATTTATATAGTCCCTTTCATGCACTAAAACATCCTGCGATGTTTCAGAGGAACATTGAGTTACATAAGGAAATATTAGTGCAGATGACCAAAGACTTGTCAGTTAGTTAGGTTTTAAGGAACATTATCAAGGAGGACGGGGCAGAAGAGAGACGGAGAGGTTTAGGGAGAGATTTCCAGAGTTTGGAACATAGACAACTGAAGGCGTGGCCACCATTGATGGAGTGATTAAAATCAGGGATGTTCAAGAGGCCAGAATTGGAGTTCACTGGTATCTCAGAGAGCTGTGGGACAGGCTGGAGGAGAGTACAGAAACAGGGAAGGGCAAGACCAAGGCTTAGTGCTGCAGAAAAGCGGAAGACATTTGAAAAAAGCCTGGGAAAATTATGCTTTTGCAATGGAGCTTGACCATAAAACAGAATAAGTGTAGGTAGCAATATTTCTCACAGTGATCAGGGAAAGAGCATGTGAGTTTACTCCATGTGGTCAGACTGAACCAAGGATGGAGATAGATACAAGATGACACTGGTGATGATGGTGTTCTCAGTATCAATAACCAGGTAAATGTTCCTATGGAGATGTATATGTTCAGCAAGAGAATGCAAGAAGCTGGTGAAACAGGCAACAAATATCATACAGCACCACAAAATCTAAAGGGTTAAGCGCAACACCTTCATGCCATTCCATTTGTTTCAATACTTAATTTCTCAAGGGGATACTTAAGCAGCAGAACAACTTGGAACAGTAATTTTCAGATATTCCTGGTTACCAAAAGTTGCTCTCTAATTTATGCTTTAATAACAGTAATCGGTGATAGTTTTGCTATTATTCCTATCGCAACATCTGAATCACTATCTCATAGCTGAGCTCAGGACCATTTTTTGCTATTTTGTTTCCTATTTGTTGGTGAGATTTAAGAACAAATAACATAATATCCCAGTTTTTGCACCAGTGGCAAAGGACCTGTGTTTGCTGTTGGTGCTGAAAAATGCTGTCCACAATAGTTTAGCGGGCACTAGAGCACATAATTTCTCTATTTCAGCCTCTATTTCACTTTCTCCTATCACCTTCTTCAGGAGTCTGCAGCATCCAGCAACAGGGAAGGAAGCAAGTGAACTTATCAGCCAAAGAATTCTTATGGTCAGCAAAACAGAAAGTAAGAAATAAATATCACAGAAAGACCATTGTAAAAGACAAAATAAAGATTGGGAATTCCTCATGAGATTAAAGGAGTAACATAAATAGAAGGCTACAATTTTTTTCTTCTCAGGAATGAGACTCCATATTTGTAAAATTAGCTTTCAAGTAGGTTGTTCAGCAGTAATTATGAGTTGCATTTTACCCATGTTGGGCAGGCTGGGCGGGAGCGGGCGTGGTCGGGCATGGAGACAGTCGCTGCCTGCGATCAGCTGCATGCTGCCATTTTACTTGTCAGGCCAATTAAAGCCTGCCTGGCAAAATGGCACTACCTCTGCAAGTGGGGGGAGAAGGGAAAGTTGGGGCCTGTACTCTTTCACACAAAAGAGCGCAGCAATCTCCCTGAGGCAGCTCCGTGCCTCAGGGAGATTGCATGGGTGATAAAACTTTATAAAAATTCAAGTAAAATATTATTTAAACATGTCCCCTCATGTGATAGTGTCACATGAGCTAGGACATGTTTGTCAAGCTCAACAAATATAGTTATTAATTTTATAAAACTTCAGGAAACCTCATCCCACCCATGGATGGTGTTCTCTGGAAAACGAGAAGGCTGCTTGGGCTCTTCGCTTGCCCGCCAACCTTAAGGTTGGACGGGCAGCAATGTTAATGACTTTCCTAATGACCTAAATAGGCCTTTGACAGTTCGGCGGGCACACAGCCTCCTCCAGCGATGACGTTGGGGGCCCGCCCCCGCATGACAACTGCAATATTCTGGCCTATGACTTTCTATGCCATTAAATACTCAGTTACTTCTGTTCAAACAAGATTTTACTTTTTCATCATTCTTTACCGTGAAAATAATAGCTATCAGTTCATGTTCATGGCTAATCAGTGATTTTTTTTCTTGATTACATCTTTGAAGACTGCTGCAACATACCAACAGCATGCCATGTAGAAAAGCAGAGTATCTATGAATCTGAAAATTCCAGATATCTGTGTTAAACTGCACATGTGCTGACGCTAGAAGTTACTGTTAATTTTACTCAGTAATAATGCTGAGCCATCATTTCTTTTATTTTTCATAATATGCTTGTCCCATGTCTTGAGTATTGCTGTGCCAAACATGAAAACGTTAAATGTGCAAACACCTGATGATCACTTCAGGTGATCCTCACTATCATGCTGGATAATGGCAAATTCACTATTTCCTTGTGATACTAGCATAGGAACATAACAAATAGGGACAGCAGTAGACCATGTGACCCTTTCAGCCTACTCCACCAGAGATCATTAAGGTTGTGGGTGATCTTCTACCACAACTCCATTTTATTGCAGTACCCCACAATATCCCTTAAAATTACTCATAGAATTACAGATTTGAATTGGTTTGATTGATTACAATAATATTGGTTCTTTTCCTCATATGAGGTATAAATTTGCCAGTAAACAGTTAGTTGGATTGCAATTGGTGAGATTGTAAGGGCCAGGACTTTTATATAAGCTGCTCAATGGTTCACTTCCTTGGTGAATAGTTTGACAAGTGGTTCACTCTTATCCATCTGGGAAAAAATTTACAGAACCACAGCATGAACTGAAATAATAGAAAATGTGGATGGCTTGGGGAGTCAGAAATCACTCTGAATATGTTGGCCAGATTGTTGTTCTTTTTAAAAATTTCCTTCCTTTTAAAAATCTTATTTATCCTTTTGCTTTCGGTTTTAAATTTGATGTTCTGTCCTTTTTGGGTATGTGCTTGTGTCCTGTCATTGTAAGGACTTAGTTGGATATCAAATATCTTGTCAACGCCATCTCTTCAAGTGTGTATGTGAGGAAAGCACACTTCAGAAAAGCGTGAGTGAACCTTGATTCCAAAAATAATCACCTCAGTGATCAATCAAGAAGATGAGAAAAGGGAAGAGAAAATGCTGAAGTCTCCATGTACTTGCATTGAATTACATAGAATGTACAACACAGAAACAGTTCAGTCGACTCAACTGGTCAAAACCAAGATTTATGCTGCACACAAGGCTCCTACCTTCCCTCTTCACTGAACAACATTAACACACCCTTTTATCCCTTTCTCCCTCATGAGATCATAGGAACATAGGAGCAGGAGTAGGCCATTCAGCCCATCAAGCCTGCTCTGCCATTCAAGATGATCATGGTTGGTCATCTACCTCAAAGCCTTTTTCCCACACTATCCCCATATCCCTTTATGTAATTGGTGTTTAGAAATCTGTCAATCGCTGCTTTAAATGACTGAGATCCCACAGGTTTCTGGGGCAAAGAATTTGAAAGATTTACAATTCTCTGTAAAAAAAATTCTCATCTCAGTCCTAGGTAACTTGCCCCTTATTTTGAAATTGTGTGCCCTGCTCTAGACTCCCCAACCGGGAAAACATCTCACCTGCATCTATCTGGTCTATCCTTTTTTAAGTGTTTTGTAGGTTTCAGTGAGATCACCTCTCACTCTTCAAATTTCCCCAATCTTTCTTTATCCTGGGAACAAGTCTGGTGAACATTCATTGCAATCCCACTATGGCAATAATATCCTTCCTAAGGTAAGGGGATCAAAACAGTACTGGAGGTGTGGTCTAACCAAGGTTCTATACAATCGAAACACGACTTCACTACTCCTATACTCAAATCCCCTTGTGATAAAGGCTAACATACCATTAGCATTCATAATTGCTTGCTGCACATAGATTTGCCTTATTTGCATCGATGCTACTCAGTTAAGGTTATGGCTGCTTTTAGCTACCATTAGGTAAAAGTGCTCCTGGAGTTTATATTGCTTGCATGTTTAGCATCCCTTCATCAAAATAGCTTTGAACAGTTTAGAATTACTTTCTTCTGTGTGGTGTTGCATTGATGGAAATGTAGCCAGATGTTGGACTCCTGGTTTTAGATAAAGCTGTTGCAGATCCACTATTAAATCAAGAAGCCTAAATGGAGTGAAAGCCAGGAAATCAAACCAACCTAGAATCCAAGTATCATGATGCGCTTATATCTAATTGTCTCTGTTTATGTGATTTGATGTGATAAGCGTAAATCAAGACTGTCACTCTCGTCCAAAACGAGGGAGTGCTGCAATGTTAGAGATGCTGTCTTTCAGATGAAACATTGTTAATGATTCCACTTTCTTTACCACCTGCCCCAGCCCTCGGCGATGTAAGCCTGTTTCCTCAAACTTATTGATAGTTTAAAATCTCAATTGAAAGCAATTTCTACGTATTAAAGGAACAAAGTCATAGCCTGGGTCCTCAAATAAAAATTCCTCTCCCCCAGGAGTCTCCAAGTTAACAATGTTAACTTAGGATGGGACATACATTGAGGCATATCTTAGTAGACCAAACTTCGTACCAACACCAGCCGAGAGGAGTCTAACTCAGACCTCCAGAGTTGTGTGAATATGTGGGTCCTCGAAATAATATATACTTGAGACTACAACCCCTTCATTAATACATGTCTTTTATTAAAGCCAATTATAGGTTACAATTTATACATGAAATTATAGATAGTAACTAAAGCTAATCAGAACATGTTGTAAAAATACATGCAATTTTTAAATCCACCTTATCAGCAAATCCTGGATCTTCAATATTGATAGAAAATTACACTCACAAATCCAATATGGGTATATTAGATTTTGAAGTCTCTCTATCTCAAAACCCCAGGAAGGGGGAATACAACAAAAGAAATCAATCTCTTCTGTCCAAAGATGGCTGATTGGCCTGTTCAGCTAATAGCCAGTATTTTTAAAGAAAGCCTTTTAGCAGAATTTTAAAATGACTTTGATTGTGTATTGTGTATTGTGCTTCTAAAAGACATCATCCTTATCTGAGAGTGACCTTGGTTCATAATGTCTCCATTCATAATGTCTCAGACTCTGTAAAGGCAGGTGGCTAATCTGGCTGCTTCCCAATTTACAAAGTCTAATGGACACCGTGTTTACTCTATACATATTGGCAACAATTCAAAATAGCAGACATTTTTATGTCAACCTACCATTTTTATAGTGTTAATTTGGAATTAATGTTTTAATATTCTAAATTCCCCATCGAATGTGTGAGCTTTGTAATACCTTTGACAGCATTAAACTGAGGTCCAAGCTGCCTGCTCGGGTGAAGGTAAAAGATCCCATGGCACTATTTTGAAGAAGAGCAGGGGAGCTATCCCCAGTGTCCTGGCCAATATTTATCCCTCAATCAACATCACAAAAACAGACTATGTGGTCATTATCATATTGCTGTTTGTGGGGGCTTACTGTGCACAAATTGGCTGCCATGTTTCTCATTACAACAGTGAATACACTTCAAGAGACATCTGATGGTTGTGAAAAACATTGTATAAATGTAAGTTTTTCTTTTTATAAATTATTAGAGGTGCTCAGAATCACCTGGTAATGTTAAAATTGCAGCTGAACCTTATATTACTCAGGATAAATTATTGCAAAGATTGATTGCCCATTTAAGGGATCCCAAAAGTATTAGCAGTGATATTCCAGTTTTAATATAATTGGCAAAATTTAAGATAATTGGCAAAACAAGAAGAATTTTGTTTATGCCGTGAGTTGTTAGGATCTAGAATGCACTGCCTATAAAGGTAATGGAAGCAGTTTTAATAAAAATTTTGAGAGGGGAATTGAATCAATACTTGAAGGGGAGAAAGGGCAGGATTACAGGGAAAGGATGGCAGAGTGGGGCTAATTGGAAAGCTCTTTCAACGAACTGGAAAAATGTGCCAAAAAGCCTCCTGTTCTATAACTTTCCATTGTTTTATGATAGTTCAGTATGAGTCCTAATTAAAATAGTATTATATATCATTTGTCAGTTACCTCTTGCTTACTTGGATCCTATTTGAGTAATGTGTTTTTTTATGGGATGGTGATAGAGGACAGAAAGTTGATTGGGACACTTAACTGAGTGCATAGCATGTTTTAATGAATGCTCCCTCTCTTAATGCTACATCAAACATAATGTAATGTTCATTATAGCCATTTTGGGAATTGCTCACTTCTAATATACAATCATCAGTCAAACTGCACAATCTATTCTCAGGGGAAATATCCACTGAATTTAAGCTCATGAAGAATTTGGAAAACCTCAAATCATTAGCTATGTTCTAAGCTTCAGAGTAAAGGAAAATCTAAAAAACTTACATTTCTTTTATTTTGGGCACAATCAACTTCAAGGAAAAGCTTTTTTCTGTGCCGTTACACGTTTAAAGCAATGGGTACGTGTGTGTGCATCACTGGGAAATTCATCACTGGGTTCCTTGGGCATTTCAATATGATAATAGATAGTAGACTTTTCACTTACCCCAAGCAAGAAAAAAAATCCAATACTTTGTCCTGAAAAGAGTGTCCCTTTGAAAGTGAATGATTTACTGACTTATTAGCCAATGATTAGTAATGATTGACTGATTTATTAGCCAATGATTAGTTTGTCTCAGGAAGATCTGTGATTTGTGAGCAGCACAATTGAGGACCTGGCTGATGCAGCCTCCTCAACAATAATAATTAATTTAATAAAGCTCCTTTAACATAGTAAAACATTCTAAGGTGTTTCACAGGAACATGATCAAATAAATTTTGGTACTGAGGCACATAAGAAGAGATTAGGATAGAAGACCAAAAACTTCATCAAAGAGATGCTTTTAAGAAGTGTCTTAAAGGAGGTGAAAGAATGCAGCTGAAAGCGTGGTCACCAATGGTGGAGCAATTAAGTTAACAGGTGTGCAATAGACCAGAACTGGAGAACACACTAATCCTAGAGAGCTGTAGGCTTACAGAAGTGGTGATTGTTAGTCATGCAAATTTAGGTTAAGTACATAGAGGTGGAGGGAATTGATTAAATGGTTGCTTGAGCACATATAAAGAAACACTTACTGACACAGAAGTAGGGTGGAATCCAAGAGATATATACCCGTAATGTTTTACTCTATGAATAAATCTATTCCAAGTAAAATGGCTCATGTTCATTCCTTCACCAATTGGTTATCAGGAGTATAACAGTGAGGGTGTGGGACCATAGAGGGCATTAAAGATGAGAATGAATATTTCAAAATAATGGTGTTGCCAAGCCATGAATGAATATAGGCCCTCAATTAGCACACAGCACATTTTCACAATTCCCAGACTCTTAATGGTGAGGAGCTAAGTCTACAAACTTTATGGCCTAGATTTTGCAATAGTGATAATGGAGATGTGTCAGCACTCAAAAGTATTATGGAGTAATTGCACACCAACCTCTGAAGTCCACATGCAGTTAAAAGCATAAATCCAAAACTTGCTGTTCTATTTTCCCTGCTCCATCACATGCTGTACTACAAATATATTTCGTCAACCATCCTTCAGCAGCAATACACATAAAGGGTGTGATGTTGTGAAACTTCTTGTTTGTTAACCACCAAAAATGCCAGAAAAAGATCAGGGTTGATTCATTCAAGAATAAGTAAAGTTTTAACAATTAGTTAAATCTTACTTACAGCCAAACAACCTCCCTGCGGATAAAAAATTAATTTTAAAATTGTGGAGTCTCATTCCTTCAGAATTTACTTATTACTAGAGATCTTTAAAGAATGTTCTTTTATTTACTTTGTTTCTGTCTATTTTATCTCTCTCTCTCTCTTCATCCTATCTTTCTTTCTCTCCCTTCACTTTGCTTTCTGTAACTGAATTAAAAATTGTAACTTTCACTTCCTGTTTTAGATAATATGGGGAAATCTTACGGTGGTTGTTTATCTGCAGGAATTGGGACGATTTAATGGTTCTGACCCCACACGGGTCTACAGTGTGATCTTCCAGGAGGTGGCCTCCTAATTGGATGCCTCCATATCCACTATCCAATTAAGGGTGGCAGGCAGGTTCCTAAGGCTGCAACTCCTATCAGCAGACCTGCAGCTGAGAAAGGCTACCAGCCCCTCTTGGAGAGTTGGGTGCTGAGCAGGCAGAAAGCCAAGCATGAGGGTGCCTCAAAATGGAGGTGCCTTCAGTTTAAAAAATGAGGGCCAAAGCTAGTACACCCATCGGAGCTGAGGGGAAACCTCTCCTGTTTATTTTTTTGTGTATGACCCTTCCTGCCTACAGCCCTGCCTCCAACTCCGAAAGCTCTGGGCCTGCTACAGGGGGCTCGCACTCAGTGGAAGAACGCTCTGATATTGGAAAGATCCTGGAAAAGTACCCCCCCACCCCCCCACCACCCTTACCCACATTCTCCTCATTAGCCTCTCCATTGCTAAATATTGGCTGCCTTGTTGCTGCAGGATGGGTAACCATTTCCATTGTTCACCCACCTCTGGCAAAATTGCCCAGAAGTGGGCTCACATCAGCTTGCACACCTGATGCCCTAATCTGCAATTTTGTTTTCCATATCCTGCCTTCGAATCCAGCTCCCTGTCACCTAGAAGGGTCTGTCCTGCATGTCTCAATGAGGATACTTCAATCCAAATGGTGGATGAGACACACTATTACTTGTCCTGATTGCACATGTCACTGATTTCCTGTGTGGGGTGACATACCGAATAGCACCTCAGAATACCATAAATTTTCACTCAAAAGCCCACTAAAAGTCTGCACAGTTCCAAGCGCAATGACCAATGAGTATCATTCCTTTGTCACTGATCTTAAAATCTGGGCCAATGTCCTTCTTGAGTTACTTCTCTTGCTACATGCCAGTAATTAACCTTTTTTTTTTGCCCAGTCCAACTTATTTGCAAGTCCAGTCCCTCATTGACATGTTTCAGTCTTAGCTGCCCTCTGAAAAGGCCTGGGAAGATGTTCCACCGCATCCAATTGCCACTAAGCCCACAACCAACTTTCCAGGGCAACTAGAGATGATCAGTAAGTACTGCCCTTGCCAACAATGCCCACATCCAAAGAATGAATAAAAGAACTCCATATAGATCCACTTTAAAAATTATTTTAAAATTTGACCAGAGTACAGAATGAAGACAAAATTGAATTAACACATGCATAGTTTAGTTGGGGGTAACCCAGATGACCTCCCAGCTCCTTGTCTAGTGATGAGATAAATGAGCCAGTGTACCTGCCCTTAATTGTTCCTCAGTAAATCGCTTCACTGGCCATGTACTGCATGTACAGATATTTCCATGAGGGAAATATTTAGCTGTGACGCCCTATGTAGTTTAATAAGCTGCCTGATTGTCCAGGTATGTATTTGGGAGTGTGTTTACCTGGGTGCGGTACTAAAGGGCTACCAGCATATATGGAATGATACCCCAGGAATGGTCATCAGTTTCAGGAGATAACATTAGAGGAGAAAATATTGCAAAATATGATGTGCATGATTAATGGTCAAGTAGCTTTTGGGATAATAAGTTAACCATTATAAAATTGCTTTAACATGACTGTTGTTTGCAAGGAAGCCCTGTAAGGACTGTTATTAAATCGTTTTTTCAGGATCCAGGTCACCATAGTGTACATTATTTCTTCTACTGGCTCTCAATCTGCATTTTAATTGATTTTTTTTTATTGTGGGGCTGCTGGATGAGTTGCATAGGGGAAGGTGCATAAGAACACAGGAGAGGAAGGTTTAGTTGGAGCTTTGTGAATTCTCGCTTCAATTGGTAGTGAGATTCCATTCCCTTTATGAATAATGAATGTATTTTTGTGAACAAACATAATTGTCTGTCCGCCTTCAGCTACTGTACTCCAATTGAGATGCAAGTGTCAGCGACAAAAGTATCAGCTGTGTATTGACCCAACAGTTCAGGCAATAGAAAGTGCCAGCTGTTCACTTGCTGATTGTGATTGTTGGTCACATTGAGACTGTAACAAATTCATGGAATAATTTGAGAGCTTGCGTTGCTTGGAAAATATTCTTGATGAGGCAGTTTTGGCAATTATTCCTTCAATCACTTTCCCCTCTCTCTGAAAATAGGAGTAATCCTTCTAATGGTTTATAAATCCAGGCAAGATGCATTGTTAGAAGATTGGCAGTAAGGGAAGTTGTCTTTCATGATCGCCACTATGACTCAGTAGAAACCGTGTACCTAAAGATTTGTCACAAGATGCAATCTTGGATAAGAGCTCATATTCTAGACTGATAGTTTAGTGTTGCACTGAAGTGAATACTCTATTGTTCAAGATACCATCTTTCTGATGCAATCCTTAATCCAAGAGCTCATCTGCCTGTTCAGCGGAAGGCAAAAAATGTAATTTAAGAACATTTACATTTATTTAGTGCCTTTCACAGTCTTAGGATGTCCCAAAATTCTTAACAGAAAACTAAGTACTGAATGTAGTATGAGGAAATGGGGCAGCCAATTTGCGCACAGGTTCCCACAGACAGCAGGGAGATATGTGAACAGATTAAATGTCTTTAGTGATGTTAGTTGAGGGATAAATATTAGCCCGCTACTGGAAGGACTCCTTGTTCCTTTTCAGGTGGTATGATGAGATCTTCCATGTGCACATGAAAAGATAAACAGGGCCTCAGGTTAACATCTCACCTGGTGGTCAGCACCTCCAACAGTGGAGCACCCCACCAGTGTGAATATTCGTACTGCATTTAAATCTCTGCAGTGGTGCTTGCATCTGCAATCTTCTGACTCTTAAGGTGAGAGTGCTATCCCTGAGCCAAAGTTGATGACTCTTCTATAAAGAAGAAAATATTATTCTCTTGCTGTCCTGGGCAATGTTCCTCTCTTAAGCCACCTCATCCAAAATAGATCAGCTGTTCAAAGTCAGTTATTGTTTATGAGAACTTGCTTTGGGTGCCTTAATATCAGTAACTGAACTTCAAAATTAATTCATTGGTAATGAAATGCTCTGGGACATTCTGAGGATATGATGTTAACTTATAAATGGGAGTTCTTTCAGTTTATTCAGGAAAATATGCTGTGCAACTTGTCTCATAACAGTCACCCTGTGAGGTACTTTTAAACATGTCAATATTGTGATAATATACAAACAAAGTTTATAAATGGACCCGAATGATGCTTACTTAGGAGTGCGACTGTAATCTAGGGAAGAATTCTCCCCCCATCGGTGGTGCACTGCCATTTTACGGGGCGGGCCAATTCAGGCCCGCCCAGCGTGACATCCGCTCAGAAGTACTATGTGCTCCCTGTGGGAAAAGGGGGGCTTCCCTCAGCCGGGAGTGCACTCTTTCGTGCATGCACGCAAAAGAGTGCACTCATCTCCCTGAGGCTAAGTGTTGCCTCAGGGAGATTGGCGCCAAATTTAAAAATGATGAAGGGGCAAAAATAAAATTTTGCTGACATATTCCCTCATGTGACACTGTTGGGACATGTCCATTACTGTAAAGTATACATTTATTAAAATTTTTTAAACCTTCATGAAACCTCATGCCGCCCGTGGATGAGATTTCATGCTTTTTCTGAAGGCCCCAGGCTCCCAGCCTGCCCGCCAACCTTAAGGTTGGATGGGCAGGTCCATTAAGTATCTCAATTACTTTTCAAATGGCCTCAATTGGCCGTTGACAGGTCGGCAGGTGCACAGCTGATTCGGCTGCGCCCCCGCCGACCTGAAAATTGAAATGACGTGGGGTGACATCGGAAGTTCCGACCGACATATCCCGCATCATTTTACATGTCGGCAAGCAGGCCCTGCCCCCCGCTTGCCAACCTAAAGATCCTGGCCCTAAATATTGACTTCCAGGTTCAATGTCCCAAGCTGATTGTGTTATGTGTGTGCTTAATTTTCTTGAGCATAGTATATATTGAAGTCAAACTCAAGTTTTTGAGAGGGGGGTTGGGGGGTGGGTGGGCAATGGATGATTTCACTCATGTATGCAGAAGTTTAGATCCATATGTTATTTAGTCAACAAGATCCAATTTCAACTGTACAGTCTTTGCAAAGACACTTTATTAAAGGAGATAAGAAAGAATAGAAAAAAAGACACACCTGCAAAGTGCTATCAAGAATGAGCCAAACATACATGGATATCATTATTCACTCACTTTTCCAGAAGCGCTTTATCCAATTCAGGGTCACGGGGAGTCAGAGCCTTTCCTGCTAGGCAGGGTATGCCGAGGATAGGACGTCTATCCATCTCAGGGCACAGGATATCATTACTTCATGCATGAATTCTCCACAGCTAAATCTGTTTTGAAGGGAGAAAGTAGAACAATGGAATGAGAGATGAAAGAAACATGGGAAGTTTAGAAGGGGTTGGATAGAGAGGTTTTTTTAAATCTTTGATGGGATGTGGGTGTAACTAGTAAGGCCAGCACTTGCTGTCCATCCTTAATTGCCCTTGAACTGAGTGGCTTGCCATTTCAGAGGGCAGTTAAGAGTCAACCACATTGATGTAGGCTGGCCAGACCAGGTAAGGACAAGTGAGTGAACCAGATGAGGTTTTACAACAATCAATGATAGTTGTCATGGTTACCATTACTGACACAAGCTTCCAATTCCAGATTTTATTAATTGAATTTAAGTCCCACCAGCTATCATAGTGGGATTTGAACCCATGTAACCCTTTCGAGTACGAACACTTTTCCATCTGTTTTTTCAGCTGAAGTTACATTGTTTCATAGTTTGCCATTGTGAGATTTGAACTCTTGATCTTAGGGTTACAAACCCAGTACCATAACCACTTGGCTATTTAGGCCAAGCTATTGAACCCATGTACCCAGAGCATTAGCCTGGGCCTTTGGATTACCAGCCCTGTGATGTTACGACTATACCACCTTTCTAAAAAAAGCACTGAAGTCTGAAATAAATAAGGGGAAAATGTCTTCTAAAAAAGCAGGTTCAATGAGCACATATCATGTAGAATATCCTGCAGACAAATTTTCTGTCTATAATAGTGAGATCAATAATTGATTCTTGCTACATATCAACAAAGTGCATTTCTGCTTCTAGAACATGCAGTTCTGCCAATGGTGCTCTTTTCAATATCTGTATTTGAGTAAAGGGAGCAGAAAAACAAAGCTTGTAGATGGCACAAGTTAGGGAATATGATTAACTTTCACAAGGGATGAAGGTGACTTCAGGAGGATTTTGTCAGATAGGACTGATGCAGATAGCTGAAAATTAATGTGGTACTATGAGATGATTGAGAACGTAATAACTTGACAAATAGAGCAAGAGTAGACCATATCTCTCCTTGAGCCTGCTCTGCTATTCAATGTGATTGTAGCTGATCTTCTACCTCAACTTCATTTTCCTGTACGCACCCCATACTCGTTGATTCCCGGAAAGAACACGTATCTGTCTATCCCAACCTTGAATATACTCAACAATGGAGCATTCACAAATGTCTGGTATGGCAATGCTGCACCCTCACTTTTATTGTGCATGTTGGTCATCTTCTCTTGCAGTTTTAACAGTTGCACTCTAGTTTCTGAGAGCGTAGGATGGGTAAGAGTAGGTAGATTGGTAAGCACTTCTCTGCCAAACATGAGCTCTCCCAGTGATGGAATAGTTGCACTTAAATGTATCACTCCCAGATGTAAAATTCCAATGCATAGATCTTGCCTGGTCTGTCGACATTTGAGAATTAGGGATTTCACCATGTGAATCATTCATTCAGCTAGATCGTTACATCTAAAGTAATGAGGAAAAGAAGTAGTGATCAATATTCCACTTCTCACACATAAACTAAAATGGCTTACCAATAAATTGTGTAATGCTCTCTCCAGGCACATCAAATGAACTAAAAATAACACTTAGAGTGTGTGCAACAGTCCTGCTTGACATATTATGTAATTTTTGAATAATGGGGTAATTGGTAAAATCGTCAATGATGACAATGAAGTCAGTGCCATGGACTTGAAAGAGGCTTGAAGTGATTTTAGACCAAGGATGGGTAGGAACTTTATGTGGAATCAATGGTTCTTTGTGTTGACTTGGCAAATGCTCTTGACATGCCTCACTTCTTGATGACGACTTCACAATCAGTGGATCAGATCTAAGCTCTACAGTCCTGCCACATCCGGCCGTGAATGGTGGTGAAAAATTAAATAACTAATGGAGGAGGAGGTGCTGCAAATATCACCATCTTTAATGTTGGAGGAGCACAGCACATCAGTGCAAAAGATAAGGCTGAAGCATTCGCAACGATGTTCAGCCATAATTCCTGAGCGGATGATCCATCTCGGCCTCCTTTGGATGGCCCCAGCATCACAGGTGGCAGTCTTCAGCCAACTCGATTCACTCAACGTGATATCAAGAAATGGCTGAAGGCACTGGATACTGAAAAGCCTACGGGCCCTGACAATATTCCAGCAATAGTGCTGAAGGCTTGTGCTCTGGAACTTGCCACGCCCCTAGCCAAGCTGTTCCAGTATAGCTGCAACATTGGCATCTACCCGACTATGTGGAAAATTGCCCAAGTATTCCCTGTACACAAAAAGACAGGATAAATCAAATCTGGCCAATTATCACCCTAACAGTCGACTCTCCATCATCAGTAAAGTGATAGAAGGGGTCATCAACAGTGCTTAGCAATAACATATTCATTAATGCTCAGTTTGGGCTCCGCTAGGGCCACTCAGCTCCTGATCTCATTACAGCCTTGTTTCAAACATGGACAAAACAGTTGCACTCTGGAAGTCAGGTGAAAGTGACTGCCCTTGACGTCAAGGCCACATTTGACCATATGTGGCATCAAGGAGCCCTGGCAAAACTGGAGCAATGGGAATCAGGGGGAAAACTCTTCACTGGTTGGAGTCATACCTTGCATAAAGAAAGATGTTGTAGTTGTTGGAGGTCAAGCATCTCAGTTCCAGGACATCACTGCAGGAGTTCCTCAGGGTGGTGTCCTAGGCCCAACCATATTCAGCTACTTCATCAATGACCTTCCTTCCATCATAAGGTCAGAAGTGGGGATGTTCACTGATGATTGCACCAAGTTCAGCACCATTCACAACTCCTCAGATACTGAGGCAATCCATGTCCAAATGCAGGAAGACCTGGACAATATCCAGCCTTGAGCTGACAAGTGGCAAGTAACATTCACACCACATGAGTGCCAGGCAATGACCATCTCCAATAATAGAGAGTCTAACAATCACCTCTTGATGTTCAATGGCATTACTGTCGCTGAATCCCTCACTATCAACATCCTGGGTGTCACCTTTGACCAAAAAACTGAACTGGAATAGCATATAAATCCTGTGGGTGAAGAGCAGGACAGAGGCTAGGAATCCTGCAGCAAGTAACTCACCTCCTGACTCTCCAAAGTCTGTCCACCATCTCCAAGGCATAAGACAGGAGTGTGATGGAATACTCTCCACCTGCCTGTATGAGTGCAGCTTCAACAACACTCAAGAAGCTTGACACCATCCAAGACAAAGCAACCTGCTTGATTGGCACCCCATCCACAAACATTCACTCCCTCCACTATCAATGCACTGTAGTAACAGTGTGTACCATCTACAAGGTGCACTGCAGGAATTCACCATACCTCCCTAGACAGCACCCCCCGAACGCACAACCACTACTGCCTTGAAGGACAAGGGCTGCAGACACATCGGAACACTGCCACATGGAATTTCCCCTACAAGCCACTCGCCTTCCTGACTTGGAAATATATTGCCATTCCTTCACTGTCGTTGGATCAAAATCCTGGGTCTCCCTCCCTAACAGCACTGTGGATGTACCTCATGGACGTTTACAGCACAGAAGTAGGCCATTCGGTCCATAGTGTCCACGCCGGGCAACAAAGATCTGACTACACTAATCCCATTTTCCAGCGCTTGGCCCATAGCCCTGGAGGCAATGGCAACACAAGTGAATATCTAAATACTTCTTAAATGTTACAAAAGTTTCTGACTCAACCACCCTTTCAGGCAGTGAGTTCCAGACTCCCACCACCCTCTGGGTGAAATTTCTTCTCGTCAGTTCCCCTCTTAGCCTCCTACCTCTTACCTAAATCACATGGACTGTAATGGTTCAAAAAGGCAGCTCACTACGCCCTTCTGAAGGGCAATTAGGGATGGGCAATAAATGCTGGCTCAGCTAGCAAAGCCCATATCCCATGAAGGAATAAAAATAAACTGTCATTGTTGTGCCCAATGGACTGTCTCTGTTGTGAGTCTTCTCGTCTGACCTATGCCCATGTGTGAGTGATGAAGTTGTTGAAGAATATCAGGTCACAAAGATTTTGGTACGATGACCTGCCAGCCTTTAAAAATGGCTCCCTGGGAGATGCCTAGCTCATCCGGCAAGGCCATATTGGTCTCACGTGTTGATAGACATGCTGAATCGAGCCAGGCCACCCCTCAGTGATTGTTTCCCACAGTTTATGTCATGTGGATTCTTTTGCCGTTTCTTTTTCTAGCTTCTGGCATGGGTGTTGCACAAAATGTACCAAATCAGTTGACGGAGTCGCATTCCTTTGCAAGTGTACTGTTGCAGTTCCCATGAAACTGGAAATTTGTCAAAACATTCTAGAAATTTCGATGTTGGGTCAAGCACTGAGGTGATAGGAATAGTTTCTGGGGTTGATCTGCTGTTATGAGGTCTGACTAATTCTGTAGATCATAACTAGTATGAGTTCACAGCATGCTGGCAAATCTACAATTTCCAGGCCTTTCATCTCCATGATGTAGAATATCTGTGGTGCCAACAGGAGGATCGATTGTACTTGAACTCCAGAATTATGGAACCTGCTCATGGAATTAGTGAACCATCTCACTGTGCTCATCATTGTCATTTCCAGGTTTGTCAATCACCTCATGTATATGTTTCTTATGGGATATCAGATGGTCATTCCTGTTGCTGGAATCTACCTCATTGCCTTTGGTCTGTTTGGATGAATGCACGGCTCTTTGTAGCTGTATCAGCCTTGGCTCTAGTGCACTGCCGTTGCCAATGGTCGTCTTTGACACATGCCTTGCAGAATTGTTGGAAAGCTGGGCGTTTCCTTGGTGCATGCAGAAGGACACACCTTCCACATGTCTTGCTATGTTTAGGTATTCTAGTGAGTGCATCGACAATTGGGGTTGTGCTTAAGATTGGTAAGCTTCATCGACCTGAGAAGATGGCTTCGTACTTGTGTCTATCCTTGAGCAGCTCTTCAATGCTACTTGTTTTGGGCTTGTCATATAACATATGAGATCCTGAGGGGTCTTGACAGGGAGGATGTGGAGAGGATGTTTCCTCTGTGGGAGAATCTAGAACTAGTGGTCGCTGTTTAAATATAAGTGGTTGCCCATTTAAAACAGAAATGAAGCAATTTTTTTCTCTAAGGGTCGTGAGTCTTTGGAACTCTCTTCCTGAAAAGGCAGTGGAAGCAGAATCTTTGAATCTTTTTAAGGCAGAGGTGGATAGATTTTTGCTAAGCTAGGGGATGATAGGTTATCAGAGGTAGGCAGGATGCAGATTTAATGTTACTATCAGATCAGCCATAATCTTATTAAATGGCAGAGCAGGCTTGAGGGACCAAATGACCTGCTTCCTGTTCGTGTGTTGTCTCGCAGGTCTTTCTGGAATTCTTCCATGGGAGTGATTGCGATCACCAGCTCAACAATTCTGTCTGCTATTTCTGCATTTGAAAAATCACAGTACATACACTTTTCTCTGCATCTGCTGATGAAGTGATCTATGGATTCTCTAGACTGTTGTTGAAATGATATGAACTCTAGCTGATGAAATCAAAGGTTTAACCTGATTCTGAACTGGCCTTCCAATGTAGCCCATATCTTTTGGGGATCCTTTAGCCCTTCTGTTGTTAATTCTGATATATCCAGCCCTTGTAGACCCTCATTTCCAATTGCTAGGTGAATTTTTATGGCATGCTTCTCTGGTTCAGACACAATTGAATCAAGAAACCATAGGTCTGTACGCTGCCTAACCATTCTGAATTTGGATAGAAGGTCAGCTACATCGCAAGTCAGACTGGGGAATTTTGTGGACACTTTGACAATATCCCTTTTGACTTTCCTCCTCCTGTAGTACCTGCGATGAGTTTCGCTGTAACCGCTTTTGCACTCTTTTCTGAAGATCTGCCCATTGTAATTGCAGTCTTCTCTGGTCCAATTTTTATGATTTTGTTTTTTTTTTGTTTGACTCTCCCTCGCTTGCTATCAATCCAGCTTGCAGCCCGGTCACTTGCCTTTCCAAAACAGAGCTAACCCAGTGCTGCTCCTCTCGATACTCTGTCCTACTCACCATGAGGGATTCATCTGCTTACCAGCTTTTTATGTGAGCACTATCTTGACACTGTGTCTTCTAAGATTTTCTGTGCAGTTACCATGCTGCAATTTCAACACCCTCTGATGCTGCGACTCCACCACCGTCTGACCAGAATGTTGAGGTCATCTCATACCATGTAGCATGAC
The DNA here is from genome assembly GCF_017639515.1 of Carcharodon carcharias. Taxonomy (NCBI): domain Eukaryota; kingdom Metazoa; phylum Chordata; class Chondrichthyes; order Lamniformes; family Lamnidae; genus Carcharodon; species Carcharodon carcharias. The sequence continues at coordinate 129,414,979 of NC_054474.1, forward strand.
CTAAGTCTGTTCACCATGTTGAACCTGCACTGAATCTTGCTGCCAGGCTGAGCACTATTTTGTTTAGGAGGAACCACTGTTGCCCATCAAATTGAATGATTTTGTAATAATATAAAGGCACCAATTACTCATAAGGGATTGTGGAAATGTTGTGCTTTCGTTTATTATTTCAATGCACATGTGAACATTAATACATGGATAGAAAGCTTGTAGACATCAGAGCTGCAGCGCTATGTGTCTGTGTTTTGCTTCAGGTCGAGTTGAAACTGAGGCTGGATCACATGACACACTTCCCTTAAAGTGATGCCATGCTGCTATCCCTTCAAGGCATATTACGATAAGCTCCATCATTCGCCAAAGTCCTAGGTACCTCATTTCTCTTGCTGTTCTGTTATCAACTCACACTCCCAGCAAGTTATGGTGCAAAAGATTTTGGGTGAACAGTGGGGAAAGAATTTTAATAACCAGGCATGCCATGTGATGCCCTGCTGCAGCAAGATCAGGCCCATCAATGTTGCATCCAGAGCCAAGTGTGGCAAGTTCCCTGCCAACTTCTTCCCACTTGGATTGCTTTCCTGAAAGACAAGATATTTGAGCAACCAAGAGCACGGTTTTTAAACTCTAGGTTCTTATTTTAGCTTGTTATTGAGTGAAAATGATAAATGGTGCTCTATCTATCTTCTGAGCCTTTCATATGTGAATATTTTCAGAGTCTGCTTTGATCTCCATTTGAATTTGAAATTCTTTTTAGTTTGAGACAATTTACAGCTTTTTAAAAAGAAATGATGAATGGACTGTAGGTTTTAAATGTATTCCTTTGTAGCTCGATGAAATTTGTCCATTAGTCTTCAGCCAAAATGGACCAGAGGATTTTGAGCCGCTTGTGACATATTACAGCTTTTAATAAGGTTCCAATCCACCATCAGGTTGTACAAAGCAAGAAGCACCTTGCTGCCTTTCACAATTCTAATGGGATGCTTAAAGCTTATTCAACAGGCTATGCATTGAATCTATCAGGCTTATAACTTTGGCAAGATTTTTTATTTCTGGGATAGTTAACTCACCAAAATAACTCATTTGGAAGAGGGCTAATGAAAGAAACTAATTGCCCCTGTTCTCCAAAGTTATTCAATCAAGGCAACCACCGACAATGGTTCACTAAGTAAATGTAGAGTATAAAAATCCATCACAGGAATTGATCTTAGACCACAGACTGACTGTAGCTTGAGAAACTTGTAAATCTTGTTGATAAAGCAGCATGACTTCGAGAGCCATTAATGGCTGTCCAATGTTTAAATTGAAAGCTATTGTACAGTATGTTAAGACAAACAAGCATTCTTGTGTGTGGTGAACTACACAATGAGTTGCAGGTATTGGTCTTGTTGTCATGAGTATATGATGCAGAAGCCAGATACATTGAACAGAATGTGGTAGAAATGTAAAGGGCAAGCCTTCAACCACTTTCTGGTGCCACGATCACTTAAATGGCACTTCTTTAAAGTGGCCTGTGAACTAAGAATGTGTGTGTGTATGTGTGTGTGTGTGTGTGTATGTGCGTGTGTGTGACCTTTTAATTTATGAGAGATTCAATTAAGAATAACCCAACAGGCTAGCTTTAGCCTTAAACAAGATAAAGGTTAATTTATTACAAAGACTGCTGTTGTACTTAGGTAAAAGCGATAATGTTATTAACTAAAATACAGATACTAAGATAAAAAGTACATAAAGATAAAAAGATGCTTAAAAATGAGATTTCAATTCAGTCTCTATGAGATATCACTGTGGCCCTGTTGCTTGAGTTCCTTCTTTCTGAAGTGAAACGGTTGAAGCTTGAGGTTCATTTTAGAAGGTGTGATGGCTTCTGCAGTCGACCGGTCACCGATTGCCTTTCTCGAATGTATTCAGCAGGTCAACAGGCTTTTGAGAGAGAGAGCGAGAGAGAGAGTGAAGGTTTCCTATTCCTCACTAATTCTGCGGTTGCAGTACTTGCAGGTTGCCTGGGCTTTTTCGGCAAAAGCAGAATTGATTTATTCAAAAACCTTCCTCTTTCTTCTCCCTTTATCAAAAACTCTTTCTGAAGTTGTTTCCCAGAATTCTTCCTGGGGTCCTGCACTCAAAATAACTGTTCAAGCCTGCCTTTATACAGGTCAAAAACATAAAATGGCTGCTATGATGTGATTTGTTTTTTATTCATTGGATGTGGGCATCACCAGCATTTATTACCCATCCCTAATTACCCTTGTTCAGGTTCAAGAGTCAACCACATTGCTGTGGGTCTGGAGTCACATATAGGCCAGATCAGGTAAGGACAGCAGATTTCCTTCCCTAAAGGGCATTAGTGAACCAATCAACAATGGTTTCATAGACATCATTATTTTAATTTAATTCCAGATTTTTAAACATTGAATGCAAATTCCACTATTTGCTGTGGCAGGATTCAAACTTGGTCACCCAGAGCATTACCCTAGGACTCATGATTACTAATCCAGTGACAATACAACTTCACCATCGCCTCCCCCAAAGGCAAAGTCATCTTCTAAATATGGCAAGCAGTAATCCCATTTCACAATCCGTTCTGTCGAAGGGTCATGAGGACTCGAAACATCAACTCTTTTCTTCTCCGCCGATGCTGCCAGACCTGCTGAGTTTTTCCAGGTAATTCTGTTTTTGTTTTGGATTTCCAGCATCCGCAGTTTTTTTGTTTTTACCAACATCTCCTTATCAGCTGCAATGTTCCAAAGGAGCCAAGGTTTTCACACCTTCAAGGAAACCCATTGTCTGTTTAAGAACTAATTGCATTTCAAAAATCTTTTTCTCTCTGGGTATTGTCTGTCTGCAATCCAATCCACTTAAAGCTTTCTGGAAGCTTGACCAAATTGCAGTTGAAAAGGTCAGGTGATTTTTGGCAGCCATCTTTGGGCTTCTTGTGCCCATTTAAAAAGGCAGATTATCTTATTTTTACAAAATCTATAATATCATAACTGGATGTTTGTGACACTGGCAATGGGATCTATTGTGTTGATGGAGATCTTGGAGGATGTTGTCAATCTGCTGTTTTCACAGAGCTGATGCATGACATTGGAGCAGAGAGCAAGCAATAAGAACTCTTTACGTGAGGAAGAACAATTTGATAACAGCATTAATAACATGTTTTAGGACAGTGTTAAAATCTCTTGCTGATGGCTTTCATCCTGAGTAACCGTGCTACCTATGTAATTATTCCTTCATCTTTCGACATCTGGAACTAGTTTATGGCTGTCAAGAATCCAAGTGTTTGACAGATATGGATAACTAAATCTTAAGTCAATTACTACATTTTTACATCTTCTGGTAAGATGATAATTTCACTTTGTGACATTTCTGCAATCAGTGGTGGTGACAGTTATTAATATTTTAACAGATCCCAAATTTGCCTCTATTATTTAAGAACTACCGAATATAGCTAAACAAAGAGACATATTCTTGAATCTTTTAATCTTGCATTCATCAGGACAGATGCAGGAATACCAAGTTTCAAAGGGAACAACAGTTTATACTGCATGAGAATAGGTGCTGATTAGTTGTGTTCCCATGCATCTGCAATGGCTCGCCAGCCCTCCTATAGGGAGCGGTTGGGGGGGTGGGGGGGTGGGTGCGCAGTGTGGGTGGAAGGTGGGGAATGGTGTTGCTGGAAGATTCTGGCCTTGCATCTTGCTGAGCAACTAAACTCAAACTTTTTCCTCTCTTCACTATGAAATAGGGCTCAGAAACGAATTACAAGAACCCAAAGTGTATTTTTTCCCCAATTTAGTGCTCCTTAGTTGCATCAATTGGGGATTAGATTATTCATGATCAACTGTAACACAGCATTGCGAGATGGTGAACACTTAGTCAATTAATTTACAACCATCTTGATCATCCAGTGCTTCAAAACTCAGAACTGTGATGATATCTCACACTCCTGCGCATTGCGTAAATATGGTTGGAATTTTCCCTCAGTGCAATGTCTTTCATTAGACACAGAAGCAAAATTGTGCTCTGCTTGGTGTCGAGTTCCCATTGACTCAACATCATAGTTGGATATTGCAAGTGCCCCAATTGTTTTCAAAAGTGTCACATCTTTTCTGAAGTTTAGTTTGAACTCCAGAATGTTCTTGAACCTCTCCACCTCTCTGGTGCTCGTTCCCCATCTGTCATGGTATGCAATAAAGTTTCTGATTCATAGTTTAAAAGACTTGTTTTTATCCAGTCTTTTCTCTCTGTCAGTAAATTTTAATTTAAATTCTGCTTGTTTTAGCCCAGACCCTTTGACAAAATATTTTTAGAAAGTTTGTTCATTCCATCGAAACACAATAAATTTCTTGCCCTGTTAAAGGTGTCAGTTCATATACTCACCTAAGAGCATGACAGTAATGGCATTGTTTTGGCCGTGTAAAGACAACAGCAAAGCTGACTCTCACTGTGAATGTTCCTGCCATCTCATTTTTACCATGGATTTATCTCACTTGATTACCCGGAAAAACTCAGCAGGTCTGGCAGCATCGGCAGAGAAGAAAAGAGTTTATGTTTCGAGTCCTCATGACCCTTCGACAGAACTCTGACAGAGTTCTGTTTTTGTTTTGGATTTCCAGCATCCGCAGTTTTTTGTTTTTATCTCACTTGATTGTCTGCCATATCCAAGTTTGGTAGGGTGAATATGGGAAGCATTTGACTGAATGGCATAATTTCGCCTCTGTCGTGATATGTTTTATATACTGCAATATTGATTAATGATAAAAAATAAAAGTCCCATTTGTGAAAGATGATATGCAAGATGGTTACGCAACTATGCGTTGCAGGATTAAATAGAGAAGCAAGGCAGTTTGACTGCAGTTTAATAGGAACTAGGGCTGATATTCAATGTAACCACTGGAACTTGTTACAATTTCACCAAAATTAAGTTGTTTCCTTGGATCTGTTTTTTGTTGTTCTGCTTTAAGTATGTCCCCTTGATCAACCTTCTTTGGAGGGAGGAGAGTCAAAAGAGCTTTGTGTTATCTTTCACATAATGATACCCTCTTCCCTGTGTTCCTTCTCATTGTTGACTTTCTTCACTCTTGATCCAACTGTGTTTCTTCTGTTGTTGATGAATACACTCTATATTCATAAGTTTTGCTAACAGCATTGTCTTGCAGTGTCAGAGGTGGATCATGGCCTTCAATCAGATAACTAAAGGCTTTCTTCTTTCACAGTCTCTCTCTGTGACTTTCACATGTCTTATTACTTAATAGCTGTGGAGAAGGATTTTATCGTGTTTGGTAGCACAATAGAAGCAATAGCAAATCCGTGGCCTTTTTATACGCTGCCCTATTTTATTTGTTTTCCATCGACTTCAAATATCTTGGCTTTGGACTCCCCTCTGAGAAATGTTGAGGTGCATTTTGCTGTCTTATGTTCTCCTGTTCCCCTCAGTTCCTAAATATGTTACCTCACATATTGGGTTAAGGTTCCCGAGGTGCAACTTGCCCTGCAATACCTCCTGCAAACTGCAGTGTACTTTAATGTTTTATACAGTCATGCAATCCAACTGATGTTTTCCTCAGCTGATGTAACATTTAAACACCACTGGTAGGGGTTACTGTATTACATTGAAGTATACAAATTATGGGAAGCTTATAGTCTTCCCCAAGCTAGAGCTATTGCAGCCAGGTCTTAGATCATGACTACCACTGTGGCTAAGTTCAGTTGACTCAGTACAGACTGTGGCTCAAATGTGGGACTTCCCTAGGGCCTAAAAGGGAAACTGTGACCTCCGATCCATTGAATTAGCTTATATTATGAGGAAGGACTCTTGGACTCAACAGGAGGAACAGCATACAACAGAAGGCGCTGGTGAGAAGTGACTGAAGCATTCTGGGAGAATTCAGCACAGACACTGCGACTCAGGAGGGAATCGAGGAAGACCCACTGTCAAAAAATGGAATAACCCCAAACATTACATTGCTGTGGTGTTTCCATCCCTCCCTCCTCCTCAAACCTAAAAAAAAAGAGAGAGAGGAAGAGGCAGTGCCTTCAGGAGTGCACCAGACCTGCGAAGGACTCTATACCGAAAGTGGATCTTAAAGAAAAAGCAGCTGATAGGTGAGTAAATCCTGGGAGCAGACTCGGAGGGAGGAGCACCGGAGCAGTGAGTATAAATCTAGCCTACCTCGGGGATTCGCGGCCTTGTCTCCAGGGAGCAGTCTCAGAGGCAGGAGCACCGGAGCAGTGAGTATAAATCTAGCCTACCTCGGGGATTCGCGGCCTTGTCTCCAGGGAGCAGACTCAGAGGGAGGAGCACTGCAGCGGTGACCTTGGGGCACAGAGTAACTGAAGCCAAAACTGAAAAAAGTGACATCACAGGAAAGCTGTGACCTGATTGATTGGTTGGTAGGAAATCTGCAACAAATTTGAAAAAAAAAAACACTGCAAAGCTAATTAATAAATGAATTAACTAAGTAGAGATGGCTGGGTAGGTGATGTGTTGTAGCTGTATGATGTGGGAGCTGGCAGATCCCATTGGGAGCCGTAGTGACCACATCTGCAGCAAGTGTTGGTTGCTGGAGGAACTCCGGCTCAGAATTGATGAGCTGGAGTCCGAGCTCCGGACGCTGCGGCACATCCAGGAGGGAGAGAGTTACCTGGATGCTTTGTTTCAGGAGGCGGTCACACCCGGTAGATTAAGTACCTCAAATTCGGTCAGTGGTCAGGATCAGCAGGGTATGACTGCAAGTGAGGCAGGTAGACGGATCCTGTATTCAGGAACAGAGGAGCCTCAGCTGTTGACCTTGTCCAACAGCTATGAGGTACTTGCTCCCTGTGTGGATGAGAAACAGGGATGTAGGGAGAATAAGTCAGCTGACCATGGCATAATGGCACAGGAGGCCATTCAAGAGGGGGGAGCAAAAAGACAAGTGGTAGTTGTTGGGGATTCTATAATTAGGGGAATTGATAGCATCCTTTGTAAGCAGGATCAAGAGTCCCGCATGGTTTGTTGCTTGTCCGGTGCCAGGGTGAGGGACATCTCTGTCCAGCTTGAAAGGATATTGGAGAGGGAGGGGGACGATCCAGTTGTTGTGGTCCACATCGGGACAAATAACATAGGTAAGACTAGGAAAGAGGACCTGTTTGGAGATTATCAGGAACTAGGAACTAAATTAAAGAACAGGTCCTCAAAGTTAGTAATCTCTGGATTACTACCCGAGCCAAGTGCAAATTGGCATAGGGACGCGAGAATAAGGGAAGTAAACTCGTGGCTAAAGGAGTGGTGCAGAAAAGAGGGGTTCCATTTCATGGGGCACTGGCAAAGGTATTGGAACAAGAGGGATCTGTACCGTTGGGACGGTCTCCACTGAACCGATCTGGGACCAATGTTCTAGCGAAAAGGGTAAAAAGGGTGGTCAACAGGACTTTAAACTAGAAAGTTGGGGGGAAGGGATGTGTAAAACTCCAAGAAGTATGACTAATGGGAAACAAAGCAGCGGTTAGCATGTGGGGGTGAGGGGGTGGATTCAACTTCATGGAAAATTATGAAAAAACTGAAAAGAAAGGAGAGCCCATGAGAGGCTATTAAAGTCTCCAGAACACAAAATAGGATAGAGTGTTTGGAAAGGGCTAGGAATCTAACTTCAAGTGCATCAGATAAAGGGACAACAATGAGAAGGGGGACGGGAAATACAGAACTGAAGGTGTTGTTACTGAGTGCACGCAATATACGAAGTAAGGTAAATGAGCTTGTGGCGCAGATTGAAATTGGCAGGTATGATATGTGGGCATCATGGAGACATGGCTGCAAGGAGATCAGGACTGGGAGCTAAATATACAAGGATATACATCCTAATAAAAAGATAGGCAGGTTGGCAGAGGGGGTGGGGTTGCTTTGTTAGTAAGAAATGAAATTAAATCAATAGCAAGAAACGACGTAGGGTCAGATGATGTAGAATCTGTGTGGGTAGAGTTGAGGAACCGCAAAGGTTGTGTAAGAAAGGCAAGGTTACAGTGATCATGGGGGATTTCAATATGCAGGTAGACTGGGAAAATCATGTTGGTAGTGGATCCCAAGAAAAGGAATTTATGGAATGTCTACGAGATGGCTTTTTGGAGCAGCTTGTGGTGGAGCCCACTAGGGAACAGGCAATTCTAGATTCGATGATGTGTAATGATGCAGGTTTGATAAGGGAGCTTAATGTGAAGGAACCCTTAGGAGGAAGTGACCATAATATAATAGAATTTACCCTGCAATTTGAGAGGAAAAAGCTGGAATCAGATATAACGGTATTACAGTTGAATAAAGGCAACTACAGAGGCATGAGGGAGGAGCTGGCCAGAATTGACTGGGAGATGAGCCTAGCAGGAAAGACAATGGAACAGCAATGGCAGGAGTTTTTGGAAGTAATTTGGGAAACGCAGCAAAAATTCATCCCTAGGAAGAAGAAGCATACTAAAGGGAGGACGAGGCAACCATGGCTGACAAGGGAAGTCAGGGACAGCATAAAAGCTAAAGAGAAAGCATACAATGCGGCGAAGAGCGGTGGGAAACCAGGGGATTGGGAAGCCTACAAAGATCAACAGAGGACAAATAAAAAAGGAATAAGGAGGGAGAAGATTAAATATGAGGGTAAACTAGCCAGTAATATAAAAGAAGATTGCAAGAATTTTTTTAGATATATAAAGGGTAAGAGAGAGGCAAAAGGGGACATTGGGCTACTGGAAAATGACTCTGGAGAAGTAGTAGTAGGGAACAAAGAAATGGCGGAGGAACTGAATAGGTACATTGCATCAGTCTTTACAGTGGAATACACGAGTGACATCCCCAAAGTTCAAGAGAGTCGGGGGGCAGAGGTGAGTATGGTGGCCATTACCAAGGAGAAGGTGCTAAGAAAACTGAAAGATCTGAAGGTGGATAAATCACCTGGGCCAGATGGATTACACCACAGAGTTCTGAAGGAGATAGCTGAAGAGATAGTGGAGGCGTTAGCGTTGATCTTTCAGGAATCACTGGAGTCAGGGAGGGTCCCAGAGGACTGGAAAATTGCTAATGTAACTCCCCTGTTTAAGAAGGGAATGAGGCAAAAGACGGGACATTACAGGCCGATTAGCTTGACCTCGGTCGTTGGTAAGATTTTAGAGTCCATTATTAAGGATGAGATTTCAGAATACTTGGAAATGCATGGTAAAATAGGGCAAAGTCAGCATGGTTTCATCAAGGGGAGGTCATGCCTGACAAATCTGTTAGAATTCTTTGAGGAGGTAACGAGTAGGTTAGACAAAGAGGAGCCAATGGATGTTATCTATTTGGACTTCCAGAAGGCCTTTGACAAGGTGCCACACAGGAGGCTGCTCAGTAAGATATGAGCCCATGGTGTTAGAGGCAAGGTACTAGCATGGATAGAAGATTGGTTGTCTGGCAGGAGGCAGAGTTTGGGGATAAGGGGGTCCTTCTCAGGATGGCGGCCGGTGACTAGTGGAGTTCCGCAGGGGTCAGTGTTGGGACCACAACTTTTCACTTTATACATTAATGATCTAGATGAAGGAACTGAGGGCATTCTGGCTAAGTTTGCAGATGATAAAAGAACAGGTGGAGGGACAGATAGTATTGAGGAGGTGGGGAGGCTGCAAAAGGATTTGGACAGGTTAGGAGAATGGGCAAAGAAGTGGCAGATGGAATACAATGTGGGGAAGTGCGAGGTTATGCACTTTGGTAGGAAGAATAGAGAATTCAGAAACCTGGAGTGCAAAGGGACTTGGGAGTCCTAGTCCAGGATTCTCTTAAGGTTAACTTGCTGGTTGAGTCGGTAGTTAGGAAGGCAAATGCAATGTTGGCATTTATTTTGAGGGGACTAGAATATAAAAGCAGGGATGTGCTGCTGAGGCTTTATAAGGCTCTGGTCAGACCACATTTAGAATATTGTGAGCAATTTTGGACCCTGTATCTCAGGAAGGATATGCTGGCCCTGGAGAGGATCCAGAGGAGGTTCACAAGAATGATCCCAGGAATGAAAGGCTTAACATATGAGGAATGTTTGAGGACTCTGGGTCTATACGCGATGGAGTTTAGAAGGATGAGGGAGGGATCAGATTGAAACTTACAGAATACTGAAAGGCCTGAATAGAGTGGACGTGGGGAAGATGTTTCCATTAGTAGGAAAGACTAGGACCCAAGGGCACAGCCTCAGAGTAAAGGGAAGACCTTTTTAAAACAGAGATGAGGAGAAACTTCTTTAGCCAGAGAGTAGTGAATCTATGCAATTCATTGCCACAGAAGGCTGTGGAGGCCAGGTCATTGAGTGTACTTAAGACCGAGATAGATAGGTTCTTGATTGGTAAGGGGATCAAAGGTTACAGGGAGAAGGTGGGAGAACGGGGTTGAGAAACTTATCAGGCATGATTGAATGGCGGAGCAGACTCAATGGGCCGAATGGCCTCATTTCTGCTCCTATGTCTTATGGTCTTATGACTGCCAGTGTGGTTTACCTCATCAAGTGCTCAAATTACTTCTATAATTAGATACTGAGAAAAACTAATGCAAAATCAATGACGCATTTATTAATACTTGGGTAATCATTATAATAAATTTGGAACTGTTTCTGCCATTTAAGACAGAGGATCAAAAGGTTATGAATGGATGTCTTTATTCATTCTTATGTCTTAGACACCAAGCAATCTGCTCCTAATCCAACCCAGAAAAGAGCCTGATTGTTCTAATTCCCATGATCCCTGTTTCAGTTATCCAGAGGCTGCTCCAGAAACGCTACTGAATTCAGTAGCTTTTTGGCAGAAAACTTATGTGCATTGCAAAATGAGCTGCAACCCTTTGAATATTTTGTGAACTGTGCATGTAACCAAAGGTGAGCGTGTTTCAATAACTGTGATTAATGTTAACATAAGAATGCAGACAACTGGTAAATTATAGAATCTTAAAGTGATTTAGAGCAGAAGGAGGTAATTTAGTCCACCATGTCTGTGCTGGCTCTTTGAAAGAGCTATCTAATTAGTCCCACTCTTCTGCTCTTTCTCCACAGCATTGAACATTTTACCATTTCAAGTATTTATCCAATTCTTTTTGAAAGTTATTGAATCTGCTTCCATCAAACTTTCAGGCACTGCAGATCATGACAACTCATTTCATAAAATTATTTGTACCTATCGTGTCACTAGTTGTTTTCTCAATTACTTTCATTTTTATCCATTACTGATCCTTCTAACACTGGAAACATTTGCTCTTTATTTCACTGAACACAACTGCTCATGATTTTTAATAGCTCTATTAATTAACTTAGCCTTCTCTGCTCTAAGGAGAACTGTCCAAGCTTGTTTAATCTCCAAGTAATTGAAGACCTGCATCTCTGGTACCATTCTAGTAAATCTACAATGCACTCTTTCTAAAGCCTTGGCATCCCAAATAAATTGTAACTCCTATAATTGAGCACAATACTCTACCTGGGGCCAAACTAATTTTTCCAAAGTTTCCTCTGTTTATAAAGCCAAGGATCCTTTATACTCTTTTAAAAACCTTCTCAACTTGTCCTGCTGTTGCAATACACATTTAAGGGGCAGCAGCATGCCATCACTAGAAGGGAAGTGTGTCGCATGATCCAATCTCAGTTTCTCTTCGGTCTGTGAGCACAATACAGCGCACACAACTCTGCTGTTGATGTCATCAAGCTTTCTACCTTTGTATAAATGTTCTCATGAACCTAACCTTGATAAATGAACCCACAACGTGTTTACCCAATCCCTTATGCTCGATTGGTGCCTTTATATCATTATAAAAACATGACACCTACCACCTTTACAAATTTGTGTAAGTACACTCTCGTGTCTCTGTTCCTGCAGCCTCTTTACAATTGTGCCATTTTGGTTAAATTCATTCTTCATCCTCATTCTTCACCACACATTGCATCACTTCATATTATTCTGCCTTAAATTGTATCTGAGAAGTGTCTGCTCAGTAAAAAAACAATGGCCCTTATACTGACCACTGGATAATACATCTGTGTGTCTACATCCAGTCTGAAAAACAATTGTTCAGTACCGCACTTTGCTTTTTGTCCCTTAGCCAATTTTATATCTATAATGTCACTGTCCCTTTAATCCTGTGTGCTTCAAAGTTGCTACAAAGTCTATTATGTACTATGTTATCAAACGCCATTTGAAAGCCCATATGCACAATAATTGCACTATCCTCATCAACTCTCTCCATTACTTCATCAGACAGAAAAAAAGTACTTAATCAGAGAACTCAAATCAAGTCAGTCAAACACAATTTTCCTTGAACAAATCAGTGTTGGCTGGCACTTGTTTCCAAGTATCAAATACTTTTGCCTCAGATTATTGTCTCCAAAAGTTTCCCCATCAAAGACGCTAAACTGACACGTCTGTAATTGCCATGATTATCCCTGTCTCCCTTTTTGAACAGCGAGACAGTCGTCTGGCACTACTCCATTATTTTGTGAGTATTGGAAGATTGTGACCAGAGCCTGTGTTACCTACACATTTATGAGAATCTTCCTTTTTCTTGGTTTCATTTCAATCTCCATGGGGATAATTTTCCGTTCGTTGGTTGGGCACATGCGCAACCTGACTGAGCGTAAAATGACACATGATGACATCAGGTGAGCTTCCCGACATCACTGCGCAATCGCACAGCATTTCGGTCGGCAGGCATGCGCTGCAGTCAGCAGTGTGCCTGCCAACAATTTTAAGGCCTATTAAGGTCATTCAAAGGGTAAATGAATGAAATTTTTTGCTGCCCGTCCAACCTTATGGTAGGCGGGCAGGCAAAAAGGCCAAGCAATTTTTAGGAAACCTCACCCCTGAGTGGGATGAGGTTTCTAACAGCAAATAAAAATTTTAACATTTCATTAATAACATGTCCCTGCTCATGTGACAGAGTTACATGAGGAGACATGTTTTATAACATTTGAAAATTCTTTATTTTTAATGTTTTAAACTCTTCATCTTCCTGTGGCAGCTCTGTGCCTCAGGGAGCTTTTCCAGTGCACACCCACGGACATGCCCGAAATGCGCCCTCGCCCTTCACCCCCAACCCACCCACACAGGCAGCAGTGAGTGCTGCAGCGCACGACTCACGCTGTGCCTTAATTGACCCATCAGCATGAAATTGCGGTCCATCTCTGATCGCGGACGGCGGGCAGCGGTTGGCTTCCTGGCCGCCCCTACCCGCCCTCGCCAAGCCCATCTGACGAGGGGAAAATCCTCCCCCATATCTTTAGCAATCTGGCTTTGGAAGTCATATGGGGTGGGGATAGTGAATACTGAGGAGGACTACAACACATTTCTGGAGGAGATTAATACACTTGCAGAGTGAGCAAATCATTGGCAAATTATGTTCAACACAGATACATGTGAGGTAGTACATTTTGGTAAGGAGAAGAGGGAGGTCACTTATTACTTGAAACAAGGGATCTTGGGATACATTATAGACCACCCACTAAAAATTGTGCCAAGCTAAGCACAAAGCTTTGGCCTAGATTTCTGCCATAAGGGAGAGCCTCTCCATCATGGTGAAAATGGTGGATCAGCCCGGAAATCCTAAGTCCTGTTCCTAATTACAGGGGCCAGGAATGTAGTCAGCTTGGGGTTCGTGCATGCATGGTTTATGGAAGTAACTGGCCATTTAAATTACCAGCTGCCTCCAATGAAGTGAGATTTTATTAGGCCAGGAATGTGAAACTCAGAGTATGCAGGTTAGGCCAGGTAAGAGCTTGTCTGAATTTGATGGATTCATCTGGATAGCCAGGGAACCCCTTCAGAGAGGTGAGGTACCTCTTTTGAAATTGACTTGGACCACCTTTGGTATAGGTAAGGCACCCTTTCAGATAGATAAGGCACCCCTTGGGAGAGATAAGGCACCCTTTGGGATTGTTAAAAGTAAATATGATTGTGCATTAAAAAATGCTTAAATTTATTGGAACTGTCAAAGCTGTCAAAGAACTGTCAAATGATACTAAATGAGTTATCATAGAGAAGGTGAGGGCAAAAGGTGGTGGGTGGAGGTATGGGTTGACATGAGTTGGCACAAAGTTGGCATAGGGAATATGAAGGACCTTGGGGATGTGGCAGGCATAGGGGGAATGAGGGGCTATGAGGGGTGGTTGGGGTCATGAAGTGGCTTAGATCAGCATGGATGGGGCATGGGGAGTATATGGGGATGGGGGGGGGTGATGGCTGGAGGGCAGTTTTTCATTTCAATATTTCATATTTGATCCAACATAGTGCTGGAGCTCAGAGGCAATCCTTCCGCCTAACTTCTCTTCAAATCCGGCAGCCTCGGCACTCATTCTGGGGGGCAGTGGGCCCAACTTTTAATCCAGCCTGTTCTGCCCCCTCCCCTCCCCTGGAATGAAAGTCAGAACTGCGGGCTGCCTTTTTTAAAGGTTAGGTTCACAGAGCCAGTGATTCTCTCGTCTCTGCACATTTGACCCAGGAGCGAAAGTCTGAGCCTTTATCTCCAGTGGGATAGAATTGAAAATTAGGGAAGATATGCTAATCCTGAATCAAACCTTGGTTAGACCACACTTAGCTTACTGGATGCAACTTTCAGCGTCATATTATAAAAAGGATGTAAAGGTAGTGTGGAGAGTGTAGGAAAAATTTGCAAGGATTATATCAGGAATGTCTGGGTAGGCAAATCAGAAAAGGATTTACAGGATGGGTCTCTTCTCCCTTGTAAAGGACAATTGAGGGGTCACCTAATAGAGGTCTTTAAAATTATGAAAGGTTTTGGTAGGGTGGATACAGGGACAATGTTTCCTCTTATGGGGAAGAGCATAACTAGACACAATTAATATGAGATAGTCACCAAGTATTCAGAAGAAATCTCTTTACCCAAAGAGTGCTGAGGATGTGAAATTCACTCCCACAGGAAGTGGTTGAAGCAAATAGTATAGATGCATTTAAGGGGAAGCCAGAGTAGCATATGAGGGAGAAGGGAATAGATGATGTCATGAAGATGTGCTTCACGCCAAATAATTATTTTAATTCACCAGCTGGAAACTTGAATTGAATTTTTAAAAACAGACTTTTTAAAAACACAGAAACTAAAATGGCTTGAACTCACAGTTCAAGATGGCTAATCCCAATTTGCATGACTATACACTTTGCATGCCAGTCCATTGGATTGGAGTCAGTCTGTCTGTAAAATCTATCAATGACAATGGATGGAATTTTCCAGACCCTCCCACCAGAGGGATCTTCCGGTCCCACCGGGGTGAACGGAAGTTTGAATGGCACACCGCATCTGCAGCGCCAGGGCCACAAAATCCCAGCCAATGACTTCAGAAGAGTATGAAGGATTCACACCTCCTGTATCATTAGCAAGGCATCTATGGCAATCACCTGAGGTGTTCAACAGCAGGAGATGGTCCATTAAGATGAATTGCTTGGTCTATGGGACCCTGGCTAAGTTAGCTTCCAGACTGAGCTAATCAAGTCATCTTTGGAACACATGGACAATGTTTTTTTTTTGTTGATACGGATACATGACCAGCCAACCCTTTGTATGTTTTAACACATGTTTTCTTAGCAGAACTGAGGACAAGCAGTTTAGGGTGAAGACCTAAGTGGAGACCCTCCTGCCTACTTTCTTCTCTGACTCATCTGGTAAACTTCAAGCCCTGTTTGCTGACTGTGATCACCCAGGGCCACCCTGCAACAGACAGAGATTCCTCAAAAGAACCCAGCCCAACACTACCATCTCCTGAAGAATAACCAACTTAGTCATGTACACCTTTAAATTGGAAGCATTGAGATAATCAAACTCAGCCTGATGTCAGCCGGGTCACCAAACTACAAGCGGCATACACTTTTACTTTTTTTCAATGAAGCCTAATTTGGCCAGCCTATCCTTCACCATTGTATTTGTGTGTATGTGAACTTCAAGGCCTCGTTGGGTGGGCTGGCTGGAGTGAGCAGGAAAGGTCGGGAAGCCACCCGCCGCCTGCGATTGGGTGCCCGCCTGCCCGACGAGCAGAAACTTCTGAACCAAGTGTGTGTGAGTAAGTGAAGTTGGTGCATATTTTGTTATCTTACTTGGATCAGTTTAAGTATAATAAAGTTAAACTTTGTTAGACACAAGAAAGCCTGTCCTATTAATTCCTTTATGATCATAGCGCGTAAACAGTTAAGCGTTTACTGAATTGGCAAGTCTATCCTTTTCAAAAAAACTAACCTGATAGGGTCAAATGAGGAGAGGGCAAACAGAGGAACCATTTGACCCCTCCTCACCTGATCATAGCAGTTTTTACAATGGTAGATTTAATGGTAGATTTAGATGAGAAAAGATGGGAAGATGCTCAATTGGAGCATAAATACCTGGACTGGTTAGGCCAAACGGCCTGTTTCAGTGCCATATATACTACATAATCTTACACCATGCAGATGTCTCTAGTCTGTACCGGAACCTTCTCCTCTTTGAAGGTCTCACTTCACTCATTTATTGTTTTACCTGCCAACGTTTGATTCTAATCCAGCTGAGCCAGATTCCCTTCTTACTCACTGTAATTACTTAAGTATTTGCATGTTTAATTGGTCTTTGTCCTCTTCCATCGCTACTCTAAATCTAGAATAGTATCCATTTGCCTTAGTATTTCATTAATATTGTAATTGTTCCGCAAGCATTTGTTCTTTTCTTCCCCAACATTATGAGCCAAAGTTAGATTTGTGTTATATTGCTGGCTGTCAATCTTCAAAGAACGAGCGGGCTTCCTTCATGACTCCAAGGCATTATCACAAGGCATGAACAGTGAGCTACTCAGATGACAAAGATTCCAGATTTAGTTTCTGGGTTTTGATTTTGCTGGGCCACAATGGTTGCTCAACAATTATTTTTATCAATCAATAATCCTGATCTCTTACCAAATCTGTCTCTCCCGTTACTTCTCCTTTCCATCTCTTTACTATTCTTATAATGCAGTTGCCAGCTCTTCTACTGATACAACTGACCCAATAGCCACTGTTTCTCCTGTAATATTGATCGTGTATAGAATCTCTCTCTGAGTCCCAGCCTGTATTCCCATTTTGGCTGCTGGTATGATTGACTTCATTAGATCAGTTTTTAGTCTCTGGACCCCAGTAATGGTGTTGGTGTTGACAGTAGTCCTTCCATCATCCTCAATCTATATGCTTCCAAATTTACCCTATTGGACAGGACTTTACCAACCCTCTAGGAATGGGCTGGGCAGTGCAGGGGGACCTGTAAAATGTGAGGGAAGGCAGGGGGTGGAATGCCTGTCACCTTCCCGATACCATAGCATTCTGCCAGTGGTGTAGTGGATGGAGGATGGCCTTCCACCCAGAGCCAATTGTGCCACTGAGGTAGCCAATTAAGGACCTGGTCCCACCGCTGCTAGTGTTTTGCTGCATGAAGACACCATTTGGTAAACCCTAGTGGCTTCCGTGTGGACTCAGGCAGGGTCATTCCTAATCGAGTGACCAAGAGGGACCTCATGCAGCAATAGGTGCCTCCAAGATTGCACTCTTCCCAGCCCTCAACAAACGCATTGTCTCCCAATCACCAGAGTCTGTTTCCCTGGCTCCGGCGATCCCCAACCTTGTTCTGAGGGTGACATCTGTCACATACTGAATCTCTCGGCTGGCTGAAGCCCCAAGATGCCTACCACTCCCAGTGGTGATGCAGGGACTGAAGGGCTGCAAGCCCTGCATTTGGAGGTGGTTTCTCATCCCTTAAAGGGACAGGAGCACTGATAGCTGCTCATTAACTGCAGAATTGGCCTAAAATACAGCCAACTGTTCCCAAAACGGCCAAGTGAATGTTGCCCCCAGCTTTATGGCTCATCGCTGGCACTCCTGGCACCTCAACAAAACTCAATCCACTGAGTGCAACTCTCATCTCTTAATCTGAATGCACTTTCCTTCTTTAATAAGAAAAATTATCTTTTAGTTTGAACATTCCAGTGATCCTTACATTGTTGGTTTCAAGGCTATTGAAGCTGCTGTTAATTTTCATATAAACAATTTCTTTGAAAGGTCTGATGAATGTATGGTCAGGAATATGGTTTTCATCAAGTTGCTCCCTGGGAAATCATGTTGCATATAACTACACATATTGAGCTTTCCCCGCTAAGAATGAATTACCTATTAGTATTTCGGACCTTTCCAAATATTATGACAAAGTCAAGCACTGTATATTTTTAAACAAATGTCCATTCTATTAGCTCCTTTGAAAGCTATCAAGTTTACTTTCACCTCAGTCTCTATGGGTCATAGTTAACAAGTTATCTTCTGACTTCAATTGGTTACTTTGTTCACTTGGGTTTTTCAGGGTCCTGATCTCTCCGCAACTCTCTTCCTTATTGATGGTCTGTTCCACTCAATATGCAACTCTTTCTATTGTTTTGCTGATGATCCCACTCTGCACAAATTACAGTCCTCTCATCATTCAGTGACTGAATTGCAACCTCTTGAACTTTTGTCCCTTCAATAGAAAAATGAAAATCCTATTTATTTCAGTTTCCTGGATATAGGTTTGTCATATCTCACAAGTCTAACCAATGGTTAAAATAACATTCTTTTGAAAGCTCCACCAGACTTCACAACATTTTAGCTCCTGTAATGTTAAATTAATCTTCTAGAATGGAACTTGAACCTCTCTAACCAAAAAGGCAAGAGTACTATTGTTGCGATTAGGATACTTACAGCACCCTTGTTAAGGATTTAACTAAGTTAATGAAAGGGTTAAATATTTAACTCAGCTAAAAAACAGATAAAATAATCTTTGCCAAGAGCAGAAACAGCCAAAATTATATGCAGATGCAAAGGCCTTGAAGAGCTTTTTCCAGACAGGGCCTTGAGAATGATTTACAAAAAGTTGTACCTGCTTTTTTAGAAAAATATGTTTTTGACCTGTAACGAATTGTCTCAAACATAGACCCTTAGAATATAATAAATAGTAGTCATGTTATTCTAAAAGTAACAGACTTTCTTTAAATTAGACTGTTAGACTTACACAAAGTTCAAACCTGCAAGATCTGTAAGGAAGTCATATTGGCATGGCTGAAGTTGGTCCGAGGTCATTATTAGACTTTCCCGCAAGCATGGACAAAGGCAGAAACTACACTTTATTCTTTTGAAAGTGAGTATAATCTATTGTGCTGGTTGTTTGAATATCCTGCATGTTATTTCTAGGTGGATTTGTAGTTTGTATTTACTTTTAGGGAAAGTTTTATTTTGTATTTATGGATTAGATCATCCTGCATTTACACTTTGTAAAATTCAACCATTAATATAATGTCATGCAAGATTTAAGTATATAAAAATACTACTAAATAACCATTATAAAAGGTTGTAGACTCAATTTGTAAAGCCTTAGGATCCTAAATTCTCTAGAATTCTTCCATTAAGGGATTCCATATTCTGAAAAAGGTTAACTCTTCAGGACAGTCATTTCTGCTACTTTGTGTATTTTATTCTGAGATATCTTTGTTTAGCCTAAATACTCCAGGGAGGAAAGGCATTTGATTTTAAGATCAAGGACGAGATTTTCTGACCACTCCTGCCAACTGGATCTTCTGGTCCTGCTGAAGTCAATGGAGATTTGAATGGTTTATTGCATTCATCGTGGGGGAACCTGCCACAATGAGGCCGGAAAATCCTGCCCAGGTCTATAGCCAGCAAAGCTGACTAAGCTCTTATAATAATTTGAAATTTCTCTCAGTTGAGGATTAAGGGTGACAATAAGTTCAACATGCCAGGGGGTCAAGATAGTAGAACCCTAACACACTGTTTCATATTGTCTAACCATGATGATATCTACCTATTAATATTCTGAACCTGTTTTTAAGAGTCAACTAACCAAATACTTAATAAAATCCAAGTTTAACACATCTGCTGCTTTATCTTTGCTGTTGTTTCTGTTATTTCATCAAAAAAGTCTATTAAATTCCTCTGTTACAATTTCCTTTATGTAAATCATTTTTTCAACGAAGCAAGGAAGACAAAGGGTCTATTTAATGTAAGTTTTCAAGCTAGGTTTCTGGAGTGGGATTTCAACCCACAACCTTGTGACTTTGAGGCAAAAATGCTACCGCTGAACCGGTTTGGTCCCCTCTACCTGTCATTTAATCAACAGAAACACAAGTCTGGAACCTAGACAATTTCTGTTATAGGAACATGGGAACATAGGACTCAGGAGCAGGAATGGGCCATTCAGCCCTTCAAGCCTGCTCCACCATTCAGTAATATCATGGCTGATCTTGTTGTGGTCACGCTTGCACTTTCTTTTTGCCCCCACTATAACCCTTGACTCCCTTCTCTATCAAAATCTATCTAATTCTGCCTTGAATAAATCCAATGAACCAGC
The DNA here is from genome assembly GCF_017639515.1 of Carcharodon carcharias. Taxonomy (NCBI): domain Eukaryota; kingdom Metazoa; phylum Chordata; class Chondrichthyes; order Lamniformes; family Lamnidae; genus Carcharodon; species Carcharodon carcharias. The sequence continues at coordinate 129,435,317 of NC_054474.1, forward strand.
CTCCACTGCTCTCTGGGGAAGACAGTTCTACAGACTAACGACAATCTGAGAGAAAAATGTTCTCCTCATCTCTGCCTTAAAAAGGAAATGTCTTATTCTTTAACCATGTCTTCTAGTTCTAACCTCCACCACAAAAGGAAACATCCTCCTGGCATTCACCCTCTTGAGTCCCCTCAGAAACTTATATGTTTCAATAAAATCAGCTCTCATTTTTCTAAATTTCAATGGGTATAGGCACAACCTGATCAACCGTTCTTCATAGTTCTGTCGGACACCACTCGATGAATTGTATTGACAAATTGGCTCACAAAGATTATTCCCTATTGTAGAGTTCAGTACGTGACATTTCTCAGTTTCCCACAATACAAAACATTGTTGATTATTTTCGGCTTAGAATTGCTGGTGAGCTGTCTGAAGTCGGTTCTGTGACAGAACTGGTGAATTTACAAAATGAATCCATGGGTTAAAGAGTTGAAAAACAAAGCAAATTTTGGAATATTGAAGTTCACAAAGCAAAACCGAGATTTAGAATAAAGCAGTGAATGGTGCGAACTATTAAATAATTCTAACCCAGTTGTTGGATGTTTTAAAGAATATTAATGAATACCATATCTTTGCTTTTGATAAAAGATCTGCTAGGGATTAGCATGTCAGTTATTGCAGTTGGAACTACTGTGCTGGAACTTGTGAGCCGATAGAAGCAAAGATAAGCTTTGTTTCCGGCCTTTTTCAGCTATTCCTCTTCTAATCACAATCCAGCTTAGTTTCCTGTCAGCAAAATCCATCTTTTAAAGGCTGCAGTAACAAAACTCAAGGGAATTTCAAATTGTTGCAAATTCTATTCATGTATACATATATAAAAAGTGTGTCCCAGTGGGTTATCCGAACAGTGTCAGAGTCAATCTACTTTACTGAAGATTAGCATTCAATATATTAGCAGCAACTGACTAATTTGGAGGGTTTGTGTATATACTGGAGATGAGCACAGATCCAGGTCAAATGAAACACCAGTCAACTTCAACCAATTCAGGATCTGATCAAAATAGTGAAAAAAACAAAAAAACTGCGGATGCTGGAAATCCAAAACAAAAACAGAATTACCTGGAAAAACTCAGCAGGTCTGGCAGCATCGGCAGCTGTCAAAAGGTCATGAGGACTCGAAACGTCAACTCTTTTCTTCTCCGCCGATGCTGCCAGACATGCTGAGTTTTTCCAGGTAATTCTGTTTTTGTTCTGATCAAAATAGTGTTTATTTTTAAAGTTCAACTTGAGCCTTTTACATTCAATTATTTTGTTTTCGAACATCAGAAATGTTACTAACATTTTGTTGTTGCTCAGTGTGAATATTATGTTCCAGGAGCCAAACTATCAAAATCAGAAAAAAAAGAGAATGATGGAAATACTCAGCAGCCCAGGTAGCATCTGTGGAGAGAGAAGCAAGGGTTAACATTTCAGTCATTGACCATGCATCAGTTTTGAATTAAGATCATTGCCCTAAAACATTAGCTCTGTTTCTCCCTCCATAGATGTTACCCAGCCTGCTGAGTATTTTCAGCATTTTTGTTTTTATTTCAGAAATCCCAGCATCCTCAGTACTTTGAATTTGCGTTTCTATCAAAGTTGAGTTTTGGAAGATCAGCCATCACTGTGATGGCCAAGTCCCATTGTATAAGATATCTGTGAGATTAAAGATAGTATATCACCTCATAATGATCAGGTGATACTGAGGCCTGAATTTGGAGTTGGGAGAACAGAGTCAGGAAAATTCCCATCTCTGTAAACCCAACTTGGGAGAAAGTGCCCTGGATGTTCTAACTTTTGTTCTGGGCAGGTGGGTGTAATGCAAGTCGGGCCCACCAACCCCAGAAGTGGTGTAGAGGTAGAGGTGGGCCTAGCATAGGTTGGACAACTTAGTTGTAAATAAAAAATGGGCTGGTCAGGAGGTCCATTTGTGAGGAAGGAAATTGATGATGTTGCCACTATGGCTTGAAGGAGACATCATTGAGCAGTCAGGTGAGTGCAAACTCTCTAATTGTTGCTGATCATGGAACAAGTGCCCCAAAATGGACTTACCAGAGGAAAAAAATAGGCACTGTTGCTGCCTATTGACATTGTACTGAAGGAGTACACTGAACCATGGAGAGGCATATGGACACAGCCATAGAGATGGCAGCATCTTGGCCTCACCAGCTGCTAATGATATTCTGTGTTAACACAGATTACTATTATGCCCCAGAGGATGTCTGATACACGCTACAATTGCCACGGTCCTTTGCCTATCCACCTACCCTCTTGCCATCCATCTATCAGGATGCACCCATTTAATTGACCCTTCACCAGGTCCCTCACAGCTGCACACTGACAATGGCACAACATTGTGACTCAGAAGGAGTAAGCCAGTAGGGTAGTTAGTGGTCAAGAGCACAGCATGCCATCTGGGAGTGACAACAGTGAAATTCAGGCTGCCCCATTTCCCACCACCCCCTCCCCCCAACAGTACTCATTGATGAGATAGAGAACAAGTGTGTTTGAGAGCAATGTAAGCTGCATGCCTCACAACCCTCTTCATTTTAAATTTGTATTGCCAGAATGTTGCACCAAGCAGAAAGTGAAGAAGGAGTGGGACCTTCCACACCCCAGTTCAGCGACCAGGACCTCCGGATTCTGGTGGAGGAGTTGCAGAGGTGGAGGAGGTGCAGAGGTGGAGAGAGACCCTGCATCCAGTTGGCCAGCACAGCCTTCCCACACCTACGAAGAGGGGATAGCAAGAAATCTCAGCAGTGGTTAGCATCACAGGCAAACATGAAGATCATGGATCCAATGCAGGACAAGGTTCTACAGCCTGCTGCATTCCAGCAAGGTGAGTTGATAGGCACAATCATACAGAGATCCAAGTGAAGATTCACATCTGCATGCTGTAGCTAAGGAGCGAGACCTGGCACATACTTCTGCTAATGCATTGAGGCTTGTATGTCCATGCTGCTCCGGTATGTGTGCACAGTACACATGTGAATGAGCATTGTGATGCGATGCCACATTTAAGAGATTCCTACCTGGCTGCATTATATAGCAGACTAACATTACTTCATGTTGTAGTTACAACGTAAGAGGGCACAGGATACCATGGAGATGGGGGTGGGTCCATGAGGCTATGGGCGATTGGGAATGTTCAATAGATAGCCATGGAAGTAGCCAGGGTGCTTATCATGCTGGCTGTCAGTGATGAAGAAAGGATTGTAGCAGGCAATAAAAGTGGTGGTAATGGCACTTTGGAATATGGTGGTAATGGTGGAGCTGATGCTGTCAGTACATTGAGCACAAGAGGACATTGCCATGAGAGGGAGTGTAAGGTTGGGATTGCATGATAAGGGCAACGTGCACATGGTTAAAGGCAATGGTGTGCATCACAATATGCTTTCACAATGAGATGGGCTACACTTAAATAACACCTTTCATGTTTCACCAATGTCCCAGTGTTATTAGCTCAATAATCCTCTCTCAAAATGCCACAGTTTGGGAGAATTGATCCTTTTGAACCAGCCACAGATGATTGGTCTCATCACATAGAATGCCTTACGTTCTTTTTTCAAGTGAACAAGACAATGGGGGAAGAGAAGAGGCAAGCAACCCTCTTGAGTACCTGTGGGAGCAAAACCTATGGTTTGTTTTGAAGTTGCATGGCACCCAGTGCCTCAGATTTGAAGATTTTCGATGAATTGATGGACATCGTGAAGGGTCACTTTCAACCCAAGCCCTCAGTCATGTTGCAAAGGTTCAGGTTTAATTCGTGAAATAGAGACCTGGGTGACACAATTGCATGCTACGTGGCAAATTTAAAGCAGCTAACAGAACATTGTGAGTTCGGTACAACTCTGAATGACATGCTCGGAGATCATTTAGTGTGTGGTGTGAAAGAGGACACTATTCAGAAACGATTATTGTCTGATGTGAATCTGGATTTCAAAAAGGCACTAGAGATAGCGCTGGCCATGGAAAGTGCAGTAAGAGATTCAAAAGCCATACGGGGTGCGCAAAATGGCACCGTCCTCCACATCGGGTGGCAAAGCTCAAGCGAAGGTGGCGCAAAAACGTGAGACTCTGTCAAGAAGCAGGAAACAGCCCCCGCTAGCTGAAGAATAAAGAAAAATAACTTAGCAGCAAGATCAAAGAATAATTTTAATAGAAGTATAAGCAATCAGTCTTCTAGCGATTGGCAGTTTAAAAAAATCAAATGCTACTATTGTCACAGATATGGACATGTAATGAGGCAGTGCAAGGAACGATTCAGACAGGCTTGTAAACAAAAGAAGAAACCAAATGAAATCTACAATGTAGAAGAGCCTGAGACAACAAATTCTGACATTTACTTATTGATTAATCTGAAAGTTGGAAAGACAGAATCCATATTTGTCACAGTGAAAGTAAATGACAAACCTGTTGAATAAAAGTGGACATGGGAGCTTCTACTACAGTAATTGGGAACATACCTTCAGATATTTGGATAATAGTGAACATCAGTTAAGTTTAGAACAAACAGCTGCCAAGCTAAAAACATATATGGGTGAAGACATTCAAGTAAAAGACAGAAGCAGAGTAACTGTCCATCATGGAAGCCAATCAGCAAAGCTACCAGTATTGGTATTGAGAGGCAGAGGACCAAGCCTTCCAGGATGAAATTGGCTAAAGGAAATCAGCCTTGATTGGCCACTCAGATTCCAAAAGAAAGCTGGAATTATTTCTGTTTTGGGAAAGGATTTTATAAGGACTCAACAACTTGAAGAAACGCAGGCTGCCTTAAGCTAAAATCTGGGAGAACAGCAGAAGAAACTCGAAGAGTCCCTGCTTGATGACAGAGTTCGAGATGTGGTGAGCAACCTTCGCAGGGAAAAAGAAAACCTGTTTGAAGACCTTCACACTCTACAAGATTCCCTCAGGTCTAAGTTTATACCACTTGAAAAGTATGAAGAGAAACAGAAAGTATTCAGCACTTTCCTGAACAAAATGAAGGATGAGTTGGCAGAGAAGACACAACAATGTTCAGGAGGCAGCAAATAAGTACAATAAAGAGATGGAAGAGCTGAAGAGTCAGCTAAATGAAACCAAAGAGACTGGAATCATAAGTCGTTGAATTTTCTAAGAAGCAGACAGATAATGAAATTTTGGGAAACTCGGCCACTGAGCTCAGACAAGTTGAATTTGCATCTGAGAGAAGTCGGGCCAATTGTGAAGTCAAAAAGAAGGCCATGATTAAAGTCTATGCCAGAAGGAAGGAGGCATGTAGAAAGGAGATATAGAAATACTAATAGGGCTTTAATTCTGGCAGCATACAAATACACTTTCATAGCTAGGCCTGGCAATCAAATTGCAAATACCAATGCCCTTAGCCATTTTGCCTTTACATGAAAATGATGAACATGTCCCAGTTCCAAAGGAACTTGTTTTACTGTTAAATTTCTTAGATTCCTCGCAGGTATGTGCTCGACAGATCAGAGAATGGACAAGTCGGGATTCAGTCCCATCTCAGGTATGAGAACAAGTGCTGCATGGTTGGTCACAGGAGCACATAAATGAAACCGTACTTCGACAGAAGGCATGAATTAGCCGGCCAGGATGGCATCTTATTTTGGGGGGCACGAGTGATAGTTCCTCCAAAGGGAAGGAAGCCACTTTTAATTGAACTACACAGTGGCCATCTCGGAATTTCCCGAATTAACACGCATAGCTAGCTATGGTGACCCAGGATGGATAGCGAAATAGAAAGTATGGTAAAGCATTGTTGGCAATGTCAGCAATTGCAAAGGTTTCCAGTGACAGCTCTGTTACACTCATGGGACTGGCCAGGTAGACCCTAGGTGTAGTTACACATTGAATACGTTGGACCTTTCCTGGGAACAATGTTTCTGCTCATTGTTGATGACCATTCAAAATGGTTGGACATATATGAGGTGAAGTCACCAACATTGGGCTCTACAATTGAGAAATTACATCAGAGTTTTGCCATTTATGGACTACCAGAAGTAATCATTTCCGCTAATGGCACAGCATTTATGAGTGCTGAGTTTCAATGGTTTATCAGCCTCAAAGGTATCACTCATGTGAAGACTGCACCGTACCACCCTTCTTGAAACGGACTGGCCGAAAGGCCCGCAAGTTCAAACATTCAAGGCAAGCATAACAAAGCTAACTGGTAATTCCTTGGCAACCAATATCTCACGCTTTCTTTTCCATTACAGGTCTACCCCTCACACAACAACAGCGCCACACCTGCGAAATTATTGTTGAACCACCATCTCAGGACAAGATTGAGCTTAATAATGCCAAATTCAGAGGGGAAGGTGGAAAGGTGTCAGGGAAGCCAGAAAACTAGACACAGCTGGCATAGTTGTGAGAGGAAATTTACCGTGGGAGAGACAATATATGCAAAAAACTTCAGGGAAGGACCAAAGTGGTTACCGGGTGAAATAAGTGCAGTGACTGGACCCCTATCTTACCATGTGAGGTGGAAGGCTGGATCATCCGTAAACACATGGACCATTTAAGGAAGAGAGAGACAAATCATTAAGATATGCTTCCACCAGTGACCATGACCGGGTCTACATTTCCTGTTGAGGATACTCAACCCAGAACTGACATGTCTGATGTTCCTGTAAGAGTTGAGGATACAGAACTGCAAGTGCCCACCGAAGCACCTGATGTTCAGGCAACTATGGAAGAGGAGGTTCCTGACAAAGAATCTGAAGTTGTGGAGCTGCGACATTTCACACATCAGTAAATTCCTTACTCAGTGTAAATATTATGTTGTCTAGAAAAATATGCACTTGTAAATATAATATGTATAGCTGAGTTAAAGGGGGGGAATGTAATAGTTACGGTTTTATTTAGTGTGTACTCTTAAGAATAATACTTGATAAGGAAGATCACATGATGTGTAGTAACCAACAGGAGAGTAGCGCGAGCTACCTCAGCACTCAGTGTAGAGATAGACGAAGTTGAAAACATACCTGCATGTGGTTGCTGCTGAGTATATTGTAAATAAACTTAATGTTTCCACCCAAGAATTTGCATGTGGCTCAGGTAGTAATCTGGAGATTATTACCTTTGTGGTTCTGCTTTTTAATTTAGCCCCTAGCTGCTCACAGTCCCTCAGCAGAGCGTCTTTCCTAGTCCTACCTATGTCATTGGTACCTATGTGGACTACGACAACTGAATGCATGCCCTCCCACTCCAAGTTCCTCTCCTGCCCAGAAGAGATGTCCTTAACCTGGGCACAAGATAGGCAACACTCGGGGCTCTCTGCCTTTGCTGCAGAGAACAGTATCTATTTCCCTAACTGTGTTATCCCCTATTACTACTACATTTTTCTCCCCCCACTTGAATGGCTCTCTGTACCATGGTGCTGTGGTCAGTTTGCCCATCCTGCCTGCAGTCTGTGCCCTCATCCACATCAGGAGCAAGAACCTCGTACCTATTGGACAAGGGAACTGGCTGAGGCTCCTCCAAAGCTAAATTCTGGATCCCCATACCTGCCTCACTCCCAGTCACACCCTCCTATTCCTGACCACGGACCAAATTTTATGTAATTATTCTAAAGGGTGTGACTGCCTCTTGAAACACAGTGTCCAGGTAACTCTCCCCCTCCTTGATGAGTCGTAGTGTCTGCACCTCATACTCCAGCTCATCAACTCGGAGTCATTGTCCTCCTCCACCTCTTCCTCCTTCCTGATGTGCTCTAAGCTCTCTCTGCCTCCTGGCCTGGTGCCCTTTCTATAGCTTCACTTTGGATACGTTCACTGGCCTCTATGGTGCGAATGTGTGAAGGACCCATCCCCATTTTGTCTCTTCTTTGGCACAATGCGCACTGCTGCCTTCTCTGGCACACTCCTTCCTGCCATCTGGTGCCCAAGTCAGTAGGGGTAAAACATTTTGCCCTTCCAAGGCCAACAGCCACACCTTCCAACTCCCTTGGATCCTTTTGCCACTTCTGTGGCAGTTGCTGCAACTTTTCAGCATTATCCAAAGGTGTCCCTGGACCTAGCCAACAGGTACCCGACTTCTCCAAAGAGCTCTACAAACATTATACTTTCTCCTGATAAGACTATAGCACATAAATCGTATATCACACTTCTTGCCAATAAAGATCAGATCAGATGACGACAGCTGCAGTTTTATATGTGCAGCTGCCTCCATGTACTGCGCTTATCCAAAGTGGTGTTAGGGCTAACATATAGAAGATTGGCTATCTAACAGGAAGCAGAGAGTAGGCATGAACAGATCTTTTTTTGGTTGGTGGGATATGACAAGTGGTGTGCCACAGGAATCAGTGCTGGAGCCTCAACATTTTACAATTTATATAAATTACTTGGATGAAGTTGCTAAATTTGCTGATGACACAAAGACAGGTAGGAAAGTAAATTGTGAAGCGGACATAAGGAGATTACAAAGTGACATAGATAGGTTAAGTGAGTGGCCAAAGATCTGGTAAATGAAGTATAATGTGGGCAGATATGAAATTGTTCATTTTGGCAGGAAGAATAAAAAATGCTTATTATCTAAATGGTGTGAGATTTGCAGCATCCTCAGATTCAGAGGGATCTAGGGGTCCGAATGCATAAATCACAAAACGTTAGTATGCAAGTACGGCAAGTAATTAGGAAAGCTAATAGAATGTTATCATTTATTGTGAATGGAGTTGATTACAAATGTAGGGAGGCAATGCTTCAGCTGTACAGGGCAGTGGTGAGACCACATCTGGAGTATTATGTACAGCACTGGTCTCCTTATTTAAGGAAAGATGTAAATGCATTAGAAACAGTTCAGAGAAGGTTTACTGGACTAATACCAGGGTTGCCTTATAAGGAAAGGTTGGACAGGTTAGGCTTGTATCCACTGGAATTTAGAAGAGTAAGAGGTGACTTGATTGAAACTTTTAAGATCCTGAGGGGTCTTGACAGGGTGGATGTGGAGAGGATGTTTCCTCTTGAATGAGAATCTAGAACTAGGGTTCACTGTTTAAAAATAATTCTCTCAGGGGATTGTGAGTCTTTAGAGCTCTCTTCCTCAAAAGGAAGTGGAAGCAGAGTCTTTGAATATTTTTAAGGCAGAGTTAGATAGACTCTTGATTAACAAACGGGTGAAAGGTTACTGGGTGTAGTCAGGATTGTGGGTTTGAGGTTAAAATCAGATCAACTATGATCTTATTGAATGACAAAGCAGGCTCGAGGACCTGAGTGGCCTACTCCTGCTCCTAATTCGTATGTTTGTGTGTAAAAGCACTGAAATGATAGCTGAGCCTGGAGGTAACAGATGCATGAATGTAGGTTTCAGCAGTAGAGGAGCTAATATTAGTGGAGAGGAGCAATGTGGCAGAGGTAGAATTGGGCAGTTTTGCATATTGAGAGGATATGGGATGGGAAGGAAGACAGTTGGTATGGGTGGCTATGGAATGGAGTTCATCACTGGAAGTGAAAGCTATGGATTTAATATTTGATTGGAGGAAATTTCTTATCAGCCAATAATGGTTGTTGGGCAAGTAGTATAATAAATTAGATCCACTGGAAGGGTTGATAGAGGTCGTGTTCGAGTATAGCTGGGTGTCTTCAGTGAATATGTGGAACCTGATGCTGTGTTTTTGGATGATATTGGTGCGTAGTAACTTGCAGATGACAAATAGGAGGAGACCAAGAAGAGATCCTTAGGGGACTCCAAATACAACGGTTCAGGAGCTGGAGAAGCCATTTTGATTCTCTGACAATGACTGGACAGATAAGAATGGAACCAGGTGAGGGCAATCCCACCCAGCTGGACAACAGAGGAGGCAGGTGTGGTCAACTGTCTGAAAGGTTGCAAACAAGCTGAGAAGGATGGGAAGGAATAGTGCACCATTGTCACAGTCAAATAGGAGTTCAAAATCTTCTGACTTGGAGGCAAGATTGCTACCACTAAGCCACAACCAATATGTCAGCTTGTTTCTAATTTAATCAATTTTGGTGGTACGTGTGGACCTGGAGTAAGGACAGCCCATGCTTATCCATCATGCCCACCATACAGCTGAATGCAAATAATTGTTGATGTTGCTTGAAATAAGAAGATGACCATTGTTGATGAAACATTAGAAATGTTGATAGGAGAGGAGGGAAATAGTTGCAGGGTGGGCGGGGGAAGTAATTTTTAAGGATTTACTTTCCTCGAGAAAGGGGACCTCTTTGGGAAGTGGGCTAGGTTAGAGGCTACTGAGCTGTGGGTTTGCATCTTCTTTGATCTGAGATGAGTGGTTGGGGGTGATGCAGGCACCTGTGCTGATTGCTCCAGAAAAGCGAGTCCCACATGCCCATTCTCCCTTCTAAAACTTTCTTTTTCCTGTGGCAGAGCCTTTTCATTTTGAACATAGTTACTTTCAAACTAGCAGATCTGTCAATTTTAACATTGCAGTTTCCCTGTTGGGTTGTCTACTGCAGAACTTTACAAGCTGTTTAGAAGAGAAAAAAATAATTAGCTGGAAGAGTAAATGAGTGGAAAAATCTCCAAAGACAATGGAATAAACAGCAAATTATACCAATGGCATGACTTAATGGTATTCTTGAAAAGGAAGCACCGATATCATTCATTCACATCTCTGATGCTCCTGAATAATGATTCTTTCACATTCGACGTGTGATGTATTGTCAACAGTGAGCTTGTATTATTTACAAGCGATATTAAAGTGGTTATTCTTTTTTTAAAAAAAGAAGCATTAATGCCTTTTACATAAATGATATATATTTTAATCAACAAATCTCTTTTCAGGTGACACTTTCAATAGCTGCAACAAGGATTGAAAATACCAATTATGAACTTGCATGCTACCACTCACCAATATCATCCAAAAACACAGTATCAGGTTTCACATATACACTGAAGACACCCAGCCATACTCGAACATGACCTTTATGAACCCTTCCAGTGGATCTGATTTGTTATGTTACTTGTCCAACAGCCTATATTGGGTGATAAGGAATTTCCTCCAATTAAATATTTGGAATATCAAACTGATGCCTTCACTCCCAGTGATGAACTCTATTCTAAAATATTGCAGAAATTAGGAAGAGTGAAGTAGGGTAAATGTTTTAGGTCAGAACCAGTTATACATGGTATCACTGCAGTTGTTTTCTTTCCCTTTCTTTCTGTCTCTGTCTTTTTTCTCACTCCTTATCTAGTTCTTTCTCAGATTTCTTAAGGTTTCTTGTTCGTCTCTATGTAATCAACATCATCATGCATTCATATAGTGCCTTTAATGTAGAAAATTGTTCCAGGACATTTCAAAAGAGTATTAGGAGGTATTAGGACAGGTGACCAAAAGCTTGCTCAGACAGGCTTGTTTCATGGACATTCTTAAAGATAGTGAAAGAAGTGGTGAAATGGAGAGATATATTGATATTGTTGAAGTCATTGTGTTTTTTCAACTTTTCTGACCATACCTGGAATAGTATGAGCAGTCCTGGGCATCACACCTTCAGAAGGATATATTGGCCTTGGAGGACTGCAGCATCACTGTAATGATTACTGGACTGTAGCAGCAAGCTACAAGTAGCAATACCACAAATCAATGTTGTATTCCTTCAAAGCTAGAAGGTTAAGTGGTGATTTTAGTGAAGTTTTCAAGATATTAAAGGAAACCGATAAAGTAGGCTGGGAGAAGCTATCTTTGCTTGCTGGGGAGTCCAGAATCATGGGACATAGTCAAAAGCTTAGAGCCAGATGTTTCAGGGGTGAAATTAAGAAACGTTTCTTCATGCAAACAATGATAGATGTTTGGGATTCTCTTCTGCAAATGGCATTTGATGCTAGTTCAAATGTAAATTTAAAACTGAGATTGATAGATTTTTGTTAGCTATAGATATGAAGGGATACAGGGTAGTATATGGAGTGAGGTCACAGAGCAATCATGATCTCATTGAATATCAGAATAAGATCGAGGGGTTAAATGGTTATCATCCCTGTTCCAATGTCCTCCTCAGACTGATAGGGTAAGGACTCCTCTTGTGTGCTACTTCTCAACACAGATTTGAAACATGATCATTCTCTACTTGCTGAGTGAGACTCCATTATGTGAGTGAGACTCAGTCTGTGAACTCGCATAGAGGAAAATAGAAATTTGCATTTAGATAGCACATTACATGTCCCAAAATCCCTGAACACTTTCCAGACCATTAAATAAAATCAAAGATGAATATTTCATAATTCACATCCTTTTGAAGATACTGAAACAAGGAACAATAGAAAGCCGTATCTCCCATGACTGATCTAGGTAAACACCCATCCACCAGTTATCCATTACTTTGGATGTTTAATCACACAAACACATTAGCTATGTTACAGCAAACGTTCATGTCCATATAGATCGTTGCATAAATTCAGTGGATCAAGAAGAAATCTTGCAGTCTGGGCGATTAGTTGACATGTTGCACGTATTGGGCAACATAGCAATGGAATAGTATTAGAATGGAAGAGTGCCAATGCAAAATCTTGTTTGCAATTAGGGTACCAACAAGTCAGCTATTGGCTTTGCCAACTGAAAAATATTTGAGTCAATATAAGCAGTAATAAATGTACAAGAGTGCAGCGTGGAAGGACAATAACAAGTGAATATAGGCAACTCAATTGCAAAAGGTTTTACCCTAAGCTGAGCTATAATAATATACTGTTGAGGTAAAATCACATTTTGTGATAATATGTTAACATGCCTATCGATTAGTTTGGTGTTTTAATCTAGTTATTGGCAGATTTTAAATTGTTTTAATAACAGACAAAGCAAATGTTAACTTATTTCTTACTTTTGCTTTTGCTCAAAACAAGGCAGAGCCTGAACTAGGTCCCTTTGTTGCCTTAAAGTAACAGAAATACTCAGGATACAACTGGACCTTAGAGAATACCAATGTTCCAGAGTTGATTGCTAGCCTGTGGTCAGGTAATTGATCTTAATCCCAAGGGCTGGGCCTCAGGGTCCATACTTCAGTTAGGCTTAGGAAAACTCATCAACATCTGCTACTCCTGCTCAGTATCTAGCCGGCTCTGCAGCTGGACTTGACATGCATGGGTATGGGTGTAGGGCAGCTGCTTGACTGGGCTTGCTTGTGGTGCTGCTGTGGCTGAAAGCCTGCTAACACGTGGCATAAAGTATTAAAGATGAATTAGGGTCAATTGGACATGGTCCAGGTGAGTACTCTTGAAACCATTACCTAGCAACTGGATGGTGCCGATCGGAGACTAGAGGAGAAAATTGACAAGAGACAGAATAGAAATGCCAGTATGTGATTGCATTCTGTCTCTCAAATGACCTGCTTTGTATGCTGTGTGAAGCAGATGTGCCATGGATTATAGATCTTTGCCACATACACAGTTCTATGTGAAAGGGACAAAGCACCTCAGAGCTGTATGGTACAGCTGCTTGATCAGGTTAATTAGACAGGACATATGGAGGCATGACAAGGGCAGCCTCTGATGAGATTCCGTCCACAGCTGTCATGTACATTTGTAATAAGACACCACAAGCAACACCTGATGTAAAATGCAGAGGTAACAACAGTGCTCCCCAGTGTCGGATATTGGAAAGTCATTAACCATTTAATTCCGGACATTGTTGTTTGTTTCAAGAGTCAGTGTGGCAATACGTTTAAATATTAGCTTGCAATGCATTCAGTGTGACAGCAGTGAATAGGAAGCACCCTGTGCTGTTGTGTGTAACTTAGGGGAGACTAAAGATGAGTGAATATTACATATCCCTAAAGACATGGCTGGGAGCTACCTTGAAAATAACGTCTAAACTAGATGTGCAAGAATGGTCATGAAACTACCAGCAGGCTACCTGGCAAAAATGGCTGTTGGAAGCATTGAAATCACAGTAGGTTCAATTCCCATGCTGTACCTAGTAGGCAGTTCAATGTCAAAATATCTGTTGGCAATATAAATTAAATTATAAAGCCATTGAAAACATAACCTGTTACAACAGTACTCAAGTTAGTAACCAGCTGCAGTATTTTACAAAATCTAAGGGACTGATCTATTATTTGAAGATACCCAAATTAGGCACCACCATCCTCCAGTAAATAGAATGCAAATTCTATTTGGTGTACTTGTTGACAATATATTCCAGGGGCACAGCAAACCATAGAAGGCAGGGATTTCAGATCACTTTGAAAGAAAGTTCTCTTACCTTGCTCATCGATCTTAGCAAGATCAATGCTGCAAATTCACCTTTTCTTTACAGTGCAGAAGGAGGCCATTCGGCCCATTGAGCTTACACTGGCTCTCTGAAAGGCCATTCTACCTAGTCCCATTCCCCTGCCTTATGCCTGTAACCTTGCACATTCACTCTTTTCAGGTAGCATTGCAACTCCCTTTTGAATACCTCGATCGAACCTGCCTCCACCACCCTTTCAGGCAGTTTGTTGAGAACTCAAACCACCTTCTGGATGAAAAAAAAATTCCTCACATCACATTTACTCCTTTTGCCAATCATTGTGAACATGTGCCCTCTAGTTCTTGTGTTCTCTTGAATAGGTGAGAAGTAGTAAACTTGAATAGTTTCTCACTATTTACCCTGTCCATACCTCTCAGGATTTTAAAACTTCTATCAATTCTCCCCTCAGCCTTCTTTTCTCCAAGGAAAACAGTCCCAACCTCTCCAAAATATTCTAGTGTTTCACCATTTAGAAAGTGCCCTGTTCTATTATCTTTATGTCCAAAGTACATTTGCCTACATTGAAATCTACTTGCCACAGTTTTACCCATTCACCGAATCTATTGATAGCTTTTTGTTGATGGTTAAATGTTAGGGTAGAGATAAGCCATGATTCCCCATTATAGCGGGAGATGATAGCATAGTGGTATTGTTGCTGGACAAGTAATCCTGAGGCCTAGGGTAATGGTCTGGGGACCTGGGTTTGAATCACGCTACAGCAGATGGTGGAATTTGAATCCAATAAAAATCTGGAATTAAAAGTCTAATGGATTGTTGTAAAAACCCATCTGGCACGAAGGAAATCTGTCTTCGTTATCTGACTGACCTACACATGATTCCAGACCCACAGCAATGTGGTTGACTCTTAAATGGCCTAGCAAGCCATTCAGTTGTAACAAACTACTACAAAGTCACAAAGAAGGAATAAAACTGGACAGCGACCTAAGCAGCGGAAATGACAACCCTGCCAAGTCCTCCCTGTTTTTATTCGTTCATGGGATGAGAGCGTCGCTGTCTAGGCCACCATTTATTGCTCTTGATCAGAGGGCAATATAAGAGTCAACCACATTCAAGGTGTCTGGAGTCACATGTAGGCAGACCAGGTAAGGACAGCAGATTCCCTTCCCTAAAGGACTTTAGTGAACCAGATGGGTTTTTATGACAATCAGCAATGGTTTCATGGTCATCATCAGACTTTTAATCCCAGATATTTTTTATATTGTATTCAAATTTGCTGTGGTGGGTTTTGAAACCAGGTCCCCAGAGCATTACCCTGGATCTCTGAATGACTAGTCAGGTGACAATACCACTACAACACCGCCTCTCTCCTTACCAACATCTGGGGGCTAGTGCTAAAATTGGGAGAGCTGTCTCACAGACTAGTCAAGCAACAGCCTGACAAAGTCATCCTCATGGAATCATACCTTACAGATAACGTCCCAGACACAACCATCACCATCCCTGCTTATGTCCTGCCCCAATGGCAGGACAGGCCTAGCAGAGGTGGTGGCACAGTGATATACAGGCGAGAGGGAGTTGCCCTGGGAGTCCTCAACATTAATCTGTACCCCATGAAGTCTAACAGCATCGGGTCAGTACCCCCCTCCATCAGCTGATGAATCAGTACTCCTCCAAATTGAGCACCACTTGGAGGAAGCACTGAGGGTAGAAAGGGCTTAGATGTACTATGGTTGGGGGACTTCAATGTCCATCACCAAGAGTGGCTCGGTAGGATCAGTACTGACTGAGCTGGCCAAGTCCTAAATTACACAGCTGCTAACCTGGGTCTGCGGCAGGTGGTGAGAGAACCAACAAGAGGGAACAACATACTTGACCTCATCCTCACCAACCTGCCTGCCACAGATGCATCTGTCCATGACAGTTTCAGTAGGAGTGACCACTGCACAGTTGTTGTGGAGACAAAGTCCTGCCTTCACATTGACGATACGCTCCATTGTGTGATGTGGCACTACCACCGTGCTAAATGGGATAGATTAGAACAGATGTAGCAACTCAAAACTGGTCATCCATGAGGTGCTGTGGGCCATCAGCAGCAGCAGAATTGTACTCGAGCACAACCTGTAACCTTATGGCCAGGCATATCGCCCACTCTACCATTACCCTCAAGCCAGAGGATCAACCCTGGTTCAATGAAGAGTGCAGGAGGGCATGCCTGGAGCAGCATCAGACATACCTAAAAATGAGGTGTTAACTTTGTGAAGCTATAACACAGGATTAATTGCGTGCCAAACAGCATAAGCAGCAAGTGATAGACAGGGCTGTGATCCCACAACCAACGGATCAGATCTAAGCTCTGCAGTCCTGCCACATCCAGCTGTGAATGGTGGTGGACAATTAAACAACTCACTGGAGGAGGAGGCTCCACAAATATCTCCATCCTCAATGAAAGAGGAGCCCAGCACAAGATTGCAAAACATAAGGCTGAAGCATTTGCTAAAATCTACAGCCCAAAGTGCCGAGTGGATGATCCATCTCGGCCTCCTCCAGAGGTCCCTAGCATCACAGATGGCAGTCTTCAGCCAATTTGATTTACTCTACATGATATCAAGAAATGGCTGAAGGCACTGGATACTGCAAAGGCAATGGGCCCTGATAACATTCCAGCACTAGTACTGAAGATTTGTGTTCCAGAACTTGCCTCTCCCCTAGCTGAGCCATTCTAGTAAAGCTACACCACTGGCATCTACCAGGCTATGTGAAAAATTGCCCAGGTATGTCCTGTACACAAAAAGCAGGACAAATCCAAACTGGCCAATTACTGCCCCATCAGCCTACTCTCAATCATCAGTAAAGTAATGGAAGGGGTCATCAACAGTGCTATCAAGCGGCACTTGCTTAGCAATAACCGCCCACTGATGTCTAGTTTGAGTTCTGCCAGGGCCACTCAGCTCTGAAGTCAATGGACTTTTGAATAGCTCGTTGCATTTTCCAGCCCCACTCCCACTACGATGGGGCCATAAATGCCCGCCTGTGCTTCCTGGCATCATCCCTGGACAGCCTAGCTCTAACTTTAAGGTTCTGCCCTCTTGTTCTGAAGCCCCCCACCCCCCAACCCTGGCACTAATCCCTTACCCTCCCACCAGAGAAAACAGAAAAATCTTCGTACTTCACTTCTAGACTTTAGATTGCAAAGAAATATCTCTTCCGTTTCTCCCTCCGTGTGTCTGTATTACTCTTCCCCATCCCCTCTATCATTACCTTTCTGTTAATTGTTCCCCTGGAATTTTCCTGATTGATAAGGAATGAAAATAATTATCTCAGTCTGCTAGATTCTTGTTTTATCTTGTATTCATGTAAGCCTTTTTCTTCAGTCTAACACTGTCTCTTAGCTCATTTCTTCACCATAATAGATGAAGAACACAAGTCGAACTTCTAGAGGTACATAGTGATTTTGTATTGTAGAAGATATTTGAATACTTCCCACTGTTTGCCAATTAACTATTTAACAAATTTTACTGCAGCCAATTTCTTATGCATCTCTTCAAAGACTTACTTCAATTTAAAACCTTTTGGTTGAGACATTTTCTTCTTTCTCTCAAACCTTAATTTCAAATTCGATCATATTATGATCACTATTCACGAGATTTTCCATTACTGTCAGACCATTAGCAAAATCTGGTTCATTACTCATTAAATCCAATATGACCTTATACACTTGTCAGTTCTTGAACAAAGAAAAGTTGTTGCAATTACCATCTAAACATTCATTGCTTTCATTACTTGAGCTATTCTGCCTCTTTGTGATCTACACACCTGCCACTATATCATCACTGCCAGGAAGTCTATGGACAATCTCATCAGAGCCTTGGATCCTCTGCTGGTCCTTAATTTTACTCATAATGTTTCCAGCATGAAACCCCTTTGATTTATTGTTGTGATTGTGCCTTATCAATATGGCCATTCCACCTGATTTCTAAATTTCCCTGTCTCTGAAAACCCTATAGCCTGGAATATTTAGCTCCAGCCTTTGGCCAGGTCCCCATAATAGCTATGACACCATCCCTTTAAACCGAATTAGTGCTTCTAATCCATTTGTTATCCCTGCACATTTATGCCCAGAACTATTGTGTGGGCAATTGTCACCATCCTAATGATGCCCTGATGGCTCATTCTTTTTGACATGTTATTCTTTTGATGTTGATGTTTGCAAACTGCTTTAGAAGCAGTTTAATATGTATTTAATATATACCAACAGGATGCTGCCATCGAGCCAAAAAGACATTCTGCATATCACACAAATGGATATGAATTTCAGAGCCAGCGTGATGCTGGGTATGTAGGCTGTAAGTCCCAATGATTGGCGGATTCTATCAAACAGCATGTCCCTTCTGCTGTTCACAATGGGCAAGGTATCCAACCAGCCTGTGCTTGCAAAACTCAAAACACAGTGTCCAACTTTAGATGTGATTCCGCGATTGGACAATTTTTGCTAAATGATCCTCAGTGTGCTGAAAATTACACTGGCAACCAATTTAAGATTGTCCATCAAGCTTGCAGCGTGACACATTTGTATGCAGTGGAAGCTACATATATTAATACACAGGGTCTTGTTCTTTGCAGAAGAAAGAACATGTAAACACATTGCGCCTGTTTCAGCTAAACAAAATAAGCGGTAACCATTCGCTGGTTCCTTCCTCAGGTAGATACCTTGACCAATCACAGTCAAGCTGCCTGGTTTAATATTTGAAATAATGCTTTGGCAGTTAACTGTCAGTCACCAGCAACTGGTGCATGCTCCACAGCAAAGCCTCTACCAATCAGTGCCCACTTGACAACCAGTCGCCACTCTCTTCTTACACAGTATAAATGGTTTATTCCCCGACATCGGTATTCTTGCGATTGTCTTGATGTGTGCAAGGTGAAAAGCTTCGCCAAAAATGTTCTTTTTCAGCAGTAATATATATTTATTTTCATTGTTCTTGCTTTATTTTTAACAGATTAATTATTACTTAAAAACCTTCCTTCTCCCAATTAATTATATAGACCAGGATCTTCTGGTCCTGCCAGTGGTAGACATCTTCATGGGTGGGAAGGGATAATCAATGACTCTCCAAATTTTCCCAGCTGCAGCTGCAATGTTGCCCACTGGTGTTTGGGCCAGAAAATCCCACCTGTAATTTTTATGAGTTTTTGTTGCCTTATTTTTTTTGCTTGCTATCATTTCTACCCAGACTGCAGCGCTTTCCCCACAGCCCCTTTTACAGGTAGAGTGTCCTTTCTGCAATCCTATTTATCATTTCTGCTGGGACCTTGGTCTTAGCCCAGTGCAGATGAAGTGAGCACAAGCTTCCCGTATCATCCTAGAACTCCTGCAAGTGCCCTGTGATATCAAGCCCCTGCTTTCCATGCCATGGGGCTGAATTTTGCTGTTGGCGAGTAGGGGGCAGGACCCACTCGCCGAAGCGCAAAATGACGTGGGATGATGTGGGGGGAACCTCCGATGTCATCCCGTCCCATTTAAATTTTCAGGAAGGTGGGGGCACAGTGAAATCAGCTGTGGGCCCGCCCACCTGTCAATGGCCAATTGAGGCCATTAACGGGATCACTAAAACAATTAAAGGACCTGCCTGTCCAACCTTAATGTTGGCGGGCAGGCCAGGAGCCCCGGCGGGCTTCTGAAAAAACATGAAACCTCATCCACTGGCAGGATGAGGTTTCATGTAGGGTTTAAAAAAGTGTAATAAAGTTTTTGTGAAATTTATTAACATGACCAAAGAGGGGATATGAGAAAGCTCTGGCTGGTAAAAGTAGGGAAAATCCCAAGATATTCTATAAGTATATCAATGGGAAGAGGATAATCAGAGAATGAATAGGGCCCACTAGGGACCAAGGGGGAAATCTATGGGTGGAGCCAGAGGACATCACTAGATTGTTGAGTGAATACTTCACATCCATCTTCACCCAAGAGAATGAGGATGAAGGTATGGAACTCGGAGAGAGAGACTTCGAGGTTCTTGAGCAAATTGATATAGGGAGTGACAAGGTATTGGAGGTGTTGGCAGGCTTAAAAGTGGACAAATCTCCAGGTCCAGATGATTTTTGTCCCAGACTGCTGAGGGAGGCAAGGGAGGAGATCGCAGGGGCTCTGACCCAAATTTTTAATTCCTCTCTGGACACAGGGGGGGTGCCAGAGGACTGGATAACGGCTAATGTGGTTCCATTATTTAAGAAGGATTGTAGAGAGAAGCTAGGGAACTACAGGCCAGTGAGTCTCATGTCAGTGGTAGGGAAACTATTGAAGAAAATTCTGAAGGAGAAAATCTATCTCCATTTGAAGAGGCAAGGTTTGATCAGGGATAGTCAGCAGGGCTTTGTCATAGGGAGGTCATGCCAAAAAATTTGATTGAATTTTTTGAGGAGGTGACCAGGTGTGTAGATGAGGGCAGTGTAGTTGATGTAGTTTATACGGATTTTAGCAAAACCTTTGACAAGGCCCCACATGGGAAACTTATAAAGAAGACAAAGGCACATGGGATACAGGCTAATTAGATGAGGTGGATTAAAATTAGCTTAGTTGTAGGAGACAGGGTGAAGACAGAAGAATGCTTTAGTGACTGGAAGCCAGTGTCCAGTAGCATACCACAGTGATCTGTGCTGGGGCCCCTATTATTCATCATTTATATAAATTACATAGATGACTATGTGGGGGATGGGATTAGTAAGTTTGCGGATGACACAAAGATTGGCCAGGTGGTTAACAGTGAGGTTGAGTGTCTTGGGCTACAGGAAGATATAGACGGGATGGTCAGATGGGCAGCAGATAAGTGGCAGATGGAATTTAACCCTGAAAAGTGTGAGGTGATACACTTTGGAAGGAATAATTTGACAAGGAAGTATTCAATGAACGGCATGACACTAGGAAGTTCTGAGGAACAAAGGGAACTTGGCATGTGTGTCCATAGATCTCTGAAGGTGGAGGGGCACGTTAGTGCGGTGGTGAAAAAGGCATATGGGACACTTGCCTTTATCAATCGAGGCATAGATTACAAAAATAGGGAGAAAATGTTGAAGTTGTATAGAATCTTGGTGAGTCCACAGCTGGAGTACTGTGTGCAGTTCTGGTCACCACATTATAGGAAGGATGTGATTGCATTGGAGGGGGTGCAGAGGAGATACCCCAGGACGTTGCCTGGGATGAAACATTTATGTTTTGAAGAGAGTTTGGAAGGACTTGGGTTGTTTTTAGTGGAGCAGAGAAGACTGAGGGACAACCGGATTGAGGTGTACAAGATTATGGGGGGCATGGACAGGGTAGATAGGGTGCAGCTGTTTCCCTTAGTTGAAGGGTCAGTCACAAGGGGGCATAAGTTCAAGGTGAGGGGCAGGAGGTTTAGGGGGGACGTGAGGAAAAACTTTTTTACCTAGAGGGTGGTGACGGTCTGGAATGCACTGCCTGGGAATGTGGTGGAGGCGGGTTGCCTCACATTCGTTAAAAAATACCTGGATGAGCACTTGGCACATCATAACATTCAAGGCTATGGGCCAAGTGCTGGTAAATGGGATTAGGTAGGTAGGTCAGGTGTTTCTTATGTGTCAGTGCAGACTCAATGGGCCAAAGGGCCTCTTCTGCACTGTGTGATTCTGTGATATGTCCCAACTCATATGACATTGTCGCATGAGGGGGACATGTTAAGCATTTTTTTTTCTTTTTATTTTTAATGTTTGTATAACTTTCAGCGATCTCCCTGAGGCAGCACTTAGCCTCAGGGAGATGTGCGCTCTTTCGTGTGCATGTGTGAAAGAGCACACTCTCGTATTTGGGGAATCTCCCCCGCCCTCAAAGGAAGCGCATTGCACTTCCTGGCGAATGTCACACTGGGCGGGCCTTAATTGACCCATCAACTTAAAATGGCAGCAGGGCTCACTTCACTAGCGTGTATCAGCTCCCTGCCTGCCAGAGATTGGGTCGGGCCTACTCTCCCGACAGGCAGAAAATTCTGCCCATATCTTCAACTAATGTCTGGGGATTGTTGTTCAACGCTTGGGAGAAAAGATTGTACAAAAAAAAACCATGAAGTGAAAAACATCTCTGTATTATACCAATATGCTCAATGAAGTTCCAATTGGCCTTCATTCTGGAGATGTTAATCAGTTTGCTCTCTTAACATCTAACTCTATTTCAAATGTGTGAAGCAACACTTTGGATTTTCAACATGTGTGAAAAAATAATCCTGAGGACAGTTATATTACCATTTGCTTAAATGAATAACATAAAAGGACACCATCACAAAGAACATCTAATCAGCATTGTGCCTGAGGTGTTCTTTGCTGGCCTGAGTGCAGTGGAGATGGTAATAAGCACCTTCAAGCCTATAATGAGCACAATGCTCAAACAACATAGCATCACTTTTATAATCAATCTCAAGTTCTCAATGCTGCAGCAGGGCTGGTGAACTGGTTCACAATCTGCTGACACTCGTGTAGATTTTAGAGCTGTATTGGCACTCTTGAAAACCTCAGCATCTCTGTACTGCTGCTTGTAAGCACTTGGCAGTAGAAAAAATGGATCAGGATGTGGAGCAAATTGGTGGTATCAGATTGGATGCCGGTTATAAACAGCACATGATATTTAATTACATTGATTTCCAATTAGGATTACAATTATCTTCATTTAATGTGTTAACAAGTGTCCCCTTTATAAAGGGGTATAGACACTGATTAGTAATTTAAAGGAAACTTAACAAACTAAAGTAAAATATGTTCTGGGTGTTAATTAAGCACGCCACTCCCTTAGATGACCATTGGCTGCAGAAGGTTTCAAGGGTTACTAGAAGACACATCATACTCTGTCTCCTGGGACATCCAAGCATATATATATATATATACATATAAAATCACAGCTGAGAGAGTGATCCCCTCAACCTCACATTGCCTGGACCCAGTGGATATGGTCACCTTGGGCAGGACCAGGACCAGGAGCAGGAGCAGTAGCAGTAGCAACAACTGTAAATGATCCACCGAGACATAGATTCTACTCTGCTACCTGTCTACATCGTACTCTGATGAATATTGGCTTTCCAGTTTGGGGAAGTTGAAAGGCATTCTTTCTCTCACTTGACACTTTACCAGCCATTCGTGCTTTTGCCTTTCAGGGTAGTGTGTCTTCTGATTCATTACGTGAGCCACAAATTGCAATCAATATCTTATACTTTATCATGGGAATTATTGTGATGACATTATAGTCTGGATGCAATAAGTGATCATGTGAATCCAGAGTCATGGCTGTCTAGACTGAAGTTCAGGATTTGCATTTACAATTGACCCCTTTCTACATTCTGTTTCCAATATTCCTCCTTATTCTACTCAAGGTACTGATTCTTGCTGTGCTCTAAGTTCCCCAGGAGCCAACAATTCTCTACTACTTCAACCAAATGGTCACTATTCAGATACAAGTCTTGACCGTGAATGCTAACAGGCTATTCAACTGTAGTGGCTGTCACAGTAAAGTCCAGTCCTGTCTGTTCCCAGCAAGCTACTTATGCAAGGGAATATCCATTGGTATCACTGGATCACGATCAGAAGAACATTTGTTGATTCCCGGGCTTGATGACAAGGTCAATTGTACTTATTTCCTAACACCTCCCTCAAACATGCTTATGTTACCTGTATCTGAATGTTGTTGGTTCAAGTCCCACTCCAGAAGCTTGAGCACAAAATCTAGGCTGACACTCCAGTACAGTGCTGAGGGGCTGCTGCACTGTCAGAGGTACCGTCTTTCAGCTGGGATGAAAACGTCGTCATTTTTAGGTGAATGCAAAAAAATCCCATGGCACTATTTTGAAGATGGGCATGGGAGTTCTGAGTAGTGTCTTGGCCAATATTTATGCCTCAATGAACATAATTATCACATTGCTGCCTGTGGGACCTTTCTGTGCCTGAGTTGGTCGCCATGACACTCCAAATAGTGATTACATTTCAGATTGGACTTCATTGCCTTAAAGCACTTTGGGTTAACTTGAGGTTGTGAAAGGTGCTATATACATACAAGTCTTTCTGTTTTTGCCATTTCCTCAGTTATGCCGATGGATTTAAATTTGAGAAATGCTCTATAGTTGAATAGTGGAAAAATGCTGCAACCAGTGTGTATATAATGATGGTTAATGCAATTAAACCACTGGCTGTTGTTGATAATTTGGTCAGTATTTCTGTGGCAAATACAAGAGGAAGTAATAGACCGTTGTTTACTGATGCTGCCATTTGCCATTGCCTCTCCCCAGTGTTCTTATCTGGATGCCCATTCCTTACCCCAGGCTGCTACCTCCAACTGTGATACAAATGGATGCAGGTTGCAGGTTCTTCCCTGACTAGTAATGTCCACACAGCAGTTCAACCACATTCCCACAGATGATGCACTGCTCCTGCTGGGCACTTGTCATTTTCCTTACCATATTCTTTCAGAAGCTGTCAGTCCTAAGCACTCTGTTTTACAACATGCTCTTACTTCAGTAACACCGTGAAATCAGCTCCTGCATTTTCTCATGGGTAATACTTTCTGGTTGTGGACTGTTCTGTCAGCATTCTCCAAAATTCCTGATCCACACTGCTTTTCAAACACGGTCCCTATAGGCAATGCACATGCACTGGTAAGTGAAGTCTGCTGTATGTAATATAAGATATTTCCTGGTGCTTAATGCTTTGAAGTGATAGACAACTGCTGTTGTGAAAGCATCTCCCACTTTGAAATCCTCTAATCTCAGGGTCACTGAGTCTCTCTGCCACAGCTCTCAGTCTGTGTCTCACTCGGGGTTTATTACATTAAACAAGAAGCACATCCAGTAATCAGTGAGAAACTTCATCCCTGTGGGGTATTCAGCTCACATTGCAGGTAGCAATGAAAAGATGCAAACAAAACAGCAGCACTGTGAACTAAGCCTAATTGTACTCAGTGGTAGGGGTGGGATTTGACTAGGCAGTTGGAGGCAGAATCAGTGTTGAGCAGGCTGGGAAATTTGCAGAATTAGTCATTGGCCCAGTATTAACCCAGGGTGAACAACTTTTATGAGCTCAAGTAAAGGACATTTTGACCGGGTTTGGTAGAGAAGGACTGCTGGTGACCATAAAAGGAGGGGCGATGGGGTTGCACGGGGGAGGGAAGGGTGTGATCATAACTTCCTGTGGTGCCAGTGGCCACAGTGCACATGTTCTTAAAAAAAAAGACAGAAGCAAAGGCAAGAGGTGGCTCCCCTTGCTCAGTCTCCCATTGGCTGTTCTAGAAATAAGAGACAAAAGCCCTTTAAGGAATGTGGACAAATACTCAAAATAAGGGACAATCCCTTAAAATACAGAACAGTTGGTCACCCTGCAGTAACCCACCTTTTCGCCTCCACCCAGTTTTCCTAGGGGCACATGCAATGCGATCAAGGAGCTTTGAGGGAGAAACGCTAATTACAGCAATTAAAGAGCCATTTTATGGGTGCAGTGCTCTTTCCCAACAGGGCATGGGTCACACACCAAGTTGGCACCATGGGGACATAGAATCATAGAACGATTACAGCACAGAAGGAGGTAATTAGGCCCACCAATTCCGTGCCGTCTATCTGTAAGATTGACTCAGCTAACACGCTCCCCTGCCTTTTCACCATAGGTCTGCAAATTTCTTCTCTATGGACAATTATCCGATCCCTTTTTGAAAGCCATGACTAAATCTACCTCCACCACATTATCAGGCAGTGCGTTCACTCAACTTTATGTATTGAAAGGTTTTTCCATATGCCACCTGTGGTTCTTTTGCCAGTCACCTAAAGTTGGTGTCCTCTGGTTCTTGACTCTCCTATCAATGGGAACAGTTTCTCTCTATTCATCCAGATTCCTTATGATTTTGAACGCCTCTATCAAATCTCCTCTCAACTTTCTCTTCTCCAAAGGAAACAACCTCAGCTTCACCACTGAGGTCTCTTATCCCAAGAAACAATCTAGTAGTTTTCTTTTTTGCACTTTCTCCAATGCCTTCATATTTGCCCACCATAGGACCAGGAATTTCCACCCAAATTCAACAAGCCTTTGTCTGGTCCATTAAATTTTCCATCCTACCCGCGGTAGATGGGACCAGAAGATTCTGCCCAATACTCCAGTTGAAGCTAAATTAGCATTTTATAAACGTTCAGCATAACTTTCTTGTTTGTCTACTTTATGCCTTTCTCAACCTGCGCTGCCACCTTCAACAATTTTTGCACATATACCTTAGGTCTCTGTGTTCCCATGCACCCCCCACCCCCACCCCCTGCCCATCCTTTAGATTTGTGGCCATTATTTTATAATATCTCCTCTTTTCTCAATTTTTAGCTCATTCAATGCGTCAACTACGTCCTCTTTCACTATGACTTTGATAGCATCCTTCTTCTTGGTAAAGACAGATGCAGTATATTCATTTAGTACCTCAGCAGGCAAAAATCCCATTTTTGGTCTCAAATAGGCTCTGCTCCTCCTTTTACTATATGTTTACTATTTATATGCCAAAGGTATCTTTTGGATTTCCTTTTATATTAGCTGACTGTCTCTTCTCACACTCTCTCTTTGGAGCTTTTATTTCTTTTTTCACTTGTATTTTTCACCTGTATTTATTAAGCTAACATCTCTCATATGCATCCTTTTTTCTGCTTCCTCTTACTCTCTATCGCTTTTGTCATCCAGGGTGCCCTGGCTTTGTTTGTCCTACCTGTCCCGTCATGGGAATGTACCTCAACCTCCTTTCTAAAAGGAACGCATTATTCAATTACAGCTTAGCCTGCCAAACTTTGATTTCAGATTGCCTGCACTAGATCTGTTCCTGCCCCTTGAAATCGGCCTCACCCAATTAATTATTTGTACTCTGGATTGCTCTTTTTGTTTCCATAGGTAACATAAACTTTATGCTACTATGATCACTGTTCCCTAATTATACCCATGCTGACACTTAATTCACTTGACCCTCACTCAGCTCCTTTCCTTGTGCTGATTTCACTTCATTTTTTTAGGGGGTTAACTTAAACATTTTACTTAACTCTCACAACTATATACCTCAGGTTTTAATTTACTGAAAAATTGAGAACCCTTTAGTGTTGCCATCCCTTTCTGTTCAATTTTAACTTTATCCTTAGATTTGATTAATTAACTGAACACTGATTGTAATTAAATGATAAATGAAGCTGCCTTTAGTTTTATGTTAGTTAATTGATTTTGTCTTATTATATAGTTGATTCACTTAATTAAATTACAATAAAAATTATAAGATTACTAGTGAACTCACCGCACATGACTCCTTGCCCTGTGATGCTACTTTGTGTTATATCTCAACCGCTGCACCTCTCTCCCACTGCAGGTTGCTGCTCTGCGGCTGCTGGTATTTCCCATGCTGTTTCCGAAAGCTCCCTTCTCCTGCTGCACTTTAGCTGCTCTGCTTTGGGCCTCATGCACCCTGAGATGCGTTGGTCCTCTAAGGAGGAACCGCAGTACTCTGCAGCTCAGCATTCACAGCATCAAGTATCAGAGAACGAGCAGCTGCAGCATCCAACACAGGGAAGGACACCAGGCTGCGGCAGAGGGAATGGCTGAAGCGCTGCACCCCAGAAGAAGGTGCTACCCTGTGCACAGGATCTACAGGCCAAGGATTGGCCTCCTCCACCTGTAAGAGCAGCGGTGCCTCTGAAGGCAGCAGCTGTCATGTCAAGGGGTTGCTGACCTGTGTGCTTGATGGAGGATGACCAATGTCATTAGGAATTGGAGGTCACCTATTGCTTGTGGTGATCAAGCTGACCATCACCTTGAACTTTTTTGCATCCAGCTTACTTTAGGGCTCAGCTGTAGAAATCAGTTGGGTTTCACAATCAGCAGCCAGACTATTATTAGTAGGTGTCAGGTGCCTTGTATTAGAGACCATCCAGGACATCAAGTCAAAATGGATGTAGTCAATAAGAGGACTACAGGCTTTGCCTCAATGACTGACTTTTCTCAGGTCCAGGGCATCATCCATTGAACCCATGTGACTATGAATCGGCCAGATATATTTATTAATCACAAGGTCTTCCACTCATTCAACAGGGAGCTGCCATGACACCTTTATTCTTTGGTATTCTCAGGTGCCTCAGCTATTCAGACCTCCACATGGCCTCAATGGATGATTCCTGGGTGAAAAGAGATACACTCTCGAAGACTTGGCTGCTCACACGAGTGTGTCACCCCATCACAGAGATGCACAAAAGGTTCCATATTTGCCTTCTATTCACCAGGGTCAATATAGAACAAGTCATATCGCTCAAAATGCAATTCAGGTGTCTTGACCGATCTGAGCACACTCTAATATGGACCAGCAAGAGCTTTTCTGCATAGTGGTGCTATGCTGTGCCATGCACAACCCAGCACTTCAAAGAGGATTGGAAGGGGCACTGGAGAACATCACTGAATATTAAACGTTCAAGAACCAGGTTCCATGAATTTCCTCTGCGACCAACTCCTTTAAAGAGAACTCTTCATGTTAGGTTTGCTTAAAACTTTGTCTCTTTTCATTCTGATTAACTTGACCCTGGATGAGGTTTGCCTGTGACCATGTTGTGTTTTTCCAGCTGGTCCCTGCCAGCTGTATCCTCCTAAACAGTTTGTCCTGAGTTTTGTCATTGCCTGAACCCAGCTTCCTGTCACCATTGCTCATAAAATCCTTCGGTTTAAAGCATAAAAGAAAATGTGATGGTCCATTTTTACTGTGTCTCACGCACACATCTTAAAGAGTTCAAAAGCAAAATTATGAGTAGAATCTTGCACTCGTCGGGTGGATCTGACACAAATGAGTATAAAATGATGCATGATAACGTCAGGCAGGCATCTTGATGTCATCTCGCACTCATGCGATATTTCGGTTGGCGGGCACACACAGGAGTCGGCAGCACACCCGCCAACAATTAACAGGCATATTAAAGCCATTAAAGATCTAATTAGATGATATTTTTCGCTGCCCGTCCAACCTTATGGTTGGCAGGCAGACAAAAAGGCCAAGCAGCTTTTGGATTTTTTGGGAAACCTCATCCACGGGCAGGATGAGGATTCAATCAGTGATTTAAAAGATTTTTTTAAAAAATGTTGAAACTAATTTGTAACATATCCCTGCTCATGTGACAGAGTCTAATGAGGGGACATGTTATTTACTTTTTTGAATTTGTTATTTTTTATTTTCAAAAATCTTCAACTCCCTGAGGCAGCTCTGTGCCTCAGGGAGCTTTTACTGCGGGCACCCACATGCATGTGCGAAGTTCCACACTCGCCCTGCCCCCCCCCACCCCTGCACCCTCTCTGGCACCACCCCGCCCCACTCCCGGCCCACCACATGGGCAGTGCTGAGCGCTGCAGCGTGCACGATTCAAGCTGGCTGGCTGTTAACTGGCCGGGCAAGCGTGAAATTGTGGTCATGGCTCGATCGTGGGCGGCGGTCCCGTTTGTGTCCACTCCTGCTCTGGCTCGTCCCCGCCGAGCCCACCTGACGACCGGAAAATCCTGGCCTATCTTTCTGACTCAAGGAAGTTGTGGTAATTTTCTCTCCTTGATGTTTTGAGCTTCAATTTTGCTGGCACTTAATGACGTTGGGAGAACAGTTCCATGGCAACCAAACTCTCTCCCGTAGATTTGACCAATTAGTCATTCTTGATATACAAACATAAAGAGTTGATGAATATTTTCTTGAGAATGGTGGTGGTGGGTGCCAGGTATTGGAACCAAACAAAGTTCCTCTTTTGGCCAAAGTCCACACACTTTGCAATGGTCATGCTTGGATGGCAACCAGAAGTGAGAAACCTGACTACTTTATCCCTTCCCCTCACCCAAGGCCTAATGCTGAGGCCAAGGGTGACACCACACTTGTCGCCTCAGGTGAGGTCAGCACAGACCGTGGATTGAACTCTTTTGTGAATTTGGGAAAGTAAAAAGTCAGAGGACAAGGTCCTACAGTAACTGATTTGATACTCCCGCTGCACCCCCTTGCCTCACTGTTGCACCCACCTAACCCCCACTCCCCTTGCTCCCCCCCAACCCAACCCATTATTTTATACCAATTTGTCAGAATGGATTTGATCTGATACCCAGTACTGGTTATACCAAGCTATGAACCTGCCTGTATTTTGTAAACCAACAGAAGGTGCTCTTACTACAGAGCAGGACAACTTAATTTAATTCTTTTCTTCTCCTTCCTCCACCTGAGATGAAACATTTCACTGTTGCTATGCTACATCTGCCAGCCCAGGTGAGCCCACAAAGCAGGTGAACATTTCTTCAGGATTAAAATGTCGATTAGCACAGGGAGCCCACTGTTCAGGTATGTACTTGTGAAGCAAGCAGCTCACCAGCTTTGCCAGTGGATCATCCTGCAGTCACCTGTTCAATACCAATGTGTGCCTCAGTGGTTCAAGTTGCAAAATAGCAGAAATAAATAAGTTTGCTTTCTAACTGGCTTGGTTTATTTATTCGTGCTCAGTGATGTGCCTGAGTGTTGTCCTGTTCGTGAAGCGCCTTTAACATGGAAGCTCTTTTTTAAAGTAACCATTTCAGTTTCGGTCTTTATGCTAAGATTTGGTTTCCTTTTTTCACCTACATTGATGTGCTTCCTCATGGTCAAATATCCTTCGCAGCTTGGCTAATTGGGTGCCTGCACTGTGAATTCGTGTCAAAAGAGTCAGGTAAACCCAGAGGCAGGGGTGAAAGTGATTGGAGTGAAGCAGAGTGAGATTCCTTAGAGTAAACACACTGACAGCCATGTTGGTTTGATGAAGAACAGATAAAACCAACCCAACCGATTTCATTAGCCATTTCATAGAGCAGTCCCAGTCTAAACTACATTGTTCTCAATTCCTGCTACCAATACTGCATTATGTGGGCGACTCGTTTTAAATGGAACAGGCTTGAAAACAACACATTTTCTGATGGAATACTTAATAATAACATATCAGTCCTTTTCTTGGCATGGTTAATAACACAGGCCTGAGGAAAGTCCTAGAAAAGACTGTAGCAGAGCTGTTATGTTGCTGGGCTAATAAACTGGAACCATGAGTTCAAATCCCACCACAGCAGTGAGTGACTCTAAATGTAGTTGATGAAACATATCTGGAATTTTAAAAAAACAATGATCATGAAATTACTAGATTGTCATCAAAACCCAAGTGGTTTACTAATGTGCTTTAGAGAAGGAAATCTGTGATCCCTACCTCACCTGGATCTACAGGTGACTTGAGGAAAGCAGCACAGTTGTCCAAGAGGTGGCTGACTCCCCCCACCTTCTCAAGGGTAATAAATGCTGGCCATGCCAGCAATGCCCACATACTGTGAATGAAGCTAAGAAAAGTGAGGTGGGCAGATATGGACAAAGGCCAGGCTGGAGATGTTAAACAAAACTATCTAATCAGTAAGTGTGACATTAACTGGTTATTGCAATACAAAGCTAACTTGTGTGGTAAAGGTGATTTTCCCCTGTGTTTATGCCATAGACAACAAGTAGAATGGAAAATGGAATAATGTTGTGATCATTTATTGGGATAGACATTCTCAAAGTATTTGGATGTTGTTATCAAACATATAACATACGAACATATGGGGCAGGATTTTTAGGTTGGCATGCGGGCACAATCAACGGGCCCGGGAGCGGCTGGGGAACTGACCGCCAACTGTGATCGGCCCCTGACCACGATTTCACGCTGGGTGGCTAATTAACAGCCAGCCAGAGTGAAGCATGCGCTGAAATGCTCAGCACTGCTGGGATGGGGGTGGGAGGAGGGCAAGCGCTGACATAAGCGCTTCCGTGGGCGAGTGCTGAATGAAAGCTCTCTGAAGACAGAGAGGTACCTCAGAGAGCTGAAGGCTTGAAGACCAATAAATAAAGTTTTTAAAATCATGAAAAAAGTCACAATTAGTTACCTGAACATATACATGATAAAACTGCTGTCCATAGCTTTTTTTTAAATTTAATAATGGAAACCTCATCCCATCCTTGAATGAGGTGAACAATGCAAAGCAAGCCTGGCCGATTTGCCCATCCGCCAACCATAAGGTTGGATGGACCACGAAAAATCAGAGACAACTACAACTTTAATTACCTTAATTGTCAGTGGGCATGCTACCGACTTTCGCACATGCCCACTGACCAAAATATCGCATGAGCACAGGAAGATGTCAGGCCGCTTGCCCGATGTCATCACGCGCAATTTCGCATCTGATTGGGTTGGGCATGCGCCTGTATGCCAGCCTAAAAATTCTGCCCATGTATTTGGAGCAGGAGTAGGCCTCCCGGCCTCTCAAGCTTGCTCTGCCATTCAATAAAATCATGGCTGATCTGATTTTAACCTTATGTCCCCGCCAGCCCCTGATAACTTTCACCCACTTGCTTATCAATAATCTATCTACCCCTACCTTAAAGATATTCAAGGACTCTGCCTCAACCACCTTTTGAGGAAGAGAATTCCAAAGTCTCAAAACCCTCTGAGAGAAAATTACTTACCTCATCTCTTTCCTAAATGGGTGACCCCTTGTTTTGAAACAACAACCCCAAATTCCAGATTCTCCCACAAGAGGAAATATCCTTTCCACGTTTTCACATTCACCCTTTCAAGATCCGCCAGGATACAAGTGCAGCCTTTCCTCATAAGATAACTTGCCCATTCCAGATATTCATTAAGTAAACCTCTTCTGAACTGCTTCTAATGCATTTAGTTCTTTCCTTAAATAAGGAGACCAATACTGTACACAGTACTCCAGAAGTGGTCTCACCAATGCCCTGTACAACTGAAGCATAATCTTCCCACTCTTCAGTTCAATTCCTCTTGCAAAAAACAATGCTAACTACTTGCATACAAACCTTTTGTGATTCATATACTAGGAAACCCAGACCCTTCTGCATTTCAGAGCTCTGCAATCTCTCACCATTAAGATAATATGTCTCCTTTTTACTTGTCCAGCCAAAAATGGACAACCTCATATTTTCCTACATTATATTCCATTTGTCAGATCTTTGCCCACTCACCTAACCTATCTATATCCTTTTGTAGCCTCCCTACGTCTTCACAACTTACTTTTTTCTTTGTGTCTTCAGCAAATTTATCAGCCATATCATCAGTCCCTTCATCCAAATCATTTATATAAATAGTAAAGAGTTGAGGCCCCAGCACTGATCCCTATAGCACACCATTCATCACACCCTGCCAACTAGAAAGTAAATCATTTATGCTATGACCATATTTATTTTGAAACCCAGGAGTAAAACACAGTTGACCTAAAGGAAACACACCTATGCTGTGAGCAAGGTCTTAGAGCCTTGCAACAATTTACCCTATAGGGGCATAATTCAACATCCAGGCCAATTGCTGTAAATGTTATTTCATCACAGGGATAGAATCATTTAATTGTTACAGCACAGAAGAAAACTATTCAGTCCATCGAGTCAGTGCCGGTGCTCTATGAGCAATTGTCCCAGTATCTCTTTGCCAGTAGCTCCGAAACTTCTCTTCTTTTCAGGCGCTTAGCCAATTCCCTTTTGAAAGCCATGATCGAGGAACAAAGGGAACTTGGTGTGTGTGTACATAGATCTCTGAAGGCGGAGGGGCATGTTAATGGGGTGGTAAAAAAGGCATATGGGACACTTACCTTTATCATTCGAGGCATAGATTACAAAAGTAGGGAGGTCATGTTGGAGTTGTATAGAACCTTGGTGAGGCCACAGTTGGAGTACTGTGTGCAGTTCTGGTCACCACATAATAGGAAGGATGTGATTGCACTGGAGGGGGTGCAGAGGAGATTCATCAGGACGTTGCCTGGGATGAAACATTTAAGTTATGAAGAGAGGTTGCATAGACTTGGGTTGTTTTTGTTGGAGCAGAGAAGACTGAGGGGTGCCCTGATTGAGGTGTACAAGATTATGAGGGACATGGACAGGGTGGATAGGAAGCAGCTGTTCCCCTTAGTTGAAGGGTCAGTCACAAGGGGGCATAAGTTCAAGGTGAGGGGCAGGAGGTTTAGGGGGGATGTGAGGAAAAACTTTTTTACCCAGAGGGTGGTGACGGTCTGGAATGCACTGCCTGGGAGGGTGGTGGAGGTGGGTTGCCTCACATCCTTTAAAAAATACCTGGATGAGCACTTGGCCCGTCATAACATTCAAGGCTATGGGCCAAGTGCTGGTAAATGGGATTAGGTAGGTAGGTCAGGTGTTTCTTATGTGTCGGTGCAGACTCAATGGGCCAAAGGGCCTCTTCTGCACTGTGATTCTGTGAATGAATCTGCGCCCTCCACCTTCTTAGGCAGTGCATTCCCACACACACTATAAAATAAGTGTTTCCTCGTGTCATTTTTTTTGTCCCTTTTTTCTAATCACTTTAAATTTCTGTTCTCTGGTTCATGACTCTTCTGCCAAATGTGAACTCTTTACATATTCTGTCCAGACCTCTCAAAATGTTGGAATATCTCTACCAAATCTCCTCTCATCTTTTCTTCTCCATGGAGAACAACCCCAGCTTCTCCAATCTTTACATGCAGCTGAACTTTCTTATTCCTGGTACAATTCTTGTAAATCTTTTCTGCACCTCTCTAAAACCTCCAAACCTTTCCTAAAGTATGGTTCCCAGATTTGGACACAATACTCCAGTTGAGGCCAAACCAATGTTTTATAAAGGTTCATTGTACCTTCCTTGCTTTTATCCTCTGTGTGTCTGTTTATAAAGCTCAGAATCTTGTATGACTTTTTAAACAAATTCTGAAACTGCCCTGACACCTTCAACCATTTTCACACATATATCCCTAGGTTTTGGTCCGGCCCAACCGTCTGCCCCTTTTCCGGGACTATGTTTGAGACCGGGTGGCCCTGGAGAGGGAACATGCATTGTCCACTGGTATGATTGAATCCTTTCATGACCAATGGGCACCACGGGGGTTGGAGTGCATCATCAGCCCCGGAAATTATAGTTTAGTTTGATTAATTAATTTCCCTTTTAAAATCTGTTCTTTTGTTACCTGTGCCCCACCAAGGTCTGTCACCCCCATTTTTAGTTTATTTTATTGATCATTGATTATTCATGGGGTGATGGCAGTTTGGTGTCAATGTCACTGGCCTAGTAATTCAGAGGTCCAATCTAATATACCCTGGGGACATGGGTTTAATTCCCACCACCATAGCTAGTGGAATTTAAAATTGATTAATAGAAATTTTTAATAAATGCTAATCTTAGTATTGGTGACCATGAAACTATCATTGATTGTCATAAAAATCCACCTGGTTCACTAATGTCCTGTAGGGAAGGAAATCTGCTGTCCTTACCTGATCTGGCCTACATGTGACTCCAGACCCACAGCAATGTGGATGACTCTTAACTGCCATAGCAAATCATTCAGTTCAAAGGCAATTAGGGATGGGCAACAAATGCTGACCTTGACAGCATTGCCCACATCCCATGAAATAATTTAAAAAATGAGTATATCCAAAGATCTTTATGTTCCTACACCCTTTCGAGAATTGTACCCTTTAGTTTACATTGTCTTTCATCATTCTTTCTACTAAGCCTTATTATTTTTCACTTTTTTACATTTAATTACATCGACCACCATATCTACCTATTCCATCAGCCTGTCCATGTCTTCCTAAGTTCTATCACTATCCTTCTCAGACTTCACAATAATTCTAAGTTTTATGTCTTCTTCAAATTTTAAAATTGTGCCCTGTAGACTAATGTCTAAGCCATTATAAACTCCTCATTGTCCAAACATGTCTAAACTGTAAGCAATTTTATCACTGTCTGTGGGTCCTTTCATGACTGAAGAGTCCGCTGGTCAATGAGCATGGATGTCCACAGAACTGGCATCTGATAGATACATTTCCCAGAATATTCGACTTGGAACAAATTGCATGTCTCCCAACTGCACCAAACATCAGAAATTAGATTCCCCCACATTCCAAGGTCGAATGGGACCTAGCTTTTCCATCCACTTGTGTTTATCAACACCGTTTCAACATATAAAATTTCCTGATGAGCTCCAAGTAAGAAAATGGTTACTAGGCAATGAAAGGTTGGAGTGGAGGATTATGACTGAATGTTGGATCTCATAACTCATTTTTTAGGAGGTGGAGAAGCAGAGGGAAGGAGTACAGCAATAAGGACAGACTTGGCCACTGATAGTTGTGGGTTGGGGATGTGTACAAGGCCAAATAAATGGGATATAGGGCTGGAGGAGTTTGCCAAGGTAAAGTGAATGGAGGCTATGCAGGCATCTCGTAGATGAGGACAAGGATTCTAAATTTAATGCGCTGGGAAATGATTTAAGCCACCACATTATCATATAGAAAGAAAACAGATTTGTCTTTGTTGTGATTTCTGTCACAGAAACAGTGTTGAATTTGTTTTGCTATTCAATTGCAGAATAGATAGAGCCATGTTTTTACATGAGCATGAATGCAGACCAAAGTGTTCTTTGTAAATGGACCTGAAGCAATTCAATTCATACATCACTTTGGGCCTGGAATATGTTTCAGATCTTTATTGTTTAGTTTACAGTGTAAGAATTTTGTGTTTTTATCAAGTGCCCATTTAACAAAAGCCCACAGCAAAACAGCATTGTCAAATTAAGTTGTTCAAATCTTAACAAATGGACAACATGCACTGAATAACTACAGTTGCACTGAAACAAAATTACTGTTGAACTGTTTTGTGTACTCCATAATTTAAAGCCCATTGATTTTAAGCAGGAAGCTCTAAGACTAAGTGAGAAAGTTACCGAAATTGATTTTATTTCGCAACTCTGATTACTGTTGAGCACAGTTCCCAGCAAAGTGCATTTTCTGCAATTATCAAACATGTAAAAATTTTTTAAAGGCTCTGAACAAACAGTGTTCAATATTTGACTGCTACCCTAATCTTAAATGGTGTGAAAAAGAAGGAGATTTTTGGAAACGGCATCATTCATGAAATAATTTTGAAGTGTAAATGTATGGCCAACATGACAGCCAATTTTCACACACTATGACACATGCAGCAAGACGCGGACAACATTCAGACTTGTGTTGATATGTGGCAAGTAGCATGCACGCCACACAAGTGCCAGTCAATGACTATCTCCAACAAGAGAGAATCTAACCACCTCCCCTTTATATTCAGCAGCATTACCATTGTTGAATCTCCCACCATCAACATCCTGGGGGTTACAAGTGACAGGAAACTTAACTGGACCATTTACAAGGTGGAAGTAATGGGTAAGTTTGAATACTGTCCCATTGCCTGTATGAGTGCAAGAAGCTTGATACCATCTAGGACAAAGTAGCCTGCTCGATTGTCACCCCATCCACTATTTTAAATATTCACTTCCTCCACCACCAGTGATAGTACCATCTACAAGATGCACTGCAACAACTCACCAAGGTGCCTTCGACAGCACCTCCCAAACTCATTCCCTCTACCACCTGGACGAACAAGACCAGCAGACGTATGGGAACACCACCACCTGCAGTTCCCCTCCAAGCCACACATCACCCAGGCTTGAAAATATATCGCTGCTCCTTCACTATCACTGGGCCAACATCCTAGAACTGCCTACCTAACAGCATTGTGGATGTAATTACATGGACTGCAGCAGTTCAAGAAGGCGTCATCTCCTCAATTATTGGCTTTGCTAATGACTCCACATACCATGAATGAATTGAAAAAAGGCACTTTTTTTTGCGAATACAATGAAGTATGAGCCCAATATTGACCTCTGCACAATGTCAACTTCCCTGCTTGATGCAAGAAAATAAGGTGAAATGTTGTTCACATCTATTGTGTAACTCCGCCAGTATTATAGGCCTTCACGGATTGGTTATGAAGATTTATCGCCTCCCAAGTGTTGCACCCAATAAGAAACTATATATTTCCCCCAAAGCTCACCCACTTTCAAGATAGCTGCTAGACCTTAGACAGCAGAGAAAGAAGGAATATGATTGTTTTTAAAATAAGAAAAATGGTTAGTTTAGGAGCCTTGTCACTACAGTTCTTGTTGCTAGCTGAAAGAAGATCCATGTGTCTGGCAGAGTGCAGCTTCGTCCATGGCAAAAGCAAGACTTAAGGGCACATCCAATCTTATGTTCAACCTTTTCCTTCATGGAGCAGAGAAACTTAAATCACTGTGGGGCTCATTTTAGGCTGCTTATTCTATGCAACACCCCTCTCTTCTCAAACCAAACTAATCTCCAGAAAAATATAGACCAGCAACAGAGACTTTCTGACTGACAAGAGGCCCACAACAGATATGGATACAGCTTCACCTCTCACTGTAATGCTTAATCTCACTTTGCTCCCAAAGCAAGTTTCACTATGTGAAAAAAAAACTAGAATACACCATTTACTCCTTCTGTAATTTATTTATGATGCATTGAAAATTCAATTTAAAGTGTGAAGGAGAAAAAGATTGGACAGAAATATGTAAAGGGCAACAGCAGCTAAAACAATAGGACGACTCCCCTTAGCTTCTCCGAAATAGCGCTATGGGATCTTTAGATAGGAGCCATCTGAGAGGGCAGACCGGGTTGTGAGTTAACATACTATCCAAAACACAGCGCCTCTGACAGTGCAGCATTCTATCGGTGCTGAACAAAAGTGTCAGTCTAGATTTTCTACTCATCTCCTGGACTGGGATTTGAACCTGCAACCTCTAACTTGCGAGAGTGCTGCCGCTGAGCCTTGGCTGGTACAGAGCTATATGACACAGTACTAAAGAAAAAGGTAATGCCATTAAATTTCATGCCCTAGTTTGAACAACCCAGCCCCTGGTGTAAAGCTAAGAGCAAAAAGATTTATTTTTGAAGAATTTCTGTGATTGAAGTATATTATTCTCAACTCTACACAGGAACTGATAGTGCATTAAATGACTGACGTTTACACCATAAATGTCCTGGTTTATACGCAACAAGCGAAGCAAATAATTATTTTCTGATAGTCTGCAGAGAATAAGTTTGATTTCGCAATAGCAGTTGAAATGTCTAGTTCACTCCCCTTTGTACATGCTTCCTGTGCTGTCAACTGGTTTTGAATAGTGGATGTTTAATGACATGTTGGTTGCTCAGTGTAATGATAATATTTGTATATGACATCTGCCTCCTATCCATTGGTGGAATGGCCTTAAGAATTCTCATGCATTGACTATGGTGCCGAACTCAATGTGTTATCAAATTCTGCAATGCATTCCATTGTCGCATCACGATTGCTGTGAACATGTACATGAATTCTTCCATTATACTATTAACAGGAAGCTGTCTGTCCAGAGAGAAAAAAAAGGCATTCAGGCTTGTCCTGTTCACTCTCATGCAGCATTACAATAGAATGCTGTCCACCCATTTGCCTTGTACAAATCAATTGTGAATATTGCACTTCTACCTGTAGTGGGCACATCACTGACAGTCACAGGCAAGGTCACAGCTTTATTTTTTCTGCTTCAGGATCACTTCAAACTGCCACTGAGCACAGTTGCAATGTAAGCCAATGAACTTATACTTGTATAACGCAAGTGGTTGGTTTCCTGTTTGTTCGAGCAAGCAATTTAATTGGACAATCTATTTTACAAAATGGCAGGATCACAAGGGATTGGAGGAGGGTGCATTATTATAAATTACATTCATGTGCCCTATATGCATAATTCCATTATCAATATGACTCATAAAGGATTCACTATGTCTCCAAGATTCTTCTTTTCAAAATACGCTGTCAGCCAGCTTGCTAAAAACAACCCGTTCACAAGAGTTCATAAATGACCTTTGCTGCAGCATTCACAAGGAATATTTCAAAGGAGCAACATAAAGTCTTTCAGAATTGTGCAGCACCCTCAAACATACCAGGTGCAGATTCAAACTCCGATAGTTCTGATTTGTAGAGTACCAAGGGCAGCCTGAAAAAATAAGGAACTGTCAAAGCACGGAAGATTGGGGTATGATTGAACTGAAAATTGATTCCCAGATTCACAGGGTTATAGGGGGAAGGATATGTGAGTATGTAACTTGCACTGATATATTTAGAAACTTGAATAATGAAACCCTCAGATGTAAATTGCCTGGAAATAATTAATTTCAAATACTTTTATGAGGTTTTGTACTGGTGACGATTAATTTCCGTGGCACAAATAACTGGTTGTATAATTTAATGAATGAAAGTACTTATTTTCTCAGTAAAATTGGAAGTGGTGACGGAATCCTTGTGAGAGTGTCAACTTGATTTCAGAGGGCTGCATTATCACAGGAACAACTGGAAATGCAAAAACAAGATTGATTAACTCATTGTGTACTGCTTTTCAAAATACTGACTTTGGTTCTGTTGGGTGAACAACCATTTGGTTTTGATTGTGAATTAATTAAATAAGGAAAGACTTGCATTAATAAAGTGCTTTTCATGACCTCAGAATGTCCCAAAGTGCCTTTTCACCAATGAAACACTTTTGAAGAGGAGTCACAGCTGCAATGTAGGGATGGCGGCAGCCAATTTGCAGACACTAAGTTCACACAAAGAGCAATGAAATAAATCCATAAATGAATGAATGAATGAATGAATGAATACATTCTGCTCTCTCAGCTGGAAGGTAGAGATCCGACAGCACTATTCCAAGAACATAAGATTTCTCCCAGTGTCTTAGACATTGTTTATTACTCAACCAACAGCTAAAAAATCAAATGACCTTGTTACTTAGTTCATTATTCTTTGTGGGAACTAGCTATGTCCAAGCGTGAGTGCATACAGCTTCTAACCCAGCCACTCCTACTGTTACCTGGATGTCTGAGGGCCTAACCCTTTGGCACAGAGTTTCTTGTAACTCTTCAGCATAACCACAATGTGAGGGCAGACTTGCATCTTTCCTTTTCTTGCCAAAGAAATTCGCAGGAAACTGCCTTATGTTAGGTATGCCCTGAAACTTTACCTACCCGTGAATTTCCATTATTATTTACTCCACTTCATAGATGCATCTGGCGCTTATTTGTATATCACTGCCCCATTTAAAAGACCAGCTCACACAAGTTTCCTGCCCCTATGCCAGTAATATGTTGGTGTAGATTTAAAATGTTTAGGCACAGCTGGAGCCTGGTATCAATGAAACTGGAGGTATAACTGCATTCCTCAGACCTGAATGTTTCTGGGACAGAGACACTTTTATAACTATTGACGTGGCCTTGATCAAAACAACCAGTCTTATTTCTCATGGGGAATGCCATATAATAGATGCTGCAGTGCCTGCCCCCAGAGATTCAAATACTTTTCAAATACCCCTCCAGTACGCTATCAACTTAATTAAGTGAACACATAACCAGAGTACATAAATTACAAGGAGCATTGTCCATTGGGCTGTATTAGTGCATATATAATTTCTAAAGAACTAGCATCGTGGTGTTTGATCCTACCACAGATGTGTTATAAATAACTAAGGCAAAACTGAAGAGTTATTAGAATTGCTTGCATTGCCATTTTTGGAATGAAATGTTTCCCTCACGTAAGAGACCCTGGGGCACTATTTTGAAGGAAGGGAGAAGTCTTCTCCCCAGTGTCCTGTCCAGTATTCATCCCTCAACCAATGACTCTAAAACAGATTATTTTTCATCATCAGATTCCTATTCATGGGATCATACTGTGTGCAAATTGGCTGCTGCTTTTTCTACAACAGTGACTGTGCTTCATTGACAGTAAAGCACC
Organism: Carcharodon carcharias; assembly: GCF_017639515.1. Taxonomy (NCBI): domain Eukaryota; kingdom Metazoa; phylum Chordata; class Chondrichthyes; order Lamniformes; family Lamnidae; genus Carcharodon; species Carcharodon carcharias. The sequence continues at coordinate 129,477,179 of NC_054474.1, forward strand.
TGAAGCATCTTGTGGATTGCACAAATGCATAAATGCAAGACTTTTCTCTTCATTGTTATGTGGCTTCCTGAAATAGAGATTGAGGCATTGGATCGGAAAGATCTTGAAAATCAATGTCAAAGTAAACAAATGCTGGTCCAATTCAATAATACAATTACATGTACAATCTCCACTTATCTGGATGAGTGCAGCTCCAAAAAACACTCAAGAAACTTGACACCATCCAGGACAAAGCAGCCTACTTGATTGGCAACACATTCACCACTTTAAACATTCACTCCCTCCACCACCAATGCAGCTATGTATACCATCTACAAGATTTGCAGCAACTCACCAAGGCTCCTTTGACAGCACTTTCCAAACCTATGACCTCCACCACCAAAAGAAGGACAGGGGCAGCAGATACATGGGAACACCACCACCCACAGTTCTCCTTTGTTATAATATGTGTGTAGTTTGGTAGGTCTCATGAAAAGGCTCTGACTCTTGTATAGTTTAACAGTAAGTGTTTATTAACACATGTAACTATATACATATACTGCATAAGATCTAAGCTAGGAGCTGTCCCCATGCTTGCCCCTGCACATGTCTCTGTCCAGTACAAGAATGCCCTCGAGACTTGGGACATGTGTTCCTTTATATCATACTGTGTCCCATGTTAACAATTTCTATCCCAGACCCTTATACTACACCTCCCCCAATCTTTAACCAATGTATTTACAACATATTCTTGTTTACCCAACATATTTACATTATTTCTACTACCCCTTCTCCCTTTCTCAAAGTCTGTTTACAGGTTCGGGCAGCCTGGAGGCTTTATAATTCTTCCAGATCTTGCCTTGACAACAGTTGGAAGAGTCAGAGACTCTGTAATACTGGTTAAACCTTGGTGAATAAATGGTTGTTTTGGGTGTAGTCGTTCTGTCATTTGATTGTCAATTTCTCTCTAATGTATAGTGGGAGGATCACTTTAAGGGGTGAGGAAAAGGCCCCTTCTGTTCCTCCTGGCTGCACTTTCTGGAGCACCGACAAGGTATGATCGTGGCTGGTCATCGCCTCTCTGGATAATAGCACCCTCTCTATTAATCTTAATCCAGATTCTATTGCCCTTGTATAAATATGGTAGGTGTCTGTTGTAGGTGGAAGACTGCTTTTGCCCTGTAGGACTTCCCTCTGTTCTGGATGTTTTGGTAATCTGTGGCTGTCAACCCTGGTATTAGTTTCTTTGGCAGGATTGGGAGTTGTGTGTAGATGAGGCTAAGCAACGTTGTAGTGGGGAGGACCTGCAGGTTAACAGTACCTGTTGGGAAGTTATTATTCTTCCTGAGGAGAGCTTTAATGGTGTGAACCCCTCTTTCTCCCTTCCCGTTCGACTGTGGCTATCTTTGGGAGCTGGTATAGTGTTGGATGCTGTAAGTGATGGAAAATTGGGTGAAGTATTCATTTGCAAATTGTGGACCGTTATCCAGCACTATCTGGTCTGGAATGCTATGGCTCATGAATATCTCCTTCAATGCTCTCACCACCACCTCTGTGTACAATTGCTTCACCCCAATCTATCAGGAAAGTAGTCCACCACAATGAAGAAGGATCTGCCATTGAAGACAAATAAATGGATGCCTAACCACTCCCATAGCCAGGTTGGGAACTGTGTGGGGATAAGGGGCTCCCTCTGACCCTGCTTGTGTAGTGCATATACCCGGCAGTTTGCTATCATGTCCTCAATTGCTCTTGAAATACCTGGCCCTCACACTGTGGATTGGGCCCATACTCGGCATTTGGTAATACTCAGGTGTATTTTTTGTGAGATCTCTGGCCGAAGGGAGGCTTGAATGACCAGCAACTGGTTGTATACCAGCAGATCATTGATGACAGTAAAGTACTTCTGCTTTCAAACCAAGTCTTCATGGTACAGCTACTTGGTGGCTGCTGTGGTCTCCCTTGGTGACATTAACAGTGGATGCGGGCACACTCCTCATCTTGCAATTGTTCCTGGTGGATTTGCTGGAATTTTCCTGTTGTAGCCAGCAGATATCCCCTCACCAATTGAGAGTACGATTTGAGCTCCTCAATAGGGTTGACATCATGCTTCATTGGAAGGTTCACTGTGGCTCTGGAAAGTGTGTCCACCTTTGTTTGATTTTTTTCCCTGAACATATACTGTCTCGTATGGGAACCTCATGAGGCATAGATGGACTCCCTGGATTCTGAGGAGCATCTTTGCCAGTTCCTTCTCATCTAGCAGTGAGTCCAGTGGTTTATGGTCTGTTTCAATGGTGACCTTTAGGCCAATAATATAATCCAGAAAGTTCTCACACGCTAACAAGACCTTCTTTTTTGATTACAGCATATCCTTACTCTGTCTGATAGTCCCTTGGATGCATAATACACTAGTCGGCGACATCCAACCCAGTTGTTCCTGAAATAAGACTATTCTAAGGCCTGTGTTCTAGGTCAGCTGCTGTGTTGATGGGCAGGGATTGGTCATAGTGTGCCAGGATGTCGGTGGAGAGCAGCATGGCTTTGATGCACCAAATGCTTGCTCTTGGTGCATTTCCTTGCACTGTCCTTGGTCTTTCTTGAGAAGGTGCTGCAGGGGTTCTGTGACCTGATCCAGATTGGATAAAACTTTTGCCAACTGATTCTCTGGAAGTCTGGAATCGAGGATGGGGTTGGGAACTTGCTGATAGTTTTTGTTTTCTGTGGATCTGCCGTGATGCCTTTATTGCTGGCGATGTGTCCTAAGAACCAAATAGAGGTCTTGGAGAATTTATATTTCTCATTCAGTGTAAATCCTGCTTCCTGCAAGTGTTCTAGGACAGCTGTCAGCCTTTTGTCATGTTCTTCCACTGTCATGCCGTGGACCAAAACATTGTCCATATGGCAGATGACCCCTCTAGGCCTTGAAAAATGGCCGATGTTGTGTGGTGAATGACTTCCGGTGTGGAGGTGATTCCGAACGGTAAGCGGTTGAAGCAGAATCAGCCAAAGGGGGTTGATGAATGTGGTCAGCAAAAATAACTTTTCATCTCTTGGAAGTTGCCAAAAGCCTCTGTTAGTGGTGAGCCTTGAAAACACTGTACTGTTAGAGAGTTTGGTCAGGCTGTCGTCCACTGAGGACATCCGGTGGACTTCTCTTTATTGAACTGTGTCAAGTTGTTGCAGATATGATGGACCTGTTTGGTTTTGGAACTGGGACAATCCTGGAACATAATCTGGTTGACTGAGTGACAAGGGAGATGACACCCATTTTTGTTAGCTTGTCCAGTTGTTGCTGCCCTTGCTTCATGAGTAGATGGGGTATTTTTTCTGGCATGAACAGGCACACAAGCTTAGCATTCTCTCTTAGTGTAATCTTGCGTATGGTCCTCAGTTGCCCCAATCCGGTAAAAGTTTTGGGAACTCCTTTTAAATTTGGAAGCAGGCCCTTGCTGGTTGACCTCGTCAATTTTCTGGAGGAGGTTAAGATTGACACAGGCTTTGTGGCTTAAAAGGGAGCATTCTTGGTTGTGAATGAAGAACAGGGTCTCTGGGATTCTTTGGCTTTTGTACCTGAGTGTCACCTGCAGAATACCTTTCACAGGGAGCTTGATGCCACCTGCTCTGTACAGCTGTGTTGTGGGTGGCATCAGCTGTTGGGTTACCAGACATGGTTCCTTGTCCGAGAAGATTTTAACACTGGCTCCCCTGTCCAATCCAAAATTTGTGAGATGACTATTAACCAAGATGTCTGTGTTGTAGAACATAAATCCCTGATATCTGATTGCATCTAAGAAGCATGGTTGCATTTCTTCTTGGTGTGCAACCTCGACCTCATGAATCACCTTGGGAACATCTGTGAGTCTGGTTGTGTTATCTTTGCCTACCTTTCCGAAGCGTCCTATGCAGTTGGAGTTAAAACATTATGCTGAGACTGCCGGACATTGATCACATCTGTGGGTTGCTTAGCTCTACAGCGCTAGCATGGTCACCCACTCGTTAGCGGTCGGTTAGGGTATTACTTCCCTTCACCTGGCATGTCCCTGTTCCACTGCTGTTTTACTGGCTGGACAGTGGGGGTTGCTCTGTACCGTGGCTCGCCTTTGTCCCTTAAGTTGGATCTGTAAATGGATTTTGGATTGTCTGACAACCTGAATGGGCTTTTTCAAGGGTCAAATCTTCCTTAGCTTGAAGCATGTCAGAGACTGCATTGTCCACCACTCTGACAACAATTCTGTCCCTGCTTATCTCTGATTTCAGGTCACCATAGTCACAGCATTCAGCCATTCTGTACAGCTTATTAATGAAGGAGTCAACAGGTTCACCTGGCTCTTGGACACATTTATTAAACTTTGCTCTTTAAAGGATCTTTTTACTGCTCAAATTAAAATATGTGTCAAATGATTTTGAAACTCCATCAAATTTTGCTGAGGATTCATTGATTTTTTTTTGTCTAGCTGGTTTATTGTCAGCTATTGGGCCTACCAAATAAAGCAGTGTATTAACTTGTTCAGCTTCTGTCTTTTTGTCTGGACCTTAAGCAATCACGTATCTAAGGGATCTCTTTCTCCAACACCCCAAATTTTGTCCCTCCGGGACACCCTGGTTCACTCCTCCATCACTCCCTACACCTCAACCCCCTCCCACGGCACCTTCCCATGCAACCGCAGAAGGTGCAACACCTGCCCCTTTACTTCCCCTCTCCTCACCGTCCAAGGGCCCAAACACTCCTTTCAAGTGAAGCAGCATTTCACTTGCACTTCCCTCAACTTAGTCTACTGCATTCGCTGCTCCCAATGCGGTTTCCTCTAATTTGGAGAGACCAAACGCAGACTGGGTGACAGCTTTGCGGAACACCTTTGGTCTGTCCACAAGCATGACCCAGACCTCCCTGTCGCGTGCTATTTCAACACAGCACTCTGCTCTCAAGCCCACATGTCCATCCTCGGCCTGCTGCAATGTTCCAGTGAAACTCAACGCAAACCAGAGGAACAGCACCTCATCTTCCAACTAGGCACTCTACAGCCTTCCGGACTTAACATTGAGTTCAACAGCTTCAGATCATGAACTCTCTCCTCCATCCCCACCCCCTTCCTGATCCCCCTTTTTCCAATAATTTATATTTTCAAAATATATTTTTCTTTTCCCACCCATTTTTAAATCTATCATTTTATCTCCACCTTTTAGCCCATTTTGATCCCTTCCCCCCACCCCACCCCCACTAGGGTGTTCTGTCACTTGTTTGTCCAGCTTTCTACCTTTAATGTCACCATTAGCACATTCCTTAGATAATATCACCACCGTCAACACCACTTTGTCCTTTTATCTAAGACATCTTTGGCAATCTCTCCTTTGCCTCCACCTATCACTGGCCCTCTATCCAGCTCTACCGCCCCACCTCCCTCTACCGGCTTATATTTCACAACATTTCTATATTTCTTTAGTTCTGAAGAAGAATCATACGGACTCGAAACGTTAACTGTGTTCCTCTCTGCAGATGCTGTCAGACCTGTGGAGTTTTTCCAGATATTTTTGTTTTGTTTCAGATTTCCAGCATCTGCAGTATTTTGCTTTTACCCCAAATTTTGTGACCGGTCTGGGCCTTAGATGAGTGCAAACTGGACTGGTAAGGCAGATTTTTGGTCTACAGTTATTTAAAATTAAATGTGTGTATAGCTTTAAATGCTGTTAGGAAATCCAAGATGGGTGGCACTGCCGTATGCTTCTTCTCAATGAGGTTCCCCACCCTTATCGGTTTTGGCGGGCTCCCACGGTAATGTGTTTTAGATTTTCAGCAGCAACTCTCCGGATCAACGTTTTTTGAGTCTTCCCTGCAGCATCTAAGTATTTTCGGGTTGTGAAACCATTGATCCTTGGCCTTTTCAGTATTTTTTAAATTGCTAAATATTTCTTTAATTATATTTTCTTCCATTGGAGCGAGCATGTTCAGGAGCCAACTCGGTTCTCGGTCTGTTCGCAGTGGGTTTTAAAACAGCAATTCTGACTTTTGCTGACTTATTATCTTTTTAAAACTCACTCTGGCTAAGAACTTAAGTCTTTTTTAGTTCATCCCTGGTAGATCTTCTGACCCTGTACTTTTTTGGAATTGAAGCTCGACTTCCACAAGACTTGTCGGCGTCTTCTACTGCAATGTTTTATTTCTGCCTTCTGCTTCCAATCCTGATTTGGCGCTTTTCTCTGGCAATCTCCTCGAGTGTGTTCACCGTTGGTGCTTTTCTTCAGGACAGAATGCTGCTAATTTCAATCTTCCAGGTTTTAAATTTCTCCTCCAGCTTCTGTGAGGCTCTGGGTTGTTCTGAAAGTTGCCACCATGTTGTAAGATACTGTGTGTAATTTGGTAGGTCTCATGAAGAGGTTATGAATCTTGTACATTTTAACAGTAAGTGTTTATTAACTATTTGTAACCATACATATATATATATATCATATAAGGCCTAAGCTAGGAGCTGTCTCCATGCTTGCCTCTACCCATGTCTCTGTCCAATACAAGACAGACCTCCAGACTCAGGTCATGTGTTTTTTTGCATCACTATGTGGGTAGTACTGTACCCAGTCCCACATTAACCCTAACTGTGCCAGATGCTTATACCACAACCTCCAAGCCACTCACCATCCTGACTTGGATATATAACACCATTCCTTCACTGCCATTGGGTCAAAATCCTGGAACTCCTTCCCTAACAGAACTGTGGGTGCACCAAAACCACATGGACTGCAGTGGTATAAGAAGGTGGCTCACCACCACTTTCTCAAAGGCAATTAGGGATGGGCAAGCGACACCACACCCCATAAATAAATTTAAAAAAAAGATGGTTACATAAAACAGTGTAATCCAGTTGTAGCCACTATTCAACTACACTTTTCCTCAGTTAGTCGAAGGCTGAGCTGGAACATTGGAGGCGATGATGAATTTTGTCATCTGTGTCTGTCTTTGTCGAGTTGAGGCTTTCAAGATATGGAAAATGATTCATGTTTTGCTGGATGTCTGTTGAGCTTAATCGATGGGGGAAGTTGTTTTGCCATTGGAGCTGGTTGGAAGAGGACTTTAGTTTTCCAGGTGTTTAGTGAAAGACCCATTTTCTCATTTGCTTTGGAGAAGGAGTTGACGATGACCTGAAGTTCAGTTTCTGAGTGAGCTCACACACAAGAGTCATCTATATACTGACGTTTGAGTGGTTTTGTTTTTGGATTGAAGGCAGCGTAGGTTAAACAGTTTTCTGTCTGCTCTGCAGGTTATCTCCATGTATATGGGTAATTTGCTGGAGGTGAGGTGCAGTACTGCGGAGGGAAAAATAGAGAAGGGAGTTCAACTCAGTCGTGGCAGGGAACTCCAAGAAGGACAGTGGAGACACTTTAGGAAATGTCAAAAAAAAAAATCCTGATGAGGTAAAACCTACCCATTGAGTCATGAGAGACCCTGGCTTGTGATTGACCAAAATGGAGGAGGCTCATTCAGAAAGGCGCCAAACGCATCAAGAGCCTTTTTTGGGAACATGGAGAGGAGAAGTCAAGGCATCAGAGACCCCACACAAGCCTCCAAACAACCCATCTAGGCAACACTTCAAGCACCACCCTGCACCCCCCCATGTGGCAGAGTTTGCAGATCATGAATGGACTTATCAGCCAACTCAGAACTCATTGAACTGGAATGAAAGCAGGTCATCCCTGATCCTGAGGTCCTGCCTAAGAGAGAAGAGAGAGTGAGATTATTCAAATGTCATTTTCTAAAAAATCACATTTGGGTTTTCTGAAATGAACTAACAGTGAAAAGGACCAAGTTTAATGTATTAGCAAGTTTGATTATTTACAGAAATGATACAATAAAGTAAAAATTTCAGACCTGACTAAAACAATCATTAAATTATGCCTGTCTAGTCATTTAGAGTATAGAAATTGAAATGCCAAGATAATCCAGTTGAATTTGCCTGCTTATACACCATAAACCAAAGAGCTCCACAGGAAAAAAATTGTGTAGCTTATATTCAGCAAGAGTGGCTGCAGAAACCAGCATAATGTTGGCATAATCACAATCCAGGAAACTCCAAACAAATAGAGCTATGCGCAAAGAGCAGGGGAGTGAGATTAATTGGATTGCTCTTTTAAAGAGCCAGCACAGACACAAGGGGCTGAATGACCTCCTTCTGTGCTTTATGATGTTATAAGGTCAGTGTGTCAGCTGAACCTCACGTCTTATAGATGCTGATCTGAGAGTGGTAGTTCCAGAGTAGTCATAGTTTTCTGTAAAATGCACAGTGAAGTGAGCAAATGAACGATAAAGAAGTGAATCTGGCTTGAACCTTCATTTGGAGACAAAAGCTGGGGTTTCCTGTTTAGTCACTCGACATCTCATAATTTTCCACTCATTAAAGGGAGTGTGAAAATCACATGCTTGGAGTGCAGAGGCGGAAAACCCCAACCAATCTGTCTATGAAGAGAATGCAGAACATAATGATCAAAAAGTCTTAATCTTGACACTGAATTAAAAACATTCCTCAATGATTAATTGTTAATCTGGCTCCCTGTGCACAACCACCTCCCCCAGCACTCCCAGATGGTCCTATTATACTTTAATTAACATCGTGAAAGGTGCTATCGACTCAAACTGTGTAAATGGAAAAAAAAGAGTAAAAAAAATTCCTTTTTTAAATACTTTAATTTGTAAAAGGCCATTTGAGATAACGATTCAGAAATGCGGTTTAAAAATGGCAATTCAGCAAAGTAAAAATGCATTAGTGCAAAAGCTAATGTGAATGTAATTACAAGGTCCACGGAAGTTGATTCATTTTCATAAGGAAAAGCCTGGGAGATGGGTAAGAGCTGATGGCACAGAGAGAGAATTTTGACTGTTGCCTTGCAATTAAAATGATGAATTCACCACTTACATATATCCTTCAGTTGAAATTATAGAGCAGTCAGAAGTGCTTGGGTTAAAGGGGTTTGATTCAGATTAAGGCTACAGTTCTCAGCACTTCGATAAGTCAGAAAAATAGAAAATTAGAAACTTTGATCTGTTGATGATTTATTACTTCCTCTCTCCTTTAATCTCTTTCTCTCCCTTTCTCCCTCCCTCTCTTAATATATATTTTCATGTTGGTGGCTATGCTAGCACTGAGCTTGGCACAGACCCCACTTGGTGGCATTAGTTGAGGTGAAGGTGGACATTGTACATTACTTTGATACAGTGAATGCTCAGTTGGCAGTGACAGTGCTGAGACAGTTCACTGGAGTGAAGGGTTTAAATTCAGGAAGGGGTAAGTTTATGACTGGGAAGGGATCGATGTATCCATGCATTGACTATAAAAAGACTCATCTTAATGTCTTTGAATAGGCTTCTTTGTGTTTCAAGCTTTCTTACAGTTTTAGGGAAAGTGTGGCAAGACATGATTGCCTATAGACTTGTGCAATGACCGCCCAGAAAAAGCAATTCCTGTGAACAGTGTAATGATATTTGAGACAATTGGATTTGATTTTGATGACAGAAGTAATAGAGATATAAGATGAGAAGGTAGATAGGTAGATTTCAAAAAGCTGACTGGGCCTAGTCAATATTCCTAAAAGGTGTTTGATACAGGACAGATGATTGGGTCTTAGAGTGAGAGGAAGGAAATTATCAGATCAGTAGGTGAAAGAGCAGCACTGACTTGGTCAATTAAATGGCTGTTTTTCAATCACACATTCCTATCACACCAAAGGAAACATTTCCATGCTCTTTACATTTAAATTATTAATTCTTGGGAGACCTACTTTTATGAACAATCTCCCTAGTGCCCATAGAAGGTAGAGGTCAGCCTCCTTTTTGAGCTGCTGGTAGCAGCTTGATCTAGCTGGCTTGCTAAACTACTTCAGGAACCTTTTAAGAGTAAACCACACTATTATGGGATTAGAGTTTTATATAGTCCAGATTGGATAAGCGTGGAAGGTTTCTTTCCCTAAAGGACCCTATTGAAGCAGTTGGTTTTTATGACAATCCATCAGCTTCAAGTTCACTTTTTATTGATACCAGCTTCTGATTTCCAGATTTCTTTTAACTGACTTATAGGCCACAAAATTGTCCTCTGTGACACTGAAACTAAGACTGGCTTTAGTAGCAAAATTACATCTGCACTCACTTCCTGCGCCAAACGCTTATCTTGGTGAGGGCATTAGTGTGGGCATTAGGAAAGTGCACCAACTACAGAGCAGATAGATCATGACATCATTAGGCTTGTACTGCTGATTTTATGCTGGCGCTGCTATTTTGTACCTCATTGCTCTAGCTAATGCCATCTCTAACATGCCATTTGCTTTTCAGTTTCTTACTGTGTTTGCTTGTTAACTTCCTGTGATTCATATACAAGGGCACGCAAGTCCAACACTCCCTTTAAGCTGTGTGGGTGCATAGCCATGCAGCAACTGGGAATGTGTCATGCAGGGGACAAACAGGTAATGGTGCTTTTAAGATGTGTGCATGCTCACCTGAGTGACAATATTAAAGGGACCACACAGTGCAACAATCGGGCCACACACACTGAAGGAAAATTAGAGAGAACATTTCCCAAGCCCCTCTTGATGCCAACATTTCAACTCTCTCAACATTTACAAAATATTCTGATTTTCTATGTTTCCTTCCAAAGTGGATAGCTTCAGATTTTGCCATATTATATTCTATCTACCGTGTTCTCATCCAATCTCCTGACGTGTCTATATCCCTTTCATGTCCTCCGCACCACTTACTTTCCTACCTAACTTTGTATCGTCAGCAAATTTAGATAACATATACTTGTAGGACCCTCTTACCTAAATCATTGATATAGGTTATAATTGGCCCAAGTACTTGTTGTCCCCTGCTACTTGCAGCCTGCCAACCCAAAAACAACCTGTTTATTCATACTGTCTGTTTTCTTTCCGGTAAACAATGCTCGATCCTTGCTAATATATTACGCTGAATCCCATGAGCTTAATTTTGTGTAACAACCTCTTGTTAACTTATCCCTTAACCTCCTGTGACCTTACAGAACGCTCTTTGAAAATCCATATACACCACACCCACCAGTGTCCACTCATCAGCTTGGTAAGTGAGAACCTCAAAACTCTACAACCTCTAATAGATTTGTCAAGCCCAACTGCCTTTTCATAACTTTGTGTTGACTCCATCAAATCATATTATGCAATGGAAGCTGAGACAATAGCCATTAGCTGCTGTATTATAGTCTGGTCCAAATGTTCTCTCAGAGTTGGCCACCATTTTGACACTGGAAAGGATGGGCCCAAGTTTTGCATGAAGCCCTGTGCCAAGATGGAGCCGGATTCCTCTTTGCTTTTTTGGTTGTGACAGCATTCTTTCTGGTAGGCCTGTCAACGAAGCAAGCATTTCTGTGTGCATGACCCATTGAAGTCCTCACCTGAGTCCACTTGAGCAGAACCCATGTGTGAACTCACCCATCACATCCCCCACCCTCAGGCACACACATACCATCTTCTCCCCATGGCCTGGCTGCAGCCACTCATGCCCAGTGTCTCACCACATGCAGTTCATAGCTTTAAGCTATATTTAAAGTGGGATGTGAGGAAGACTAGGTAAGAACATGCCATTATCCTTAGTTTCAGTCTCACTGCTGGCAAGGAGCTAAGAGCCAATCCAATGATTTCTAGCGCTGCATCCTCCACAGGTGTGAGGACATGTAACGGTGCCTGTCCCCCTCCGGTTCTTATAGATGCGGTTGTGGGCTGCCTTGTCCTGCAAAAGGAGAGGGAAATGTGTCAGTCACAGCAGTGCAACATGTTTGTGTGATGTGCCTGCCACACTTGAATAGCTGACAGTGTGCAGAAGGTTTGAGATCTGAGCATACAGCATGCAATAGTGCCAAGTGTGTGAGGGTGCGGTGAAATTTGACTAATTTGCTAGAGTTCTTTGAAGATGTGACAAGCAAAGTGAATAATGGGGATCCTGTAGATGTTGTATATCTGGACTTCCAGAAGGCCTTTGATACGGTGCTGCGATACAGTGCTGCACAAAAGATTAATACACAAGATAAGATCACACAGCGTTAGGGGTAATATATTAGCTTGGATAGAGGATTGGCTAACCAACAGAAAGCAGACAGTCAGGATAAATAGGTATTTTTCTGGATGGCAAGCTGTAACTAGTGTGGTACCACAGGGTTCGGTCCTTGGGCCCCAACTATTTACAATCTATATTCATGACTTGGATTCAGGGATAGAAGGTACTATAGCTAAATTTGCAGATGACACCAAAATAGGTGAGATGGTAACTTGCAATGAAGAAATAAAAAATTTACAAATGGATATGGACAAGTTAGGTGAATGGGCCAAAATTTGGCAGATGGAGTTCAATGTGGATAGTATGAGGTTATCCATTTTGGTCGGAAGAATAAAAAGGTGACTTATTATTTAAATGGACAAAAACTTCAGAATTCTTCAGTGCAGAGGGATCTGGGTGTCCTCGTGCATGAATCGCTGAAAGCTAGTACACAGGTACAGCTGGTAATAAGGAAGGCAAATGGAATTTTGGCATTTATTGCTAAAGGAATAGAGTATAAAAATAGGGAAATGTTGTTGCAACTGTACAAGGCATTAGTGAGACCGCACCTGGAGTACTGTGCACAGTTTTGGTCCTCTTACTTGAGGAAGGATGTAGTTGCATTGGAGGAGGTTCAGAGGAGGTTCACTAAATTGATTCCAGAGATGTGGGGCTTGTCTTATGAGGAGGTATTGAGCAGTTTAGGCCTATATGCACCAGAGTTTAGAGTGATGAGAGGGGATCTAATTGAGGTATATAAGATGCTAAAGGTGATAGATAAAGTAGATGTGGAGCAGATGTTTCCCCTTCTGGGGCATTCTAGAATGAGAGGCCATAATTTTAGGCTAAGGAGTGGTAGATTTAAATCAGAGATGAGGAGAAATTACTTTTCTCAAAGGGTCATGAATCTATGGAATTCACGACCTTAGAGTGCGGTGGATGCCGGGACGCTGAATAAATTTAAGGAGGAGATAGGCAGATTTTTAATTAGTAATCGGTTGAAAGTTTATGGGGAGAGAGTGGGAAATTGGAGTTGAGGCCGCAATGAGATTAGCCATGATCATAATGAATGGCGGGGCAGGCTCGAGGGGCTGAATTGTCTACTCCTGCTCCCAGTTCTTATGTTCTTATTACATCAGCACATCATTATAAGGCCAGCCTGCCGGAATCGGCCCCAAGCCGCTGGATCATCTGCCCATGTAGGTGTGATTGCACACTGACACGTTTCACAACTGCATACAAAAGTCATGCACTTGGTGAGCTGAAATTTGAGGTGAACTCGGAGATAAGTGCACAAGTACCCAGTAACGTTGTGCAGCACTTGCCCAGGTTGCCTGTTGGACTTCAAGGTTGAGGTGTGTTGTAGGGTGGTGGGGGGTGGGTGGTGGAGGGAAGGCTGCCCTGTGGTTGAGGTGACTTGGGCTGGGGGTCAAGGGCTACCCTTTAGCTGAAGGTAGTGCACAAGCACGTGTTGGGTGGGGAGCTGTGGGGGGGTGGGGCCGAGGGCAGCGGCCACGCATTAGGGAAACCTTGTATAAAGTGACCATTCCTCTGCAGCTGAGACAGTTCAGGCACAGCCACATTAATATGATTGGAAATTCTCTGCCGACTCAAGTAACAAAGAGACATGAACGTGCCACCAGAGCTCCAGAGCTCAAAGTGCTCCAGAGCTTTTCACCTCTCGGGCACACTGCAAACCAATGAGCATTTTAGTGGGCAGCGGAACAATTGAACTACTGCACATGTTGTACAATCTCCTCGCTAAAGCTGCCCGTGGAGCAGTCACTGGTAGAGGCGCTCACAGCCCCTTGAAATGTCTTCATCCCGGTTTGGACCAGTCTCCTCCATGGTTCAAGCTAACAGTGCAGCCTTGCAGTGCGCGTTGGGAGAATGCCCACGCCTGAGCTGAGAGCGCAGTATGCAGTCCAATAGGCAAAGCTGCTGCCAATCGGTCAGGTTGATGGAGTTTCGGGCAACCATGCAGCGCACTAATATCTGGCCATCCAAGTGGTGGCCAGCATTCTCCGGGAAGCGTTAAGGGACCTTCAGACTTACCAAAGACAGGTTCTTAGTACACCCAAGCTAACCCACATGTCTCTCTCTTTCATCCTGCAGGAGGAGTAAATCAGGATCAAGGAGCCTGGTGAACTAGCTGTAGGTCTTGTGGCTTACAGAGAGCAAAGGCGACAGAGGATAGAGCGACCGAGGCTCCTACCTGTGCAGAGGAAGGAGCCGCACCCTCTGGAATAAGGGTCGCTGGGGCTCAGCGAGCCATTTCTGGTCGGTGCCTAGCTAGACTCAGGATCTACAGACACTGCCTTTCATTCCTGCAGATGACCAAGAGCCAATGTCATTGAACACTATGCATGTCTAGGGAACTGGTTGGTCAAATCTGCCAACTGGTGCAGGATTTGGTACCACAGGGACACGGAGGGCATCCACTGCCAGTGGCTGTGAAAGTGACCACGGCACTCAATTTCTACACCAGTGGCCCCTTTCAGGGCTCTACAGGGTGACCTCTGTGGGATATCACAAGCCTCCACCCACAAATGCATCTATGAGATAATGGATGCCAACTTCACGAGGGCAAACAACTTTGTGCATTTCGCTAGGACCAGGACATCCAGGATGCAAGAGCAATTGAATTTGCCCAGATCTCGGGTTTCCAACAGGTGCAGGGTGCCATCGACTGCACTCACGTGGTGCTCAGATCTCCATCACAACACACGGCCAACTATCTCAACCACAAAGGCTTCCACTTGCTAAATGTGCACCTGGTGTGTGACCACCTCAAACACATCCTGCAGGTGTCTGCATGGTTTCCAGGGAGGGTGCACAACTCCTACATTCTCAGTCAGTCACAGATTCCTGAAGACTTCCAGGGTCTACAGAAGCTGCAGGGATGGAGTCAAAGGCTACCTGCAGAGGACGTGGCTGATGACACCAGTGTGGTGGCCTCAGACTGCAGCACAGTGAAGGTATAACGAGGCTCATGCTGCAACTCACAACTTGGTGGAGCAGACCATCAGGATGCTGAAGATGAAGTTCCAGTACTTGGACTGGTCTGGTGGAGCCCTGCAATACAGGCCCCAGAGGGGTCACACATCATTGTTGTCTGCTGCACCCTGTACAACCTGGCACTGTAACGGGGAGACGAGCTGGCTGAGGAGGAGATGGAGAAGCTGGAGATATCTTCCGATGAGGACAACACTGATGGGGATGAGGATGAGGAGGTCCATGAAGGCGACAATGACAAGGGTGTGGCCCCCACACTGGCCAGATGAGACAAGCATTTTCGAGAGGCCATCATAGCTGCTAGATTTGTTGAGAATGATGACAACATGCAGTGAGAAGGCACCATTGATCCGCAAGTCTGACTTATGGCAACACACATACCCTCTGAGATAATGCTCCTTTCATGGAGATGCAGTGGAGGTTCTAATAGTCCTTCGATTGCAGGAGGATGATGATGACAAATAGTGAGGACACTCCATAGATCTTCACATAGCCTCTAAGAATGTCTGACTCCTGTCTGGCCAAGAGTAGCTTGCTTGTGCTCTGTGGTCAGGGTCATATCATAGAGACACAGCCTGAAACTGAACCTTTGTCCACCTTCAGCAACTGAGCCCTTCAGGAGTACGGCACCAGTGGTCACAGATGCTGAAGTGATGGGGGCCAGCCTCACCTTAAAAGTGCTGAGAGCACACAGAGAGAATGATGGTATTATGTAATGCCTGCTCACAACATTCTGGCAGCAATGACCAGCACCGTCGAGGTACAGGCATCACTAATGTCCAAGGAAGTGTGAGGCGGGACCATCACTTTGGTATGAAGGCTGCACAAAGCACAGGGAAGAGGTCCTGGACTGAGACACCTGCCTTTATCTTGTGCAGAAAGATTTCACATCTGAGTGACATGAACACTGCTCATCAGAACAAGGAGCCATAGGCAGGGAGACATTCTTGGGAGTTTACTGAGAATAGTGAACAGTATGTACAAGTGATTAACACTCGTGCCCAAGCCATGCAGCTACATCTTTAGATTTGTCTTTAAAGTTTGTTTTTGGTTTTACAGTTACCCTAACTTAGGGCTGTGTTTATTTTGTCTCTGATGTTGTTAATTTAGTTTATTTGGTTGACTCCAAAAGAATTACATCTTTGGAACTTTCCTAATCCTGCCACTATGTCTTGGTGCTCCCCAGACATTCACAGCAGAGGTGGAGACAGGCTGTTGACTTCAATGCCCTGTCTGTGATGACCTTGAAGGGTGTCCTCTGGAGGGCCTAGACCTTGAAGGCCCCAGCCTGCTTTCCAGGTTGGATGAGCTGGACACTGCCTGTGTCACCTGGATAGATGGCCCCGGGGGTACACCTGCTGATCCTTCTTCCTATGGGTGCCCGAGGGCCCCTGGCTGACCACTTGAGGAGAAGAGGCAGCTGAAGTGAGACTGAGCTGCCCCACACCCCTCTTGCATACACATTTTTGGAGGCCAATTATGGCATCATCAATGGAGTTCAGCCCACGCAGCAGTGCAGGCCGATGTCCTGGACCAAGATCTCCAGGCGGCTGCCATTCTCCCAGCGTTGACCTCGGGGTGTTGGCATGGCGGTGCTATCACCTCAGAGTGAAGGCAGCAGACTCCTTCATCGTGCCTTGTAATCTGAGAAGTGCAGCGGACATCCCTTCCTGATGTTCCTGAGACTGCCTTTGCAGCTCCAGCAACTGTGATGACCTAGTCCAGAAGCTCGTCATCTGACTCAGACTCAGCAAATTCCTGACCTCTATCAGTCCTCTAAGTGCTGGATGTCAGGGAGATCCCTGCCACCACCTTCAGTGGAGCAGAAAGTGTGATGTGCTCACCAGATTGTGATCCCGAGGCTACCCAAAAGCGAGGTTCCACCAAATTGTGTGTCTCTGTGCTGGTGGAGGACATGGATGAGTGCTGTGACTCCATATTCCTCTTTAGAGGTTTCTTTGGTGCTTGATTGGAGGCCCTGGGTTGGGGACTCCATCAGCTGTTTCCCAGATGTGCCTGTGGAGGCAAGGAGAGATAATTAGTGCATGGAAATGGCCTGTGAAACAGGACACATCACTCACAGCATCTGATGGATGTTGCACTGCTGGACCTTCACTTGGTTGAGCACCACCAACCTCACCAGCAACACAGGAACGGTCCGGATCCTCACCAGCCAGCTGGATGACTCTGTTTTCAAACTCCGTGAGGAACTTAATTTCAGGCATTCTGCATGAATAGAGGTGGAGAGAGTGTAAGCAGGATGCCTTCCAGGCCAGATGATAAATGTATCCGGAATGTGTGTGTGGTGAGTGGTTCCATGGATGGGATGAGGCAAATGATGTTTTGTGAGAGAGTGAATGGTGATGTCAGTTGAACTGGCAGTGAGTGAGGGCCCTGTGCATGTGTGATGGGTTTGTGACTGCGTGAGTTGAGAGAAATGAGAAGTGTGATTAACCCTGGTGGGACGGAGGAGATCATTTATCCTCTTATCCAGCACTGGGTGACTGTCCACTTTTGAAGTGCATTGGTGCTGACCACCGCTGTCACCACCTCCCAAGCCTGGTTGGTCACGCCGCTGCCCATCCTGCCACCAGAGCGAGGGCAGAGGACATCACGGCTGGTCTCCATGGTGTCCAAAAGGTGTTCCAGTGACACATCATTAAACCTGGGAGCTGTAATCTTTTTGCCTTTCATGGACATCTTCCCTGCAGTAGTCCCAGGCTAGAAGCACTGAGATGTGTGTGCATGGCTGGACTTTAAATATGGTGTCTGGCATAATGAAGTGACGAAGTGATGGCTTGGTAGATGAATGAGAGCCTGCCTGCCATGGGAATGGCATCCTGTGAATGCATAACTAATATACAGTTTTGGGATAATATGGCATGAAAAGCCATCATTGCTGCAGGTGGATAAAATGTCATTTTACCTGCCTGCTATTGCACTTAATGCAAATCTGGGACGATTTGCCCTAAGTGTGAAAAAAGGGTCTCACATGTCCTGTGGCTCATAGTTAGAAACTATTAATGTTAATCTCATTTTTCATTCTAATTTCAAATAAGGAATGCCTCTGCTTCTAATTGCCCTCCATTTAAAGCACTTGAATTGCGCTTTCTGCAATCTGCCCTTAATTTTTTAGTCTTTATCAAGAGCAATTTCCATATCTAATAAGATCCAATGTTGCATTTTTGGCCCTTTTTGCTCATTTACATGCTGCTCCCTAAGTAACATCAGTATAGTTCAAATGTTGTTTATGAAGTTTATTAAGATGCAAAAGTTTCGATATGATGCATTAGCTAAATAGGGAGGACAAGTACACAGCCTATGAGTGGTTCACTGATCCCAGAGGATGAACGGGCGGTTGCACAGAGTATGTTGATCTCAGTAGCTTGTGATGGTAGCATCCTGTTCTCTTGCTGAAGTGTCAGGAAACCCTTCTCTTGGTCTTCCTGCACATTCCCTGGTTCATCTTCCATCTGAAGAAGGCAGCTACCTGATGAGGACCACAGCCTGTCTCTGAGCACCTGTCCATTTGCTTTATTTTTTGGGGCTGGTAGTTTACCCTTTGTCAATCACTTGTTTGAACCATTCTAACCAATGAATACAGAACAGGTATCCAAGATGTGAGGATAGCCACCTTCCCCCTATCCTTCACTTTAACTCAAGGTCACTTTTATGTCATGCTGAGGGCCATTTGATGCTGGTAAAGATAAAAGAGTACAAAAGTTGCCATTGTTTTGACTTAGGAATGTCAACATGGAAGCCTGAACCAAGAAACCTCAATATTTCTAAGAACTGTTTATGTGTTTTTCCAGAGAGAGAAAGAAAACAGTTTATCTGCTAAGGTGGCTTTATGCTATGTTTACCAATTCTATAAGAATTCTATACTTATCCTGAAAAGTATAATTTATTAAAGGTCCCATTTCTTACATTACCTCTGGCCCACAACTACTGAATCATTCATCCATGCTCCCTCAAAAGGTGGTGGAAACAGAGTCTTTGAACATTCTTAAGGCAGAACTAGATAGATTCTTGATTAACAAGGGGGTGAAAGGTTATCAGAGGTAGGCAGGAATGTGGGGTTGAGGTTACAATCAGTTCAGCCAGGATCCTATTCAATGGCAGAGCAGGGGCGAGGGACTGAGTGGCCTACTCCTGCTCCTAATTCGTATATTCGTATAATTACCTTCAGACTTGACTTTCCCAATGCCCTCCTTACCAGCTATCCGAGCTCCTCCCCTATACAAACTCCAAACTGCGCTGCCGATCATCTTTACTATCATCCAAAATATATCAAGTCTAAATCTTAATCCCCTCCCGCAAACCCTACAACAGTCTTGCACTATGAACTGTTTAATCTTTTGCCTCTGACATCATTGTCCTTCCCTGGCTCCAACATTGATGGCAGTAACTTGAATGAATTCAGCCCATTCTCTGGAAGCCCCTCCTTAAATCATACCTCATTGAACCTTCTCTCCTCACTTTTCAAAGGCTTCTCGAAACCTACTTTATCAATTCAACTGGTTTCTTAAATCTTATCCCACTAGCTGCTATCTTTTTCTCTTTTGCGGAGTACGCTGAGAAGGCTTCTCTTAAAGCTCAATGGCAGTGAATCGAATTCCCAAACTATACTGGATTCTCTTTACAACTATTCAAAAGAATTGGGTGGGAGAGTGAATTTCCTTGTACTTCACCAGCTGCACTACTGTGGGTTCTGTGAAAGTTTGGTGTAAAGTGTTATGTCCTGTGGATCCCAGAAGTCTGATATAATCACACTTAGACAGATACAGGAGCTTTTCTTTGACTGTATTTATCAGATCGGACCATGTGCCGCAGACTGATAGAATGTTGCTTCGTACCCTGAATATTGTGCAGTTGTGAGTGACGTGGCACTTTGGATACTTATGTATACATACATATGTACATATAGTTCCTAAGTCATATTGCAATAGTATAATGATATAATATCCCTTTTCTTAAAAAATACCTCTATATATCAATATAACAGTTCCAATTATTAATCTTTTTTCCCTAATTATGCCTAACCTAAAGAAAATTAACAATCAACTTTTATAATTGAACCGAACATCTAGAGTCTTTTTTTTTCTTTTCTCAAAAACATTATTTACTCTATTCTTTAGGTGGTAAATGTTGTGTCTCTTGTGGTCCCTTACAGTCTGCAGCCATCATAAGTGCTGAGGGTCTCAATCTAGACCTCATGGGATCTGTCTCTATGCTAAGCAAGATTTTGGGACTGACGAGGGTTCTGGTCGAACAAAATTACATGAAGTTTATTACAAGCAACAACTATATATGGCTCTGCACAGGCCTTGATATAGCTTGGGTCCGAACAGTTCCATAGGCTGATTACTTGACTATATGCCTGACTCATAAGGTGTACATAAAGTCTGAGTGATACAGAGTCACAGACAGCAGTGCATATCTGAAGTAAAGATCACAGGTAATAGTGAAGATCTAACCTAGAGGCTGTACCTAAGCCTTACACATGGTGATGTCATAGTGATGTCACCATGCAGCTTCTTAAAGGTACATGTTATTGTCTGCATTGGCCTGCAAACAATACCACAATAGTGTCTCTTCTTCTTTTGAGTTAAAGCAATGCACTGCAGTCAGTTTTTGGCCTGGGCTTCTCCTTAAGCTCTGTGTTACCAGTCTGCAGCTTATGTTTCTCTTCCAGACACTCTGCCTGTCTTCCACCAGTACTTCTGCGTCCTGCTGTGCCCGTTCTGCTTGGCTTTTAGCATTCCACTTTCCTCTTTTAAGCATTCCAGCATTTCTTCTCATTCGCTATTGGTCTCCATTATTTTATTCTCCAACTGGAAAAGTCTGAAACTGCTTCTGAAGTTCACTAACTTGCTGTCTGAACTCAGCACTGTCATTCTTTTTTTCAAGTTATTCTTTTTGGAGCACATGCTGTTGAAGTTTTAACCTGAGGTTCAGGATCTCCATCTTGATGCCTCCTCTGCTAACTGTACAGCTTACAATTTCTCTTCCACAAGCTCTTTTTCAACATGTTGTGTTATTCCTTGCTCAGCCTTCAGTCTTTCCCAGTGACTTTATTCTCTTGTTCTAACCTTTCATTTTGAAGAGCTGTAAGTTTCTGGAAATCTTCTTCATTAGCTGCCTGAGCTTTCCAAATTAGCTCTCTTTTCTTTTCTGTCAAGAACTCTTTGTATTTTTCAATATTGACCTTGAGAATTTCAATATCTGACTGCAACCCATTCATTTGGCTTTGCACATTATTACTCGTAATGATGGAATTTACCCACTTGTACGCTCCGTGTCTCTGGCAATCCTTTTCATGCTTCTGATCTTTTCAATGGGTGTACTACCTTCAACCCTCAGTGATGCCTCCTTCACTTCATGGTTTACTGAGATCAGCTGCAACGCTTTGCAACTGTTCATCCCCAGGATAGCAGGACCATCTGTTTCAGTGAGATAGAATATGCAGTTAACATCTTTTTCTCTGTGTGTCCCTCTGATTTAGGTTGTCCTAGCTGTTGAATCTCAGTTCTAACATATGCCATCAGCATGACATTGCTCTGTTTCAGAACATGTTGGCAACCATTTTCTTTCAAATTTTCTGAAAAGATCTTCTGGTATAGCCTGAGCAGGATGATGTTAATATGTGCTGCAGTGTCAAGCTTCAGCTTCAGATTTATAATTGTCAGCTTATTCCTCACTGTCTTCCTGATTGGAAAGGTTGTGTGAATTTCTTTCCTCTGGGAAGTGTCACATCCAGCAATTCCATGCAGTTGTACAGTTCCTGTGTCTATTGTGTTCTCAAACTCATTGTTATCCTCCAGGGAATTCAATTTTGAGGTTTGTAAGATTGTTATGTTTTGGAACTGTGTCTTTAGTTTAAGAAACAACTGAGGCGGTAATGTGAACTGTTCTGAAGTCTGCTTGACAACAGGCCTGGGGGCAGTTACAGCTCAAAGGGAGATTCAGATTGTGTTACTGGGGTGATGGTGTGATGTGTTCACAATTGGAGACAATGGCAGCAGTCGCTGAGTTCACAATGTGTATATTCTTGAGTCTCCCAGTCCCAGAAGGTGTTGAAAGCATGGAGTAATAAATATTAATAAAAACAGAGAATGCTGGAAAAACTCAGCAGATCTGGCAGCACCTGTGGAGAGAGAAACAGAGTTAAAATTTCGACGCTTCAGAGCTAAAGAGAAGTAGAAATGTGATGGAATATATACTGCTTGGGGGGATGGGGGGTGCAGGGTGGGCATGTGGAGCAAGTGATGCAAGATAGAAGGTCAGGGATAGGTGGGGGAAAGATTTCATGGACACAAGACAAATAGAGTGTTAATGGTACTGGTGAAGACTAAAGAAGGTGCTGATAGTGACATCAAGGTAAGAAAACAGAATGTGTTAAATAGCAGAACAAGCGCCAGCACCCTGTGAAAGAACAGCATAGAAACTAGTGGCCCTGTGGTGATTGGTGTGGGGGGTGGGTGTGGAGAAAGAACATACTAAAAAATGAAAGTAAGTAAATGAATGAAAATTAATAAATGTATATATTTTTTTTAAAATGATTTAAAAGGGATAAAGATAGAAGAGAGAGTTCATGCTCTGAAGTGTTAAACCTAATGTTAAGTCCAGAAGGCTGTAAAGTGCTTAATCGTAGGATGAGGTGCTGTTCCTCCAGTTTGCATTGAGCTTCATTGGAACATTGCAGCAGGCCAAGGACAGACATGTGGGCATGAGAGCAGGGTAGTGTGTTGAAATGGCAAGTGACAGGAAGGTTTGGGTCATGCTTGCAGATTGAGTGAAGGTGTTCCGCAAAGTGGTCACCCAGTCTGTATTTGGCCTCTCCATTATAAAGGAAACTGCATTAGGAGCAGCGAATGCAGTAGACCAAATTAAAGGAGGTGCAAGTGAAGCACTGCTTCACCTGAAAGGAGTGTTTGGGGCCTTGGACGGTGAGGAAGGAGGAGGTAAAGGGGCAGGTGTTGCACCTTCTGCGATTGCATGGGAGGGTGCTGTTGGAAGGGGATGAAGTTTTGGGGGTGGTGGAGGAGTGGACCAGGGTGACACGGAGAGAATCAGGGTATCATGGAGAGAATGGTCCCTGTGGAATGTTGACAAGGGGGCTGGGGAGGATACGTTTGGTGGTGGCATCATGGTGGAGTTGACGGAAATGGCGGAGGATTATCCTTTGAATAAGGAAGCTGGTGGGGTGAAAAGTGTGGACAAGGGGGATGCTATCATGGTTCTGGGAGGGAGGGGAAGGGATGAGGGCAGTGGTACAGAAGATGGGTCGGACACAATTGAGGGCCCTAACAACCACAGTTGGGGGGAGTCCTCGTTTGAGGAGGAAGGAGGACATGTCAGAAGCACTGTTTTGGAAAGTGGCATCATCAGAACAGATCCAACAGAGGCGAAGGAACTGAAAGAATGGGATGGAGTCCTTACAGGAAGCAGGGTGTGAGGAGCTGTAGTCAAGGTGGCTGTGGGAGTTGTAGGCTTGTAATGAATATTGGTAGACAGGAGCGAGGAGGTAAAGGGGTCTGTCTGAATTGTAAACAGTTGTGTTGTAAACTGGCCATTTACTTCTAAGATGAAAGAGAGCTGGGGCCAAGAATAGCTAATCAGCATTTCTACTTGGATACAATACTAATACTAATGCTAATGTGAAGAGTGCAGAGGAAGC
The DNA here is from genome assembly GCF_017639515.1 of Carcharodon carcharias. Taxonomy (NCBI): domain Eukaryota; kingdom Metazoa; phylum Chordata; class Chondrichthyes; order Lamniformes; family Lamnidae; genus Carcharodon; species Carcharodon carcharias. The sequence goes on from NC_054474.1 coordinate 129,500,893, forward strand.
CATTTTTGAAACCAGATTACAGGTTTCCCTGCAAATCAGTGAATATCACAGGCAAACAGCAATTTTTACATGGTCAGTAGAGAGAAGAGGCTGCTTGTCTTTATGAACTGCCACAGCCAGATGTGGGAGGGAGATGGTCTCTAGTCAAAGAGACGCATTCTACAGCCATCTAAGGATTCTGGGAGATTTGTCCTGGCATGGCCAGAGGGGAAGAATCCTTGGGGCACACTTTACCACTGGTGGTGGATTTAGGGAACTCTCTAAACACTCAGTGAAGCCCCTGGAGGCAGTCACTGAAAGTTACTACTCAGCGAAGCAGGCATATATGAAACCAGTGGAAGTTGGAAGCAAGAGTGGACTGTTGGCTATAAGGAATCTAACTACATGGAGAATGCAATGTGTGATAAGTATAAAAAGGGTATGTTCTTTTCTATAGTCTAAATTATAAGTTGCCCACAAAAAGAAATGAGGGTTTAGTCAAAGGTGTTTTTCTTTAATCATTTGTTACAGTAAAAGTATTAAAACATGAAATCTTGGTGTATCATTCTTTCAGCTATTAACTGGAAGTTTGAATCTTTTTTTTTAAGTTGTCGGTCTTTACAGAGATGGTAACAAGGATGTGGATGTTTTGGTTTCTTTTCTTTTTTGTTCGCCCTGTTGCTTTGCCTCTGGTATTTATTGTATTCTTTCTTTATTCTGTACATCTTTTTCCAGTGATTGGTTTTTCCACAAGCTTTGTAATTTGATCCCTATGCAGGACATTTCCTTCTGTCTGTGAACTTATGTGGTCATCCACAGCTCTTGTGCAACTGTCTCTCTGTCTTGTGTGCATCCTTTTGTTGCTGTTTCACTGCTTCAACCCTTCTGCCTTTCTCTTGACTTAACTGAAGGCTAACCATTTGATTAGTCAGTGGCTTCATGAGTCTACTCATGGCAGTGTCAACAGCCTGTAGTATTGTGTGCTGCACCCCAGAGCATTGTGTTCACTTATCTCCCATCTATCAAACACATTTAACCCTTTCTGTCCTGCCCACAAAAGGATGTAGCTGATTCCTCTTCACTGGGGTCTTTTCGAGAACTATTGAATGTGAATTTGCACTTCTATTTAAACTTCTCATATGCCTATTTGACACCAAAACCTCCTAATTCATCTCAACATGGAGTTATGTGTCAATTGCTGTGGCAGTGGCCATTTGGTTTTTGCACTTTTTCTCTCTCTGGCCTTGGCACTAATTCAGACTGATTTTTCCTCAAGCTACTACAGCATTACATCTGTTAAAATGTCTTGCTCATGGACACCTGCTGCCACCATATTATGTCTTGTGGATCCCAGAAGTAAAAATAATCACACTTTTAAACACAGGAACAAGAGTTTCCTTTGCATGTATTTAGCTGACCACACCATGTGATGTAAACTAATAAACTGTTACTTGGTACCCTGACTGTGGTGCAGTAGTGAGTGATGTGGCACTCTGGATGCTTATGTTGCCATCTCTCCCCACTTTTAAAAGGCATGTCAAACCTACTTCATCAATTTGTCATATCTCCTACTTCATTTTTCTCCAGCTGGTACCTGTTTCACCTCTGCAGAGTACATTGGGATACTTTCTACATGAAAGATATGATATACAAGTCAAGAGTTCAACCTTCCTCTCTCAGCTATTAATTAATGTGTTATACGTGGGCGGGTGCCTGTCGGCTGCCAGGTCCAATGGCGACCACCCAGCTGGTTTAAAAACAGCCCAGGCAGCCATGGAAGAATGTCTCCTCTGCACTCAACTTATGGAGTAGAGTGCGGCTGGACACGGCAAGCAGGAGGGCAAGTGGGGTGGGTACTCGGTGCTCCCATTTTCAGATGAGTGCCTCGCGGTCCTCCTGGAGGAGGTGGCTGCCAGGCGGGACACTCTTATCCCCAGAGATGGGCGGAGGAGACCACCGCACCTCACAAAGAGGACGTGGGAGGAGGTTGCAGTGCAGGTTGCAGCCATAATGTGATGCGGTGTACATGGGTGCAGTGCTGGAAGAGGTTCAATGACCTGTTGCACTCAGGAAGGGTGAGTACCATGTTGGCATGGGTCAGTATGCAAAAGTGTTAAGGTGTGGCCATCCCCCCCGTTGTCCTCAGGGGGTGTTAAGAGTCTTAGTGCCAGCTATCAATGATGCCAGAGCTGACCAAGGGGTGCGCTCTGGCTGCTTGGACTGAGTGCTTTGCGGCTCAAGGGCCACGATTCAGATGTGCCCTGTGAAGTGTTCCTCAGCTGGGGTCAGTCAGACTGTAATGGCGCTGCAAGTAGAGAGTGGACTAATTAATGCGCCTTTGTCCTTTCAGGAGAAGACAAGCCATAATCAATTGGAAATGTCATGGACAGGCAGAGACCTGCTGAACCTACTGCTGTTCACCAGGTTCGAGCAGGGCGCCCTTGAGCTGGCGAGCCAGCACATGCAACCGGGCGTAGAGAGGCGGGGGTGCCAGGCGAAGGTAAAAGTGCAGTGCACAGAGGTGAGAGTTTCGGATTGTGGAACCAATCTAGTGCAGTCTCCTCACTGATGGGAGCCTCAAACCTGGAGACCCCATTGATCAGTGGAAGATCATGGCATCATGATGCAGATCTCCCTTGTCTCACCCGGGTGCCTGCCACAGTGTGGTTACTTTAACTAATGACATGTCCTTGTTCTCCCTTTTAGATTTGCCATTACGCACTCACTCTCTGGACCCCTAAGGGCCCCCCTGGTGCCGGAGGACCACCAAGCTTCATTTGCACCTGCATCACACCCACTCTCTGAGCCAGGCACCAGCGCAGATACCAGCACCTCAGTAGGCATTAGGTCGGTGGCTAGAGTGTCAATGCACATTGATGAGGGCACTTCACACTTGCTTAAGGTGCAGGAGGAGACAGAGAGTGCCTAGGACGTTGGCAGTCGGAGCACTGCATGGGACCAGGACGATGCTCAGTCGAAGGAAGATGATGAGCCCTTGGAGTAATCCATTAGGTAGCAGATGCTGGCCATCCAGCGGGATGTGGGGGAGGATCTGGCGAAGATCCATGAGTGTATGCGTGCAATGGTCTCTGTTGTGGAGGAGTCCATGCGCATCATCAGCACTGCCTTGAGCCTCAGAGCCAAGATCACTGCCTCCTCCAACGAGAGAGTGTTGACTTTCATGAAGAGGCAGCTCCAGGGCCAAAATGAGGTATTGTGCTCTGACCTGCAAGCTCCCACACAGGCAATGACCTCAGGTGGTCATTATCCCAGCTAGGTATCTGTCTATCAATGGTGAGCAGGGAGGTCCAGAGCGACCTCATGTTGGCGCATGAGCTACTTGTCATCTCTGCAATCTCCTGTCAGGGTGCTCTGGATGACAGCAGCAGATCCTTCACTCCTCTGCTAGTGACCGTGGCATCTGATGAGGTGTAAATACTGGGGAGATGCCAGGCCTGGAACTGAGCACTCCCTCCCAGGCGGAGCCAACACAGGCTCCACTGTGCCAAGGCCATTGAAGCCAACAAGACAGCAGAGTCAACAGGCTGGCTCCAATGCCGGTGCCAGCAAGGGAGTTGGGGGTGGGGGGGGGGCACCAAGATGTAGCACCCGGAAAAGTAAGTTAAAGGCACCTTGAGCATAAGAGGGACAGTACACAGGTGATTTTCTGTTCAGTTATATTTGGTTTTTATGTCTGGTGATGTGGACATCAAATATGCTTTCAATGTGACAATAATATTAAATTTGCTTTGGCCCTGATGGACTGAGTACGCTTCACCCTTTTTCTTTCTGGTGCAGGGTGTACCAGTATGTAATGCTGGACGTGAGAGGCTGGAGACTTTATTGCACAGCCATTGAGTAGACTTTGGGTGCAAATGAAAGGGTCATTTCAGTCATCCGGAATGGAGGTAGCAACCCTGGCATGAGGTGCAAGCAGATCTTTGGTAGCCTAGCTGAAGGAGCGTTGGATCAGAGAATCCCTGATGTCCCTGCCTCTCTGGAGGTTACTAAGGTCTTCCTCCATGCCCTCAGCATTCTCCTCACCGTGCTCCTCTTCTGACTCACTACTGGATTAATCCTCTGTGGCATGGGCAGCTGCGTCAAGATCCTCCTCCTCCAGTGGGTCACCCCTTGCCAGTGCCAGATTGTGGAGAGCGCAGCATGCAACCACTATCAGTAACATCCACTCTGAGGGGTTTTGTAGTGCTCTCCCTGAACGGTCCAGGCATCGGAAACGCATCTTGAGAAGACCGATGGTCCTGTGTACTACCGCCCTTGTGGAGCCATTATATTATAACCCTGTTCTGCCTCTGTTCTTGGGTGGCAGAGAGACGTCATGAGCCACTTTTTCAATGGATAATCCTTGTTACCCAGCAGCCATCCATCCAGCTGGGCTGAAGCAATGAAGAGCCTCAGCCCCTTGTGTCTCTTATAAGCGTCATGGGAGCTGCCAGGGTACCTTGCACAGACTTGCAGAATCTACATCCTGCGGTCACACACTATCTGCACATTCATGGAGTGGAAGCCCTTCCTGTTGATGAAGGTACCCAGCTGACCTGCTGGTGCCTTGATAGCCACATGTGTGCAGTCTATCTTGGATGCAGGGGAAGCCAGCAATCGCTGCAAAGCCTCTGGCTCACTCAGCCTGGCTGGCCTCGTCCATACGGTAAAGAATAAAGGTCAATACCCACCTGAACAGAGTTCCTGTCACCAGCTTGATGCAACTGTGGACAGCTGATTGGGACATTCCACAAAGAACCCCCCCCCAGCCTCTGGAGAGAGCTGGAGGCATAGCAGTTTCGGCCCACTGACCTTCAGACCCACAGGCATGGGGTGTCCACCCATACAGTCGGAGCTGATCTCAGGCACAATCATTTGATAAATAGAGGTCACGGTCATGCTCGAGAGGTGGAGCCTCCTTCGGCATCACACCTCAGACATATCGGGGTAGCTGCATTGACGTCTGTAAACCTTGCCAGTAGGATAGTGAGTGGCATCATCTGCAGCCCCTTCCGCCTTGGACTTCCTACTGGCCCTGCACCCCTTGTGCCTATGCTTTTCCTCCCATAGATCCCTCCCCTGGAAGCTGCATTGGGACACGTGGCCTCCTCTACTTCTGCCCCTCTCTTTCCTCCTCAGAGGAGGTGGCACCTCAATCCCCATTACCAGAGTAATGAAAGGCTGTCTGATACCTGGAAGGGCCCACACGGTCTGAATCCTCCGGGGGCCTTGCAGATACCAATAAATCCTAAAATGAAGTCTGGAAATGCTAAGAATGAAGTCCCAAATATAGATGAAGCTGCCAAGTACCAATAAGCATCCAGCAGCAAACTATCTCCAAAGGTCCTCACTACTCACACTGGCAATGTTGCTGACCATCTTTAATCCCGCCCTTGGATGAGGTTTTTGAAATTGTCAGCTGCCCGCCTGCCCGTTTTGCCTGTGCGACATGCGCAAAATCACAAAGACAACATAAAATACAGCCTTTTTGATGGCCTGAACTGGCCTCGTTGTTGATGGCGAGTACGGCTCTGACTCCCGCCCCTGCCCGCCGAGCGAAATATCACGCGAGTGCACGATGACGTAAAAGGTAAATTTATACAAATCATTGGTTTGGCTGCAATTAGAATATAGTGTCCAATGTTACTGCTTTGCTTCAGGGAAGATATCTAGACCATGAAGAGAATCCAAAGGAGGTTCACTGAGATGATACCAGGGATAAAATGCTTTAGTTTTGATGAGATTCCGGAGAACCTGGCACGCCTCCCCTGAGAACAAAGTAGATTCAAAGATCTGGTAGCAGTGTTCAAAATAGAGGAGTTTTGATAAGGTAAATTGAGAAAAATTATTCTCACTGACTGTTGCATTAATAAGTAGATGGTGCAAATTTAAGATTAAAATGCATTCCACCACACAATGTAACCTTCAATTCAAAAAAATTGGTTTGCTCTATTCAGATTTATAAATCAAACACCAAATAATAACCTGGAAATCAATCCTGGAGTTACTCATTTCAAATAAGTAGTTGAATAAGCATATTCAGTTAGATTGATTTAGAGTTTACATGCTGGAAGACAAATCAGTATTTAGGCTGTGTATGCAAATAAGCAGGTTATGTAATTAGTGGTCATTGATATGTATATGTGACATAAACTCTGTTTTTAAAATTCACACTAATCCATGAAGGGCATTGGTTTAATTGGTCGGTTAAACCAGATTGCTGGCTACAAAGAGAATTGTATGAAAGGATTTTGAAATTGGAGAGTGAAACTGAAGTCAGAATCTCAGCGTGTAAGAAGACCACTTGTGATTATTGGTACCTTCTTAATATTTATCCTGTAACTCTTTAGGCCAGTTTGACAAGATATGTAGACATGCCCTTGATATCATAAAATTTGGAATGAATCATGTCCAGCAAGAAGGAGATAAAGGACATGAATAAACAATATTCTGCAGCTGCTTGTGGAGCTCAGAGCTTTCCCCACTGTATTTGGGATGCCATTAGCTCAGTCACACTGTGGCTATTATGTTTGTTGTTTGCCACCCACTGAAGTCTGGAACTGAACCAGATCATCCGGGTGAGACAAGATGGTTGTGAACGTTGGAGGAACAATTGGAGAGTGAGTTAATTTTCGGTGTTCTAGTGCTGGGACACTTTGTGGGAACTTGCTGTGTGCAAATTAGCTGCTGCAATTCTTTATATTCCAGCACTTTTGCAGTGCTTAGTTGGTGCTGAAGCACTCTAGGATGTCTTGAGGTGATGAAATGCACCAAATAAGTACAAGTTCTTTGTATGCTGTTCTTTCAGTAAATTGGCATGTAAGGAGATGGAATGATCCAAACACTGGAAGGAAAGAAAATAGTAACCAAAGTAAGAAATAATAATTGTTTGCTGCATGTCACTTGGAAGAATTGTCATTCAGCATTAGAGCTATTAATGGAGAACTGAGTCAACTCAGGAACTTAGTGCACTTCAGGTTCTCAATGGTGATTCATCACATTGTGCCTTCCCAAACTCCCTAAAGGCTGGAGTACAGGGAATGGAAACCAGTGAAAGACCCTCATGTATTATTGCTAAAGATTACCTATGCACCTTCTCCACTGACTGATGCTGCAGAGACCAAGAGCCTGGCAATGGGGGAAAATAACAAAGGTCCAACAAAGTAAAAAGAAAATATGTAAACCTATGAACATAGGAACATACATACAAACTAGGAGCAGGAGTAGGCCAATCAACCCTTCAGATCTGCTCCGCAATTCAATAAGATCATGGCTGAACTGATTGTGACCTCCCGCCTACCCCCAATAACCTTTCACCCCCTGTTAATCAATAATCTATCCAGCTGTGCCTTAAAAATATTCAAAGCCTCTGCTTCCACTGTCTTCTGAGGAAGAGAGTTTCAAAGACCCATGACCCTCTGAGAGAAAAATTTTTCTTCGTCTCTGTTGTAGGGAGATTGAGTTGCCTATTTGTAATAGAGTTAAAATGCAGACACTTCTTGGGTGGAAGCATTAAGTTTATTTCCAACACACTCAGCAACAGCTACACGTGTGCTTTCAACTCCAACTCTATCTCTACACTGACTGCTGAGGTAGCCCACGCTAATCTCTTATTGGTTACTACAGATCTTCCCAAAGAAGTTTATTCTTGAAGGTGCATTACACACTAAATAAAACCATGGACAAAACCTTGCCCTTGTCGGGTGGGCTCGGCAGAGGTGGGCAGGAGCAGTCGGGAAGCCGTCCGCCGACCGCAATTGAGGCCAGAATGCGATTTCATGCTGGGTGGACCAAATAAGGCCTGCCCAGTGTGAAGCGCAAGTGGCAGCACTCAGTGCTGCCTGTGCGGGCAGAGGAAGGAGGGCAAGCAGGACAAGCGCAACCTTCGTGCGAGTGTGGGCTTCATAATCTCCTTGAGGCACAGAGCTGTATAATGCGGGCAAATGTGAAATTGTCCATTTTGGCAGGAAGAATAAAAAAGAAGCATATTATCTAAATGGTGAGAGATTGCAGAGCTCTGAGAGTCAGAGGGATCTGGGTGTCTTAGTGCATGAATCGTAAAAGGCTAGTATGCAGGTACAGTGAGTAATTATACTCTGGTTCCCCTTTATCTGCAGCACTTGTGATTCCTTCAAAGAACACCAATAAATTGGTTAAACCTTATTTCCCTTTCACAAAACCATGTTGATTCTGCCTGATTGCCTTAAACATTTCTAAGCGCCCTGCTTTTACATCATTAATAATAGCTTCGAACATTTTCCGTATGGCAAATGTTAAGCTAACTGGCCTGTCGTTTCCTGCTTTCTGTTTCCTTCCCTTTTTGAGTAAAGGAGTTACGTTTGCTATTTTCCAATCTAATGGAACCTTCCCTGAATCTAATGAATCTATTTCACTCGCCAATTTTAAAGATCCTAGAATGAAGTCCATTAGGACCCAGTTATTTGTCAGTCCACAGCCCCAACAATTTGCTCAATATCACCTTTCTTATGTTGTAATTTTCCCGAATTTCTCCCTCCCTTCTATTCGTTGATTTACAGCTATTTCTGGGATATTATGCATATCCTCTATAGTGAAAACTCTAGCAAAATACCAGCTCAATTCATCTGCCATCTCCTTACAGTCCATTATTAATTCTCCAGACTCACTTTCTAAAGGACCAAGGCTCCCTTTGTTAACTCTTCTTTTTTAAATATCTATAGAAACTTTTACTATCCATCTTTATATTTCCAGCTAGCTTTCTGTCATACTCTAATTTTTCCCTCATTATTTTTTCTGTCATTCTTTCCTGTTCTTTATATTCTTTCCAACCTTCTGACCTGCCACCCATCTTTGCACAATAATATGCTTTTAGTTTGATGCAGTCTTTAACATTTTTAGTTAACCACAGATGATGGGTTCTCCCCTTGGAATTTTTCTTTCTCATTGGAATGTGTCTATTCTTTGTATTCTGAAATATCCCTTTAAAAGTCTGCCACTGCATCTCTATGGATCTATCCCTTAACCTCATTTGCCAGTTCACTCTAGCTAGCTCTGCTCATAATTGCCCGTATTTAAGTTTAAAATACTGGTCCTGGACCCATTGTTCTCTCCATCAAACTGAACGTAAAATTCAGTCGTCATATTATTATCACCGCTACCTAGGGGTGTTTTCACTATGAGGTTATCAATTAATTCCAACTCGTTGCACAGTTCCAGATCTCATATAGCCTACCTTCAGGTTGGCTCCAGAAGACGCTGTTTCAAGAAACTATCCTGAAAACATTCTGTGAGCTCTTCATCTAGGCTATCTTTGCCCATCTGATTTTTTCCAGTCTATCTGTAGCATGAAATCCCCAATGATTATAGCTGTAGCTTTCTGATAAACTTCCTTTATCTCTTCCTTTATACTGTGTCTTACCATATAGTTACAAATAGGGGGCCACTCCCACAGGTGAGTTCTTGCCTTTATTGTTTCTCATCTTAACCCAAGCTGCTTTTATATCCTAGTTTCCTGAACTTAGGTCATCCCTCTCTAATGCATTAATACCATCATTAATTAACGGAACCACACCACCCTTTCCTAGCTTCCTGTGCTTCCTAAATGTCGCATACCCTTCAACGTTCAGGTCCCATCTATGCTATCCTGCAACCATGTCTCTGTAATGCTATCAGATTGTACTTACTTATTTCTATTTGACGCATCAGTTCATTTGTTTTCGAATGCTATGTGCATTTAGATACAGTCTTTAATGTTGTCCTTTCATTGTTTTTGTAATTTCTGGCCTTATCTGCTGATTTACGCTTAGATTTGTACTCTCTGTCCCTTCTTGTCACAGTCTGTTTATCATTTTCGATTTTAGTACATTTCTCTCTTGCCTTATCCCTACTTTTTCATTTACCATTCTTCCCAAATTTGATCCCTTGACCCCGCTACTTAATTTAAAGCACTCTCCACTTCCATGGTTATGCAGCTTACTAGGACATCAGTCCCAGCATGGGTCAGGTGTAGACTGTCCCAATGGTACAGCCCCCACATTCCCCAGTAATGGTGCCAAACCGGAACCCATCCTCTCATACCAGTCTTTGAGTTGCACATTTATTTTTCTAATCTTATTTTCCCTATGCCAATTTGCACATTCTCAGGTAATAATCCAAAGATAATGACCTTTGAGGTTCTGTTTTTTAATTTGATGCCTAGCTCCTCATACTGCCTATGCAGAAACTCCTTCCTTGTCCTGCCTATGTCCCTGGTACCTATATGGACAATGACAACTAGATCCTCCCCACCACTGTAAGTTCCCCTCCAACCCTGAGCCAATGTCCTGAACCCTGGCACCATAGCCGTCTGGACTTCCGCTGTTTACTGCCGGGAACAGTGTCAATCCCCTTCACTATACTTTCTCGTACTACCACAACATTCCTTTTTGCTTCCCCCGCTTGAATAGTTTTCTTTACCATGGTCAGTCAGCTCATCTACCCTGCAGCCCCCACTCCTATCCAAACAAGCTGAAAGAACCTCAAACCTCTTGGACAATTGCAGAGGCTGCCACTCCTGCACTCCTGGCCTCTGGGTCCCCTTAACTGCCTCACTCACAGTCACAGCCTGGTTTCCTTGGCCACCTTCCAAATCAGAAGACCCTATCCTAACAGGCATAACTGCTTCCTGGTACAAAGCATCCAGGCAACTCCCTGATGTGACACAGTGTCTGCAGCTCAGCCTCAAACTCAAAGGAGCTGAAGCTCCTCAAGATTCAGGCACTTACTGCAGATATGTTTGCCCTGGATCACACTGGCATCTAGGAGTTCCCACATGCTGCAGCCATGACACATCATGTGTCCTGTCATCTTTATGTGCCTTAATTGACTATTTAATTATTTTATTCAATTATTTATTTTCTTTTACATATTTTACAAACCTTACCACAAATTCCTTTACTATTTTGAACCTTAGGAATAGAATAGACTTAACCACTTACCAGATACTTACCAAACAACTGGCTGTAGTTGAGCAAGAATGAATTCCTGCAGGTTGAAAAAAAAATGAGAAAAAAAACAAAAGGGGTACCTCCCTCCCCCCCCCCACTTCACCCCCCCACCCGCCCCCCCCCCCCCACCCCACCCAACCCCCTTCTCCCCTCCCCGCCCCCCACCGCCCCACCTCAGTCCCAATCTAACTGAACAGGCTTGAGTGGCCAAATGGCCTATGTTCCTGTGTAGCCCAGTTCATTTTTAGAAGTAGCAATTTACATTTCAGGTTCGGAACAGGTTTTGTGTTGAGTGCTAGAAATACCAGCAGACTTCAGAATGGTACAGCCTTAGCACAACGGAATGAGTCACTATTTTATACGCAGCTGCTGAGTCCCAGTTTCGTATATGAGTGAATTTTACTCTGGTGCAATAGTCTCAATAAACTGAGGGCCTTCATTGAGATTATCTACCATGGGCCGTGCAGTAAACTTTCTTCAATTAAAGCATTCAACATGTTCTTCTCTGCCACAGAAGAGTGGGAATCAAATATGATTTGTATTATACACACAGCTGCCTCTTTTATCTTGTATAAGGAACATAGGAACAGGAGTAGTCTGTTCAACCCCTTGGGCCAGTCAATTAAATCACCATTGATCAATGGCTTAAGGACTTCTACCCCATCTTCATTCCATAGCCGTTAATACCCTTACTCAACAAAATTCTATCAATCTCAATTTTGAAACTTTCGATTGATCTCGAGCCATCACAACTTTTAGACAGATTTTTGATCTACACAGGAGTCAAGGGTTATGGGGGAGGGGAGGGGGAGGAAGAATACAGGTAGGAAAGTGGAGTTAAAGCCATAATGAGGTCTGCCATGGTCTTATTAAATGATGGAGTAGGCTTGATGAGCCAAATGACCTACTCTTGCTCCTATTTCTTATGTTCTTATAAATGATCTTTTTGGGAGCAGAGAGTTCCAGGTTCCCATGACCCTTTGCTCCTGGTTATGGCAAGGTGCACACCCAAGTGAGGATCCTACATCAGCTTGTCCTGTTTTAGAATAGCCTGCCATGCACTAATTATCTCTCCTTTCTTTCACAGGCACCTCTGGAAAGCACACAAAAGAATCCACAAACCAGGGCCTCAATTCCAGCCTCGACGACACCTCAGATGAGGAACCTGAGGAGAGCACCATAGAAGACCTGTCACACCGCTCACCCAGACCCTCCAGCATCACAGAGGCACACACCTCGATGGGAATTAGTTCTAGGGCAGTGTCGGGGTCACAATTTGGTGAGCACATCACACAATCTGGTGCGGAGGCCGGGACACTTGAGGTTGCCGGCAATTGGAGGACTGTTGGAGACCAGGAATCTACAGAGTTTGGGTCAGATGACGAGCCTCTGGACTCGGTCCTAAATTAATTGGTGGAGCTGCGACAGTCACAGGAACATCGAGAAGGGATGTCACTGCATTCCTCAGATTGAAACAGGCAATGGGGGAGTCCGTCCATGTTCAGTCTGAGGTGATAATGCCAGTATGCCAATGAACCGAAGCCAGCACTGGTTGGATGGTGGTGGGCCGCCATGGAGACCTTGGTGCAGGACATTGATCCTGCACTGCTGCAGGAGCAGCACTCCATCATTGTAGCCATTGGTGGCATCCATCAGTGGCTACATGAAAGGAGCACCTCCATCTCACTCCAGCTGCCTTTTCTCCTAAAGGAGTCAGCTAGGAGCCCTCAGGCACCCATAGAGAGGAGAACCAGTAGCTGGATACCATGGGGCCATCCACCCAGATGACTCTGGGACCGTCTGGCCGATCTCAGTCCCCTCTTCCTGTGACCCCATCACCTCCAGCTCCACAGGTCGAGGAGGGTGCACCTGCCCCACAGCAGGACACCTAAAGCAGGCAGGAGCCCTCCAGGTCTTGGTTCTCCAGAAGATGCCTGCCAAAATCATCACAGACAGCAGTGCTTTGCAGTCAGCAGGCTGCCTCCACCTCCGCTGCGAAGTCGGGGAAACACCAAGGTGTAGCAATAGGGTTAGGAAAGTTAAAAATACTTTGGAGCACAATGGTGGCACGGTTGTTCACAACATGTATGGGAGGTTCACAAATGTAAATAGAATCGCACCTATTTCACATCTCCACATGTGTAGGTCTCCTTTTTATGATGAGCTTTGTTGCTGTGAATCAGGTGTGACACCATGGTCCCTCTCCCCACTTATCACACATGTCGCTATCATGGGCATCTGATGATGTAATGTGCTTCCATATCACCACAGTATAGCCCTTTTCTAGATCATTCTCGACATGAATGATGCCTCAACCTTAATGCTAACTGTGCTTGTGGAAGGAACCTTGTTCACATGCCTTGCAGGATCATGTCATGTTTTTTTCCTGGCTGTGTAAGACTGAAGCAGAGGTGCTCTCCTATCTAGTCTGCATTCTTGAAAGGTGAAGATGTAGTGTATAAGGAGAGATGTCTTTACGCACGGAGAAGGTCATAATCATCCAACTCCATGTGCTCTTTGTCTCTCAGCAGGGTTTTCATGCCATCAGCCCACATTCAGAGCTCGTATGCACTCCTGTCTACCAACTTTCCAAGTGTGCATCTGCTAAGCTCACCAATAAGTGGGAGCCTCAAGGTGCCAAAGCTCAGCCTCTCTCAGCCACATTATTGCCCTGGCACTTGAACCTACCATCTTGAGTGTTTCCCGACCTGTAATTATCTGAATTATAGCCACAAGGCTCTTGTCACAATGTTGGTATGCAGTGCTGTGCGTCCCATCACCTAAACACTTGCTGAGGCATGTGATGCTAAATGCACATGATGATATTTGGCGGTCAGTAGAGCTTTTGAGCAGCTATGGAAGTGCATATTGTAGCTTTAGACAATGTTGAGGGGAGCAATAGGATAGGAGTGAGGATGTACTGAAGCTGAAGTCTGCTCTTTATTGGCAACAACTCATGACCTTGAGAGCCTTATGGTGTCTGAGCATTTTGCAGTTTTCAAGGGCCAGGGCTGGCCATGAGGCCACAATGTATGTCTTAAAGAGAAGGTAAGTGGGGCATCGTCATCCTCAGGCAGTCCACATGCATAGTAAACTGAAGATTAAAGCTGGCCAGAATTCCTAACTGAGTGTGTTGGATGTTAATGTGATAGAGAAGGTGACACAGAGGATTGGGTCACCTCATATTAGATTCACATCTGCAGAGCATCCTCAGCTGCCTTGGCCCAAGTGTCACCTATCAGTTTCACTATCGACATTACAGAGTGTGTTGTCCTGTTGCTGGAGGTGAATCTCCTTGAGGAGCTTTGGCAGAGTGAAGGTGTACAGCTACAAGCCCACTGAAGATAGCGGAACAGCTCCTGGCTCTTGTAGGCTGCCGCTGTGACTGGGATGCTGGAGAGACACTTCAAGAGGCAGCACTTTCTGACGTCTGATGCCAGGACTCCCTTGTCCAGTTAGCAACTCATCTCAGCAAGGACACAAGCTCCTGAGGCTTCATCATCCTTCAAAGGATCAGGACGATGTGAGATTCATGTGTAACTATTCACTCCTATATTGAAGTGCATGGTGAAATGAGAGGAATAGCAACGCTGGTGTTAATGTTGGCCCATGATGGAGGCACATGACCAAGAGGGTTCTCACTTAATGCAACTCGTCTTCCTCGTCATGGAATCTGGTGGGTATGAGGGCCTCACACGCATGCCTGCCTCGTCTGGCCGTGCCATAGCCTCTTCCCCTGCAGTCTCGGCTTCCTCCAACTCAATGCCCTCATTCCCTTTAATGTTGTCCTCATCGGAGGAGACAAGCAGCTCCTGCATGTCAGCATCTGGCAAGTCAATCCCCTTTGCAGCACCAGGTTGTGCAGTGTGCCACAAGCCACAGTGATCCGTGAGATCCTCTGTGGACTGTACTGGAGTGCTCCTCCTGATCTGCCCAAGCATCAGAATTGCATCTTTAGGATCCCTATGGTGTGGCACAGCAATGTTCAGCTGGCACCATGAGCCTCATTATTCTTTCTTTGTGCAGAAGTCTGAGGCTGCCACACGGGCATCATTAACCACATCTTTTGCGGGTATCCCTTGTCACTGAGAATCCAGCCCTAGACCCTGTGTGGTTCCTCAAAGATGTCCAGGATCTGTGATCTACTCAAGATGTATGAGCCATGGACGCTTCCTGGGTATCTGGCGCAAACCTGCATGATAATTTTCTTATGGTTGCAGACCAGCTGTACATTGAGTGAGTGGAAGCCTTTCTGGTTTATGTGTTGGAGTGCCTGTAGCCAGGGAGCTTTTATAGCCACATGAGTGCAGTCGATGGCACCCTGCACCTGGGGAATCTGGGAATCTCAGCAAAGCCCAGTGCTCTGGCGACCTGGCTTGCTTCATCTCTGTCAAAGTTGATGTAATTGTGGGCCTTGGCAAAAAGAGTGTCAGTGATCTCAAGTATGCATTTGTCAGTGGACACTTGAGCGATCCTGCAGGGGTTCCCAGTGGAGCCCTGGAAGGAGCCACTGGTGTAGAAGCTGAGTGCGGCCATTACTTTCACAGCCAGGGGCAATGGATGCCCTCCCAGTAACTATGGCACCAATTCCTGGAGAATGTGGCAGATGTGAGTCACCAGATCCCTGGACATGCGGAGGTATCAGCAATACTGTTTCTCGCTCATCTATAGATAAGACATGTGAGTTCTATACACCCTCAGTCAAGCGAGCCGCCTACACACAATGTTTCTGTGAGCCTCATCCTCTGCATCTGGAAGGGGCCCTGCTGGCCCTGGGTCTTGAGGGTTTTGCTCCTCTCTTTGCGAGCCAGGTACCTCAGTTGCAATCTCACCCTTCTTCTCTCCTGCCTGTACGCAATCATGCAATAAATCCAGCCTCCATCTTCCTGATGGTCTCCTCTCTGCAGCATCAATGAGAAACAGACAAGTGTCAGTATTAGTCTCCAAAGGTCCTCTTTCTGTCAATGGCTCATTAGTGAATGTGGTTTCAAGGGCTTTGTTCCCATGTTGGCAACTACTTGCCCCTGAAATGATGGCCAGGACAGAGTGTGTAACAAGGTGCTTCCCCCAACCCCACCCCCCGTCTCCCCAATCCACAACCACCTTTACATGACCGTCTGCTCTGACATCGCTTTGGCCTGACGCTTGGGTGTGCTGCTTTCAGCCCAGGTGCTGGGATCCTCATTCACTGCACTCATATACTACATTCTTGGGAATAAACATGAGGGTAAAAGTTTAGTCAGGAGATTATTTGAGGGGGGCCTGAGGCTTCTCTTCTGTGAACTGCCCAGTGCCAGAATTCTAACAGGCTCCTGAAGCTTATCCAGTCACCCAATTGCTCTATAGTTCATCATCGCTCTGGGGAATTTCCATGCTGCGGACAAGGGGTTAAAACAAGAAGATTGATTAGTGTCACTTTGTGGGATTAGTCTCACATGAATCTGCATCATTGCTCCACTTTCCTGATTCCCTGCACTGTCATTGAAAGGCTCCTAACATGTCTCAGCTCTGCCTCGCTCCTCATTTGGGAATGTGCAGGTCAGTAGTGTGCTCTTTAACTTGCCCCCCCCCAGTCCATGCACCTGGCCCCCATTCCACTCACAGAGATCTCTCCTAATTTTAATTTGGCACTGTGCCATTGCTGCAGGTTGGAGGATGGTGGTGCGGAACTCTCACTACCAGACCAGCTTGGACCCTTTCTGTGTGAGTATGGAAACCTCTGTCATCGTCCTGGAGGAGCTTAATGTTCCTCCCTCCAAGGTCTCTCAATCCTTCCTCAGCAGTCGTTTATCCCATCATGATGGTGGTGGATATCCATTTGTTAGCCCCTGAACATTTTGAGGTGGATGTACCTGTGCCCCGTGTGCATCTCATCCCTCTGTATCTTGAGGATTCTTGCACAGTTACACATGTACCCCACACCCGCCCCCACATGCCCTCAGATACCCCACAATGCCTTCTCCCCATCTGTAGGCTGCAGATGCCTCCCCTGACTGAGTGTTCCATCTGCAACCTAGTGTGATGCCAAAAACTCCATGGACTAAGGTGCATGATGTTACAACAATGCCCTATGCACAACAAATTGGAAACGACTGAGATTGGACTGACATGACCTCCCCCTGGCTGGACTAGGACAAGGACAGGCTTTGCAAGCCCAACAATGAAGCATTTCCTCACTCAGCGAGCCTCCCATTCTGGCCCCAGGTGGCTTACGTCATTCTGGAACAAATTCCCTCCATATCCGAGCACTGAGGATACTAACCCCTCTGGCATCCTCCCCCCCAGTCATGTGTCTGAGTGCAACCTTCCCCACTTGTACCCCCCAGTACAATCTTAGCCCTGCAGCTCCTTCCCATACCTCAGGCCAGTTTCCCCTTACTCCGATGTAGTCCTAAACCTGCAGCCAATTTCAAACCACCCCAGCCCCTGGTTGGTAGGGTGTAAACTTGCCTATGACATGGCCCTGAAAATGATGTGCTGCTGCCTGTGAAGCCCGGCGCTATTACAACAAGTGTGGCACAATGCAAGGAAGGTGAATGAACTGCAAAGTCACGAGTGAAGTGTAGGTCGACAGACGCAGATTGCTTATATACCTTTGTGAAACACATTGTTCTAGTTGCACACCGACACGCCCTGATAATCCACTGTTGGGGGGATAATTCCGGCATGCAGCCCTTGTAATGAGACAAGTGGTGTGCCACAGGGATCAATGAGGGGGCCTCAATTCTTTGCAATTTGTATAAACATTTGGACGAAGGGACCGGAGGTATGGTTGCTAAATTTGCTGATGAAACAAAAGTAGGCAGGAAAGTAATTTGTGAAGAGGACATAAGGGGGCTACAAAAGGATATAGATAAGTTAGGTGAGTGGGCAAAGATCTGGCAAATGGAGTATAATATAGGAAAATATGAGGTTGTCCATTTTGGTGGGACAGAGGAAGAGGCATATTTTCTAAATGGTGAGAGATTGCAGAGCTCTGAGATGTAGAGGGACCTGGGTGCCCTAGTGCATGAATCGGAAAAGGTTAGTGTGTAGTTATAGCAAGTAATTAGCAAAGCTGGTAGAATATTACTGTTTATTGTGAGGGGAATTGAATACAAAAGTAGGGAGGTTATGCTTCAGTTGTACAGGGCACTGGTGAGACCACATCTGGAGTACAGTGTACAGTATTGGCCTCCTTATTTAAGGAAAGATGTAAATGCGTTAGGAGCAGTTCAGAGAAGGTTTACTAAATTAATACCTGGAATGGGTGGGTTACCTTATGAGGAAAGGCTGAACAGGCTAGGCTTGTTTCCACTGCAGTTTAGAAGAGTAAGAGGTAACTTGATTGAAATGTATAAGATCCTGAGGGGATCTGACAGGATGAATGTGGAAAGGATATTTTCTCTTGTGGGACAATCTAGACCCAGGGGTCAATATTTCAAAATAAGGAGTAACCCATTTTGGACAGAGATGAGGATTTTTTTTTCTCTCTCAGAGGGCTATGAGGCTTTGGAATTCTTTTTCTCAAAAAAAAATGGTTGAGCAGAGTCCTTGAATATGCCTAAGGCAGAGGGAGATAGATTATTGATAAGTAAGAGGGTGAAAGGTTATCGGGGGTGGGCAAGAATATGAAGTTAAAATCAAGTCAGCCATGATCTTATTGCATGACGGAGCAGGCTTGAGGGGCCGAGTGGCCTACTGCTCCTAACTCGTGTGTTCATATGTATGTTCATATGAACACTGGCTGGTTGCATGATAGCTCTCCCTGCCCCCAATGTCACCCCCTGCCATCTTCATCCACCGATCACCTCTACAGTACCCATTGGTTACTACTGCCCAAACATGCGAAACACAAGATCAATGAAGGACTTTTTCCTGCATCATTTTTGGCCAATTGTTCCTTTCATTGTCAATCACTTGCATTGCCTTGACTAAATTACATATTGAACGATTGTTGGGATTTTTAGCACATCTTGTGAACAGAGTTAATCAATTTAATTGCCAGTTAAAACCTTTTCAAATGAATTAGGTAATTTGGTATAATGAAACACCATGGCAACATGCACCTCTGACTTAATACCATAATCCATATTTCTCTTCAACTACAACTGTTACTATTCTGCTTTCTCTATCTCTGCAGAATCAGATTGTGTTTGATTAATGAAATAAACTTATGCTCCATCAGACCATGTCAGATTCCCATAAAGCAACTAAAGCTTTTGTTGTTTCTTTGTAACACTAAGGCCCAAATCTTCTGAACACCAGATTGTCAGAGACTGGACGTATGACTGAGATGTGTGTCGGGACACTGTGGAAGTCCCTGACCCACATAATCACAAACCAAATTACCTTAACCACCCTACCATTCTACCGATTCAGTCATTCATCTAGTTATACATTCACCCATTCACGAAGATTCACACTGGCCCTTTAGCTTACCATATGGCAGTCATGAAAAGGGGGGTGTCCTGTCTTCCCCTCCCCACCCCCATCCCACTCTTCCAGCTCTCCTCCGCTGTGAGCTCTCCGAGAGTCACTGTGCTCTGCATTTTGGGGAAAGCTGGACTTGGGAAGTCTTGGAAGAAATGAGGACCTGTGTCGAGTTGGGAGTGGAGCGGCAATCCAATAATGATTGCCACTGTTCAAAAGATCCAGGCCCAAGTTTTTGTTGCTAACTGTGTATTTCAACCAGAAGCTGAATACTACTACAGACAAAGTAATAGATAAAAGTAGCATAATAGTAATTAATTTCTTATCTTACTTAAAATGATCTGCTGATATGCTTGATGTGTGGTGATGGAATGGTATTGAGAATGGACTTGAAACATCATGGGGAGAATTCTAACCTGTCAAGGTGGGATAGTTTATATGGGGCTGGAAGTTAAAACGGCAGAAACCATGGTCCATGGAGTCTCATTCTGACAGGTTTTGAATTTTTTAGGGAAATTTTAAAAATGGCAATATCTGAACCAAACCTCTTTTCCTTTCTGTCTCTACTCTCTCTCCCTTTAGCCAGCCTCTCTTTCCCTCTCTTTATTTCTCTCTGTGCCTGATATGAAATCCCCTTAAATTCACCCTATTCCTGTCTTTATTTCTTAATTCTTAAATCTCATTGGTTAAGCACATATCCTGTGGTTGCCCTGTTCACTCAGGTTCCAGATGCCCTGTCTCCCTCACTATGCTGTTATCAGCTTGCACTTGCAGCAATTTTGTAGGAATTGTTTTTTGAGTAGATGCTGTTAGTTGCAACACATTCTGGAGAATCTAACATCAATGCAGTTGACAGCATCAAAGGTTGTGGGTCACAAGATTTTTTTTTGCAAAAATATACCTTATTTGTAAAATACCTGAAAGAACGTTACAAAACATTTCAAAATGGCCATCACAGAAGGTGCAAAAATACTCAAGTTTTCTACATAGATCATGTTGCATCTTGAGGTCCTTCAACACAATAAAAGGAACAATACAAACATTTCAAAATGGTTGTTACAGAAAGTGCAATGGTACTTAAGTTGTCAACATAGATTATGTTGCACTGTGAGGTGCTTCAATGTAATTGTAATACATGTAATTTTCACTGTATACATTCAATGTGAACCATACAGCCCGAGGGGGTCTATACAATTCCCAACCCCTCAGTACACAATGGCTGGTCACAAGATTCTGAGTTGAAGTCCCACATGTGAACTTGTGTGGATAATTTGGGTTGACATTTCAGAGGAACCTACCCCACCCAATCCCTTTATTATTTTATAGATCTCAATGGGATCACCCCTCAACCTTCTCTACCCAAGGGAGTACAAACCAAGGTTAAGAAATCCCCAATCTTAACCCATTCCGCATATTAAACTTTAACACTTTCAAAGAAATACTGCAGGAAGAATCCTTTTGGTTTGCATTTGTGAAAATTGCCATGGATAATCCATCTGAGCAACAGCCAGTTTCTTAATGCCAATCTAAATCATGCCATAGAGTGCAACACTCACAGCAGCTGAGACACTTTACAGATTTGTTTTATAAGTAATAACATTTAAAATCACTTCAATTCCAGTTGGTCAGCCTTGAGGAGTATTTATAGTTTACAGTTTTACGGGCTGTGAGGGAGAGAGGACAGTTAAAAACTGTTCTGCTCTTCAAGGACACATCAGCTTCCTCTGTCTTTACTACCTCTCTTGGTTATTTTTCTTCGTGAAGGGTCAGAGCCCATAGTACAGAATATTGCCAAGTTGCAAAGAAGAGGACAGAAGGTTAAAAAAATACAGTCTTTGAGAATCCTGCATTTGAATTGTAGCAGAGGATCGAGGTGGTGAGGTGGAGGAGGATGGTAGAAAGTCTCCTGGAAGTGAAGACTGCCTCAATAAAGCTCCAAATTCTGTGCAGTCTTAGGCTTTGCAAAGAACATCTTTAAATTGTGTCTTAATCAGCTTATTTCCCTTCACTATGTTGGCAACATATTTTTTTCTCTCTGTTATTATTCAATGTAATTTCCAGCAAAATCATTTGCTCAAACATGCAGCGATTCTAAACAATGAGTTACATAGTATTTACCGTACAGAAATAGGGCATTCATCCCACCTCATCTATGCCTCTGTTTATAATTCACACAAGCCTCCGCCCACTCTATATTATCTGACCGTATCTGCATATTCATCTATTTCTACTTCCTCATGTCCATCTTCTCCTTAACTCCATCTATGCTATTTACTTCAACCATTCCTTGTTCTCATGAGTTCTTTATTCTGGCCACTTCCTGGGGGTAAAAAGTTCCTTCTGAATTAGATTTATTAGTGACAGTTGGATGGAGGTTGGAGGCCTCAGGGTGGAGACCGGGGAGAGGTGATCAGAAGAGTTGAGGGCCGGGAGATGTGCCCCTTCAAGGGATTTGGCCAGACAGCCATACTGGAACTAGCAGTAGGTGGAAAGGCACCTCCTGATTCAGCACTCCTTTGACCTTGATTTAGCTGCTGGGTTTTTCGAGTCATGGGCAACCTGGCTGACCAGGGTTAAATTCCAGACAGTGAATAAAAGTGAGGCATGAATCTCATTGTAATATTTAAATGCTACCCCACCTTCTGGGAATGGTTGACTGCCTACCTGCCATACTCATCCATTAAAACTTTAAGTGGGCAGGTTAAGGTTGGGACTTAGACTTCAAATACTTTAAACCCTCTACCTGATCCAAATCTACCATTCTTTGGGGTTACACTAACCAGCCTCCCAAACAGTCTACACATCATTTTTTTAATAACCATATGACAAGAGAGTGCAACTGAATTGAAAGTGCTGTTAAGCACATCTACCATTTTACTAATGCAAATAGTACTGAGATTCTGTTTCCAGTTGTCTCTCAAAATAGTGTTAAAAATAAATAATCGTGGAAGTGGCCTGAAGCTATGTAGACAAAGCTTTAGCTTTTTGGAATTTGTTTCCTTCATATCATTTATGCAAAAGCTGATCCAAGCTTTAAAAGAAATGCTACTTGGGAAGCTGAAAAGCTTCATTAATCCAAATCATTGCTAAGCCTGTAATGCTGATATTGGCATCTGTGCAAACATAAATTATTAGCATCAACATCATGGAACCAGTGGCATTACCACACAAGATAAATGAGCTAAATGTAGAACTGTCTTTAAAAGGATCTTTACAGTTAGCAATAGGGTAAAAATTGTTCCATTTGTCTTATTTATGAGTTAGTCACAATTTAATGATGGCACTTGTAATTGGGTTGCACAGAAGACCTGTTAATAAGTACAACATAGAATGTGATATAGCACAAAAGGGAGCCATTTGGCCCATTGTACTTGTGCCAACTCTTTAAAAACACTGTGGGCAGAAATTTCCCCTCATTGGGGGGGTTGGGTGGGGCATTCCTGGTCGGGGCCATGCCACCATTTCATGTGGGCAGGCCAATTAAGCCTGCCCAGTGTGACCCACACCCGGAAGCTCTGAGCGCTCCCAGTGCGGGCAGGGGTGGGGGGAGGGGACTGCCTGAGTTGGGGCCTGTGCTCTTTCGCGTGTGCACGCGTATGCCTCAGGGAGATTGAGTTCGGAATGAAAATTTTTATTAAAGGCAGAGAAAAATTATTTAGACATGTCCCCTGAGCTGGGACATGTTTATCAAATGTTTGAAATGTTTTTATTTAATTAATAAACCCTTCATGAAACCACATCCCACCCATGAATGAAGGTTCATGAAAAATGTGAAGGCAGCCTGGGCTCTTTGCCTGCCCAACAACATTGAGGCTGCACAGGCAGCATTCTTAGTGACATTAATTACTTTCTTAATGGCCTTAATAGGCCTTTGACAGTTCAGCGGACGCGCAGATGTCTCGGCTGAACTCGGGACGCCCGCCCGACATCACTGCGCGTCATTTTACCTGTCAGCGAGCTGACCCCGCCCCCGCTCGCCAAGCTGAAAATTCTTCCCTATGACTCCTAGCTAACTCTTTCATACACAATGAAGGCAGTGACACAATCAAAATGGTGTCAGGAGTTATAAGATAGTCCTTCATCTAAAAGTTTGCCCCAATATTTGTCTAACGTCAAATGCTAATGCAAATTTGGAGATTGGAAGGATGTGCAGTGAACCAAAGTTTTCCTTTGAAGCTCACAGATGTTTGATATTTACTTGTTGGATAAATGTATGCAAAATTTGATTAGCAGGCCAGTTGAATGTCATAAGGGTTGGCTTTCGGATGTTGTACGCCCAGGGGGGAAGACATGCTAAATGGGAAAATGAGGACATGCTAAAGGGGAATATGAAAACCTCAGGAGACTGGGGGGTTGATGGGGGTGTTGGGAGATTTGTGGGGGGGTGTGGTGTCAGGGGTGCAGGGTGTCAGGAATTGGGTGTTAAGGAGGGGTGGTTGATGTCAGGAGTTCAGGGTGTTGGGGGTGTTGGGAGGTCGGGAGGTGGGGGTTGTCGAGAGTTCGCGGGGTGGGGGTTGTCAGGAGCTTGGGGGGTGGGTGGTGTCAGAGGTTCTGGGGGGTGTTGGATGTCAGGCTGTTGTGAATTGGGGGGATGGGGCTGGTGCGTGTTGGGAATTGTGGGAGGGGTTGGGTTGTCATGAGTTTGGGGGTGGGGGCTGTCAGGAGTTCGGGAGCCGGTGGATGTCAGGGTGTTGTGAGTTGGGGGGATGGTGGGTGTCGGGAATTGGGGGGGGTTGAGTTGTCGTAGGTTCGGGGGGTGGGGGCTGTCGGGTTCGGGGGGGGTCTCGGAGTTTGGGGGGTGGGGCATTTGGGGAATTACATTTGGGAGATATTGGTCGGGGGTGTGGGGGGAGTCCCAAGGGGTCGGTCTGGGTTGTTACAATCGTTACTCAGAACTTAGAAGAGGTTTTAATTCTTCTAACATTTTCTGAGTAACTATTGGTGCAACCCCAGCAGAACCATCCGAAGTTTGCAACTTAAACCACATTTTCGGATGGTTCCCAGCGCAGTGCAATTGTCCAGAGGAAGCATGCACTTCTGGGCAATTGCCATGTAAACCCTTATCTGGGAAATTCCCAGAGGGATTCCCCAGCTCATGCTTGGGGTACCCCCTA
The DNA here is from genome assembly GCF_017639515.1 of Carcharodon carcharias. Lineage (NCBI taxonomy): Eukaryota > Metazoa > Chordata > Chondrichthyes > Lamniformes > Lamnidae > Carcharodon > Carcharodon carcharias. Next base: position 129,525,362 of record NC_054474.1, read on the forward strand.
AATCCAAAGGCAGGGAATGTGAAAGTTTATGGGCCATGATGTTGTGGCGATAACAGAGACCTGGCTCATGGAAGAGCAGGATTGGGTGCTAAATATTCCTGGGTACAAGTTCAAGTACAAGAGGGTACAAGGAAATTAGGAAAAATAGAGGAGGAAGAAAAGGAAGAGGGGTGGTGGTCTTGATGAAGGAGAACATTGCATTGCTGGAGAAAGAGGATGTCCCAGAGGGTTCAAGGACAGACGCAATTTGGCTAGAACTAAGAAACAAAAAAGGTGCAATTACATTGCTCGGTGTAGTCTATAGACCTCCAAATAGTGAGAAGGATGTAGAGAAACAAATCTGCAGGGAAATTACAGAGGTGCAAACATTATAGAGTAGTTATAATGGGGGACTTGAATTACCTGAATATAGACTGGGACAGTGGTAGTGTAAAGAGCAGAGAGGGACAAAGAGTTCCTAGATTGTTTCCAGGATAATTTTTTACAGCAGTAGGTGTCCAGTCCAAAAAGAAAGGATGCACTGTTGGACCTGTTTCTTGGAAATGAGGTGGGCCAAGTAGACCATGTGTCTTTGGAGGAACGTTTAGGAGACAGTGATCATTGTATCATAAGGCTTCGGATGACAATAGAAAAGAATAATGTGCAAACCAGAGTAAGAATAATTAATTGGGGGAGAGCCAACTTCAATGGGGCAAGAATGGAGCTGGGACAGATAGATTGGAACTAAAGGCTGGGGGGGTGGGGGGAAACTATAGCTGAACAATGGGCTACCATCAAAGAAGAAATGGTTTAGCACAATCATAGTATTTTCCCTCAAAAGGGAAAGGTAGGGCAAACAAATCCAGAGCTCCTCGGATGAAAACGGAGATAGAAATTAAAATAAAGAAGAAAATGCGTGCTTATGACAGGTGTCAGGTAGAAAATACAACTCAGAACCAAGCAGAATACAGAAAGTTCAAAGGAGAGGTGAAGAAGCAAACAGGAGAAGCAAAGAAGGATTATGTAAAAGAACTGGCAGCCAACATAACAGGGAATCCCAAAGTCTTCTATCGGCACATAAGTAGTAAGAGGGTGGCAAAAGGAGGAGTAAGGTTGATTGGGGCCCAAAAAGGGGATTTACACGTATAGGCCGGGGACATGACTGAGGTGTTAAATGGAGGAAACTCTGACACTAGAAGGGTTCAAATCCCACCTCCACACACAGACAGAAACTATCCAAACCTCACTATTGACCTAGCTTTACAATAAATCACAATAATATTATGAGAATTATTACAATTTCATAAAAATGAGTCATAGGGGAACCATGGAGGAACCCCACTTCCAAGTGAGGAACAAAGCAGCCACCTTAACTCAGAATTATTTGATTGACAGGCTATTTGCTTTGAGATACAAAAAAACCCCTATTCTTTCAATTTCAATAGTTTAAGGTTGTATTATCAGTTATATGTGTTTTTACTAAGGTGACTGACTATAGGTCTCCATCCTGCAATGGTAAGTTGACCACTACTTTGATCATCATTGTTTAAGTGTTAAGATGCATTAGAGTACTTTTCCCTATTGGAAAAAAGTTATTATGTATTCAAAGCTGAAAAATACGGTGCTCGGGAGCTGTAGTGTCATGATCTGAAGTTATTTAAATGTCCACAGAACTTTAAGTTTGAAAAATAAATAGGTTTTCAACTTTCACTTAGAGAAAGAAAGAACATCCACCTGCTCCTGAACTGCTTGCTTGTTAGGCCATCAGGTATAGCTTAGTTAAAACTTTGCCTTTTATTATTTTGGTTTTAATAGGCTTCATTGTTTGAAGCTGTAATGGTTTGTTTGGACAGCTGAACCCATTATGAATATTTGGTTTAGTTTCAAAATATAAAAGCCACATATCTTAGCAGTGGGTAGTGTAGACAGTTTGATTGATAGCTTTAAGAGGTTTTTAAAGGGATATTTGTCTTTGATTTGGCCACTGAATAGATGTTTGTTTTTAGAATTGATTGGCCACTTGAGGTGAGTATGAAATGTGTTTCAGTGAGAGCTCTATTAGATTGTTCAACTTTTTTTTTTCATGTCCATTTCAAGTGCGTGGCCCCTGAGGTCTGCCCATAGCAGATGCTAGGAGAGGAGCTATGGAGGACACATGGGGGGACACGGAGGGGGAAATGGGGGAATGATATGACATGGTGGTATAAGAGGGCATGGAGGCACACAGGAGAATGAGGGGCATATAAACAGAGGGTAATACTCAATGTATATTTTTTGGGCTGGAGGAAGATTTGTAGTGGGGTTCCCAGGAATTGGTTTTGGGACCCTTGCTTTCCCTGATATATATTAATGATCTAGATCTTGGTGTGCAGGGGACAATTTCAAAGATTGTGGATGATGTGAAACTTGGAAGCATTGTAAACTGTGAAGCCAACAGTGCAGTACTTCAAAAGGACATAGACAAGTTGGACAGATAGGTGGCAGATGAAGTTCAATACCGAGAAGTATGAGGTGATGCAGTTTGGTAGTAAGAACATGGAGAGACAATACAAAATAAGGGGTACAATTCTCAAAGGGATGCAGGAGCAGAGGGATCTGAGTGTATATGTACAAAAATCATTGAAGGTAGAGAGAGCAGTTAATAAAGTATACTGTATTGTGGGCTTTATCAGGGGCATAGAGTACAAGAGCAGGGAGGTTATGCTGACCTTATATAGGTCAATAGTCAGCTAGAGTATTGTGTACACTTCTGGGTACCATAGTATAGGAAGGATGTGAAAGCATTGGAGAGAGGGCAGAAGAGGTTTACAAGAATGGTTCCAGGGATAAGAAACTTCAGTTATGAAGATAGATTGTAGAGGTTGGGACTGTTCTCCTTAGAGAGGAGAAAGCTAGGAGGAGATTTGATAGAGGTGTTCAAAATCATGAAGGGGCTGGATAGAATAGTTAAGGAGAAACTTATCCTGTTCGTAAAAGGATCAAGAATGAGAGGGAACAGATTTAAAGTGATTTGCAAAAGAAGCAAATGTGATGTGAGAAAAGCTTTTTCAATCAGCGAGTGGTTCAGGTCTGGTGCACTCCTGGAAGTGCAGTGGAGGCAGGTTCAATCGAGGCATTCAAGAGGGAATTCGATGGTTATTCGAATAGAAACAATGTGCAAGGGCTATGGGGAAAAGGCAGGAGAATGGCACTAAGTCATAATGCTCATTTGGAGAGCCGGTGCAGACATGATGGGTCAAATGGCCTCCTTCTGCGCCGTAAAAATTCTGTTATTGGTTGTGGTTGTTGGGGGTCAATTGTTTCAGTTCCAGGATCTACATCTGAACAGTGCTGGGGTTGGGGCCCTTGTGAGCTGCATAACTAGGGAAATAGAGAGGGTTTAAACTGAATAGTGGGAGCAAGGGATCAAATTTGAGAGGATGTGGAAAACCAAGGAGTAGAGACAAGATAAGAGAGAAAGGTATTAATATGGGAAATGATAAACATACCGTGACAGGAAGGGACAGAGAGCACAAATTTAAGACTAAATCAGCAGATAAGGCTAGATGCTACAAAAATAATAAAAGGACAAAACTAAAGACCCTGTATCTAAACACAAGGAACATTTGAAACAAAACAGATGAACTGGTAGCGCAAATAGAAATAAATAATGTACACAATAATGTGATAGCAATATCTAAGGTATGATATTGACTTAAATATTGAAGGGTACATGACAATTAGGAAGGACAGGGAGTTAGGAAAAGGTGGAGCGATGGCTCTGTTAATTAATGAAGGTATTATCACATTAGAGAGGGATGACCTAAGTTCAGGAAACCAGGATGTAGAAGTGGTTTGGGTTGAGATGAGAAATGATAAAGACAAGAAGTCACTTGTACAAGCCCCCTAAATTGTAACTAGATGGTAGGACAGAGTATAAAAGAAGAGATAATGGGAGCTTGTCAGAAAGGTACAGCAATAATCATGAGGGATTTTAATCTACATATAGGCTGGAAAAATCAGATGGGCAAAGGTAGCGTAAATGAAGAGTTCATAGAATGTTTTTGTGATAGTTTCTTAGAACAGCACATTCTGGAGACAACCAGAGAGCAGGCTATGGTGGACCTGGTATTGAGCAATGAGATAGGATTAATTGATAATCTCATAGTGAAGGCACACCTAGGTAGCAGCGATCATAATATGACTGAACTTTACATTCATTTGAGGGGGAAACGAGTGTGTCCTGGACTAGTATTTTAAACTTAAATAAGGGCAATTATGAGGGCATGAAAGCAGAGCTAGCTAGAGTGAACTGGCAAATAAAGTTAAGTGGCAGATTTTTAAACTGATATTTCAGAATACACAGAAAATATACATTCCAATGAGAAAGAAAACTTCCAAGGAGAGGGCCCACCATTCATGGTTAACTAAAAATGTTAAAGGCAGTAACTTAAAGAAATAGCATATAATTACGCAAAAACGGGTGGCAAGTCAAAAGCTTTCAAAGAATGTAATGATCGCGGAGCATGACAAAAAGATTAATAAGGAAGGAAAAATTGGACTACAAGTGAAAGCTAGCTAGTAATATAAAGATGGATAGTAAGTGTTACTATAGATACTTAAATTAAAAAAAAGTTAACAAAGTGAGCATTAGTCCTGGGGAATTGATAATGGAAAGTTGGGAGATGGCAAATGAACTAAACAGGCATTTTGCTTCCGTCTTCACAATAGAGGATATAAGTAACATCCCAGGAATAGCTGTAAATCAGAATGTGGAAAGGAAGGAGGAATTCAGAGAAAATTATGATACCAGGGAAGTGGTACTGAGCAAATTGTTGGGGCTGCGGGCTGACAAATCACCAGATCCAGATGGGCTTCACGCTAAGGTCTTGAAAGAAGTGGCTGATGAGATAGTTAATGCATTGGTTTTAATTTTCCAAAATACCTTAGATTCAGGGAAAATAGCAAATTCAAAAAGGGAGAGAGACAAAACGTAGGAAACTACAGGCCAGTTAGCCTAATATCTGTCATAGAGAAAATATTAGAAGCTATTATTAAAGATGTTTTGGCAGGGCACAGAAAAATTCAAAGCAACCATGCAGTGTAAACATGGTTTTATGAAAGGGAAATCATGTTTATCCAATTTATTGGTGTTCTCTGAAGGAGGTACATGTGCTATGGATAAAGGGGAACTGGTGGATGTACTGTGCTTAGATATCCAGAAGGCATTTGATAAATGCCACACCAAAGGTTATTGCGGAAAATAAAAGCTTATGGTATGGGGGTAACATATTGGTATGAATAGAAGATTGTCTAGCTAACAGGAAGCAGAGTTGGCATAAATGTGTCTTTTTCTGATTGGCAGGATGTGATGAGTGGTGTGCTATAGGGATCAGTGCTGGAGCCTCAACATTTTACAATTTATATAAATGACTTGGATGAAGAGACTGAAGGAATGGTTGCTAAATTTGCTGACGACAAAGATAGGTAGGAATGTAAATAGTGAAGAAGAGGCTAAAAAGCGTCATAGGTTAAGTGAGTAGACAAAGATCTGGCAAATAGAGTATAATGTGGGAAAATGTGATATTATCTATTTTGGCTGGAAGAATAAAAGAGAAGCATATTATCTAAAGTAAGAGGCAACTTGATTGAAATCTTTAAGATCGTTAGGGGTCTGAACTGGGTGGTTGTGGAGACAATGTGGGAGAATCTAGAACTAGGGGTCACTGTTTAAAAATAAGGGATCGCTCATTTAAGAAAAGAGGGGAATTTTTTTCTCTCAGAGGTTTGTGAGTCTTTAGAACTCTCTTCCTCAAAAGGCGATTGCGCAGAATCTTTGAATATTTTTAAGGCAGAGCTAGATAGATTATTGATTAACAAGGTGGTGAAAGGTTATTGGGATTCGTTAGGAATGTGCGGTTGAGGTTACAGTCAGATCAGCCATGATCTCATTGAATGGTGGAGCAGGCTCGAGAGGCTGAGTGTCCTACTTCTGCTCTTAATTTGTATGTATGCTTGTATGCTCATATCAATGCAGGAGCTCCTCAGGGTAGTGTGTTAAGCCCATCTTCAGCTGCTTTAACAATGACCTTCCCTTCATTGTAAGTCAGAAGTGGCGACGTTTGTTGATGATTGTACAATGTTCAGCATCATTCGTGACTCCTCGGATGCTGGGGTAGTCCATGTCCATATGCAGCAAAACCTCAACAACAGTCAGTGGGCAAATAACATTTGTGCCGCAAAAAGTTCCAATAAAAGAAAATCTATCCATCTCCCTCGACATTCAATGGCATTACCATCACTAAATCCTCCACTAAGAACATCCTGGGGGTTATCATTGGTCCAAAAAATGAACCAGACCAGTCATATAAAAACTGTGGCTACAAGAGCAGGTCAGAGGCTGGGAATCCTGTAGTGAGTAACTCACCTCCTGACTCTCCAAAGCCTGTCCACTATCAACAAGGCACAAGTCAGGAATGTGATGGAATACTCTCCATTTGCCTGGATGAGTGCAGCATCCACAACACTCAAGAAGTTTGACACCATCCAGAACAAAGCAACCTGCTTGATTGGCTACCTTCATTACTTTAAACATTCAATCCATCCACCATTGCTGCACAGTGGCAGCAGTGCATACCATCTAAACGATGAACTGCAGCAACTCATCAAGGCTGCTTTCAAAGCACCTTCATAGGAACATAGGAGCAGGAGTAAGCCATTCAGCCCATTGAGCCTGCTCCACCATTCAATGTAATCATGGCTGATCATCCAACTCAACACCACTTTCCTGTGCTATCCCCATATCCCCTGATGTCAATAGTATCCAGAAACCTATTGATTTCTGTCTTGAACTTGCTCAATGATTGAGCTTCCACAACCCCCTGGGATGGAGAATTCCAAATATTCACCCACCCTCTGAGTGAAGAAAATCTTCCTCATCTCAGCCCTAAATGGTTTGTCCTTTATTCTGAGACTACTTCCCCTGGTTCTAGACTCAACTGCCAGTGAAAACATCCTACCTACATGTACCCTGTCACTCCCTGCAAGTACTTGGTAAGTTTAATTGAATTCACCTCTCATTCTTTGAATGTCCAGAGAATACAGGCCCAGTTTCCTCAATCTCACCTAATAAGACCATTTTACCAGCCCGGGGATTAGTCTGGTCAACCTCCATTGCATTCCTTCCATGGCAAGTGTATCCTTCCTTAGGTAAGGAGACCTAGCCTCTACGCAGTGCTGTAAGTGCAATCTTACGAAGGCTCTATACAATTGCTGCAAGACATCTTTACTCATGTACTGAAATCCCCTTGCAATGAAGGCCAACATATCATTTGCCTTCCTAATTGCTTGCTGCACCTGCATGTTAGCTTTTAGCGACTCATGAACAAGGACACCCATGTCTCTTTGGACATCAACACTTCCCAACCTCTCACGATTTAAGAAATATTCTGCCTTTCTGTTTTTTTCTACTAAAGTGAATAACTTCATACTTATTCACATTATATTCCATCTGCCATATTCTTGCCCATTCCCTTAGCCTTTCCAAGTCCCCTTGAAGCCTCCTTGCATCCTCCTTACAACTCGCATTCCCACCTAGCTTTATGCCATTAGCAAATTTAAACAAAATCCACAACCTGGAAGCACAAGGGCAGCAGATAGATGGGAAGACCACCACATGTAAGTTCCCCTCCAAATCACTTACCATCCTGACTTGGAAATACATCGCCATTCCTACACTGGATCAAAATCCTGGAACTTCCTCCCTAACAGCACTGTGGGTGTACCTACACTATATGGACTGCAGCGGTTCAAGAAGGCAGCTGACCACCACCTTTTCAAGGGCAACTAGGGATGGGCAATAAGTGCTGGCCTTGCTGGTGATGCCATACCTTGTCAAAGAATTTTTTAAAAACAGGCCTTGTCTGCTCTCTCAGGTGGATGTAAAACATTTCATGGCATCATGGCACTATTTGGTTGAGCAGAGGAGACAATATTTATTTAACAGCAAACATCAATAAAACAGATTGGGATGAGCAATAAATGCTGGCCTAGACAGTGACATCACATCCCATGAATGAATGTAAAAAAAAATCTGGTCGTTATTACATTCCTGCTTGTGGGAGTTTGCTATACGCAAATCAACTACTGCATTTCCTACATTGTAACTGTAACTACACTTCAAAGTACTTCATTGCTGTAAAGTGCTTTGCAATGTCCTGAGGTTGTGAGAGCTGCTATATAAATGCAAGTCTTTTTTCTAGCTGTGAACACATTGCTTATAGATGGAAAATGCACTTTGTCCTGTATGTGGTACCTTGGGACTACAACAAAGGTGCTATATAAATGCAAGTTGTTTTTCAGTAATTGGTTTTGAGGCAGTTATAGTTTCCAATGTTTCACCAATAATGTGATCTGAAGTTGATGGAATTTTTACAAAACATATTCCAAAATTCAGAGTGAGCAGTATCTAAAAATCTGTTGAAATATTTCCCCGGTACCAAAAAAAGAGATGAAAGGTCATGAGTTAAATAGACACCTGATTCTGCAATGAGAAAATGTCCTCCAGAAATATGGGCAATATGATTAACCTCATATATCAGTTTGTGGATCTTGACACAAAGATAAATCATCTCAATTAACTTCGCCCTCACTCAAAGTTATCACTTGAATTTTAATCATTAGAACTGAACCTAGCTGTGCTACTTAATTTTATGATACGGATTAAGGTGGTAGAGCAAATGGAACCTCTACCAAAATTGCATTTCATAAACTTGATCAGCAACATACCTCAAATCCAGACTCTTCTTATGCTGTAGAATTAAACACCTCAGACTCTCATCACCTTACAACCTTAAAAGAAGGAAAATTAGCCCCATTCTTAAATGTAAAATATCCCAGGGCACTATTCGAATCAGCACAAGGGGTTGTCCTAACATCCTGGCCAAACATCTTCCTTCAAGCAACAGAACCAAAAGCAGGTTATTTGGCTATTAATTCATTTTCCATTTGTAGCATATTTTTGTTGACAACAATGGTAGCTGCACTCCATTAATTGGCTTTAAAATGCTTTGTGAAATAAAGGATCCTGAGAAAGTTAAAATTGCTCTTTTAGTAGTAGTTCTTGCCTCCTTTACTCCATTCATATGAACACTGATGCACTTTGACTCAAAGGCAATTAGGGAGTTTAGACAATTGTAGATTAAAACAACACTCCAGGATATCAGGGTATAAGTACATAACCACTTCAAAGAGACCATTGCCTTGTCAAAGGGCTTCAGATGGAACATTAAATAAAACCCCTTTCTGCCTTTTCCTTGACGACAAAATGACGACATATGAAGAAGAATGAAAGAATCCTCCACCTTCTTTGTTCAATGTTCATCTTCCATACTGTCCAAAAGAGGTGCAATTGGTAAGTTCATGTTGTATGCAAAATAGCTCTGCATTGCCTCGACAATGTAAGTCACCACACTTCAAAGCATTTGGACATTTTTCTGAAGCATGACAAGAAACTATTGAATGGCAGGCACAGCAGATAAATTCAGAGGATCCATTTGCACATCAGCATGCTTCCATTACAGGCTTCATTAGCCTTCTTCCAATGTTAAGAGTTCTTGCCATAATGCTATTTAATACGGTGACTCTACTTGCAAAGTATAAAGGATAGCAGCAACAGTTGTGTGCTTTGCTGGAAAAATTTTACAATGCTCGCTATTTACCCAGTGAGGAGAATCTCCACTCATCTAAGTTTAAAAGGGAACACTACTGTGTCAACACTTTCTTCCAATTCATTCCTCATGAACATTTTAAATATTCTGTCATGAATAGCCTGCTGGAAAACCACCATGTTGGATGCCCAAGCTCAAAGAGAGCTATTGTGCTGATAGAGAAGGTCAAAGTGGTGGTTCCTAATGTATTTAAGGCCAAAAGACATGCTTTTTGGTGCTTGAATGGGGAACAGAGTTTTACTTGTGGGCAAATCATGGGGCCATTGAGAATTTGGCCTAATTTTCCTTTGAGTTAGTAGAAACTCCTAGACTGAACTCTACCTGAGGATTACTTAACAAATGTTGTCCAATTGGAAATCATGTCTAATGTTGTGCACTGTGTTTTGAGTCTTGCAAGCAGGGGCTGGTTGGGTATACCCTACCTTGCCCGTTGCAAACAGCGAAAGGGACATGTTGTTTGATACAATCCATCAATCTTTGGGATGTATGGCCTACATACCTAGCATCACACTGGCAAAAAAAAGTCTATTTTTTCAGCAATACCCAGGCTCTGTACTACCAAACAACTATTTATATCAAGGAATATTTTTGAAGCCTTTTTTTATTATTTTAAACCCCTGTCACACAGATTCTGCGTGTACCCAGATGCAAATTAGTTTGAGTGCTCAAAACAGGCAGAATAGGGTGCATTCACACCTGGAGCAGAAACTCTTACTCAATAACTTTATCACCCTCTCAAACATCAACTTGAATGGAAAATTCTTCACTCTATTAAAGGAAAGAATAAACTTGCACTTCAATAGCACATTTTTACTCCTGAAGACATCTCAATTAGCTTAAGTTATAGTTGTTATGCAGGAAAATGGAGCAGCATATTACACACAACATGGTCCCAAAAGCAGCAACAAATAAAGCTGGTTACATAAATATTTTAAGGTGGGAATATAAAGATAGGAAATGACAGGCAAAAGGGAAAGTGATGTGGGGGAGATGAATAATGATTTAATCTGTTTTCAGGTGGTGTTAATTAAAGGATAAATGTAGGTCAGGATGGATCCCCTGCTGTTTTTTTTTCAACAATGCTATTAGAACTTTTATATCTAATTGAACAACTAGACGGGACCTTGGCTTAAAACTTATGTGAAAGATAGGAAGTTTGAAAGTGCCTTTCTATCAAAAGACACAGTTGGCATTTTTACTTCAGGCAAACTATCAAAAAACTGTTTTATTTTCCTTTGCTTCTTAAAATGCTGCAGCTCCTTCTCTCCCTCAACCTTTTCTTCTTCCAAGAATCCAGGGTGGGTTAAGGAGATGGTGGCATAGTGGTAATGTCACTGGACTAGTAATCTAGCAACCCATACTAATGCTCTGGGGTCATAGATTCAAATCCCAGCATAGTTACAAGAAGAATTTCAGTTCAGTTAAAGCTAGCTCAAAACTATAATTAATTGTTACAAAAACCCATCTGGTTCATTAATGTCCTTTAAGGGAAGAAATCTGCTCTCCTGGCCTGTATATAACTCAAGACCCACAGCAATGGGATTGACTCTGAAATGGTCCAGCACCACAAATTCACCAGCATGATATCAGAGCTAAAAGGATTAAATCATGAAGATGGGTTACATAGATTGTTGTATCCCCTTGAGTAAAGAAGATTAAGAGATGATATAATCAAGCTAATTAAAGGATTTGATAGGATGAATGGAGAAAAACTATTTCCTCAACATGAAAACTGCAGTGATGTCAATTCTCATTTGAATGTGTGCCTTGTATTCCTACTCTCACAATTTATGTCAAAGTAATATTCCAGGTATGATTTTTTGATACCATTTATTATATTTTGAAAGAAGGAGGGGCAGGAAACTAGTGCCAAACTGTCAATATCTTTAGAACTATGTCCACTGTCTTTCAATTCATTAGCCTCCTTCTCAAACTACGGACTCTTTGGGATTTTAGGCTATCCCACCCACATTACTTTCCCTTTTTTCCTGTCATTTCCTATCTTTATATTCCCACCTTAAAATATTAATCAAACCTGATTTTTTGCTTTCTCAATAGTTGCCAATTGTTACCCTTTACTGCGCAGTTTGTGAATTTGCTGACTTATTTAGCCTTAATAAGGATGATATTTTATCAAGAAACAAATATGACCTCAAAAGGTCATTGCACAATTTCCATATGTTTATACATTTAAACATTCTGGAAGCTTCATAACAATTGGAGTTTTTTTAACTTAATAGAAACGAGGAGCAGGAGTAGGCCATTTGGCCCTTCGAGCCTGCTCCACCATTCATTATGATCATAGCTGATCATCCAACTCAATAGTCTGCTCCCGCTTTCTCCCCATACCCTTTGATCCCTTTTGCCCCAAGAGCTATATCTAACTCCTTCTTGAAAACATAAAATGTTTTGGTCTCAGCTACTTTCTGTGGTAATGATTTCCACAGGCTCACCACTCTCTGGGTATAGAAATTTCTCCTAATCTCAGTCCTAAATAGTCAACCCCATATCCTCAGACTGTGACCCTTGGTTCTGGACTCCCCCACCATTGGGAACATCCTTCCTGCATCTACCCTGTCTAGTTCTGTTAGAATTTTACAGGTTTCTATGAGATCCCCCCTCATTCTTCTGGACTCCAGCGAATATAATCCTAATTGACTCAATCTCTCCTCATATGTCAGTCCCGCCATCAAAGGAATCAAGCAGGTAAACCTTTGCTGCACTCCCTCTATAGCAAGTACATCCTTGCTCAGATAAGGAGACCAAAACTGCATACAATATTCCAGGTGTGGTCTCACCAAGGCTCTGTACAATTGCAGCAAGACATCCCTGTTCCTGTTCTCAAATCCTCTGGCTATGAAGGCCAACATACCATTTGCCTTCTTTACCGCCTGCTGCACCTGCATGCTTACCTTCAGCAACTGGTGTACAAGGACACCCAGGTCTCATTGCACATTCCCCTCTCTCAATTTATAGCCTTTCAGATAATAATCTGCCTTCCAGTTTTTGCTACCAAAATGGATAACCTCATGTTTATCCACATTATACTGCATCTGCCATGCATTTGCCCACTCATTCAGCTTGTCCAAATCATACTGAAACACCTCTGCATCCTCCTCACAGCTCACCCTCCCACCCAGCTTTGTGTTATCTGCAAATTTGAAGATATTACATTTAATTCCCTCATCTAAATCATTAATATATATTGTGAATAACTGGGGTCTCAGTACCAATCTCTGTAGTACCCCACTAGTCACTGCCTGCCATTCGGAAAAAGACCTGTTTATTCCTATTCTTTGTTTCCTGTCTGCCAACCAGTTTTATATCCATCTCAATACACTACCCCCAATCCAATGCGCTTTAATTTTACTCACCAATCTCTTATACGGGACTTTGTTAAAAGCCTTCTGAAAGTCCAAATAAACCACATCTACTGGCTCCCCCTCATCAACTCTACTAATTACATCCTCAAAAAATTCCAGTAGATTTGTCAAGCATGATTTTCCTTTCATAAATCCATGCTGCCTCTGTCCGATTCTGCCACTGTTTTCCATGTGCTCAGCCATTAAATCTTTTATAATGGACTCTAGAATTTTCCCCACTAGCGACGTCAGGCTGACTGGTCCCTGTTAATTCCCTATAATTCCTTGTTTTCTCTCTGCCTTCCTTTTTAAATAATGGGGTTACATTAGCTACCCTCCAATCTGTAGGAACTGTTCCATAGTCTATAGAACCTCAGAAGATGACCACCAATGCATCTACTATTTCTAGGGCCACTTCCTTAAGTACTCTGAGCTGTAGATTATCAGGCCCTGGGGATTTATCGGCCTTTAATCCCATCAATTTTCCCAACATCATTTCCCTACTAATACTAATTTCTTTCAGATCCTCCCTCTCACTAAAACCTGTGTTTCCCAACATTTCTGGTATGTTATTAGTGTCCTCCTTTGCGAAGACAGAACTAAAGTGTGTATTTAGTTGGTCAGCCATTTCTTTGTTCCCCATTATAAATTTCCCTGTTTCTGACTGTAAGTGACCTACATTTGTCTTCACCAATCTTTTTCTCTTCACATATCTATAGAAACTTTTACAGTCAGCTTTTATGTTCCCTGCAAGCTTACTCTCGTACTCTATTTTCCTCTTATTAAACAATCCCTTAGTCCTCCTTTGCTGAATTCTAAACTGCTCCCAATCCTCAGGTCTGTTGTTTTTTTTCTGGTCAGTTTGTATGCCTCTTCCTTGCATCTAACACTATCTCTAATTTCCCTGTAAGCCATGGTTTGGCCAACTTTTCTGTTTTACTTTTGCGCCAGATAGGAATAAACAATTGTTGCAGTTCACTCATGCGCTCTTTGACTGTTTGCCATTGTCTATCCACTGTCATCTCTTTGAGTAACGTTTCCCAATCCATCATAGCCAACTTGTGCCTCATACCATCGTGGTTTCCTTTACTAAGATTCAGGACCAAAGTCTCAGAATCAATAACGTCACTCTCCACCTTGATGAAGAATTCTATCATATTATGGTCGCTCATCCCCAAGGGGCTTCACTCAACTGGATTGCCGGTTCTTCCTTTCTCATTACACAATACCCAGTCGAAGATGGCCTGTTATCTTGTTGATTCCTCAATGTATTGGTCCAGAAAAACATCCCGTTTACACTCCAGGAATTCCTCCTCTATGGTATTGTTACTAATTTGATTTGCCCAATCTATATGCATATTAATATCCCCATAATTACAAATGTTCCTTTATTACATGCGTCTCTAATTTCCCGTTTAATGCCATTCCCAACATTACCACTACAGTTTGGGGGTCTATATACAACCCCCACTAAATCTTTTTGGCCCTTAGTGTTTCTCAGCTGTACCCATACAGATTCCACATTGTCGGAGCTAATATCGTTCCTCACTATTGCGTTAATTTCCTCTTTAACCAGCAATGCAACTCAACCGCCTTTTCCGTTTTGTCTGACCTTCCTAAATACTGAATGTTCAGTTCCCATCCGTGGCCACCCTGAAGCCTTGTCTCCGTAATCCCGACTATATCATACCTGTTTACATCTATTTGCGTGGTTAATTCATCCACTTTATTGCTTGCGTTAAGGCACAAAGCCTTAAGGCTTGACTTTTTAACATTACTTGTCCCGTTCCCACTATTTTTCAGTGAGGCCCTGTTCGATTCTTGCCCTTGATTTCTCTGACTATCACTTTTCATATTCCGCTCTCTGTCTTTTGTTCTTTTCTTTGATTCCCCTTCCTCTGGCTCCTTGTGTAGGTTCCCATTCCTCTGCCATTTTAGTTTAAACCATCCCCAATCACTCTGACAAATGTTCCCCCTAGGACATCAGTCCCGGTCCTGCCCAGATGTAACCCTTCCAGTTTGTACTGGTCCCATCTCCCCCAGAACCGGTCCCAATGTCCCAGGAATCTGAAACCTTCCCCTTCACACCATCTCTTCAGCCATGTATTCATCCAATATATCCTGCTATTTCTACTCTGACTGGCACGTGGCACTGGTAGTAATCTTGAGAACACTACCTTTGAGGTCCAACTTTTCAACTTACTTCCTAACTTCCTATATTCTGCTTTTAGGACCTCATCCCTTTTTTTACTTATGTCGTTTATACCAATGTGTACCACAACCACTGGCTGTTCACCATCCCCCTTCATAATTTCCTCTAGTCGCTCTGAGACATCCTTGACCCTAGCACCAGGGAGGCAACATACCATCCTGGAGTCTTGTTTGCGGCCCAGAAACGCCTAGCTATTCCCCTTACAATTGAATCCCCTATAACTATTGCAGTCCCGCACTTTTTACTCCTCCCCTGTACAGCAGAGCCAACCATGGTGCAACAAATTTAGCTGTTGCTTCTTTCTCCTGAGAGACCATTCCCCTCAACAGTATCCAAAGCGGTATATCTGTTTTGCAGGGGAATAGCCACAGGAGATTCCTGCACTGCCTGCCTAGTCCTCTTGCTTTACCTGGTGGTCACCCATTCCCTTCCTGCCTGTGGACCCTTAGCCTGCGGTGTGACTACCTCTCTATACATGCTATCCACTATACTCTCCACCTCACAGATGCTCCACAGTGTCCCAAGCCCCCACTCCAGCTCCAAAACCCAGGCTTCCAGGAGCTGCAGCTGGAGACACTTCCCAAACGCATGCTGGCCCCAGGCATTGGAAATGTGCCCGGCTTCCCACATAGAGCAGGAGGAGCACACCATGGTTTTGAGCTCTCCTGCCATGACTTACCCCTTTAAAGTAAATTAAACCTTTTGGAAGATATTTAATATCAATTACTCTCGGGCCCTTCTTCCCTGCTCCTCGTTGTTACAGAATATAGCCCCTACAAATGATGAACCACAAAATAAGACCTTAAAAACTATAAGCAATAAAAGTAGTAAATGCTTACCCGGTTGTACTCATGGTACTCAAAGGATCACCTTGTTCCCTCCTCACCGAACTCCCTCAGTCACCCCTGCTCTCCCAGCTTCTCTTCAACTGCTGACTCCTCTCGCGCTCCTCTTCAACTCCCGACTCCTCTTGCATTCCTTTTCAATTCCCAACTCCTCTCACTTTCTGGCTCCTTTCCCAGCTTCTCTTCAACTTTCGACTCCTCTTGTGCCTCTCTTCAACACCCAGCAACTCTAGCGCTCCTTTTCAATTCCTGACTCCTCTCTCACTCCTCTTCAACTCCCGACTCCTCTCGCGCTTCTCTTCAACCCAGCTCCTCTCGCGCTCCTCAACTCCTGACTCATCTAGGTGCTGGTGACTGCTTGTCCCACAGTCCTCCTCTTGCTCTCTCCTCTAGCCTTAGAAGCAAGTAACTAAAGGAAAAGCTTAATAAGCAATCTATTTTCTTTTTTTAATGATTAGCATCCATTATGCACTAATGCCGTCTGTCAAAGCAGCTCGTATTAGAAAATAGCATTGATGAAGAGATATAAGTAAACCTCTGAAATTAAGTATTGAGAATTTAACTGCCTGCTGCTTCGAAAGTAAGTTGGAAAGTTCTAGAAATTCTCAAATCCTTACAGGATGAGGAGCAACATATTTGACCTTTCAACTTCTTTTGATTAACAAATTACATGAGACAAACTGCACATGCTCAGTAAGCACAGATGGTGGTAGAAGCTGTCCAACTGGTATCAGATCAAAATATCTCCTCATAGCCCAGGTTTTTTAAATGCTGCAATGAAGGTGTTAAAACACAATACAATTGGGATTAAATGAGAAGATAAAGTATAAAAAAGGAAGCTTATGACAAATACCAAGGGCTCAATACTGCAGAAAATCTACTGGAATATAAAAAGTGTAGCTGCAGAATTAAAAAGGAAATGAGAAAAACAAAGGTGGGGCACAAAAAACGTTGGCAAGTAAAATCATCGAAAACCCAAAAATTATTTATAAATACATAGAGAATAAAAGGATAACTGAAGAATGAGTGGGGCCTATTCAGAACCATAAAGGTAATCTTTCTGGGGAGGCAGAGGACATGTGTATGGTTCATATTGAATGCCTTTTGTTGGATCTTGTGGCCCCAAAATGGGATCAATCTGAGGAAATGCAGAAAAAATAATGGCTGCTGAGTTTTTTTTTTCATTTATTCATGAGATATAAGCTTTGCTGGCTGGGCCAGCATTTATTTCCCACCTCTAACTGTCCTTGAGAAGCTGGTGGTGAGCTTCCTTCTTGAACCGCTGCAGCCCAGGTGGTGTAGGTACATCCATATTGCTGTTAGGAAGGGAGTTCCAGGGTTTTGATCCAGTGACAGTGAAGGAACTGCAATATATTTCTAAGTCAGGATGGTGAGTGACTTGGAAGGGAACTTCCCGGTGGTGGTGTTCCCATCTATCTGCTGCCCTTGTCCTTCTAGATGGCAGTGGTCATGGGCTTGGAAGGTGCAGTCGAAGGAGCCTTGGTGAATTCCTGCAGTGTATCTTGTAGATGGCACACACTGCTGCTACTGTGCGTCGGTGGTGGAGGGAGTGAATGTTGTGGAAGTGGTGCCAGTCAAGTGGGCTGCTTTGTTCTGGACAGTATCAAGCTTCTTGAGTGTTGTGGGAGCTGCACTCATCTAGGCAAGTGGGGAGTATTCCTTCATACTCTTGACTTGTGCCTTGTAGATGCTGGACAGGCTTTGGGGAGTGAGGAGGTGAGTTACTCATCGCATGATTCCTAGCCTCTGACTTGCTTTTGTAGCCACTGTATTTATATGGCTAGTCCAGCTCAGTTTCTGGTCAATGGTTACCCCCAGGATGTTGATAGTGAGGAATTCAGTGATGGAAATGCCATTGAATGTCAAGGGTCCATCATTAGATTTTCTCTTGTTGGAGACGGTCATTGCCTGACACTTGTGTGATGCGAATGTTACTTGCCACTTGTCAGCCAAAGCCTAGATACCTTGCTTTTTGTGGTATCTATCAATGATTGGTCTTGGATGTAAGGGACATGATTAAGAAGTTTGCACATGATACAAAGATTGGCCATGTGGTTGATAATGAAGAAAAAAACTGTAGACTGTAGGAAGAGACCAATGGACTAGCCAGGCAGATGGAACTGTGGCAAACGGAGTTCAATCCATAGAAGTGTGAGGTAATGTATTTGGGGAAAGTTAACAAGGGAGGGAAACGGTCAATAAATGGTAGGATAGTGAGAAAGGTAGAGGAACAGGGGGACCTTGGGATACCTGTCCACAGATCCCCGAACATGGCTGGACAGATAGATGTTTGGATGTTTCGAGTCCAATGTGATTCTTCTTCAGAATTTGAAAATGTTAACTATGTTTCTTTCTTTGCAGATATTGTAAGACCTGCTGAGTTTTTCTAACACTTTCTGTTCTTATTGTATGCACAACATAGTGCTTCAAATGTCAATGTTTTTATACCAGCAAATAACATTAAATCTTTTGTATCCTTTAAGTTTTCACTTGTTTCAAAGTAAGTAATTTAATATTCTTTAAAAGTTAATTCAGTGGATCACCTTGTGTCATAAATAATTATTTAACGATACATCGATAAATTATACTGCAACTGATGTTCCGAGCCATCGCTGATAAGTTACTTGTCGAAATAATTTGATTCTCCAAGTGCATACCTCCAATTATTGGTGGCTTTTAATGTTCTCATCTTAATAAACCAATGCATTGATGATTTTAGCTTTGTGTGGAACTTGGAAATATGTATGTGTTCACCTAATGCAGGTCATGAAATGAGTTTTATGTTTGTGATTTGAACACTTGCCCATTATATTCCACACACAGCCCTCACTGCACCACCCTCACTGGCCCTCACATGCCTAGAACAGTACTCATTAATGAAATAGGACACTATCAGATACATGCATTTCTTATAGAGCTTAATCTTTAAGCATGAAATCTCTAACTCAACATCAAAGCCTGGGTGATTATGTTATTACTGGGCCTCGCATGTCATTGCACACAGTGATTTGGAGATAAGCAGTGTTGCAGGGATGGTACTGGATTGGAGGAGAGGTGCCTGCTTTATTCTTAAAGGATTTGGAAAGTAGTTTGTGTGACATATTTTCAGGGGCACTGAAATGCTTTTTGATTGAACGTAAATAACATTTGCTTTATCCACTGAAGGTATATGCAGAAATAAATGTGCTTCTGTGTGCATACTACTGTCATACATAGCCATGGTCACAGAAGTAATTTTTTGTATTCTCTTTATTGCATGTCATCAGTATGTTTGTGTGTAAGAGGTATGAGTTTTCTTACCCTCAGAGTGTGGATCTTAAATTATTTAACTCAGCAGCAAGCTGTGTAAGTTTAAAATAAAGAAAATTGTTTATTCTCACTTGCTTGCTCTGAATTTAAACACTTCTCACACACTCATCTCACATATACTCTCACACATACAAGCTTAGATACAAATGAAGATCATATACTGCTACAGACTATAATTGTCTCAGTCTCTTTTATGACAGGCCTATAGTTTCTTAGCTGAATGTGATGCTTTAAAGTTGAAATGAGGGTATTGTAATGCAAGAGATTGCTCAGCAGGCTGTGAATTTCTAGGAGGCTAGTTCTCAAGTGAACTCAAAGTTCGAAGAGGTTGGGGTGGAGTCCTGCTCTTTGGATTCCTGCTTACAAGGTTTTGCTGTTGATTGCCTTGGCTTCTTGATGGCTTGTAGCTAATTTTGTAGCTTTTTTGGTGGAATTATGTCTGGAAAACAGGATCTAGCTGAATTTAAAAGGCAGACAAAAATCATGGCTTCTTCATCATGCGACTTTTACAAGTTCCATGTCTTTTTTCAAAACAAAGGGTGGTGTGTATGTTGATTCCATTCCTGTGTTGTTGCTTAACACATTGACGGTTTGAGTCAGCCAGAGTCTTTGTGTTTGAATGACCCATTCAATTCGATAATACACTTCTGGATTAGTTTCAGGAAAGGCCCTTGATTCAACATCAGTCTGGAATGTTCCTTTTGTTCCCTCTTGAGATGAGGGAGTAGTTTCAACTCACAAAAGAAGCCAAGTGACCCTCAAACAGCCATCTTCTGCAGACTTTTGTGTTCAGTTTTAAAATATTAAAATAAATTTGAAGTTCAGAATCTGATGGGACATGTGTTATGATCCCAGCTGGTGTTATTATTGAACAAGTCAGATCCCAGAATGGAACCTGGCTTGGTAGATCATAATTTTGTTTATTTTTTTAAACTGTGGAGGGTACTTACTGAAACAGATTCACAGGAGTCTGCTGTTAACTTTTTAACAAAAGGGTAAAACATTTATTAAACAAGAAGCATTAACTACATTATACTAGACAACAAAAAGATTGGAAAAATTTCAACACACACACCAACAAAACATGATTCAAATTCAGGCTATTTATCCTAGCAATATCCTTACAGACCTAACACTCCAGTGAAGAGGTACCACTTTTCCACACAAAGTATAGAGCTGGTTCCATTGTAAAGATGTTTCTTTTCCAGTAGAATTCTGAACATTCACTAGAAGCCCTTCCACAATTGGCATCTTTCTTGAGATATCCAGCAAATTCACTTTAAATTTCCTATTACTTTAACTTTAGAGCAATACATATCCTTAACAGTCTGGCTTCATTTCCAGCTAAAGAGAGTCTTAGATCTTTTCTGTCTTCACTCTGTAGTATACACAGACCAACTGAAACCAAAAACTGCTTTTCTTCTCTCTTCCTATATCTCTGTGGATTTCCCTCTGATCTATATTTGCTAGGCACAGGCACAGTTTTTTCTACATTATTTTGTTTAACTTCTCTAAATACTAACTCCTTGGTAACCTATCTCTTCACTTTAAGAGTCGTAAAGCCTATTAAAAATGCATGTATACAAGCAGGTCCCCAGACTTGCTGGCTCATCTCACAAAACCTCTAAACTGAAACCAAACCCAGGTGTCACCTTTCTTAACACACACACAAAAAATATAAATTAACTTAAAGCTATAGCTTGTTCCTAACACCCACAAATACAAATATAGCTTACTTAAAGCTACCTCTAGTTCCTAACATATGAGATCATAAATTTGATCATGGTGTACAGCGGTGAAAGGTACTTCAGGAACATTTTTTTTGTCCTGTGGAATGATACACATAAGCACATAAAATTCAAAGCAAGGAATAGTATCCAGCTAAGTATTCCTATATGATCCATATTCATCCAGAGTCCATGGTGATTACTATGGATTTCACTCCCACAAAACAAGCACATCCT
Source organism: Carcharodon carcharias (assembly GCF_017639515.1). Lineage (NCBI taxonomy): Eukaryota > Metazoa > Chordata > Chondrichthyes > Lamniformes > Lamnidae > Carcharodon > Carcharodon carcharias. The sequence continues at coordinate 129,546,761 of NC_054474.1, forward strand.
CATCTTAAAGAATGTGGACTGTTAGTTATTTGGTAGCACAGAACTTGAGTATTTCTGAAAAAAAAATACATGCTGTCAAATCTTTTCAACTTGCACTCATCGGGACAGTTTGCAAGAATACGAGTAGTAAAGGGAACAACAATTTATATTGCATGAGAAGATATTGTGAATTGTTTGGAAAGTAGACTCTGATAAGTAGAGGCATTGCCATGGAGAATGCACCAGGGAACAGTTAACTGCCAAGCTTTTGTTTAAATTCAAACCAGGCAGGTCAACTCTGATTGGTCACGACATTGCCATGGTTCATTCCCTATGGTAATATATTAACCAATCAGAGCTGATCTGCCTGGTTTGAATTTGCATAAATACTTGGTGGTTAACTGTTCCCTGGTACATTCTCCATGGCAATGCTTCTACATATCAGAGTCCACTTTCCAACACATTCAGATTCTTTTCTCATGCAATATATATTGTTGTTTCCTTTACTATTGGTATTCTTGCAAACTGCCCTGATGAGTGCAGGACGAAAAGATTTGACAGCATATCTCTTTTTTCATAAGCACGGATGTTCTTATTTAAATGCCCCTGGAAAAATTAAAAACTCATTATTAAATATGTCTGTAACCCTCACTCCCATTCCTGAATAGATATTAATTTAGCTTCTTTTGGAGGTACCAGTTGTCTAGGAGTCAACATGCTTTGTACCTTCCTTCCACGTATCCCATTATCTTGAGAGAAGAAAAAAATGGGCCTAAACTTACGAGGAGTGGCAATCACAGTCGGATTGCCACTCTGCTCCTTTTTACTCACATTAGTCGGGAGCTGCACATTTCTTGCCTGAATCATGCCGGGTGAGAAAAATGCAACACAGCGGGTTTCCAAGACGATCAGTCTAGGTTAGCAGCATCAGGGAAAGTGAAGTGACACCAGATTTTTATGGCACTAGCTGCCTGCCATAAAGCAGGAAAGTTTAAAGGTCCCAGTCACTTTGAGAAGCCAGGGTGGAGCTAAGTGTGTAAGGTAGGTGGGTAGGATTTGTGGGTGGGGGTGGGGGCATGGATAGATTGGGAAGTGTAGAATGGGCAGGGTGGGATGGGGGAATAGGATTGGTCTGGAGGCTTGGGTCATCACTTGGAGGGTGGGAAGTAGGCTGGGTTGGGTCTTTAGTTGAGGGTGTAGAATGGATCGGTGTCAGGTGGTCAGTTGGGGTGGGGGGTAGTCAGTGGTCAGGAGACGGATGAGGGAATCCATTTGGGCGGGGGTGGGGGATGTATCAGTAAGTCAGTACTATAGTTATCCAGGAGTTAGAAGTAGTTTTAATTCATCTGAATTTTCATAGGTAACTATTCTGCTAAGGGAGTTGGAAGCATCCCAAGTCTCTGATTTAAATCAGCGTATCGGATGGTTCCTAGTGCAGGGTAATGGCCCGTTGGAAGTTTGAACTTCTAGTGCAATTGCCTTGCAGTCTTGCATGGGTCCTCTGGGGTGGGGTCTCCCAGTGCATCTTCTGGGGTACCACCAGGGTACGAACCCCTGGTGATCAGAAGTTCTGGGCCATTGTTTTTGTTTCTTACAATCCTGAAACTTACAGAAGGCATGTTAATGTGATATTTGTGTTCTCTAGCACTGTGCTCATTTTCCATATTAGATAATTTCTTAAATCCCAGCTCGTGCACCTTGCATTTGATTGAAGACCTATATCAGTCTAATCTTATGTTTATCAAAAATAAGTTTTGTTGCTTGAGCCTTTCTTCATCAATTAAGGTAAGCATTATCCTGGTTACTCATCCCTGGAAAAAACTGCACATCACCTTCCAGGATTACTCTCATCCTAATCTGTAACATATCAGCATATGCTTTTGATCTACTTTGCAATGCCCTTCAGATAGACCTCAATAACTGAGTTAGCTTACTAATAAGAGCCTCAAACTGACAAAAAGCTTTAAGGGTATGATCAATGATCTCTCCAAAATCCTTCTTCCCTTTGGCCAAACGTGACCCTCTTATGTTAATCATTTGTTTATACAGTTAGCTGTTCTTAAATGCAATGCCTTAAATTTATCCAGACAAAAATGCTTCTGCCATGAGTCAGCTATCTACATCATTTTCCCAAGTCTCTCTGAAGGCAACTGAATTGTTCCTGCTTATTTCCTGCCCAAAGAGCTTTATGTCATCAGCAGAAATATTATTGCTATGACTTGCTCCGTTCTACATCATTCACAAATATTACAAAGATTCAAGAATAGATCTGTGTGGAGAAGCCATCAATCACCCTTAGAAAATGCACATACACATCATGCACTGGATTCCACTTATCAACACACTCTCCAATTACCTCAAATAACTTTATTAAGTTTATCATGTGTGATGAGTCTTTACAAACCCATGCCAATTGTCATTGATTGAACCATGGTTTTCAATGCGAGTATTATTTCTAACACATTAAATGGCCTCCAAAGCTTACCAACTGATGCTAATTTGACTGCTCTTTCTCCGTCTTTGACCAACCCCTCCAGTCCTACATCAAAGCTTTCACGTTTAAGGATGTCGAAAGAATGTGTTCAGAGTCTTCACCCTTGGGGAAAAGCAAGTATAACAGAAAACTCCTAAAATTCTGAGCCCTGAACACATGCTGCTTTTGTGATCACAATCTTTATCTGAGTGAGTATCTGTATGAGTGTATGCCTCTGTGTAATTGCCTATATTCGGGTGTTGAACAATAAATATTTGTCTTTCTTTTAAAACTTACAAGAAAACCTGTCATTTGTCTGTTCTTGTCAGTTAACAGCATTCAAGGGTTTTTTTTTTAACAATCTGTCTTCAATTAGTGGAAAAGAAAGGGCAGCCATCCCTATCATCTCTCCCATGTCCTTAACAATGTTGTAAATTTCCATGTCTTTATTGTCTTACAAGCTTTACTTTGAGTATTACATTTTTCAGCTGAATGGGAAACAAACATGGCATATTAAGTGGCTTTCTAAAAGTAGTTATACTGATTCTCATTGTTTAATTGGAAGTTAAGTCCTCACAATGATCAGCTCTTTGTGAGTGTCCTTTGCACTCATTCATTCGAGGTTTCTTTGTGCATTTCTGCATTTCCTACTTGCTCAATTGTCTTCCTTTTTTGTAATGAATGTAAAATCTGAACAAATCAGGTGATATGAGAAACAGAAGATGTCTCTTTTACACCTTACCTGATTTCATGTTCCATTAACTGTAGTGTAATGTGTTATACTGGATATTGGGTGGTTGATGGGTTAATTCTAACTGTTTAATGTGTCAATCATACACTGTACATCATCACAGGAAGTGATGCAACATCATGTGATTTGGACTCTCATACAGCCTTATGGAAGATATAAGCCAGAGCAATGTGATGTGTTCCAATGACTGTTTCATATACAAAAATAAAAATACCTGGAAAAACTCAGTAGGTCTGACAGCATCTGCGGAGAGGAACACAGTTAACATTTCAAGTCTGTATGACTCTTCAACAGAACTAAGGAAAAATAGAAAAAAGGTGAAATATAAGCTGGTTTAAGTGGAGGGGGGGGAGGTGGTTTGGGGGGGACAGGTAGAGCAGGATAGAGGGCCAGTGATAGGTGGAGATAGCCGAAAGATGTCAGAGACAAAAGGACAAAGAGGTGTTGAAGGTGGTGATATTATCTAAGGAATGTGCTAATAGGTGAGATTAAGGGTAGAAAGCAGGACAAGCAAGGTACCAATAGCCCTAGTGAGGGTCGGGTAGGGGGAAGGGATTGAAATAGGCTAAAAGGTAGAGATAAAACAATGCATGGAAATACATTTAAAAATAATTGAATTAGGTGGGAAAAGAAAAATCTATATAAATTATTGGAAAAAAGGGGGATCGGAAAGGTGGTGGGGATGGAGGAGAGAGTTCATGATCTAAAATTGTTGAACTCAATATTCAGTCCAGAAGGCTGTAAAGTGCCTAGTCGGAAGATGAGGTGCTGTTCCTCCAGTTTGTGTTGGGCTTCACTGGAACAATGCAGCAAGCCAAGGACGGACATATGGGCATGAGACCAGGGTGGAGTGTTGAAATGGCAAACGACAGGGAGGTCTGGGTCATGCTTGCGGACAGACCGAAGGTGTTCTGCAAAGCGATCACCCAGTCTCCGTTTGGTCTCTCCAATGTAGAGGAAACCGCATTGGGAGCAGCAAATGCAGTAGACTAAATTGAGGGAAAAGCAAGTGAAATGCTGCTTCACTTGAAAGGAGTGTTTGAGCCCTTGGATGGTGAGGAGAGGGAAAGTAAAGGGGCAGGTGTTGCACCTTCTGTGGTTGCATGAGAAGGTGCCGTGGGAGGGGGTTGAGGTGTAGAGGGTGATGGAGGAGTGGACCAGGGTGTCCCGGAGGGAATGATCCCTGTGGAATGCCGCTGTGGAGGCGAAGGGAAGATGTGTTTGGTGGTGGCATCATGCTGGAGTTGGCGGAAATGGTGGAGGATGATCCTTTGAATGCGGAGGCTGGTGGAGTGATATGTGAGGACAAGAGGGACCCTATCATGGTTCTGGGAGGGAGAGGAACATGTGAGGGTGGATGCGTGGGAGATGGGCTGTACACGGTTGAGGGCCCTGTCAACAACCGTGGGTGGAAAACCTCGGTTAAGGAAGAAGGAAGACATGTCAGAGGAACTGTTTTTGAAAGTGGCATCATCAAAACAGATGCAATGGAGGTGAAGGAACTGAGAGAATGGGATGGAGTCCTTACAGGAAGTGGGGTGTGAGGAGCTGGAGTCGAGGTAGCTGTGGGAGTTGGTAGGCTTGTAATGAATAGTGGTGGACAATCTATCACCAGAAACTGAGACAGAGAGGTCAAGAAAGAGCAGAGAAGTGTCAGAGATAGACCATGTGAAAATGATGGGGGATGGAAATTGGAAGCAAAATTAATAAATTTTTCCAGGTCCAGACGAGAGCATGAAGCGGCACCGAAGCAATCATCGATGTACCAGAGAAAGAGTTGTGGGAGGGGGCCGGAGTAGGACTGGAACAAGGAATGTCCCACATACCGCATACAGACACAGGCAGAACTGGGGCTCATGCGGGTACCCATAGCCACACTTTTGTTTGGAGGAAGTGAGAGGAGTTTAAGGAGAAATTGTTCAGTGAGAGAACAAGTTCAGCCAGATGGAGGAGTGTAGTGGTGGATGGGGATTGTTCAGGCCTCTGTTTGAGGAAGAAGCGGAGATCCATCAGATCATCTCAGTGGGGGATGGAGTTGCAGAGGGATTGGACATCCATGGTGAAGAGAAGGCGGTTGGGGCCAGGAAACTGGAAATTGTTGATATGATGTAGGGTCTCAGAGGAGGTATAGGTGGGAAGGGACTGGACAAGGGCTGCTACCTCAACTACAGCTCCTCACACCGCGCTTCCTGTAAGGACTCCATCCCACTCTTTCAGTTCCTTCACCTCCATTGCATCTGTTCTGATGATGCCACTTTCAAAAACAGTTCCTCTGACATGTCTTCCTTTTTCCTTAACCGAGGTTTTCCACTCACAGTGGTTGACAGGGCCCTCAACCGTGTCTGGCCCATCTCCCGCGCATCCGCCCTCACACCTTCCTCTCCCTTCCAGAACCATGATAGGGTCCCCCTTGTCCTCACTTATCACCCCACCAGCCTCAGCATTCAAAGGATCATCCTCCGCCATTTCTGCAAACTCCAGCATGATGCCACCACCAAACACATCTTCCTTCACCTCCCCGCTAGCATTCCACCGGGATTGTTCCCTCCGGGATACCCCGATCCACTCCTCCATCACCCCCTACACCTCAGCCCCCTCCCACGGCACCTTCTCATACAACCGTAGAAGGTGCAACACCTGCCCCTTTACTTCCCCTCTCCTCACTGTCCAAGGGCCCAAACTCACCTTTCAAGTGAAGCAGCATTTCACTTGCACATCCCTGAAGTTAGTCTACTGCATTCGCTGCTCCCAATGCAGTTTCCTCTACACTGGAGAGACCAAACACAGACTGGGTAACCGCTTTGTGGAACACCTTCATCTGTCCGCAAGCATGACCCAGACCTCCCTGTCACTTGCCATTTCAACACTCCACCTTGTTCTCATGCCCACATGTCCCTCCTTGGCCTGCTGCATTGTTCCAGTGAAGCTCAACGCAAACTGGAGGAACAGCACCTCATCTTCCGACTAGGCACTTTACAGCCTTCCGGACTGAATATTGAGTTCAACAATTTTAGATCATGAACTCTCACCTCCATCCCCACCGCCTTTCCGATCCCCCCTTTTTCCAATAATTTATATAGATTTTTCTTTTCCCACCTATTTCCATTATTTTTAAATGTATTTCCATCCATTGTTTAATCTCTACCTTTTAGCCTATTTCAATCCCTTCCCCCTACCCCACCCTCATTAGTGCTATCTGTACCTTGCTTGTCCTGCTTTCTACCCTTAATCTCACCTATTAGCACATTCCTTAGATAATATCTCCACCTTCAACACCTCTTTGTCCTTTTATCTCTGACATCATTCGGCTATCTCCACTTATCACTGGCCCTCTATCCAGATCTACCTGTCCCAACACCCCCGCCCTCCCCACCACCCCCCCACCACCCCCCCCACCCCCGCCTCCCCCCTTTAAACCAGCTTATATTTCACCTCTTCTTTTTCTCCTTAGTTCTGTTGAAGAGTCAGATGGGCTCGAAAAGTTAACTGTGTTCCTCTCCGCAGATGCTATCAGACCTGCTGAGTTTTTCCAGGTATTTTAATTTTGTTTTGGATTTCCAGCATATGCAGTTTTTTGCTTTTATCTTACTGTTTCACCTACCCCTGCAGATTCATTAAGTATTTTGTATTAGTCTAACAGTAGCAAGAATTTTGTATTAACCTCCATGGAGAGAAGCATCAAACAGGGTTAAAATAGGCAGCAATCGATTACGTCAGTTTCTTGCTGGGTGGGTTACGGTTAAAATTATCCCAAATAATTTATGTTTGTACAAGTGGTTTAGCTCATTTGTAACAGAGAAAATGGATGCTGGACAAGATACTGGTATACACAGAGATTATATTGCATCATGTAATTTCCTTGGGCTCCTCTTTTGGCTCCTTTTTGCTTGATGGTTCGATCCCTTCTGGCTCATTTTATTGCTCTGTCACTTCTTCCTCTTTTATTCACTTTCCGTCCCTCTTTCTGCATCTCTTCCTAGTTCTTCCTATTGCTCTTACCCTCTTCTCCCACCCCCACTATTTTTTCTCCACACTTTGCGCAGGATTTTACCGTTGGCGAGCCGGGGCGGGGCTTGTTCGCTGACCCGTAAAATGATGTCGGAACTCCCGACGTCACCCTGCCCCATTTAAATTTTCAGGAAGGCGGGCCCACAGCAAAATCAGCCGCGCGCCCGCCGACCTGTCAATGGCCAATTGAGGCCATTGACAGGATCAATTAAGCAATTAAAGGACCTGCCCATCCAACCGGACAGGCCAGGAGCTCCAGCGGGGAAGAGAAAAAACATGAATCCACCGGCGGGATAAGGTTTCATGTAGGGTTTTAAAAATTTTAATAAAGTTGTTATGGAAATTATGAACATGTCCCAACTCATGTGACATAGCATTTAGCCTCAGGGAGGTGAGTGCCCTCTTTCGTGTGCATGCGCAAAAGAGCGCACTCTTGATATTAGGGAATCCCCCCCTCGCCCGCACAGGGAGCGCATAGTACTTCCCTGTGGATGTCATGCTGGGCAGGCCATAACTTGCCTGCCCACGTAAAATGGCACTGCACCTCCAATCAGGGGTGCCGATCGGAAGCATGCCCGCACAAGCCAGTCCATCAACTTCAGCACCCCCCCCACCCCCCCCGCCCCCTCCCACCCACCCCGACTGGGGGAAAATTCTGTCCTTTATTTTTCTCCATGGGTGGAATTTTATACTGGCGGGAATTTTAAGGTCATGCCAAAGTCATGGACGGCTCGATACGTTTCATGGCCCCACTCCTGCTGCAACAGGGCCGTAAAATTCCGCCCCATGATTATTTGTTTTTTTTTTATCTTTTTAAGATTTTCCATCCACCCTGTGCAAGTTTACCTTACAGCACTAATATCACAGCTTATTCAGTGAACAAGAGATGTGTACAGCCTGAATAGGACAATGAAATGCAATCCTTTCCTCAGTCCCCAAGGGTGGTCACTGTGATAAGCTGCTGCACTGCTGATCTTCCCCTGTACGTGCTGATTTTCCAAAACCAAAAATAAATAAGCTCTCTGAAGCTTCTTTCCGCGTGATTTTCTGTCCAGCATTTCCGATCTGTTGAAATCCGTACTTCCTCTTGTCATATGTTCTCAGTGTAACCTGGTGAATAATGATACAGTCTATTCCTGTATTAGACTATAATCCCCCACCTCTTCAAAATTAAATTTGAGCTCTATTGTGATACAGACAACTGGTTAAACTCCCCAATAAGCACATGTGGAAATTTGATATCCACTCAGAACTTAGTGTTGACAACATACAGTTTAAAAACTTGTGTTCAGGACTCTCCTATCCCATCGACTAATTAGACAGCTGCTGTGGCACTGAATTGAATCACAAAGTAAGCTCTGAGGATTATCCATGGTCCATGCATTGAATTACATAGTTTTTACAGCGCAGAAACAGTCCCTTCGGCCCAACCAGGCCATGCCAGTTGTTATATTCCAAACAAACCTCCACTCACCCTACATTATCCTAACCTTCTATTACATTCTCCCTCATTTGTTCTTCAACCTTCTCTTTAAAGGCATTTATGCTATTCACCTCAACTAACCAGGTTCCATATTTTAACCACACTCTGGATAAAGAAGTTCTTTCTGAATTCCTTACTCATTATTATTAATTATCTTATGGCCTGTGGTTAGTGCTTGTACCATGTACAGGTAGCTGACCAGAGGTATGCTGAGGACACTAGAATTGGCCTCAGAAAAGGAAATTAATCAGCTTGGCATTTTGTCCCTGAGCCCTATTCAGTAATTCCTGTTTGCATGCTGATCGAAAGAAGGCGTGACTTGGCTTGAATCTGTTACCCCCATCTTCCATTTTGTAACAGCACACTGCCCGAAAACCATTTCCAAATTGAAAATGAGAAGTTAGAACTGTGTGGCAGCATTTTTCAGTTTTCAGTATAACTGTGGCATTTGGCAGTGGAGGAGGGAGGAGTTGAGGTTTAAATTTAAACCAGACATGGACAAATCTAGCCATTCTAAATTATGGGGGTAAAACTCTATGGGAATTCTGCTCTTACGTCTGAGCACCTAATGCTGGGAAAATATGTCCACATTGTTTATGCTCTTTCTCCTGAGTTTCTACATCCCTTCAGCCTAGGTTTGGTGTGAGATCAGGGGTAGACCTCAACAGAAAGTCAGCTGCTGTGATCTTTAGAACTTATACAGGTGCACAGATCGTGTTCTGCAAATCCCCACTCTCTCTCCAGCATTGATTTCTTACAGTAACCTGGTCCCAACCTGACTGCCAGCTACCTTTTCCTCATTCAAGTGGCCATTATTTGTGTTTGAGCAGTGACAGTGATCGCTGGCTGGCTATGTAACATCTAACAGCAACCCACATTGAAGTTCAATATGCAAACATGATCACTTCCAGTTGTTCAATTTTACATCTCAATCACTGCAATTGTCCTATCTAACTCCTTATTTGCACTAAAAATATGTCTATGCATGGACCATGGATAATCCTCAGAGCTTACTTTGTGATTTAATTCAGTGCCACAGCAGCTGTCTAATTAGCCAATGGGATAGGAGAGTCCTGAACACAAGTTTTTAAACTGTATGTTGTCAACACTAAGTTCTGAGTGGGTATCAAATTTCTACATGTGCTTATCGGGGAAAAATCAGTTCAACATTTTTAAATCCCTGTGAAAATCAGTAATACTTTCATTTTAATTCTTCCTCATGGGCTGTGGGCATCTCTGGAAGTATGATGACTCAATGGAGCAGACAGGTTTCGCAAAGGCACAGTAAAACTTTATTACGAAGACATCTCGGAGTGCTTGCACCTAGACCGGACCCCGCATCTGAATGACTCCGCTTCACTGGATTGCCCACACCAAGAGCTCACTGGTCAAAGTCCCCACGGTACATCACATGGCCCACGATTGACAGGAGGGAGGGACAATACACACAGTTACTACATTTCCTCCCCCTTTATATTTTTACAATTGCTCTTTATAAAACACATTTGAATATCAAACAAACATATATACAATGTCAGGTGATTATAAATCAAGCCTTTGAGGTGCTCTTCGTATATGGCTAGAGCAGCGTAGCTCTACCACTGGAGGTTCCTGAACGTGATCGACAGGATTTGGAGCTGCACTATGAGATACATCAACAAAAATGGACAGTTCAGGATTTGGCAACTTCTCTGAAGCATCTGGAATGTCTGTTCTAGATCGATCACACACCTCAGAAGTTGACAGTTCAATGCCAATCATAGGTTGATCAGTTAATTGTTGGAATATCTCTCTGGCATGGATGTGATCTATGTGGTTATGGACAATTCTATCTTGCACTTGTACTTGAAAAGATAATGGACCAGCCTCTGAAACAATGGCTCCCGGAGCCCAGCCAGGTTCACTGCTGACATTTTGCACGTATACCGTGTCACCTACACTGAGTGTGTGAGTTTTACTGCATATGTCATGGTTAAATTTCTGATTACTCTGGTTCCGTGCTACCTTCCCCTCTAAATTCAGAAGCACCAAGTATTCATGTGTACACAGACAGCATTTCATTAATAACTCCAGTGTTGAACCCATGGTCCAATGTGCTGTTGTACAATAACTTGAGGGAAACCAGAAAAGTCGAGATTCCAGTGTGCCTTCCGAAAACATTTTCATGCCAGACTTGAGAGTTTGTTCAGCCCTTTCTGCTAGATCATTCGATGAGGGATGCCAAGGAGCTGCCTTTATATGGTAGATTCCATTCAGATCCATAAGTTTCTAAAACTCAGTGTTGGTAAAGCCAGTGCCATTATCGGAAACAATAATTTCAGGTAAGCCATGTATGCTGAGACAGTGACATTGCTTCTCAATAGTTGCATTTGACATTGGCGATTTGACTTCATATACATCCATCCATTTTGAATGTGCATCTACAATTAACAGAAACATGGTACCTAAGAATGGTCCTACATAATTGATACATAGTCAAACGCAGGGTTGACCAGGCCACTCCCACGGATGCAGGGGAGCTGAAACAGGCAACTTCTATTGTTGCTGACACTGGAGACAGTGTTTGACCATGCTTTCAATGTCATTGTCAATGCCTTGCCACCAGACATAGCTTCGCGCAAGCATCTTCATCTTCGATATATCTGGATGTGCACCATGGAGCTCTGTCAAGAGTGGCTTTCTAGTTTCTAATAGGACAACAACTCTTGAACCCCACAACACAGATACAGGTGAGTTTGACCATCCTTGCAAAACCAAGTCTGCGACTTTCGACAATATTGGATCTCTATTCATCCAATTTCTAATTTGTTTTGAGCACATAGACAGAAGAATTTAAGAAATTCAGTAATGGCATTAATTCTTATGGAATGGGACAACTTACAATACTATCTGATTTTAGGTGAAATATCTCGGACCAAAGGAGTTTTATCTTCTGCAGCTAATCTCGACCTAAAGAACTGGGTCCCTCCCTTTTTACGATTATCACAACAGTTGGGCTGTCTGTTGCTTGTAACAGATTGGGACTATGTTAATATGTTTGAATAGAATAGATGTAAGTTCTTAACTTAGCAGTTCTCCATCCAAGTTTATTGGCTGTCTTCCTTCAACAAGGTACCTGAAAGTGCACTCTCCAACATGTAGTTGAGGCAGCAGTATCCACTTCTATTTGCAATAGCTTCTCATTTACTTGAATTGTCATGGTAATAGGCTCAGTTTTCACAGCAGTTACATTATACAGGGAGTACACATCAGTATCAGCAGCTTCAGCCTTTGCTGTACCCATTAACTCGATCATATGTGTTTGCTGTCTTGCAGGTGGCCTCATCTTTGTTCAGCATTGCCTAACCACATGTCCCTTATGACAATAATGACATTCTGCTCTCTGAATTTACAAGTATCTGCACCGTGGTCACCTCTACATCTATAGCAATTTTGTCTTGAAGTCATCGATGAAGCACTTCTGTTAGGCTTCTTAATGTTTCTTACAGTGGACATTGAATCGTGCTCTAGTTCTGCAGGTCTGGTTTTCACGCCATGCTTGGCAACATGTTCCCACCCCACATGAAGTGCAGCACCATTACCCATGTGTTGCAAAGCCTGTGAGCCTTTCGCAGTGCTTTCCATGGTGAGGGAGATTTCTAGGGTGCGCTTAAAGGCAGTATAGATTTCGGCAAGCAAGTGCGCTGTATGGTGTCACCCTTGACTCCACATACCAGTCGGTCCCGCAACATTTAATATTGTTTAATGCGGCCCCAAAACCGCAGTATACTGTTAACTGCTGCCACATAAGTTGCAATGGATTCTCCCGGGGCACGAGCTCTTGAATTAAATTTAAAGATTGCATTATCACGGACGGCTTTGATTGGAAGTGTGCTTTCAGTAGGTCCATTAACACACTATACAACTTGGAATTGGGCACACTTGGAGCTGTCGGGTTGCGAGTCAGGTTATGTGTCTTGCTGGCACATAAACTTAAGAGGATCACTCTCCACTTTTCTTAGGCGGTTATATCATTTGCTACAAAGTGAAATCCGAGGCGCTCATCATACTGGCTGCAATCTTCATTATTAGCACCATATGGATTGATTCTTCCAAATGGTAGCATGGCTGGTGAGTAGTTTTTAAAATTCAATTTAGTCACAGTAACAGGGCAAGGTGCGTAGTTGAAGTTGATTTTTCCCTCGTCGCCAAATGTGATGACTCAGTAGAGCAGACAGGTTTCATAAAGAAACTGTAAAACTTTATTATGGAGACATCGAGGAATGCTTGCACCTAGACCTGATCCCTTGTCTGAAAGACTCCGGCCCCTGGGTTGCCCGTACTGGTCAAAGACCCTGCAATACATCACATGACCTGTAAATTGACAGGGGGATAGTGGCAATACATGTTGTTACCACAGGAAGACCAGCATATGTTGCTCATCCCTAATTGCCCTGAAAATGAGGGGCTTTTTCAACCATTTCAAAGGCCCACTAAGAGTCAACCACATTGCTGTGGGTCTGACTAGGTAAGGGCAGCAGATTGCCTTCCCTAAAGGTCATTAATGAACCAGATGAGTTTTTGCAACAATCAATGCTAGTTGTTGTGGTCACTATTAATGGAACTAGCTTTATTAATTGAATTTAAATTCTACCAGCTGCCATGGTGGGTTCTGACCCCATGTCCCCAGAGCTTTAGCATGGGCCTGTAAATCACTACTCCATTAACACTCCCACTATGCCATTATCTCCTGTATAAGGGGAGACACTAGTAATACTGGGATTCCATTTTAAGGTATACAGGAGAGTTTGAACAAGTTTTACTGGTAGTCTTCATTTCCAAGTTTTATTGGTTTTTCCTTATAGGAAATCTTAAAGATTCATTTTCCAGTGAAAATTTTAAAGGAGTATCTTTAAATAATATCTCTGCTTTATTGCGAGATAGTCCTAAATCCCTCTTTAGCTTACAATTTCAATCGTGGTTTTAGTTCACTGAAGTGATGAAAGAAAGTTTGGCTCTTAGGTTAGGGATTAGTTGGATTGCTCTGATGTTTCACTTCTTAGATTTAAGGTTTATATCCAAATGATTCACCATTCATGACAGGTGCTTGATGAATGGCCAATTCAGCCGAACTCTGAAACATGAACTCACCCCATCCCTCCCAGCCAAGCCCCCGCTGCCACCTCCCTCACCAATGAGCTTTGGAGATCAAGTCTCAATTTGTTTGACCTGGGGGCAGATACCACCTTGAACACCATTATACATTTAATCCATTTTATGCCAAAGATTCAGTCCAGCTTGGAACAGCTCAAAAGCTGCCTATATGAGGCAAGAAAAATGATGCAGTAGATTTTGTCAGGTGTATGACTGAAGTTCAACTGTGAAATTGGTATTAGTTTTAACAGGGAATCTATCCTTCTTGCAGATTGTTGTACATCTGTGACCTTGGGATAATCTTTATATACACATCAATAAGCCCTGATTCAAGCCATTAGCTTAGCTTGCAGTGAGACTGTCAATCTTTTCTTCTGCAGATGCCCCATCTATGACCGTCACGTCCACCAACCAATTATTTGGTCAGACCTTAGATTTATCTGGAGGATGAATAAACTGTAGCTGTGATTTCCAGAAACCTTCAAAGTGAAGTTGAGGTAATGGAGTGCAGGGTTCATTGTCAGCTAGCCTGAGCTCTTCATTTTGGACAATACATAACATTTTCAAGCTACCATAAACAACACTTTTGACAGCTGAGAATATTCAGTAAAAATGTGTAATCAGCCATCGTTTTTCAGTTTAATGCATGTCTTTCATTTTTAATCTTTTCATTTTCCTTCAGTTTAAGCTACTGTTTCTTACCTAGATATATTCCATGTATAATGTCTGCCTTCGTACAGTGTCACTACACTCCTCAACAATGGAAAAAAAGAAGTGACTTCCTAGTTTTACTCAATGCGAATTTAGATTGTGTCAATCCATAGAGAACTTGAAAAAAGGAGTAGGGAATTCAACCCCCTGTGCCTGTTCTGCCATTCAATGAGATCATGGCGGACCTGGACCTCAACTCCATTTACCTGCCTGAGCTCTAGATCCCTGATACCCTTAACTAAAAAAAATCTATCAACATCAGTCTTGAAAACTGTCCCTATGTCCACAGGCTTTTGAGGAAAATTTTCACTTCTGTGTGAAAAAGCGCTTCCTGATTTCACTCCTAAATGGCTCAGTTCTAATTTTAAGGTTTTACCCCCCTTGTTCTTGATTCCCCAATCAAAGGAAACAGCTTTTCTGTGCCTAATCTATTGAATCATTTTATTGATTCAATACAATGGGAGGAATTATAACCTGTCATGATGGGTGGTTTCTGTGCCGGTAGGAGGTTAAACAGCAGAAATTGTCATCTTTCGCTCATGCATGTTCTTCAATGTGAAATGGGACAGGTGAGATTTACGGTAAAATATGTTAAATGATCATTATCTGCCATTTAACCAAGGGTTTGACTTTAATTCTGTGAGCACAGGTTTCCCAGACTTCTGGAAAGACTCCAGGCAAAACAAGTCAAGAGGACAATGGGAATTGATGGGGCTGAGCGATTGACCTTCAAGCAAGTCTTTAAATACTGAGGTATGACTTGCTGCTCTGGCTGGGTTCCCACAGGTCCAGGGAGTCATGGCTTGCACAAGTGTAGCAATCAATGTGCCCTCTGATCACTTAGGAGTATTCATCAACTGAAAGGGATTTCACTCCATCAATGTTCAGCTAGTCTGCAACAATGAAAATATCATCTTTCATGTCTGCGCAAGATCTCTAGTGACCTTCATTCATCCTATGCCAGTCAAATCACCCACAGATATGCATACCTTGAAGTGCAGTCAGCGGATGGCTCCTTGGAGATAACGGATAAGCTATCAAGATGGGGCTGACGACCTTTATTTTTTATTCGTTCATAGTATGTAAGTAACGGTGGAAAGGCCAGCATTTGTTGCCCATCCCTCACTGACCTTGAATACATTCGATGACCCAGCCTCCGCTGCTTTCTGGGGAAAAGAATTCAAAGACTAACGACACTCTGAGAGAAGAAATTCCTCCTCATCTCTGTCTTAAACGGGAGAGCCATTATTCTGAAACATTGCTCCTTAGTTCTAGATTCCCCCAGACAGGGAAACTTCCTTTCAGCATCTCATCTGTCAAGCCCACTCAGAATCTTATATGTTTCAATAAGATCATCTCTCAATCTTCTAAACTCTACTGAGTATAGGCCCAATGTTCTCCTAGGTGGTAGAGGACACATTATTTGGAAGCTGCTGTCAAAGGAGGATTGGCAACTTGCTGCTGTGAATCTTGTAAATGGTACATGTTTAAGGTGGTGGATGGATGCTGATCAAGTGAACTGCTTTGTTGTAGATGGTATGAAGCTTCTTAAGTGTTTGTGGAGCTGCACTCATCCAGGCAAGTGGAGAGTGGTCCATCACACTCCTGACTTGTGCCTTGTAGCTGGTGGACAAGCTTTGGGGAATTAGGAGGTGAGTTAGTTGCCACTGAATTCCCAGCCCCTAGGATATTGATGGTCAGTATTCAGCAAAAGCAATGCTCTTGAATGTCACAGAGAGAAGGTTACATTCCCTCTTATTGCACATGACCATTGCCTGGTACTTGTGAGGTGGAAATGTTACTGGTCACTTGTCAGCCTAAGTCTGAATGTTGTCCAGGGCTTGCTGGATGCAGGCTTGGATAGCTTCATTACCTGAGCAGTTCAAATGGTACTAAACACTGCATTCATTAGTGACTCTTTCACTTCTAACCTTAGAATGGAGCAAAGCTCATTCCTGCTGTGTCTTAACTCGCAGAAAGTTCCATTCTCCTATCAGCCCTGTACTCACCGACCTATACTGACTCCCAATGGAGCAATGCCATGATTTTAAATTTCTTATCCTTGTGTTCAAATTCCTTCATGGCCTTGTCCCTACCTGCCTCTGTAATCTCATCCAACCCCACTCCCCCTTGACAGGAGATGGTGGCGTAGTGGTAATGTCACTGCACTATTAGCCCAGGGGCCCAGGTGAATTCTCTGGGGACATGGGTTTGGATCCCACAATGGTAGCTGGTGGAATTTAAATTCAATAAATAAAATCTGGAAATTCTAATCTCAGTAAACTAACTATCATTGATTGCCTCTTAACTGCCCTCTGAAATGGCTGAGCAAGCCATTCAGCAAGGGCAATTTGAGATGGGCAACAAATGCTGGCCTTGTCAGCAATACCTACATCCCATGAAAGAACAGAGGAAAAGAATATCTGTGCTATTCTAATTCTGGCCTCTTGTGCATTCCCAGTTATAATTACTCCTTCACTGGTAGTCATGCCTTCAGTTACCTCAGCCCCCAAGCTCTGTTATATCCTTCCCACACCTCACTCTCTTGCTTAAAACTCCTCTTTGACTAAGCTTTTTGTCATCTGGCCTAATATCTCCTTATATTACTCACTGTCAGAATTTGTTTTATCATGCGCCTGTGTAGGCACTATATAGATATTAGTTGTTAATAAAACAGCTGAAGATGGTTGGGCCTAAGGCATTTCCCTGAGGAGCTCCTACAATAGTGTCCTGATGTTGAGATGATTAGCCTCCAACAATCACAAACTTTGCTTCTTTTTATTCTTTCAAGGGATGTAGACATCACTGGCAAGGCCAGCATTTGTTGCCCATCCCTAATTGCCCTTGAACTGAGTGGCTTGATAGTCCATTTCAGATGGCAGTTAAGAGTCAACCACATTGTTGTGGGTCTGCAGTCACATGTAGGCCAGACCAGGCCATTAACGAACTAGATGGGTTTTTCATGGTCACCATTACTGAGACTAGCTTTTAATTCCAGGTTTATTAATTGCTACCATGCGGGGATTTGAACCCATGTCCCAAAGCATTAGCCTGGGCCTTTGGATTATTAGTCTGGTGGCATTACCATGACACCACCATCTCCCCATTGTGCTAGGTATGACTCCAATAGGTGGAGAGTTTTTCTACCTGATTCCCATTGACTTCAATTTTACTGATGCTGCAGGATGCCACAGTCAGTCAAATGCTGCCTTTATGTCAAGGGAAGCCACTGTCACCCTCCCCTGTGGGAGGCCCTATCACTGACGATGAGAAAAGGTACAGCAGAAGCCACAGGAGCATGAGACTTGTCACTGAGTAAGCCATTGGGATGCAATTCAGGTCCCTGGATAGATCTGGACACCCCTCAGTATACAGCTGCTTTGCTGTCCACAATGATAGTGGTGTGTTGCATTTTGCAGGACATTGTGCAGCAGTAAGGACTGGAGATTCAGGAGGAAGAAAGGATCAGAAGTAGAAGCACTTCCAGCACAGCCCCTGTTTCCGTGTGTCTTTTCTCTATCTTCCTTTTTATGGCTCACCTGAACTGCCCTGTTAGCCTAGAGCTGGAGAACACTTTGCTACACTTCATAGTCATAGAGTCATGGAGTTATACAGCACAGAAACAGGCCCTTCGGCCTATCATGTCTGTGCCAGCCATCAAGCACCTATCTATTCTAATCTCATTTTCCTGCACTTGGTTCGTAGCCCTGTCTGCTATGGCATTTCAAGTGCTCATCTAAAAACTTCTTAAATGTTGTGAGAGTCCCTGCCTCTACCACCTCCTTGGGCAGTGTGTTCCAGATTCCAACCACCTTCTGGGTGAAAAAAAATTCTTCCTTAAATCCCCTCTAAACCTCCTGCACCTTATCTTAAATCCATGAATCCTGGTTATTGACACCTCTGCTGAGGGGAAAGGTTTCTTCCTATCTACCCTATCTATGCCCCTCCTAATTTTCTATACCTCTATCAAGTCCCCCCTCAGCCTTCTCTGCTCTGAGGAAAACAACCCTAGCTTATGCAGTCTCTCTTCATAGCTGAAATGCTCCAGCCCACGCAACATCCTGGTGAATCTCCTCTGCACCATCTCCAGTGCAATCACATCCTTCCTATAGTGTGGCGACCAGAACTGCACACAGTACTCCAGCTGTGGCCCAACTATTATTTTATACAGCTTCAACATAACCTCTCTGCTCTTATATTCTATACCTCGGTTAATAAAGGCAAGTATCCCATATGCCTCCTTAACCACTTTATCTACCTGCGCTGCTGCCTTCAGGGATCTATGGACATGTACACCAAGGCCCCTCTGATCCTCTGTACTTCCTAAGGTCCTACCATTCATTTTGTATTTCCTTGCCATGTTAGTCCTCCAAAAATGCATCACCTCACATTTCTCAGGATTAAATTCCATTTGCCACTGCTCTGCCCATTTTACCAGCCCATCTATATCATTCTGTAATCTAAGGCTTTCCTCCTCACTATTTACCACACCACCAATTTTCATGTCATCTGAGAACTTACTGATCATTGCTCCTATATTCATGTCTAAATCATTAATGTACATTACAAACAGCAAGGGTCCAAGCACCAATCCTTGTGGTACAACACTCGTCACTTCACTTCAGTGCGGTGCTGAATGGCTTTCCTCCATTATAACTGAGGTGACAGACTGAGTGTGCAAGCAGTTGTTAAGGGCCAGCATGCACTCAACTGCAATGGTGAATGCTCCCTGTAGGTGGCCAGTCTTTCTATGGATACAGACATCAGCCTAAAGGCCTGAGATATCATGGCACTCATGTTTGAGAAGGAAACCTTCAATCACTTTCTCCACCCAGTCTTGTGCATTGCAGCTGGAAAGGCTGACAGAACCTTACATATTTTCTGCTGCTGCTTCAGAACAGTCCTATTCATCAATGGTCCCCGAATCTCAACATCAGCCTCCAGAGCTTTAAGGGCCCTCCTTCCCTATGACAGGGATGCTCCACTGCTGCTTCAGTCTCCAATACCTGCTCCTGCTTACTTGACATTGCACTTCACCATGTAACAATCCAAGTGTCTTTGCTGTCCCACTGAGCTCTTTGTATCTAAGCTAGTGGAGGGAACACATGAATTGTTTGATGGTGCATCCACAGAATGAGTGACCTCCTCTGAGGTGTCTTTGGCCTCCTCCAGCACCACCTTCTCAGGAATGTCTGACGGACCTGTGGGAGTTGAAAAACATGAATTAGAACTGACAAGGTGAGGGGGGTTTTAAGTCATCATTATATTCATTAAAAGCTCACCAATTCCTGCAGCTACCTCAATTATACTTCCTCACACTCTGCCTCCTATAATAACTGCACTCCATTCTCCCTGCTTGTCATGCCCTGTAAAGTCCTATTCATAACTTTAAAACACAAACTGTAATTGGTTTGGAATCTTCAGGAACTAAGTTTCTTTTAAAATGGATGATAAAAGGCTGCTAAGGTGGCTGCCAAGGGTCAGGTGACTTTTTCAATTTCTTCATTGACTCAGAAGTATCTTAAGTCTCTGGAAAGTTCCTAATTGAGTGACCATGGGTGGACTGCCTTCCCTTGAGTGGAGTTACCAAGTTAGAAGCATTTGTGGAATTCACACATGTTATGATCTATTACTCAAAGCTGAAGTCCAGACTTTATGTCTCCAAGTTTGAAATTGAACAAAGATAGCTGTGCAGAAACCAGTTCATCATAAGTAGGTGTGAATAACCCACCTATTTCCCCATTGCGTCGCAATGGCTTCGGACTTCCAAATCACTATGGGTGAACAATAGAAGTACTGACCAGGGGAGGAGTCTGTCATCTAATCCAAACCGTCTTCAGATAACAAATTGTTTATTCCAAGAACCAGCGAGGAACCAGTCAGTCAGAAGACCCAAAGGACAAGAGGGACAATTCCTCCAGCCAAAAGAACACAAACCTGCTTATCAGTGCGAGAGAGAATAATTCATTTTTACTTATACTTTATTCAATTTAGTCTATTCTATTTGCTGCTTACAATGCAGACACCTCTATACTGGGGAGTCCAAATACAGACTGGGTTACCACTTTGTGGAACACACCTGGTCAGTCCGCAAGCCTAACTCTGAGCTTGCAGTTGCTTATCATTTTAATTCACCACCTTGCAATTCAGGCAAAATTCCGGCCAATGTTAATTCTATTTCTCTATCCACAGATACTGCCAGACCTGCTGAGTACTTCCAGCTCTTTCTGCGTCATTTTAAACATAGCTGGCTTAAGTGCTAAGGACCACAAATTACTCTTAATTAATCATTTGTATTTTGCTGTGGTTTCCAGAAACTTTCAAGTTTTATGTTGCCAACTAGTGCATCTTATTTCATAGATGTATGGTCCCATCGTAAATTCTATCTCTGCTTAACAGCCAACTTTGTTTCAAGGGCAAGTCAAATAGACTCTACCAATTAAATAGACATTGACTGGCCATATGCAAATATATTTTTATAAAGGATTTGCTGGTGTTTCTTGCTTCTTCCTCATCCCTCTTCAATTCCTCTGATACTGTCTGGTAACTGGGTGAACATATCGTCCTTGTTTGAAAAGATTTATTGCATTCAAGGACATCGCACAGTAAGCGATGAATCACAGACAGTACAGTAGGACAAGTTCTGAATGCTAATCTCTCCTTGTTTGTTTCCAGTAAAAGGATAGCTACTTGCAATTTTTCTGAACCTTCATATGTTTTAAAGATTTGCAATCTTCTGCTGTCAAAGATTGTCACACAGAAACTGAAATATTTTGTGCACTTAATAAAGAAACCGATTTTCAAGAACATTTTCAAAATGTTACCTCCATGAAGACGCCTGGCACAATTGTTTTCAAAAAAAAAGGAACAATAACTGAACTTTGTGTGAGGTTTGCTGTTATATAATTTTTCCTTTTCAGGTTTTCACACAAACCATGCAGTTTCAGAATATAGAGATTGATTCATCTGCCCTTAAGCTCTGAACTACTTATGGACTAGTCACTCAGGGACATGTAGTGGTGAAGCTGGCTTCTCATGACCCACCCTCCTTGAAGGGGAACACCTAGGAGGTACACGTATTGCATGGTGTTACCAGTCAAGTCCTCATTCCTTCTATGGCTTACAACATGTTTCAAATAGCAAAAGCCAACCTGTGGTGTGCTTTGTGGAACTGATTTCATTAACGACGGTTTAAGTGTTCAACTTAACCTGACAAAAGAAAATACATTTGGCTTCAAGCTGTACCTTTTGAGCTCACTGAAGAACTATTGAAAACCTTACTTTTTTATACAATGTATTTTGCCTACATCAAAGGTGCATATTATAGATTGGACAGCATGACTTATCTATTCTCAGATCCTTTGAAAACAGTCTATTCACATAAACAGTTGTAGTTCTTTACTCAAAAGCTACTTCCCTTTGATAAGACTTCCTGACCTAACTGCCCTCAACCTCTTTGAGAAAAGGCTTAGTCAACCATTATCTTTCAGTCCTATAGCTAAGGGATACATCAACCAATGTTTATTAACCTCACCCCTAAATGGGTTGTAAGGTTGTTTGGTGTCTTACTAGGAGGTCTGGAGGCGTGTGTGGTTGAATATAAACCTTCTATGTTTTTATTTCGCAAGATGTGGGCTTCGCTGTCTGGGCCAGCATTTATTGCCTGTCCTTGGTTGCCCTTGAGAAGGTGGTGGGTATACTGCCTTCTTGAACCACTGCAGTCCATGTGGTGTAGGTACACCCACAGTGTTGTTAGGAAGGGAGTTCTAGGATTTTGACCCAGCGACAGTGAAGGAACAGTGATATATTTCCAAGTCAAGATGGTGAGTAACTTGGAGGGAAACTTCTTGGTGGTGGTGTTCCCATCCCATCTGCCCTTGTCCTTCTAGATGGTGGTAGTCATGGGTTTGGAAGATACTGTCTAAGGAGCCTTGGTGAGTTTCTGCAGTGTATCTTGTAGATGGTACACACTGCTGCTACTGTGTGTCGGTGGTGGAGGGAGTGAATGTTTGTGGATTGGGTGCCAAGCAAGTGGGCTGTTTTGTACTGGATGGTGTCAAGCTTCTTGAGTGTTTTGGGAGCTGCACTCATCCAGGCAAGTGTGGAGTATTCCATCACACTCCTGACTTGTGCTTTGTAGATGGTGGACAGGCTTTGCAAAGTCAGGAGGTGAGTTACTCATCACAGGATTCCTAGCCTCTGGCCTGCCCTTGTAGTCACAGTATTTATTTAGCTAGTCCAATTCAATTTCTGGTCAATGGTAACCCCCAGGATGTTGATAATGATAATGTCATTGAATATCAATGGGCGATGGTTAGACTCACTCTTGTTGGAGATGGTCATTGCCTGGCACCTGTGTGGTGCAAATGTTACTTGCCACTTGTCAGCCCAGGCCTGGATATTGTCCAGGTCTTGCTTCATTTGGACATCGAATGCTTCAGGATCTGAGGATGCTGATCATTGTGTAATCATCAGCAAAAATCCTGACTTCTGACCTAATGATGGAAGGAAGGTCATTGATGAAGCAGCTGAAGATACTTGGGCCAAAGATACTACCCTCTGGAACTCCTGCAGTGATGTCCTGGCGCTGAGATGACTGGTCTCCAACAACCACAACCATCTTCCTTTGTGCTAGGTATGATTCCAACCAGCACTGAGTCTTCCCCCTGATTCCCATTGACTCCAGTTTTGCTAGGGCTCCTTGAAGCCACACTCAGTCAAATGCGTATTTGATGTCAAGGGCAGTCACTCTCACCTCACCTTGGGAGTTCAGCTTTTTGTCCATGTTTGAGCCAAGGCTGTAATGAGGTCAGGAGCTGAGTAGCCCTGGCAGAACCCAAACTGGGCATCAGTGAGCAGGTTATTGCTAAGCAAGTGTTACTTGATATCACTGTTGATGATCCCTTCCATTACTTTACTGATGATTGAGAGTAGACTGATTGGCTGGGTTGGATTTTTCCTGCTTTTTGTGTACAGTATATACCTGGGCAATTTTCCACATAGCCAGGTAGATGTCAGTTTTGTAGCTGTACTGGAACAGCTTGGCTGGGGGTGCAGCAACTTCTGGAGCACATGTCATCAGTACTATTGCCAGAATATTGTCAGGGCCCATAGCCTTTGCACTGTCCAGTGCCTTCGGCCATTTCTTGATATCATGTGGAGTGAATTGAATTGGCTGAAGACTGGCATCTGTAGTGCTGGTGACCTCCGGAGGAGGCAGAGATGGATCATCCACTCGCACTTCTGGCTGAAGATTGTAGCAAATACTTCAGCCTTATCTTTTGTACTAATGTGCTGGGCTATCCCATTATTGAGGGTGGGAACATTTGTGGAGCTTCTCCTCCAGTGAGTTGTTTAATTGTCCACCACTATTCACGATTGAATGTGGCTGGACTACAGAGCTTAGATCTAATGGCTGTGGTATCGCTTATCTCCGTCTATCACTTGTTGCTTGTGCTGTTTCATATGCAAGTAGTCCTGAGTTATAGTTTCACCAGGTTGACATTTCATTTTTAGGTATGCCTGATGCAGCTCCTGGCATGCCCACCTGCACTCTTCATTGAACTAGGGTTGATGATAATGACAGAGTGGGGAATATGCCGGGCCATGAGGTTACAGATTGTGTTCGAGTACAATTCTGATACTGCTGATGGACCACTGCATCTCATGTCTTGAGTTGCTAGATCTGTTCGAAATCTACCCCATTTAGCTTGGTGGTAGTGCCACACAACACGATGGAGGGTATCCTCAATGTGAAGGTGGGACTTTGTCTCCACAAGGACTGTGCGGTGGTCACTCCTGCCAATACTGTCATGGACAGATGCATCTGTGTCAGGCAGGTTGGTGAGGATGAGGTCAACTATGATTTTCCCTCTTGTTTGTTCCCTCACCACCTGCCACAGACCCAGTCTAGCAGGTAAGTCATTTAGGACTCGGCCAGCTCGGTCATTAGTAGTGCTACCGAGCCACCCATGGTGATGGACATTGAAGTCCGCCACCAACAGTACATTCTACACCCTTACCACCCTCAAACCTCCATGTGGTGTTTAATATGGAGGAGCACTGATTCCTCAGCTGAGGGAGGGTGGTACATGGTAATCAGCAGATGGTTTGCTTGCCCATGCTTGACCTGATGCCATGAGACTTCATGGGGTCCAGAGTCGATGTTGAGGACTCCCAGGGCAACTCCCTCCCAACTGTATACCACTGTGCTGCCACCTCTGCTGGGTCTGTCCTGTTGGTGGGACAGGACATACCCAGGTCGTGCCTGGGGCATGACCTGTAAGATAATATTCCATGAGGATGACTATGTCAGGCTGATGCTTGTCTAGTCTGTGAGATGGCTGTCCCAATTTTGGTACAAGTCCCCAGATGTTTGTAAGTTTATTGGTAACCTTTAGCTATATACATATCTTCAAGGTATAGCCCTATCTAGGTACTATCATCATGCTGTCTTTTCTCAGACTCTCCCTACACTATTCTGCCCCTTGTCTACTATCATGTGTCACTCTGCATCATACTGTGGGTGGCACTGTTTCCCCAGTCCCACATTAACTCTTACTAACCCGAACACACTTATAGTACAAAGTATACACTTTAACATCTTGTGGCTGACATAAAGAGACATAATAGTAATTATGCAAACACTTTTCTTATCAGAAAACACACTGTGCTTTCCTCTCTCCACACTGTAAAGCCATCTATTTATCTGGCAAATTATTACTCTGCATGATGCAAAGAAATCTGACTGTTAACCATGATGGTCAAGATATCCAACACATTGGCTCAGATCAAACATTCCTTGTGACATTCAGGGAACCTGAGGTGTTAGTTGAGGTAGCGGTCAAGATGAATAGGATACTAGCTTATATTGTTAAATCAGTGAACTTAGGGAGGCTAGAACTTATGTTATGATCTGAAATGTCCTGCGTGGGGTGCGCAAGCAGATTCAGGAGTAAATTTCAAAGAAAAGTTGGATATATAAATCAAGGAATAAATTTTGCTGGGCTATGGGGAAAGAACAGGGGAGTGGGACTACTTGGATAGGCATGCCTCAAAGAACGGGTACAGCCACAACGGGTCAAATGACCTCCTTCTGTGCCATATCATTATATGATTCTGATTCTTTGGTTATAAAAAATGTCATTTAGCAGACCTTAGAAAGGCTACACAAGTATAGAAAATCCTTAAAGGAATACGGAATATGCTTTTAAACATGCAGCTAGATAAAAACGTCACAGATTGCTGTGCAGATCATTATCTAAATCTCACAATGAAGTGGTTGGAAGTAGTCTGTAAGTAGTTTTCCAAGTAACTGAACACTGCCAAGTTTGTACTTCTACATTTAATGGTCAAAAAAGCCCTATTATGTTTTATACACCATCCCTGACAAGATTGTTATGTTGGTAGGAATGGAGCATTCAGAGCTCGATCAGTAAATAGTACTCAAGGGTTCTTTGTTAATGGATTAAAAGATGATTTCACCTGATGTGTATCACGCTCTGTACATCTCAGTAACTGCTTGAGATGTTCTTCGCATCTTAAGATGAAAGTGCTGGTTGTTTAAGGCATTTACTGAGTCCATCCCCGATTTCCTTTACTCCGCCATTGGTTGATGCACCTATAGCTGTCTCTGCCCTCTTCCCTAAAACATTTTTCTAAACCTTTCAATCTTTCAACCTCCCTTTCCTCCTTTAACACACTCCCTCTACTTCTATGGTGGGATGTTCCCCTCCATGGACTAAGTGTGGCGAACAGGAAAAGCAACGATTTCCCTGCCAGCTGCCATAGGGGGTTTTTGCACCCTCCCACCACATTGGATATTCATCAACAGGAAACAGCCAGAGCGCAGGTGGGCAGCTTGTGATTCACCCGGCCCACCTTGGCATCAGCAGGCTGTCGCACCGGGTGCTATTTTTAACTGCATCTGCACGTATATCTTAGCCTAGGACTATTGCAAGACAGAGGAAGCCCTCAAAGAAAAGAAGCATGCAGCCCTAAAGCTTACCGATATCTTGCTGGAAGACCTGCTCGGCACTGCTGAGGCCCACCAAGACCTTCTGTACCCCTGCCATGGTCCAAGGAGGTCCACAAAGGTAACTGGCCTGACTTGGAAGGAGGTGTCTGTAGCAGTGATTGGCTATACAGTGTGGAAAATGCATGAATGATCTCATGCACACAGCCAAGGTTAGTCATCCTTTCCATGACTCTCAGCTCTCACTCTCACAAGCCCTTCACACATTCGGAGGATTAAACTCCACAGGGATCTCTCACACTGCCATCACAAGGAACATCACCACTCACTCTCCCATGCACATCTTGACACCTCCATCTTGCCTTATATCCCATGCAGCCCTTCATCTCCAGCCCCGTTGGCATCTCGGATGAGGATCCTGGGGACACAACACATGAAGATCCGTCACAGCACTCACCTATATCCTCCACTGGCACAGGGTGGGACCTAGATCTAGAGCAGGCCTGGGGTCACAGTCTGGTGAGCACAACACAGATTCTGGTCCACAGCAGGCAGAGATAGGGACAGCCAAGTTCACAGGCACTCGGAGGACTGTGAGAGGCCAGGGCTCTACTGAATCTAAATCGCCAAGCCTCCTTAGAAAGCACCTTCCAAACCTATGACCACTACCATCTAGAAGGACAAGGGCAGCAGATAGATGGGAGCATCGCCACTGTAAGTTCCCCTCCAAGTCACTCACTACCCTGACTTAGAAATATATCACCATTCATTCACTATCGCTGGGTTAAAATGAATGAAACGCCCTCCCTAACAACGCTGTGGATGTACCTTTACCACAAAGACTGCAGCGGTTCAAGAAGGCATCACACCACTAACTTCTGAAGGACAGTTAGGGATGGACAATAAATGCTGGCCTAGCCAGTGACACCCACACCCCTTGAAGAAATTTTATAAATGATGATGAGCTTCCGGACTCGGTCTTAAGGCTGGAGCTGCAGTGAAAGATAATGGAATATCAGGCAGGGTTGTTAGCTGCATTGCACAGATTGCAGTATACAATGGAGGAGTCCCTCTGTTTTCAGCCTGAGGTCTAAGTGCTGGCATGCCTGCAGGTCAACACTGGTGGGATGCCAGCCACCATGGAGACCTTCATCCAGGACTTATGTCCTACACTGAGCCAGGGGTTGCTCTCCAGCGCTGTAAACATTGGTGGAATCTATCAGTGGCTACACGAGAGAGGGCTAGGGCACCTCGGTCTGACTCCAGCTGTCCCTTCTCCTCAGAGAGTAAGTGTTATGATCACTGTCAGTGTTAATTGCTGCCCAAACCAAATCCCAGAGGGAAACCTGGCTTATGGGCCATAGCCTTTTGTTTTGTATTATGAAAATGAGAAGAAGACATACTGATCTCAGCAGTAAGAGGTCCAGAAATATTTTTGGGGATTTTAAAAGTTAAAAGTAAAAGCTTTATTAACAAGAATAAAAGAAAACTTAAGCACATAAGATTACAGTTACACAATTAAGATTAGCCTTACAAAACATTCCAAAAAAAAACCTTACTTGGTCAAACCCACAAGCAAACCTCTAGTCAACACTCCCTTATAGATGTTAACTATAAAAGAAATTCAGTAATATTGCACAAAGGAAACTGCTGTAGCCTCAATAAAGGCATACCACATGACCTCTACCCTCATCCGCTGTGCGGTGGAATCCGCTTCAGAATAAAACTACTTGTTGCAGCCCAAGACTTTTCAGCTTGACTGGATGGTTAGTTCAAACTGCACTTGCTGCCAGCCCAGAGCTAACAGCTCCCAGCTCAGCTCCAGCTAACTCTAGCTAAGCTCTCCTCAGTAACTCTAAAATGCCTCTTTCCCCTTTCATGTCCTGTTTAATTGTTCTCACATCTCTTTGAAACTCAAATCCTTCCAAATATAAAATCTTTTATGTCTCTATCTTGTCTTTGCTTTTGGTTTAATAAAATATAATATCCCCACTACATTTTACCTATGGAACTCCTGCAAGGTGCAAACATATTTCTTGTTACCTATGGCTCCTCTTTGATATTCAAAGAAACTCTGAACTGACCTAAAATGCAAATGTTAGATCTAACTTACTTACTTGTACCTCAAACGTAACACACTTCTATCCTTTTCATGTTTCAAACCCCCCAGACAACCTAACTCCTATGAATCTCTGGCCCAGCTTAATTAAATCACACACATGCACACACACATACATGCATACATACACATGCAAGTGCACGTGCACAAGCACACAGCCTTCTTTACAAAATAATACAACATTCCCCAAAAATATTTGGAAAAATAACATCCATTCTCATGGTAAGCCGGGGGAACTCGGGCACCTATAGGGTTGAGGACCAGCAGCTAGACACCCCGGGTCATCTGCCCAGGTGACGCCTGGAGTGTTCAGCTGATCAATATCCCCTCTTCTTGTGACCCCAACACCTCCAGCTCCACAGGCCAAGAAGAGTGCACCTGCCCCACATCTGGAGACCCAAAGCTGACTGGGACCCTTCAAGTCTTAGCCCTCCAGAGGACAGCCACTAAAGTCATCACAAATAACAGGGAGTAGCAGGCAGCAGGCTGCTTCCACCTCCACTGTGGATGTCAGGGAAACACAGACACATAGTGGCAGGGTTAGAAAGACAAAGCAATGGTAGCACAGGTGTTCACCACACATATATATTTTCCACCTATGTGAGTACAATTGCACTCATTCCACATCCCCTCTTGTAGATGCCTCCTCTGCAT
This sequence comes from Carcharodon carcharias, assembly GCF_017639515.1. NCBI lineage: Eukaryota > Metazoa > Chordata > Chondrichthyes > Lamniformes > Lamnidae > Carcharodon > Carcharodon carcharias. The sequence goes on from NC_054474.1 coordinate 129,576,046, forward strand.
GCTGAGTTGTATTGTGGTCTATCAGGGGTCACACCAAGTTCCTTCCTCCCCTTATCGCTGATCCCACATCATGAGCCTCTGGTCCATGTTGTGCGAAGTCATTTCATTACAGTGTGTGGCCCCTCTCAGTTATTTTCCGACACCTGGGATGCATCACGCTCTATGTAAAAAGTGCTTGTGAGAGACATCTTGTTGACAAGTCTTGTGAATTCAAATGATGTTCATTCTTGTCAATGGAGGCTTATGTAGTCCCCTGACTCATTTGCATTATGGAAAGGTGAAAGTGTAGTTTACAAGGAGAGATTTGGGTATGCATGGAGAAGGGTTACCTCTTTATCTCCATGTGCTTTCTGTCACCCCTAAGGGTTTGCAACCTACAAGTCCATACTCAGGTGTCATGCATGCTCCTGTCTGCCTTGCAGTGATGCAGGCAGCTTTAAATGCTACCTCCATTTTCTTCATGTTCGCATCTCTGTTGCATCATTGAAATAAAAACATGAGTTAGCAGCAGTCTCCAAAGGTTCTTTTTTCTGTCATTGGTTAGTGATGGCTGTAGCTTTAAGAATTTGCTTACAGTATAGGCACCCATTAGCCTACGCAATTGTGGCCATGGCTATGAATGCTCTCAGTGTTACAGTATCTTCCTCACACACCCCAACCCCAAACCCCTTGCTCCATCTTAATAGACCTACTGCTATGAGAGAGACTTGGCCAGGCACTTGGATGGCCTGCATTTCTTCCAGTTTATACAATACTCAGTGGACTGAACAACTATGTCCTTTGCAATACACATAAGGGCAAATGTTCTGTGAGGGCATGAGATTCTTTTTTGGGGGGGCCTGGGATTCCCATCTCTGAACCTGGCAACAATGGGTTTCTGAGGTGATGTTTCCAAAAGGCTTCCCCTGCTTGTCCAGAGGCTCACTTGTTTTTGGAGCTTGAAGTCACTATCACAGAGGGGAAGAGCCAAGTAACCTTTCTAAAAGGTTACTGCGCACAGATCAATAACTGGAACTAACCGGAATCAATCTTGCACAAATGCGCTTTTATGTTGACAGCGCATTTGTGCCTCTGTTGCCACAGTGATGCTCCTAACATATCTCAGCTGTGCATTCTTCCTCCTTTGGGAATACAGATTCCAGATGGCTGCCCGTTTAATCACCACCGCAGCCCCCCCACCCACCACCCCCCCACCCCACCGCCCCCTCCCCCGGAAGCCCTAACAGTCCTCCCTAAGAGTGCTGTTTCTCGTTTCATTATCCACTGCTCCGTTGGTTCAGGTTCCAAGATGGTGGTCCTCAGGTTTTATTACCAGACCAGCTTCAACCCTTCTTGTGTGACTGTGGAAATCCCTCCCATCATCCTGGAGGAGCATAACGTTCAGGTTTGCCTCCCTCCTATTCCTCTCAGTCCCCTCCCTGTAATTCTGAATCCCATTGTTCTGACTGAAGTCAATACGCTGAAGCCTGGAATGGTGTCTGCAGAGGTGCGAGTGCAGCACAGAGCAAGGTAGTTGAACTAACCTTGAAGTCAAGAGTGAAGTGCATGTGCCAGGTGCATGTCGCTTATATCGAGTTGTGATGCATGTCGGCCTAATTAGATGCCGGCGTGGCCTTTTGATCCAGTGTCGGGGCTTGATTCCGATGCCCTGTCTTGATAATGAGCATTCACAATATTCTAATGTATTCAAATGGCCTTAATACACCATTGAGGGCTAGAGTGGATGATCGCAATCTGTTTTCCCGCCAAACGAAAACTGATTTTTGACTCCCGCGATATATTTCCTTCCTGTCCGCCATTATTCCCACTGCAGGCAGGAGTAGAAAATCCCGGCCTATGACTTTCACAAAGGGCAGAATTTTGCTGTTGATGGGCGGGCAGCCGATCACCACCACCGAACCAGGCCCCACCTCCATTTTGAGTAGGCGGTCCAATTAAGGCCCGCCCAGCGGGCTGCCCAACGGGAAGCACTATGTGTTTCCTGTGCAGGGGGGAGGGATTCCCCAACTGTCAGAATGCACTCTTTCGCGCATGTGCACGAAAGAGCGCACATCTCCTTGAGACTAAGTGCTGTCTCAGGGAGAGCACTGACAGTTTTTGAAAGTTGAAAAATAGAAAAATAAAAAAAATTATTGCAATGTCCCCCTCATGTGACAATGTCACACGAGATGGGACAAGATAATAAATATCACGTAAACTTTAATTAAAGTTTTTTAAAACAGACATGAAACCTCATCCCGCCGGTGGATGAGGTTTCATGTTTTTTCAGAAGCCCGCTGGGGCTCCTGGCCTGCCTGCCAACCTTAAGGTTGGAGGGGCAGGGCCTTTAATTGGCTTTATTATCCTGTCAATGGCCTCAATTGGCCATTGACAGGTCGGTGGGCAGACAGCTGATTGCACTGTCTGCCCGCCTTCCTGAATATTTAAATGGGCGGGATGACATAGGAGTTCCCCCTGACATCATCCCGCATCATTTTCGTGTCGGCGAGCAGGCCCCGCCCCCAGCTTGCCAACGGAAATATTCTGCCCAAAGTGTTTGCTCACCCACCCTACTGTCTCCTCTTCTGGCTCGAATCAATTTCTGATAATTGCTGTGAAGCATTTTGGGGTTTAATCTCATTAATTAATACATTCATGGTGCTGTATAAATGCAAGTCATTGTTGTTGTTGTTGTTGTTGCAATGAAGTAAACATCAGGCAGGATTTTCCCCTCATGCTCTATTTAACAAAACAGCAAGGATTTTCTTTATAAACAGCTTTGTGGCTGAGATGCAGAGAAGAATTCTTCCTCCTCACAGAAACCATAGCATGAGCATGTCAGCATTGAACAGGAACCTGCCTAATATTATTGCAAACAAACTAACAGATGAGGAACAATCAATGTTGTATCTGTATTTTACTCAGCTCGTGAGGATAAAAGTGAATTTTGGAGTGCAGAGATCATTTTCTTTAATAGTTGCCATAGCAACTGAGTAACAGTCATAAAGCAGCTTAAGTATAGATGCAAGGGACACAGAACACAACAAAATCATCCAGTCTGCTGCCATTTAAGACTGAAATGTTAATAAGAATATAAGAGCATGAGAACTTAATGCAAGGTAATTACGTGCCTTTACTACCCAGCAATAAACTGATTCAATGCATTTACCATTATCAATTAACTACCCATAGTAAATGAAGAAATCCAATGGGATATAATGCTGCAACTTTAACAGCAGGAAAGAGGCTAGTAATAGCCTTTGATAATGAGGCTCTTTCATTTCACAGCAAGGAAAACTGCAGCAAAATAGTATGCAAGTATCACTAAGGTATAATGAGTACAAATATTATAATTAATAAAGGAGAAATAATGGGAAAACATTTACTGACAGCAAGTGGGCATAAAGATGTATGGGTTAAAAGTAACTGATATTATCCAAATAACAGTGAATGATGCAGTTGATTGTGGAAAATAAATTAGTGATTTAGTTGCTGTTTGAACAGTTTAGTTCAAAACCAAATGAAGAAAAGGATCATGACATAATTCTGATTTTTTTGGTGCTGGATGGTGTATTGAAAAAATGAATAATTAATAATGAAGATATATATAATTATATATATATATATATATATATATATAAATTGCATGGGAAATACTAGCATCTTACCTGGGGGAGGGGGTGCAGATTAGGAAAAAGATCAAAGGGAGAGAAGAGCGTGAACATCATTCAGGTAAAGTTATAAAATGTCACTCCAAGTGTAAAGCTTCACTTACTGGAATGGGAGATTGGGAATTTGGGAAAATTCTTTCCAACATATATCAAACCATTAAAATGAAGGGATGGAAAATTGTGGGAGGTGTGAATTTCCATGCAGCAGCCCTGCTAGGCAAATCTCCATACCAGCTACCTGAGTTGGTAAAAAGACATCTAGGTACTCTGGAATTGCAACTCTTAACCATGGAGTGTAATTAATCTTACAGAAATGATACCGAGAGAAATCCTCTTCCACAACCTCCTCAGAGCAAAAAGACAACATAAGAGGTCATAATAGCTATGCATATTAGGAACTATTCCTTAAACATCTCAATCCAATAAATCAAATCTGAAGAAAACCTTGGCAGCATAGGTGGTGGTTTGAAGTCAGATTTCTGCCAATTTCACAGTGGTATTGACATGGACGCTGCTCAATAAACAAATCTTCTCTCTTCCCATCGCCATTCTCATCCGTGCACCTTGTAGTCATCATTAGACCTGGGAAAGTCTGAGTGATTGGGCTAGCAGGAATTTTTGGATAATAATGAGGCTTATGTGTTATTTTTCAGCTGGTTTGTCATGTTATCCATTGAGAAATAGCTCAGCTAATATTTTAATCATTGTGCCCTGGTAGAATGAGACTCTGCATATATATGAGCTTGTGACAATCATGTGAATGCATAAAAATCACTATCCATTAGAGACAGTAGGTAGGATCATCCCAGGTTTACGCTAAGTGCGGTATTGGGTGGGTAAAACAATGTCAACCATGATGGCAGGTTTTCATGCCATATTGTCCCAAACCCGCCACATTATTTATACAGTCCCAGGAAACTTGCCATTTCCATGGCCGGCAGGCTCTCATTGGCCCGCCTGCCATCCTCCCGCAGCTGCATCACGCTGGGCGCCATATTTGAATTCTAGCCACAAGCACACATCTCAGTGCTTCCATACCACCATTGCTGCACGGAAGACATGGCCCTGAAACTGAAGAAGACTGCAGCCCCCAGGTTCGGTGACGCGTCCCTCAAGCACCTTTTGGATGCCGTGGAGGCCCGCTGGGATGTCCTGTAACCCCGTTCTGGCTGGAGAATGGGCAGCAACCACACTAATCCAGCTTGGGAGGTGGTGGCATAGGTGGTCAGTGCCAACACCTTTGAAAAGAGGACAACCACTCAGTACCGCAAGAGGATGAATGACCTCCTCTATTCTGCCAGGGTAAGTCACTCTTCTCATCTCTCTCAACTCACACACTCACAAACCCATCACACATCCACAGGGCCCCCAGTCACTGCCAGTTCCACGGACATCACTATTCACTCTCTCACACACGCTGTCATTATTCTCATCCCACCCATGGGACCACTCACCACCCACACAGGCCAGGCACATTTAACATCTGGCCTGGCAGGCGACCTGCTTACACTTTCTCCATCTCTCTATTCATGCAGGACAAGCCGAAACACAAGAGGGAGAGGTCACAGACCAGTGGCAGAATGCCTGAGATTAAGGTCCACACGGACTTTGAAAACAGAGCCATCCAGCTGGCTGGCGAGGGTCTGGACCGGTCCTGTGCCGACAGTGAGTACAGCGCTGTTCTGCCAAATGAGGATCCAGCAGTGCATCATCCATCAGACAACCATGCTGTGAGTGATGTGCCCTGTTTCACAGGCCACTGTCATGCACTAATTATCTCTCCTTGTTTTCACAGGTACATCTGGGAAACAGGCAACGGAGTCCACAGCCCAGGGCCCCTAATCAAGCCCCGAGGAAATGCCTGAAGAGGAACCTGAAGGCACCCTCTGAAGCCCCATCACAGCGCTCACCCACACCTGCCACCAGCGCAGAGACACACACCTCGGTGGGGACTAGCTTTAGAATAGCCCTGGGTTCACAATCTGGTGAGCACATTGCACCATCCGGTCGATAGCAGGTGGAAGCAGGGACTTCCCAGGTTTCTGGCAATCCCAGGACTGCTGGAGGCCAAGCTTTGCTGAGTCCGAGTCAGTTGATGAGCCTCTAGACTCAGCCGTGTCACACAACACTGGTAGGATGGAGGCCGCCATGGAGACCTTGGTCCAGGACTTGGCTTCTGTACTGCTGTGCAGACTCAACTCCATCGCTGATGCCATATTTGGCCTCTAGCAGTGTGAATGCGAGAGGGGTGCCGAGCAGCTCAATCTCACTCCAGTTACCCATGCTCCTCAAGGAGTCAGCCTGGGGTTCCCGGGCACCCAAAGGGAGGAGGATAAGCAGGTGCACACTCCGGGCCCATCCATCCAGGTGACTCCAAGAGTGTCTACCCAATCTGATTCCCCTCTTCCTGTGACCTCAGCAGCTCCAGCTCCACAGGCTGAAGAAGGTATCACTGCCAGGCCAGGGCCCTCCAAGTTTCAGCCCTCCAGAGTATGCCCACCCAGGTCACCACAGACAGGGCGATGCAGTCAGCAGTCTTCCTCCACCTCCGCTGTGGATGTCCGGCGGCCACCAAGATGTAGCGGCAGGTTTAGGACAGTTCAGGAGAATTAGTTGCACAGCCTGGGCACGGGTGTTAATCACTTGTACACACTGTTCATTATTGTCAATAAACTCCCAAGAATGTCTCCCTGCCTAAGTCTCCTTGTTCTGATGAGCAGTGTTCTTGTCACTCAGATGTGAAACCTTTCTGCACAAGATAAAGGCAGGTGGCTCAGTCCAGGGCCTCTTCCCTGTACAACCTTCAGACCAAGGTGATGGTCCAGCCTGACACTCCCTGGACACATTACTGATGCCTGCACCTTGGCGGTGCTGGTCATTGCTGCCAGAATGTAGTGGGCAAGCGCCACAGATTTCTCTCATTCTCTCTGTGAACTCTCAGAACCTTTAAGGTGGGGCTGGCCCCCATCTCTTCAGCATCTGTGACCACTGATGCTGTGCTTCTGAAGGGCTCAGTTGCTGGAGGTGGACAAAGGATCAGATGCTTCTAAAGTTTCATGGCTGTGTCGCTATGATATGACTGTGAGCACACAGCACAAGCGAGCTGCCTCCGGCTAGACAGGAGTCAGACACTCTCAGAGGCTATATCGCTGCATGTCATCATCCTCTGGCAACTGAGTGACTATTAGGGACCACAGCGTCTCCATGACAGGAGCATTCTCACAGAGGGTATTCATGCTGCAATAAGTCAGACTGAAGTCAAACGTTCACAGATACAATGTGAGGATCTATGAGGTCACCTCACTGCATGTCATCATCATCCCCCACAAATCTGGCAGCTAAGACAGCCTCCTGAGCATGTGTCCCTTGTCCGGGCCAGTGCAAGGGCCTCATCCCCATCATCGTCACCTCCGAGGACTTCCTTTGTCTCATCCCCTTCAGCAGCATCCTCATCAGATGAGACGTGCAGCTCCTCCATCTCCTCCTCAGCCAGCTCGTCTCCACGTGCAGTGCCAGGCTGTAAAGGGCGCATTAGACGACGATGATGCATGACACCCTCTGCAGACTGTATTGCAGGGCTCCACCAGACTGGTCCAGGCACTGGAACCTCATTTTCATCATCCCAATGGTCTGCTCCACCAAGTTGCGAGCTGCAGCATGAGCCTCGTTATACTGTCACTCTGCTGCAGTCTGAGGCTGCCACACGGGTGTCATCAGCATGGCCTCTGCGCATAGTCCTTGCCCCCAAGGAGCTAACCCTGCAGCCTCTGTGAACCCTGGAAGACTGCAGGGATCTGTCAGTGATTGAGGATGTAGGCATCGTGCACACTCCCTGGAAACTGTGCACACAACTGCAGGATACATTTCTGGTGGTCACATGCCAGCTGCAGATTCAGCGAGTAGAACTCCTTGCTTTGAAATCATCCACCGTGTGTTGTTACAGAGATCTGAGAGCCACATGAGCACAGTTGATCACACCCTGCACCTGTAGGAAACCCAAGATCTGGACGAATCCAACCGCTCTTGTATCCTGGCTGTCCTGGTCCCGGCAAAATGCACAAAGTTGTGTGCCTTCGCAAAGGTGGCATTCATAACCTCATGGATGCATTTGTGGGTGGAGCCTTCCCACAGAATTTACCTGTGGAGCCCTGAAAGGAGCCACTGGTGTAGAAACTGAGCGACGCTGTCACTTTCACAGCCACTGGCCGTGGATGCCCTCCATGTCCCCTGTGGTGCCAAATCCTGCAGCAGGTGGAAGATGTGACTGACCAATTCCCTAGACATGTGCAGTCTTCGGCGGCACTGGTTCTTGGTCATCTGCACGAATGAAAGGTGGCATCTATAGTGCCTGGGTGTCACTAGGCACCGACTAGCAATGGCTTGCTGTAGCTCTTTGGCGGCATGTGCTGGAGCCCCAGCCGCCACTTCTCCCTGAGGGTGCTGCTACTCCCTCTGCGCAGCTAGGAGCCTCAGTTTCTTTCTTCTCCATCATCTCTGCTCTCTGTACACCAAGAGGCATACAGTTAGTTCACCAGGCTCCATGATCCTGATGTAGTCCTCCTGCAGGATGATAGACAGAGACAAGTGGTTAGCATGGGTGCACTGAGAATTTGTCCTGATTAAGCCTGAAGGTCCCTTAATGATTCTCGGAGAGTGCTGGCCACCACTTGAACAGCCAGAGATTAGTGCGCTGCATGGCTGCCCGAAACCCCACCACCTCCGCCCCACTCCACCCGACCAATTGGCAGCAGCTTTGCCCATTGGACTGCATGCTGTGGTCTCAGTTCAGGCGCAGGCATTCTCCTAGCCCACACTGCAAGGCTGCACTGTTAGCTTGCACTATGTGGGGAGACTGGTCCAAACCTGGATACTGACATTGCAAGAGGCTGTGAGCACCTCCAGCAGTGACTGCTCCATGGCCAGCTTTAGCAAGGAGATTGTACAACGTGCCCAGCCGGCCAACTGTTCTGACATCCACTAAAATGCTCATGTTTTTACAAGTCTGTGCCCGGGGTGGGAGGGAACATGGGGATGAAAAGTTTTGGAGCGCTTGGTGGCACTTTGATGCATCTGCGTTGCTTGAGCTGGCAGAGAAGCTAGAGGCCCAACTCCAATCTTATCAGTGTGGTTGCGCCCAAACTGTCTGAGTTGCAAAGGACTGGTCACTTTATACAGGTTTCACCTAATGTGCAGACACTTCCCTCACTCACCCTACCCCCCACCCCAAATGCTTGTGTGTTAAGTTGAACGACAGGCCCTTGCCTCCCATCCCCCTACAAGTCGCCTCAACGCAGGGCTGCGCTTGCTTCTCCCCCTCACATGTAATCTCAGTGGCAGGGCCCCTCTTAACCCCAACCCCCCAGCGCCCCTCAAGCTTGATGTCCAACAGCCCAAGTTACTATGTTCTCACCTCTGAGTTCCCTTCAAAGTACAGGCCGCCAAGTGCATGTTGCATATATGTGGTTGTGAAACACGTGGGCGTGCTTTCCTGCCAGCGTGGACGGACGATCCAGCATGAGGGGGATGATTCTGGCGGGCTGGCCTGATAATGAGATGCTGATGTATGACAATGAGGCTCCTGACGTCCGATGGCGGGGATCACGGCCCACCATCAGCGGGCTGAGCGGACAATCACAAGCTAGTTTCCCGCCATCATAAAAGCAATCGCGCCATATTGTCCGTTCACGCCACCGATCATGCCAGATGCCAGCGGCACAAAATATTCTGCCCAGTGACTGCACACGGACATTACCACAGTCAAGGTTCTGTTCCAAGCTTTGACATTCCTTCAGATTTACTTGTTAACAACTATAAATAATGCTTCTACATATGTGTGTAATGCAGCCGCCTTAAAACAAGAAACTGATAAATTGGCAGCATGCGACTTGGAACACTACATGTCTGTTTTATTAACTTCTTATGAATATTAAACAGGCAGTAGCTATCTATTGTGCAATGAATATGTTTATTTTTCTTTTATCATCTTGACATAGCATTCTAATGGAAAAGATGCAAGACGCATTTTGTACTGTAGGAAGTCTGTACGATGTCACTCTGCATTTACATTAGTGGGCCCCCATGTTAGTTGTTGAAATCTCTTACTTTGCATATACTAATGGCAGAAAATAAGTAGATTAAAGCTCAGAAAATCAATATAAATGCTGATCAGAATTCATAGTGATTTCCAGTTCAGTCTGAGTTGGTTGCACCATGTAAATCTGATTGTGTGTTTGATTTATGCTGCATATTGAAGTGTCTTTGCCCCATCATTTTCCATTAGCCTAACTTTACTTTGGAGTTGAGTTTAAATTCCACTGTGATTCTGAACTGTGCTCACTTCCTATCTGCAAGGAGAAGATGATAGGCCAGAAATTTATTCACTTGTTGTTCTCAATTAAATTAATTCATTACATTCACCCAGTATCTTGGGTCTAAAATATAAGCGGGTAATGGGATGGCCACTTTTTGTCAAGTTGAACATTTTTTTAATTCTTTCCTGGGATGCAAACATCACTGGCAAGGCCAGAATTTGTTGCCCATCCCTAATTGCCATTGAACTGAGTTGCTTTGCTAGGTCATTTCAGAGGGCAGTTAAGAGTCAGCCACATTGCTGTGGGTCTGGAGTGACATGTGGGACAGACCAGGTAAGGATGGCAGATTTCCTTCTCTAAAGGACATTAGTGAACCAAATGGGTTTTTAGAAAAATTGGCAATTGTTTCATGGTCACCATTACTGGGACTAGCTTTTATCAATCCCAGATTATTGAATGAATAATTCCACCAGCTGTTGTGGTGAGATTTGAACCCATGCCACCAGAACATTAGCCCAGTGACATTACCACTATGTCATCATCTCCCAACAACCTATTGTTAGGCTGAAAGCCCATCTATCAGAGTTCTCCAGATCTCTAACTGTGGTCCCTTGTGCATCCTCACTTATATCGTCCACCAGTGGCTGTTGTGCCTTCAGCTTTCTATGTCCGAAGTTCTGGAATATCCTTCCAAATCGTCTTTGCCTCTCCACCTCTCCTCCTTTAAGCTCCCCTTTAAAATCTACCTCCTTGAACAAGCATTTAGTCACCTGCCTTAAAAAATGTCCCCTTCTTTGGCCTGATGTTGAGTTTTGTATAACAAAAAAAATGTTCCTGTGAAGCCTCTTGGGGAATTTTACTATGTTAAAGGTGCCATATCAATTCAATATGCTGTTGTTGTTGTTGCTGTTGAAATGCAAAGTGATATCCTGGGAAGTGTTCTAATGTTTCTTTGGCCCTGAAGAACATTCATTGGTAACCTCAACGGTTAATGCACCCATGTCATAAAATTGGGAAATTAAGAAAGACACAGTGCAGGTTACATTGTAGAAATTGCTGGCTGATATTCTTAACATTGAGCTATCCAGTTAATCGCTAGGATGGCAACATTCAGACATCGCCTGCTCTCAACATCACCACTAATGTGGCTCTAATTTGGAGCATAGGATGGAGGGCGAGCAGCAGGGGATTTTTGGTGCCCGCAGAATTTATTTTTCTGATAGATGTTTGCCATAAGTCAGCATGTGCCAAATTGGGACTTAGTGGGAATATCAAAAGCTCCTATGAGCTCGAATGGATTTCATGAATCATTGATAACAGAGCAAGTGGCTCATTTTGCAGCTCCAGTGGACAGCCTTGCGTCCCCTGTGTTGCAAACCAACTCATATTGGTCGGAATAGAGCTGATCCCGATTAGAGGCTACAGGGCTGTGACAGGTGTCAGACAATGTGTGTGGTAATGACACGGTTTCATTTTGATGACATTTCACTGCAGGATAGATTCAATGATGGCATGCTTCTGGCATGGAAGCTTGCAGCAAACAGAGTTCTATACTACATTGCCCCTGATTCTCCAACCTATCCTCATGTCTCACACGGTTCTGCATTAGAAGTAAGTTTTGCTGAACTTATATGTGTGAATTGCAGCAATCCTATGAATATTTACTTCTTGCTGTTAACTCTGCCTTTCACTCTCTGGTGGCAATAGAAAAAAAGGATCAGTTAATGTTACAGGCATCAAGTGTGTCAATCATTGACACTTGGAGGTTTGGCACAGTTAATTTTAAGTGGAAGTAAAAATCTCTATGCCCTCTGGTGGCATCAAACACAAAAGGTCGAAACTTTTAGGCCATTTTCCCTTTATCATAAAGCAAAATACTGCTGGAAATCTGAAATAAAAAAAAAGTGCTGGAAAAGCTCAGCAGGCCTGGCAGCATCTGTGGAGAGAGGAACAGGGTTAACATTTCAAATCCAATATGACTCTTCTTCCAAAGATGTGTCTCACAGACTCGAAACATTAACTCTGTTTCTCTCTCCACAGGTGCTGTCAGACTCGCCATGTTTTTCCAGAATTTCCTGTTTTTATTCAATTTATCATACGTCATCTAACCAATACCTCATTATAAATGTTTATGGCACTTCCTTCCAAACTTGCAAGCTTTCAATTCATGCATGCCAATTTTGAACTAAAATACAGGCCTGAAGATTTACTTCAGGTTTAAGTCAAGAGTCCCTAGGTTGTGGAAAATAAATCACATGTAAAATTCCTCAGTTTTACAGTAAGTACATGATGAGATCTTGCTTGAGCATTTGGATGTGTGCAGGAATGCTATCCACAGTCTTATTTTGGATTCCCCTGCAGTCAAACTAATCGTTATGATAGCAGTGGTATGCAACAGTCTACCCAAATATATATGCACATATATATATATATATATATATACACACACATATTTTTTCTTATATTAGGATTAAGGATCTGCCTAATGCATTAATTTAAATTCAAGAGAACCTAAGGTAAGAGGCAATAATATAATTTTAATCTACATTTGTGTTTGAGATTTGCAAGTTTGTCCAGCTCAGGAGCATTGATAATTTCAATTAAAAGCAGAAGTTTATTGTAAGCAGGTGTACAGAAACTAACCAAATTGACCAGCATGCATTGTGAAGGCCAAAAATCTTTTTGAACTATTAACCTGTTAACTGCTACAGGCTGTTTCCATTACAGATAGACAAAATCGTTGGTCTATGATGGAAGAAAAAATACACTTATGGCTATGGAATGTTTAGCAAGAGGCACAAAAGTTATAAAATCAGATTGAAAACAATAAACAAATAAAAACACAAAAACCACAGAGGCATGGTCTCTGGAACCACAAAAACAAAAGGTTTGACATGACTGATTATATTTTACAAATGCTAGTTCAGCTGGATTAAGTGTACCATACAATTTTGAAAGCTGCAGGAACTGATATTGATTGACAATGACAATGTCGGAGTTCATCTTCTTTTGAAATGCAGAGGAACTAACTACACAAATAGCTGTGTCTTTTTAGTATGCTTTATCAGATAAATTTTGTTTTTAATTCTCCAGGAAATGTAATAAGTCAATTTGAGTGACTCTGAATATTAAATTATCTTATGATCTTGAAATACATGTGGCCAAGAAAGGAAATGGCTGTTGTGTGTGTCGATAGCAATCTACAAAAGATGAAATTTCTGGAGGAAATCTAAACAAGATGTAAGGCATCATGATAGTACGTTACATCATAGTTTGAATAAAGAATTAGATGCTTCATTGACAATTGTAGCTTAAGGTGGATTTTGATAGGATAGTGTGAAGCTGCCAATGAAATATCCTGCCCACCTGGGAAAGCATGGTACAAAAATGATTTCAAAGAGTAATTTGGTACTTTAGCAAGGCACCTTGGTCAGCTACTGAAGGATGCAATCAATGGGGAATTGACTAGCTGTTGAGTGATCAAACGTATAACTCCTTGTAACATATTTGTGACGAGCAGGTGTGTTGTTATTGGGTGCGTGGTTAATGGGTGCATTGTATTGTTCAAACCTAGTAAGACATTAGTGCTAATTTAAAGTTTTAAGTATTATATCATTAATTCTCATAATTAATTAATTATGGCTAAACAATGGAATAACCTGTCAGGGTTAGAAGGTTATGTCTTACACTAGCATAAAAAAACTCAGGTCTAGAGATTTGGGTGTGCCCATTTTTTGGCATAGTGGTCTTACAGGATACAGTCCCTATGTCTGACTGGTGTGACCTGAGGTATCCGCGATATTAAACTTCAGGCCTTTTCGAATGCATCACAAGCATAGTCTACCCAACTGGTCTTGTTCATCATTGGCTGGAATTTTCCGAACCCTCCCACCGGTGGGATCTTCCAGTCCCTCCAAAGTTAATGAACATTGGACTAGCTCACCACATCTGCTGCGGTGGAGTCCTCCGCAGCAGGGTTGCAAAATCCTGGCCATGGTCTCTTTCCGATATGGAGGTCTCATGGTGCAGTGGGTAGCATCCCTGCGTCTGAGCCAGATGCTCTGGGTCTGAGTCCTACTCCAGAACTGGATGGCCATTGAAGATGTGTTCATAACATGGCCCAACAGGTTGATTATCCTTCCAATATGCCTATGGCAGGCGGTAAGAGTAGGGAGTCTCCTGATCAGCCATGCTTGATGTGGACTGGTACACCTCAAGCTATAGCCTCTGCAACAGGCTCATGACCTGATCCAGGAAAGCCTAGCCATGGAAATAGATAAATGCATGTACTTTGTCTGCCTCATGTGTCACTAGACATGAGAAAGCTCTAAGTCTAGGTAAATAAGTCCATCTTAATATGTCTGGTGTATCATTTGCAAACCAAATTTAAAAGAAAACAAAAGTTACGTATCAATGGGGACTGAGGGATTTTTATAAGTAATCCCGAAATGATTTCACCTTGGCAGCTTGAGTTAAACGTGAAAGTTATTTAAATTACCATGAGTGTAGCTGCAACATTGAGCCACATACTAGCGAACAAACTGATGTGTCAAGTCGCTAGATAGTCACTGCACATCACTTGGAATGGAATCAGCCCAAAAGGAGAATGATGACTCCATTGTGCCTGGAGTAGCTCTTTGTCAGTGTAATTCAAAACAATTTTGCATGGTCTAATCTCTCTCCACTGCCCTGTAACTTCTCCATTTCGACTTTTCACTTAAAAGATGCAAAGATCTCTGCATCACTCACTCCCTGGGGCAAAGCCTTCCTATGTTCCAATAACTGTGTATTGAACAGAAGTGGAAAAACCTTTTGATCCTAACATACAGGGAAATTTGAAATGAATTACTGTGGGCAATTTTAGACAACAAAGCTTAAGACTTTCATCTGGCAATTCTTTGTCCAGAATTTTAGCAGAGACAGTTGGGCGGAATCGTCCCAGGTTTGCACTAAATGCAGTAGCGGTCAGGAGAAAGAACATTTTACCCGCCGGCTACAATGGCGGCTTTTCACGCTGTACAGTCTCAATCCAGCCTCATTAATCATGCACTCCTGGGAAACATACCATTTCAATGGCAGGTGGGTGCTCATTTTCCCACAATGCTGTCACCTCACCGCACCCTAATGCCGAGTGCCATACTTCAGGTGCAGCCGTGCACACATCTCTCAGAGCTTTCAGCCCAGGACTGCTGCACAGAAGAAATGGCCCAGAAAGGCAAGAAGACTGTAGCCACCCGATTCAGTGATGCTTTTCTGGAATGCCTTTTGGAGGCCATGGAGGCCCATCATGATGTCCTTTACTCCCACTCTCTGGCCGCAAGATGTCCAGCAATCTCACCACTCTGGCTTGGTAGGTAATGGCACTGATCAGTGCAAATGCTGTGCAAGATGTTGGCCTTCCAGTGCAGGAAGGGGAAAATGGTCTCATCCATGCCACCAGGGGAAGACATCACTCTAAACTCACAGACTCAAGGACATCACAACTCACCCTCTCCCACACACCCTTACATCTCCACCTGTCCTCATCTCCTCTGGAGACTGCCTCCTCAGGCTGCACACATCTTAAGGCCACTTGCACAGATCAACATGTGCCCCCCACACACTCTGGGGATACCCTTCTTCCTCAGTACAGCACTCAGCCTGCAGCCTCTTCCTTTGCCTGAGGCCACTTCTGCCCCTTCCCCAAGCAAGCTGTTGAAGAGCCTTATGGCTGGACTGGTGAGTAGAGACCTGCCCGTGAGCCCCCTTAAAAATGGTGTGGTGCTGCCTGTGAAGCCTGACACAGATGACCGCGAGTGCTGCCTGAAGCAAGGTAGGCAAAGAAACCTCAAAGTCCCGAGCAAAGTGAAGCTCACCAGGTGCACATCACTTATGTACAGTTGTGGAACAAGAGGTTGGCCATCCAATGCAGAAAGGGGAGAAATAATTTCATCCATGCTGCCAGGGTAAGGAAACCATCTCATCATTCTAAACTCACACACTCACAAGACCATCACACATTCACTGGCATCTCACTCACTGCCAGCTCAAGGGACATCACCAGTCACTCTCTCACACAAACCCCCACATCTCCATGATTGCATGTCGATGTGCTCAGATGATCTAGCATGGGGGGATGATTCCAGCGAGCTGAGCTTATAATGATATACAGATGTATTACAATTAAGTTCCTGACATCCGATGGTGGGAAATGCGGCCCTCCATTGATGGTTAGAGCGTATAATTGCAAACTGGATTCACAACATCATGAAACTGATTTTTGCCCTCCTCACCATGTTGTCTGCTCACACCACCAATCACGCCCACTGCCAATGGGCATGGAAAATTCTGATCAATGCAAAAGTTAAAGTAGCCAAGTTAACATTGATGGTAAAAAAATAAAGAAAAAAATTACATTTATTAAGTGCAGTATGTTCTCAGTACATTCTAAAATGCTTCACAACCAAGATATGGCTTTTTTCAAATGGCAGCCTTGGTGTATTTAATTTTAAACACAATCAGCAGGTGATTGAAAAACAAAAGCCATGCTTGAATGAATAACCAGATTGTCTGCTTTTGATGGTGTTGGCTGAGGGACGTGGTGTAGGCTAAGTCATAAAATGAGCATGAGACTTTCAGCATTAGCATCAGACTTTCTAAATCATGATTTTTTATTATTTGCCTCAAAAACCAAAACTCTGCAGCCTTAATTCTTCCCTGCATTGCTTCACTGATCATCCAACACTCTCTTTTGTATGTCAAAATTGGTGTGATATGATTCCAAAGTTCTCAGCTTTTGTCTCATGGCTAATTTTGAGTTGATTATAATCGGTTTCTTTTTTTTGAAATGTAGCTTTGGCCATTCCAATCTTTCATCTTATTTCTTGGTCGCACTTGCCATCCAATGTTAACATACTTCCTGTAACAAAATTTATCTACCTGTTTGACCTTTACATTCTTCGCTGTGACCTTACTTTCTGGTATGACTTTCTTTTGGATTTGACAAGACATTTTGTTTTCTTATAATTTCTACTCACTTCCACTCTTACTCTATCCAAAATATTTTGCAGTTTCTCAATCATAGAAATTTTGCTGTGGAACCAGATAAATTGTTCCCATTGCTGTGCTTTACCACAGACCTAACATAACCAAAATTCATTTCTTTTTAATAGTTTCCCTCTAATTCCTTCTCAAATCTTTCTTCAATATACTTCAAAAGGAAAAAGCAGTCAGGGCTGTACACGAAGAATGGAGTAAAGTGGGACTAATTGGATCACTCTTTCAAAGAGGCAGCACCGCTTCTGTTACTGCACTGTCAGACTCTAGGATTATCATTTCTAAAGCATTCATTACCATTACAATAATTCTTTGGATTAAATCATTTCTTCTAACTTCCCTCAGTATATGCACCTGAGCTTATGCACCCTTGATACTGATTTACCAAACAGTTGAAATACTACATAATCTGCTTTCTCACAATTTATCCCAATTGAATGCATAATAGATCTTTCCTTTAACTTTCTCAACTCCAATGACTTCAGCACTAGTTTAAGCTTCTCACCATAACAATATCCCCCTGTGGTGGCCTACAGCAAGGAAATGTAGATGCTCACCATGTCTGTGCTAGCTCTATGTTGGAGCTATCTCAGACCAATCTCACTGTCTTGTATAGGTATGGAGCTGACTCCATCTTAGGTCTTTACCCATCTCTGCCCATCTCTACACTGACCCTGGCTCTGGGTTATGTGCCTTCTTACTTCACTGTGGGCAGTACTGTACTCAGTCCCACATAAAACTTGTGCTTTTTATATTCATTTGTGGGATGTGGGCATTGCTAGCTCAGCCAACATTTATTGCCCAACCATAATTGCCCTTGAGAAGGTGATGGTGAGCTGCCTTCTTGAACCACTCAGTCCATGTGGTTTAGGTACACCCACAGTGCTGTTAGGAAGGGAGTTCCAGGATTTTGACCCAGCAACAGTGAAGGAATGGTGATATATTTCCAAGTCAGGACAATAAGTGGCTTGGAGGGTGGTGTTCCCATGTGTCTGTTGCCCTTATTCTTCTAGGTGATAGGGGTCATGGGTTTGGAAAGTGCTATCTAAGGAGCCTTGGTGACTTTCTGCAGTGCATCTTGTAGATGGTACATGTTACAATAAGAGGTTGTGGTGGAAGAATTAATCCAGGCTGGTCTTTCGATTCAAGTTGGTTTATTTTCAAGACAACTTCTTGTGCTACTAACTTCCAATTAGCTTCCACACAAAGTGTTCCATCTGTCCTTTTTATTCTATTTAGATGGGATAATCAATGCCCATTGCTTGTTTAACTAGCAATTGCCTTTAACAAGGTGATTGCCATGCAGTATGATTATTTATACATTGACAGTACACACTGCTGCCACTGTGCATCGGTGGTGGAGGGAGTGAATGTTTGTGGATGGGGTGCCAATCAAATGGGCTGCTTTGTACTGGATGGTGTCAAGCTCCTCAAGTATTGTTGGAACTGCACTTATCCAGGTAAGTGGAGAGAATTCCATCACACTCCTGACTTGTGCCTTGTGGAGAGGCTTTGGGGAGTCAGGAAGTTGCTCACCACAGTCTTCCTAGCCTCTGACCAAATGTACCAGAACCTATTACTTCACCTCACCCCAAGTCTTTATCCCATGGATACAGAGTTACTTTACTTTATTTCAAGCCTTACATTATTATATGCCTTGTTACAATCTTAATGCTATTCCAACATTATTGCTATTACAGTATTAACATTAACAACATTCTCACTATCCCATCTCCACCTTTCAAGTCCTTGAAGTTAGATGTTCAGGCAGCCTGGAGGCTTTATAATCCTTCCACATCTCATTTGCCATTCTGTTGGGAAAGTGGTAGGCTCTGGTGATTCTGAATCTTGTTGTTGGTTTAGAGATTAGCCTGGCATTTGGGTATGGTTTCAATCTTTCTTCCATTGCTTAATGTTAAACCACATTTAGTTGGTCTGGCTGGCTTGCCGGTGTATGGTTGTTTTTAACTCTTGATTGTTTCTTGCGAGGTGGACAAAAATGGTGTTCATCTGCTTTCTGGTGCCTTTTATTCTTCTTTCTCTGTTTAGGCCACCGGGAAGCTCTCTAAGGCTGAGGAAGGGCATGCCTGAGACAACAAGAAGATTGGGTAGCATGCTGTTGTTGTTGATGGTGCAATACTGATACGAGGTTCCAGCATCCCTTGTACTTCTGGCACACGGGCTGGAAGTTGCCATGTGTGCACTGTGGTTGGTATGATTACCAACTGGACCATCATCGTAGTTGGAGGTAGAAGCTCCTCAGACTGTTGATCCTTCTCTGTACCACTTCCACCAGAGGTGCAATGGTAATCTCATGTGCAGTAGTTGGTCTGGCCATTGGGCACATTCCAGGACCTGGAATGATGATGGACAACCTGCTCTGCAAAAGGAGAAGGGAGATCACAGGTGAAATCAGAGTTTGAATATTCTATAGTGTTTGAAGACTCAGGACCGTGCTGTTCTGGCTGGCTAACAATCGTGATAGTTTTGACATCTTCTGCCATATGGAGGAGCTTCAGGGTGTTGCAAGCATCCCTGCTCAGGACAAAGAAAGACTAGTACATCAGCTCAAAGACCTGTTTGCTGCTCCACATTGCATTCCCTCCACAGTTGAGCTTTTCCAAGGCAGAGTACAATCCCTCTGTGCTACTTTTCAAGCTCACATTCAGTAATTGCGCTTCTGCCAATCGTTTTTGAAAGACCTCACCTCCTTAATGAGAATTTCTAGCCTCGCTTGCCATTCTTTATTCTTGATTTTCATCTCTTCGTATATCTCTTTGGGAATGTAATGTTTTTCCAAGGTTCCTTCCAATTGTGCAAATGATTCCTTCAGCACTGCAGTCTGTTTCTTGTACATCACGGCTTCCTCTCAGAATAATGATCATTCCAGAGTCTTCAGAGATATGGAGGGGCCCTGCTAGCTTTCAGGATCCTGCTGTGTGGCAGTGGCACCCTCCTCGGCCTGTGAAGCTGGAGCTTCGGAGGTCACGGGAGGAGAAGGTTTAGATGGGCTGAACACTCTTGGCATCACCTGGGTGGATGGCCCCGGAGTGTGCACCTGGTTATATTCCTCCCTATGTGTGCCCAAGGGACCCAGACTGACTTCTTGCTGAGTAGGAGTAGCTGGGGTGAGATCGAGCTGCCCAAAATCCACAAACAGGACTGTCCCTGCAGACCAATCGTGTCAGCCTGCTCCTGACCCACGGAACTCATTTCTTGCTATATTGACTCCATTCTCTCTCCCGTTGTCCAGTCTCTTCCCACCTACATCCGCGATTTATCTGACACTCTACATCATATCAACAATTTCCAGTTCCCTGGCCCCAACCGCCTCTTCTTCACCATGGATGTTCAATCCCTCTACACCTCCATCCCCCACCGGGATGGTCTAATGGCTCTCCGCTTCTTCCTCGAACAGAGGCCCAAACAATCCCCATCCACTACTACTCTCCTCCGTCTGGCTGAACTTGTTCTTTCACTGATCAATTTGTCCTTAAACTCATCTCACTTCCTCCAAATAAAAGGTGTGGCTATGGGTACCTGCAAGGGCCCCAGTTATGCTTGTCTCTTTATAGGTTATGTGGAACATTCCTTGTTCCAGTCCTACTCAGGCCCCCACCCACAACTCTTTCTCCGGTATATCGATGACTGCTTCAGTGCTGCTTCATGCTCTCGTCGGGACCTGGAAAAAATGTATTAATTTTGCTTCCAATTTCCACTCCTCCATCATTTTCATATGGTCCATCTCTGACACTTCCCTTCCCTTCCTTGACCTCTCTGTCTCAATTTCTGGTGATAGACTGTCTACCAATATTCATTACAAGCCTCCCACAGCTACCTCGACTACAGCTCCTCAAACCCCACTTCCTTTAAGGACTCCATCCCATTCTCTCAGTTCCTTTGCCTCCGCTGCATCTGTTCTGATGATGTCACTTTCAAAAACAGTTCCTCTGACATGTCCTCCTTCTTCCTTAACCGAGGTTTGCCACCCACGGTGGTTGACACAGCCCACAACCGTGTTCAGCCCATCTCCTGCGCATCCGCCCTCACGCCTTCCTCTCCCTCCCAGAACCATGATAGGTCCCCCTTGTCCTCACTTATCACCCCACCAGCCTCCGCATTCAAAGGATCATCCTCCGCCATTTCCACCAACTCCAGCATGATGCCACCGCCAAACACATCTTCCCTTCACCCCTTCCTTGGCGGTATTCAGCAGCAATCGTTCCCTCCAGGACATCCTGGTCACTCCTCCATCACCCCCTACACCTCAACCCCCTCCCACGGCACCTTCCCATGCAACCGCAGAAAGTGCAACACCTGCCCCTTTACTTCCCCCCTCCTCACTGTCCAAGGGCCCAAACACCCCTTTCAAGTGAAGCAGCATTTCACTTGCACTTCCCTCAATTTAGTCTATTGCATTTGCTGCTCCCAATGCGGTTCCCTCTACATTGGAGAGACCAAATGCAGACTGGGTGAACACTTTGCAGAACACCTTCGGTCTGTCCGCAAGCATGACCCAGACCTTCCTGTCGCTTGCCATTTCAACACACCACCCTGCTCTCATGCCCACATGTCCATCCTTGGCCTGTTGCAATGTTCCAGTGAAGCTCAACACAAATTGGAGGAACAGCACCTCATCTTCAGACTCAGCACTTTACAGCCTTCTGGACTTTATGTTGAGTTCAACAACTTCAAGTCACAAAGTCTCTCCTCCATCCCCACCGCCTTTCTGATCCCCCTTTTTCTAATAATTTATAATTTATATATATTTTTTTAATATATATTTTTCTTTTCCACCTATTTCCATTACTTTTAAATGTATTTCCATCCATTGTTTTATCTCTACCTTTTAGCCTATTTTGATCCCTGCCTCCCACCCACCCACCCCCACTAGGGCTATCTTGCTCGTTCTGCTTTCTACCCTTAATGTCACCATTAGCACACTTCTTAGCTAATATCACCACCATCAACACCCCTTTGTCTTTTTGTTAATGACATCTTTGGCAATCTCTTCTTTGCCTCCATCTATCACTGGCCCTCTATCCAGCTCTACCTCTCCCACCCCCCCTTCAACCAGCTTATATTCCACCTTATTTCTATATTTCTTAGTTCTGTTGAAGAGTCATACGGACTCGAAACGTTAACTGTGTTCCTCTCCACAGATGCTGTCAGACCTGCTGAGTTTTTCCAGGTATTTTTGTTTTTGTTTTAGAAGAGTGACTTACACTGGCAGAACGGCAGAGTTCATTCATCCTCCTGCGGCACTGGACGTCTGTCCTCATTTGAATGGCATTGGTGCTGACCACCACTGCCACCACCTCGCAAGCTGGATTAGTGATGTTGCTGCCCATCTTGCAGCAAGAGCGGGGTAGAGGACATCCCAGATGGATCCCACGGCATCCAAAAGGCGTTTCAGTGACGCATCGCTAAACATGGGGGCTTAGTCATTTTGCCTTTCAGGGCCATGTCTTCTTTGCAGCAGTCCTGGGCTGAGATGTGTGCACATGGCTGGACTTTAAATATGATGCCCAGCTTGATGAAGTAGCAAGGTGATGGCGGCAGGCAAATCGGAGCATGCTCGCCATGAAAATGGCGTGTTTCCCAGGAGAGCATGAATAATGTGGCAGGTTTGGAACAATACGGTGTGAAACTCTTCTGTTGCAGCCAGCAGGTAAAACATGGTTTTACCAACCCAATACCGGTTCCACCCAAGACTCTGCAAACAGACATAGCTTAAGTGAGTGGGCAAAAATCGGGCAGATGTAGTATTGTGATGATCCATGTGCTTTGGGAAAATATTTATTTTCTTTTTGTGCAATGTCCTCTTTAAGACCAGGGTGAACTGGGGAGTATTCTGACAGAGGGTTAATTGTTTTTTTAATTATGACCTCATTAGGTTCCAAGAAATGCCCATGTGATCTGGAGTAGCCATGGGGATGATGAGCCAAGAAGCAAAGGGTAAATAAAAAAAAAGTGGGTTTGGGTCAACCTGTGTTTCCTGTTTGACAGTTCAGAATGCACTAAGAATTTGTATGAGAGATAACCAAGGAAGATTCTCTCCAAATGGAACAGTTTTCCATTTGGCATTTTTCGGACAGATCCTTGTGGTGAAGCAGGTCTCTTAGGGTAGAGCAAAGATAGTGTTAATGTGTCTGTCATAGATATATTAATACACAGAGCACTGTTCTTTGCAGACAGAAAGAACATGTACACAAATTGTGTCTGTTTCAGCTAAACAAAAGTAAGTGACAGTGATTTGCTGGTCCATTCCCCAGGGCAATGTCTTGACTAATCAGAGTCAAGCTATCTGGTTTAAATTTCAAACAATGTTTGGCTATTAACTGACACTCAATATCAACTGGTGCATTTTCCATGTCAATGCCTCTCCCAATCAGAGACCACTTACCTACCAATCAGCAGTCTCTTCTCATACAGTATAAATATGTTGTTTCTCCTGAGATTGATGTTTTCTTGTGAATTGTGATGAGAGCAAGATGAAAAGCTTCTTTTTTCAAATTTATCTTGGTTTGAAATATTCTTTGCCTGTTAACTAATGTTTGAATTTAGTTGATTTTGTTTGGTTGTTACAGTAAAAGTTTTGAAAAGTGAATTCTTGTCCAGCAGTTTTCTTCCCATTGTCAATGTGGTAATGCTTTTCTGTTTAACATTTTATGATCTCTACAGAGGTTGTAACTGTATGATGTGGACAAATGTGAAGTTGTCCACTTTGGTGGGAAGAATAAGAAAGCAGATTATTATTTAAATAGACAAAGATAGCAGAATGCTGTGGTACAAAGGAGATCTGGTTGTCTTTGTACATGAATCACAAAAAGTTAGCACGCAGTAATTACGAAGGCAAATGGAATGTTGGCCTTTATTGCAAGGAAGATGGAATATAAAATTAAGAAATTCTTGCTGCAACTATAAAGAGCATTGCTGAGACTGCGCCTAGAATACTACATACAATTTTTGTCTCCTTACTTAAGGAGGGATGTACTTGCATTGCAGGCAGTTCAGAGAAAGTTCACCAGGCTGATTCCTGGGATGGAAGGGTTGTCTTATAAGGAAAGATTGGGCCTATACCCAAAGGAGTTTAGAAGAATGAGAGGTGATCCTGTTGAAAAGGATAAGATTTTGAGGGGACTTGACAGCATTGTTGCAGAGAGATGTTTCCCCTCATAGGGGAAGCTTGAACTAAAGGGAACAGTTTCAAAATAAGGGGTTGTAGGTAGGTGAACCCAAGCCTCCCCCCTTGCACTCTAATTCTAGAATCTGATCTGAACCCATCCAGGTGGGATAAAATTGTCAAGGCTCACAACTCAGTGCAACTCGACAGTTTTTCTTAAAACATATCTAAGCATCAGTAACCCACTCCCTTTGATTTCAATGAATACCCTCAAACATTGTTCCCTTTTATTCACCTTAACTTTCAACAATACTCAAGCGGATCATCACTCAAGAAGGTCCGTCCCAACTGTGCGGATGATCAATACTGTCCACCCTCATCCTTAAGTGCAAGCTTCTTATAGTACAAAGATGACATCAATGACAATGATTGATGCAACCCCTCACCTCCCCATTAAGCCTTGTATCAATTACACATCCTGAATTCATGAATAGCCCTTTAACAAATAAAATGTGTTTTGATAGGGAATACACTGACATATCATGATGAATGAGGTTTACCTTCTGAAGCAGTTTTGGAATTAACATTTCCAAGGAACACTGGTGCCAATCCAGGCATTATGAAAATACAGCCATTTGCAGCTTGACCACAGGAGTTCAATGACCAGGGCAGTCTCTTAAATCTGGACAAATTTATTGAGTCGTCTGATTGCATCGGCTATCAATATATTCATGTAGTCACTTCATTGTGTCTATGTCTCTGTTGGCATAATTTCATTTCAACTCCCAGCTTACTTTTAAAGTTCAGTTAAATGCCTTGTTGGTTCCTGGGACATGAAACTTGGCCCACTTCTGATGATTGTCGATTTACAAGCAGCCTTTGCAGTATGGTACCATTAACATCAGCTCCCTTAAAGTTAAATGCATTCTTGCAGAAGGACTGTTTACAGAGTCTCCCATTGCAGATACAGGAGGAGGAATTTCTTCTTTCAGGGGGTCTAATCTTTGGAATTCTATATCCCATAGAGCAGTGATTATACTGAAGACTGAATGAGACAGATTTTTGATCGACAAGGGAGTTAAGAGTTAACGGGGACAGGCAGGAAAATGGAGTTGAGGCCACAATCAGATCAGCCATAATCTGGTTGAATGGCAGAGTGGAATCAAGGGCTCAAATGGCTTCCTGCTACTCTTATTTCTTAGATTCTGATGTTCCTACGACCATAAATGTGGAAGCTTTGATTCCTGGTTTGTGCTGAGCAAGTGAGATCAACCTGGTCAACAGTTGGGATGCTACAATTGACCTTAGTGAAAGTAGAGGCTATAAAAAGCTCAAGCTGTATTTCTGCTCTCCTATCCTTTGACTCTTGATGGAAGTTTATGGGTGTGGATGTTGAATGCCAATAGAATTGGGTGAGGGACTCAAGTTTTCTGGAGAGACTAGCAAAGATCAGGTTGGTCTCCTTAGAACAGAAAAGGCTAAGGGAAGCTGTTGTAGGGTGGCTGAGTTGTGCTATTAATGATAAAGTTGATCTACAGACACTTCTTGGTTGGAAACATTAAGTTTATTTACAATATACTCAGCAGCAACTACACCTGTGGTTTCAACTCCAACTCTATCTCTACACTGACCGCTGAGGTAGCCTGCACTACTCTCCTATTGGTTACTACAGATCATGTGATCTTGCCTAACAAGTATTACTCTTAAAGGTACATTACACACTAAATAAAACCATAACCATTATATTCCTACCCTTTTAACTCGGCTATACATATATCTAGAAGTACAAAATTTTCAAGACAACATTATATTTACACTGGGTAAAGAATTTACAAGTTCAGTCTTTCAGCTGGTTTCTTGGTACATGTGGAACATCACAGCTCCGCAACTTCAAGTTCTTTGTCAGGAACCTCCTTTTCCAGAGTTGCCTGAACATCAGGTGCTTCAGCAGGCACTTGCAGCTCTGTGTCCTCAACTCTTACAGGAATATCAGACATGTCAGTCCTGAGTTGAGTATCCTCAACAGGAAATGCAGACCCGGTCATGGTGACTCTTAGTGATTGGTCTCACTTCCTTAAATGGTCCGCATGTTTACAGATGATCCAACCTTCCAGCTCCATGTCCATTCACCGCACTTATTTCACCTGGTAACCATTTTGGTCCTTCCCTGAAGTTCTTCATGTACATCGGCTCTCCCACAGTAAATTTTCTCTCATGACTATGCCAGTCATGTCTAGTTCTCTGGCTTCCCTGACTCCTTTCCACCTTCCCTTCTAAATTTGGCATTATTAAGCTCAATCTTATCCTGAGACGGTGTTTCAACAATAACTCCACAGGTGTGACACCTGTTGTTGTTTGAGGGGTAGTCCTGTAATCAAAAAGAAAGCATGATAGCTTCATTGCCAAGGAGTCACCAGTTAGCTTTCTCATGCCTGCCTTGAATGTTTGAACTGCCCTTTCAGCCAATCCATTTGAGGAAGGGTGGTAGGGTACAGTTTTCACATGAGAGATACTGTTGAGGCTGATAAACTGTTGAAACTCAGCACTCGTAAATGCCGTGCTGTTATCGGAAATGACTGCCTCTGGTAGTCCGTGAATGGCAAACCTCTGATGTAGTTTCTCAATTGTAGCGCTTGACATTGATGACTTCACCTCATATACGCCCAAACATTTTGAATGGACATCAACAATGAACAGAAACATCGTTCCCAGGAAAGGTCGAACATAGTCAATGTGTAACCACACCCAGGGTTTACCATGGGTGTAATGAAGCTGTCACTGGCAACTTATGCAGTTGCTAACATTACACACAGTGCTTTACTAAACTCTCTATTTTGCCATCCATCCCAGGCCACTATAGATAGATGGTGTTATGGTCTTCATTTGGGAAATTCCTGGATGGGTTCAATTAAAAGTGCTTCCCTTCCCTTTCGAGAAACCATCACTCATGTTCCCCACAAAAAGATGCTATCTTTACTGGTTATTTCATGTATTCTGTTGAAGTACGGTTTTACTTAGTTAGATACAGGTTCCTCTGACCAACAGTGCAGCACTTGCTCTCATACTTGAGATAGGACTGGGCCTCAGCTTGTCCAGCCTCTGATCTGTTGAGCACATACCGGTGAGGAATCTAAGAAACTTAACAGTAAAACAAGTTCCTGTGGAACTGGGGCATGCTCATCATTTTCTTGTAAAGGCAAATGACTAGGGGCACTGGGGTTTGCAATTTGATTGCCAGGCCTATGTACAAAATTGTATTTGTCTGCAGCCAGAATTAAAGCCTATCATTGTATTCTTGCTGAGGCTATGGGTGGTATAGCCTTGTCCTCACTAAAAAATCATACAAATGGTTTGTGGCCTGAAATGGTTGTAAAATGGCAGCTGTGTATGTTCTGGTGAAATTTCTTGACACCAAAGATGATGGACAGGCCTTTTTCTATCTGCGAGTATCCCTGTTGTACTGTGGTGAGTGTTCTTGATACGTAACCTATTGGCATTCCATGCCATCATCCATCCAATGAGAGAGAACTGCTCCCACTCCTTAGGGAGTTGTGCCACATGTCAGTATCAATCCTTTCGTCTGGTCATAATGCACTATTAGATTGGACAAGCGCAACAATTGTTTCACTTTTATGAAAGCTTCTTTCAATGTTGGTTCTTTTTGAGTAGAGAATGCAGCAGGGCTGGCACTGTAAACAAATTGGGTAACAACCACCATAATAGTTGATCATTCCTAAGAATGATTTGCGCTCTGAGGTGTTCTTTGGCACAGGTGCCTCTCTTATGGCTCTCACTTTCTCCTCAACTAGGTAGAGGCCCTGTGAATCTACCCGGTGACCCAAATAGATTACCTCCCTCGCTTTGAACATGTACTTTTCTTTTTTTAAACGCATTCCAGCTTGCTAAAAAAACATTTTAAGATTTCTTCTAAGTTTGCCAAATGCTCTTTTTCAGTGAAACCTGTCACCTATACATTGTCTAAATAGACTACAACCTGGGGCAGTCTCTGCAGTAAGCTTTCCATTGTTTTCTGAAAGATGGTACAAGTGGAGGAGACATCGAAAGGCAATCATGTATTAGTACATTTTCTCGCAGCGCATATGGTACCGGTCTCATCTTCATGAAGCGAGGGATTGCTTCTGGATCCATATAAATATTGGCCTGCAGGCCATAGATTTTCCCCAGTTCATCCTTAAAGACAGTGACATACTTTCTAAGTAGCTCTGGTAGCCTGCTTGCTCTCAACTGGAAAATTTCAGCCTATTCTAACTTAATCCCCTTGAACCAATTTCACCCCAAGAAGTTTGGTCTTTCACCTGCTACCACCATCACGGGTAGCTTTGCCGATTGGCTTCCATAAAGGACAGTTACTCTGCTTATGCCTTTTACTTGAATGTCTTCACCCATATATGTTTTTAGCTTGGCAGCTGTTTCTTCTAAGCTTAATTGATGTTCAGCATTATTCAAATATCTGAAGGTGTGTTCCCTAATTACTGTAAAGGAAGCTCCTGTGTCTACATTGTAGATTCAATTGAGCTTCTTCTTTTGTTTACAAGCCTGCTTGAATCTTTCCTTGCATTGTCTCATCATATGTCCATTTCTGTGACAATTGTAGCATTTGAATTTTTTAAACTGCCAATCACTAAAAGACTGATTGTTTCCACCTCTATTAAAATTACTCCTCGATTTTGCTGCTAAGTTATTTTTCTTTATTCTTCGGCTAATGGGGGCTGTTTCCCACTTCTCGGCAGAGTCTCCCTTTTTTGCACCATTTTCGGCTGAGATTCCAGCCTGATCTGGAGGACGGCACCGTTTTGCGCATCCTGTATTGCTTTTGAATCTCTTACTGCGCTTTCCATAACCAGTGCTATCCCTAGTACTTTCTTGAAATCCAGATTCACTTTGGACAATAATCTTTTCTGAATACAGTCCTCTTTCGCACCACACACTAAATGATCTCTGAGCATGTTGTTCGCAGTCATACTGAGCTCACAATGTTCCATTAACTGCTTCACATTTGCCACGGAGCATGCAATTGTCTCACTTGGGGCTCTATTCCACGAATGAAACATGAACTCCTGCATCGTTTCTGAGGGCTTGAGTTGAAAGTGACCCTTCACGAGGTCCACCAATTCATCGAAATTCTTCAAATCTGGGGCACTGAGTGCCGTCAAACTTCGAATCAAGCTTTAGGTTTTGCTTCCACAAGTACACAAGAGGATCATTCGCCTCTTCTCTTCCCCCGTAATCTCATTCGCTTGAAAAAAGAGGGTTAGCCATTCTATGTATTGAAACCAATTGTCTGTGGCTGGTTCAAAAGGATCAACTCTCCCAAATTGTGGCATTTTGAGCATGGATAACTTCTTTAATTCTAACGGAGCTTGCTACTTACATCACTGGGTGAGGTACAGTGCCAATTTATTTCTAACTTGATTTCTTCTGTTCAATCCTATCCTTTCCTCATCACCAGTTTCTTGTAGGGTAGTCGAGTTGTGCTATTAGTGATAGAGCTGATCTGCAGATACTTCTTGGGTGGAAGCATTAAGTTTATTTATAACATACTCAGCAGCAACTGCACATGTGCTTTCAACTCCAATTCTAACTCTACACTGACTGCTGAGCTAGTCCACGCTACTCTCCTACTGGTTACTACAGATCATGTGATCTTGTCTAACACATATTATTCTTAAAGGTAAATTGCATACTAAATAAAACCATAATTACTACAGAAGCTTCGGTAGAGATTTCCAACTTTGTAAAGGACTTAAATAGGCTAAATAAGGATAAATTGTTGACACTGTCAAGATGACTGGTAAACAGAAGGTACCGATTTTAAAGTAATTGGCAGGAGAACTAGAGGGGAGATAGGAGATTTTTTGTTACATAATGAATTCGTATGATCTGAAGGTGGTGAAAACAGTCACAACTGCAAAAAGGAATTGGATAAATATTTGAAGGGAATTTAATTTCAGGGATGTGGAGAAAGAATACAGAAGAATGGGACTAATTGGATAGTTCTTTCAAAGAACCTTCTTCATGTTGTATCATTCTATGCTTGTATCTGTTAACAGGTTCATAGGTTAAGTGGCCCTCATGGCCCAAGCTCACAGATAAATACGGTGTAATGTACCAGGGGTTGTTGATGGAACAATACTTCCCATGAAAAAAAACAGCACCATCACAAAAGAAGAAATCTGCTGGAAAAATTAATCACCGATGAGTTTACATTTCAATTCTCTCACGGAACAATTGCTAAACAGATCCTGCCCTTTATCTAAATTCCATGAGGTGTCGCACTGAGGAATCCTGGCTGTCTACTCATTTGAAATTTTACATAAAAGCAGGACTGGAATTGATGCCAAGACTTTTAGCTTGGAAGAATGTGCTGCTTTGCCATTGTATTTGACACAAATAATTGCTTTATTTCCATTGAATGATTTTCAGTCTCTGCCTATGTCTGTGCAATCCTGGGTTCCCGTGTTCAGAAAAAAAACCCAGTGATGGTGATTGTGTATGGTGAACAATAGTCCCTTATCATAGTTGAAGGAAAAAAAAAGCATTAATCAACCTGACAAGATGCTAAATCAAAAAGAGAACACAACAGCACCTTGTTTCTAACAATTCCGTCTCATCAGGTTCTGGCTCTGGGGTGACTTTGGTCTGTTAAAGCTGGTTCCCTCAGTAAAGCTTCTAAGTTAATTTTGAGTGGTCTGCAATCATCATTCATTGTGCATTCCTCTGGCTATTCTTCAACCCCCTCGACACTTTACTGCATTTTCAAAACAAAGTAAATTGGCCATTCTTG
The DNA here is from genome assembly GCF_017639515.1 of Carcharodon carcharias. Lineage (NCBI taxonomy): Eukaryota > Metazoa > Chordata > Chondrichthyes > Lamniformes > Lamnidae > Carcharodon > Carcharodon carcharias. The sequence goes on from NC_054474.1 coordinate 129,606,973, forward strand.
AACATAGACTGACTTAACAATCATTTATTTGCTTATCAACTGGCAACACATAATGAAAATATTTCTGCACTCAGCTCAGACATGTGGCAGTGAGTAGTATAGTTTGTATATTGAGCATCATTCTGCTTGTTCTTCACATTTCTGCAGATAGCCATGACATTTCCAATATAATTAAAAACAACGGATAAGAAATATCTTATGGCCCAAAACAGGGCAGTTTCACTGAAGCTATTTTATACTTTATTAATAACCTTACCTGTCCTTGAAATGTCAGTACTTGTGTGCACATGTTTCTCTGCTTCTGCATGGAGTTGACATAGTGACCCTCAATTCTATAGGAAAACATCATTTTTCTTTCTTACTGGTCTTTGGTTACTCTTAGGTTTTGCTTTTATTTATAGTTTAGGGATAGAATAAATATGAGGCAGATAATGTGGATAAATATAAAACAGTATGTTTTGGGAAAAGGCCCTGGGGACACAGGCACATTTAAGGTTCCTTTGGCCAAAGGGTGAAAACAGGCACTAAATGGGTGCAGTATTAATAAGACATGTTTGTTTGAGAGCCTGCTTTTAGCTCACAATTTTGATTCTAATTGTTGATAACCTTAACCAGAATGTGTTTTTTAAGGTATTAAACCAGAGACTTGTAACTTTGGTACTGATCAGGTGCAATTTTCAAGAAGCAGTACATGTGCCTGGACACACCTATTTCAATTTCAGGTTTGGAATGTGCTGACTGACACACGGCAGTATGGTGCAGGATAGCTTAGGCACTGAGTGAGTGTGCACAGCTTCTTGGAAATGGCACTGGAGGTCATTGTGTTAGAGATCCTGAGGGTGAGGAATATCCCAAAGGCCCACTCATCCTTCTTTCCCTCTTGCCCACAGCAGCTGGTATTGCTCTGCCTGGCCTCATGTTCTCCTCCTATTCCTTGTCTAGACCAAGAGAGGCCCGTTAGCTAGTTGCTGATGATCGAGTACTCCCTTTCTACTGGTGGTCCATATAAAGTAGTGTAACAAGCGCTTAGCCATTTTAGTTGAAGATCGGAGAGAATTAGGGGAATAAACATTGCATGAATGTTCATGAAGTTTTGACAAAGTGTTCTAGAAAGTCTTCCTATGTGTTTCAGACATGGTCATTTCATAGTTCCAACAACAATGAAAACAAAATGGGGAGTATCCCTTTAAGTAGTTCTTGAAATCAATATCAATGCCACGTTTACCCTCAAACTGTTGGTCGCTGTTGGGAAAGGGCATCAGGAAAAGCTCCAAGCACCAAAATGACGTATAGTCCCTTTAATGAGCACTCACAGTTATTTTAAGTGGCAATCAGCTGTTAATGAGTCTCCAGGCAGCCATTTCTAATGTAAGCTTCAACTCCTTTGGTAGGTTGTGTCTTGAACTAAATGTGAGTTAAACTGGTGTTTAGCTCAAGGCCAAATCTTGACCAGCTCAGGGAATCACTAGTGCCTGAACGCACTGTTGAAAATCACCCCCATTATCATAAAACAATTAATTATTTTCCACTTGTTCTATGATTAACTGGTACAACAAATTTAGTCTAATACATTTTTAAAGAATAATATTATTTAATGCAAGGCACTCTCACATTCTCTCCTGTATTTAATCTCTCCTTATTTTTCCCTTTGTTTTCTTCTATTTTTTCCCTCTCTTTTGCTGCCAGTCTTTCTCTCCCACACACTGTTTTCCAAACCTATGATAACCATAATGTTATAAGTTCGAAATCTTCCTTTTTAATTTTCAGCTATCCATTTTATTAACCACCCGGTAATGCTGTTTTTGGCTGATAAGGAAAATTAACATGGGAGTAATTGTCTTTTCAGCTGGCTGGATGCTGTTCTGTTCCCTTCCTCCCTAAACTTGTGCACCCTGGCTGCTGCTTAATCTTCATTTATCATGTGGACACCTCAGATGTTGACCACATGAAGCTCCCAATTTGGTTATTATGCATGGGCAGAATTTTCTCTTTGGTGTGCAGGGGCGGACCCTGCACAACGATGCATAAAATGATGCGCAGTGACGTCGGGCATGCGTCCTGGTGTCACCACGCATCATTCAGATCTTCCATTTGGCAGGCATGCGTTGGGGGCGGCTGCGTGCCTGTCGAACTTTCAAAGGCTTGTTAAGGCCATTAATACACCAATTAAAATAATTCTCAATGCTGCCTGTCCAACCTTAAGCTTGGCGAGCAGGCAAAGAGCCCAAGCAGCCTTCAGGCTTTTCACGAAACCTCGTCCATCGTGGGTCAATGTTTCATGGAAGTTCTATTAAATTAATAAATAAATTTTGCTCATTTCATAAACATGTCCCAACTCATATGACACTGTCACATGAGGGGACATGTGTAAATGTTTTTTTTTACCTTCTTTATTAAAAATTCTCATTGTGAAATTAACCTCCCTGTGGCAGCTCTGTGCCTCAGGGACGTTTCTGTGAAACACCACAAGCTGCAGTAGTCCATCAACTTGGAAATGTCTTCATTAAGGACCTGGTCCAGACTGCAGAATGATGGAGCCTGGGTGGCTGTAGTAATTGTAGTTTTAAGGAATGTAGTGACTGTAGCTTTAAGAATTACTGTATTGTGTAGTATCATGTGACAGTGTGAATGAATCAGCTCTAAACATGGGGAATGTTAGAGTGAGAGTTCTTCTTGTTGTGGAGCTTGATGGAAGCATGTAACTGCTGTTGCAACCCATAAATAAAGTTTGATGTTTCTAATGAGAAACTTGTCTGGATAATCAAGTCCATAACAAAGCTTTGATGAGGAGAAATCTGGTCCAACATTGTCCCTTGCCCAGAAACTGTGATTATCTTGTTTTAACAGAATAAAAGGAAGATATACTCACCAGATATGCTACATTTTGGCAGGATTGACCCCTTTGAAGCATCCACAGAGGATTGGTGTTAATATGTAGAACGTTTTGGGTTCTATTTCCAGGCAAACAACATAACGGGGGAGGAAAAGAAGAGAGCAATTCTCCTAAGCATTTGCAGGAGTAAAACCTATAATTTAACCTGAAGCTTGATGGCCTCAAACACCCCGACTCATAGACCTTCGGTGAATTGATAGACTTCATTAAGGGACACTTGCAACCCAAACTCTCAGTCACCATGCAGAGGTTCAGGTTTAATTTGAGGGTTAGAGCCCTGGGGGAGACCAATGCTACATACATGGCAAAATTGAAAAAACTGACTGTACACTGCGATTTCAGGGAGACCCTAAGCAATATGCTCAGGGGTCATTTGGCCTATAGTGTGCAAAATCATGCCATTCAACAATAATTATTAGCTGAAGTAAACCTTGATTTTACCACTTCACGATGAACTCATCAACCCACCTACTGTCTGTCTATGATCTCGGCGCCCCATATGAAGCACCCTTCCTGGCAAAATCTACCATCAGACATCCTTTACATCAAGGAATTAGAAACACAATAAGTCATAAAAAAGTTAGTTGTGACAAACCACACCTGTCAAATGGAAGGCTTTAAACTGCCATGGCGACGGTTGTTCTTGCTAAACAGGCTCAGGACAGGCCACGGTCCCTGTGCAGCCAACATCTACCCCTGGGGCCTTATGCACTTGCGCAAAGACACCATCAATGACAGTGTCCCCATCTGCAGACAAATTGATGGACTAATTACCCTAAACTCAGCAAATAAGTTGGTTATCACATGGCTTTGGTGATTTGCATTCACTAAATAAATAAAATATGCAAATGTAAGACAGGATCCATTACTAGAAAATGAGAAGTGAAGACTTTAGCTAAGAGTCAGTCAGACTCTTCCACCACCATGCCTTTGACCTGGATTTTGACCTTCCATGCTGGACAAATACAGGGTTTAAATTGTCGAATTTTCCAATGCCCTTACTTTGCTTGCCAAATTAATAGGCATACTTTGGATAGTGTGGGTCACCTTTGCCCCAGGCATGTGTGGGCTTCATTTAAATGCAAATGTCAAGGGTTTGATGAAGTAATTTGGACCTCGACATTATTTTCACGTCATGTTCCGTGCTTGTCATGGTATCCTAAGCCCACGAGCAAACATAGAAACAGAAAATTTATAGCACACAAAGAGGCCTTTTGGCCCATCATCAATGTGCCAACCAACTATCCAGACTAACCCTGCTTTCCAGGTCTTGGTATATATCCAAATATATAAATACAATGAACGTTTCTGCCTCTGCCACCTTTTAAGGTAGTGAGTTCCAGACCCCTCCATCCTCTAGTTAAAAGAAATCCTGAACTACTCTCTAATCCTTCTGCCAATTACTGCAATCTATACTCCTGCACCCCCGCACCCCCCATCACCCCCCGCCCCTCTCCCCCACCCCCGGGTTCTTGCAGCCTGGTGTCAAGTAGCAGTGGCGCCATTTTATCCGAGTGAGCGGTGGATACCACTGACCTTGACCAATGTTGCAGTGAGATCCAGTAGAAAGAAATTAAGAGATAATAACATTACTGACATGCCTGACAGAAAATTAGTATAATGGATTGATTTTGCAATTAGTGAGGAAAACAAGCCATTCCATTTTATAATGTACTCCGGTTGCTTTTCGACAAAAAATGAAATCTTTCTTGCCATACATTTTGTTTTATATTTCAAAAATGTGTTGGTATTTCAGGTAAAATAGATTTTATGATAGTGAAATTAATTTGGATGCTTAATGTTTCATGGTGTGGCCGGAGTCTAGACGGGGGTTTTGGGGATTGTCTGTTCTCCCCATGTATGCTGCCCGAGCCTGTAGTTTCTCAAAGCCATTACTCTTTATTTGCAGCAAGTATTTACACATTTGGACCTCGATACGAGGTTGGAGCTTCTCCTCCCCCCAGATCTCTCCTACTTCTCAGGCATGTGATCTGACATCATTATTACATCAGCATCAAACCAAAGGTGCTTGGGCAGCAGCAAGAAGAGGCTCTGAATAGTTTCCTCAGCTGCTGCACGGAGGAATCCGGGACAAATGGCATCCTGGGAAGCTCACCCCCAGGATGTGGGACAGGAAGCCAAATTCTGCAACAACCTTAAAGAAAAGGTTGGTCATCCTGTTGATGGCACCTCTGGTATTAACCCTTTATTCTATAGTTAATGGACTTGTGTCATTTCAATTAAGGGAACTTATTAATGAATGAGCGAAAGAAATCAGAATTGATTAAAAAAAGGGACATATGCATAAATGTGAAAATTATAAATTGGAAACATACATTAGAAACACCCGAAACAGGTTGAAAAATTCCCATGATGTTTTTTCCTCTGCTAGAGATATTTAAACATGAGATTTGTTTCACTCAGATACTATTCCCAAGAGTTTGATCAACCTTTGCTTACTTAAAATCGCCAAGGTTTGCAAAGGCAAAACAAGAGGGTTCTCTTTAATTGCAAAAGTGTTTTATAATCAATTCAACCTACAGGAGTAATTTTATCCGAATTAACATAATTCAGACATAGTATCCCAAATTATCTTGATGTCAAAATAGTGAAGTTCTACAAGGGAGAGCATATATCTAGATTATTAATTTATAGGCCTGTGCCACTATAGAGTGGATGCTACTGTACCGCCTGGATGCTGACCATCACTGTTTCTGACTGTTTGCAATATATAGAGTGCCTGAAATCCTGTTCAGCCACAATGGCAGCAATGTTAAAATGAGAAAAAAATCATGCTTGGGCAGGTTTAGCCCATTACAAGGGTTCCAATTCACTTCACTACCAGTTTAAGGTTGTAATGAAGGTCATGTCACATAGTGTGGTGGAAAGGGACAGAGAATTCAAATTCCAAAGTCATGGATTCGACTGTCACCAGAATAAAAAAAACTGATGATTACCGGAATCATCTCAGATTGGCACTAAGTGCGGCAGCAGGAAGGAAAAGTGATGTTTTACCCGTTGGCCACAATGACAGCTTCTCACACCGTATCATTCCAAACCTGCTGTATTAATTATGCATTTCCAGGAAACATGCTGTTTCGATGGCAGGCGGGTTCTCATTCGCCCGCCACATCACTACCTCACCCTTTCCTCATGCTGGGTGACACATTTAAATTGCAGCCACGTGCACACCTCTCAGTGTTCCCAGCCCAGGTCCGCTGCATGGAAAGCACAGGACCCAGATCTAGAGCAGGCTCAGGTTCACTATCGGGCGGTCACCGCACAAACACGTGTCCGCAGCAGGAGGAGGCAGGTTCAGCCAGGTTCCACACACTCGGAGGACAGCTGGGGAATAGATATCTGTGCAGTCCGAATGTCTGGAATGTCTCCAACTCATCCTGCAGAGTCAGCAGGAGGCTTGGGAATGGCACACAGAGCTGTTGGAAGCCCTCAACAGAGCGGTACACGAGTTGGGGGAACATGCCTACCTGCTCTCTGATGAAGTGGTGTCCACATGTAGCCGTACGGAGGCTCCTTGGGGAGGATGGCGGACGTCATGGAGACTTTGTTTCAGAATGCGGAGATGAGTAAAGACCTGCACTCCATCGTGGGAGCCATGAGTGAATTCCTGCAGTGGGGGAAGTGGGGCACCTCAATGTCCCTCCAGATGTTCTTTCCCCTCAAGTAATCAGGCTGGGGCCCCCAGGCACCCGAAGGGAGGAGGAGCAGCAGCTGGAGACCCCTGGGTCATCCACTCAGTAATCTCAGAGGCTGTCCTCTCCCTTTGAGTCCCCTTTGCCTGTGAGCCCCTCAGTCTCAGCCACTGTTACCGTAGATGGTGCAACTGGCAAATGAGTGATTCTGGAGGAAGAAGTGAATGTGTGGCAGGGCCTTTCGGAGCTTCATGCAAACACTCTCCCAAGCATGCGGATCCTTCACGTATCACACTCACTTTATTGTGCTGTGAATTTTCAATGCTGCCTGCTGGGGTTCTCTTTCAATTGTCCATCTGAGCTGACCTGCATTTCCCCTCACACTGATCTCACTCCCATGCAGTATCTGACCTCGCCCACCATGACTCCTGTTTTACTTTCGATTTGGACAGCATTGTGGTGGTTCAGTGTTTCATTTGCTTCCCCGTCCTTCCCCTCCCAGGCACCCATTTCCTTTCCCCCATCACAGTCAGCCCCTCTGGCATCAACTTCTACATCCCCTCCGTGACCTATCAGCCTCAATCCTTTTCCTTTGGGGATGTCCATGTGAACGTGCACATTCCCTTCCTTCCTGAAAATCCCAACCCCATCCACATTCATGACCCCGACCTCCTCCTCCTCACCCCCAGGGTCCGTGTCTGCTTCCAAGTCCCCACCAACAACCCTCGCCGTCCCTTCTAGAGCCACTCTCGAACCCTCACCCGCCCACCCCACTGCCTCACTCTGCCCTCAGTCATTCTCACCATTCCTTTGTACAACACCCATCCTCAGTTCACTCCCCAGGAGGCAGTAATGGACTCATCAGAACCCTCCCTTGCACATTCACCTGAACATCCCCTCACTCTGGACTCCTACCCTCTTGGAACCCTTTCCATCCCTTGGAACCTCTTCCCCCCTTAGAACCCCTTCTCCACCCCAAGGCTCTACCACCCTTTGGTCTTCACCTCACCCCAGACCCACCCCTGACTTCGCCCTTCCCCTTTTCCTGACTCCTTCAGACATCCTTACTTCTTCCGCTATTCTTGCTCTTTCCCCTCTCTGGACTCTTTCCTCCAGCCTTACTTCTTCCTCCAGCCTTATTCCTTCCCCCTTAATCCTTCAGGCACCCTTACTTCTTCCTCCACGCCTACTCCCTTCCCTCTTCGCACTCCTTCCTTCCTCCCGGATTCCCTCCCCTCTCTGCAATCCTTCCTCCCCCGGCCCGCCTGTACTCCCTCCCCCCTCCTGTACTCCTTCCCCCCTCCCAAACTGAATTCCAGCACCTTTTCTCCCCCCTCTTAACTTCACCCCCCCAACACCTTTATTCCCTTTCTCCCAACCTCACTTTTGACCCCTCTTCCTCTCCCAGTCGATCTTGGACCTTCCTCTCCCACCCCCTGGTACATCTTCCTCCCCCAAACACAGCTGGATCTTCCTCTCTGCCCCCTCAACCATCATCCATTGTGAGCAGACCCTCAAAAGTGACTGTCCACCTTCTGTGTGCTGCTTCACAGCAGAGCCATTTCCATGAGAACTCTCCCAGCATGCCATGGACATTCCTCCAGTGTGCTGTTGCTGTCGGGCTCCTGCTTCTTCTGCTCCTCGGATGTCTGCAATGTGAGCAAGGACTTGATGTTAAGTCCTGACTTCTGCATGCCACACTTGTCAAGACATGTTTTGCACCAGCGTGCAATCAGGCCAATGTGGGTGGATGATCCAAAATGGTCCATCCATACAGGTAGATGATTCCTTATAATGATATATTGGCCTTATAATGATATGCTGATGTATTACAATGAGATTCCCGACATCCACCATCGACGGGCTGAGTGTACCATTGCAAGCTGGTTTTACGACATTGTGAGACTGATTTCCGGCCTTCTCGCCATACTGTCTGCTCACGCCACTGAGCACGCCCAACGCCAGTGGACACGAAAAATCCTGCCCCACGAAACATGTGTTGACTAACATTATTCAACTGTGTACCCTGCCAGGTTTGTTGAAGCTTTAAAATGTTTGGTGTGGCAGGTTTTAAGCAATGCAATTGCGAAGAGAAAGTTTTTGCTTTAAAGGGAAATATTAACGTTTCATAGAGAAATCTGAAAAGCGAATAAATCATCTCTTCTCCAGCTTAAATCCCTTTGTGGCCAATGAGGTGCTGGATTGGAGCATCCTGGTTCTAATACTTCTGGGATTTTTTACCTAGAAGCTTGGTTTAAAATTTTGCAAAGCATTTATCCTGCTAATCGCTACCATTTCCTGTCCCCCAAGCCAGTAACTCCACTCTCACAGGAATATGGAATGATGACTGCTGGGAGGACAAGGGAACTCCATTGAAAATGGCTCATCACACCCCTCCAACACTTCGCCATGCCTGAACAGCATGGACATAATCAAGTCCAGTAGACCACCACAATCATTATTGAGCACTCCATAGCGGAAGTGTGGGAGCCTTCATAGGCTTGATGCTTCCTATAATATGGCCCAAATAGGGTGTCTTACCTCATCTTACTCTGCTGAATATTGCACATCCTCACATTACAGGAGTGCCTACATTTGCATCAGAAATCCTCTTTGGATGACGCAGGGACAAAGCAAGGAAGCAGCAGAAGATGAAGTGCAGGAGCAGGCGGGAGCAGGCTGGAGCAGGCGCGCTTCTGATCGGCGCCCCCAATTGGGGACGTGCAGCCATTTTACATTGGCCCGCCCAGCATGACGTGTGCCAGGAAGTGCTATGCACTGCCTGTGCGGGTGAAGGGAGGGGGGATTCCCTCAGCCGGGAGTGCGGTTTTTTGCGCAGGGAGATCGGCACCAATTTAAAACTTTCAATAAAGATTAGAAGAAAATTTCCCTGCCATGTCTCCTTATGTGACACTGTCACATGAGCTGGGACAGGTCCATAACTTTTCTTGTAAAATATTCTGCATTTTTTAAATCACTCATGAAACCTCATCCTGCCGGTGGATGAGGTTTCATGTTTCTTCACAAGCCCACCTGGGCTCCCAGACTGCCCGTCCAATCTTAAGGTTGGCGGGAAGGTACATTAATGAGTTCGATTGGTTTTTTAATGGCCTTAATAGGCCAATGACAGGTCGACGGGGGCACATCTGAGTCAGGAACTCATTAATGGAGACTTCAGGATTTCAGTTGCCAGCTGCTGTACCGTATCTACTTGCTAGTGCAGATTGGTCCAGCTGATGTTCAGGTACTTTGCCTGGTATTGGTTGAGGACATGGTAAAGCATGCTTGTAATGATGGAAACATTGGAGTGAGTCCTCGTATGCTGAAAGATATGATGAAGGGGCAATTATTCAGCGTTGGAGAAGGAAATGAATAGTCTTGGGAGATGTTGCAAAACATGCTACAGATATGAAGATGCGTGCTCTGTCTTTCTCTCCTCATTAGGTCATTAAATTTCTCTTGGCACTAAACCCACATGCTGGAGGTGATGCTGTCGACACTGACCATGTCAATACAGAACCTGCAGATGCTTCTCCCTCTCTCTCTCTCTCTCTCTGTGTCTCTCTTGCTCTCTCTCTGCTTCTTTCGAATGTTTGACCACTGATGATGTATAAGAAATTGAATATTTGCAGGGATTTAACTCCCTCTTTAAAAGGTGCACCCCAATTTCACCATTAGTACGTAAGCGCTGATTCACACTGGGTTCAGGATGTCAGTCCACCATTTGTGTTGCAATGAGTTAGACCTCATGTGTCCTTCTCTCCCAAGGTTAAAATTGAGGCTATAATATCTGTCTTAATGATGCAATGTACTTAGGTCTGCTTTTGAACCAAATATTGATCACTGAATTCAGATCAGGTAGATCTCTTAAGTTTGAAATTCAGTAGTCTGTTTCAGATAAACTAAAGGATTTGGGCACATAGCCTATTAAATGTTTGTTGAAAAACTATGCCAAACACATTAATTACTGCTTCAACAATACTGATTATTCCTTATCAAACAAAACTCATTCTCCGTTAAAACAGAGAGATTATTTGAAACCTTTTCCATGGCGAGCTAAGCCTTTTTATCACAATAATAGTTTCATGAAAAACTGCTTTAAAGAAAGAAATAAATATCCGCTTGTGCGTTTGTAATTATAAAGTTCAATTGGTAATTAACTTGAAAGCATTTCAGAGCTTAAAAACTTAAGTGGGATTGGTGGTGGGCTGGAGGGCGGTGGGGTCAGTTTCTGAATCAGGAGTAATCGGCAATCTAAGCACAAATTATGCTAGTTTTGAAAAGTTATTTTCTCAACTTGCTGCTCAAATTCACTGAACATAAAATGTGCTATGAACCAGTGCAATCAGCAATGTTTTAGAAGATTTAAAAAAAAGTTTTCTTCAAAAAGATACTCCCTCTTGTATTGAAGAGTGTTAACTTGGTACAGTTTGGTTAACATGCTGAAACTTGCATAAGCTTTTTAATCAGAGGCCCCAATATTTACTCAGAGACTTATTGGAAAGGGGGTTCTAAAACCCAGATGTAAGTTCCATGCATCTGTCCGTGACTTTATAAGAAGCCACCTCATTATTAGTTTACTTCTGGCTTTGGTGATAATTGTACAGCAGCAAGTGTGATGATGACCTGCATGACACGCTCTCAACTCCAGTATTTAAAGGGCCAGTCGAAAGATGGAATTTGCAGTTCGAAGCAACAGAAGAAGAAAGCTCTGGGTGAATTCAAGATAATCAAAGACTGCACCCTGCTTTAATGATGCCTCATTAATGTGCTACTGGATGCAATGAGGAAGGAGTCAGAAAGAAATATTCTTCCCCAGCAATAGGGAAAACCTGCTGCTGCCACAGTGAAGGTATGGTTGGAGGATAAGCAGCAGGAAAATTATGCTACTGAATTCAGTGCAGAAAGTGCTTTAATGATCTAACCAGGTCAGGAAAGGTAAATGCAGTTGCCCATTCACCTATACCCTGCGATGCCCATCATCCCAACCCCCCACTGTGTCAAGCCTACACGCTGCACCTGATACTCACTTATCTTGCAAGTGTACCCATACTTCTCTGTCAATATGCTTCTGCAAATCTCCATATATCTACCCAGCAATGCTACTCACTCCCATCCATATGCAATTTGATGCCTCACCCTCACCGAATGCACTGTATTCATTAGGTGAACACATGTCACTCACTCATAGATCCATTCTTTCCCTGGTACAGAAGAAGAAAGCAAAGGACATGAGCAGAGAACTGGACATGGGCCTGCACAGATCTTGTAGCTCACAACTAGAGGAGGAGTAGGTGCAGATCAGTGGTGTTTCAGTTTCTCTGGCTGTTGAGGATGGGGAGATAGGAAAAATCTAGCTACCTGGTGGAACAACTAGATATCAGTGACCCACATATCATGTGGCATTCTGGACAACAAGGTGAGGAGCTGGTAGTTTGTTGCCCTCATCACCTTCCTCCTCATCAGAATAATCCTAAAAGGCTCTATTTACTGCACTTTGTTCCTCCTGCACGTCCAAACCTTATTCCTGTGAAATGTTGTTTTAATTAACTTGGAGTGCAGGATGGGTTTCTTGCAAGAAGCAGTAAATTTTATTTACAGAGTTCCTGATGAGTTCCAAGACCTAGGTTAGAAAGCTCTGCCCCTAAGATTACCCATGCTTGGAGCTGATTCATCTATACAGTCACTTAATCCCCTTAACAGTATGAAAGGTTTAACATACAATCACTACATTCCTCCCCCTTTAATTTTTTTATCCCTCTTATTTACAAAAATATCTTAACCCAAATCATATACAAATATGCACAATTCATGCAATTATAGATTTAGACTTTGAGGTGGTTTTCTGATTAGGGTAGAGCGACACAACTCTACAACTTGAGATTCTTCCACTGGATCGACTTGACCAGGAACTGCAGCATCGGGGATATCTTTAGACAATGTCAGTTCAGAGTTATTTACTTCAACAGAGCCAACAGGTATGCCTGTTCTTTGGTGACCTGGCACCTCAGGGATCAAACGTTCGACTTCAATTTCAGGTGGAGTAACTAGTTGTTGGAGCGTGCCTCAACTTCTGAGATGATCCACATGTTTCCTAACAATCCTGTTTTCCCACTTTCACTTGATACAATATAGGTCCTATTTCAGAGACAATTGTACTAGAGACAAATCTTGTCCAGTTGCAAATTTTTGTACAAAAACTGTCCCTCACAGTAAGTTCTCGACCTTTACTGTGAACATCATGATTCATTTTGACTATTTTGGTTTTTCTCCACTTACCCCTCTAAATTAGGGAATACGAGACTCAATCTTGTATGAAGTTGATGCTTCATTAACAATTCAGAAAGTGTTGAACCTGTGGTTGCATGAGGAATTGTAATAGTTGAAAAGGAATCTTGAAAGTCGGGTTTCTAAAGTTCCCTTGGGTGGTTTATTGAATCCTGTTTTAAAGGTTTACATTGCTCTTCCTAATAACCCAATGAACGAGGGATGATACGGTGTTGTCTTGACATGTTTAATCCCATTTAGGTTCACCAATCTTTGGAATTCAGTACTAGTGAAAGCCGTACCATATTTGACACAATAACTTCTGATAAGCCATGTACACTAAAACATTGGCACAGCTTTACAAAAGTTGCACACAATGTCGGTAATCTCACTTCATACACATCCATCCACTTAGAATGTGCTTCCATGATCATAAGAAAAATGGCATCTAAAAATGCACCTACAAAGTCCATATGGAGTCTAACCCAGGTTGACCAGGCCTCTCCCACAAATGCAGTGGAGCTGAAATGGGCAACCTCTGTTGTTTCTGACACTGGAGACAGTGTTTCACCATTGTTTCTATATCAAGGTCTACACCTGGCCACCAGACATAACTTTGTGCAAACATCTCCATTTTCAAAATACCAGGATGCGCACTATGACGCTCCATCAATAGCAGTTCTCCTCCTTCCACAGGGATAACGGCTCTTGCTCTGCATAACAAGACGCCATATTGACAATTCAGTTCAGATTTATGAGCATAGAATGGTTTCAATTCTTCAGAGACTTGTGCATTTGACCATCCTTGCAATGGTTGTTTACGGATTCTTGATAAAATTGGATCCTGGTTTGTTGAACTGTTTATCTGTTTTGCGCAGACAGTTGAGGCGTCCAGGAAACTCAACACAAGTGCTACCCCTTGAGGTACTGGAACATGTGTAATATTATCTGGTAAAGGAAGACACTGAGGGTGAATGCATTTATTATATGCACACCCGGATGGTGGATAAAAGTGTACTTGTATACCGACAAAATTAAAGCCCATCTTTGAATTCTAGCAGAGGCTATTGGTGGGACTGCCTTATCGTTACTAAACAATCCTAACAGTGGTTTCTGACCTGACACTGTGGTGAATTGTCGACCATGCAAATAATGATGGAACTTCTTTACTCCAAATATGATAGATAAGCCTTCTCTTTCAATTTGTAAGTAACCTTTATTGGCTGCAGAAAGGGTTCTGGATACATATCCTATCGGTCTTTCAGACCCATCTTCCATCTTGTGTGACAGTACTGCTCCCACTCCGTAGGGAGATGCATCATAAGTGAATATCAATTCCTTAGACAGGTCATAGTGTACTAGCAGACACAACAAGTATAAAAGTTTCTTGATTTTTATGCTGTGTTTTCTAAGGCCATCTGTGGTTCTTCTTCAAAGTAAATGTAAAGGGGCTAACACTAAAGATATATTAAGCAAGAAGCGACTGCAATAAAATACCATGTCCAAAAAAGACATGAGCTCAATGACGTTGGTAGGAGAGGGCACTTCCTTGATTGCCCTGACTTTCTCCCTTAATCGATGCAAACCTCGAGCATCCACTTGATGACCCAAATACATGACTTCATTTGCTTGGAAAGTGAAATTTTCTTTTTTCAAACCAATGCCAGCCTCTAAAAATCTCTTCTGAACCTCTTCTAGGTTGGCCAAATGTTCTGCTTCCATGGACCCTGTGACAAGGACATCATCCAGGTACACTATAACTTAGGGAAGACCTTGTAGTAAGCTTTCCATTGTTCTTTGGAAAATTGCACAGGCAGATGACACACCAAAGGGTAGATGTGTATATTAGTACAGGCCCTTGTGCATGCTTATGGTGACATGCCTTTTTGATGTGTTGTCCATATCTAGCTGTTGGTATGCATGACTCATGTCCAGTTTAGTGTAGGATCTTCCTCCTACAAGTTTAGCGTACAGATCTTCAATCCTTGGGATTGGTATTTGTCTAATTTCACAGCCTTGTTCACAGTTAATTTATAATCCCCGCAGATGTGAATGGCTTGATCTGGTTTCATCACAGGGACAATGGGTGCTGCCCATTCTGAAAACTGGACTGGCTGGATTATTCCTAACTTCTCCAAACAACATAATTCCACATCTACCTCCTCCTTTACAATGTAAGGCACAGGTCTTGCCTTAAAAAAACCAGGGTGTTGCTTCAGAATCAATGTATATTTTAGCTTGTAGACCTTTTATAACTCTCAACTCATCTTGGAATACTCTGTCATACTTTTTTAACAACTCAGGAATTGCTATTGTTCTCACTTGAAAAATTTCTGACCAGTCGAGTTTAATTTCCTTCAACCAATCACAGCCCAGAAGGCTAGGACCTTCTCCCGTTACAATAATTACTGGCAGCTGGGCTGTCTGTTGCCTGTAGGATACAGGTACAGAGGTGATGCCTTTCACCTGTATTGCTTCTTCTGTACACGTTTTTAACTGAGCAGTGGTTTTCTCCAAACTCAATGGCTGGGTATCTTTTCTGAGGTTTTTAAAGATGTGTTCTCCCACTATTATGACTGATGCTCCTGTGTCAACTTCCATAAGCAGAGGTTTTCCATTTTTGTGAAAGGTAACAGTGACTGGTTCAGTTTTCCTGGCATTCAGATTATGTAAGGAATAAATATCAGGATCAGCAGCTTCAGGTTCATTTAAATTGTGTACTTCATTCAACTTGACCTGCTGTCTGAATGGCTGTCTTGGTCTTGTCCTGTACTGTTTTACAACATGCTCTTTTTTGTGACAGTAGTGGCATTCTGCCTCTTTAAATCTGCAGGTTTCTGGTACATGATTACCCATCCCTTTGATAATCCTTTAATTTCTGGATTTCTGGTGAGCTGCTTCCAAGATTTCTTTTTGCTTTTCGAGCAGTAGGGACCGTGTCCCGTATTGCAGTTGCCTCCCAGATCTTCACCTGCCTGGCAACAGGTTCCCTCCCTAGCTGCAGAACGGTGCCATGATGCACACTCTGCAAAGTCTACATGTCTCTTTCAGCACTCTCCATTGTTAATGCTATCTCCATGGCATGCTTCAGGTCTATCTTAACTTCTGCAAATAAATGGCACTGAATGGCATTGTCACTTACGCTGCAAACCAAATGATCTCGCAACATGTTATTTAAAGTATCACCAAAGTCACAGTGCTCCGTTAACTATTTTAACTTCATGATGTGCTTTGTGATTTACTCACCGGGCGTCCTTACTCTAGAGTTGAACTTGAATCTTTGCGTGATCACCGATGGAATAGGCTGAAAACCTTTAGACCTTCACAAGGTCTACTACCTTGGAGAAGGATTTGGAATTAGGCACATTCGGAGCTGTCAGATGATGGATTAGGTTATATATTTTGCTCCCATGGATACTTAAGAGTATTTCCTTCTGTTTCCCCTCTGCCGTTATTTTGTTCACCACAAAGTAGAAATTTGCACGCTCTATGCACTGACTCCAGTCCTCGGCAGATGAATTATATGGGTCAATTCTGTCAAAGTCAGGTATTGCTAGTGAGTATACTTTTTTCTTTTCTTCCCTTAAAAAATTGAAGTACTCACAGTTGCGAGGCAAGGTGCTCGTCATCACTATTTATCCTGGTAGCTACTTGTAATAAACTTGGAATAAGGGTGTGTTTCTTGTAAGAAGCAGTAAATTTTAGCCACAGAGCTCTTGATAAAGTTACATGCTTGTTCCAAGACAAAGCCTTGAAAGCTCCACCTCCTAAGGTAACCTGCGCTTAGACACATGATCCCCATAAGAGTGTGAATGATCCCCTTAACAGTATGAAAGGTTTAACTTACAATTGTTACAATTGTGCAGAGTGCAGGACATCATAACAATTTGGAGACCCTGGCTGGTGCATACTGAAGGGTGACTGAAACTCTGTCTGGGCTCCTGGAGTACATCTTAAACATGCCAATGTTTAATCATCTTGTTTGATTACTTTTCAGGGTGATAAGGCTTTCACTGCTGTTGGGCTTCATTGGTTGGGTTCCTGATGAGTGTCATCAACCTAGTTTGAAGTTGGTATTGCTTGCCTCCCAGCAACCACCTCTTAAGTCGTTTGCATGTCTGAAGATATGTCAGGGAGCTTGGGCTGCTACAAGGTGAAAGCATCACTGGAGCTCACTGGCAATCCTGTGAAGACCTGCACACCAGTTGCACATTGATGGAGTGGAAACCCTTTTAGCTTACCATTACTCCTGGTTGACCTGTGGATGCCCGGATTGCCCTATATGTACAGTCAATAATGCCCGGCCCCTTTGGGAAGCTGATCAGAGCTGTAAATCCAAGTACCCATTCATTCTGAGCACAGGCAAAGTTGTTGGCCATGGTGAACAAGATATCAGTCACCTGCCTTTTGCATGTATCGGCCACTAATGGGAAGGTCCTCCAAATGTCTTCAGCACAGCCCTGGAAGGACCTGGAGGTGAAAACATTGAAGGCCAGTGGTGACTTTGACTGTCACTAGTAAAACATGGCCACCAGGTCTGACAGGGAGCAGCCCTTCTTCTTTGAGGATTACAGGTGTCTGCCACCAACTGATATGACAACCCAAGGTTTCTGATGCACTGCTGCTCAGACAAGTCAAGAAAACGGTGCTCTACTGGTGGGCCCCTTATCCCAGATTGTAGCTCTTCACTGTTGTAGCCCTGTTTTGCTGCCTTCTCTGCTGTTTCCCTCTTTGCTCTCCAGCAGGTCTCTGAATGGCAGTCTGCTGCTGCTGGTGATGGTGCTCATTATACTGGTCCTCCCCTGAGTTCCAATCCAGGGCAGTGACGTGAATCAGAAAATCTCAAAGTAAGTGAAAAAAAAAACCCTTTTCTCAACAGCAGGTAAGAAAGCAGCTGGGAGCACTCAGTATTTATTCCAGTATTTCCTTGTGTTTCATTCAACTCTGTCATTTGTTGCTATGTTTTCACCAACAAGACCTGCAGATTCTGCAGCATTCAAGTTTTCTACTAAAAAAGATCTAAAGCTAGACAATGAGCAGGTTTGCTTTTCCAGTGTGATTGCACCATATGCACAGCCTGCCCTCCTGCAGTTATTCAATTTGGCCAGAATTCTTCTCTTGCAAATCTACAATATCCTTCCTCATGGCAGCTCCAAGTTCCACTTACACAGTTGATTGGTTTTTGGAACCATGCAAGTTACACAAATCATATTGCTTAGGTACAAATGGCATGTGTTTCCGAAATTAATGAAGCAGAGAAAGCAAACAAAACAATGGAGTTTCATATGTAAATAAAAAGACATTATAAGTAATCACAGCAAAAGTCAAAACATGTAATCTGCACCTATGCAATTTGAAAGTACTCATTATTAAGCATCCAAGTTCATTATTCATTCACTTAACTATTGAATTGAACTGTCAAACACTCCTTTGTTGCTCTCTTGAAAGTTTTATTTACTTACTTCAAAAACAAACCTGTTGAGATCTAGATTCCATTTTTTGCTTTTAAATTGATACTCCCAATTCCAGTCACTTCTAATAGATAGTATATTTGCCCTTGGGCATGAGGAGGCATTAAATAGCAGACAAACCCTTCAGTATTCAAGCCTGAAACGCATTGCCTGCCATATTGGTAAGATCAGCATGTAGTGCCTAGACCTTAGGGTTTGGCTGGCTGGGTGGGGGTGCAGCCATAGGCCACCCTGTATTTAGATTCTCCCTGTCACTTTGGTGACTTGGCTGTTTCTTGTGTGTTTTATTTTTTTTTTAAAGTAGATGATAAAGCACCTTTATGTTGAAGCACCCTCTCAGTTACTTACCTTTTACCGCAGCCAGGTGCTCCTATGAAGCGGGAAAGCCTCTGATTGGACCTCCTATTTCAAGCACTGGCCCGTTGCTTTTAATTGGACAGGGAACCAGTCTCCATGCCATTTAAAGAGGCACCCCAGTCAATATTCCAAATAATGACTGCTTCCACCTAGGGGCAGGTTCAGGATCCAGAAACAGTCCCGGCTCCTGTTTTCCATCCTCAAATTGAAAATTCAGCCCCTTGTGTCTGTCTTATTTGTCTGATATGACAGTGAGCAAAGTCTGGCTATTCTCACTCTGATTTGATTATGGAGTCCAAAATGATTTTCATGTGGTTGGCTTGTTCTTTAATTGAGTAATGTGTCACTCAACCTCTGCTAATTGAAGCACCATCCCTTCCTTTGTAACCCTTTTGTGGATTATTTTTAAATACTATCAAGCTCTTTGAAATCCGGTTTTGAAAGTAAAATGAGATACCTGCCACAATATTCATTTCATAGATTCAGAACAGCATTAATTAGAAAAGAGGAATAATTAGGTAGGATTGCTGCAAGCATAGCAAATACAATGATTTAGTTGGAAACACTGAGGGGTCTATCTACACATATTAAGGAATTTTAGGTTGAACCAAAGTCTGAAAGTTGAAAGCCCCTTTTTAGCACTGGTATCTGCAACGAGGATAGCAGGAGCCTGAGCCTGCGTGCCACCAAGTTGGTCTTGTATGGCAACACGAAGAGATGTGATGAACTCAGTCTAAGCTTCCACTGCAGCACTCAGGCATTGGGTAGCTTTTTCCTCTGCTGCAATGAGACATCGACTATCAGATGCTGCTTCCTGTTGCTTCCACAAGAGTCGGCTACCACTTGCTCGTTGAAAGGACAAGCACTGAGCCCTATGTCAAGCTGAAGCCAGTCTCCTACATGCTCCTTGACAGTAACAACAAGCCCTATGACAGGCCTATGACAATGCACCAAGCAAAAAGTCTCGGTGTGCATGCCCATCAGCCCTTTTCTCTACATGCTCCCTCAAAGTTCTCGTCTGAGTCCTCTGCAGCAGAACTCAGTTGCGACCTCAAGTCTGGGAGCTGGATATCTGCTATCCTTTCCCTCTGGCCTTGCTACAACCCACTGGTTATTCAGTACATGCAAATCCTACCTCTACACCGCTCTGTGAGGTGCCAGTAACTGAACTTGTGACTGTGAGTGTTAGATCAAGTGGTGGTGCTTCTTCCATAGAGGACTGTTTTTCTTTTGGGTTTTCATCATGATCATCAACAACAACAACAACTTACATTTATAAAGCACCTTTAAAGTAATGACATGTCCCAAGGCATTTCACAGAAGCGTTATAAAACCAAGTATGTCACTAAGCCACGTATGAAGATATTAGGTCGGATGACCAAAAGTTTGGTCAAAGAGGTAGCTTTTAAGGGGAGTCTTAAAGCGGGATAATGAGCTAGAAAGGCAAAGAGGTGTAGGGAGGGAGTTCCAGAGTTTGCTGCCCTGACAACTGAAGGCATAAGCACCAGTGGTGGAGCCATAATAATTAGGAATGTACAAGAGGCCGGAATTAATGGAGTACCTATATCTGTGAGGGTTATGGAGCTAGAGGAGGTTACCGAGATAGAGAGCAATAAGGTCTGGAGGGATTTGCAAACAAGGATGAGAATTTTAAAATCAAGATGTTGCTTGACAGGGAGCCAATGTAAGTCAAGCACAGGGATGTTGGGGAACAGAAATTGGTGCGAGTTAAGACATGGGCAGCTGAGTCTTGGTTTACCTCAATTTACAGGGGGCAGAATGTGGGGGACCAGCCAGAAGTGCTTTAGAATAGTCGCATCTAAAGGCAATGAATCCATGAATGAGGGTTGCAGCAAGCAATAAGTTGAGACAGGAGCAAAATCAAGCAATGTTACAGAGGTGGAAATAGGCAGTCTTAGTGATTGTACGAACATGAAGTCAGACACTCTTCTCGGGGTCAAATGTGACACCAAGTTTGCAAACAGACTGGCTTATTCTCAGCCTGTTGCCAAGGAGAGAGACAGAGTGGTAGCTAGGGAACAAAGTTTGGACATCAGGCACTAGTGGCTGGTCAGGTGATGTGTCTTGGGTATCTGAAAGCATAAATGCGAAGAGGAGTGTCGGAGTGACAAAAGGGGATGCGAGAAAAGCCAGAGGTGCATGTTTACGCCATCTGCAGCTTACACATCATACAGGTTGCAGGATGATTTTAGAAGGTGCATAAGGCAGGAACATTCTATCATTCTGGATGGCTTCAGCAACACCGGTTGCCATGGTCTCAATGATGGCTGTGTTAATAATGGTGAGCACTGTCTCCTCCAAGACGGTGAAGGAATGCAGCTGTGTCTGTTCACCTCATCCCTAACAAAGCCATCCCACTCTGGTTCTTTGCTGCTGCCTCTTTTATGTTCTTCAAGAAAGAAGGATGTGTATCGGTGAGTGTGTTGCAATGTATCTGATGTTAAATGGATCGCAAGCTAGATCATTAAGTCTGAAATGAGACACAAATTCTTTATTTGGTTTATTTACAGAATGTAGCCTTACATTTGCCTGCCTTCTACCATCACACCCAGTGTCCCAGCAGTCTCTCTTTAAAAGTACTCTAAATACTTAATTAAACTCTGTCCTTCACCTCTGTCTTAACAATATAATTAACATACCATTAACATTTGTATGATATGCCTGTCATAGCTTGTCATATGTGTGTGGAAGCTACAAGATGTGCATGTGATATTTGTTTCAGTGGTCAGTGGGTGAAACTGTGGTGAAGCATATGACTGTTAGGCATTGGTCCTGGTTTCTAGAGATCTCTGATGGCTGTGTGGTGCCTTGAGTAGTGTGGGATACTGGTGGTGCCGTTGTTATGAGATTGCATTTGAAGATATATTTGTTGACCAGTTGCATGAGGTCTTTGAATTTCTTCCGCCAGGTGCTCAGGGCTAGATTCTTGGGATTGACCTCCATGGCTGCCTGTTCACTCTTCACAGTGTCTGCCAGGCGAGTCTCTTGCAGAAAGATCACCTCTGTCCACCTTTCCAACTCCTGCACAAAAGCCTCTGAAGCTGCATCTGTAAACTTAGGAGCCCTTTCTCTGGCCTGCTCATCCATTGTTCCAGACTTTTTTCTGCTCAGTAAGGCCTTTGCAGTTACTTTCACCACCAGCTGCACCAAATGTGCCTCCCTTCGAAGAGCCGCAGGCTAGCTTTAATTCATACCAGCATTGCACAAATCTGTGCCCTCTGAGCATGCAGCCAGTCAGCAGCATGTTTAGTGCATGGCTAGATGCCACAATCATGGAGATGAGCTGTCTGCATGACTTTCACCGCGTACAGGGTAATGGTGCACCGTGATGTACATACCCATTAGTGGGCCTTATTGAATTTTTAACCCACTGTATTATAATGACCAGGTAATCTGTTTGTAATGAGGTTGGTTGAGGGCCAGGGCACCAGATAGAACCTGAGTTCTGATGAAGAGTCAAACTCGAAACGTGAACTCTGTCTTCCCCTCTACAGACGCTGTCAGACCTGCTGAGATTTTCCAGCTATTTTTGTTTATGCACCAGATAGAACTCCCTTGCTCTTCTATCAAAATAGTGCCATGGCATCTGTATCATCCATGAGAGATTAAAACAGGGTCTTGGCTTAACATCTTACTAGAAAGACAACACTTCCAACAGTGCAGCACTCCCTCAGTACTGCACTGCACTGCCAGCATAGATTCTGTACTCAAGCCTCTGGAATGCCACTCAAACCCACAATCTTGCATACTACAACTAAACTATAGCTCACTCCAGTCCCTAGGCCTCTGTACAAGTGTCTGCTCTCTGTGACTTGGTAACTGCAGGGAGGGTAGTGAAGGGTTGCATTTCATGCAAGAAAAAAAAATCAGCAACCAGAATTCTTCAGACCCAAGGCATGAATTCTGCCAAAACAGAACAGTGTTACCTTCATGGGAGCAGTGGAGGAATCCAAAGTTCTGAGGTCAGTGAAGGTGACATAACAATAGCGGTAAATTGAGATAGTGTGGAAGTGGATGTCGTGTGGAGTTGAAAGATGAGGCCAAAGGCTTGTGAAAGTGTGTTCAGGAGCAGTGTGAATATCCTTACTTTTGAATGAGAAATGTTTACCAAAAATCCCAAAAAGCCGCTCTTTCAAGATGAACTGAAACGCACTCCCCCCCACCCCCTCTCCAAGCATATACATGCTGGTGTATATTTTAAAAGAATGAGAAGTGCCATTTGCTTTCCTGACAGGATTCGATTATAAAGCTGCAGAGCCAGTTGCTAGGAAGGTGTTAGCCATCATTGTTACTGTCTCCTAACACTGGCACATGGCAGGGGATGTCTGAAAGGGTCTGAAATTTTCATGAGAGAGTTTCTGTGAAGAAATGATTAAGGTGAATAGGACATAGCAGTGTGATTCGCTGCATATTTGCATTTGTGTAAAAATGACCAGTACAACTACTGCTTAGCCTGTACTGTTCTTCAGAATTATAGTCTGCATTTATCTGAGCCAACACATGGGCTATAGTTGTCGGAGGAGAAAATAAAAATAAGGGCTGTGGGGTAAAGGTGGGGGAATGGTACTTGGTTCTTGCAGAGAGCCAGTATGGGCATGATGGGCCAAATGGCATCCTTCTGTGCTGCAACCATTCTAGGATTTTATGATTCTAATGAATGTCTGGTGTCTTGTGGTGATAGGGTTCTGCTATCTTTACTCCCGGCAAGGTAAATTTATTCAGTCAAAGTTATTATCAGTTTAAATTCTCAACTGAGAGAAATTTCACATCATTACAAGAGCTTAGTCGGCTATGCTAGTTATCCATTAGTTCTTAAAAGAAAATGTCCTCTTTCCCAGCATTATTCAAACTAAACAAAGGTATCTCAGAATAAAATAAAATTTACAGGTATATTAGAGCAGGAATTAAGAGCAGAATGTTCCCAGAATTGCACTAATTTATGGTAGCGAAAATGACTGGTTTTCAAGCTGTATCGTTCCGAGCCTGCTTCATTATTTATTCACTCCCGCGAAACACGCAATTTCCATGGCAAGAAGCTCTCATTCACCCACCTGCCATCATCCCGCTGTTGCATCATGCCGGCCGCCATTTTAAAAGGCAGCTGCCAGCAAAGCGCTCATCACCACCAGCTCACCACTGTTGTCCGGGGGACGTGGCCAGCAAAGGGGAAAAGACTGCAGCCTTCCCACTTCAACAACAGGTCCCTCGAGGGATGCGCTCTACCCCCAACTCTGGCCGCAGGTTGAGCAGCAAATTCACCAACCCAGCTTGGGAGGCGGTGGCAGCGATGGTCAGCGTAAATGCCCTGCAGAGGAGGACAGCCACCCTGCGCAGCAAATAAATGAATGCTCTCCTCTGTTCCATCAGAGTTAATCACTCTTTTCATCAATCCTAACTCACACAGTCACAAACCCATCACACATCCACAGGGCCCTCACTCACTGCCGGTGCAAGGGACATCGCTATTCATTCTTTCGCACATATTGTCATTGTCCTCATTCTTTCCATGGGACCACTCACCACCCACACAGGCCAGGCATACTTATCATCTAGCCCGGCTAGCATCTTGATACACTCTCCCCATCTCTATCCATGCAGGACAAACTGGCTCACAACAGGAGGGAAAGGTCACAGACAGGTGGAGGGATGCCAAAATTCAAAGTCCTGACAGAATTCGAAAACAGAGCTATCCAGCTGGCCGGCAATGGCCTGGACCAGTCCTACGGGTGAGGTCAGTGCTGCTCTACCAAGTGAAGACCCAGCAGTGTAACATCCATCAGAAAACCATGCCATGAGTGATGTGTGCTCTTTCACAGGCCACTGCCATGCACTAATTATCTCCGGTTGCTTTCGCAAGCACATCTGCCAAATATCCGACAGAGTCTATGAACCAGGGCCTCCAATCAAGCCTTGAAGAAACCTCTGAAGAGGAATCTGGAGACACCCTCTTTGAAAACCTATCACAGCGCTCACCCACACATGTCACCAGCACAAAGACACAAACCTCGGTGGGGCCCAGCTTTAGAGTAGCCTCAGTTTCACAATACGGTGAGCACCTCGCACTTTCTGATCCACAGCAGGCGGAGGCAGGGACTTCCCAGACCCCTGGCACTCAGAGGACTGCTGGAGGCCAGAATATTGCTGAGTCCAAGTCAGATGACAAGCCCCTGGACTCCATCATGTCACAGTTGCTGGAGCTGTAAAGGCAAGCTAAGGAATATTAGGAAGGGACGTCCACTGTGCTCCTCAGATTGCAAGGCATGATGTAGGAGCCTGTCTGTCTTCAGGCTGAGGTGATAGCGCTGTCATTGCAATGCACCGAGGTCAACACTGGCAAGATAGTGGCTGACATGGAGACCGTGATCCAGGACATCACTCCTGTAAGGCTACACAGGCTGAACTCCATTGCTGATCCCATAGTTGGCCTCCAACAGTGCATACATGAGAGGGGTGCGGCGCAGCTCAATCTAACTCCAGCTACACCTCCCACTCACATAGTCAGCCAGGGGCCCTTGGGGTCCCATAGGGAGGAGGATCAGAAGGTGCACACCACGGGGCCATTCATGAAGATGATTCTGGGAGTGACCGGCCTATCCAAATACCCTCTGTGACCCTGGCAACTCCAGCTTCACAAGCCACGGAGAATGCCACTGTCACACAGAGTGCCACTGCCATGCAACAGGACCCTGGAAGCAGGCCACGGCCCACCAAGTCTCGGCCCTCCAGAGAACGCCTGCCAAAGTCATCACAGATAGGGTGTCGCAGTTAGCAGGCTGCCTCCACCTCTGCTTTGGATGTCTGGGGTGCACCAAGATATAGTGACAGGGTTAGGAAAGTTAGGTAAAAGCAGTTGCACAGCCTGGCCAAGGGTGTTAATCACTTGTGCATAATGTTCATTATTGTCAATAAACTCCTAAGAATGTCTCCCTGCCTATGGCTCCTTGTTCTGATGAGCAGTGTTCTTGTCACTCAGATATGAAACTTTTCTGCACAAGATAAAGCCAGGTGTCTCAGTCCAAGTCATCTTCCCTGTGCTCTGTGCAGCCTTCAGACCACAGTGATGGTCCAGCCTCACACTCCCTGGAAACAGTACTGATGCCTGCACCTTGGCAGTGCTGGTCATTGCTGCCAGAATGTCGTGGGCAGGCACCACAGAGTTCTCTCATTCTCTTTGTGTGCTCTCAGCAACTTTAAGGTGGGGCTGACCCCCATCTCACCAGCGCCTGTGACCAGTGATACTGTGCACCAGCTCCTGAAGGGTTGAGGTGCTGAAGGCAGACACAGCATCAGATACGTCCAATGTTTTATGACTGTACCTCTGAGATGGCCCTGATCATGGAGCACAAGCAAGATGCCCTCGGCCAGACAGGAGTCAGACATTCTCAGAGACTATATGAAGATTTATGGAGCATCCTCACTGCATGTTGTCATCATCATCCTGCGATCAAGCGACTATTAGGGGCTCCACTGTATCTCCATGACAGGAGCACTCTCACAGAGGCTATTGGCACTGCCATAAGCCTGAGTGGAGTCCAACATGCACAACTGCGTAGTGAGGATCTATGGGGACACCTGACTGCATGTCGTCATCATCCTCCAAAAATCTGGCCACTATGAGGGCCCCTCGAGCGTGCCTGCCTTTTCTGGCCAATGCGAGCGTCTCATCCCTGTCAGCATCACCACCGGTTACGCCATCACTCTCATCACCATCAGCGTCCTCTCCATCCGAGGAGACCTCCAGCTCCTCCCGTTCCCCCTCAATGTGCTCATCTCCCCATTGGAGTGCCAGGTTGTAAAGGGCGCAGCAGAAGTCGATGATGCGTGATACCCTCTGCGGACTATATTGGTGGACCAGGGTCCACCAGACCGGTCTAGGCACTGGAACCTCATCTTCAGTATCGCGATGGTCTGCTCCACCAAGCTGCAAGCTGCTGCCTGAATTCTTTGAGGATGTAACAAGCAGGTTAGACAAAGGAGAGCTGACTTCCAGAAGGCCTTTGACAAGGTGCCGCACAGGAGGCTGCTCAGTAAGATAAGAGCCCATGGTGTTAGAGGCAAGGTACTAGCTTGGATAGAAGATTGGCTGTCTGGCAGGAGGCAGAGAGTGGGGTTAAGGGGGTCCTTCTTAGGATGGCGGCTGGTGACTAATTGAGTTCCGCAAGGGTCAATGTTGGAACCACAACTTCTCACTTTATACATTAATGATCTAGATGAAGGAACTGAGGGCATTCTGGCTAAGTTTGCAGATGATACAAAGATAGGTGGAGGGACAGATAATATTGAGGAGGCAGGGAGGCTGCAGAAGGACTTAGACAGGTTAGGAGAATGGGCAAAGAAGTGGCAGATAGAATACAACGTGGGGAAGTGTGAGGTCATGCACTTTGGTAGGAAGAATAGAGGCATAGGCTATTTTCTAAATGGGGAGAGAATTCAGAAATCTGGTGTGCAAAGGGACTTGGGAGTCCTAGTTCAGGATTCTCTTAAGATTAACTTGCAGGTTGAGTCGGTAGTTAGGAAGGCAAATTCAATGCTGGCATTTATTTCAAGAGAACTAGAATATAAAAGCAGGGATGTGCTGCTGAGGCTTTACAAGGCTCCGGTCAGACCACATTTAGAATATTGTGAGCAATTTTGGGCCCCGTATCTCAGGAAGGATGTGTTGGC
This sequence comes from Carcharodon carcharias, assembly GCF_017639515.1. Lineage (NCBI taxonomy): Eukaryota > Metazoa > Chordata > Chondrichthyes > Lamniformes > Lamnidae > Carcharodon > Carcharodon carcharias. Next base: position 129,634,299 of record NC_054474.1, read on the forward strand.
CCTGGAGAGGGTCCAGAGGAGGTTCACGAGAACAATCCCAGGAATGAAAGGCTTAACATATGAGGAACATTTGAGGACTCTGGGTCTATACTCGATGGAGTTTAGAAGGATGAGGGGGGATCTGATTGAAATTTACAAAATACTGAAAGGCCTGGATAGAGTGGACATGGGGAAGATGTTTCCATTAGTAGGAGAGATTAGGACCCGAGGGCATAGCCTCAGAGTAAAGGGAAGACCTTTTAGAACAGAGATGAGGAGAAACTTTTTTAGCGAGAGAGCGGTGAATCTATGGAATTCATTGCCACAGAAGGCTGTGGACACCAGGTCATTTAGTGTAGTTAAGACCGAGATAGATAGGTTCTTGATTGGTAAGGGGATCAAAGGTTACAGGGAGAAGGCGGGAGAATGGGGTTGAGAAACTTATCAGTCATGATTGAATGGCGGAGCAGACTCGATGGGCCGAATGGCCTAATTTCTGCTCCTATCTCTTATGGTCTTATGGTCTTTTGAGCCTCATTATAGCATCACTCTGCTGCAGTCTGAGGCCGCTGCATGGGTGTCATCAGCCACAGCCTCTGTGGGTAGCTCTTGTCCCCAAGGAGCCAACCCTGCAGCTTCTGTGGACCCTAGAAGACTCCAGGCATCTGTGAGCGACTTAGGGTGTAGGGCATCGTGCACACTCCCCGGAAACCTGTGCATACCTGCAGGATGTGTTTCTGATGTTCGCATACCAGTTGCATGTTCAGTGAGTGTCAGTCCTTGATGAAGTCCACTGAGTGTAGCGATGGAGACCTGAGCACCACATGAGTGCAGTCAATTGCACCCTGTACCTGTGAGAATCCCGAGATCAGGGTGAATCCAATGGCCCTTGTATCCTGGCTGTCCCGGTCCCAGGCGAAATGCATGGAGTGTGCCATGGAGAAGATGGCATCTGTGACCTCATGGATGCATTTGTGGGTGGCAGCTTGTGATATCCCAAAGATGTCACCTATGGAGCCCTGAAAGGAGCCACTGGCATAGAAATTGAGCACCGTGGTCACTTTCACAGCCACTGGCAGTGGATGCCCTCCATGTCCCATTGGTGCCATATCCTGCAGTAAATGGCAGATGTGAGCCACATGCACAGTCGTCAGCATCACTGATTCTCAATCATCTGCAGGAATGGCAGGTGGCATCCAAAGACCATGGGTGTCGCTAGGCGCCTAGCAGCCATGGCTCGCTGTTGCTCCTGCCCCTACTGCCCCTTTTTCATGAGGTTGCTACTCCTGCCTTTGCGCGGCCAGGAGCCTCAGTCACTCTCTCCTCCATCATCTATGGTCTCTGTAGGCCATCAGGCATACAGCTAGGTCACCATGATTCTGACAATGTCCTCCTGCAGCATGAAAGAGAGAGAGATGTGGTTATCATGGCTGTACTTAGCACCTTTCCTGACCCTGTGCGACCTCCCCTTAGCACTTCCCGGAGAGTGCTGGTCACCCCTCGGATGGCCAGTGATGAGTGCGCTGCATGGCTGCCCTGTCAACCTGCGACATGAGGTCACTAGTCCAAACCGGAAATGCTGAGTTTGCAAGGGGCTGTGAGCACCTCCAGCAGTGATTGCTACATGGCCAGCATTGGTGAGGAAATTGTTCAACGTTAACAGTCCAACTGCTCCGTGGTCCAATAAAGTGGTGGCGAACTTGAAGTGCTGACTGGGTGGGGAGTGAGGGTGGGTAACGTATGGAGTGCTTGGTGGCCTTTTGGTGACACCACGTTGCTTGCATGGGTGGGCAGGCTAGGAGCCCGACCCCAATCATATCACTGTGGTTGCTTCTGATCCGTCTCAGGTGCAGAGGCATAGTCAGTTTATACAGGTGAACCTAATGCTTCCCTCGCTTACCCTGACTCCCGCCTCGCGGGATGCAGAACCAGGGCAGCACTTGACCCCCACCTCTACCAACAATGGTCACCTCCAAGGCTTGCCAGCACTTGCCCCTGCCCCCCAGTGCCTCTAAGGTTGTAAACAACAGGCAAGCTGTGGAGAACGCTGCTGCTCACTCACCTCAGTTCCCCCAAAGTGAAGGCCGCCAAGTGCACGTCGCCTGCATGCTTTTGTGAAACATGTCGGTGTGTTATCCCACCGATGTGGACAGGTGATAGGCAGGGTTCCAACAGCCTGATGTTACACATAGCTCCCCACTGACTGACGGCAGGAAACGCGGCCTGGCGTCGGCGGGCTGAGCGGATGATCGCAACCTGTCATGAAGCAGGTCGCGCCATATCTTTCCATGCATGCCACCTATCACGCCTGCCACCAGTGGACTCGTAAAATTCCGCCCAAACTCTCTTTCAAGATTTTAACTCTCTTAGAACTTAGAATTCACCATTAGAGAATCCTAGAAGAGTTAGGGTTCTTAAGTTTAGAGAGTGAGACTACAATCTTTTATAATCATTACTTTGTGATACTTGATTATATGCTTATATCTTCGATTGCATTATTGTAAGGTTTTGAATATTACAGAGTACAAATGCAAGATAAACTAATCCAACTAAATATAGCAAATAAAAACTTCAAACCCACTTAGAAAATAAAAGTAGGATATTCAAACAAACAACAAACTAGTTTTATATTCACAATCAAAAGTGTAAAGTGTAGTTTCTGCCTTTGTCTCAGTTTTTATTTATTAATTCATTAGATGCGGGTATTGCTGGCTAGGCCAATATTTGTTGCCCACCCTAATTGCTGTTGAGAAGGTGATGGTGAGCTGCCTTCTTGAACCATTGCATGTTATGAGGAAAACTATCTAAGGTCTTGACTCATTGATGGTCACGCAAATTTGACTGACTTGTTTATCCAAGTCTCTAATTTAAATAAAATCCATTGCCTTTAGCATAACCTAACAATTGTCAGTCTTACTGTTAGACTTCTTCGTTTGAGTGTTTCTTGAGGGTCAAAAAAATTGCTTTTCTGAAATGCAGCTACAGCATTATTGCCTGTCTCCCTATTTGGAATAGCCTCTTCTCCTGTGTGTGTGTAATTAATGTTGTCTCACTCTGCTTTTTGGCAAAAGATTTTTAGCTGAGCTTTTAGCTGAATTAAATTGTTAATCCTTTCATTGGCTGAGTCAAATGGGTTAAATCCTTAACAGTGGTGCAGAGGTACCCATCTCTGAGCCAGAGGCTCTGGGTTCAAGTCCCACTCTGGGACTTGATGGGCATGGAAGGTGCATTCATACTGTGGCCAAATGCTTGATAATCAGCCTGTAAATCCTTCACATACACCACGGCAGGTGGTAAAAGTGGGAGAGTCTGCTGGACAGCCAAAACCTACAGAAGGGAACAGCAAACAACTGCAGTGCTTTGCCAAGCATAACCATGGACCGACACATGGAAGTCCATGGTCACCAATGCTCTTTTGGGATGGCACCTGAAGAGAGAGAGTGAACATCTATTTATCTTTTCAAATTTGACCTGTTAACATTCCTGTGAGGCTCCTTAGAAAGCTTCACTACCTTAAATGTAGTATATAAGTGAAAACTGTTGTTCAGCTGTTAATTTGTTAACATCGCGGATCTCTGCATAAACTGACATTTTCACTTCCCTGGAAATTGTGTTCAGGCAGCAAATCATGCCACATGGGTTCAGTGTCAAAATTTAACATCAGTTATTGCTGGAGGTTGCATAGCCCAAGTCACTTTTTTTAACTAAAGTGTTTCTTCTGTCCATCGACAATGGCACTACTGCCTTTGTCATTCAGGAGTGTACCTAGTTGATATTAGGACCATCTGCTGAGTGAAAAAGTGTAGATTCAAAAATGCAAATGCAAATGACCAACTGCCATTCTTTTCTTGTTTGCATTAGAACTATTCATTATTAAGGTATTCATTATTAAGGTTCTAGGAAAAACAGAATAGCAGAGTATTATTTAAATGGTGATAGATTAGGAAATGTTGATGTAAAAAGGGACCTAGGTGTCCTTGTACACCAGTCATTGAAAGCAAACATGCAGGTGCAGCAAGCAATTAGGGAGACAAATGGTATATTGGCCTTCATTGCGAGAGGTCTTGAGTACAGGAGCGAGGATGTCTTCTGGCAGCTGTACAGGGCCTTGGTGAGACCACATCTGGAATATTGTGTGGAGTTTTGGTTTCCTTAACTAAGAAGGGATATACTTGCCATTGATGGAGTACAGCAAAGGCTCACCAGACTCTTGGGATGGGAGGATTGTCATTTGAGGAGAAATTGGGCCAACTAGGCCTGTATTCACTGGAGCTTAGAAGAATGGGAGGAGACCTCATTGAAACATATAAAATTCTGACAGGGATGGACAGACTGGATGCAAGGATGACATTTCCTCTGGCTGAAGGGGTCTAGAACAAGAGACTACAGCCTCAGAATATGTGGTAGACCATTTAAGGCTGAGATGAGGAGAACCATTTTCACTTAGAGGGTGATGAACCTATGGAATTCTCTACCACAGAGGGCTGTGGAGGCCAAGTCATTGAATATATTTAAGAAGGAAATAGATAGGTTTCTAGAGTCTAAAGGTATCAAGGGTTATGGGGAGAGCATGGGAGTACAGCATTGAGATAGAGGATCAGGATATTGAATGCCCAAGCAGGCTCAAAGCCAAATGACCTACTCCTGCTCCTATTTTCTATGTTTTTATGTTTCTCTGGATATGGGCATTGCTGGTAAGGTTGTCATTTATTGCCCATCCTTAGTTGCTGTGAGCTGGTGGTTTTGAGCCCTCTTGTTGAATTGCTGCAGGACTGAAGTCTCTTGATCCATCTGGGTGGCTTGTAGGCCACTGTACTACTGTTTCCCCATGTGGTGGATGGGACTGAGTGGAGGAATGGAGTCTTGATGAAACACTTGCTGACTCAATTGTCAAATGCTTGTGTCTTGTAAGCTCAACGAGAGAATTGTGGAGGTGACATCTCAATCACTGCAAGTTAAATGCAATGACTACACCTCAAAGTATTTCATTGCCTACAAAGTCATTTTGGAATATCCTGAGATCAGGAAAGATCTAAAATAAATGAAAGTTCTCTCATTATGAACATCAAATCCAGAATATACTTCCTGAGAGGTGTGTTGGAGGCAGATTCAAACATAGCTTTCAACAGGGAATTGTCTGAGCACCTGCAGAGAAACAATTTACAGGACTACAGAGAAAGAGCAAGGAAGTGGGACTAACTGGGTTCCTCTTGTAGAGACACAATGGGCCGAATGGCCTCCTTCTGAGCTGTGACAATTCTATAATTCTCTGTGCTGATTTGGCAAAATTACCAAAATATGTTGGCCCCATCTCCAGTGAAAAGGCCACAAAACTATTCAACAGTCATGTGGTGTTATCTATCATTATATTGAGCCATGCTTGCACACATTGCATTGACAGTCCTTTAATAACACAATTGATTGATAAAATCAGGCCCTGTCAGCTTTTATTTTTCAGATTATGTTTGAAATATAGCTGTAAGGTGAACACGGAGTAATTATGAAAAGAAACAAAATAAGTGCCAACCCACATTTTTAAAAAATCATTTATGGGATGTGGGCGTCGCTGGCTAGGCCAGCACTTATTGCCCATCCCTAATTGCCCTTGAGAAGGTCGTGGTCAGCTGCCTTCCTGAACCACTGCAGTCCCTGTGGTGTAGGGACACCCACAGTGCTGTTAGGGAGGGAGTTCCAGGATCTTGACCCGGCGACATGTGTCATCTGTAGTAAATACTTCTGTTCAATTTAGTATAGTACCTAGTACTATTACCTCTAAGGAAGAGGCTGGGATGAATTTCCTCGAGACTTCACTTGCTACACCAAATGCCTAGAGTGAGACTTTGACCCAGAGGCAAGAGTGCTATAGCTGAGCAATGGCTGTGCATAGTAGAATAATTTCTATGCTCAACATAACACTTTTCCTCACTCTCCCCAGTTTATACGACATCTGTATTTCAATCTCTCGGGATGGAGCAGGGGCAATGGGCTTTGAGTTAATTGTGCATCAAGATGCACTTGCTTAGTTAAAGCAGACCAAGTGTGGCCTTCATCAGAAGAAATAGTTTCTCTACAGATCAAATCACTCTATCATTTTAAATACTTCAGTTAGGTCATCTTCAATCTTATGGACTCAAGGGAATACAAAAAAGGTTTGTACAACTTGTCCTCTAATATAGTCCTTTAACCCACAGAATGATTTCAATCTGGTGAATGTACATGTACCCATTCAGACCAGTATATCCTTCCTGAGGTCAGTGTTTGAACTTCATAGATTCTCACCAAGGCTTTGTAGAAATTCAGCTTAACTTCCCATATTTCAACCCTCTTGAGGGAAAGGCCAACTGAGGCTTGTAAATTGAGGTGTGTAAAATTATGAGTAACCTCAATGCAGTGAATAGGAAGGATTTATTTTCCTTACCAGAGAGCTCAATAACCAGAGGAAGGCAGCATAGTAGCAGTATTCCTGGACTAATAAGCCAGAGGGCTGGATTAATGCTCCAGAGACATGAGTTCAAAACCCACAGTGGCAACTGAGGGAATTTAAATTCAATTCATTAATAATTCTGGGGTTAAAATGCTAGTTTCATTAATAAGGATCAAATTGCTACTGGAGTTTTATAGGAACGCATCAGGTTAGCTAATGTTTTTCATCAGAGGAACAAGTTATCCTTACCTGGTTTAGCCCACGGCAATGTTGTTGACTTCTAACTGCTCTCTGAAATGTTTAGTGAGCCACTCAGTTGTATTAAATGGCTACAGAGGAAAAAAAAACAAGGTACACAACATAGACTGCAGTGGTTCAAGACGGCAGCTCACCACCATCTTCTCAAGGTCAATTAGGTATGGGCAACAAATGCTGGCCTTGACAGCGATGCTCACATCCCAAGAACGGTTTTTTTTAAATAAAGTAAGTGGTAGAAGGATTAATGTAGCCTTGAGGAGAATTATTTTTTATGCAGAAGGTCTCGGGGCCTGAAACTCACTGCCTGAAAGGGTAATTAAGGCAAAATCTCTCAGCACATTTAAACAAAAATACTTGGATATTCAATTGATTGGTGTAACCTACAGGGCTACGAACCAAGAACTAGAAATTAGCAATTCGGCTCTTTAGCTCTTTTTTGACTGACGCTGACATGGTCTCCATCGGTTCTGTAAGTTTTCTGTTTCTATTCCATGAGGTTTTTTTTGGATTAATTTTGTGCCTGTTCACTAGCTTTTACTGATTTTTGTCTACATGGACACCAAAATCCCTTTGCTCCACCATAGATCTTACCTCTCATTGTTTAAAAAAAAGTTCTGTTTTTTCTTGTTTCCAAAATGGATAGCCTCATTTTCACCACATCTGTCAGTTTTGCCGACTGACTTAATCTGCCTCTGTCCCTTCGTATATTCCTGCTCAAATCTACACAACTTACTGTGCATTCATCACCCCAATCTCCTTTTAAAAATCTTTTCTCCTCAAGGATGTGCTCACTCAACCCTTTTCAACATTCTTCATCTGGGAGATTGTGTTAGCTCAACTTTAGGGAAGCGAGTGTGACCTTCTTAGAAATTCAGGAAATGAAAGTGTTTGTGTAAGGAGGGAGTGTCAAAATACATTCATGCACATCACGTTGTTGAAGGGACTGCTAAATATGGTATCAAGTTTTTAATCAGACTTTAGATGAACACAATCAGCCTGAAGTAACTGGACTGACTTTGAACTTTTTGAAAGATTTCTTTACTCAGTAGTAATAAACATGGGGCATTGTAATCAGATAGTAGAGGCATTTTTTTCAGGCCAAGATGGGACACTGACCTGAATCGTTCTTCATTTCTTCAAGGCAAAATGAAAGATGCATTAGAGCTTAAAAAATGTCATGGGTCAGCAAAGGCCACTTGTCTATCAAAGCTCAATCCCCAGTATACAGCTGGACTTGCATGTCAGAGGTTCCTATTCTCTTTGGCTTACTATGAGAAAGAGCCGGGAGAACTGTTAAGATTTTTTCAAAGTGACATCCTTTTCAAATGTTGGAATTATTTCATTTTTGGAGATGATGAAACCTCAAGGAGAGCCTAATGGTGACATCCATTGATTGGATTGAAGAGGGACAATTCCATGTGCCAGAATCTCACAACATTTAGTAGCAGCCTTCTCTGATGTGTGGCAGCTAGTTCTATGACAGGCTGCCCAGTGTGCAATCATGTAGAAACTGTTTTTCTTTTGAAGGCTGGGCCATCCCTGTCCTGCTCAGAAGAGCTAAAGCTTGCTATCTCCTGAACCGTTTCCTGGTCAGGCATGTCAGCTTGCACCAATTTCCATTCACTGGTACTGACAGAATCACTCTGTGCAGGGCTCTCTAGTTTACAATCAGATGTGCAAATCTCTATTTTGGCATTTTAGAAGGTATGAGCAAGTAACCGTGAACCTTCAGGAGAGTGGTCCTCATCTGCATGAGTCATCAGAAGGGGCTAGAGAAAGGGACAAGGTTAAGCATGTAATGGCAAGAATCAGCAATAACAAATGAGTGGCAAGACCACCCGGGCATGCATGCGTGTGTGCATGCGTATGTGCACATCCACGGGCCGAATTTTACACTACTCAGCAGGAGCCTGTCCCTGAAGTGTGTGGATCACCAACTCCCATCACCGCCTTTTAAAGATGTTTGGTAATGCCAGTAGTGGCTAATTAACGGCTGCCCGGTGGAAGCCATTCAAGTATGCGCAGGAATGCTGGGCAGTGTGCCCAATCAGCCACAGACAGAGGGGGTAAGCCATGAACCAGAAGTCAGTCAAGGCCAGCTAAGGCACCCCTGGCATGGGATTGTAGCAGCTGCACCAAAAAGCATAGTTTTGAAGTCTGAAGATGTCTCTGAAGAAGAATTTAAAATCCAGTAAACTTTTGTGGGTGGTAAGAGCTCGAGTTTAACTATCTATTGTGCTAATTTTGAAGCATTCAGTGCCTTTGTCAGGGAGGAAACAATATATTTGAATGCAGCTGACCCATTTCCCTTTTGTGTTTAGGAAATATTCAGAATCAGCCCTTTAACTCTTGTTGTCTCTCCACAGGTGGCTGAGAAAATGGAACCAAGAGCTGGGGAGGATGTAGACGAAGGATGGCCATAAGGTTTGATGATGTCCTCCTCCAGGCTGTAAGTGATATGCAGGAGCTCCTCATGCCTACTGACAGGAGGAGACCTCCCAGCCAGACAAAGGTAGCCTGGATGCAGTGGAGGTCAGTAGTCTTGCGGTCATCCAATGATTGTGGTTACAGTGCCGGAAAAGGCTAAATGACCTCTTGAGATCTGCAAGATTGAGTGTGTAACCATTCTGAAGGTGGACATAAATGGAAGGTGGATCAATTATAAGATTGATTTCTGTGTTGCCCAAGTCTGTAAGGTGGTATGACACAGACAGAATCTGCCTGACAGCTGGGGTTATGTGGGGAGGGGTGTGGGATTGAACTGCAACACCTGCTGGTTGTCAAAGAGCCTTGGGAAATATTGGCTGCTGACAAAGTTCATGTTGGCCGTACATTTGAAGGCCTGATTGTAGCAGAGCATCATCATTACAATTTTCCTCTGTATTTGCGGGAGAAGAGCGGGCATAACGCCTGAGAGAGGACCAAGGCCGGAGGTGGGACAACAAACCTGGCCGCTTTGACACTAAGTGAGGAGTACATGGCTGCAAGTGATCGGAGCAGAGCCATAGGCTGAGGTGAGGTTGGAGGGAAGCCCCAGGGTGGTGAGATTCCAGGCACTCATGTCGAGAGTCACTGCAAACATTGCTGAAGGGGCTGGGGTGGGGAGGGTGTTGGAAACTGGGGAAAATGGCAGGGAAGTAGCATCAATGGTTTGTGACTTTGGAGGCTTGCAGAATTCAGGGAGGAAGATGTCTCTCTATGTTGTAGGAGCTAATGTTCAAATTCTGGTTACCATCTCCTAGTGGTTCCAGTGTTAGTGTTGAGGAAGCATGTCTCTGCACTCACCTCAAATAATGTTGATGCTCTTCATTCTCCTTGTTTTTGTTTTCCCCACAGGTGAAACATGGCCAGCTGCAGCCACTAGCCCCAAGGGACAAACTGTAATGCCTGAGGAGTAGGAGGAGGGGGAGGCAGCCTCAAAGCGTTCACCCAACACCAACGCAGATGTACGCACCTCAAGGGTTATGCGCGACGCAGTAGTAAGGGATCCACACACAAGTGTGAGCACATCACTAGAACAGCTGTCAGAGGCTGAGATGGAGCAGGTCTCTGGCCCATGGAGGGCTGCTGAAAGCGACCTAGATGCTGAGCCCCAGGCTGATGATGAGCCTCTGGAGTCATCCATCAGGCAGCAGATAATGGACGCCCAGCACAAGGTATGTGGAGATGTGGCAGAGATTCCAGAGGGGTTGTGGAGAAGTCTATCCAGGTCATGAGCACTGCGATCACCCACTCTACAGAATGCATGGCTTCCTCCACTGAGAGACTGGGGACTGTCATGGAGAACCAAACCCTAGCAGCTTACTGATTGGATACTGGGTTTGTGTTCTGACCTGTTCTCCATCACTTTGGCTCTGAGTTCCAGTGCCCAGAGCCAGGAAAAGAGGGGGGTGAGAAGCCTGGAGTCACATCCAGATGCTGGTTCCTCCCAGGAAAACAGAGAGGGTCAAATGAACTTCATGACAGCAGATGAGCAGATACTGATGTCATTGGGGGCACTTGTTTGCTTTTCTGATAGGGACAACCTCTTCACTGCCTCTCTGCCATTGACACAAATGCCTCCGAGTGCTGCAGTGATAGATGGGCCTCCTGCCATTGTACGGGAGATTCTCACCACAAAGGAGCTCTCATGATCTCAGGCGACCAGAGAATGCCTGCCAAAGTCAGCCGAGGTAAAAAGACACAAGAGTCAGCAGCCTGTCTACAGCACAGCTGGCAGCGAGGGGACAGCACCATGCGGCAGCACTTGACAAAGAGTCTAGAAAACAGCACATTAGTCATACATGGGTACACAGAGTGCTTTTCTTATTTGTGACTTTTAACCATTATTTTGATCTCTTGTGAACACAGTCTTGTGCATTATATGGGTGTGATATGAAGCTTTTGAAATTGGATATATTAGCTGCTGGTGGAATTTTGTTATCATGTGGGTCCCTCTGCCTGATGTTATTTGGTGACTCACTTTGCCATTTCAGCCCTGGTGTTCATGAAAGAAAGATAACAGGAGAAGGTATTACTGAGAAGGAGACATCTTGCTAAAGGAATCTTCTCATAAGAGAATCCCTTGTCTCCTGGACATCCATACCCTCCTGCTCACTGGCTTAAATGCCTGGTTGGCATGGCTCACCCTCCTCTTCATCAGAGTCATCATTTGAGGACAGGCCTGTCTCCATCAAATCTTCCTCTGCCAGCGTTTCACCTCTCTGGAGGGCCAGATTGTGCAAGGTACAGCGGACAGCAACCATGAGTGAGACTCTAGTGGGAGTATATTGCAGACCGTCATCTGATCTGTCTAAACATCTAAAGAGCATTCTCAGCAGAATGATGTTCCAGGTGGATATGTGGCTATCATTGCAACTGTTCTCAGGCCATGGATTCCTTAAGGGTGTCATCAGCCATCTCCTTTATCGCCTTTGTCGCCCAGAAGCCAGCCATCCAAAGGTTCTGGGTGGTGAATATCCCTGTCACCTGGGAGTATCAATGGAGGTATGCATCGTGACTACTAGCCATATAACATGCACACATGTGCAATATTCATTAATTATGATCACACATAATCTGGACATTGATGGAGTGATGTCCCTTCCTGTTTATAAATGCACCTGCCTGTCCAGATGGAGCACTTATTCTAACATGAGTTAATCAATCACCCCTTGGACTATTGGAGATCCAGCCATGATTGCAAAGCCTCTGGCTCTTTCTGCTTGACTGGGTAAGTCACATGTGAAGGAGAAGGACTCATGGACATGCCTAAACATGGCATCATGAAAACCTTCATTGCAGTGATGGGCTAGAGGCTGGGTAATTCCACTAAGGTCTCCATATACTGCCGGAGTGACCCAGAGGTGAAGAATTTCAATGCAACTGTGACTTTTAAGGCCACAGGCTTTGGGTGGCCACCCATACAATTCTAGACTATCTCCTAATGTCTCAAAGGTTGTGCCTATCTCCCTTGAGAGATGCAGTCTTCAGAGGTACTGTTGCCCAAACATCTACAGGTAAGACACCCTGACCCTCAAGGCACAGTTGGCAGGATTGTGCCTCTGCCTACCCCTGCCTGCCTGATGCCCCTATCTGTCCCCACAGCCCCACTGCTCAACAGCAGGGTGCCTACATTGCTGTCCCTCATGGTGAACCTGTCCCTGGCTAGTTGCTCAACTCCTCCTCTTCTCACTGCAGGACAAATCAAATACATTTGCCTCCAACAGAATGAACAATTCCCATAGGGGACAGCGGTGTATGCTGTAGTGCTCAATGTTGATTGGAACACTTCCTTTCTGCCCTCTTCCCTAAGGAAATGCCCTAATGCCAGCTGAAATATAATGAAAAACAAAGCTAACGACACTAGCAAAGTCTCCCATCTTCAGCAGCAGACTCTTCTGCTAATGTTAGCCATAGTCCCACTTGCAAGCTTTAAATTAGGCTTTTCACCAGTTCTGTCTCAGTAATGGCGACCATGAAACTATAGCTGATTGTTTAAAATCCCATCTGGTTCACTAATGCCTTTAGGGAAGAAAATCTGCCATCCTTCCCTGGGCTAGCCTACATGTGACTCCAGACACACAGCAGTGTGGTTGACTCTTAACTGCCCTCTGAAATGGCCTAGCAAATCAATGGCAATTATGGATGTGCAGCAAATGCCCCCTGATGTTGTTATTGGCTAGGCCAAAAAATTTGCCCAATGTACTTAACCCCACTCCATTATATTTTACACCATTTAATTTTAGAAACTGTCACGTTTTTATAGTGATGTAAAGGCTCTAATCACTCATAAGAGATTGGGTATACACATTGTGGATTCATTTATTGAGACTAGGTACATGAGAACATTTATGCAAAGGTAGAAAGCTTGAAGACCTCAGCAGCAGAGCTGTGTGTGCTTTGTTCTGCTCAAAGACCAAAGTGAAATGGACATTGGATTATCCCTACTGGTGATGACATGCTGCTATCCCTTATTAAACATCACTCCTTTTTAAATATAGTTTTCCCCCTTACAAAGAAGTATAACTATTCATAATATATGTTCAGGTAAAGTTACCATTGGAGAACTGGTGAATCTATGAGGCTCTAAAGCATAGAGGTAATCTGCTGGTACACCCAATTTTGTAATGGTAATCTAGGTTAAAGCTTTCTTTAATTGCCCATAGTAATCTGTTGGATTGTCATTCTTGCATGTTGTTTCTAGTAGAATCCTGCTCGTGTGCAATTGATGGCTGAGGAGCTGAAATGGGTCTGATTTGTCCTCAGTTATGCTTCACTGTTGTGCCTTTGTGTGTAATGACATCATAGGATTTCGGTTTCAAACAAATCCTTGTCACCTTGGCTGGTTGCCACATACACTTTGTGGGATCCTGAATGACAACTTGTCCCAACTGTATACTTGGCGATTCTGTACCCGTATTTTTATTGTGCACCTTGATAATCTTCTCTTGCTGTTTTAAAGGTTTCTTTCTAGTTTCTGAGAGAGTAGAATGGGTAAGAGTAAGTAAATTGATACACATTTGTCTACCAAACATGAGCTTTGCTGGTGATCGAATAGCTGAACGTAAAGGTGTTGCTCTCAGATATAACATTGCAATGTGTAGATCTTGCTTGGTCTATTTACCTTTGAGGATTAGGGATTTCACTGCATGATTCGTTCAGTCAGCTAGGCCATTAGATCCAGGGTATTGGGGAGAAGAAGTTCAACAGCACCTTCCAAACCCACGACCACTACCATCTAGAAGGAAGGACAAGGGCAGCAGAAAGATGTGAACACCAGTACCTGGAAGTTCCCCTCCAAGTCACTCACCATCCTGACTTGGAAATATATCGGCATTCCTTCACTGTCACTGGGTCAAAATCCTGGAATTCTCTCCCTAACAGCACTGTGGGTGTACCTATATCACATGGGCTGCAGCGGTTCAAGAAGGCAGCTCACCACCAACTTCTCAAGGGCAATTAGGAATGGGCAATAAATGCTGGCCTAGCCATTGACACCCACATCCCATGAAAAATAACACTGACTGCCATTTCAGAAGACTTTGAAATTGAACATTTTAGAAGCTGGCAAAAAAAGGTAGAATAAAAACTGAAAATGCGAGAAGTGCACAGCTGATGCGTTGCACTGAAATATTGAAAGCCCTGAAGTGAGAATCATATTCCTAGGCCAACAAGCTGCCTGCACTGTTCAAGTACAGCCTGGAAATTCACTAGTCCCTTCTGCTTAATCTGGAACCATGACAATGTTCCCTAAGATTACAAGGGTGCTATCATAACTCACCTGTACAAACAGAATCGAGGCAAGTCTATCTGTGACAAACATCATAGTATTTCACTCCTCCCCATAGGCAAAAATTCTTGCAAGATGTTTTTAAACAGATAATAATTGCTGCAAGTAAACAGACCTTGTTTTTTTTTAAATCAGGGTTTAATTGCTATTTTGCAAAGGATGTTTTCAAATTAGAACTTGTTAAGCTTCAGCTGTGATGAGGAAAAATAAACATCTGTAAATAACTGTCTTACTTTCCCTGTTTACACTTGTGACAATCTGGAATTTGAGAGATACTCTCAGGCATCTTTATATAGAATCAGTCATGGAATCATAGAATGGTTACAGCACAAAAGGAGGCCATTCAGCCCATTGTTTTTTAAGCTGGCATTCTGCAAGAACTCCTCAACTAGTACCATTCACCTTCCTTTCCCTGTAGTCCTTTTTCTCTTCAAATAATTATCCTATTCCCTTTTGAAGGCCACAATTGAATCTGCCTTCATCATTTTCTCAGACAATGCATTTCAGATCCAAATCACTTGCTGTGTAAAAATATTTTTCCTGATGCTGCCTCTGATTCTTTTTCCAATTACGATGGATCCATATTCCCTGTTTATCAACCATTCTTCCAATGGCAACTGTTTCTCCCTATCTATTCTGTCCAGACCTCTCATGATTTTGAACACCTCTATCAAATCTCCTCTCAACCTTGACTTCTCCAAGGAGAACCACGCCAGCTTTGTCAACATATCCTACTGTAGCCTCTTATCCCTGGAACCATTCTTGTAAATCTCTTCTGCACCCTCTCTAATTCCTTCATATCCTTCCTAATGTGTGGTGCGCAGAAATGGACACAATACTCCAGTTGAGGTTGAACCAGTGTCTTATTAAGTTTCATGATATTGTTAAATGTACATGTGAAATTTTTTCTAAGACTATTATTGGAGAAGTAAGGCTAATCAATGACTAATTAATACCCATTATTGTTAAAAACTTTGCAGTGCATGGTGTAAATCTTGCTCTTAGAATCAATTGTCTTGTATAAATTGTACATGTAAATTATGTTGCATAAATCTTTAAATGCAAATATTATGGAGGTGATTTTCTCCATTTTATGTTTTATGTTCATCAGCAGCAAGTGTGATGGAGGACAGAAGAATTTGTTTGTTTCATTCAATTGGTCAGTTATGAACAGAATGATCACATCACAGTGTAAATGAATGTATAAGTGCAACTCAGTTAATAGGATTAAACAAACACAGTCAGTGCTTCATTATTCCATCTCCGTAAACTTTTGTTTTACATTCTCTACTCTAGATCTCCCCTTGTTCCTTTGTACATGTCTTTCTTGGCTTAGAGAGTACTCAATCTTTAACTCATATTTTTCCAAGAGTCTATTTATTTATTTATTTTAAAGGGAAGAGGGCTTACATTTCTATTGTGCCTTTCAAGACTGCAGGACATCCCAATGCACTTTACAGCCAATGAAGCACTTTTGATGTATAGTCACTGTTATGTTGTAGGAAAAATAATGTGTAACTTGTGCATGGCAAGCTTGCATAAACAGCAATGTAATAATAACTAGATCGTGTTTTTGCTGATTTTCGTTGAAGGATAACTAATGGGCAGGACCCTGGCAAGAACTCTCCCAGTCTTCTCAGTGCCATAGGATCTTTTGCATCCACTTGAGGGGGAGGACTGTACCTCCGTTTAACAGCCGATCTGAAAAACATCTCCGACAATGCAACACTCCCTTACTGCACTAGAATGTCAACCCAGATTACATACTCAATTCCCTGGAGTGGGATATGAACCAACAACCTTCGGAGCCAAGAGTGAGAGTGCTTCCACTGAACAAGGCTGATGCTAAGGTGATTGGATCCAACATTGATCTTAACAGCAGTTTATAATCTCTACTATGACATCTTTGAGACACACTTAAAGCTCATGAGCAGGGATATCTGTGCACTGCAGCAGAGGATAAAAATTCCGTTTAACAGGATAATCCCGACCTTCTCTGCTGTAAGTGAGTCTTTGAAAGAAATTGCCTCACTGAACTTCTTTTCTGTGAAGTCAGTCTAATTTGCCTCAATTTCAGCATTATGATTTGAAGCTGGAGAACTTACTGGTACATTAAGGTTTGATCTGATGACATTTTGTTCAGAATTGAAAGCCTCGCTATTAAGAATGAAAATCTTTATAAATATTACCAACATCCAAGCATTTCCAATTTCAATGCTAAGAATCAGGAGAGATTTCAAATTGTTCAAGAGATCCAAATGTTTTCAATTGGGTCTCTGATGATTGTTTTGATGTTCTTAAGACTGTTAGCTCAATTGACAAAACTGCTGAAGCTGACACAATAAAGGCTAAAGTTTTAATGAATTCACTCAAAATTGTTGCTGGTCCAGTTTTCATGAGTCTGCAGTGATATATTTAGCTTCATATATGAGGTACTAGGCAGTTTTCAAAGTGGTTCACCCCTTGTGTCCAGTGTCTGCACAGATTTCTGGGCTGTGACTAATTGGAAGAAATCAGAGATGATTAGGGCATGCATCAAAACCTGGTAAATGACTTGAGCTGGTTAAGATTTCACAAATTGTGGTGGCTGTTGCCTACATATACTTCATGTGCGAATACTACTTCATGTATTCTGGAGCCTACACTTCTCTATCTTGAGCTTCAGGGATGCAACACATAAGCATTTTGTTCATGTATATTGGTCTACTGTGGGCCATTAATGGGTACCTTGTGGTGGATGTACATCTTCTGATCGTTTTCACGAGGGCAGAAACTGCTGAGAGGCCATTTTGCAAAATGGTTTATTTTGTGAATGCTGTTATCAGTTCGGAAAGTACCTTTACTTGAATGTGTGTATGGAGCTGGGAGTAGCTGCCAGTTCAGTTATTGAGAAGTTTCAGAGAGTGGGTAGATGCATCACAGTGGAGCAGGAATGGGCAGCCTGGAAGTGCAGAGGATGTAGGAAACACATGATTCGCTGCAGACTGCGTATGGATATCCTACAACAGAATTTGCTAACTAGGGATGGCAGAGGAGCTGCATATGAGTCACTGACTCAGCAAAAAAGACATGACCTGATCCTCAAAGACCAGACATAGTTCACCATCCCCATTGCACTACACAGCAAACAAGTCAACCATTTCCTCAACTTAATACATCCATAGCTTTTCCAGCTGACCTGTCCACAATCAACCATTTTGCTTGACCTTTGGACAACTACACAATGTAATCACAGATTACATAATACACAACTACAAAATGGGCAGAATTTTCTGTTTGTCGGGTGGGCGGGCCTGACCCAATCGCGGGTGGGCATGGAGCCGATGGCCGCCAGTGATTGGGGCCGCATCGCCATTTTACATGGGCGGGCCAAGTAAGGCTCGTCCAGCGTGATGACTGCCGGGAAGCGCTATGCGCTCCCTGTGCGGGTGGCGGGAATCACTAAAATCAAGAGTGCGCTCTTTCGCGCATGTGCACGAAAGAGTGCACTCATCTCCCTGAGGCTAAGTGCAGCCTCAGGGAGATCACCTCGATTTTTAAAAATATTAAAAATAGAGAAAAGAAAAATCCCTTACATGTCCCCTCATGTGACAATGTCACATGAGTTGGGACATGTTCATAATTTACATAACAACTTTATTATAATTTTTAAAACCCTACATAAAACTTCATCCCGCTGCTGGATGAGGTTTCATGCCTTTTCTAGTTGCCACTGAGGCTCCTGGCCTGCCCGCCAACCTTAAGGTTGGATAGGCAGGTCCTTTAATTGCTTCACTGACCCTGTCAATGGCCTCAATTGGCCATTGACAGGTCGGCGGGCCTGCAGCTGATTTTGCTGCACCCCTGCCTTCCTGATAATTTAAGTGGGGCGCAGTGATGTCGGGGGTTCCACCCAATGTCATCCCGCGTCATTTTATGTGTTGGCATGTTGACGAGCGGGCTGCACCACACCCTCACTCGCCGATGGTAAAATTCTGCCCAATGTAATCACAGATTACATAATATTGTAACAGTGAGTTAACTTTAAGAAGTTGTGTAATGCTTATGATGTGTTTTGCTCCCATGTTTGTTACATGTGTATTGTGAACGTCTTTATGCTCAACATGGCCACACCAATAAGTACTGCTATAGTTGAAGACTGAAGGATGTTGAAGAACATTGGCAGATTGATGCTAAATGGTGAGTTTCAGGGAACACAGAAAGTCTCCTCTCTGCATGCGTGACAAAGAGTTTCATTTGCTATGATCTCTTTGGGTCCATTATTTTGTGAAGGTTCAAATTATCCTGTGTTACTCCACACATACTGCTCAAAGGTTTCTCCTAATGATCCATATGGGAATGTTTAGGGGTTATTGGGATTCCATTCTCATAGAGTCCTGGAGTCATTACAGCATAGAAGCATGCCATTTGCCCCGTCGACTCCATGCCAGCTCTCTGTAGAGTTATCCATTCAGTCCCATTCTTCTGCTCTATGTAACCCTGCAAGTATTTCCCTCAATGGCCTAGCATTTTCCTTTTGAAATCATAGTTGCCTATAGAGTAAGGTAAAGCCAAATGTGTCAGCATCTTGGATTATATATCTCTCGCAGCAACAGTAATCTTCTACATAGATATTCTTTCTGTTTTTATAGCTTAAGAAACTGAATTGCCCATGACAAATATCAAATGGGGCTTTCATGTGTTCGATGGGCACCTACAATTATTGGATCAACACAACCACACTATCCTCCGATGCAATACATTTAATAACCAGTTTAATATGATGCCAGTTTCCTTCCAGCTCACATTATAAAGCAAACCCAGTAGAATCTGCACACTCTGGTCAGAAAACCTGGCTTAATCTTAAATTCCATTGACACACTGTCCACAAATATCGTGTGTTTTGAGATTCCATGACTGGCTTTGCCCACTGTTGAATAACAAAGCAGGGATGCAAAGAAAAAGAGTAGCAGAGGGCATGAGAAAGGATGCTGAAGGAGTGTTCCTTGGTATTGAAACATTGGGGGTATTAGGCTGCAGTGGTTATGAGTGGACATTGGACTGATGGAGATTGTGAAAGTGTGGAGGAGCCAAGTAATGGAGGGATATGAGTATGAGAATCTCAGTCAGTTCTCTGGAACACAGGATGCCAGTGGAACTTGGCAAGGGTAATGGGCATAGGTGTCCTTGTGCAGGTGTCAAGGGATTCAGAAGGACAGTTAATGCTTGGGTTGGAGAATTATTATTATGGACCTTACAGCAGTGAAATTAGGAAACCATTCCATACACAAAGGGTGACAGAAATATGGAACTCTTGTTGCATATGCAAACTTATGCTCAGTCAACTTATAATGTTAAATCTGAGATTGATAAATTTTTGATATCCAAAGGTATGAAGGGATATGAGGCAAAGGCAGGTATACAGATGTCACAGATCAGCCCTGATCTCATTTAATGATCGAACAGGTTCAGTAAGCTAAATAGCCAACTTTTGTTCCGGTGTTCTTAAAACTATACACCAGCATTTTCAACCATACATTTTAACAACCTTCTCAAGTAACACAGAGCCATATTTCCAATATCTTTTTTTTTAAATGTAAACATTTTATTGCCCTGATTAGTTGATCTTTATTTTATGTTCCAATTTTCATATTCTCTCTCACTGCCCATTAACCAGTGGATGGATGAATCCAGTATTTGCCTGAAAGCTATGTAAAATGCAACAACATTGTTATAATTTTATTTGAACACAATTTTACAGATGTGACTTTGCATATTAAACCCTACTTAATTGAATACTGTTTAATTGTATAATTTGCTTAAGCATATTTTAATCTGAACCCTTATTTGTTCTCTAATTATTTCAAATGTAAACATTATGCACTAAATTGAACACGTTTACATACAAACTGCTTTTTAGTGGAGGTGTTTGTGTTCCTGATTTGATTCCCATCTGCTGCCCTGCATGTATCACCATTGGTTGGTTTCATACTCCTAAAGGATCAGTAATGGTCCTTATTAGTTTACAGGCATCGCTAGAAACAGATATTTTTCTCATTGGAGCAGAAAGGTTAAGGAGAGATTCAAAATCATAATAGAATAAATTAGCAGAAATTGTTTCCACTGGCAGGAGAATCAGTAACCAGATAACAGGGATTTAAAGACAATTGGTGAACCAGAAAGACGATGGGCAAAGGTAACCAGAGTTTAGCAGGAAAGGACAGGGTGGACAAACTTAAGACAGCACTAGCAGGTAAGGTCAGAGCTTGCAAGAGTGGTTAAAAAGGCTAAATTAAAGGTTCTGTATCTGAATGCACACATCATTTATAACAAAATGGATAAATTAGTAGCACAAATAGAAATAAACACATATGACCTGATAACCATTTCAGAGACATGGTTGCAAGGTGACCAGGGCTCAGACCTAAATATTCAAGGTTACTTGATATTTAGGAAGGACAGGAAACTAGCTAGGTGGTGGAGTATCTCTGTTAATTAAGGATGGCATTAGTGCAGAAGTGAGAGATGACCTTAGGTCAGAAGATCAAGATGTGGAATCAGTTTGGCTAGAGACATAAATAGAAAAAGTAAAAAATTAGAGTATGAGAAAGCTAGCTAGAAAAATAAAAACAGATATTAAGACTTTCTATAAATATTTTTCAAAAGAAAAGAGTAACTAAAGTATTTTTAAAAATTAATTAATGGGATGTGGGTGTCACTGGCTAGGCCAGCATTTATTGTTCATCCCTAATTACCCTTGTTCAGAGGGCATTTAAGATTCAACCACATTGCTGTGGGTCTGGAACCACATGTAAGCCAGACAAGGTAAGGATGGCAGATTCACCTTCCCTAAAAAACATTAGCGAATCAGATGGGTTTTTACAACAATTGAAAATGGTTTCATAGTCACAATCAAACTTTCTAATTCCAGATTTTTATTTAATTCAAATTTCACAATTTAGCATGGTGGGATTTGAACCCAGGTTCCCAAAGCTTTACCCTGGGTCTCTGGAATACCAGTGACAATACTACTATGCTACCACCTTCCAGCGAATTAATAATGGGAAGCAAGGAAATGGCAGTAGTGTTAAAGTATTTTGTGTCTCCAGGCAAGTGGAGAGTATTCCATCACGCTCCTGACTTCAGCCTTGTAAATGGTGAGCAGGCTTTGAGGAGTCAAGAGATGAGTTACTCACCACAGAATTCCCAGCATCTGACCTGTTGTTATCATCAGTATTTATATGGCTAGTCCAGTTCAGTTTCTGGTCAATGGTACCCACAGGATGTTGATAGTGGGGGATTTAGCGATGGTAATGCCACTGAGAGTCAAGTGGGGAAGGTTGGATTTTCTTTTGCTGGAGATGGTCATTGCATGACTGTAACTTGCCACTTATCATCCCAAGCCTGAATGTTGTTCAGGTATTGCTGCATGCGGACATAGACTGTGTCAGTAACTAAGGAGTCACAAATGATATTGAGCATTATGCAATTATCAGTGAACGTCTCCATTTCTAGTCTTATGGTGGAGGGAAGGTCATTGATAAGGCAGCTGAAGATGGTTGGGCTGAGTACACTACCCTGATGAACTCCTGCAGTGATGTCTTGGGACTGAAATGATTGATGTCCATCAACAACAACCATCTTCCTTTGTGCTAAGTTTGACGCAGTAGAGGACACAAAAAACATTACAGGAATACTTGAAAATCAGGGGATAAAAGCAAGGCCAGAACTTAAAATAATCACAATCAACAGGGAAAATGCATTGGGAAAACTATTAGAACTAAAAGCTGACAAGTCCCCTCGATCCAATGGCTTGCATCTTAGTATCTTAAAAGAAGTGACTGCAGAGATAGTCGATGCGTTAGTTGTGATCTTCCAAAATTCACCAGATTCCCGAAAGATTCCAGTGGTTTGGAAAATTACAAATATGACACCGCTATTCAAGAAAGCAGGGAGACTGAAAGCAGGAAACTATTGGTTAGTTAGCCTAACATCTGTCATACGGAAAGTGCTAGAAACCATTGTAAGGAGGTAATAGCAGGGCATTTAGAAAATCATAATGTAATCAGGCAAATTTAACGTAGTTTTGTGAAAGGGAAATAATGTTTGACTAAATTATTGGAGTTTTTGGAAGAAGTAACATGCAAGGTAGATAAAGGGGAATCTATAGATGTGGCACACTTAGATTTACAAAAGGCATTCGATAAGGTGCCACATCAATGGTTATTATACAAAATAAGAGCTCTTGCTGTAGGGGGTAATATATTAGACATATTAGACCATAAGACCATAAGACATAGGAGCAGAAACTAGGCCATTCAGCCCATCGAGTCTGCTCCACCATTCAATCATGGCTGATAAGTTTCTCAACCCTATTCTCCCGCCTTCTCCCCATAACCCTGGATCCCCTTACCAATCAAGAACCTATCTATCTCGGTCTTAAATGCACTCAATGACCTGGCCTCCACAGCCTTCTGTGGCAATGAATTCCATAGATTCACCACTCTCTGGCTAAAGAAGTTTCTCCTCATCTCTGTTCTCAAAGGTCTTCCCTTTACTCTGAGGCTGTGCCCTCGGGTCCTAGTCTCTCCTACTAATGGAAACATCTTCCCCATGTCCACTCTATTCAGTATTCTGTAAGTTTCAGTCAGATCCCACCACATCCTTCTAAACTCCATGAAGTATAGACCCAGAGTCCTCAAAGGTTCCTCATATGTTAAGCCTTTCATTCCTGGGATTGTTCTCGTGAACCTCCTCTGGACCCTCTCCAGGGTCACAACATCCTTCCTGAGATACGGGGCCCAAAATTGCTCACAATATTCTAAATGTGGTCTGACCAGAGCTTTATAAAGCCTCAGCAGCACATCCCTGCTTTTATATTCTAGTCTTCTTGAAATAAATGCCAACATTGCATTTGCCTTCCTAACTACCGACTCAACCTGCAAGTTAACCTTAAGAGAATCCTGAACTAGGACTCCCAAGTCCCTTTGCACACCAGATTTCTGAATTCTCTCCCCATTTAGAAAATAGCCTATGCCTCTATTCTTCCTACCAAAGTGCATGACCTCACACTTCCCCACGTTGTATTCCATCTGCCACTTCTTTGCCCATTCTCCTAACCTGTCCAAATCCTTCTGCAGCCTCCCTGCCTCCTCAATACTACCTGTCCCTCCACCTATCTTTGTATCATCTGCAAACTTAGCCAGGATGCCCTCAGTTCCTTCATCTAGATCATTAATGTATAAAGTGAAAAGTTGTGGTCCCAACACTGACCCCTGCGGAACTCAACTAGTCTCCGACCGCCATCCTGAGAAGGACCCCCTTATCCCTACTCTCTGCCTCCTGCCAGACAGCCAATCTTCTATCCATGCTAGTACCTTGCCTCTAACACCATGGGCTCTTATCTTACTGAGTAGCCTCCTGTGTGGCACCTTGTCAAAGGCCTTCTGGAAGTCCAAGTAGATAACATCCATTGGCTTTCCTTTGTCTAACCTACTCATTACCTCCTCAAAGAATTCTAGCAGATTTGTCAGGCATGACCTCCCCTTGATGAAACCACGCTGACTTTGCCCTATTTTGCCATGCACTTCGAAGTATTCTGAAATCTCATCCTTCATAATGGACTCTAAAATCTTACCAACGACCGAGGTCAGGCTAATCTTCCTGTAATTTGCCGTCTTTTGCTTCACTCCCTTCTTAAACAGGGGGGTTACATTAGCAATTTTCCAGTCCTCTGGGACTCTCCCTGACTCCAGTGATTCATGAAAGATCACCACTAACGCCTCCACTATCTCTTCAGCTATCTGCTTCAGAACTCTGGGGCGTAATCATTTGGTCCAGGTGATTTATCCACCTTCAGACCATTCAGTTTTCCTAGCACCTTCTCCTTGGTAATGGCCACCATACTCACCTCTGCCCCCCCGCCGACTCTCTTGAACTTTGGAAATGTTACTCGTGTCTTCCAACGTGAAGACTGATACAAGTACCTATTCCGCCGTTTCTTTGCTCCCCACTACTAATTCTCCACGTCATTTTCCAGCGGCCCAATGTCCACTTTTGCCTCCCATATTAGTATGGATAGAGGATTGGTTAGCTAACAATGAGCAGAGGTGAGGTAAAGTGAAGTGCCATGTATCTTTAACAGAATGTAATTAATTGACCATGTGACTGTATCGACCGATCGCTACATAGTGCGAGTTACTTTCATAATGGTAATTCTAGAGCTATAGGTGATTGAAGAAGCATACATTGTGTTAGTGTTCTGCTCTTAGTTTCAATAAAGCACCAGTGTTTGTTCAGTCAATTGCTCTCTCTCTGCTTATATAGTTTCAAACACTAAACTAATGTGTTAATATCAAGGGCACAGTGATGTTCGATGGACAAAATGAACCTGATAATTAAGAACATAACACTGGCAATGAGGATAAACCAGAACAATTGACGGCAATCAAGAAAGCTGGGGTAAGTCAGCTACGTTACTTCGTCACTATCTTGAAAGCTGTTTGAAAGCGCAGTCTCCTTAGTCATTGAGTATGCCACAATTTGGGCATCTTGAACCATTTGACCCTGTTTCCGATGACTGGTCTCATTATGTCGAACGCCTAGCTTTCTTCTTTACCACTAACGACACCGTGGGGGAGGACAAGAGGGCAATTCTTTTGTCTACATGTGGGAACAAAATGTACGGGCTATCCACAGTCTCACAACACATAACACTCCCGATATGAAGACTTTCGATTAATTAGTAAATATTGTCAGAAACCACCTGAAGCCAAAGCCCTTAGTCACTATGCAGCTTTTTAATTTTGGTTCGAGGAATAGGCTTCCTGGAGAAACAATCGTTGGCTATGTAGCTGCTTTGAAGGAATTAACGGAATATTGTGAGTTCGGAACTTCAATTAATAACATGTTGGGAGATCGATTGATGTGTGGATCAGGGATGATGCTATTCAAAAGCGATTGCTATCTGAAACTAATCTAGATTTCAGTAAGGCATTAGAATTGGCAACAGCCATGGAGAGCGCTGTTAGAGACTCGAGGCAATAAAAGATGCACAAAATGGCGCCGCCCATCTCGTAGGGTGGGAAGGACCGGTAACAAAGGGCACTAAAATGTCGGACTCCGCAGAAAGGTGGGAAATGCCCACTATATACAGACCATTGAGGAACAACAATACTACAGTGAAAACCCATGATATTAATGAGAGAAATGCATCCAGGCAGCCTGCAGGTGATCGACAGTTCAGAAATATTGAATGCTTTTTTCTGCCACTGCAATGGTCACATAATGCAGCACTGTAAAGATAGGCTGAGACAGCATTTTAAAAACAAAGACAGAAATCGTGAAATCTGTCTTGCTGAAGAACCGGGGGAAGCAGAATCTGACATATTCATTATACAAACTGAAGGTGGGTAAAACTGAGCCAGTCCAGGTGGTCATTAGAGTCATTGATCATCCCATCAAGATGGAGATCAATACTGGGGCATCAATACATTCAGATACTTGAATAAAGGAGTCCATCCTTTGGAAGAATTGGTACTCAGTTAACAACATATGTGGGCAAAGAAATAACAGTGAAAGGGATATGTCAAGTCCGGTGTCGTAAGGAGATCAGCCTGCAAATTTACCCCTAACAGTAGTAGCTGGGGCGGGCCCCTGTTTAATTGGTCGCAACTTGCTCAAAAAGATTCAATTGCAATGGGCCAAGATTTTTCAAATCAGAATGAGAAACTTACAGGAATTGTTACAAAAATGCACTTCCATTTTCAGTGATGAGCTAGGAATCCACGAAGACCCTAACGAAAGCCCCAGATTTATCAGAGCCAGACCAGTCCCTTATGGTCTATTGGACAAGGTTGAGACTGAGCTAAGCAGGCTGGAAAAGTTGGGTATCTTACGATTGGTGTAATTTTCCGAGCGAGCGGCACCCACAGTACCCGTACTGCAGCCAGACCAAAGTGTTCACTTATGCGGTGACTATAAGTCAACTGTAAACAGAGTGACCAACTTGATAGACACCTGATACCAAAGATTGATGAATAATATTCAAAATTGGCAGGGAGCAGTACATATTCAAAACTCGACATGAGCCTCGTCCACCAGCAGGTAGAGTTGGAAGAAGGTTGTTGGGAATTTGTGACCATCAATATATATCCAGGATTATATCAGTATACTCAACTACCCTTTGGGGTCTCATTAGCATATGCTATTTTCCAGCGTTCCATGGAAAATCTGCTTCAGGGACTGCCCCATGTCGTTGTTTATCTGAATGATGTCTTAGTCACTGGATTAACTGATGAAGAACACTTAGCTAATTTGGAGGAGATGCTGAAACGCTTCTCACGAAATGGCATTATGCTTGAAATGAGAGAAATGTATTTTCCAAGGCAAAGAGGTAGTTTACTTGGGCCATAAGGTCAATACGCAGGCCCTGCATCCCGTGGAAGAAAAGCTCACGGTTATTCACGAGGCACCTACACTGAAGAGTACTACAGAACTAAAGGCCTTCTTAGGCATGATAAACTACTATGGGCAATTTCTCACAAATCTATCAACCGTACTGGCTTCATTATATGCATTGCTTGAGAAAAACCATAAATGGATCTGGCAAGCTTTGCACCAGGATGCATTTCTGAAGGTAAAGCAGTTGTTAAGATCATCAGCCATATTAGTCCACTTTGGCCCAAAGAAAGAATTGATTTTAAGTTGTGGTGCATCCCCTTATGGATTAGGGGCCATACTTTCACATCGGATGGTTGATGGCTCCAATTGACCCATTGGTTATACATCTCGCACACTCAGTGCTGCAGAGCAATGATATTCTCAAATTGAGAAGGAAGGCTTCTCTGTTGTGTTTGGTGTTTGGAAATTCCACCAATACCTCCACATTTTCACCATTTTCACATTATACCCGACGACCAGCCTCTCCTGGGGTTATTTGGAGAGGATAAGGTAGTACCCCCCATCATATCTGCTGGCATCCAGAGATGGGCACTGATATTGGATGATAAGATTATTTTATTCACCAATCGGGAAGTCAGATGGCATATGCTGAGCCATCTCCTCTTGTCAGATAACAACGTGAAGGTTCCAATTCCCCAGGAACTTGTCTTGGTACTAAATTGTTTGGATTCCTCCCCTGTCCAAGCCAACCAAACCCACGAGTGGACAAGCCGAGATCTGCTTTTATCTTATATCCATGAGCAAGTCTTGAATGGATTGTCAGGTGAGCCACAGTTTGATGACATGAAGCCCTATTTCAATCACAGATATGAACTCACCTGTCAAGACGGTTATCATGCCCCAAAGAGGGTGAAGGCCATTACTGGCCAAATTACATAGCACTCACCCTGGCATTAGTAGGATGGAGATACTCTCTTGCAGCTACTTCTGGTGGCCAGGTATGGACGAGGACTTTGAAGCCCTAGTCAAAAGTTGTCTTCAAAACCAGCAGGTACAAAAGCTATCCGCCCCTTATCTCCATTGCACCTGTAGGAATGTTCAGGACGGTCATGGGTACGCCTCCACATTTACTCCGTAGGGCCTTTCTTGAGCACAATGTTCCTTTTACTGATAGATGCCCACTCAGAGTGGATGGATGTCTGCGAAGTTCAGTCACCCACATCTGCTGCCACTATAGAGCATTTGCGACAGAGTTTTGCAGTGCACGGGTTACCAGTGGTGCTTGTGCCGGATAACGGGACTGCATTTAACAACGGGGAGTTCCACAGGTTCATGACCCTCAACGGAATAACTCATATCAAGACCTTACCTTACCACCCTGCCTCTAATGGTTTGGCTGAGCGGGCAGTCCAAACTTTTAAGTCCAACATGAGAAAGCTGGACAATGTTCTATCAGCATCAGATTGTCATGGTTCCTGCTCGCATACCAGACAATGCCATACACGACCACCAGTATTGCTCCCGCTGATTTACTAATGAAGAGGTGTCTCAGCACCCATCTAACTCTCATCAGGTGGAATTTAGGGAGGAGGGTGGGGAGAAGCCAAGGGGCCCAGAAGACCAGACATGATAGCCATAATCATGAAAGAAATTTCACGGTGGGAGACACAGTTCTCGCAAGGAACTTTGGAGATGGGCCCAATTGGCTATTAGATGAAGTGAGTGCTGCGACGGGTCCCCTCTCCTATAATGTATTGATAAATGGCCAAATAATTAGACAACACATAGGTCATCTCCAAAGGAGAAAGACAGTCCCACAAGAAGAAATGCAGTCATCATTTGTGTTTGAGTCTGCACTGCGTTTGGAAGAAATGTCACACGATTTGGAAGTACCAGTGGGGCCTGTTGGACCCGAGAGAGTCAAGGACAAAAACTTGCCCACTTCTACCAAAGAGCCTGGTGGACAGTTGACCCCTGAGAAGGGGGTCTGGAAAAAACAGCAAAGGTTGTTGAGCTATGACATTTGGCATGTTCGAGCAATCCTCCTGAGAGACTTGACTTATAAATTGTTATTTATGTAAATAATTGGGATGTTGTGAAGCCTGTCAATTGTACTTTCTAGTAAAGGGGGAGGGATGTGGATTGCCATCTCCAACTCTAGACTTACAGTTACCAAAGTAGCCTGTGCTGTATAGCGATTGGTCAATACAGTCACATGGTCAATTAACTACATTTGGCACGTTCGAGGAAGCCTCCTGAGAGACTTGACTTATAAATTGTTATTTATGTAAATAATTAGGATGTTGTGAAGCCTGTCAATTGTACTTTCTAGTAAAGGGGTATCACCCAAACACATTGCAACACTCTCAGTGACACTCTTCCATTTCTTTTGCAGAACAAGGCTATGCATTAATGGAAGCAGCAGCAGAGAACTGATGGTGGTGAGTCTCCAGACACGAGTGCATTGATGTCATCTCAAAGAGAAAGGATAGTGAGTGTATCAGCTCTCAGAGGGCATGGTCAGATATGGATTCTACTGCACAGAACTCAGACAAGGAGTTTGTTGTGGCAGTGAACAGGGAAATGCTGATGGACATGCACGCAGGGTTGCATGGTGCACTGACAGGCCTGGTAGAAAGCTCTGTGTCACTGTCAAGGTACCCACAAGGCAGTCACTAAAGGAATGCACAAGGGTAAATAGTTTGGTTTTATCTATATCATTGGAAATGTTATTGGATAAAGTTGCTATGGATTTTTTATTTCATATACAGCGAGGGATGGATAAGTGTGGAATTGTGAAGCAGGAGTGATATAGGGAGAATTTTAGCTGAACAAGTGTCTGATAATCTGACAATCACAGATTCCTAGACATAAACCGGGGAGTAAAACCCAAATGTTTCCTTAAAATATTCACATGAGGGATGTTCAAGATGTATTTGATTCCTTCTCGGGTATTTATATACTAACAACATTTCAGAGAATCAGAGAAACTTACAGAAAAGAAGGAGGCCATTTGGCACATCTTGCTATTTGAAAGAGCAGTTGTGCTTAGTCCCAGATTGCTTTTTATTCGTAACACTAACTTCCTTACCTTCCAGTACCTGTCCAAATCCCTTTCAATATTATTTGTGGAATCAGCCTCCATTATCTTTTCAGGTAGAACTGTCAGTTGAACAGATGCCTTGTCTTCATCTGTAAACCATTTGAAATAAATACAAAGTAGACGTTAGAATGTTTAACTTGTTTACAAGCTAACATGGCATCAGGTCTCCTCACTTCAGGAGAAAAAACACATAAGAAAACTTACATATCAGGCTACCTTCATGAACTTTGAGATATTATTTGCTCTTCAATTCTTTTTTCAAGGAAAAGGATTTCAAATATTTATTCCACATGCTAATATGTCAGCTACATCAGCACTGTTACTTCAATGTGAACTAATTTCAAAGTTGTACAAATTCAGGACTTGCAATATAACCTGGTTCAGAAACCATGAACTGAAGAAGCGTTATACATCACTGAATGAAGGCCTTGTCTGTTGGTTCTGATAGCTCAGTGGAACATCAAAGATTTTATGATTCTATTCAAAGAGGAAGAGTGAGTACTGGTACCTTGGGCAACATTCCTCACTCAGGTCAACTAGAGGCTCATCTGTTGGGGTTTGTCGGACTTTATTTAGGTTGCCATGTTTGGCAATTCAGCAACAGTTGGTGCACTTGAAAGTTAATTTTTTGTACCCTTTGAGACGCTTTGCCATAAAGCAAGATATATTGTTATACACTTTTGTAAGTGGTATTACTCCACCTCAGGGAGTGTTGCAAAGTCAGAGGTGCCATTTTTTAAGTGATGTTAAAGCAAGGCCTTGTCTGCCCTCAGGTTCGCTGAAATATCCCTGACCACTATTCAACAAAGCTTGGAGAATTATCCCTGGTGTCCTCACCAATGTTTTTCTCTCAACCAACATCACTGAAACAGGTTATCTGCTCATTATCTCATTGCTGGTTATGGGATCTTGTGGGCATTTTGGCTTTTGCATTTGCTATATTCCCAAAGTGCTTAATTGCCTTAAAAGGGTATATAAAGTCTTGAGGTCATGAAAGGTGCAATATTAAGGCAACTTATATTTCTCTCCTTTGGTATCATAGGAAATTAGCAACAAGAGAAATCAGCCTTTTGAGCTTGTTCTAACATTTCATGAACTTATGATTGACCCATAACTCCTTTTATCTGACAACGATCCATCTCCCTTGATACCTTCACATAACAATTTCAATTAATCTAACACCCACAGCCTTTTGGTTGAGCATACCCCAGATTCCACTATACTTTATGTCAAAAAATGCTTCTCGGTCTTAATTGTAAATGGTCTTGGCCTAATTTTAAGATTATGCCCCCTTAGTCCGCACCAGAGAAAATGGTTTTTCTATATCTACCCTATTAAAATTCTTTACCATTTTAAATACCTTAATTAGATTACCCTTCAATTTCCCAAACTTAATAGAATACAAGCCAATCTTATAACATTTCAACATAATTTAACCTATTAACCCCACTATCATTCTGGTGAATCTGTGCTGTACAACCTCTAAGGCTAGGAGGATAATGCTAAAAGCATTATCTACACCTCCATACCCCACAAGGATGGTCTGAGGGCCCTTAGCTTCTTCCTCGAACAGAGGCCTGAACAATCCCCATCCACCACTACTCTTCTCCGTCTGGCTGAACTTGTTCTCACACTGAACAATTTCTCCTTTAACTCCTCTCACTTCCTCCAAATAAAAGGTGTGGCTATGGGTAATCGCATGGACCCCAGTTATGCCTGTCTCTTTATGGGGTACGTGGAACATTCCTTGTTCCAGTCCTACTCCGGCCCCCTTCCACAACTCTTTCTCCGGTACATCGATGATTACTTCGGTGCTGCTTCATGCTCTCATCGGGACTTGGAAAAACTTATTAATTTTGCTTCCAATCTCCACCCCTCCATCATTTTCACATGGTCCATCTCTGACACTTTCCTTCCCTTCCTTGACCTCTCTGTCTCAATCTCTGGTGATAGACTGTCCACCAATATCCATTACAAACCCACCAACTCCCACAGCTGCCTCGACTACAGCTCCTCACACCCCACTTCCTGTACGGACTCCATCCCATTCTCTCAGTTCCTTCGCCTCCATCGCATCTGTTCCGATGATGCTACATTCAAAAGCAGTTCCTCTGACATGTCCTCCTTCTTCCTTAACCGAGGTTTTCCACCCACGGTCGTTGACAGGGCCCTCAACTGTGTCCGGCCCATCTCCCGCGCATCCGCCCTCACGCCTTCTCCTCCCTTCCAGAAACATGATAGGGTCCCCCTTGTCCTCACTTATCATCCCACCAGCCTCCGCATTCAAAGGATCATCCTCCGCCATTTCCGCCAACTCCAGCATGATGCCACCACCAAACACATCTTCTCTTCACCCCCCCATCGGCATTCCATAGGAATCGGTCCCTCTGGGACACCCTAGTCCACTCCTCCATCACCCCCTACTCCTCAACCCCCTCCTATGGCACCACCCCATGCCCACGCAAAAGATGCAACACCTGCCCCTTCACTTCCTCTCTCCTCACCGTCCAAGGACCCAAACACTCCTTTCAAGTGAAGCAGCATTTCACTTGCATTTCCCCCAACTTAGTCTACTGCATTCGTTGCTCCCAATGTGGTCTCCTCTACATTGGAGAGACCAAACGTAAACTGGGCGACCGCTTTGCAGAACACCTGCAGTCTGTCCGCAAGAATGACCCAAACCTCCCTGTCGCTTGCCATTTTAACACTCCACCCTGCTCTCTTGCCCACATGTCTGTCCTTGGCTTGCTGCATTGTTCCAGTGAAGCCCAACGCAAACTGGAGGAACAACACCTCATCTTCCGACTAGGGACTTTACAGCCTTCCGGACTGAATATTGAATTCAACAACTTTACGTCGTGAGCTCCCTCCCCCATTCCCGCCCCCTTACTGTTTCCCCCTTCCTTTTTTTCCAATAAATTATAAGGATTTTCCTTTTCCCACCTATTTCCATTATAAAAAAAACACTAGAGCTATACCTTGAGTGCCCTACCATCCATTCTTAATTAGCACATTCGTTTAGACAATATCACCAACTTTAACTTTAACACCTATGTGTTCTATTGTACTATTGTCGTTGACATCTTTTGATGATCTGCTTCTATCACTGCTTGTTTGTCCCTACAACCACACCCCCCCCTCCACCTCTCTCTCTCTCTATCTCTCTGCCCCCCCACACACACACCTTAAACCAACTTATATTTCAACTCTTTCTTGGACTCGAACTCAAGTTCTGTCGAAGGGTCATGAGGACTCGAAACGTCAACTCTTTTCTTCTCCGCTGATGCTGCCAGACCTGCTGAGTTTTTCCAGGTAATTCTGTTTTTGCCGTGCATTTCATACCTCAATACACACCTCTGACAGTGCAGCACACAGTACAAAACTGGAGAATCAGCTTTGATTTTTACATGCAGATCCAGAAACAGGACATCAACCAACAACATTCTAATTCAGAGGTAATAGTGCTATCAGCTGAGCCACGACTGACAAAGAACTCTTCACACAGGCATGGTAGAAGTTCAGAACTATCTTCAGCAAATGGCAACTGATGCTAGATCAGTATTCAATTTAAACCAGAGATTGATAGATTTTTGTTCTTCAAAGGTATTAAGGGATATGGGGAAAAGATGGGTATATGGAATTTAGTCATATATCAGTCACAATCTCATTGAATGTCGGAGCAGGCCCAAGGAGCTAAATAGCTCACACTTGTAATAAACTTGGTGTAACAGATAGGTTTCTTAGTTGAAGCAGGTAACTTTATTACAGAGCTCTTTTAGAAGCTACATGCTTGAACCAGGTCCACGACTAGAAAGCTTTGCCCCTAAGATTACCCACGCTTAGGGCTGATTTGTCAGTACAATCACATGACTCCTAAAGGCATTAGGAAAATTTTTACCCCTACATTCACTACATTTCCTCCCCCGTTAGTTTTTTTTTACATTTCATATTTACAAAAAATATCTTAATCCACAACATATACAAATACACAGATCATGCAATTAAAGGTTAAGTCTCTGAGGTGGCTTTCTAATTCATTTAGAGCGATGTAGCTCTACGACTTGAGATTCTCCCACTGGATCGACATGATCAGGAACTGCAGCATCAGGGACATCTTTCAACAATGGCAGTTTAGGATTAGGTAATTCAACAGACACCAGGTATGTCTATTCTAGGTCAATCTTTCACCTCAGGGATTAAAGGTTCGATACTAATTACAGACAGAAAAGCTAGTTGTTGGAATGTCTCTCTAATCCTTAGACAATCCACATGTTTTCGAACAATCTGGTCTTCCACTTCCACTTGGTATGACAAAGGTCCAGTTTTAGAGACAATTATACCAGGAACCCAACTAGGACCATTTCCAAAATTCCGTGCAAAAACTATATCTCCCACAGTAAATCTTCAAGCTTTGCTATGAATATCATGATTCAATTTCTGACCACTCTGATTCTTCTCTACCTTCTCCTCGAAGATTGGAAACACCAGACTTAATCTTGTATGAATGCGACATTTTATCAGTAATTCAGACGGTGTTGAACCCGTAGTTAAATGAGGAGTCATATCATAATTGAGAAGAAAACGTGAAAGTCGAGTTTTTAATGCTCCTTTGGATAACTTTATCATTCCTGATTTGAAAGATTGCACTGCTCTTTCTGCTGACCCATTGGATGAGGGTTGTGTGGTGCTGTTTTAATATGTTTAATTCCATTTAAACTTGTGAATTTTTGAAATTCCATACTAGTGAAGGCAGTAATTTTATCTGAAACAATAACTTCTGCTAGGCCATGTGTACTAAAACATTGGTGCAACTTTTCAATAACTGCACTCGATGTAGGTGATCTAACTTCATACACGTCCGTCCACTTATAATGCACGTCGATGATCAATAAAAACATGGTACCTAAAAATGGACTTATATAGTCTTTGCATAGTCTAACCCAGGGTTAACCAGGCCACTCCGTGGATGCAGTGGAGCTGAAACTTCTGTTGTTGTTGTTGACAATGGAGACAGTGCTTTACCATTCTTTCTATATCACTGTCTATGTCTGGCCACCAGATAAAGCTTTGCACAAACATCTTCATCTTCGAAATGTTTGGATGCACACTGTGAAGCTCTGTCAAGAGTAGTTTGCTTCCTTGCGAAGGAACTAAACACTTGATCCGCACAACAAGATTCCATTTTGACAACTTAACTCAGTTTTGCAGGCATAGAATGGTCTTATCTCTTCAAATGTCCTCAAATCTTCATCTCTGGTGAATTCGACCATCCTTGACAAAACTG
The DNA here is from genome assembly GCF_017639515.1 of Carcharodon carcharias. NCBI lineage: Eukaryota > Metazoa > Chordata > Chondrichthyes > Lamniformes > Lamnidae > Carcharodon > Carcharodon carcharias. The sequence continues at coordinate 129,669,499 of NC_054474.1, forward strand.
GATCCCAGTTTGTCTAATTCCATACTTGCTTTGCACAGACCAGCGAGGAGTCCAAGAAATTCAACACAAGTACAACTTCTTGTGGCACTGGAGCATGTACAATGCTATCTGGTAATGGAAGATGACCGAGGGTGTCTGCATTTGAAATGTGCACACCCAGACGATGCATAAAGGTGTACTCATATGCCGACAAAATCAGAGCCCAATGTTGAATTCTGGCTGAGACTATTGGCGAAATGAACCTATTAGTGGATTATGATCCGATAATATGGTAAAATGTCCACCATGCAGATATTAATGGAATTTCTTTACTCCAAATATCACTGATAAACCTTTCTTTTCAAATTGTGACTAACCCTTCTCGGCTGCAGCGGGGGTTTTGGACTCAGAATATTGGCCTTTTGGAACCATCTTCCAATCTGGAAGTTGTGATAACACTACTCCCACACCATAGGGAGATTTATCACAAGTTACTATTAATTATTTAGATGGATCCCAATGCACTAGTAGACATGCTGAGTGTAATAGCTTTTTGACCTTTATGAAGGCTTCTTCTAGTTGGGCCTTCCATTTCCAACGATGGTTATTTTTGAATAGTAAGTGTAAAGATGCTAACACTGTTGACAAGTTTGACAAGAAATGACAATAAACATTTATCATGCCCAAAAATACTTGAGTTCAGTGACACTGGAAGGAGAGTGTGCCTCTTTGATTGTCCTAACTTTCTCCTCTACTCGATGCAACCCCCTGGGCATCCACTCGATGACCCAAGTAAGTGACTTCAGTCATTTGGAAAGTAGATTTCTCTTTCTTCAATCATTCACCAGCTTCCAAAAATCTTATTAAAACCTCTTCTAGGGTGGCCAAATGCTCGGCTTCCATTGATCTTGTGCCCAGGACGTCATCCAGGTACACTACCACTTAGGGAAATCCTTGCAATATGCTTTCCTTGGTCCTTTGGAAGATTGCACATGCAGATGATACACCAAAGGGTAGGCTTGTATAATTGGTACAGGCCCTTGTGCGTGTTGATGGTTACATACCCTCTAGATGCGCTGTCTTTTTCTAGCTGTTGGTATGCATGACTCATGGCCAATTTGGCGTAGGATTTTCCTCCAGCTACCTTAGCGTATAGACCTTCAATCCTTGGGATAGGATATTTATCTAATTTAGCAGCCTTGTTCACAGTTAATTTGTACTCTCTGCAGGTGCGAATAGTTTGATCTAGTTTCATCACAGGGACTATTGGCGTTGCCCATTCTGAAAATTGGACTGGTTGGATTATGCCTAGCTTGTTTAAGTTGCACAGTTCTGCATCCACCTTCTCCTTTAGAGCGTAAGGCACAGGTCTGGTGTTAAAGATTCAGCTTGTTGCTTCTGACTCTACATATATTTTTGCTTGTAGGCCTTTTATCTTTCCCAATTCATCATGAAATATGCTGTCGTACTTCCTTAACAGCTCATGCACGCCTGACATCACCGCGCGTCATTTTACGCGAGCCACGCTTGCCTTGCTGAAGATTCTGCCCTTGATGTCAGGGCATCCCAAAGTGCCCTACAGCCAATGAGGTAATTCTGATGTATAGTTATTGTTGTAATGTTGAAGCCAATTTCCGCACAGCAAGAACCCAGAAAATAGCAATTTGATAAAGACCAGGCACTCTGTTTGTTTTAGGTGTTGGTGAAGAGATATATTTTGACCATGAGATCAGAGAACTTCACCGCTCTTCTACAAAATATTGCCATAGGATCATTTACATCTACCTTAGAGGGGATCAAAACTGTTTAACACCACATCTGAAAGATGGTACACTCACTAGTTCAACTGCAATGTCAAACTTAACTTTGTGTTGATGTTTTCCAATGTGAGGCAAGAAACCCAAACCTTGTAACTCAAAGGCAGGACACTGCACCACAGTTAATGGTATAGAGGAAGATGGCGAGGAGTATCTACCTTTCCTAGAAAAGTTAGATATGTGGGTATTTTAGAACAGGGGGAATCATTACAAAATAACTACAGCCCATAATTCTGTGTTTGCAAGAGTGGCACAGGGAAAATTGATTGCAATAACGTGATATCTTTTTATTTCAGTGAAAGGTGGTGGATTTCTCTTAAGTGCTTTTAATCCTATAAAAAGTATCTAAGATCCACCCAATCCTACGTTGGTTTATTATTTCCTTCTATCTCTCCAAAATGTTGTCTTCCTTTGCAAAAAAGTTGTGGTAAAGGCAGTGTACAGATAGCAAGAGAAAGCTGATAAGCTCTTTGTTTGTTTCTTCTTATGCAGAATGAGAATCTTTGAGATACAGGCAATATTTCAAGCATGTCTTATGTTTTTGTGCCATATGTTTCCACATCATGTAGAAGCTGAAGTCTGCTGAACCTTCATCGCAACAGATTGGGCTGCACATTAAGGCATTTTGTTTGCCTGAAGAATGTAGATGGAGGACATTTAAAGCAAAGATTGAAATCTTAACATTACAAATTGTAAGGTTACATTTTCACAAATCTCATTGTGCTTCTCTCAGAGATTGATCGGGAACTAAGGCGAATAAAAATCCTTGTGCTTTAAATTTCATTTTTAATTTGCCATTTTAACATTTCAGATAAGGCAGAGAGAAGAAATCAACATCTGTTTTCCCAACACTTTCCTCGGTTCCCAATGCTCAAGGATAAACTACTGAACTAGAGCTGATTTCGATGAAAATGCTGGCTACATACATGTCTTATCAATGTATGTGGTTGTTACTGAGCTGAGTGATTGATATTGACGGAATCCATTTTATGACCCTAACACAACTGAAATGCTAGGCTTTCTAAAGTTGATGAGTAGAAGTGAAGCATAAGATTGCTAAAGAACCCCACTTACTTTTTGTGGTGGGTGAAGTGGGGAGTTGAGTTGGTGTGAGGTGAGGAGTGTAATGGATACATGTGTACGTTAGGTTCGAGTAACCCGATGGACATCAACCCAGTATACAGAATTGCTTTACTTCATAATTTCAGTGGAAATTCCAGCCAGAGTTGTTTCTAGCAGCTTTATGCCTAGTTATGGCAAGTGTATGGGAGAGCCCCACGTAAACTATTACTCCATATCTTACAACTTCTGCTTTCTTAATCATCATACATATATTTGGTAGCAAGATCCTGGTGTTCTGAATATAACCTGACGAGGCCTAGCAAAAGGCTAGCAATTTTTCATTGATGATCAATTTTTACTTTATAGATCTGTCGCTGTGGAATTAAAACAATTTAGTCTAATGATAAAGTATTTTATTAGTTGCATTATTGTGCTAGATGTTGTAGTAGAAATAATGGTGTTGCTAACTGCACAATGAAAATGGAACACAGAAATCAGATGTTACTACCCAAGTTGCTCTGCTCCTCCACAAGCCTCACTATAACTATATCTCATTAAGAGACTTTGCATTCAAATACATGAAATGGTGTGAAGTTTGGGTACTCAGCTATAGATGCCCCTTAAGCGCACCAGAAAACGTTAGGAACTATCCGTTCCAGTGTAAATAAATAATTAAAGGCGTGATGAGGTTTAATTACTGCCAAAAAAACTTGCTGGCACTGAAAATGATTTTTTTCAATTTTTTTGCTGGAAGCATCAGAAGGGTAATTCTGTGATCTTGCACATCTAATGGGAAGGGTTTTCCTGTCGGCGAGCAGGGGGCAGGGTCCACTTGCCAACGCATAAAATGACGCGCGGTGACATTGGGTGGAGCTCCCAACATCACCGCGCCCCATTTAAATTTTCCGGTAGGCGGGGGTGCAGGAAAACCAGCTGTGCACCCGCTGACCTGTCAATGGTCAAATGAGGCCATTAGATGTGCAAGATCACAGAATTACCGTTGTTGTGCTTCAAGCAGCATTTCTATGACCAATTGATAAAAGAGTACTAACGGCCTATTAGGTACTTCCATAGAGAAGAAAAAGAACAGTAAGCTCAGCAAATATAACAGAACAAATGAGATATAATGCATTAAAATATTATGAACACAAAACAATAACGGGTTTTAGCTGCATTTCGTGCTGAATAAGGTCAGGCTCATTTTGATGAAAAGCCTTATTTTTTTCATTAAACTAACTAATTTCAATTAAACTAATTAACGGACCTGCCCGTCCAACCTTAATGTTGGTGGGCAGGCCAGGAGCCACGGCGGGAATTAGAAAAAGCATGAAACTTCATCCACAGGCAGGATGAGGTTTCATGTAGGTTTTAAAAAATTTTAATAAAGTTTTTGTGAAAATTATGGACATATATGGACAGTGTCACATGAGGGGACATGTCAGGATTTTTTTTTCTATTTTTAATATTTGTCTCAGAACAGCCAATCTCCCTGAGGCAGCACTTAGCCTAAGGGAGATGAGTGCGCTCTTTCATGCGCATGTGCAAAAGAGTGCACTCTCAATTTTGGGATTCCCGCCCGCACAGGGAGTGCATAGCGCTTCCATGCGAATCTTGCACTGGGCAGGACTTAATTGGGGGTGCCGATCAGAAGCGCGCCTGTGCGCGCCCACCTTTCACCTTCGCCCCTGATGGGGGTAAAATCCTGCCCAATGGGTAAACTGCAGTCAAAAGGAATGCAGGTTGGATATAGGGCTAAAATACTGTATCATTGATTAATTCTTCAAGTGCAATCCCTTCATTTTGAGAGTATGATATCATGGAATTGTGCCTTTCTTTTTTTGGTAGACTGGTTAATCACATCTTAATGTTTAATAATCATATCCTACGTTCCCAGCACCTTCTGAATACAGACAATTCAAATCACTAGAAATTACATAAATAAGATAAAATACACATAAGATATAATTGCAGTGGTGAATTGAAACCAATACAAAAAAATCTATCCGAGCAGTATTTCTGTTATGTTTATGAAGGAATGTGCAATCTTGACCATTATAGTTAACATTGTTATGAGTCCAGTTCACTTTTGATTTGTATATCTTCAGGTGTTTTGTTCATAATCTCAGTCACTGAAGGTGGGCAGAAATAGTGTTTTTGCTTGTCAGCTTGTAGGCTTGTCAGTAAACAATTTATCTCAAGAGCTAATGGACAGTTTCAACAAAACTTGATACACAGTTGGGTATGGCCCAAGGAAGAACTGATTAGTCCTTGCTAAAGATGCAGATCCGGATTCTGGATTTGTTTTAAAGGATCCATTAACATTTGGAGATAGGACAAATTGTTTTTTTAAAGAATGTTGTGAGTTTTTTTATTTAGAAAGTTGTTGATTGTTTTAGAATGTTGTGGAGTGTCTCAGCTGCTGTGATGGACTTTGTCACAGTTGTCAAAAGGTGAACAAAGTTTTCAGAGCAGGTTGTTGGATGTGGGTTGACCTGAAGCATTCTCAATGAGCTGGAAGCTCTTAATAAAAACAAATATATTTTTCCAGTTTTGTGGTTATGGAGCATCAACCATGCAGGGAAAAACTTCAAGGAAGAGCTGATTCATTGTAATAATGTTAACACAGCATGGCAGAGATATGCACACTACTGAGTGCCCTGTTCACTGAATATGTGAATAAACTGCACATGAAATTGTGGCATTTGATCTCACGACCAACTCTTCCTTCTCCACTAAAAAGTGATGAGTAAATAATCCACTCTGGTCCCCAAAATCATAGATCTCAGTCCAACCAATTTAATTTACTCCATGTGATATGAAGAAACAGCTGAGTGCACTGCATACAGCAAAGGCTATTGGTTCCGACAACATCTGCTCCAGTACAGCTACAACACTGGCATCTACCCAACAAATTGTCCAGGTATGCTCTGCCCACAAAAGGTAGAACAAAATCCAATTCAGCCAACTGCCATCCCAGCTGTCTACTCTCAATTACCAGCAAATTAATGGAAGCTGACATCAATGGTGCTATCACGCAACACTTATTCACTAATAACCTGCTTGATAATGCCTAATGTAGGTTATGAAAGAATCACTCTTATCCAGACTTAATTACAGCCTTGGTCTAAATATGGACAAAAGAGTTAAGTTCCAACTGTAAGATCAGAGTGACTGCCCTTCACATAAAAGCAGTATTTGACCCAGTGTGGCATCACCGAGTTCCAGTAAAATTGAAGCCAGTGGGAATTACCAGTCAGCTCTTCTCTAGCTGGAGTTATACTTAGCACAAAGAAACATGGTTGTGGTGGCTGGAGGTCAATCATCTCAGTTCCAGGACATCGCTTCAGGAGTTCCTCAGGACAGTGTCCCAGGCCCAACTATGTTCAGCTGTTTCATCAAAGACTTTCTCTCCAATGCGACATCAAAAATGGGGATGTTTGTTGATGATTTTATGGATTTCAGTTCTATTTGTCATTCCTCAGGTAAGGAAGCAGACCGTACCTGCATGCAGCAAGGACTGGACAACATTCAGGCTTGCACTGATAAGTAATCAGTAACATTTCTCTCACTCAAGTGGCAGGCAATGGCCACCTCCAGGAAGGGATCTAACCACCTCCCCTTAATATTCAATGACATTACCATCACTGAATCCCCCATCATCTACACCGTGGGGGTCACCATTGGGTAGCTCCAAAAATACTCAAGAAGCTTGGCACCATCCAGGACACAGCAGCCCACTTGATTGGCACTCCATCCAACACTTTAAGCATTCACTCCTCCCACTGCCGGTACACTGTCTCTGAAGTGTCAGCTTATTCAGTTAGTTTAGCGCTCTCGACTCTGAGTCAGAATGCTGTGGGTCCAAGCCTAATTTTAGGACATGAGCATGAATATAGACTGATACTTCAGTAACTACAAAGGGAACACTGAGACCCTGTCTTTTGAATGAGAATTTAAATGGAGGCCCTCTCTACCTATTCAGCTGGGGATAAAAGTTCTCTTGGTGGTAATCAAAAAACAACAAGAGTTCTTCCAGACCCCTCCCTCAAAGAACACTACCAAAAACATATTAATTGCTCATTAATCTCCTTTTCTATTTGGGGGAGCCTTGCTCTCTGCACTGCGTATGTTGTGTTTAGCTATATAGCAGTAATGCTGTCAATCAGTTAACTTTTCTCAAAAGCTCTACCTTTCAGACATTCCAATGCAGAGAACTTTGAGCCAATCTCACATGCAACGTGACTCTGAAAATACTTTTATGCATAAACCTGGCTTAATCATTCTGTCCAAGACCACCAAGTGGCATAGGGATGTTGATATGCAAAGGGGATGCAAAGATGTTGGAGAAGTTATTGCAGGCATAGGTTAATCAAAATATCTCTTTTTCTGCTGTTTACAAATCATACTTCATTCCAAACTTTTTTTGACCTTTGTCTTTCCTTCATGAATTTTGAAGAAAATTTGATGTGATTTTTGATATTTACTTTTGTGACAGTCACGTCAAGCTGTCAGATGCTCCATACGACAGAATATTTCTGCTTTCATTTGCCATGTCATATTGCCTTTTGTTGTAGTTTGGGGTCTTTATTGAGTTTAGTTTGTATGTATGTTCAGCACAGTCTGGTTGTCTCTTGAATAACAAGCAATGTCTGGAAAGAGTCCAGGAGTATAAATATTGATAGGTGTTGTCATATAAAGAGTAAATGGCAAGAGTAGAAATGACAGTAAGGATGTGCCTCTAATGAAAATCAAAATATAAGTTGTTGCTGAGTCAAAAATGCCTCAGGCATTGCTTTTCAATTAGAGATGGGTTGTTCATACAGAACTTGTATACTAGGCTTGTTGAGTAGTTTTTTTGACTCTGGTATGTTTCTGAGAGTTCTTCTATGGAACTTGAACATTCTTAAGATTGAACTGAAAAAGGTGACACTTCATTAACACTGACAAATACTGCAAGGGCACAGTCCCTACCATCCAGCCCTTTCACTGTGAGGACAATTAAATCTAAACCATAAAGGTTGCAGGTATGAGCTTTGCTGTTATATAAAAGTGTCATCACTAGCATTAAAGAAACATTTAGAAACTCAAGCCTAAGGATGCAAATACTGCTGCTCTGTATCAATGTGAAGCATTTTCAGCTATGGAATCACGCAAAAATATAAGTTGGGTGTCAAGCCTGGAAGTGCATTAAACCAATCAGTGAGCGACCTTCCCATCAAATTGTTGGACTTCACTAGTGCATCTCCTAGAGACTTATAAAATGTCTTTAAGATTTGAAACTTGTGTTGATGTCTCCTAACAGTAATATTTAGCACCATTGCAGATGGAGTTCTGATGCGTCCTTGCACTTGGGTTTCACCCAGGCTAAGGTTAGCAGGCACCTTAACATGTTTCTGTGCATTTCAAATCAAAATGAGCCATGATCAATTGTTAGGTAATAAAAACAGAAAAAGAGCTAGAAATATTCAGGAGGTCTGGCAGCATCTGGGGCGAGAGAAATAGAGTTAACATTTTAGGTTGATAAACTTTCATCAAAACTGAAAATGTAACAGGTTAGAGGTATAACAGTTTTTAAGTGAGTACAGAGTCAGGAAAGGCAGGGGGCAGGGAAAGAACAAAAGGGAAGCCGGACTGTGATAGGGTTTAGGGTAGCAGAGATTAAGTAACTAAAGGAAGATGGTACATGGCAGAAGGAGGTGTTAATAGGACAAGTAACAAAAGATCACTTTAATCTTTCCCTGTACTGATGAAGGCTCTTTGACCTGAAAAATTAACTGTTTCTCTTTCTACAGATTCTGCCAGACCTTCTGAGTGTTTCTAACATTTTCTGATTTTAATCCAGATTCCCATCAAATAAAATATATTTTGCTTTTGACCAATTGTTAGGTCATTAGCTGTAACCTTAGACTTTCCCTCGAGAGGCCAAATAGCCTTCTCCTGCTCTTATTTCCTATATTCCTACTTGGCTAATAGTTAATCATGAGTCCCAAATATCAAATTAAAGGAAAACAATTGAGATAGTTATAATGTTCTCACCCTTCAATCTGCGATGCAGCATGATTGTCTATGTCAGTTTATCTTATTTCCTGCGTGTATCACACTTGCTTCCTGTAACACTTTGCCCATCACACTTTGTTGGTAGCATCTCTATTAATTGTTGTATGAGTGCATCTTTCTACTCACCAAGGACAATCCTATGGATCATCCGCTAGTTACATAATATCATGCACATAACCTGCACTTCCCATTACCTCAGTTCCTTATATCCTGCAAAGGTTTCCTGTCACATATATTTTCATCACACTTGTCTGTAATAATTGTCACCAGATTAATCTCACCTATTGACTTGACTTGTCCCTGATTAAATCTTACCACTGTCTCCCAGCTCCATCTGTCTGGTCCACAACCCTACCATCTGCCTTGAATCAGTTCAAATTGGGCCTGCTGTTTAATGCTGGCCTTTTCCCACTCCCCAGCTATATCCTACCCCTCTTCCACTCAAGTGTTTTCCCCCGCCACCTGCATCTACCCACTTTAACTAGATCCCTTCCTCTTCCTTGAACTTCAATTCCTAAGGACAGCCCCAACTTCCTGCTCCCATCCAGCTCTATATTGAGATAATAGGAACGGTGACCAAAAGCTTTAATGAATATAAAGGAGGAAAGAGAGGCAGAGAAGTTTAGGGAGGGAATTCCAGAGCTGAGGATCCATGCAGCTGAAGGAATGGCTGCCAAAGACAGATTGAGAAAAATCAGGAATGTGCTAGAGAACAGAAATAGAGGTGTTCAGAGTTTATAGAGGGTCATAGGGCTGGAGGATGTTGCAACAACACACCCTTTATAATAGTGAGTGGCCCGTGGGACATCAGGCTTCTTGAGGCCTTGCTATAATGGGTGGTTGGGTGAAGCGGGTCTGATCAAGGCAGGGGTGAACCACAGTCATGATGGAGACAATGCAGCTGGAAGTGAGTGAACTAAGGCAATCTGTATTATGCTTGAAAGAAACATTCAGCAGTATCTATTTTAAAGACAGATTTCCCAGATCAATGTTAGGAAAATGCTTTTCCACGCTTGTAGAATTTGAAGGGAAGTCATCCTCATTGATACCCTTCCTATACTATCACCTTACAAGTGTGCATATGTTCTCCCCCTTGCTGCCCACTTCTGGACCCACCCCGTATATATTTTTATTACACTGTGTTTTTAATTGATAGCTCTCACCGCAACACTGTCGCCCCTGAAATCCATCCACCCACCAGCAAGCCCTCAAAATGCTTTATTTTCCCAGGACTCCTCTTCTGCTCCACGTGCATCCAAGTGTTCCAAAACTCTACAACATTCCCTCCTGGTACTCCCACATCCTGTATCCCACCTCACTGATTCTCCCAGACCTTCACCCAACTCTCAATAAACATGAGGCCCAACCTCCGCCCAGTACTCTGAAATCGTAAAATCACCATCCTGACTTTGTCAACCCACACAATACTCCCCACATTCTATAGTTCCTGCATCCTAATACCACTTAATTGCAATATATTCCTCATAATCATCTTCTGTTAGAAAAGTTAGGAAATAAAATTAAATGAACAGTTAAACAATTGAAATGTCAACTTTGTCTCAGCTGTATCACTCTGCATTCTGAGTCAGAAGATGTTGGGTTCAAGCCTCACTCCAGGGGCTTTGAGCCTTTCATCTAGGCTGACACAAGGGCAGTGCTGAAGGAGTGCTACACTGTTGGGTGTGATATTTTTCAGTTGAGATGTTAAATCGAGAATCCCATCTGCCTCCTCAGGCAGATATAAGTGGTGCTGTGCCATTTTTTGAAGAAGAGTAGGACATTTCCCCCAGACATTTCCTCTGTCTTTTTCTCAACAGATGCTATCAGACCTGCTGAGTTTTTCCAGCATTTTCTGTTTTTGTTTCAGATTTCCAGTAGTCGCGGTATTTTGCTTTTATTTCCCCCAGTTTCTTGGCCAAGATTCCTTGCATACACCTAAAGTAGATAATCTGGTCATTTATCTCATTTCTGTTCATAGGACTTCCTGTGTACAAATTGGTTGCTGTGATTCCTAGATCACAACGGTGAATAAAATTCAAAGGTAGTTTGTTGACTATGAAGCATTTCAGAATGTCTTGAGGTTATGAAAGGTGCTGTATAAATGGATTTTCCTCTTAAATAATAAGGCCCCCTACTTTGCATGCAAGTGTGCACAGTCAGAAAATCCAAGGCAGAAAATAGAAGTAACACTTCTACAATAATCAGTAATAAACACACCATTTTCCCTATTCAATCATTGGAAATCAGTGGTCTTGGGACTATTAAGTTGTAAATTGCGCATCATACACTGACTTCATGAGAAATGCCATTGGATATCAGCTAGTCATCTACTAATTGTCCAGTGACTGCAGGTCACATTTACATCAGTGCAGCTCTCATCTTCAGTTTTGTTTAGATGTATTTACGTCAATGTAAACTATTCATTTTGCTCTTGCAGCTAGATCGACCCTGGGAGACAACAACATAACCTCTGGGTATTGAATTTCATTTGTTTCTTTTTTAAAAAAATTGAGCGACTGTCATTTTTTATTTAAGCTCTCTTCGATTATCAAGTTGCAAGACTATAAAGCAACACTCTTTCGGAATTGTGATGGCTCTCTGGACAGCTGAAATTGTGATATAAACATGTGCCTGCTGTAATATACTGATACGGGATATATTACTCCTTAGACTTTCTGCTAGCTTTTATTACAGAGTTTTCATTTCCTCGCAGAGTCAATGAATAAATAACTTGTTATTAACCTGGGCTCACTTTGCTGTATTCCCTCAGCAGACATTCATCTTGAGATGTGGCAGATTTTTACGTGTGGCCTATAACTTTAGTGGAACATTTAGAAAGCATGTGCACAAAATGGATCACACAAAAGATGCTACAAGGCTGGAGAATGACAAGCAGGGTTCAGACTGAAGCTAATGACGGCATTGTGAGAATCACATGGTCACATTGCAGCCTTGAAATCTCATTGTACACTTTATGTAACATATCTGTTGTGCAAAAGTCACAGTACCCAGAAGGAATTAATACAGTAAAAACTGGGAAATAAGAGTACTTGTCTGAACTGTTTATTTCCTTCTGGATGCTTAATTGTTTTTCAGCATTCAGTGTTGTTGTTGTTATTTTAAGTTCCAGCAGTAGCTCCATTATGTGCACAGACTTTTGCTTAAACCCAAAATGTATCACAGGTTGCACTGCCAACTTATTAATAAATTAACAGCCATAATTTACCTTCACAATTACAATTAATTCAGCTGGTCTTTTCACCGTTAAGTGAGGAAAGTGATGCACTGTATTGACTTAGCCTTTTATTAATTTACTTATATTACTTGTAACTGAACTATCTGCAATGGACAACATTTTATTTGGCCTATTTTGTTTTTCCATTAAGACTTTGAGGTCAGCCATAGCACTCTCATCTCTTGATGGGGCAGGTTCCAATCTGGAGGCTTGAATGGATCTTCTAGTCTGACCCCTCAGTGTAGTAGTAAGGCAGTTATCCTGGAGCACTGGCCAATACTTGTCCCTCAACTAACACAACCAGAAAACTAATTAATTTATCGAGTTAATCATGGCTGATTGTGGTACCTTGTTATGCACAAACTGAATGTCATGCTTCTCTATATTACAACAGCGACTATACTGCACTTCAAATAGTACTTAACTGGTGGTGAAGTGGTTTGATACAACATGTGGTTTTGAAAGGTACTCTGTAAATGCAAATTCTTCTTTGTTAAATTGTGATTCAATGTCAAAAATTTATTCTGCCGGTCCTTTCTAATTATTGGACCAATTTATTTGGTGACTATATGCAAAATAATTGTTCTTAGCCTCACAATGAAGTGTATTACAATTGTCCATTTTGGAGTATGATGTTTTAACTTTCAGTAGTGAACTTTCAGGATGTCTGCTTCCACAGTATATGTAAGCACAATATAACAAAATAAACTATAGTGATCCCAACACCAACCCCTGAGGCACCAGCCAGAACACCAGACACATCCCACCCACCCCAACATATCTAATAAACAGATGTTTACTGCCTTCGAACCAATTTATTTCCCACTCTCAGGTGTAACTTGAATCCCTTTAAGTCAATCCCTCATGCAGTGTTTTTGTCTGTGATTTTTTTTTGTTTAAGTTTAGGTGGATTTACAGGGGGACGGATAGATGGGGTGTACGACCTTGTGGGGGAGGGGGTGCCCACAATAAGCATAGGGGACATCCCAAAATAAATAACCCCCCTCTTCTTGCCCAACGGAAGCCTGCACGGTGACAGCTGACAGGCCGCTTGCCTTGCCCTGCCTTCCATCGCAGGCCGAAAAATTGTGGCAGATGCAGATTGAGGCTCTGAAGTGGCAGTTCATTTGGCACTTAAGGGCCTCAATAGGTCAAAGGAAGCCTGATTCCATGCCACACACCAACACCACCCCCTCACCCAACAACCCCACCGCCACCCCCCCCCCCCCCCCCCACCACCACCACCACCCCCCCCCCCCCAACCCCCACACTGCCTCTCATAATATGGGGGATAGGTAGGAGTTGGGCAGGAAGGTGGCGGGCTGGCCATATAACTGCTTTATTTTATGAGCCACCTCCCCACCCCTCATCATTTTCAAATACGCTGGAGGGGGTGGGGGTGGGGGTAGAAGAGGGGTGGGGGGTGTAAGGTTCAGCCCTATGTTGGAAGCCACAGTCCATTGGGTTGCCCTTGCCTTCAAGAAATTAGTAAAACCAAAGTGTTCCCTCCTGAATGCATGCAAACTGCTGTTTACTAAATTAGTATTTTGTAGATATTCCTTAACTTGGGCTCTTGATATTTCAGTTGTTTTATGGAGATTTGTTAAAAGAGTCTTCATTATTAGCTTCTGTTTAAACTTACTGCAGCTGAATAATATAATACACATGAATAGCTTAGTGTAAACTGATATGATGGAGTTTTTCTTGTCCGTCTTTGGGATTTAGGAGAAATATTATATCTCTGTCCCTTAGTTGACAAATAAGTGAAGTTGTCTATGTAATGACCAATATTGTATGTGATTGTGAGGAGAATTGAAGAGAAAAGCAGTTTTTCCTCATTGTTCTCTAACACGCTGGAAAAGGATTAATAAGGATGATATCAGAACTGAGAGGTGGAAGTGAAAGTCACCATAGTCCCAGAAGCTGCTTTCTCATTAGAGAGAGAGAGACATGACTGGTGGTGAATTTAACCTGAGGGTCACCACACCTCAGGCAAGGGGCGAGATTGAGAAGGTGGAGCTTTCATGGATGGCCTCAGCCAGTATAGGAATTGAACAAACACTGTTGGCATCACTCACGCTTCCCAAACCAGCCAACTGAGCTTACAACTCAAAGAGAACACTGAACAAACTGCTACTCTTTTCTCTAAGAGAGAAGGCTGAGAGATAATCTGATCAAGTACTTTAAAATGAGGAATGGGTTTGATAAGGCCGATGCAGTGAAAATGTTTTTACTTTTGTAGAGTCCAAAACAAGGATCATAAATGTAAAATAATCACTAATAAATCCATTAAGAAATTCAGGTCAAATGCCTTCACCCACAGAATGTTTATAATGTGAAAGTTGCGACCAAATGGAGTTTTTTTTATTCATTCACGGGATGTGGGTGTCGCTGGCTAGGCCAGCATTTATTGCCCATCCTAATTGTCCTTGAAAAGGTGGTGGTGAGCTGCCTTCTTGAACCATTGCATCCCATGTGGTGTAGGTACACCCACAGTGCTGTCAGGATTTTGACCCAGCAACAGTGAAGGAACAGCGATGTATTTCTAAGTTAGGATGGTGAGCAGCTTGGAGGGGACTTCCAGGTGGTGGTGTTCCCATGTATCTGCTGCCCTTGTCCTTCTAGATGGTAGTTGTTGTTGGTTTAGAAGATACTGCCTAAGAAGACTTGGTTAGTTCCTGCAGTGCATCTTGTAGATGGTCCACACTGCTACTAATGTGCATCAGTGGTGGATGGAGTGAATGTTTGTGGACGTGGTGCCAATCAAGCAGGCTGCTTTGTCCTGGACGGTGTCAAGCTTCTTGAGCATTGCGGGAGCTACACTCATCCGGGCAAGTGGAGAGTGTTACATCACACTCCTGACTTGTGCCTTGTCGATGGTGGACAGGCTTTGGGGAGTCAGGAGTTAAGATGAGATCAGATGCATTGATAGATTTAAGGAGAAGCTAGATAAGTATATATGATGGAAAAAGGCATAGATTGATGTAGTGATATGTACTCTAAACTTGGTGTATTGAACACTTCCACTATATCGCGTGTCACTGGACACCATGGTTCCAGTTACTTTGGTTGGTTTAAGGTCAGCTTTCAGAATATACAGAGCACAGTTAACCCTCCTGCTGTACGCATAACAGTTGATTTTTGGTCTTGGATTTAGGCCAATAGTGTGAGGATGCTATTTTTATGAATGATTTCTTCCTCCAGTTGAAATCACATTCAACTGGTCTCAGTGTCTTCTGACCACTTTCATAAAACCTCACGACCAGGCACATAAATTATTACCCTTATACTTAATAACTCACTGGATCTGGATCAGTTAAGTGCATTATTGTTCTTACAGAGAAATATTTATTGCAAAACAAACTCTTAAAAATTCTAACTAATTGCCTCAGTGACTGCTTCATAAAGGCTTGCTTCCTAATAGATTAATTTGCCCAGAAAGAATGTATTTTCCTTATAGCTGAGGTTCAACAATAAACACTTTTTGAATGAATGAAACCCCACCAAGGGCAGCATTTGATAAATACCGCCAATAAATTAGAGTTGTCTTATGGGCCCTACTGGAAAGATACACCAATAAATTAATGTCCCTCCAGAATGTATATTTAATAGGTATTCTCATGTGAATTAAATCTTCCCAAAGCTCTATCAAATAAATAAGTCAGTAATACTAAACAACCTGACAGGTAGGGACAAAGGTGGAAAGTGTAATAATTGACCCAAAATCCTCTCATCGTTTGGGCTCACGTTCATGTCAGCCTTCAGATAAACACTCCAGGAACCTCTGCTGGTCTAAATGGCCTAAAGAGGTTGGAGATGAATTCACCAAATTTTCTTCCTAGCAGGCCCAGATCTGTAGCAAGTTCCTGCACAAAACTGCTGCAGATCCTAACTCTCATCAAGTTCTGTTCACTTTTCACTACTGTACACCCTGATGGACACTGATTCCCACCCTGGCAATGCCTCGATTTTCAAATCCATATTTCCAAGTCCTTCCGTGACCATATTTATGAAGCTCCTCTATCCCTTCAACCCTGTGAGATCTCCATGCTTCCGTAATTCTGGTGTCTTGCACATCCCCTGCTTTCAGCACTCCATAGTTGCAAGTCCTGCCTTTAGCTGTATGCCCTCAGCTCTCGAATAACTTCCCTGATTTTCTCTATTCCTACTTTAATGCATTTTTTAAAACATAACTCATTGACTAGGCTTTTGGTCACCTGTTTGGATATACCCATGGGCTGGATTTTATGTTTCTCGGCAGGGTGAGGGAGGCAAATTGGAAACTGAGCAGTCTGCTCGCTCCCGCTCTCACCATCTTAGCTCATTAATCAACATCGGAAGATTTGTGGCTATTTAGGGGCTTAATTAGTGGCTTTCTGACTGGAGGAGCAAAGAGTGGGCTCCGCGCCCAATAGGCACTGTATTCTAGCATGACATGTGGCAGAGGGTTAATGCCGTGAACAGGAAGTCGGTCACTTTCAGAATCAGTGGCCAGAATCATCCTGTATTTGCACTAAGTGCGGTAGCAGGTGGGAAAAAGGACATTTTACCCATTGGCCGCAATGGTAGCTTTTCACGCCATATCATCCCATTCCCGCCTCATTAATTATGCATCTCTGGGAAAAATGCTGGGTCGCTGGCAGGGCGGACTCTGATTCGCACGCCCCGCTATCACCTCAGGCCTTCAGTAAACCAGGTGCCATGTTTAAAGGCTACGCCTCTTCAAGGGATAAAAAACTGCTGTCAAGTGGAGGAAACATGCTGCCCCCCAGATTTAGTAACACCTCCCTAGAGCGCCTACTGGATGGAATGGAAACCCGCTGTGAAGTCCTCTACCACCCGCTCTGGGCGAAGACCAGCAAACAAGGTCACCAACCCAGCATGGGAGGCAGTGGCAGCGGTGGTCAGCGCCAGTGCCCTGCAAAAGAGGACAGGCTTCCAGTGCAGGAAGAGGATGAATGCTCTCATCTGATCCACCAGGATAAGTCACTCTTCACATCACTCTCAACTCACACACTCACAAACACATCACGCATCCACAGGATCTCACACCACTAACTCCCACACACACCCTCACTTTTCTATATCCTCTGGAGCTTCTGTCCTCTCCCATCCATGGCTCCACTCACCACACAAACATGCCACGCATTGCCATGCATCCTGCTCACACTCTCTTCTGTTTCCAGACAGGAGAAGTTGGTTCATATCAGTAGGGAGAGATCCCAGGCTGGGGGTGGAGTACACCCCTCGCTCACTTTGAGGAGCATGCCATCGCGCTGACTTTTGAGGACCTGTGATGACAGTGAGGCTGGCGGCGAACAACCTTGTGAGGATCCTGCACCACATCATTCCTCTCTCAACGCAACTGTCCTGCTTATGACTCTGCTGCCACGCACTAATTATCACCACTTTAGTTCACGGGGTGCACACCAACACCCACAGCCAGCCAGTCCCTCAGCTTCATCCAGGGCCACACCTCCAGTGGAGGGGATGCCTCCTCCGTTGAAGAGCTGGAAACAAGCAGCCTGAAAGACCCATCACAGGGCTTACCCACACCCTGCACCAGCACAGACACACACACCTTGGGGACTTACATCTAAAGCAGTCTCGGGTTCACTATTTGGTGGTCGCCGCACAGACATGTGTCTACAGCAGGAGGAGGCAGGTTCAGCCAAGCTCCCTGGCACTCGGAGGACTGGTGGGGAAGAGGCAACTGTGAGATCCGAGTCAGATGATGAGCCTCTGGATTTGGCCTTCCAGGTCATTGTGGAGAGTCAGCAGAAGGCAGAGGAACATCACAAAGAGCTGTTGGAAGCCCTGAACAGAATGGCACATGAGTCGGAGGAGTGCGCCCGCCTGCTCTCTGATGAAATGGTACCCACATATGTGCATATGGGGGTCTCCATGGGGAGGATGGTGGATGCCATAGAGACCTTGGTCCAGCAGAACATGGTGATGCGCGCAGACCTGCACTCCATCGCAACAGGCCTGGGTGAGTTCCTGCCATGGCAAAGCGAGAGATAGAGGTGCTCCTTCCCCTCAAGGAGTCAGGCCAGGGCCCTCAGGCCCCTGAAGGGAAGAGGAACAGCAGTTGGACAACTCTGGGTCATTCACTCAGAAATCTCAGAAACTGTCCTCTCCCTCTGAATTCCCTTTGCCTGTGTCTCCCTCAGCCTCCTCTTCTGTTACCACAGAGAGTGCAGCTGGCCCACAGGGGGCAGCCAAAGCAAGCCGGAACCCCTCAAGGCTTCGGTTCTCCAGAGGATACACACAACAGTCATCAGAGGCAACAGGGCCAATTATTCCACAGGCTGCCTCAACCCCTGCTGCAGATGTCAGGGCAGTACCTAGAAGAAGTGGCAGTGCACAGGTGAAAACATTTTGTCACTTTATAATTTGAAAATATATTCACTTTCACTGATTAATGTGTAATGGGGTCTTTCAGCTTCATTTACAGGTTTCGTGAGTCCTTCCCCTGCAGCCACCCCTCAACCAGTGACTAGCAGTTCAGCTGCACACAACTGGACCAGGGGTGATTCTGGAGGGAGACGGGTATGGCAGGGCACTTCAGAGCCTGATGCAAGCATTCTCCCATGCATGCGGAGCCTTCCTCCATCACACTTATTTCAATGTCCTGAGCATTTTCAGTGCTACCTGCAAGGGATCTCTTTCAGTTGTCGTTCTGAGCTGACCTGTATCTCTGCCCAGCCACTGATCACACTCCCATGCAGCACCTGTGCCCGTCCAACACGAGGCTCCGCTCACTTTTGATTTCAGAAGCATGGTCATTGTAAAGTTTGTTTTCAGCTCCCACATCCTTCCCCGTCCCCCAGTCACCCATGTCGTTTCCCCACCTCTGTTGATATCCCCTGGCGTTACCTTCCACTGTCAAATATCAACCGGAACCATTTTCTTTCCAAGGTCCCCAGGTGAACGTGCACATTCCCTATCTTCCTGTGAATCACACCCCCATCCACATTGACCTCCCCAACCTACTCTTTTCCACTCTCAGGCCCTTGTCTGCCTCCAAATCCCCACCAACCACCCTTGCCATCCCTACTACTGTGACCATCACACCTTCACCCTCCTAGCCTAACGACTCACTCCGCCCTCCTCATACTCACCATTCCCTCCCACTGTGCCCACCTTCAGTTTGCTCCACAAGAAGCACTCACCGACTCCACGGACCTCACCCTTGCACGTTCACCTGGACATCCTCCCCATTACTCCTTTCTCCACCCTTTCTCCTTCCTTCACCCTTACTCCCTCCTAGCCCCGGATTCCCTCCTCCCCCCAAGACTCCTTCCTTTCCCCGGAATCCTTCCTCCCCCTGGGCTCCTGCCCCCCTCCAATCTCCATCTACCCCCACCTCCCCCCCCCACCACCCCCCACTCCCCGGGTGAGCTCCTTCCCTTACACCTTCCTCCCTCCTTGCACCTACCTCCCCAGTTGCCGCATCATTCCCCGTTACACTCTCCTCCCCCCCGTCCTCCCTCCCCTCCTCCCAACTTCAACCCCCAAACACCATCATCACCCCCCAACCTCACCCCCTCCCTACACTATCACTGCCCCCTCCCAATCTCACCCCCCCAACACCATTGTTCCCCACCTCCCGAGCCACTCCCCCCCACCCCCCCACTCTACCCCCCCCCCTCCCCCCCCCCATAAGGAACACCTTCTTCTCCCAGTGAAACCTTCACCTTCCCCTCCACCCCCTCAACGGTCATCCATTGCAGCCCATGGCCAAGACCCTGACATCCCGAAGCAGACCCCAGGCATCAATGGAGACCTCCCATCTTTCGTGAGCTGCTTTGCAGCAGAGCAATGCCCATGAAAATCTACCTAGTACATGATGCACGTGTTCCTCCAGGGTCTGGTAGCTGTAGGGCTCCAGCATCTTCTGCTCCTCAGATGTCAGCAATGTGGACAAGGCTCTAACGGTAAGTCACGACTTCTGCACAGCACACTTGTCAAGATGTATTCTGGGCCAGCGTGTTTACCTGCTGACATGCCCAGGTGATCCAGCATGGTGGGGTGATTCTGGCGAGCGGGGCTTACAATTATATGCAGATGTATTAAAATGACATTCCCGATGTGCGGTGGCGAGAAAGGTGGCCCACTATTGACAGGTGGAGTGGACAATCACAAATTAGATTCCCGATGTTGTGAAACTGATTTTTGGCCTTCTCGCCATATTGTCTGCTTTATTGCACCAGGACACCAGACGCCAACGTGGATGGAAAATTCCGGCCAGCATTTATTTTTTATTGAAGTCTCAAAAAAGATGAAAAGTGACTGAAAGAAACGTACCGATGCTCCCACATTCCCCAGCAGATTCTGTTCATGCATTCAACCATCGTCCCAGTGGCTGGCCTTTTCTTCCACCTTTGTGCCATCTCATCATAACTGCTGTGAAATGCTCCCAAACTATAAACTGCGAAGCCTGAAAAATGCAGCAGGCAATGAAAAATTGCAGAGGGTTGGGTTGACAAAGCGAAAAGACCTATATTTAATAATGCATTTTAATATCTCATAAAGCATTTTACATGCAATTAATTACTTCAAGTACAATGAAATGGATAAGCAATTTGCTTCAATTTTAGTTAAGGGCAGAATGCTGGCCAGTGTACCATGTGATATCATAGCTCTTCGGGGTAGACCATTTAGGACTGAGATGAGGAGAAATTTCTTCACCCAGAAAGTGGTGAGCCTGTGGAATTCACTACTACAGAAAGTAGTTGAGGCCAAAACATTGTATGTTTTCAAGAAGGAGTTAGATAGAGCTCTTGGGGCGAAAGAGATCAAAAGATATGGGGAGAAAGCAGGTGCAGGCTATTGAGTTGGATGATCAGCCATGATCATAATGAATGGCGGAGCAGGCTTGAAGGGATGGCGGCCTACTCCTGCTCCTATTTTCTATGTTTCTATGTGTCTATTGAATAATGTCCTGGGATCTTTAATATCCACCTGAAATATCAGACAAGGCATAATTCTCAATGTCACCTCTCATTAAAGGGAACTTCATTCCAAAAGTTAAGTACTATATTAGTTGCATTCTGTGGGATTTCTCTTGAATTATGTGTTCATGAACTTGGGCAGGGGGTTGGGGGGGGGGGTGGTGGTGGGGTGGGTGGGGGGGAGTGGTGTTGGTTGGCAGGAAGGTGTGTGTGAAACTGAACCAACAATTTTTGAGAATGTTATCAAGTGAACCAAACCAATATTTAATGTGAACATAATTTTATATAGAGTTACCAATGTTCTGGGTATTAGTGCCTGATCCCTCTTTCTATATACAGCTGATATCTTTACTCCCTTGTCAACAGTTTTTTTATAAGCTTGACTGGGGGACCAATCACGGCAAGTCACTACCAGGTATCAGGTGTGACTCACTGCTAGCATTCTCACTTTAGTCAGCAAATTATGGGTTCAAGTCCCACTCCAGAGACTTGAGGGTCTAATTCACACTGATACATCCAGTGCAGTATTGAGGGAGATTTGCACTGCTGGAGATACTGCTGCTTCAATGAGCTTTTAAGAGGCTCTGTTTGCCCTCTCAGATGGGCATAAAATAATCCATGTCATTATTTCAATGAAGAGTAGGGTAGTTCTCTCCTGTGTGTTGGCCAACACTTAACCCTTAACCAAGAAGCCTAAGACAGATTATCTGGTTATTATCACATTGCTACTTGAGGGACATGGCTGTGCACAAATTAGCTGCCCTGTTTCCTACGATACGACAGTGACTACAAAAGTATTTCATTGGTTGTAAAGTACTTTGGGACTTTTTTTAATTCATTCATGGGATGTGGGCTTCGCTGGCTGGGCCAGCATTTATTGCCCACCCCTAGTTGCCCTTGAGAAGGTGGTGGTGAGCTGCCTTCTTGAACCGCTGCAGCCCATGTGGTGTAGGTACCCCCACAGTGCTAGCCTGATGTTATGAAAGGTACTTTATAAATGTGGCTTTCTTATAAAATGTAACCATACGTTTTCTTTGATTGGACACAGAGACATATCTCCTCGACTGTGCCCACAGATCATCATTCTTAGGTTTGTGTCTTCTCATCTTAGTTTGATTTTCTAATAGAAAATAAGTTAGAAATTCATGTTAGTTAATATTTACTGGTCCAGTACATTGTTTAGTATATTTGTATAAGAAAATACGATATTGCAATGTTTCAACTGAGAATGTTCAGGCAACAGATCTGGCACCAAAAAAAAGGAGAAGATACAGAGAGAAACGATCCATGCTGTGAATCTTATTGGTGAGTGTCCTCTGCTCATCTTGGACAATTTGCTGGTTGATGAATAACCTCTCTTGAATCTCTTGACTAAGATTAATCTAAGAGTGCCTCAATTCAGTACTGTACATGCTCATACATCAAAATATGGCTGTGTGGATCTCTTTGATTTTGTGATGCTAGCAGATAGTAAATTCTCATTTACGCCCCATTGGCCTCCCGCTTCAAGTCCAGGGTTATGTTATCGATATTGTCTTCCATTTCTACTTTCAATTTGTTGAAAGTTTAAGGACAAAATGTTTGTTCAACCAACCTCCTTGATCAATGCACTTCATTCTCCAGTCTTTTCAATGTAAAACCCAGTACATTGCTATGGGGAAATAGTTGCTGCACAAAAGACAATTTTTTTGTCTTTCCACTCCATCTTGTAAGTTATTTTCTCCTATTTCATACATTTACTTCTCCCTCATTTCATGACTGGCAAGTTGAAATTGCCTGGAAGGCCAATTTCTGGGAGGTAAATTGATTCTGATTGATGATGGTTGGCTCAATTCTGTTATGCTTCTACTAAGAGAAAAGTTAAAGTTATAATATGCCTTTGAGGGATAGCAGCATGCCATCACTAGAAGAGAAGTACGTCATGCAATATACTCTTAGCTTCACTTTTGCTTTTGAACAGAGCACACACACATACACAGCTCTGCTACTGATGTCTTAAAGTTTTCTACCAACGTATATCCATTCTCATGTGCCTCGTCTAAATAAATGAATGCAAAACATGTTTGCACAATCCCTTATGAGCAATTGGTGCCATTATATCATTATAGAAAAAATGACATGGTGCTTAGTGGTGGTCAAACACCCTGGCAGCAAGATTAAGTACAGGCATAACTTGGTGAACAGCCTTAGATCGTGCTACATGGCATGAGACAACCTTCAATGTTTATGGTCAGACCACAATGAGTTTGCAGCATCAGAGAGTGTTGAAATCGCAGCATGGTAACCGCACAGAAAGCTTTGGAGACACAGAGCCAGGCTAGTGCTCAATTAAAAAGCGGGAAAGCAGACAGACACCTCATGGTGCAATTGCAGCACACAGCCTACCAGTTCAGGGAATGGAACAGTGCGCATAAGGACCAGTACCAGCTAGCTCACTCAGGAAAGGTGGATGACTAGAGTGTAGGCCAGATCAATAGCGAGTGAGGGAAAGTCAAACAACGACAAAAAAAAATTGGGCCAGGGAAGGTTGCAATTATAACAGGCGGAGCTTTGGAAAGGATGCAAAAGCTGCTGCAGCGACACTCATCCCAGGTACTATACGAGAAGGAATGTTAAAAGAATATTGTCAGAACGTCCACAAAATTCCCCAGTTTGAATTGGGATGCAGCTAACTTACTGTCTGAATTTAAAATATTTAAACAGCATGTACAGCTATGGTTTCTTAATTCAGGTGTGTCAGAACCAGATAAGCAAGCCATAAAAATTCATTTAGCAATTGGGACTGACACTTTACGTAGGCTGAACACGTCAGGAATAACAGCAGAAGAGCAAAAAGGATCCCCAAAATATACTGACTACATTGGAAGACCAGTTCAGAATCAAGTTAAACTTCTGTATTCATTGACTAGGGTTCACGTTATTTCAACACCAGCCTCCAGAATCCTTAGACCACTTTGTCAGCAGATGCAGACAAAAGTACCATGATTTTTCAAACACAGAGCTAGCAGACAGAACTGTTGAGTTGGTGATCATATCCACTCTCATGGAAACCTTCCAGAAAAATCTGCTAGAAAAGCCCAAAACATATAGCATTGAAGAGCTACTCAAGAATGGATGAAAGCATAAAGTGATCCTCGCAGGTCAACATTGATTATAGGTCCTATGTTCAACCCCAATTATTGACTCAGTTACTTGAACACTCAAACCTCACAAAGCATGTGGAAAGCGTGGACTTCTGCATGCAACAAGGCAATGCCCAGCTTTCCAGAAAGTCAGCAAGGCATGTGGCAGAAAGGGCAATTGGCAGTAGCAGTGCACTAGAGCAAAGGCTGATGCAGCTACAAAGAGCCATGACAGATCCGAACAGACCATACTAAACAGGTACCTTCAAGTAATAAGAATAACCATCCGACATCCTGTCAGAAACATATACATGAGGTGATTGACAAACCGGAAAATGACGATAATGTGCACCGAGAGATGAGGGGTGGTGAACACATACTTCACACAATCAACCTCATGGAAAATATAATACCATCACACCATCCAAAGTATTTGTCGAGATTCAAATTATCTGTCCTAAGAAAGTTGGTGACTACTCGTTATTTCACACATGTGAAAGCGTCAACATGCTAACCCTGCAAATTATAAAATACATGTATTCACAGACATGGAAGGCCATGGTGTAACCTACTACTGCAAAACTTTCAGCATACAATGTTTCACTAATTCTATGTCAAGTTCCACAGTCCTGGAGTGATAGTACAATCAATCTGGGTGTCACAGATGTTTTACATTGTGGAGACTAAAGGCTCAACGATTGTCGGTCTGCCAGCATGCTGTGACCTCACACTAGTAACAATCCATAGAATCAGTCAGACGTCATACAGCAGATCAATCTCAGAAACTACTCCTATCACTTCAGTTCATGACCTAACAGCCAAATATCCAGAATGTTTCAATGAAATTGGAAGTTTCAAGGGAGCTGCAACATTACACTTGCAGGAGAATAAAAATCCATCAAAGGTACATCTTGTGCAACACAAAT
The DNA here is from genome assembly GCF_017639515.1 of Carcharodon carcharias. NCBI lineage: Eukaryota > Metazoa > Chordata > Chondrichthyes > Lamniformes > Lamnidae > Carcharodon > Carcharodon carcharias. The sequence continues at coordinate 129,694,654 of NC_054474.1, forward strand.
GCCAGCAGCTACAAGAAGAAATGATGATATATTCTACTTTACAGAATCTCTGGAAAACCATCATCGAATGATGGCCTGATTCAATTCAGCAAGTTCACAAACATGTGATATCATTTTGGCCTTACTGGGATGAGCCAGGCATCTCCCAAGGTGGTGTTTTTCTAGGCAGGCAGGCCATCCTATCAAAATATTTGTGACCTGATATTCATCAACAAGTTCTCACTCTCACTTGGGCATAGATCAGACAAGAAGAGTCACAAGAGAGACAGTCTTTGGCTGGGTATGAACAATGACATTGAAATTATCATCAAGAAGTGTGAGGTATGTCAAGAGCATATACCAAGTTAGTACAAAGAACCATTGATTCCACATGAAGTTCCTACTTTAGACAGAGAACCACCCTTTGTCCAAAGTTGCATCCAGCCTCTTTCATTACTGTGGCACTGATTTGATTGTCATCGTCGACTACTTTTCCAAGCACCTCGTTATTTGACGTTTGCACAATATATCAAGCACAATTTTATGACCCAGCAGTTGTTAAACCTGAGTTATTTAAAAAATCCCAGAAGGAAACTTTAAACAACTGTCATAACCTATATTTTAAGTGGTATGTTTGAAATGCAGCTCTAAATTCAGGAATAAGACCACCAGTTCTCAAGAGGTTTTATATTAAACTAACTGAAACATTTTATTAATTTACACAAGTTAAATACATACACATGGCTACAAATTACTATTATCATAACTTTTAACAAATTCCCAAACTACTGTCCATTAAGGCAACAGCACCCATAGACCTAACCAGACACCAGGCAAAGCATTTTCATCTTACAAATTCAAAATGAGGTTCTTTTCAGCTTGGTTCCTGTGGAAACATTTGTAGGCTTACAGCTGCTTTGATCTTACATTGCCTCTGCTCTGCACACACAAAAATAGCTATCAATTATATCCAGCACATTTCATTGAATGCAAATTCTCATTGTATCACCAGCCTCTTTGAACTCCACCTCTTCTAACAATAAAACACCTTTCATAGTACCAATTTTATTAGTAATATAAACATATTGTTTGGTCTCTGCTAGCTAGGTGCCAGATTTCACCCCACTTCTTGAACGCTCTATTCAAAAAATGCAAATGCACACTATCTCTCTTACATCTCAAAACTAGTACACATCAATGCACCCAGACTGGCTGGCTTTAATCCAATTAAGATACAACCACAGACTAAATCTCTATTCTAAAAGAAAAATGTTTTCCAATAATATATAATGCTGATACCAAACTCAAAGTCTCTTTATCGGTCATTGAATACCTTTTCTGTTACACATGCAGCTTCCGTGAAAAATACCCTATCAGTTTTTTCAATTCCAATGTCATCTTCTTATAACAGTACAGTCCCACTGCCTATATCGCTTGCATCAACGAGCAACTTGAATTGCTTGGCATAATTGGGTACTGCCAAAACTGGTGTCATAGTTAATACAGTTTTCAAACTATCGAATGACTTCTGACACTCCAGTGCCCATTGAAGCTTCTTGTTCTTTTTTAATAGTTTAGTTAGTGGAGCAACCACTTGGCTAAAATTTGGTACAAATTTCAGGTAAAACCCACTCATGCCCAGAAATCCTAAAACTTCTCATTTTGTTGTAGGCACTGCGAAATCCACGATATTCTTTACTTTTGCATCTCTAAGAGCTACCTTATCATGTCCAATGGTATGGCCTAGATAGGTAACTTGCGCTTTTGCAAATTAACATTTAGCCAAGTTCATCACCAAATTAGCTTCTTGTAGTTGAGTAAATAATTCTTCCAGATGCTGTAAATGCTCCTCCCACATCTGACTGAAAACAATTAGATCATCAATACAATCCGTACAATTGCTTACACCTGCAATTACTTTGCTTGTCAGTCTTTGAAATGTGGCAGGTGCATTCTTCATACCAAATGGCATGTCTTTAAATGATACAGCTCACTTTGCATTACAAAGGCTGATATCTCCTTTGCTCTCTCCGACAATGGCACCTCCAATATCTTTTTAACAAGTCAATCTTTGTGGTAAATGCAATCTTCTCAATGCAATCTTCCAACCTTGGTATAGGATATAAATCTGCTTTTGTCACTGCATTTACTTTTCGATAGTCTACACACAATCTTTGTGCTCCACCCGGATTCGGTACCAATACAATAGGCGAACTCCAGTTACAGCAACTGGACTCAATGATATCATGTTGAGGCATGAAATCAATTTATTTTTGTACTTGTGATAACTTTGCCAGATTTAATCTATAAGAAGAAGATATTTCTATACATACATCATGTATAGCTAAATTTGTCCTTCCCAGCTTATTTCAACAAATAGATTCTTCTCCTCATTACCCTAGATCTAACAGCCTAGCTGAATGAATGATTCACACAGTGAAATTCCTTTTTGACAGACGAGTGCATACCAATTTACCTATTCTTACTCCTTCTACTATCTCAAAAACTACAGAGCAATTTACAAAACTGCAAGTGAGGATGACCAATGTGCATGATAAAAATGCAGGTATAGAATTGCCAAGTTTAAAGCTTGGACAACTAGTTTACATCAAGGATCCCACAGTAGGTACAGGGCAACCTGTCGAAGTGATAAGGATTTTTTTCAGAACGATGGCCCTATGAAGTCATTACACACTAAGGAGAAATAGTGAGGCATACCAATGACAAATCAGGTTCATTCCAGCTCCTCAACCACCATACAGTCTTATTGCATCTAGAACAAGATCCCAAAGCAGCCAGGAACAATATCCAAGAATGACAATCCAACAGATCACTGTGAGCAATTAAAGAAACCTTCAGACAAGGTTACCATTACAAGATCTGGGTGTTCCAGCAGATTACTTCTACATTTTAGAGACTCATAGATTCACCAGTCCTATATACTTAAGTAATGGTATTGTAAATAGTAATACTTAATTGGAAAGGGTTGAGGGGGAGAAGTATCTCTAAAAAGAAAGGGGGTGTTATAATATGCCTCCATGCAAAAACAGCATGCCGTCATTCAAAGGGAAGTGTGTCATGTGATTCAGTCTTAGTTTCACTTTTGCATTTGAACAGAGCAACACACACAGCTCTGTTGCTGATATGTTTAAGCTTTCTACCCATGTATATCTGTTCTCATGTGCCTCGTCTAAATAAATTAATTGACAACATATTTACCCAATCCCTTATGAGCGATCAGTGCCTTTATATTATTATAGCAGAGCATCTATTGAATAATTTTTATATCTCAGAGAATTGCAGAGATGATACTAGTTTCTAAGCATGCAACAGGTTTATCAAGAGTTTTAAAATATCTCTGCAATCACAAAATGTCTGCATTCATGCGTACAGCTCAGCTTCTAGTAGTTTCTACGGTATCTGTTTACTTTTCTCTGAGTCTACACCCAATCAAGCACAGTGAGCATTGATCAGTTACTAGACACACATAATCAAACATAGAATAACTGAATAATTGAACACTACACCACCCAGACAAGTGGACTGAATTTTGGAGTTCCCTGTTTCAGGAAAAGAGTAGAACATCATGGCTATCAGTCCACCTGCCAACACATTTCAATACCAGGTCAAACCTTTCAGTCCTATAAAAGAGTATCTTGTCCTGGCAACATTTTCATAGACACATGCTTAGGGCAATGGTCGCTTTGTCTCATCAAGGCAACTTGTTTACACTGAACAGACTAATGTAATTTTTAAAAAGTATTACAGTAACTAAGGAAAAAAAGCTTTGGAGTTAGGAAAGGCTATAAATATGTTGAGAGCTTGGAGTTGTCATTGTTGAATCAGGTCCTGTATGTAACTAAGAAGCAGGATATATTGTCATGTGTGTTAATTAATAGGTTGTAATCATGGTGATACTTTAACTAAATGGAGGTAAATAAATGGAGGTGGTACTAAATAATATTGAAAATCATGTTTAACAGTGGAACACCTAAGAACTTCTTGCACTTATCCTCTCACTAGACTAGCTATACTGCAAACACTCGCTATGAGGCTATAATCACAACAGATGTCTTGCATCCCTTGACTTCAAAGACTTCAGGACCCACAATACTGACTCGGCAGCTGATACATACCATCATTTTCACATCACTGTATTCTAAAATCACTTCATTTCACAGCAAGATCAGCAGTGTACTAACACAATTATATTCTCCAAAAACTTTCCATCAATATAGAAGCTTACAAAATGAAGCTGAACAGCTTTTGCCCTTTTTGACAGATAACTTTGCTCTGGGAGCACTGCCTTTGGTGTTCTGCTAAAGGTAATGCCTCTGTTTTCATCGATGGAGGCTGATTAATAAATTGCCAGTGGTGTGGCTCTGTTGGTGTCTGATTTCTGTCAGCGTACAGATAAACAGGCATCCAGATTTCCTTGTCTCTGCAGAGTACAATGAGGGGAACCCATTAATCAGGGAAGATTTAAGTCTTTTCTCATTAGTGGGGGAATGTTTCAAAATTCTTAGCTGTGCATCTGAGTAAATGTGAAGCTTTTGGACTGCAAAGCAAAGTAAAACAGGTTGTTGGCTCCTGGCTGACGGTGGACTTTTTTTGAACGCTACATATTTGCAATTTTTCTTTGAGTTTCACTCACATAAAAATCTTTCAGCAAGCAAATTGACACAATCAAGAGACAACTCAGCACTCAACATTTTTAAGGAGATTGGAAGGCAGATCCTGACAAGTCTTTGCCATTGCAACAAACAGCTGTCATGCACATTTATCCCATCATTCTGCATTCTCCCCTGTTTTAGTGCAACTGTTGCTGCAAGCTGCTCAGTTACAAAATGTTGTGTAGAGTTTATAAGTAAAGTGCCTGTCTTTCCCAAGCAGATGTGATAATCCAGTGAGGGGAAGGGCGGTGCTTTCAGCCCAAGTCACAGTGCAAGATATCAGAATGACACAGCAGAGAGCACGCAAGAACTGACCCTGAATCAGCAATCCACAGTTTGGTATTAGATCTACTCACGGGACTGCACTGTGTGCAGGCAGCCAATGTTCTAAAAGGACTTGGGCACTGTAAAAAAAAACAAAGGGCAGAATTTTGCCCTCGGTAGGTGTGCAGGCCCCACCGGCTTGGCGGCGGGCGGACAGCAGACCCCCGCCACCGAAACAGGGCCCGCCGCCATTTTGAGTGGGCAGGCCCGCCCAGCGTCCTACCTGACAGGAAGCGCTATGCGCTTCCACTTCCAGGGGGGAGGGAATCCCCCTCTGTCAAAGTGCGCTCTTTCGCGCCTGCACACGAAAGAGTGCACTGCAACATGAGGTAAAGTCCTGTCTCAGGGAGATTGGTGACAGGTAAGTAAAGTCTAAAAATAGAAAAATATTAAAATTATTAACACGCCCCCCTCATGTGACAATGTCACATAAGATGGGACATGTTTAGAATAAAATTTATTACCTTTTTAAAAACCGGACATGAAACTTCATCCCACCAGTGGATGAAGTTTCATGAATAATCAGAAGCCCGCAGGGGCTCCTGGCCTGCCCGCCAACCTTAAGCTTGGACGGGCAGGTCTTTAATTATCTTAACTAGCCTGTCAATTGGCCATTGACAGGTCGGCGGGCGAACAGCTGATTTCGCTGTCCGCCCGCCTTCCTAAAAATTTAAATGGCCCGGGATGATGTTGGGGGTTCCTCCTGACTTCATCCCGTGTCATTTTCCCCTCGGCGAGTGGGCCCTGCTCCCAAATCGCCAAGGGGAAAATCCTGGCCAAAGACTCTGCTTTTATATGGCACCTTTCACAATCTCAGAATATTTCAAGTGTTTCACAGCCATTGAAGTACTTTGTGAAGTGCAGTTCACTGCTGTAATGTAAGAAATGGACTGCCAAGTTGCACACATCAGAATCCCACAAACAGCAGATTATCCATTTACAGTGATATTTTTGATGTAGAAGTATTGGTCAGGACACAAGGGAGAATTCCCCTGCTGCTCTTCAAAATAGCTCCACAGGAATGTTTGTATCAGCCTGATAAAATAGAGAGGGCCTTGGTTTAAGATCTCATCCAAAGGGCAGCATGCCTGACAGTGCAGCATTCCCTCAGTGGTAAACAGCAACATCAGACTGAATTATATGCTCAAGTCTCTGGAGTGGGAACCGACAACTTTCTGACTCAAGGGTTAAGAATGCTACCACTGAGCTGGGGTTGCCATGTGAACTGTCTTTAGATTTCTAACAAGAGAGAAATCAGCCTGTTCTCTTCTGAAACTTGACATTTCACCAGCAGTTAACAGCCATGGAGCAAAGTGGAACTGTGTGGAGTTCTGCTTTTCCCCACAGTGAGAAGAACTTGAGAATTATTCCCTCATCTTGATTTTTCACTCAATTGAAACTAAACGTCATTAAGCAGTCTCATTTTCTAGCTCTCTCTTTCCCAAGATCTCAAAATTGTGGAATCTGCATTTCTGTCCGTCTTCCCTTCCTCATGTACAGACTTTTAAAACCCAGGCTCAGCAACAATTAATTAACATGACTCAAATTCTCTTCCACTCTTCTCAATCAAGCATCTGGCCTGCATTATGGTCCATGGCCTCTTGAATTAAAAAAATAAGAAGCGTAGCCATGGTGACCTGTTCTCCTCTGCTCAAGACACATTATCAATTTTGCATTTACTGATATGGCATAACTGGAGTCTGGTATGCTTGGTGATGCAATATAACAGCAAACAGTAACTTGAAAATCCAAAGCCATTTTTGCATTCTTCTGTTGTAATTTTGATGGACATCTATTGGAAGAAAGCAAAGGAAAGACTTGCATTGATATAGTACTTTTCACTGGACATCTCAATGTGCTTTACAGCCAATGGAGTACTTTTGAAGTCTTGTAATGTAGAAAATGCAGCAGCCAATATCCACTAGGCAAGATAAAAACAAAAAAACTGCGGATGCTGGAAATCCAAAACAAAAACAGAATTACCTGGAAAAACTCAGCAGGTCTGGCAGCATCGGCGGAGAAGAAAAGAGTTGACGTTTCGAGTCCTCATGACCCTTCGACAGAACTTGCGGTGGGGTGGGGGGTTGTGGGGGAGGTTATCTGGCGGGGAGGCCTAATAATGATATGCTGATGTATCACAGTGAGGTTCCCAATGTCCGAAGGCAGAGATCGTGGTGCACCATCGGCGGGCTGGTTTCATGCTGTTGTGAAACCGATCACACCATATTGACCGCTCATGCCACCGAACACGGCTGATGCCAGCTGGCACTGAAAATCCTGGCCCTTGTCTTTGGCATTCAAATCAGGGGACCTCTGAGAAGAGCTGGCCAAGGAGCACCAGAGGCTCTTGAGGCAATAACCCTGCTTCAGATCCTGGGTTTGGAGGACTGCAGAATTTTGAGGCCATAAAGTCTTGTTAGTAGCTTAGAATTAGCTCATCTGTAGATTTATATAAATGAGAAGAGTTATTTTCAAACATTGCCATATTTTTGATGCAGAGTCCTAACTGTAATAACAATAAAGTCCATTGTGGAATCACAGATGACACACAAGAAAGAAATTTTCATTCTGCCACTTTCCAATATTGCTGCTTACAGGATGAGCATTAAGTAAACCATGTGGAAAGACAGTGAAAAAGAAAAGAACAATCAAGATTGATACCCTCAGCTTTACTGATGATCCAGTGATCATCTAGACTAATAGTGCAGCTGTCAACAACTTCCTAATCTCTTCTAGTCTATCAGACATTTCCTAACATCCACCACTATGTTTGATGTTTCCTCAGGAGCTTTTCAAATCTAAGAGGTAATAATGCAGAGTCTGATGTTTCTGAAATGACCTTTAACAAACTGACTAACACAAAGAAGGGCTGGAGCGAGCTCATGCGATTTAAACTGGAGCTTGGCACTTTGGAGTCAAACTCAATCAGATGGTGATAGAAGCTGGCACATCATATTCTGAACATATGGAGAGGATTTGAGATTGCACACTTCATTTGCTACCAGCTGACATCCAAAAACTTGCTTCACTGATTGAGGTTTTGTGAGAACATATGCCAAAAGCATTTATGTTGACAGAACAATATTTCATTCTGTGGACTCCTATGCTTGTGCCAGTTATCCACCAATCCCAAAGCTCAGAAAAAAAAAAAACCTGTAGGGTACACATGTCTATTAGAATTGAGTTCAAATGCCTGCATTTTATTTAATTTTATTTTGGCCCTGTTTAGACTTTCACTTTTTTGCAGAAATGCCCCCAAGGAATTTCTCACACTATTGACTTCTTGCTCGTTGTCTTCAGTTTTTGTGACTGTTCCTCAGGATGTGCATTGCTCATTCAAAGAGGAATTATTTCAAATTCCCACAATGCACTCTCTATTCCTTCCATCTGAAGATGGAGTTCTCTGTTTCTATGAGGTGCTACCTAAATCAATTGAGAATTGATTAATGCATCACAAGTGGACTTAAGTGTTAGGTGCTTCCATATGTTATCCCTGTTTTCTCCTCGTCTCTCCTCTGACTCTTACTGCACAGTCCTACAGGCATGAGCTAATCTCTAGTATTTTGCCATGTCTTACATACATAAGCCCAAAATATTGACTGAATTTTGAGGAACTCACAGCTGACCCTCAGACAGTGTCCTTATACGCACATCCTGTAATCAGGAGCAGAATTACTCTGAGACATTAAACTGAGACTGTGTCTGTCCTCTTGGGTAGACAAGATGGCATGGCAAAGATCCCATAACATTTGATTCTCATCTCAGATACTGAAGCACCGTGTAAGCTTCTTTTCCTTAATGTGTGTTGTCAAACCTGTGAAACATAAAGCAACTGGACTTTTACATTTCATTTTAACTGCTGTGTGTTGTGCTATAACGATCTGCCAGATACTTATGTGATGGCTTTGTTCTTGATTTTTGTTCCTCTACACTGGAGGAGTAATTTTTCTTATGTGTAATATTTTTATTGCTATCTGTCTCCCTTACTCTGCCCTGAAAAAAGAAAGACATAGATCACATCTGCCACAACTTCAGGTCATTCCAAAACCCTTTACTGCCAATGAAGTAATATTTGAAGTGTAGTATTTTCTGTATACAGAAGTTATGATAAAAACAAAGTAAAAAAAACACAGCTTTACACATTTACAATGTGATTACCTCAATTAACACGAAAGAGTTACATTCAAATAAAGCTTTTCACAACATTAATTCATCCCAAAGTGCTTTACAACCAAATATGTACTTTTGAAGGCACTGTTATAATGTAGAATAATGCTCATCTCTTCTGCTTTTCAGGTGCACTGATGGCCTGTGGAGGCCATGTGGCCAGAAGTGAATTAGTTTGATTTGCTTGCGATGTCCTCAGCAATTCAATTTGAGCGAATCCCTAGAATTGTTTTTGTCTTAATCTTCTCACACTTCACCGACATTGTAAAAGGCCTGTTAAAAAATCCCAGCCAGCTCTTTATTTTGCATCTCTATAATACCCCTTTAATATGATAATACAGGGAAGGATCATGAACAACATTTATCACAATAAATTGCATTACCTTACAATATCTGTACTAAATGATATTTTCTCGTCTTTAATCTATCTACAGAGCATTTCTAAAATCCTTTTCAATTATGAAAGGCTCAGCAACACATAAAATATCTTTCTCCTGGCTTCGTATTATCAGCAAATAGGCCAAATCTGTTTATAATTCATCCCTGAAGTCATTTATGAAGACAGTGTACATAGAGGCAAATAAGAACACTGCTCTGTTCAGTTACGCTTAGACACCTTGCACAGTTATCATCATTCTTTGTTTTCCTGGGTTTGTTCTCCCTCAATATTTTCTTTTGAAGGTGTCATCTCTTTGCAACAGGGCAGTTGTATGAACACCTGGGCCAGAATTTACATCTTAGAGGTGGACATCGTGAGTCAGGGCATTTCCCAACATCGCGATGTCGCTTCCTGACTGCCAGTGCCCGCACCTGCTATTTTCATAGTGGGGTGCTGGGGATTTGCTGGAGTCAGGGCCTCTGCCTCCAGAAGCAGGCCCAAGGTGGAAACAGAGATGGGCAGATGCCGAGATGGGCAGGTGAAAAGCCCTAATTCCATTCGCTGGGACATTCACTCACTTCTGTAGATAACCCTCAACTTTCAACTCCCCCTCCAACCTGACACCCCCAGTCCCCTCTCAGCCCCATGGGCCCATGCCCCCTCAGATTCCCCATGCCCCCCAGCCTCCCATGAACATTCACCCAGTATCCACTTGGTACAGAACTATGGAGCTCTATAATAGCATTTGGAAATCCAACCACTTGCAAAAAAAATTATCCTATTAAGTGGTCATAAACTGTCAAACTAAACAAACTAGTTAAAAAAGAAACTTCCAAAAATAAATTATCCTATTAAGTGGTCATAAACCTGTCAAGGTACACAAATTCAGAGTTCCCTTGACAGCTGTATCCCTGCTGAACTGAATCCATTAGTGGAGTTTGGGACTCAGCCAAACATTTAAAATGGCATTCCATTGCACAGCTTTATAAACAAAACCTAAAGAGCTGAATATATTAACAGTTTTGAATTTGAATTCAAAGTACTCAGCAATCTGTTCAAGCTTAAAACCAGTGGAACAAATGTCTGAGCTGTCATTCAATGAAAATATTAAATCACCAGGGTCATTGAACACAGTCAAATCTGAATATCATTATTGTCCAGTGCAGAAGAGCATTTTGTCCATTGGATAATGTATTTTAATGCATCTGAACACATTTCCATTTTCACATTTCTGGTCAGTTTAACCGTCACTTACCCTATCATTAATCACTGCATCAAAAGCACATTTAAATTATCACACAGAATTACATTATGACATATGAAGTTGTTGACACCTTTTGAGTTCACCTGTCAAAACATTCCCAACTTGAGACTAAAATTTCTCCATAGTTCACAATTCCCCTAAGCTGGCGTGAACCATATCATCAGCAGAAGCTGGCCCGATGCCATCAAAGGGGTCTGAAATGTCCACCCCTGCAATGGAGACGTCAAGGTCACAACAGTGGCATGTAGGCTCATTGCCCCCACACATATCCCACTAATTATAATAATTTCCAGCAACAGTATTGAAGGCAGGCACTGCAGCATCTGGAATCTCACCTGCCATTTTTTTTTGCCGGCCCACCTCTGTTCCAACATAGGTAAGGGCATAAAAGGCTGGCCGCCAACTGCTTCAGTACCTTGCTCAATTGATTGTTATTCCTGAGTGAACTCTGACAATGTCTGCAAGTAAATTAACCCGAGAAGAGGCCTGGGGCATCACAGCAAAGCCTGATCTTGTCCATACATATGTATGTGCACAGGAGCTGTAGATAGCAGTCAGGAGTGAAGACCCAGGCTGCGCTGCCTTTCCCACTCTCAGTATACCCAGAAGCAAGTTGTGAAGGCATTTTTGCTATCTCAGGTCAAGAAAACCCACATAAGCTGACAGTCAAACCTGAGCATTCTGGTCTGTATAGCTCAGCTACTCGCTGAATGAACCCAATGAGGCCTTGTTTTGCCCATATGCAGTTTATTTAACTACTGTTTTGCTACATGAGGTTCTGCCTTTGAAAAATATCTCCTGTTAATATATATTTCTGTAAGTGTATTTTTCATTCACGAAATGAGTACTTAACTGATATTTAAAGCAGACTTGAGGAATGAGGGATGACTTGAAAGAGGTTTTAAGTTTATAAAGAGAACTGATATACTATACACTATAACTATTTTGTACATCTACAAGATTTGAAAAACTGTAGACTATTTAAAGAAAAAACTGAAGCTGATGAGCTGTTATGCAGAATTATTTTCTTAAAAGAGTGTTCAATGGCAGCTTGGTCCATGGAGAGCGATGTTTTGAATCGAGTTTCAAAAAGGAAATAGAAATATTCCTGACATCTGGTAGAATTTATGGTATTGAATTGAGGACAATCTTTCCTCTTCGCTTTCAACAAGGCATGTAAACTTTAATGAAATGGGTGATTAAGAGCCTTTATTAATTAGAACTCCAAAATAACCCATCATCCGCTGGAGTTTGGAGAGTAAAAGGCGACTAGATTAAAACATATGAGATTGAGGGGTCTTGACATAGTGGATGTGGAGAGGATGTTTCCTCTTGTGGGAGAATCTAGAAGTAGGGGCTCACTATTTAAAAATAAGGGGTCACCCATTTAAAATGGAGATGAGGTGAAATTTTTTCCCTCAGAGAATGGTGAGTCTTTGGAACTCTCTTCCTGAAAAGGCAGTGGAAGCAAAGTCTTTGGGCAGAATTTTTCCGTTGGCAAACTGGGGTCGGGGCCTGCTCGCCGACGCAAAAATGATGCGGGATGATGTCGGGGAGAACCCCCAATGTCATCCCGCCCCATTTAAATTTTCAGGAAGTTGGGCAGACAGCGCGGTCAGCCAACTGAGGCCATTAACAGGGTAGTTAAATCAATTAAAGGCCCTGCCCTTCCAACCTTAAGGTTGGCGGGCAGGCCAGGAGGCCCAGCACAGAAAAGAAAAAACATGAAACCTCATCCACCGTCGGGATGAGGTTTCATGTCTGTTTCTAAGAAGTTTAATAAAGTTTTTGTGATATTTATTAACATGTCCCATCTCGTGTGACATTGTCACATGAGGGGGACATGTTAATAATATTTTTATTTTTCTATTTCTAAAGTTTCAAACAATGTTAGCGATCTCTCTGAGGTAGCACTTAGTCTCAGGGAGATGTGCGCTCTTGCGAAAGAGCACACTCTGATAGTTGGGGAATCCCTCCCCTCCCCACACAGGAAGCGCATAGCGTTTCCCGTCAGGCGGCCTGCCCACTTAAGATGGCGACGGGGCCCATTTCGGCGGCAGGGTTCAGTTACCCACCCACCACCGAGCCAGTGGGGCCCACCCACCCATCAAGGACAAAATTCTGCCCTTTGAATATTTTTAAGGCAGAAGAGGATAAAATCTTGGTAGGCAAGGGGGTGATTGGTTATCGGGGGTAGGCGGGAAACAGGTTTGAGGTTACTATCAGATCAGCTATGATCTTATTAAATGGTGGAGCAGGCTTGAGGGGCTGAATGGCCTACTCCTGCTTCTTGTTTGTATGTTCTTATGTTGCTCATAGGCAGGGTGCATCAGACTGATGTATTTGAAGCTCATGAGCAAAAACCTGCTCAGATCTTCACAAGCTAAGCCCTCTGGCTGCTCAAGGTAGCCCTGTACAAGACTAGGTAGAGTTCCTAAGGTACTATATGGTATGCTGTCCTGATATATATGGTTAAGTGTGTTCTACATAACACACAGTACATAAAAGTGTCATGCCCAGTACAGAGACATCATATTATGAACTTTCAATCAATAGTTTTAAAAACTGGACACAATTAAGCTAGTAAAATGACTGCTGCAAATCATGTGATAATTGGCATTTGAGCTACAGACAGTAAGTGCCAAGTCTCAAGCGAATATCTAATTAAATATGGACATCCCCAGCTATCTGGGAAATTCACACATCTCTTTGTTTAAGCATGGGCAAACACAAAAGACTGGAGTTTTTCAGATTGCCAGTTTCCCTTTATCATACGTAACAAAAGGGAAGATTGAAACTTAGCTGGTGGCATTTGGATGTGAATGGCCCCTAAATCCACCCCATTGTATCATGATGGCTTTCCCCATCCAAACTAGATTGTGTGGACCTCGGAGGTGTAAACCCACAACACAGGATGTGGAGTCAACAGGAAAACTATTCCCTTATTTGGAAAAGGGCTTGAACTTGTCAAAAATCACATGGTGATGCATGTTGTCTTCATTTAAAAGTCAGTTCAGATCCACCACAGCCCTCAGGAACATCAGTTTAGCCAGTCTGTAAACCAGACTCAGAACCAACTGCAAGACACCAAGCAATCAAAGTATTTAACCTGTTCCAGTTTTAAAAGTTCACCTGAGAACCAACCTCTTAGAAATTTGGCTACAATGGACCTCACAAACTGCTATGAACTCTTTGCTTTATAAGACCTTCACTCCAACTTTTTCATTTGAAAAACCATAGGCCTGCATGTGGGAGACCAAAGATCGTAATCCAGAGACTGGGTAAACTGTAATCTGTAAAAGCCTACTACCAGTATCTGTATTTAAACTTTGTATTTGTAAGTGTGTGAGTGAGAATGAATGTTTGAGATGTTGCATTTGATTCTAAGTAAGAATGTGAGAATAAATTACCCTTTTTATTTTTAAACTCTCAAATGCTTGTTGCTGAATTATTTGATTGGGATCTACACAACAAGGGAAAGAAAAGACAACACTTTTCATGCAAAACTTACTGATTACATACAATAAGAGCACACATACACTATGTCCATGACTCAAGGGTGTTGCAGTGTCAATTTCTGAAAGACTTTGTGATATGTTCCAAAAAACGTACGATTGAATTGATATAAACAAAATCCCCAACAAGTTTATGGTGATATCACGCAGCTTTACCATTCCACTACCTTTGTCAACTTCAGAGCCATCTTCATGTTAGACTGTATGTCACATCTTCAAACTGAATATTGGTACAACTGAAGGCGTACACTCTTCTCTCTTGCCATTAGTTCCAAACCCATACTTGCGTAACCTTCGGTATGCTGTTTTCCCCTCAGCTGAGCTTCAAACACCATACCATATCCACACAAAGTTTGCTTATTTTAATCTCCTCAGTGACCATTCTCCACTTCATACCCATCCTTCACCTTCTATTGTGCAATAAATTCTGCACAGCATTCATCGCTGCTCTCTGCCCCCATCACATAGGCCTGAATCTTATCCTCAATCGGCGGGCCCACAACCGTGGTCGGCCCCCGACCGTGATTCCACACGGCCTGCAAATTAAGGCCTGCATAGCATGAAGTGAGGCTTCCGAATGGTCAGGAAGGAGCGGGGTGGGGGAGGGCCTGTTGGTCACCGAGTCCAATGGTGACCCAGCGGTCATTTAAAAAATGGTACAGGCAGCTCCTTGAAGGCTGCCAGGGAAGACCATATCCTCTGTGCTGTGAACACTGAAGTTATGGCATCAAGTGTGGCTGGAGATGCAAGGTGGGAGGGCAGGTTTGGTGGGCACTCTACTTCTGGTTTTTGGAGGAGCAACTAGCGGTCCTCCTGGAGGAGATGGCTGCCAGGAGCGACATCCTTATCCCCAGAGATGAAAGGAAGAGGCCACCATACCTAACCAAAAGAGCTTGGGAGGTGGTGGCAGCACTGGTCAGCAGCCACGATGTTGCACAGCGCATATGGGTGCAGTGCTGCAAAAGGTTTAATGGCCTGCTACACACGGGAAGGGTGAGTACTGTGTTGGCATGGGTCAGTGTGGTGAAGTGTTAAGGTGTGGCTGTCCCCCAGTGGAGCTCAGAGGTGTTAGAGTCTGAGTGCCAATTGTCCATGATGCCGGATCTGGCCAAGAGGGTGAGCCCTAGCTGCTTGGACTGAGTGTCTTGCGGATTGAAGGCCACGACTCAGATGTCCCCTGCAGGGCGTCCCTCAGCTGGGGTTGGACAGGCTGCAATGGTGCTGCAGGTGGAGAGTGAGCTAGTCAAAGCTCCGCCATCCTTTCAGGAGAAGAAGAGCCATAACTACATTGAAAAGTCGCGGACAGGTGGAGTCCCCCAAACCTCCTAATCCTATCCAGATTCGAGCAGGGTGCCTTGGAGCTGAAGAGACGCTATGCACCCCAGTCAACAGGCCACGGAGAGGCTGGGGTGTCAGACGAAGATAAGAGTGCAGTGCACTGAGGTGGTGTAAACATTCTTCTGTAGTCTCATCATTGATGGGAGCCTCAAAACTGGATTCCCCATTGGTCATTGGAAGATGATGGCACCATGATACAGATCTTCATTGTCTCACCAGGGTGCCTGGCATGCACAGTGACAGTGTGATGATTTAAACTAATGACATGTTGTTGTTCTCCCTTAGATTCGCTAGCAAGCACTCAATCACAGGACCCTGAAAAGTCACCCTTGATGCCAGAGGACTGCCAGGCTCCAGATGCACTTGCATCACACCCACTCTTTCAGCCAGGCACCGGCGCAGAAACCAGCATCTCGGTGGGCATTAGATGCTCAGCTGAAAGGTCAGAGTACAGCGGTAAGGGCACTTCACACTCGCTTAAGGTGCAGGTGATGGCAGAGAGTGCAATAGGCGCCGGCAGTCGGAAGACTGCTGGACACCAGGACGATGCTAACCTGAAGGCAAAATATGTGCCTTTGGAGTTGTCCATTAGGCAGCAGATGCTGGATGTCTAGCGGGATGTGCAGGAGGATCTGACGGAGATCCGTGAGGGTATGCATGCCCTGGTCTCTATTGCGGAGGTGTCCAAATGGAGCATGAGCATTGCATTGACCCTCATGGCTGAGCACACTGCCTCCTCCATTGAGAGAGTTGCAACTCTCATGGAGAGGTAGCTCCAGGGACAGAATCAAGGGATCCTTGGGTTGCGCTCAGACCTCCAAGCCTTCACAAAGGCACTGACCTCAAATGGTCAGTGCCAGTTTGGGAGCTGGATGAGGCACCCAGTATCGCAGTGAGGTGCCCATTCATTGATGGCAAGCAGGGAGATCCAGTGCGACCTCACGATGGTGCACCAGCTGCCTGTCATCTCTGAGGGTTCCTCTTAGGACACTCTGGATGATGGCTGCAGCTCCTCCGCCCCTCCGCCAGTGACCATGGCACTTGATGACGCTGCGATGACTGGGGAGATGCCAGCTGTGGCAATGTCTGCTCCCTCCCAGGCAGGGCCAGCACAGGCTCCACTGGCCAGAAGATGACTGCCCAGGTCATCAAGTCCAACAGGACAGCAGAGTCAGCAGGCTGCCTCCAATGCCAGTGCCAGTGAGGGGGAGCACCAAGTCATGGCACTCGCAAACTTAAGTTTAAGGTACCAAGAGGACAAGAGGGACTGGTCACGGGTGATCTTCTGTTGTGTATTGGTTTGTTTATGTTTACTGGTCTGGGAATGAAGACCAGAGGAGGTGATATTAATTTTTTTGGATTGTCAAAATGAGATAAATTTTGGTTTTGTCATAATGGCCCGAGAATGCTTCACCTTTGTCTTTTTTTGGTGCAGGGTATGCCAGTGTGTAATGCTGGATGTGAGTGGCTCTAGACTTTATTGCACAGGCACTGAGTGGACTTTGGGTTCAAATGAAAGGGACATTTCAGACATCCGGGATGGAGACGGAAGCCCTGACATGAGGTGGAAGCAGATCTTTGGCAACCTAGCTGCAGGAGCATTGGATCAAGGTGTCCCTGGTGTCCCTGCCTACCTGGAGGTTACCGAGGTCTGCCTCCATGCCCTCAGCATTCTCCTCACCGTGCTCCTCTTCTGACTCTGCACTGGATTCATTCTCTGTGGCCTGTGCAGCTGTGTCAAGATCCTCTTCCTCCGTTGGGTCCCCCTCTTGCAGCATGCAACCACTATCAGTGACACCCACTCTGGGATATATTGAACAATATACAGGTACAGGAACATCTGGCCTCCTCTCCTTTGTACCTTTCTCTTCCTCCTCAGAGGTGGTGCCTCCAGCGGAGACCACAATCCCCATTACCTGGGTAACAGAAGGCTGTCTGATATCTGGAAGGGTCCACATGGTCAGAATCCTCCGGGGGCCTTGGAGACACCAATGAGTCCTGAAATGAAGCTTAAAAATGCTAAGAATGAAGCTCAGAAAAGAGATGAAGATGTCATGTTCAAAAAACCAGCCAGCTGCAAACCATCTCCTAAACTCTTCACTACTCACAATGGCAATGCTGCTGACCCTTTTTATCCCACCCTTGGATGAGTTTTGCAAAAAGTGGGCTGCCCGCCTGCCCGTTTTGCCCGTGCGAGGGGAGCAAGTTCGCATGGGCAATGTAAAATCGACTTTAATTGGGTTTTTAATAGCCTTAGGTGGCATCTTAATTGACGGCGGGTGCCCACTGACCTGAACGTTGCGCGCGGCGGGATGATGTCGGGACGCTCGCCCGGCATCTTCTTGCGCTATTTTACGCCCGACCAGGTTGGGCTCGCGCCCGCCTGTGAGATGTAAAATTCTACCCGTAAAGATTAAAGATCTTCATCCATATCTTCACATCTTTTCTCTCCACTTCTCTCCTTGCCTGTACCATCCTTCTGAAAACCGATCGTTTCAACCAAGGTTTCACTAACGCCTACTATTCTTTCATTCATTAGGTTGGGGATTGTTTGTCTGTCCATATCCATTTGTGAAGCACCTTAGGACATTTTTATGTTAAAGACACCATATAGATGCAAGTTATTGTTTCTGTTGTTGTAACTAGATCTTCCTTTACCATTTTATATATGTTCCTTACATCCCTCTTTCCCATTCAAGTTGAAAATATAGACTGAAGATCTCACTGTACCTTTTTAAGAAAAAAAAACGCAATGATGGTATTCATCATACATTAAATCCGAAATGGCTTTGAGTTAGCAGTAGTAAAGGTTAAATTTGGCTGAAGGAGAAGGGATAGCATCAATTGTTACAAGCTCAAATTTAAATATTGGCTAAACTGCTCCACAAATTTAGTGCTGTCCACTTTTTACGGACAGACCTTCTATTGTCCATACGCTGCTGAAAATATGAATTTGTAGAGCTGTTCGATGTCTCAAGAGTGTTAAAGTTGTGATTGTGTTAAAAATCATGATTCTTAAAAACATTGAGAGCAGATGAGTGAGTTTCTCTATGAAGATGATGGTACTATGATAACCTGCGGCTCATTTGATATTTATTGCCAAGCAAATTTTGTAATACATATTAATGGTTCTGTTATTATCGCAGTTCAGCATGTTTACTCATTAACATTTGGATTTAGTGGTATATTTTGACCAAGAGGCTTAAAAACTGTTTCTATGAAATTGGGTTTGTTACCTATTTCCAAGCTTAAAATTGAATGGAGGGCAGGATAAGGATGGGATTAGGACATTAATTCTGATGTATGCTCTGCAAATGATTAAAATTCATTGAAAACTTTAATAAATAATCACTAGTGACACACAGAAATAAGTGGCAAAAATTAGGCTTTTAAAAATGTTGTTTGGTGCTTTGAATAACAGAGGCTACAAAATCATGAGGAAGCACTTTTCTTTCTTAACTTTCAGAGGGGAGAAGCGGCATTGAATATTACAGTTTTTGTTCTCTTTCAACCCTCTTACTTCACTCCTGCCTCATGCCTCCCCAACCCCATTACTTTCTTCTGCTGTGTCCCCAAGCCACAACCTCAGTGACTTATCCCCAATGCCATCTGCTGCCTCTCAGTGTTCCCACTTACCACAACCCATGACAAAAAAAATACCATTTGCTCCTAATCATCGCAAAGGAACTGCTCTAAGTTCTGAAAAACACTTTCTCCACTTTTACTGAGATAGTGAACCCCACCGCTCTGAATTCCCGAGAACTTTGAAATGTGTCTCCTTTGCTTCTAGTTTATTTATGGGAAGTAGACGTCACTGACAAGGCCAGAATTTATTGCAAATCCCTAGTTGCCCTTGAGAAGGAGGTGGTGAGCCACCTTCTTGAACCGCTACAGCCCATGTGGTGTAGGTACATCCACTATGCTGTTAGGGAGGAAGATCATGTTCTATCGCAACCAAAACTGAGCTTCAGTGAGCAGGTTATTGCTGAGTAAATGCCGCTTGATAACAATTTTGGTGACATTTTTCTGATGCTCGAGAGTAGACTGACGGGGCGGTAATTGGCCAGCTTGGATTTGTCCTGCTTTAAAAAAAACTGTGCCCTCTTGTACTCTTCACTGAACCAGCGTTGATCCCTGGCTTGGTGGTAATGGTAAAGTGGGGAAATGCTGGGCCATAAGGTGACAGATTGTGGGTTGAGTATCATTCTGCTGCTACTGATGGCTCACAGTGACTCATGGATGCCCAATTTTGAATTGGTTAGATCTGTTTGAATATGTCAGTGCGGGACCATTAAATTCACCCCAAAGTAGTTATTCACTGTCCTATTGAGAAGTCTAACATTGGCAGAATGTTTTCTTGATATATTGGCCCATCAATGTGCCATTTTCTGTGCTCACCAAAATTGAGACTGGCCCTTGATGGCAGCATCGAGAGAAAGCTGCAATCTCAGAGGGGCTATCTTTCAGATGAGAGTAACGTGACTCCATCTGCTCTCTCAGGTGAATATAAAAGGCCCTGCAGCACTGTTTCAAAGAAGAGCAGAAAAGTTCACCCCTGTGTTTTGATGAACATTTATCCTTCAACCAACTTCACTAAAACAGATTATCTAATCGTGAACGCATTGTTGTTTGGGGAACTTGCTGCTTGGAAATTAGCTGTTGCATTTCCTGGATTACAATAGTCACTGCGCTTCAAAAAGTACTTCATTGGCTGTAAAGCACTTTGAGACACCCTGAGGTTGTGAAAGACGCTACATAAATGCAAGTCCTTCTCATTTTTCCTTATTGTGTACAAATGGCTGCGTTGTACTTAGGCATTAGAAAACTTTGCATTCTGCTGTTATGTGGCACAACCTTTTTTTTCCAGTTTTGCTAAAATTATGAACTAATGTCTACATTATTCAGAAGCACAGCATATTTCTAGCTGAAGGTTCTGAATATCTGTTTAATGAAGCTTCCAGTATATATGGTGGCAGTGAGGAATGAATTAACAGCTCCACAGTAGTTTAACTCTCAATATTGAATGTCAAATTGGACAATATTTCAACTGTTTTTAATATTGGCTGAACAAACTAATAATTATTTTTTTAATTAAAAACATTTATTGGACCATGGAGTTCTTAACGTCTCAGGCTATTTTTAAAAAAATAACATTTTAAATTAGTGTAAAAAAATTGAAATGCACTAGAGCGTTGATTAAAAATACTCTTGCACATTGCTCCTTTTGTGTAATACCTTTGTTGTATTCCTGAGCAGTTCTTTAGTTATGCTGCTGTCTGCTATAGATCAGGTGCCAGCCTGTGTTTTTTAAAAATTTGTTCTGTTGTTCTTTTTCGCAAAATATTTAGTGCCATGCTTCACCGCATCACTCCTTCGTGCTACTATTCTTCATATTGCTGAGTTCCACAACTGTATATTTTTATTGCCCCTCCCTCTTTGTGTTGCCCCCTCCTCTTAAATTGCCCCTCCTCTGTACTGTTCTTCACACTGTTACATCCTTCTGCACTTTGCATTTTCGTACCATCAATCTTTGAAATGGCTTTGGAACTGAATACACTTCAAGGATCATTTAACATCTGAAAAATGCATCATCTCATCATACAATATCCTTCTGAGGAAGCAAGAAATCATTGGAACTTGTAACAAAGACAATGTAATAATCATGTTCATCATATAGACTGGACAAATCAATTTTTTTTGTATATGTTCAAGGGGTGTGGGCATCACTGGCTAGGCCAGCATTTATTGCTCATCCCTAATTGCCCTTGTTCATGGGGGCATTTAAAAGTCAACCACATTACTGTGGGTCTGGAGCCACATGTAGGCCAGGCCAGATAAGGATGGTACATTTCCTTCCTTCAAGGACATTAGTGAACCAGATGGGTTTTTACAACAATAGGCAATGGTTTCATGGTCATCATCAAACTTTTACTTCCAGATTTTTTAAAAATTCAAATGTCACCATCTGCTGTGGTGGGATTCAAACTGCGGTCCTCAGAGCATTAACCTGGGTTTCTGGAATCCTAATCCAGTGACAATATCACTATGCCACTGCCTGACCCTCAATTAACAAGGATAGCCTGGAAGGTGAATTTGTAGAATGTTTTTGCAACAGTTCTCTGGAATGATACATTATGGAACTGGAATATTTTTGCAGGACAAAAGTACTGTGCATACAACATGGAGTTCTATTATCCAACTGAATTGGTTTATTCCAGTTTGGTTTAATCATATACATACTTACAAAAATGACCACAAAAGAATGTTATTACACTCCTCCCTCCTTAATGAAAAAGTTAGATAATGTTCAAGTTTCATACAATTTATAAACATTCCTTGTTTTTCATTTATTTATAAATTAAACTTAATCACTGTTTTCCTGTTCCTAAGAGGATGCCTTCTTTCATGACCCAACTTTCAAAACTTAGGGAAGGACCTTTACCCATCTTGACCTGAGCCTGAGGAGAAGTCTTCTCCAACGAAGACTGATTTTTCCCTTGACCTTCAATTGTCTGCTTGACTCTGACTTGGATCTGAATTGGCTTCAGGCATGACTTGTTTTGGAGTAACTATTGGTTCTCTGCTCGTACCCCAACTATCCAATTTATCAGACTCATTTGATCCTTCCCAACTTCCTTCTTCTTTGTAAACCTCAAAGGTAAAACATGATCTATATGTGTGAGGACCACAAACTTTCACCTCTGTTCCTGGTAGCCACTTCAACCACATGATCTTTCAGCCCTGGTTCACTTCAGACGTCTTTCTCTCACTCTACCTTATCTTTCTGCCTGGAATGTTTCTCTCCCACTCTCTGTGCTAAATGTGGCTTCAGCAATGAAAACCTTGCCCTGGGCTGTCTTCTAAGAAACAATTCAGTTGGCATGCTGCTAATCGCGGTGTGAGGAGGGATATACCTAGAGGCTTTAGATAAAGGAGTCTAAAACTGTTGGCACAGGAATCAATTAAACCTCAATTTTTAGAAGTTTCATCATACTAACTGATACAAGGAATGGGGAGCTTGCCAAGAAATGAATAACAACAGCCATTTTGCAATGATTTTAAAAAGTAACATTTGTGACTGTTACTCAGATGGAGGTGTAAAGCACAGAGTGGATGTCAAACATGATGTACATGTTTACTCCAAACATTCATGCCGTTGGTGAGGTTTCTGTATGCAGCAGAGAAGTTATCTTAGAAGTTATCTTAGAATCATTGAATTGGTACAGGACAGAAGAAGGCCATTCAGCCTGTTGTGACTGTGCTGGGTCTTTGAAGGGGCAGTTCACCTCATGTCAATCCCCCACCTTCTCCCCAAAGCTCTGCATATGCTTCCTTTCTAGATAGTAATCCAATTTCCTCTTGAATGGAACTAATCTGAACAGCAGGAATACATTATCACCTTGATCTAAACAGCAGCTTCACTAAAATGACATATTTTCAAAAAACATTCTGCTTTTCTATCCCTACTGTCAAAGTGAATAATCTCACACTTCCTTACATTATACTCCATCTGCCATCTTGTTACCCACTTATTTAACCTGTCTATATCTCTTTGTAACCTCTTTGTGTTCTCCTCACAGCTTGCATTCCCAACAATCTTTGTATTGTCAGCAAACTTGGATATATTTCTCTCTGTCTCTTCATCTAAGTCAATAATATAGATTGTAAAATGCTGAAGGAACAACATTGATCCTTGTGGCACCCCATGAGTTACAGCCTGCCAACTTGAAAATGACCATTAATCCCGACTCTCTTCTTCCAGTCCATCATCCACCATCCTTGCTAATATATAACCCTACTTCTTGAACCCTTATCTTGCACATTAGCCTTTTGTGTGGCACCTCAATGAATGTCTTTTGGAAATACAACTATACTATGTCTACTGACTTCCTTTTATCTACTGTACCAATTATATCCTCAAAAAAACACCCAATACATTTTCAAACTTGATTTCCCTTTTATAACACTATGTTAACTCTGTCTGATTGTATTTTGATTTTCTAAGTGTATTGTCAAGACTTCCTTATTAATAGATTCCAGCATTTTCCCAACCACTAATGTCAGCTGAACTCGTCTATAGTTCTTTGTTTTTTCTCTTCCTCTCTTCTTGAAAAGCAATGTTACATTTGGCAACTTCCAGTTGGCTGGGACTATTCTAGAAGTTGGGAATTTTACGAAATCATAATCAGTGCATCCACTATCTCTGCAGCAATCTCTTTTAGAACCCTTGGATGTAGATCGTCAGTTCCTAGGGATTTGTCAGCTTTTAGTCCCTTATGTTTCTCCAGTATTTTTTACAGTGCTGATATTAATTATCTTAATTTCATCACTCTTATTAGCACATTTGTTACCCTCTATTTCTGATATGTAATTTGTGCCTTCTACTTTGAAGGCAGACACAAATATTTGTTCAATTTGTCTCAATTTAAACATTCTTATCCTTGTTCTCAAATCTCTCCATGGCCAAACCCTAGCCTATCTCTGTAATTTCCTCTAGCCCTACATCTCTTTGGTGATTTCTGCACACCTCTAATTCTGGCCTCTTGAGCATCCTTAATTTTAATAGCTCCACCATTGACAGCTGTGCCTTCAACTGCCAAGTCCCTAAGCTCTGGAATTCATTCACTGAATCTTTCTACCTTGCTTTCCCACTTTAAGACACTCCCCAAAACCTACCTCTTGGACCAAGCTTTTGGTTGCCTGATCTAACATTGCCTTATGTGGCTCAATGTCATCCAGTAAGGTCCCGCCATCTGCAACTTCCCCTTTCGCGAATTTGCATCTCTGCGCACAAGTCTTTGTACAGTTCGCCCATTGCGGGCCCAAATTCTCACTTATCTGCGGTTTTAAAAATGAAAAATAGAAGCCACCTTTAGAAAATGCCGAAAAAATAAAAAAGGCCTAAATAAAACTAAAAAAGGAAGGAGTCCATGACACATTTCCTGCAATCGGAAGTGCGCTCTGTATGTGCGTGGTCTGCCGTTGTGTTTGCACAGGGGTTTTCCTTGTTGCTGTGATTTGTTTCCTGATCACAGTCCAGCTCCATTCTCAAGTAAAGTACTGTAAGTGTGAAAATAGTTACATTTTTCTTTTTGTTTAAGAAAACAACATATCCAATAAATTTCTCTTTACGTGTATTAAAAACATGTTTTTTTTTGCCTTTGACCCTCTATGCATGTAAAATTTTAGGATGGCTAAAACCTATCTAACTGAATTCCATTGTAAAGTATGTTTGTCATTCGCAATTTCAGCATTTTCAAGGTTTCATGGAAACGGAACCCCCGTGCATCGCAGGACTTTACTGTTCTGTTTTATAATGTACCTGAAGTGCTATGGGACATTCTATTACATTGAAGGTACTATATAAATACAAGTTGTTATTGTACAATGAAAGACAGACATCTCATCCCTCTTGTTCTAATCTAAGTACACCGGACTTCATAAAAGATGAACCGTTCTGATCAATTGGCATGTAAATCCATTCCACTCTCAACCCGCCTAACCTGGTGCATATATTCCAACATCTGCTGGATTTATTGAGCGTTAAACTGTGAAATACACCAGGTCAGGCAACATCTATGGAGAGAGAAACAGAGTGTCGCTATCTAATTTGAACACTTTTACCCTCAATCTCACTGGAATGCCTGATCCCTGCCCAGTCAAAATCGTGTGTGGCATGGATTCAATTTAAAAATTCTGCTTCCCAGCTTCAACCCACCACCTTCCTGGCCTTTTCAATTTATATTTCTCCAAATCAGGCCGTTGACAAGGTTCCTGCAAAGGTCAGGTGGGAGCTAAGTTCACATTCAAAGGGTGTGGGCTTCTGACATCATCGGCTCATCCTCAACTTCCTTCTAGACCCTGAAAGAAGCCCTTTCACCTTCCAGACTCTGGCAGCCCCTCGCCATGACCCCCATCAATCTAACTGGATCTCCAGATCCTCGATCTCCTGCAAAGCCCTCCTTCCACTGAACCCCAGGTGTTCCTGACTGCAACCTCGTACTCCTAAAATATTACTCCCACCAGCCAACCAGGCAATCACCACAAGTGACATCTTCTCTTCAACCAGCCCCACCCAACCTCCTCCACAACCCAACCTCAACTTTCGCCTCTTCCCTTATTCTCACTGCTCTGCCAGAAAACTCATTTTTTGAGTTGGTAATTTTCCCTTTAGAATTCTCTCTGCCCTGACAGAAAACTGACCTTTTGAACTGGTAATATCAAGATTTTTTTCCCCCAGAAAATGAGGAGCAAATTGGCTGAAATTATTCCCTTGAAACACTAACATATAAGCTAAGTGAGCCAGGCTTACCAGAGGATAATGGGTGCATTGGGGGCAGTGTAGGGCAGCCGACTTTGTGCCTGTTTCTTACTTCTTCAAGATGTCCAATGAGAGACTTTTCCCTTTGTCCCATAATGAGCATATTTTGATCCCTTGATCCTTTAATTATTCATAAGTGGAAAGTGGCATTTAGATTCAGTGACTAATCTGGACTTCCATGGTCAAAGCTACAAAGTAAACTGTAATGGAACTAAAAGGAGTAGCTCTGTTTCCCCTAGCTTATTACATATTGCTATCAATCAATATTAACTTGATATGAGAGTCATCAATAAATTCTCTATGCTCTATGCTATTGTATTCCCCTGCTCAGACAGCTGCTTGCAGAGTTGAAAATCCAGCTCTGATCTCATTCTTGCTGCTATCCACGTTCCATCTTTCAATTTCCATCTAGACCTATTTTTAATGCTCACTAATTCCAGCATGACCTCTGAATGCTTCACAGTCCCCATGTCTGTACGATTCTCGGGGGTGATGTTGCTCTTAACGCACAGGCAAGGCTTTAATTGGGAGTTAAATCTTCTTCCCATTTCCTTTAGTGGCCCATTTCCCTTTACTAGCAGTTAGGCTGGCTGCTGTGAACAAAGGCAACTCCCCAAAGCATGGCAAATGTGAATCAACTTACTGAACAGGTTGCGAAAAAGTAGGCCAACGACCCACTGGCTCATTCTCGTTAACAAGCGAGGCAAAATGACTTGGCACATGGATCACTGGGGCATGGGGACAATGATAGTATTAACAAAGTGGGCAGGCTGTCAGGAATCAGGCAAACAGGAAAGGGCAGGAGGAACATTGGGATGATGGGTGAGCTAGGTGTAAAGCGACAGCAGGCATCAAACAAGGAGTCAACAGAGGCAAATGATGTCTATTTCTGTCATGCTCACTCAAAATAACTCTCAGGCTCTGACTCGAGCTTTAACGCACCCCAAGTCTTTAGCCCCTCGGTTTATCTCAGAGCTGCGCACTGCTAACTGTTGCCATTTGATAACCTGGAGCTGAGGAGGTCAGGTGATCCAAAACTTGATCCGACTTTAATTATGTCTGAAATAAAGACAATGGCCTGACTCTCCTGAGCAGCAGCAATGATGAGTGGAATGCATCTGTGCATGGAGATTTTCCCGAGCCAATGCTGCTGTACATTCTGGCTGTCACAGGAATGCTCAGCACAGCGTCCCTCTGTCGGACTAGAGTGGAGTCGGGGCAATCAGGACATGCTCTCTTTTTACAGCATTTGCAGCTGTATTGTGTGTGGCAAGTCTTTTATGCCCTTTAGGGAAGGAAATCTGTCATCCTTACCTGGTCTGGCCTACACAAGACTCCAGACCCACAGCAATGTAGCTGACTCTTAAGTGCCCTCTGGAATGTCTTAGCAAGTCACTCAGTTGTATCAAACCACTACAAAGTCACAAAAAGGAATTAAGCCAGATGAACCAACTGGCATCAACCTAGGCACCACAAACGACAACGGCAATCTCAGCCCTGTCGACCCCGCAAAGTCCTCCATGCTAACATCTGGGGGCTAGTGCCAAAATTGAGAGAGTTGTCTCATAGACTAGTCAAGCAACAGCCTGACATAGTCATCCTCACGGAATCATACCTTACAGATAATGTCCCAGACATCACCAGCAACATCCCTGGTTATGTCCTGTCCCACTGGCAGGACAGGCCCTGGCAGCACAGTGGTATACAGTCGGGAGGGGGGTGCCCTGGGAGTCCTCAACATCGACTCCAGATCCCCTGAAGTCTCATGGCATCAAGTCAAACATGGGCATGGAAATCTCCTGCTGATTACCACGTACCACCCTCCCTCAGCTGATGAACCAGTGTTCCTCCATGTTGAACGCCACTTGGAGGAAGCACTGAGGGTGACAAGGGTGCAGTATTTACTCTGGGTGGGGGACTTCAATGTTTATCACCAAGAGTGGCTCGGTAGCACCACAACTGACTGAGCTGGCCGAGTCCTAAATGACATAGCTGCCAGACTGGGTCCACGGCAGGTGGTGGGGGAGCCAAAAAGAGGGAAAAACATACTTGACCTCATCCTCATCAACTTGCCAGCCACAGATGTATTTGTCCATGACAGTATTGGTAGGAGTGATCACCACACAGTTGTTGTGGAGACAAAGTCCCGCTTTCATATTGAGGATACCCTCCATTGTGTTGTGTGGCACTACCACTGTGCTAAATGGAATAGATTTCAAAAAGATGTAGCCATCAGCAGCAGCAGAATTGTACTCAAACACAATTTGTAATCTCATGGCCCAGCATATCCCTTAATCTACCATTACCATCATGCCAGGGGATCAACCCTGGTTCAATAAAGAATGCAGGAGGGCACGCCAGGAACAGCACTAGACATACCTAAAAATGACTGTCAACCTGGTTAAGCTATAACACAGGATTACATGTGTGCCAAACAGCATAAGCAGCAAGTGACAGACAGTTCTAAGCGGCCCCACAAACAACGGACCAGATCTAAGCTCCGCAGATCTGCCACATTCCAGTTGTGAACAGTGGTGGACAATTAAAAAATTCACTCAAGGAGGAGGCTCCACAAATAACCCCATCTTCAATGATGGGGGAGCTCAGCACATCAGTACAAAATATAAGGCCAGAGCATTTGCTACAATCTTCAGCCAGAAATGCCGAGTGGATGATCCATCCCAGCCTCCTCCAGAGATCCCCAGCATTACAGATGCCAGTCTTCAGCCAATTCGATTCACTCCACATGATATCAAGAAACGGCTGAAGGCGGATAATGCAAAGGCTACAGGCCCTGACAATATTCCGGCAACAGTACTGAAGACTTGTGCTCCAGAACTTGCCATGCCTCTAGCCAAATTGTTCCAGTACAGCTACAACACTGGCATCTATCCGGCTATGTGGAAAATTGCCCAGGTATGTTCTGTACATAAAAAGCAGGACAAATCCAATCCAGCCAATTACCGCCCCATCAGTCCACTCTTGATCATCAGTAAAGTAATGGAAGGGGCCATCAACACTGCTATCAAGCAGCACTTACTTAGCAATAACCTGCTCACTGACATGCAGTTTCGGTTCCGCCAGGGCCACTCAGCTCCTGACCTCATTACAGCCTTAGTTCAAACATGTACAAAGGAGCTGAACTCCCAAGGTGAGGTGAGAGTGACTGCCCTTAACATCAATGCCAAATTTGACAGAGTATGGCATCAAGAGCCCAAAACTGGAGTCAATGGGAATCAGGGGGAAAACTCTCCGCTGGTTGGAGTCATACCAAGCACATAGGAAGATGGTTGTGGTTGTTGGAGGTCAGTCATCTCAGCTCCAGGACATTGCTGCAGGAGTTCCTCAGGGTAGAGTCCGAGGCTCAATCATCTTCAGCTGCTTTATCAGTGACCTTCTTTCCATCGTAAGGTCAGAAGTGGGGATGTTTGCTGATGATTACACAATGTTCAGCACCATTTGTGACTCCTCAGATATTGAAGTAGTCCATGTCCAAATGCAGCAAGACCTGGACAATATCCAGGCTTGGGCTGACAAGTGGCAAGTAACATTTGTGCCACACAACTGCCAGGCAATGACCATCTCCAAGAACAGAGAATCTAACCATCGCCCCTTAACACTGAATGGCATTACCATTGCTGAATCCCCCACCATCCTGGGGTTTACCATTGACCAGAAACTGAACTGGACTAACCATATAAATACTGTGACAACAAAAGCAGTTAAGAGTCTAGGAATCATGCGACGAATAACTCACCTCCTGACTCCCCAAAGCCTGTCCACCATCTACAAGGTATAAGTCTGGAGTTTGATGGAATACTCCCCACTTGTCTGTATGAGTCTAGGAGCTTTTACACCATCCAGGACAAAGCAGCCCACTTGATTGGCACCACATCCATAAACATTCACTCCCTCTGCCACCGATGCACAGTAGCAGCAGTGTGTACCATTTACAAGAAGCACTGCAGAAACTCACCAAGGCTCCTTCAACAGCACCTTCCAAACTCACGACCACTACCATCTAGAAGGACAAGTGCAGCAGACAAATGGGAATACCACCACCTGGAAGTTTCCCTCCAAGTCACTCACCATCCTGACTTGGATATATATCGCCGTTCCTTCACTGTTGCTGGGTCAAAATCTTGGAACATCCTTTCTAACAGCACTTTGGGTGTACCTACACCACATGGACTGCAGCGGTCCAAGAAGGCAGCTCACCACCACCTTCTGAAGGACAATTAGGGATGGGCTACAAACGAAGCCCACATCCCATGAATGATTAAAAAAAGTTTATAGGTAGGCTCTTTGAGTGTGGGTTAGTGAATGGATGAGTGAACGATTTTCTCCCTCGTTGTACAGCGTGTCAGCACTTTCAAGTAATAAACAGTTTTGAAATTGCCTATTTTTCCATAGTTGTGGCAATCTGGACCCTGCTTGCTGAACATTCATCTTTCTTGTGCAGTTTGTTCCCACCAAACACAAGACATTTCAAAATGGCGGTTGGTGTTCTTTTCCCCATTTTGGCAGGCTGACACCTTGTCGCGCTTTCTCTTTTATGGCCTACAAACTGTATGATCTCACTCAATCTACTCCATGGGACCCCCCCCCCCCCCCGCAAACACCCAATTTTGTTTCCTAAGTTTCATCTGCTTCGCGAACTGCAATGCTTTCTGCAGCGTCAAAACCTCTCTTGTCTGTACAAGATCTGCTAATGCTTTCACTAGGACCCTGACTACAATATTGTCACGAATCAGCTCATCCTTTAAGATTCTGTAATCACAGTTCCCTGCCAGCCTATAGAGATCATTGATCAACAAATCCATACTTTTGCTTGGACTTTGCTTTCTTTTATTAAATTTAGCCTGCTCCATTATTAAATTCTGATAGATGCTGACATGAGTCAAAAGCTTGCAGGACGTTTTCATGAGAAGTTGAAGTCTCATCAACACCCGGCCTTGCTATCACATTGTCAGCAATAGATCCTATTGCATAAATTAGAATACCGGCCTAGTCTTTTTGATCTATTTTGTGTCATCCTGAAGCAGTTCTGCAACTTGTGAACTTTTTACCCCACTTGTCCCAGTTCCGGGTCTGTTGTGAGCCTTTTACACTCTGAAATGCTTCCGGGAATGGTAGTTTGGATTCCATGCTTCTGCTGAGCCCTGGAATTGTTCCTGCTTCTGTGCAGTTGCTTGCTGCTTCGGGCCTATGCTCACTGTTGCTTGGCCTCCAGGTCCGTCTCTCAACTTGCATCTGTTGCTCCTGTGATTTTCTAATGTTTTTGGTGAGTCTTAAATCTTATTCTTTTGTTTTTCCTTTGAGGATTTCTTTTCTTGCCAACCATGTGTCGTTTTAATGGCTGCTGGGTCTTTTACTCACTGCCACCACGTTTTGTTGTGTGATCCAGGTCAAAATGGGGGTTTTAGGGTTTGTTTATTCTCCCAAAGTATGCTGCATGAGTTTGTAGCTTCTCAAAGCCATTACTCTTTATTTACAGCAAGTATTAACACATTTGGACCTCTGCACAAGGTTGGAGCTTCTCCTCCTTCCAGATCTCACTTACTTCTCAGTCATGTCATCATGAATGTTTCTGATGTTAACCCTTCACTCTACAATTACTAGTTCCAGTAATTCAGGTCCCCTCCCTAACCTCTTTTGATGGCATGCCTGTATCAGTGCCATTTCCTGCTCTCACCCTGAGCTACAAAATGCTATCAGCTTCCTTCTAATTTCTAGCTCCCCCCTCACATTCACATCCATCTCTGACTCTCCCCATCCTTCACTTACCTGTCTTCAATTCTAGCAAGAGGCTATCAACCAATATTCACTATTATCCCACTGACTCTCTCAGCTACCATGACTACACTTCTTCACACCTTGCTTCCTGTAAGGGCCCTGTTCCATTCTACCAGTTTCTCCCTCTCAATTGCATTTGTTCAGATGATGCCACTTCCCAAACCAATATTGTACATTTTCCTCGACCGAGATTTCCCCCATCCATGGTGGATAGGGCTCTCAACCACATTCATTTTATTTCGGCAATTCTGCTCTAACCCTCCCTTCCCCTCCCCCCTCCCAGAACCACAATCAGGATTCCCTTGTCCTCACTTTCCACCCCACCAGCCTCCACATTCAGTGGAGGAATCATCCTCTACCATTTCCAGCACCTCCAGCATGATGCTACCACCAAACCCATCTTTCCCTCCCCTCCCCTTTTAGCATACTCAAGGGATTATTCCCTCCACAACATCCTGGTGAACTCCTCAATCATCCCCAACACCTGCCCCCTTCCAGCAGCCCCTCTCCATGATACAACACCTGCGCTTTTATTTCCTCTCTTCACTGTCTGAGGCCACAAGCGCTCCAGGCTAAACAGTGGTTTACTTGTACTTCTTTTAACTTAGTTCATTGTATTTTTTGCTCATGACATTAGTGTATTGAGAATTTCATTGTGTACTTTGCCCACATAAGGCCAACATATGTGCCTTAAGGCTCATGTGCCATGTTCTAACAACACGTTTTGTTTATGATAGAGGGGATTGAGTTGAAGTGTAAGACTCAGGTGCTTCCACCTGTAAAAGGCGTGCAAGACAAGGCCCAGGATTTTAAAATCCCCAGTAGCCTTGCGGAAGGTTTCCCACCATTTTACTTCAGTCAAGACCACTGTTACCTAGACTGAGGTGAGGCTCAGAGGGCAAGTTCACGCTGAAGCAAAAATTATTCTTCTCATCTCCTTGGGCTGTGACTCATTTATCTACATCCATTCATATATTTTTAAAATCAATATGGAATAAACATTTCCAGTTTATTGTACATTTCTGTGGATTATACAGATTGCACATTCATCTATATGGAAGTAGAATGTGAAAGGAAGAGTTAGTGAAACTGAATACTGGCTAAACTTCAATTGGAAGATTATGTCTAGCTTTGACAAGAATAGAGAGGGCTTGGAGAAAAGTTGACGAGTGATTGCATCAGAATGAAGCCTTGTTATGGGTGACTTGTACCCAATTTTCATTACACTAAACATATATATATTCACAATACAACATGTTAACTTTTAGAATATAAATATTTTCCATTGGCCAAACCTACCTACTCATAATATTCCTCATTACCTTATCTACAAAAGCCACCTAGTTGCCTCTTGAACCAATTAATGTTGCAAATTAATTAATTTCCATGAAATTGATAACTTATTTGACAAATCTCTTAACCTTCAGGAGAAAAAGCTTGTTAATGTATAACCCCTATATTTGAGCTGGATAAGCTCTATCAACTCCTTTTCAATCTTGACAATTACAAAAAGGACACTTGAAGGAAAGAATTTTTCTGAACATCTTTTATGTCTTTGGGAGACTCCAAAGGGCTTCCCAATTAGTGGTTTATTTCTGAAACAATTACTGTTGTTTTCTGGCAGAGACAGTGAGCACACAGCAACAGAATGACGTATGAAATAATCTGTTTCTGGTGTTGTTGTTTGTGAGAGAAATGTTGTCTAGAATACCACCCTGTTCTTGCTGGAATAATGCTGAAATAACATTTGATATTTCAAACTCAAGCTGGGAGTCAGTACATGGGTCTGATCTATCACCCCAAACCAAACGGCTCTGTCAACAAAGTACTCCTTCATTACAATGCTGCAAAATCAATTGCAGTTCTAGTCTGGGGTGGGTCTTGAACCCACAACCTCGTGACTTTGAGACATTATCTACTGACCCAGTGTGACTTTTACTACTTTCTTTATTTAAAGGCATATTTCATTACCAGCTCATTGTGAAAGCAACAGATTGTATCCCAAAATGTTATTACTGTAATGTTTTACATGTTATTTAAAGGTGATCTTATTTATTGCTTTTGAAATGAGATGCAGTAAAATTGTTGCTGTTGGACTGCACATGTTAGCCTGACCTGGTTTTGCAAGACACAGTGAAAAGAAAGAGTTTATTTTTATATACGGCCTCAGAATGCACTTTACAGCCAATGAAGTACTTTTAAAGTGTAGTCATTGCGTAATGTAGGAAATGCTGCAGCCAATATAAATATTACTCATTGGCCAATGCTATGGCTTGTCATCACCTTATCACAAAGCAAGGTCCCCAACAGGAATGGAATAATGACCAGGTCATCTCTTTTTTAGGTTTTGCTCAATGTACAACTGTTTGTCAGGATACGCACCCCCCTGCTGTTCTTCAAAATAGCATTGTTGGGACCCTTTATGCTCACCTGAGAGGACAGACAAGGCATCAGTTTAACATCTCACCTGAAAGGTTTTACCTCTGACAGTGCAGCAATCTCTCAGCGCTTTACTGGGGCATCAGTTTAGATTTTATGCTCAACCCTCTGAAGTGGCCACTTGAACACACCAACCTTCCAACTTGGAAGCAAGAATGTTACCAACTGAGCCTTGGCTCATATTGCAGATGGTTGGACTGCAACCAACCTTATTGAACACACACACTGACTAGATTTTAAGGCAGAAGAAAGCACATCTCCAATGTTTTTGCTGATAAATGACTTTTTGTGCTTGACACAGACAAAGGGTGCCTTATTCTAAGCCTGACTCTTTTTGTGTCTTTTATGTCTTATATAATTTTTTTTTTCAGCCCTCTGGGATTGTCCTGGAGTCTCCAGGAATTGAAGGTTAATCTAGGGCACTGCTGGGGCCAATACAGGAGGAAAATCATAGGGGCATTAAAAAAAGTGTGGGTGGGGGAGGGAATGTCTATTCGGCTGACAATAAAGCCAATTCAATCAGGTAATGACGAGTCTATTATTTTTCCAACTGGTGTCGGAAGGCAGTGCACTTTGAGGATTGTAGGTCTTTTGCGACCAATGCGAGAGTGTGGGGTGGGGCAGTGGAGGCAGGCTGTCACTCATTGAGATCTCCAAGAAGTGATTCAACCAGAGTTGAGCACCCTACTACCAGGCCTCTGGGTACTGTTCGTGCTGTGGTAGAGACTTGTACATGTGACTATCTGTGGGTTTATGAGAAAAAGGACACTCAGTTCTCTTAATTCACTCACACACCAGCTGTTGAGTACAACATCAGATCCATGGAAGTTGGGCACAGGAGTTTAAACAGATTTCTAGTTCCTTGGTCTGATAAAGTAGGTAGGTTCTGATAATGTATCTCAAGCTATGTATCAAATATTCAGGTGCTTACAGTGAACAAACAACTGATCCTCAAGATCCTTAAAGCAGTGCCCAGTATTGTGTATTGCTTGTAAACAAGGCAGTTAAAAGAACTTTTATTTTTGGAGCAATTAATTTGCCCCTGTTGCAGTAATTGGCTGGTTATTTTGTCTAATGTAGAGGTGTAAACATTCAGCTATGTTTATGGTTGAAGCAAGATGTTTATGGCACTGAATGCAACGTTGAAGAGAGTTTCTTTGATATGCTTCATTTACAGGATAAGTATATTTGAAAGACAATGCTGAGCTTTAATTCTCTGTTATGATTGTTGTGGGTTTTAAAGGGGGCTGTATATGATCTGGGTTTAATGATAATGCTGAAAGCAAGGCTGTTAGTAATTGAATATTATACTAACCATGACTTAGCAAGAGACT
The DNA here is from genome assembly GCF_017639515.1 of Carcharodon carcharias. Taxonomy (NCBI): domain Eukaryota; kingdom Metazoa; phylum Chordata; class Chondrichthyes; order Lamniformes; family Lamnidae; genus Carcharodon; species Carcharodon carcharias. Next base: position 129,730,183 of record NC_054474.1, read on the forward strand.
GTACATAGAACTATTTCCCTCCGTGCTCTGTTAAGTTATCTTATGTTACTGATGATGTAGAATATATATTTACATATTTAACATTAACCCTTTATACCACATCTGCCCCCAAAGCCTCTGACTCTAATAAATACATTATTTCCCCCAAAATGTCTACCATCTTCTTTGGTTCACATGGAGATAAGTGTTATCCAAAACAAAAACAGAATTACCTTGAGCAAGAATTAACTTGAACAAGTTCTGTCGAAGGGTCATGAGGACTCGAAACGTCAACTCTTTTCTTCTCCGCCGATGCTGCCAGACCTGCTGAGTTTTTCCAGGTAATTCTGTTTTTGTTTTGGATTTCCAGCATCCGCAGTTTTTTTTTTTTGTTTTTATCTTATATATGAGATAAGTGTTATGTTGGTTTCACCAATCTGCCTGACCTTGTTCTAATCTTTCTTGGAGGTTGCATAGGATTCAAATTCTCCATATTTTCTCTTGAATTCTGTTCAGTAGTATGTAAATCATCAGAGACTATTGGTTCTCTGTTCAGGTTCTCTTCCTGATCATATGGATAGCTAATCCATTCTATTGATGTTTTCCTGCTGGTAGATATAAGTGCACCTTTATTTATTCCCACTGTTCCATTTTCAGTCTCTACAAGGTAAGCTTATAGATTTAGTGTTTTTGCCAGTACTTGGCCATCATGGTTCTGGTTATGAATCCAGACCGATTCACCTGGTTGAAGTTCTGGTAAATTATGCACTCTATGTTGTTGATTGTGGTTTTTGGTTTGATTTGCACAATACTCATCCTCTTTCTCCCTTATTCTCTCTATATCTGCTGCATTTAGACATGGCATAAGCTTGTGTGGAAGAACACAAAGTTGAGTAAATAGTCTTCTTCCCATCAGAAGTTCTAATAGAGCCAAACTATTCTGAAGTGGTGTGGAATGGTAGCTCAACATTGCTAAGTTGAAATCATCATTTTTTTCCAACAAAGCTATTACTGTTTGTACTCTTTCTTCAGCCCCTCCATCATGTTGTGGATACCTGGGTGAACTAGTTGTGTGGACAAACCTATAGTCTTCTGTAAACTTCTTAAACCATTAAGTCACACACTGTGGTCTATTGTCTGAAATGTCAAAAGTCTGGAATACCACGTGTGGCAAAAATTCCTTTGAGTGAATTAACAAGGTTGCACCATGAAGATATTTAACCTCAATCCATCTAGGATAATAGCCAACACCTATGAGGAATGTCTTCCACTTGAGCTTGAAAAGGTCCATTTAAAGATGTTCGCATGGCCTGGATACCATCAAAGGTTCTCTTTGCTCTTGCATTGTATAGGTGGATTGTATAGGTGATACAGGTCAAAATTATTTCCTCTAATGATTTTGAGATTCCTGGCCATCAGACTGAATTTTGTACTCTAGCATGACACTTTGTAATGCCTAGATGTTCCAAGTACATTCTCTGAAGTGTCTCAAGCCTAAGGACTCTTGGTAAAATTATCATCACAAATTAGCAAGTCATCCATGAGATGTCTGCTTTGCTCGAAGTATTGCTTCAGGATGAGATTGTTTGAAACATATGCTGGCTATCCTTTTTTGCAGCCTCTATGTTGTTGCTGGTAGAAATTCCGTAACCAATGAGCTATATAACTCTACATCCTCAATGAGATTTATGTCCTCCTTTTCAGGCTTCTCAACAGGAACATGTGACAATGCATCTGCTGTTTGTTGTTTGCCTTGGACATATTAAGTCGTGGCATTGAACCTCATGAGTCTCAGACAAAATCTCTGGACTCTGGAATCTTTGCTAGTTCTTTGGTATTTAATAAGATGGCCATTGTAGTCTGTATCAATGTAACCCACGGGCCTAAGATGCAGTCGGCGAATTTCTCACAAGTCCATGTGGCTGCTGCTGCCTCTTTTTCAATTACAACGTATCTTTGTTCCATTTCATTCAACAGCTGAGGTGCATAATATACTGGTCTGTCGAAATGACCATCTTCTGCCTGCCTTGTTAACTTCACAGCCTTCGATAGGATTAAATCTTCCCTTGACAGCAGAAAATCTGATAAAGTCTCTTCTAAGCCTCCTACAACAATGTGATCCCAAATTAATTAATCCTTCAGGGCTCCATATTCACAATTCTTAGCTAATTGATATAAATCATTAATGAAGGAATCTACCTTCTCCCCCAGTCAGTGTCTCTGCCGGTTGATTTTTTCTCTATATATAATGGTGTCCTTTCAAAGACTAAAATAAGTATCAAATGCTTTGATAACTTCATAAGTTGCTGTGTCTTCATTTATGCCCTGCCTGACCAATACATCATCTGCCCTACAGCAAATGTTGACAGATGTTTTGACCTGTTCCTTTTGCTTCCCAGCTAGTGTCAAAGCTGTCCTGTACCAGTTAAACCTGCAATGCAAGCTCTGCCACTTTTTGGCTTGATCTGGGTCTTCCACGTGGTCGAGGTAAAGATAGGAATTTTTTCCATGGTTTCCTTTCACTGTAACATTCTTTGGAGTTGCGTGAAGATTTTCCTGTCCTGTCCTTGTCCTGCAATAATTTTTCTTGCTGCTCCTTACAGTCACTGGGCTCTTCACCAGCTGCTCCTTTCATCGTGTTTTCTGCTGTCACCATCCATTAATATCCTTGTGGGTCTTAGATGGTGTTGTCATGATTTGTCCTTACTAATAACGCTGGAGACAAGATTGTTGTTAAACTTTACCTTTTACTGAACATTATACTAACTATGTAGAATACAGGATTAAGACAAGGTTCTACATAGAACTATCTCTTGTCATGCTCTGTTGCCACATGATCTTACATCACTGATGATGTAGACAATATTTATCATTAACCCTTTATACTAAAAATGCCACACCGTGCAAGTGTCTTAGTTTTAAGAGTCAAAAGGAAGCTGCACCTAAACTCGGGCCATGTCACCTGCATCCACAAATTACATGATCCAAATGCACAAGACTTTTTTTTCCCCACCTACATATCGCCTTCCATTCTGCCTGTTTTGTGAACTATTTTCTCTGGTTTCCTTAACGAGGTGTGAAACACTAGTGAAAGTGACTACCCTTGACATCAAGGCAGCAAATATTTGACCGAGTGTGGCATCAAGGGGCCCTGGCAAAACTAGAGTCAATGGGAATCAGGGGGAAAACTCTCAGCTGGTTGGACTCATACCTAACACAAAGGAAGATGATTGTGGTTGTTGGAGGTCAATCATCTCAGCTCCAGGACATCACTGCAGGAGTTACTCAGGGTAGTGTCCTCAGCCCAACCATCTTCAGCTGCCTCATCAATGACCTTCCTTCCATCATAAGTTCAAAAGTGGGGATGTTCTCTGATGATTGCACAATGTTCAGCACTATTTGCGACTCCTCAGACACTGAAGCAGTCCATGTCCAAATGCAGCAAGACCTGGACAATATCCAGACATGGGCTGACAAGTGACAAGTAATATTCATGCCAAACAAGTGGCAATGACCATCTCCAACAAGAGAGAATCTAATCATCGCCCCTTGATGTTAAATGGCATTACCATTTCTGAATCCCCTACTATTCACATCCTGGGGGTTAACTGTGAGCAGAAACTGAACTGGACTAGCCATATAAATACTGTGGCTACAAGAGCAGGTCAGAGGCTAGGATCCTGCGACATGTAACTGATTCCCTGACAGCCCAAAGCCTGTCCACAATCTACAAGGCACAAGTCAGGAGTTTGATGGAATACTCTCTACTTGCCTGGGTGAGTGCAGCTCCAACAAAACCCTAGAAGCTTGACACCATCCAGGACAAAAAGCATCCCGCTTGATTGACACCCCTTCCCCAAATATTCACTCTCTCCACCACTGACGAACAATGGCTGCAGTGTGTACCATCTACATGATGCATTGCAGAAACTCATCAAAGTTTCTTAGGCAGCACCTTCCAGACCTGCAACCACTACCACCTAGAAGGATAAGCGCAGCAAATGCATGGGAACATCACCACCCGGAAATTCCCCTCCAAGCTACCCACCATCCTGACTTGGAAATATATTGCCGTTCTTTCACTGTTCCTAAGTTAAAATCCTGGAATACCCTCCCTAACAGCACTGTAGATGTATCTACACCACATGGATTGCAGCAATTCAAGAAGGCAGCTCACCACAACCTTCTCAAGGGCAATTAGGGAGGGGCAATAAATGTTGGCCTAGCCAGTGACACCCACATCCCATGAATGAATAAAGAAAATGTCCAGACTTTGATCTAGTCTCATAGCCAAAGCATTTATGTGGTTAGTCCAGTTAAACTTCAGGTTAATGGTGACCCTATAATGTTGATGAAGGGGGATACAACCATACTAATATCTTTCAAGATATTAAGGAGAACAGGTAGGTAGATAGAGAGAAACTATTCCTATAGGTTGGGAAGTCCAGGACTAGGAGACATAGTCTAATAATTAAAAGCAGACCTTACGGGTGTGAAATTCGAAAACATTCCTACACACACATGATCATACAAGTTTAGAATCCACTTCCACAACTGGCAATTGATGAAAGATCAATTTTTAATTTTAAACTTGAGATTGATAGATTTTTGTTAACTAATGACTATAAGGAGTATGGGGCAAGAGAATGTATATCGAGTTAGCTCGCTGATCAACCATAACCTCACTGAAGGTCAGAACAGGCTCTAGGGCCTATTCCTTTTCCCTTTTCCTATTGACAGTCATGAGGAAATGTTTAGATTCTTGTTGGAGATGGCCATTTCCTGGCAAATGTGTTGCATGAATGTTACATACCACTTATGAGCACAAGTCTGGGTGTTGCAGCGGTTCAAGAAGGCAGCTCATTACCACCTTCTCAAGCGCAATTAGGGATGGGCAATAAATGCTGGCCCAGCCAGCGATGCCCACAACCTGTAAATGAATTTTTAAAGTTTCATATATGGTTGTTGTCCTTCATTACTTCACCCAATGCAATAGCCATAAGCCTCAATACAGAGTACCAGCATGCTATTCAATTGCTGGAAGAGAAGTGGCAGGCAATTAAACACTAAGGTAAAAGCAAAATACTGTGGATGCTGGAAATCTGAAACATAAACAAAACCATTTAGTTCTGATGAAGAGTCATACTGACTCAAAACGTTAACACTGTCTTCCTCTCCACAGATGCTGTCAGACCTGCTGAGTTTTTTCCAGCAATTGTTGTTTTTGTTTGATATTCAGTTGCGTTGGCAACATAGCCCAATCCTGTGCTCAGACTGACATACATAATAAGAGCTAATGAAGGGTGATAAGGAGTAGAAAGCCTGACTAATTTCCCCTTCCTACTACAACACATTGAAGTACACTCAGCAATTCTCTTACCAACTACATGCTCCCTTTGCCAACTTATCTATTAGAGGTGCTCTGAAATTTATCTTTCTTGGCCAGAAGAGCAAGCTGATGACTTTTATTTATACTTCAAGCATCTCCACTGTAAACCAAACTGATTCCCTTTCAATTTATATCTCCCTTTTTATGATAAGCCACCCAGCATTCAATTTGACTGACCCTTTACAACCTGTCTCAATTCAGCAACATATTTAGGCACCAGTAACTTTTTGTTTAAAGTAGACAAAGTTTAAGGTTCCAGCCACCCATTAGGAGAATGAAATCACAAGATTCCACAATTTTAACAAATAAAATAAACTTTAAAATGCAAACTCAGGAAAATAAAATAATCTGCAATATCTATCTTATACTCTTACCATTCAAAGTTAACATGAGGTAAATATGAATTAACAGGAAAACTGTGATTGAACACACCACATTGCACATTAAATGGCAGATGCAACCAAGACAGATCCCATGGATTTCTGAGCAACCCACCCAGATGTCAGTGACCACCATGAGCCACAATATCTCATTAAAACTCCACCTCCCTCATAAGGGATTTTAACTCTTCACATTCAAAGATCTAGCCTCTAAATTTCCTCAAAAGCCGGTCTGACTCAGACCGCCTCAATGACTGCTCACCAACTGATGGTTCAATCTATCCTCCTAAGACTGTTCTCCATAGGATTCACAAAGTTGCATTCCTGCTTTTAATTACCAGCACAATTCCAACTATTTCACAAACTGCTATCCTCACTAAGCTGCTACTGCCCCTATGTTTCTCTGAACTTCATTCTCCCAGCAATATTGAACTATAAATGACTCCCAGGGCTTCTCCTATGCCCTAACCATCTCCAGCATTGAGTCAATGATTTTCTGCCACCTCCATAGTTTCCCAGGACTTCTCCCAGGCCCTAACTGCTGGAAGCCTGTTAACATCAGCTTTTTGGTATCCTGCTTTCGCTCAGCTGCTTAATACTCGGGTAAACATTGAAACCCATGAACCTTCTTGAGGTGCATCCATCTCCATGATGAAGTAGTCTTTCAGGTTTCACTGACTGCTTTTAAACTAATTTAACTCTAACTCTTGTTATGGACCAGAGGGGGATTAATTTAAACAACTCTGATTTCTCCTCTCACTACGTGTCTGTAAACAGAAATGTGTGTTTGCTTTCTGATTTCTTACTTTATAGGTGGTGGTGTAGTTTCCCAACCCTTCAGTTTTGGAGTTATCCAATCCTCTGTTAACCCCACAGCAAACTCGAGGTAAGGTAAAATAAGAGAGCTGGTTTATTTTACACACACAAAACGTGGGAAAGGGGTTTCACAATGTCTGCCCCTTTTTGAACTCATACAATAAAAGAGGGATAAGGTAAATAAAGAAAGGGGGTACAGGGCAAGATCATGATAAAAATAAGAGTTATGGTTTCATGTGAGTCCAGAGTTCGGAATCAAAAGCTCAATGGCATATTCCTTCAGCGGTTAGTAGGCTGAAACTGTTGCAGGGTGATCTGATTCTCCAGAAACAAGGACTTGCATGATGTTGGGAGAAGGCACATAGGGATAAGTTAGTCATGAAGGCATAGATGCAGAAGTTCTAATGTTCCAGTAGTTCACAGGATAGTTGGGAGGCAGGCACTTCACCTATACAGAGCTCTTTCTGCTGCTACCTGTTAGATGATAAAATGATAGACTGTCTGGCTTCAGTTCCACACAGCAATATTACAGGTTCTAACAGCTTGGAGGAGGTCATGTGATGTACCTCCCACTTTTTCTCCTGAGTGTTGGACAAAAGATGTATTTTCCCAGGTCTGGGATCTTGAGATGTTTAATAGAGGAATCAATCTTTTGCAGACATACCATCTCTGGTGGTAAGAATTCTTCTTTAGAAATGTACAAATGGTTTGTGCAATTTCAGTGGGGTGCATTAATGCCTTTTAAGAGATAACAAGTCTCTGCTGTTTGGCTGAAGGTTAGAAATTCCTCTGGTATGAGTTATGGCTATTCAGGGTAAAGCCTTGTCCATTTATAAAATAAAAATAATAATTTTATAAAGAAGCCAGGTTGACATAGATATATATAGATATATATATATATTTCTTCCTGTCCTCTGGATGGGACACTCCAAAAACAAAACAGCTCTCTGGACTGTGCTTCTTTGTAAGCAACTAGTCATCACATCTTCAGCTCTCCAGCTAAATAGGCCCACTTGCTGTTTTAGGATCTTACCTTTCTAGCTGTTGACCCTTTAAGTCAAAATGGCCCCAACCTTTTAAGTGCAATTGAGTGCAAGCTGCTTTAGTTTCATTTATCCCATTTTCTACAGTTAATCTTTAATCTTCTTAGAACTAAGCATTACCTCTAAAATATTAGCATGAAGCATAAACTAGATATTTGTCACACACCCCCACCAAAAAAATGTCACTAAGTGATGCATTTTCCTTTACCATTTAGAATATAACAACTTACAATAGGTTATATATCTTAAAACTATCCTAAGCATGCAATACAATAACCATCCCCATTGTCCAATGGAATTCACAAGTTCATCAGCACTCAGCTGAATTCCACATACAGTTTAAGACGAAAAATTTTACTTTTTACAATATTTTCTGAAAGTTTTCTTCTTATAATCTTTATAATCCAAAGGTCCATCAAGAGGAAGATTCCTCATTGTTATGCACAGCTGAATTTACAAGCTCAGTCTTTAAAACAGCCTGTGCTGATTTCAGCTTTTGAAACTTATTTTCCTTCATGTCTTTAACTTTCCCATCTTTAAACTCCGCAAAGGATATCTCAGTTAAGTCCAGAGTTTACTTGTCACACTCTTTGTTAGCTGTAGTAGGCTCAAATATTTTTTTAATTCTCTTTTTGAGATAACAAGTTCCAAATGGGTTCTTTCTGTGTCAATAACTCATCCTCCTTTGATCAAAATCTTCCTTAGCTACTTTAAGAATATCATTCAGGTGCTTTTTATGCTCAAGCAAAAAGGTTTGATATTCTTGTTTGTTCTGATCTTTAAATAAATTGCAATCTTTCAGTTCCTCCTGATCCCATTTAGATCAAATTTTATTTAATTCTTTCCAAGCAATATCAACAGCTTCCTCATTTTCGATCTTGAATTTTCTTTCTAAGGCTTCACGGGCAGTACCACATCACTTTTAGTGGGGTTCACAGGCAGGTCTCTACCTATCAGAGCAGCCATATGTGGGTGGCTTTTCAATGGCTGCAGGGCTAGGGCTTGCTTGGCGAAGGAGGTGAAATGACCTCAGGCAAGGGAAGAGGCTGCAGGATGAGGGCTGTACTAGGGAAGGAGCCCAGGGTGTGTGCGGGGGCAAAAGTTGATCTGTGCAAGTGGCCTCAAGATCTCAAGATGGTGAGAGCTGATGAGGCAGTCTCCAGCGGAGATGAGGCCAGATGGACATTTGAGGGTATGTGTGTGAGAATGGGTGGTGATGTCCTTTGAGCTGACAGTGAGTGAGATGCCAATGAATGTGTGATGGGCTTGAGTGTGTGAGTTTAGAGTAATGAGATGGTTGCCATACCCTGGCTGCATAGATGAGAACATTCATCCTCCATTGGATTGCCAACCTCTTCTGTGCAGCGTTGGCACTGATTACCACTGCCACTGTCTCCTAAGCCTTGTTGGTCACGCTGCTGCCCATCCTATGGCCAGAGTAGGGGTAGAGGACATCACGGCAGGCCTCCACGGCGACCAAAAGGCATTGCAGTGATGTGTCATTAAAGCTGGGGGCTGAAGTCTTTTTGCCTTTCATGGACATCTTCCCTGCAGCAGTCCTGGGCTGGAAGCACTGAGATGGGTGCGTGTGGCTGGACTTTAAATATGGCGTATGGCTTGATGAAGTGGTGAGGTCATGGCTTGGCAAGCGAATGAGAACCTGTCCGCCATGGAGCCAGCATGTTTCCGTGGAATACATAACTAACGCAGCAGGTTTAGGACAATATGGTGTGAAAATCTGCCATAGCAGCCCACAGGTAAAACGTCATTTTACTCGCCCTCTACCAGACCTAGTAAAAATCTGGTACGAGTCCGCCCTAAGTCTTTGAGTCTTCCACACAACTTCATTCCAATCGTTTTGAGGATGTAACAGGCCTTTTGAACTCAGTCCAGTTGCCTGGATGTTTCCAGCTGTACCCTGTATCTCAGCACCAACAGGGCCATTTAGGTCAGTGCTAATTGTCATTAAATCTTCAGGGTCATTCTAAGGCTTCAGTCCTTTCTGTGATAATGTTTGATTTGGAAATTCAGCAGATACTTTTGCTGTCTCTCTAATTACTAGAATTATTCCATCAGCATCTTTCCTTGCATCAGTTAATTTCTTCACTAGATCACAGATAAGTGAGGAGTTTTTAACTCACATGTACCAAACCTGAATTTCGGCATACTGTCCCAAATTGTGGACAAACAACATTGCCCACTATATCATTTCCTAATAAAAAATCTATATTTTTAGAAGTTAGTTTAGGAACAAATCCAACCACACAAGGCCCCTTCATCAGGGCACAATTTAAGTTTATGCGATGGGAAAGGCACACACTTTCCATCAACACTCTGTATTAACACATTCTGATTCAGCGAACTTTCTGAAGAAAGGTCTAAATCAGGCTTGTCCAACTCGCAGTCCACGGCTGGATTGTGGCCCTCGACAGCTCTGGAAGTGGCCTGCCAAACTTGCTGGACCTTCAACAGAATTACATTTGAAAAATGATGTAAAGCTCCTCACCATGAGCCTATCAGCAGCCAATGCAGAGAGAAAGCAGCCTGTGATAGGATGAACAGCAAACAGTAGGAAGGTAAGTTTTTAAGGTAAATTCCAGGTACACGAGAGATAGTGGGGCCAGGGCCCAGAGCAGGAGTGGGGCAGAGTGGGGGGTGGGGGGGGTGGGGGGAGTGGGGGCAGGGCCCTCAGTGAGAGCAAGGGGGAGAGTGGTGCCAGGGCCTGGAGCAAGAGTGGGGGACCAGGAAGGCCAGGAACTGGGGTGGGTGTGTCATAAGAATGGGGCTAGGAGCATAAGCAGGGCCAGGACCCAGAGCAGGAACATGGGTAGAAAGGGCCAGGGCACCGAGCGAGATTTGGCGTAGAGCAGGAGTGAAGGAGGCCAGGCCCAGAGCGAGAGTGGTGGAGATTAAGGCCAGGGCCCAGAGCAGAAACAGGGGGAGAGTGGGACCAGAGCCTGGAGCAGGAGCAGGGAGAGAGCAGGCCCAGGGCCCAGAGCGAGAGTAGGGGGAGAGCGGCAGTGCGTGGGGCCAAGGCCTGGAGTTAGAGAGGTGGAGAACGAGAACAGTGTGCAAAGCTGGGGGAAGCAGAGCCAGGGCCTGGAGTGAGAACAGGGGAGAGCGGGGCCAGGGCAGTCCAGGGCTCAGAGCAGGATCGGGGCTCGGAGCCAGAGCTGGGCTTGGAGTCAGAACAGGGACCGCCACTGTGTGCAGGCGTGCCTCCGATCAGTGCCCCCGAATGGGGGGGGCACACCACTATTTTAAGTGGGCGGGCCAGTTAAGGCCCGCCCAGCGTAACATCCACCATAAAGCGCAATGCACTCCCTGTGTGGGGGTGGGAATTCTCTCAGCCGAGAGTGCACTCATTTGCGCATGTGCACAAAAGAGCGCACTCATCACCCTGAGGCTAAGTGCTGCCTCAGGGGGATCAGCGCCAAATTCAAAAATGTGAAAGATAGAAAAATAAAATTTCCCTGACATGTCCCCTCATGTGACACTGTCACATGAGTTGGGACATGTCCATCATTTTTAATTAAACTTTTATTAAATTTTTTAAAAACTGCATGAAACCTCATCCCACCTGTGGAAGAGGTATCATGGTTTTTCTGAAGACCGCCAGGGCTCCTGGCCTGCCCGCCAACCTTAAGGTTGGATGGGCAGGTCCATTAATTATTTCAATTACTTTTTAAAAAGCCTCAATTGGCCATTGACAGGTCGGCGGGTGCACAGCTGATTCGGCTGCACTCGCGACGACCTGATAATTGAAATGATGCGGGGTGATGTTGGGAGTTCCGCCCGCTGTCATCCTGTGTCATTTTATGTGTCGGCGAGTGGGCCCTGCCCCCCAACATGCTGACCTCAATATCCTGCCGGTGTGCGTGAGAGATTGTCTGTGAGAAAGAGAGAGAGAGAATCTACATATGAGAGAGAGTGTGTGTATGTGTAATGGAGGGATTCTGTGTGTGAGTGTGTGTGTGTGTGTGTGTGTGAGAGATAGTGTGTGTGTGAGAGAGTGAATATGTGATAGAGTGTATGTGTGTGAGTGTGTGTGTGGAAGACAGTGTGTGTGGAAGACAGTGTGTGTGGAAGAGAGTGTGTGTGTGAAAGAGAGTGTGTGTGTGTGAAAGAGAGTGTGTGTGTGAGAGAGTGTGTGTGTGTGTGAGAGAGAGTGTGTGTGTGTGAGAGAGTGTGTGTGTGTGTGAGAGAGTGTGTGTGTGTGTGAGAGAGTGTGTGTGTGTGTGAGAGAGTGTGTGTGTGTGTGAGAGAGTGTGTGTGTGTGAGAGAGAGTGTGTGTGTGTGAGAGAGAGTGTGTGTGAGAGAGAGTGTGTGTGAGTGAATTTTTGATAGAGTGTGTGTGAGTGTGTGTGTGGAAGAGAGTGTGTGTGTGAAAGAGAGTGTGTAAGAGAGAGAGAGAGAGTCTGCGTATGAGAGAGAGAATGTATGTATATCATATAGGGCGACTGTGTGTGACAGAGTGTGTGTTTGAGAGGGGAGAGTATGTGCATGAGAGAGGCTAGACAGTGTGTGTGAGAGGGGAGAGAGTGAGTGAGTACCCTGAGACTGGGAGTGTACTGGACATACACAGTTTCACTCTCTAACACTAATCACAGAATCACAAAATCTTTACAGTGCAGAAGGAGCCCATTCAGCCCATTGAGTTTGCAATGGCTCGCTGAAAGAGCATTCCACCTAATCCCACTCCCTTGCCTTATCCCGTAATCTTGCATAATCTCTCTTTTCAGAGAGCAATCCAATTCCCTTTTGAATTCCTACATCAAACCTGCCTGCACCACCCTTTCAGGAAGTTTGTTCCAGACTTCAACCACCCTCTGTGTGAAAAAGACTTTCCTCACATCACTTCTACTCCTTTTGCCCATTATTTTGAATCTGTGCCCTCTGGTTCTTGTTGCTCTCTAGAGTGGGAACAGTTTCTCACTATTTACCTTGTTTATACCCCTCAGGATCTTGAATACCTCTTTCAAGTCTCCTCTCAGCTTTCTTTTCTCCAAGGAAAACTGACCCAACCTCACCAATCCATCCTCATAGCTACAGTTGTTTATCCTTGGAATCATTGGATACATATTAATGACCTAGACTGAGGAGATTCACATCAAGGAGAGCAAGGGTCCCAACACTGACCCCTGGGGAACTCCACTACAGACCTTCCTCCAATTTGAAAAACAACCACTTATAACTATTCACTGTTTCCTGTCACTCAGCCAATTTCTTATCCAAATGCCTACATCCCCTTTTTCCCAAGAGCTAGAATATTGCTCACAAGTCTATTTTGTGACATTGTTTCAAAAGCCTTCTGAAAATCCATATACACCACATTAATAACATTGCCCTTATCAACCTTCTCTGTTACCTGCTCAAAGAACTCCAGCAAGTTAGTTAAACATGATTCCATGCTGGTTTTCCTTAATTATCTTGCATCTGTCTAAGTGATTATTGATTTTGCCCTGAACTGTAGTTTTCAGAGGTTTCCCTACCATTGAAATCAACCTGACTGGTCTGTAGTTGCCAGCATTATTCTTGTACCCCTTTTTGAACAAGGGTGTAACATTCACAATCCTCCAGTCCCCTGCCACCACTCCGGTGCCTGAGGAAGACTGGAAGATTATCACTAGTGTCTCTGACATTTCCACTCTCACCTCCCTCAGTACACTTGGATACATCTCATCTGGTCCTGATACCCTATCAATTTTAAGTAAAGATAGCCTTTCTAATACCTCCTCTCTCTCAATTGCAAATTCCTCTAGTGTACCAGTTACCTCCTCTCTCACCTCAGCCTGGGTAAAGACAGATGCAAAGCACTTGCTTAATACCTCTGCTACTTCTCCTGCCTCCACATGCAAGTATCCTCTTTTATCCTTAATTGGCCCTACCCTTTCTTTTACCACCCTTTTATTGTTTACATGTTTACAGAAGGCTATGGGATTCTCTTTTATGTTAGCTGCTAGTCTCTTTTCATGCTCCCTCCTTGCTCTTCTGATTAGTTTTTCCACTCCCCCTCTTGTCCTTCTATATTCAGCCTGACACTGCTCACTGAACTACAGTGCTCATCCCCTCAAAATTGAAATCTCTGCATGATACATTGTGCACTGCCTGAGAGAAACAAATCTGTTTTCTCTTTTATTTTAATGGTGATAATCTGTCATATCACAAAAAATGTGATTGGATTTCTTCACGATGCTGAACTGTGATCTTGTGGCCTTAATACAAACCCCGTCTCAATAAAACTTGCTAGAAAATGCACGCTAACACAAACCTGGAACGGATTATGTTTCAGTTTAATGTAAGGGCAAATCCAGACCCAGTTAATGAAGGAAATTACCCTCATGCTGTCACTCAGGATCTTAATCCTTCAAGGCTCTTTCCTGGACAAAAATGGAGTGACTTCCCCTTTAGATATAAACCCCTTATAACCCTCTGCATCCCTATCTATTCCTAAGGCAAAAGCAATAGATACAATGGGTTTCTCACAATCTTCACTTCCTCTGTGGAAATTCCTGCACCAGTGCCACTGATTTAACACCCATTTCCTTTTCTGAACATTCCTTAAGCATCCCTATGGTTGCCATCGCTTTACTGTTCCACTTCCAACAATTTGATTTTATATGTTCTGTCTTACAGCAATAAAAGCATATTGGTTTGTTTACATCATTTTAATCCTCTACACCATCATTTCCATTGACTGGAAGAGCTCTTTTCTGTTCCTCCAGCTTCCCTATGGGTGTACAAATGGAGATCATTTTCCCCAGCTGCCTTTGAGATATATCATACACATCTGCCAGAATCACCACTTCCCTTGTACTAGAAACCTGGCAGCCCTCCAGGTGTGACCTGATAGTTACAGGGATGTTGTTTTGAATTTTTTCCATTTCCATTAGCTCTTTCACATTTTCAAAATTCTGTTCAAGTTCCAGTGCCTGAAACCACCAGCCAAATAACATTTCTTTCTCCCTAGCAAATCCAATGATGTTTCATTTGGTCTTTTCTTTAAAATCCAAAATGTTAACTGATTATGCTTCAAGGGCAATCTCACAAGCATTAAGTACCACAATTTTAACTGTATCATAATCTCAGCTTTGTTCTTCTGAAAGATGAGAATACACACCCAGTTTTCCCAACCAAAACATTCTGCAAAATGAAAGTCCATGGGTCCTTTGACTACTTTAGCTTTGTAGCCACCTTTTCAGAAGAGATAAAATATCTCTCAAATCTGCCCTCAGTGAATTTAGGCACCAGGCAAAAATTATTCATTATATCAAAGCTTGGAGGGGAATTCAACTCATCATTCGAACTACTAGGGTAGAATATTCCCCCGTTGGGGGGGATGTTTAAGACCAGGCGTGCGGTGGCAGGACTCCAATCGACGCCTGAGATCGGGGGCAGGCCGCCATTTTACTTGGGCGGGCCAATTAGGCCCACCCAGCATGATGTCCTCAAGGAAGCGTTATGCGGTCCCTGTACAGGCAGCGGGGGTGGGTGGGTGGGGGAGGTGGAATTCCCTAAGCCAAGAGTGTGCTCTTTCATGCATGCGCATGAAAGAGCGCACTCATCTCCCTGAGGCTAAGCACTGCCTCAGGGAGATCGGCTCTACAATAACAAATCTGAAAAATAGAAAAAAAAATTCCCTGACATGTCCCCTCATGTGACACCATCACATGAGTTGGGACATGTCCATCAGTTATAAATACACTTTAATTACATTTTTTAAAAATCTATATGAAACCACATCCCGCCTGTGGATGAGGTTTTATGCTTTTTCCAATACCTGCCTGGGCTCCTGGCCTGCCCGCCAATCTTAAGGTTGGACGGGCAGGTACAGTAATTAGTTTAACGACTTTGTCAATGGCCTCAATTGGCCATTGACAGGTCGGCGGGTGCACAGCTGATTCTGCTGAGCCCCCAGCTACCTGCAAATTGAAATGGGGTGGGGTGACGTTGGGAGTTCTGGCCAATGTCATCCCGCGTCATTTTACGCGTCGGCAAGTGGGCCCCTCCCCCCGCTCGCCGACCGCAAAATCAATAATCACAGAATTACAGAATCAAAGTGCAGAAGAGGCCCTTTGGCCCATCAAGTCTGCACCAACATGTGAGAAACTCCTGACCTACCTACCTAATCCCATTTACCAGCACTTGGCCCATAGCCTTGAATGTTATGAGGTGTCAAGTGCTCATCCAGGTACTTTTTAAAGGATGTGAGGCAACCCACCTCCACCACCCTCCCAGGCAGTGCATTCCAGACCATCACTACCCTCTGGGTAAAAAAGCTTTTCCTCACATCCCCCCAAGCTTCCTGCCCTCACTTTGAACTTATGTTCCCTCGTGACTGAAACTTCAACTAAGGGGAACAGCTGTTTCCTATCCACCCGCTCCATGCCTCTCATAATCTTGTATACCTCGATCAGGTCACCCCTCAGTCTCCTCTGCTCCAACGAAAACAACCCAAGTCTATCCAACCTCTCTTCATAACTTAAATGTTTCATCTCAGGCAACATCCTGGTGAATCTCCTCTGCACCTCCTCCAGTTCAATCACACCCTTTCTATAATGTGGTGACTACAACTGCACACAGTACTCCAGCTGTGGCCTCACCAATGTTCTATACAACTCCAACATGACCTTCCTACTTTTGTAATCTATGCCTCGATTGATAAAGGCAAGTGTCCCATATGTCTTTTTCACCACCCCACTAACATGCCCCTCTGCCTTCAGAGATCTATGGACACATGCCAAGGTCACTTTGTTCCTCAGAACTTCCTAGTGTCATGCCATGCCATTCATTGAATACTTCCTTGTCAAATTACTCCTTCCAAAATGTATCACCTCACACTTTTCAGGGTTAAATTCTATCTGCCACTTATCTGCCCATTTGATCATCCCGTCCATATCTTCCTGTAACCCAAGACACTCAACTTTACTGTTAACCATCCAGCCAATCTTTGTGTCATCCGCAAACTTACTAATCCTACCCCCCACATAGTCATCTATGTCGTTTGTATAAATGACGAATAATAGGGGACTGAGCACAGATCCCTGTGGTACGCCACTGGACACTGGCTTCCATCACTAAAGCATCCTTCTGTCATCACTCTCTGTCTCCTACAACTAAGCCAATTTTGAATCTACCTTATCAAATTACCCTGTATCCCATGTGCATTTGCCTTCTTTCTAAGTCTCCCATGTGGGACCTTGTCAAAGGCTTTGCTGAAATCCATATAAACTACATCAACTGCACTGCCCTCATTTACACACCTGGTCACCTCCTCAAAAAATTCAATCAAATTTGTTAGGCATGACCTCCCTCTGACAAAGCCATGCTGACTATCCCTGATGAAACCTTGCCTCTCCAAGTGGAGATAGATTCTCTCCTTCAGAATTTTCTCCAATAGTTTCCCTACCACTGATGTGAGACCCCCTAGTCTGTAGTTCTCTGGCTTATCTCTACAACCCTTCTTAAATAGTGGAACCACATTAGCTGTTCTCCAGTCCTCTGGCACCTCCCCTGTGGCCAGAGAGGAATTAAAAATTTGGGTCAAAGCCCCTGTGATCTCCTCCCTTGCCTCTCTCCACAGTCTGGGACACAAATTATCCGGACCTGGAGATTTGTTCACTTTTAAGCCTTCCAACACCTCCAATACCTTGTCACTCCCTATATCAATTTGCTCAAGAACCTCACAGTCTCTCTCCCCGAGATCGATACCTTCATCCTCATTCTCTTGGGTGTGAAGATGGATGTGAAGTATTCATTCAACACTCTATTGATATCCTCTGGCTCCACCCTTAGATTACCCCCTTGGTCCCTAATGGGCCCTACTCTTTCCCTGGTTATCCTCTTCCCATTGATATACTTATAGAATATCTTGGGATTTTCCCTACTTTTACCAGCCAGAGCTTTCTCATATCCCCTCTTTGCTCTCCTAATTGCTTTCTTAAGCTCCACCCTGCAATTTCTGTACTCCACTAATGCCTCTGCTGATTTGCTTCCCTTGTACCTGATAAAAGCCTCTCTTTTCCTTCTCATCGTCTCCTGAATATCTCTAGTCATCCATGGTTCTCTGGGCTTGTTACTCCTTCCTATCACCCTAGAGGGAACATATTGAGCCTGTTCCCTCCCCATTTCATTTTTGAACGCCACCCCCCCCCCCCACCACCTGCTGCTCTGTAGATTTCCCCACAAGTAGCTGTTCCCAGTCTACCTTGACCAGATTCTGCCTTATTTTACTAAAATCCGCTCTCCCCCAATCCAAAACATTTTTTTGCAACTTGTCCATTTCTTTGTCGATAACAAAAATCCTGGTCCTAGACTCTTTTTCACCCTGTAAGCTAAGCTTTCTTTAGCCAGTTCATGCTGTCTGATTTCTTTCTCTCTTTGAATCTCTCTGTCTTTCCTTTTTCCCTTTCTTCCCTTGCTAACTTCTCTGTCTGGAGTTCAAGTTCAAGGTTTCACATTTCTCTTCCTTTCTTTTCTTCAAGTTCAAGTTTTTTTCATTTTGTTTTCTTTTTCAAGTTCAAGTTATTGCATTCTCTTTCACTTTCTATCTCAAGCTGCTTCATTTGTAACTGAACTCAAGCCAACCCAAGCTGTGTTATATCGTTGTCAGGAATTTCTTCTGCTAATTCCAAACGTTGTGCTCTTACCTCAACTATGTCTGCTTTCTGAACCCTTGCTTTAAACTGTAGTTTCAACTTTTCTGCTAATGCGATTAACTTAACCTTGTTTAATTGATGCAAATCCCTCAGTGATAAATCTTCCCTCTCCAGAAAAGTCGTAGCAACGGACAAAGTCATTCTGCTTTTCAATAAGTATAGTAAAATTTACTATGAGAATGTTATTAGCTTTAACCCCAGCAAATCCCAGCACTTAGATTTGTCTGTGGATTTGAAATCCTGCAAGAGCCACACATTTATGTTATGATCTGATTAGGGACCAGTGACTTTTTGTTTAAAGCAGATAAGGCTTGAAATCCCAGTTACCCACTAGGAGAATAAAGACACAAAATTCCAAAGTTTTAACCAAACAAAATAACCTTTACTATACAAAGTCAGAAAAGTAAAATAATCTACAATATTTTATACACTAACATCCAGAATTAACATGATGGCGGTATAAATTAAAAGGTAAATTGTGTCGAACACATCACACTGCATGTTAATTGGCAGATGCAACCAAGACAGATCTCGTGGATTTCTCAGCAACCCAACCAGATGTCATAATAGCTCATTACAACTGTCTCCTTCATGAGGGATTTCAACTCTTTCTTTTCAAAGGTCCATCCTCTGAATTCCCTCAAAAGTCACTGACTCAGACTGCCTCAACAACTTCTCACCCAAGTAGTTTAATCTCTTCCCCTAGACTGCATTCCATAGGATTCACAAAGCTGCACTCCCACCTCTAATTACTGGCACAATTTAAGTCTGCTCTTGTGCACTCTGCTCACTTCATTAAGCTGGCAGTGCCCCTGGAATTCTTCAAAATCCAGTTTCCTGGGCTGCACAAAGATATACATGGGTCCCAAGGCTTCTCCTAATCCTCTCCAGCACAAAACCAACAACCTTCTGCCACCTTCTCAGCTTCACAGGACTATTCTTGAGCCCTAACTGCCTGGATCCTGCTAACAGCTGCACCTTTTTGGCATCCAGGTGCTTCCGTCTGCTGCAGAACACTCAGATAAGAATTGAAACGAGAGAACCTTCTTAAGCTCCACCCATCCCCATGGTGAAGTAGCCTTTAAGGGTTTACTGAATGCTTTTAAACTAATTTAGCTCTAACTGCAAAAACAAAACATCTCTCTGGACATCACTTCATTGCAAGCAATGTAGGTAGCACATCTCCAGCTCTCCCGCTAAGTAAGCCCACCTGCTGTTTTATGACTTTTACTTTCCTAGCTGTTTCCTTAAGTCAACATGGCCCCAACCTTTTTAGTGCAATGGACTCCATGTTGCTTTAGTTGTATTTATCCCATTTCCTACCATTTAGCTTTAATCTTCCCAGACCTATACTTCAGCTCTAAAACACTAACATGAACCATGAACCAGATATCATCACAACATGTTGGGGAATATTGGGGAAAGAGCCTATTTTGATCTAGATTGTGACACCAATCACTATGTTCAAGCTATCGCAAGACACCATTGGGTGCTGTGCCTAAGGGCAGAAAATCTTTGCAAAAATCTGAGAATTGGAGTATAAACCTGAGAGAAAGCAGGTTTTATAGGAATATGACACTGTTGGTATATCTGGAAAGATGTGATTAAATGTCCTAAATAGTCTTGGTCATCTCTTTGTGATCTCATTTTGATGCAAAATGTCAACTTAAAAGGAGCAGGGAGTGATAAAAATAATCCTAGTCAACTACAAAAAGATTGGTCTAACAGCTCAAAGCCCCTGTCTTCGCCCATAATCCGAGGCCCTCTGTGCCTCTCCTGGTATTGGTAACACTGTTACTTATTTGGTTGTTTAATGCCACAGGCAAATGGTTAGAAGAAGACCCTTTCTTTCCTGTTAAACCCTGCACTGTTAAATACATCTAGAATGGTGCCAAAAGAGTAGACCTCAAGAATCTTATTTCAAAGGAAACTTTTAAAGTTGCTCAGAATGAATCGAAATTTAAGATGGCTTCCATTTGGCGCCGCAATTCCTCAATATCAGTTTAAGGAATTGCAGTGAGGGATAAAAATGGCTTGGGGCCGGAATTTTTCACTTGGCGTGCGGTGAAGTGTCCCGATGTCATCGCGCACTCATGCGATATTTCGGTTGGCAGGTGCACACGGGAGTCGGCAGCGCGCCCGCCGGCAATTAAGCAGTCTATTACGGGTCATAATCAGCTAATTGATTGGAATTTTTCACTGCCCGTCCAACCGTTCGGTTGGTGGGAGGTCAAAAAGGCCACGCCACCTTTGCACTTTTGGCGAAACCTTATCCATGGGTGGGATGAGGTTTCAACCAGTGATTAAAAAAAAGTTTTTTATATTCATATTTCATGTGTCCCTGCACATGTGACAGACTTGCATGAGGGGACATGTTTTCATCATTTACAAAATATTTTTATTGATAAAAATCTTCAGCACGCTGAAGCAGTTCTGTGCCTCAGGGAGTTATTCCTCCGTGTGAATGCGCATATGTGTGAACTTCAGCGCTCGTGCTCCTCCCTCCCCCACACCAGCAGCGCTAATTGGCCAGGCAGCGTGAAATTGCGGTCGGGGCCTGTTCACGGGCAGCAGTCAGCTTCCTGACCGCACCCGGGCCTGCCCACTGCGCCCGCCCAACGAGAGCAAAGTTCTCCCCATAAGGTTTTTAACACGTAACATTGGGTTCTATTGTAAAGGAATGTATAATACTTTAGAAATATATTTGTTGCATTTCTGAAATTATTTCAATTGAACAATTACAAAAGATTTTGCATTTTTGCAGTTTTTATTTCTTGCATGTTCAAGACTTTTGAAACCAGGAAAAGTATCTCTGAATAAGACTTTCAGCCAGAATTGATGATTTACCTCAACATCACTGCAAACAAAAGACCAAAGTACAGACTGCATATTATATTCCATTTAAAAGTTGACCTTGTAACTCAAGATTTAATGTTAATTGTGAGTTTAGGTAGGATTCTATTTTAAAATCCATCTAACTCAGGAGTGTGAAGGGAAAAAGCAAGCTCATTACGACTTGAAAAGCATTTAAACTTTGTGTCATAAATGGAGATCAGTTGTCCTGTGACTCCCTTTAACTCTTGATTTTCACTAGGCTTCCAACAGCTACGAGTACAAAGGAGTGTGCTATCTTGGCGCATATCTTAGTATTTCAAACCATCCTCACTTTAAATACATCTCAGGCTGACAGAGTCATCTTGTTATGCTGTTTTAACATGTGCTTGTAGTTAACAAGCTCTTGAGAAATTCATCTATTTGTATTTTAACTAAAGACTTTAAATATTTAATACACTGGCAATATTAGCATTTATTAATATTACATAACATGAATTCAATCCATATCATAAAGTAATAAAGGCTGGGAAAGGTAGTGCAGAGAGTGTGTTACTAAACTAGTAATTCTGAGATCTGGATGAATGATCTGGAGATATGAATTCAAATCTCACCATGAAAGCTGTGGAATTTGAACCCAATTAATAAAATACATTTGAAATAGTGAGTCAATGGTAGGGAAACTATTGGCAAAAATTCTGAAGGAGAGAATCTATCTCCACTTGGAGAGGCAAGGTTTGATCAGGGATAGTCAGCATGGCTTTGTCAGAGAGAGGTCATGCCTAACGAATTTGATTGAATTTTTTGAGGAGGTGACCAGGTGTGTAGATGAGGGTAGTGCAGTTGATGTAGTTTATATGGATTTCAGCAAAGCCTTTGACAAGGTCCCACATGGGAGACTTATGAAGAAGGCAAATGCACATGGGATACAGGGTAATTTGATAAGGTAGATTCAAAATTGGCTTAGTTGTAGGAGACAGAGAGTGATGACAGAAGGATGCTTTAGTGATGGAAGCCAGTGTCCAGTGATGTACCACAGGCTCCCCTATTATTCGTCATTTATATACACAACATAGATGACTATGTGGGGGGTAGGACTAGTAAGTTTGCGGATGACACAAAGATTGGCTGGGTGGCTAACAGTAAGGTTGAGTGTCTTGGGCTACAGGAAGATATAGATGGGATGGTCAAATGTGCAGATAAGTGGCAGATGGAATTTAACCCTGAAAAGTGTGAGGTGATACACTTTGGAAGGAGTAATTTGACAAGAAAATATTCAATGAACGGCATGACACTAGGAAGTTCTGAGGAACAAAATGACCTTGGCATGTGTGTCCATAGATCTCTGAAGGCAGAGGGGCATGTTAGTGGGGTGGTGAAAAAGGCATATGGGACACTTGCCTTTATCCATCGAGACAAAGATTACAAAAGTAAGGAGGTCATGTTGGAATTGTATAGAACATTGGTGAGGCCACAGCTGGAGTACTGTGTGCGGTTGTGGTCGCCACATTATAGGAAGGATGTGATTGCAATGTAGGAGGTGCAGAGGAGATTCACCAGGATGTAGCCTGGGATGAAACATTTAAGTTATGAAGAGAGGTTTGATAGACTTGGGTTGTTTTCGCTGGAGCAGAGAAAACTGAGGGGCGACCTGACCGAGGTGTACAAGATTATGAGGGGCATGGACAGGATGGATAGGGAGCAGCTGTTCCCCTTAGTTGAAGTTTCAGTCACGAGGGGACATAAGTTCAAGGTGAGGGGCAGGAGGTTTAGGGGGGACATGAGGAAAAACTTTTTTACCCAGAGGGTGGTGGAGGCGGGTTGCCTCACATCCTTTAAAAAGTACCTGGATGAGCACTTGGCATATCATAACGTTCAAGGATATGGGCCAAGTGCTGGTAAATTGTATTAGGTAGGTAGGTCAGGTGTTTCTCATGTGTTGGTGCCGACTCGATGGGCCAAAAGGCCTCTTCTGCACTGTGTGAATCTATGATCCTGTGATTCTGTACTAGTAATGGTGACGATAGTGGTTGCTGTACAAACCTATCCGGTTTACTGATGCTCTTTTGGTGAAGGGAATTGGTTGTTCTTACCTCATCTGATCTATATATGATTCCCGACCTGCGGCAATGTGGTTGACTCTTAACTGGTCTCTGAAATAGCCTAGCAAGCTACTTAGTTTTCAAGAAAGTTGCTCATTCTCAAGAAAAATTAGGGATGGTCAATAAATGCTGCCCTTGCAAGCAACACTCACATCCCCATGTGACCAATTGATTTCTAGGTTCAAGACCTACAGTGGAGCAACATATATGGATGGTCCGCAGATAGCAGCATGTAAACAATATTCATCAATTGCCTTGTGGCTCAAGGCCAGCAAGCATCCATACAGCCCATAGAAGATATGTCTATGTTTGATGTGACAGTAAGTTTTATCGAGAAATACTTCAGGCCAAAGAAAAGTGTGATGATCGAACGATATACATTCTGCCAGAAATGCCAGGGAAATGATGATCCCATTAAAAAAATATACGGAGCAGCGTTGCAGCAGTTGGCTTCTACATGTAATATTGACACATTAACTAATGAACTAATTTATGACAAACTTATTGGAAAACTTCAATTCCACAAATTAGGAAATGCCTCCTCATGGAGTACGATGAACTAACCTTGGAAATAGCCACAACCTTGGCAGTCCAAATGGAATTTGCCACATTTGATTCAAAAAGGTTACGCAGAAATGCATCTTTGGACTCAGGGTCACAGCCACATCTTGTCTAACCAGCTCACACTCAAGAGTTACAGAAACGTGACCTCAACAATCTCATCAACATTTGCCCCATCATAGTTAGACATCCTCAAAAATGTACCCAAATTGTGGAGGTACCCATTGATTCACATCACCATTCCTAGCTCGAGGGAATAAGTGTAACTCGTGCTCAGAAATCAATCACTTTGCAAAGGTGGGCAGGTTGTCAAAGAAGAAGACTTCATCTGTTCAACACATGAAAGAATCTATTCCTGAGAGTGAAATATGGAATGTGTATATCATCACGGGTGTAAAGCAGGAGGTGATTTTAAGGGTTACTCAGTTGATCGTGTCGCTTATCCCAATGTCGCTCTTCATTGAGGTTAGCACAAAATTATCTCTATCGAGCAACAAACACTATCATTGTTATTTTTCTCACCTTTCCCTCACTTCTGCGACAGACACTCTTCAAGCTTATGATGACTTGATTATTCCTGTTTTGAGAATGATCACAGTTCCGGTGCACTACAAAAACGTCAAGCTAGACAAGTTCACATTCTATGCATCCAAAGGCTTATAGAGGTAAACTTCTTTGAGTAGCTTGGCTTCAAACTTGAAAACCCCACCGGAGTACACATTAATGTGATCGATGACACTGACTTTGTACAACAGTATCTTTCCTTATTTAGTGGGTTTATGGAATTTAAGAGGTATTGTCATGCTCTTTGCATTGACTTATCAATTCTGCCAGTTTTGCGCAATTTAAGATGGTTGTTTGCAATCTGTACTGAAGTATCACAGGAGCTGAAATTACTTGAAGCAGATGGTATCATTGAGTGAATCAACTCATCCCTGTGGATATTAAACCTCGTCATTGTATGATGCAAAACTGGCAAACCTAGACAATGCATCCACCTTAAGATGGTCAATAAAGCAACCCAGAAAAGTACCACTTCCTACTGTCCAAGAACTATTTGTATCATTTCATGAAACCACAGTCTTTACTAAGATCAATGTGCAACAGAGCTACCTTCAGTTGCCCACTACAAAGCTTAGATCTTACAGCTTTTGTTGAAGATGTGTTTCAGAACCACAGAATGTTAAGAATGCAGTGCTTTCTAGAATGTTTCTTCAGTCTTGCAGGCATTGAGGGGAAGCTTAACCTATTTGATGGCATTGTTGACTATTGAAGGGACAAAGCAGGACACGCTTAGTTATCAGCGGAGATTACTCAACTCGCAAAACACAGCTTGACATTCAACAAGGACAAATGTACATTCTCAGCATTCAGAATTGCCTTTCCGGTGCACAGAGTGACAGGAATGACAGGACGTGTTGTCCTGCAAGCAACAGCACCAAAGACATTCATGCACACCCAGCCCTGTCTAACATGAAAGGTTTGGCATCTTTCCTCAGTACTACCAACTTTTATCATGAATTCCTTACTAAGCACATGGAGATCACGGAGCCTCCTTGAAAGCTACTGTGCAAAGATGTACAATGGGAATGGACAATCACACTGTATACAGCATTTGACATGTTAAAGATGAACATGGCATTTCTGCCTCCTTGCACATTTCACCCATATGTGGAAATGCACGTCATAACAGATGCGTCAGAAAATGCGATTAGAGCTGTACGCTCACAATACATTGAAGAAAGCGAAGGACCAGTTGCACATGTCTCATGCTTGTTGTCAGAAACTCAACGCAAATATTCTACTGGAGAGCGGGAAGCACTGGCCTGCATTTACACTTGTGAACATTAGCGCATGTGTCTCTATGGCAGAAAGTTCACGCTCTGTACTGATCACCAAGCACCAACTACAATGTTAACAAAGTCAGGATCTCATCATCGGCCTCTACACATCTACAGGTAGTCAGACAATATTCATCAGTTCAAGGTTGATTCAACCCAGTAGCTGACATGCTTAACCGTATCACTAACACAGAGAGTGTTAGCGATAGAGAAGCCATCTACGACATTGAAGACTATGTGATCAGAGTGATTTCACATGCAGCCATGAGTCTTGTTTCACAAGCTGAGTTGAAGGCAGAATCGGCCACACAGCGTACTGCAAAAAATAAGTCAGTACTGAAAAACCGAGTGGCCTGGGGAAATACAGGAAGAGCTGATCCTGTACTACAGAAGAGGCAATGAGTGATGTGGAACTTGAGCAGTTATCCCAAAAGCTTTACAGCAACCTGTATTGCACCTTGCCCATGAAGGACATTTGGGTGCTGCTAAGATGCAACAACAATCCTGTGAAGTAGTTTGGTGGCCAACAATATATTGCTGTTTAGAAGAGTTCATTTGAAACTGCATCGTTTGTGCACTCAGTGAAAAAACTGTTGAACCGTGTCTCGCACCTCTACAACCGACCCCATGGCCAACAAAACCGGGGCAACAAAACCAAGTCAATATTTTTGAGGAAGTGAAAGCAGTCCTGAGCAATTGGCTTTTTTTTGCTTGTTGTTCATGATAGACACAGTACATGACTGGAAATCACTGCAACAAATTCCATGAGCAGCAATTTGGTCATTGACATTTTGGACAACTTGTTTACAAAATGGGGTTTGCTGGAGACTATCACTACAGACAATGGACTGCAGTTTGTTGCCAGTCAGTTCATAGAGTTCTTAGCAAACTATAGAATTCACCGCCACCTGAAATTGTAATGTGACCCACAATCAAATTGTGGCGTCGAACTATTCGCAGGTTGATCCAGAATAGTTTCAGAGCTATCATGTTGAAGGGGAAAGCATTTGAACAATCCACACATATTGTATATCGCACATATTGATCCATTCCACACTTGCTGACCGGAAAGATGCCAGCCGAACTTATGACTGGTCATAATTTTCGCATGTTGGCCATTCTTAAGCTTTCACCACCATCCAGCGAGAATATTAGAGTGAAAATGGAAGAAATTTCAAAGCCACAAAGGTAAAGCAAAAGTGACAAGTGAACATGCACAAGGGAACCACAATTTAAAATTGGAGATTGCGTTCACATCAAATGGCCAACGTGTAACCACAAGCTTGCATCATCTCTAAAGCAAAGCAAATTGAGTGGTTGCTCGGTATCAATGCTTTATCCATTGGATGACAACAAAAAGAGGAATGTGAGATGCTTGATAGTGAAACCAGGATATTTTGAGGGCAGTGACTGTGAGAATACATTTCCTTTTCCGATGATCAATGTTGATCATCTGCCTCATCGAGGTGGTCACATGGAACCACTACCTTAAATTTGTAGGTCTCAGCACTGTCATCAGCAACCTTCATATCTTAAAGACTATTTCTCTACTTAGAGAAAATGGACACACTAAACTCTAAAAAATGACTCAATGTCCATTGGTTTGTCGCTTAGAATGGTTCAGTTTAAAATAAAGTCCTTTTAACTTTACAAGGGGGAAAATGTGTTCAATTGTCTCAGTCTTTCATTACGTGGTCTGTTGACTGTTCACTGTGCAGTTTGCTGTGAGTCAAGCCTGTGGGTGTGGTTACAGAGAAATTGAAATCCAGCAGTAAGCTAGAGGCTACAGGCATTTTAAAAGAATTGTAATAAAGCTCCAGTCCACACATTACAGTTGGTGACAGTCCTCTCTGCATATCTCCGAGGAACAAAACACAATGATTGTATCTTTTGAAAAACTCAAATCAGAATTAAAATGAGCCCATGTACAATAAAAACATTAACAACAACTTGCATTTTGATAGCACCTTCAATAAAATAAAATGTCCCAACACACTTCATAGGAATTTTAACCAACGAAGTTTGACAGCAAGCCACTTAAGAAGATATTACGGAATCGTAGTTGGATTTCAACATCTAAGAAAGCAATGCAGAGGTTTGTTCTATTCCAAATTTAATTTAAAGTTAGTGGCTGAGGGGAGAGGCACAGTGGCTGAGCAACTGTCTCACTAACTTTTAGAATCAAAGCCAGACCCAGTTTGCAATTAGAGTGGTCAAGAAAGATTTATTCTTGAAAGGTTGGAATTAAATACACTGGAAAAAGCAGAAAGGACATTTACCTAGTAGGACACAGCTGACCAATGCAGAAGCTGATAGAAAAGTTTTGAAGTGCGGACTCTGAGGGAGTCGTGGCAATTTTTTTTCTAGGGAGTTTTTTTGAACAGAGAGTGCTTTGTACATGACAATATTTAATCATAAGGATGCTTGCAAGAGGAAAACATTCAGAAATATTTTCT
Source organism: Carcharodon carcharias (assembly GCF_017639515.1). Taxonomy (NCBI): domain Eukaryota; kingdom Metazoa; phylum Chordata; class Chondrichthyes; order Lamniformes; family Lamnidae; genus Carcharodon; species Carcharodon carcharias. The sequence continues at coordinate 129,758,240 of NC_054474.1, forward strand.
GTGTAATGTAGAGCATGGATAGCTAATGGGAAGCAGAGATTAACTGGAGGATTTAATATCAGCTTGAGTGAGACCACAGAGAATTCAACTTGTGTTTTAATCGTGAGCTGTTTTGCTCATTAAGCTGAGGGATGGCAAGGATTTTCCCATTCTGTCACCCTGTGGCAGCATCAAGCACTCCCAGGTCAGATACAGCTATGTGCAACATAAAACTCCTGTGACATTTGGCACAAACTTTAGCCCAAAAGTGCAGCTGGTCTACATCAGTGTATCATTTCCTTTTGCAAAACCAACCTTCTTGTGTGATTCTTGGAATAAAATTCTCAATTAGTCCTGAGTTATGAGTGGTTTTGTGCTGTGAAAATAGACATTACTCTGAATTGATAAAGCTAGCTTGCAGTCCTTGATCTTTTCCCTTCTACTAAAAGAAACACAAAAAAGAAAGCAGCATTTCCCCACTGGCTTTGGGGCCCCATTGCCAGGCTGAAATGGTGATCTGAAGCTTGTACTTGTGTGGGGAACAGTCAGCCATGTGTGATTTTCCTGAATTGGCCAATTAGTTATTACCTGGCCAGAGGGTGTGCTCACTGCCCAATTATTTATGCTGGACGAATCCCGGAAGCTGGAGGGCCAAGAAAAGGGAATAGAAGCTGATCATTCAAGGTAAGTGAGGGGGAGGGCATCCCAAGATGGAGGTGTCCGCTCTTCAAAGTTTTAAATTTAAAAAAAAAAATCCCTTCAGCGGCCGAACCCATCACTGTAGAGGGGAGCCCTTCCACAGGACTTCTTGTGGCTACAGCTGAAGCCAGGCAGGTAGGGAGGGCCTCCACGTTTGCCCAGAATGTGCTTCCTACCAGTCCCTGCCCCCCACGCACCCCACCAATCAGCCCCAGCCCAGCCCCCCTCCCCTACCACCTCACCCCCCCGCCCCAAATTTGCTACTGGGAGGATGCCTTCAGGCAGCTGCCCTGTTCACTGCTGCCTCTGGGCACCTGGAGACCAACTAAAAAATTACAACATGCCTTAATTGGCCTTTATGTAGTTGAATTGGCTACCTGTCACTTGCAGGCAGTTAGCCCTGAAACATCCTCCATCCTGCCTCTGGGGAAATAGTCTGGCAGGAACTGACCTGGGAGCTGGTAGCGCAAAATTTCACACTCTAAAAATATATCCCTAATTCTCTCTTTTTTGTAAATACTGAGTATTTGAAACCTGTAGCTCTCATTTCTTGAACTCTTTCAAGAATAATTAACGTCCTTTTGAAGGTAGTTAGAATAGAATCCATAAGTGAACAGGAGTTCAAATCACTTCTTTTTTACGTAGAGTGAAAATCCCTCAAGATGTCTCCCAGAATCTGAACAATTTTTATTGATAACAGTTATGCGAGACTGAACACTTCAGCTGAATGGTTAATGATTATGTCCAAATCCTTTTATGTGACTGCTTTGTGAATGGGCTTTAATTCTTGGTATGGCTGTTGTCACTGTGCAGTATCTTTTGTTTCTACTTTGGTTTCATAGTAGTATCCACCTTGGGAAATCTGCTGAATTCATCTTTGCCACTTTTAAAAGGACCAATAACCCACTGCACTGTACAGACCCTACATTTTATTTTTATAGAGCCTGCAGCAACTAGTTGGAGGGCCAACATGTATTAGTTCTGCAAAAGAGCATAAAGTGTGATTAATGAAGCATATATGGAGAATGAGAAAAGCTAGGGATCCAATCCTAGACCAACATTTTAGGTGTGCTCAAAAAACCTGAATGTTTGGGAAAAGATAAAAATTTCAGTGCAATTAAGAGTTAGTAGTCGTGAGTTCTAGAACCTGAGAGATTAATAATGTTCTGATGTTAAGGAAGTGACTCTGTCTATGAAATAGTTGAAAATTTAACTCAGCTAAAAGCACAACCATAAATCCTTTGTAAAAGAGCAGAGAAAGACAACATTAAGTTCACACACATACACAGATGCAAAGGCCTTACAAGAGGCTTTTCCAGACAGGAAGACAGATTGTACTGTACTTGCTTTTTTATGGAAAAACATGTTTTTGTTCTTAAGAATTACTCAGACAGAGAGATCTAACAGTAAGACAGACAATGGTTATGCTCTTTTAAAGACAACAAATTTTCTTCAAGTTAGAAATTTAGGTAAACAAGTCAGTCAACCATCCGCCACCATCAGAGAGTCGAGACCTAATACAGTTTCCTCTCAAGCTGAGACAAAGACAGCAGTAAACTACACTTTACACTTTTGATTGTGAGTATAAAAAAATGTTATTTGTATGAATATCCTACTTTTATTTTCTAAGTGGTTTTGAATCATTCATTTATTTTTAAGTAATTTTTTACTTTGTACTTATACATTGATGGATCAGGTTATTTTGCATTTACACTCTTTAATATTCAAAACATTATGAGAATGTAATCCAAGATTATAACTAAGTATTATTAAGTAACCATTATAAAAAGTTGCAGACTCACTCTGTAAAGCTCAAGAACCCTAACTCTTCTAGGATTCTCTAATTGTGAATTCTAAGTTCTGGGAGAGGTAAAACTCTTTAAAATAGATGTTTCTGCTATACCTGTAAAGTGTATGTTTTATTCTGAGATATCTTTGTTTAGTATAGATACCCTGGGGAGAGAGGACATTTTATCTTAAGACCAAGTCCATAGCTAGCATCACTAACTTAAGCTCTTATTATAATTTAAAATCTCCATTAGTTGAGGATTGAAACTGGCAATACATTTGATTGAATACATTTGCCTTGTCGGAGGTAAAGATAGCAGAACCCTAGCACTGATCCAAATTCTAATTGATTAGAGTTTAAACCACTTCAGTCCATTCAGTGGAACAATGGAACACCATGTTAGATGAACAATAAGGATGGATTGAGTTTAGTCTGGTACTTTAAAAATGATAAGCAACCCTTGTACACTCCAGAGTGACTGTGAGAGATGGGCAGAATCTATCAATTCCTTCATATGCTTTATGACGCTTTCCACAACAATACTTCCAGATAGTTTGTCAGTTTACAAAATATAAGTCAGCTGGGTGTAAAAACAGATAACGCCAAAAGTGATTTACATTTTATGATTAAGGAATTAATCTGCCACAATGAATGAACAAGAAAAGAATGATTGCAGAATTCACTAAAGAAGTTGAATGTTTCCATTTAAAAAAAAAAATTTGCTGTGACATTTTTTTTTTGTTTGGCTGCAACATTAATAGAAACTAAAATGTTACAATTTATTTAATGAGATTTTCAACACTGTAATAAATCAAAACAATACTACAGCCCTGTACAGAAAACAACATCCTCATTATTGGACACTGCAAGTTATAATTCAAAACTGACAGGCAAATCTTATCAATGTAATTTCAAAAAAAAAAATCCAAGCTGTTTGAAGAACAAGTTCCTTGTTGTTTATTTAACCCATAGGAGGATTTCAGTGCCAGGCCAATTTTCAATGAAGACTCCAAGCAGATTTGATAATTTTACCAATTGATAATCAGCATTTCAGTTTTATAGAAAACTGATTTGGGTGGACGTTAAGGGATGGAAAAATGGTGGGTTAAAAGCCACAATTACAAGTTAGTATTAACAGGCAGAGAAAATCAATCTGCCATCAATAGTAATTCTTTGGTTGCATGCTGAGAGTGAATTTTCTTATTTCCTGCTCCTGGAACTTGTCTTCTCCATTTGTACCGCTTCTTAGGGAATCACGTGTGATTTTTCACCTACTAATCTTGCAGACTGTGCAATTGGAAACTTTTCCCTGGAGCATACACCTTGATATGTTTTGATTTGTGTACCCCATAGAATAACTGGAATGAGCTAAAAACAGAAGAAAAAGGAGCTGGAGAAGGCCAGATGACCCTTCCAGCCTGCTCTGCCATACAACAAGATCATGGCCGACCTTCTACCTCAACTTCACTTTCCCACTATCCTCAGACCTCTTAATTCCCTATATCATCAGCCTTGAATAGACCTGACAACTGAGCATCCACAGTCCTCTGGAGAATAAAATTCCAAAGATCACAACTTTTTGAGTGAAGGAATTTCTCCTCATCACAGTCCTAAATGGCCGGCCCCTTATTCTGAGACTGTAACCCCCCCAAGTGCTAATTTGCCCAAGCAAACCCTCTCAGCATTTAAGACAGTCAATTTTCATTGTTCACACAAATCGAAAAACTAAAACCAATATTCCATGAGTGAGTACTCTCACATATCATCACCATACTCAATAATAAATGCTAAGGCTATCCTAATATTAATGCTGAGAGTAGCAAAACCACTACAACAAATAGTACCTGAAGTGACAGTGCTCTGTAAACCTGATTGTGATCCAGCACGTATAAAGATGGATTGTAACAAATAGTAACTGGCGTTATAATAGTTAAAGATTGTTTATCATCCTAACTGCATTTCTGAAATTAGAAAACTAAATGTGCATTGATAGAAACATTTCAGTTGTTGTGTTTTAAGGAAAATTCCCCCACAATGTACAATGTCTTCTGGAAATGGGGTTTATGTTCATTTTGTCTACTTCGTTGAAAGAAGAAGAAAAATTGCATGTATATAGAATTTTTCACAATCTTCAGACATCCAAAAATGCTTTACAGATGATTTAATATTTTCAAAGTGTAGGGACTTTTACCATGATCGCAGCAGTAAATTTGCATGGAGCAAGGATTCATAAACAGCAATGTGATAATATCCAGATAATCTGGTTTATTAATGTTGATTGAAGGATAAATATTGAACAGGACACATACTGGGGACAATTTCACTGTTCATATTTGAAATATTGCCATGGGATCATACACATGCACTTCAGAGCACAGAGGAACCTTGGTTTAACTTCTTATCTGGAAGATAACACATTCAGCACTTCAATCCCTCAGTGCTGCATGGCAGTATCAACCCAGATTTTGTGCTCAAGTCCCTGTACTTGGACCCACAACCAGCTGACTCAGGGGCGTGACTGCCAGCATTGAACTAACACAGCAAAATATTCAAGTCCCACGGATATGATTAGCATCCAATCACGTGAGTTAAGCATGAATCTCTCATCTGGATGTTGTAGGGCAATGCTTCTATGTCGATGAGAGGTTGACTTTGTTTTTAGGATAAATTTTTTTTTGTGAGACTATGCAAAGCAGTTTGTGTTAGGATTATGCAAAGGCTTGAGATGTCAAATTAGAATTTTTATGTTTGTTACAAACTAGTAGAAAATTTAATGCACATTTCATGATCTCATCCTGCACTTTCTAATGTTACAAACATTAATCATAATTAGGTTTGTATCTTGTCTAAGAAATATTGTCATATTGAACAGAAACTACTGGTGTACATTGAACAAAGGATAAGAAATGCAATAAATTGAGTATCATGAACTCTACACAACCCATGTAATCTCTTGAGATAAAGTCCTCCAAAATCCATCCTCACCCAACCCCAAAGCAAATCAAGTACAACTCCAGGATTTATTTTACATTAGACCTTGTAGTATCCATGCCAAGTGTTTTGGAGGTTTATGATAGATATTTTCTGAGTTTCAGCAACACCAACCATTCTAGTAAGCAGATCCACGATGCAGGGTGAACCTCAAAGTTCCAACCCAATAATATCTCATAAATAATAATGAGATCCAAGGGGTCATAACAGAGAACCCTTACCCTGGTCAGCAGTTACTGAGATGGAGTAGGTGCAACTGCATGATTCTTTACTCTTGAAAAGAAGGTAGAGCCTACAGTCAGACAAGACTGGCCTTCTGAACCAAGAGGCAATTTACTAAAGTAAAATAACTAAATGGATAATATGCAGATTCAAACAATGAATCACTGCTTGTTGCTATGTAAAACAATAAATAAGTAGCTCACATTCTTATTCTTACGCTGCAGTTTCAAACTGGTCTTGCTTCACTTTACACATACTATCTTAAACTCAGAAGGTTTACCTGGATAATACCTGGAATGGGTGGGTTGTCTTATGAGGAAATGTTGGACAGACAAGGTTTGTATCCACTGGAGTTTAGAAGAGTCAGAGGTGACTTGATTGAAACATATAAGATCCTGAGGGGTCTTGATATGGTGGATGTGAAGAGGATGTTTCCTCTTGTGGAAACATCTAGAACTAGGGGGTCACTGTTTAAAACCAAGAGGTCGCCCATTTAAAACCAAGATGAGACAAAACATTTCCGCTCAGAGGGTCATGAGTCTTTGCAATTCTCTTCCTGGAAGGGAGGTGGAAGCAGAGTCTTTGAATATTTTTAAGGCAAAGTTGGATAGATTCTTGGTAAGCAAGGGGGTGATAGGTTATCTGGGGTGAGGGGGGTAGGCGGGAAGCAAAATCAAGGTTACTATCAGATCAGTCATGACCTTATTAAATGGCAGAGCAGGCTCTAGGGGCTGAAGCCTACTCCTGCTCCTTGTTCGTATGTTTGTAAATATTTTGTTCACCACAAAGCCGAGTGTACATGAAATGCAAATTGTTGTTGTAAAGCCTGCCTTTCTGATCTCCGGGCTCTTGATTTTTCCTTTGAGAAATACCCTGAGCACCTGATAATTTTTAATCCCCCACTTATTGCTTGAACAATATAAATGGTAAATCAATGATTTAGCACAAGCAAAATTTGTCGCAATCTGTGGACAGTTGCCTTCCTTACTATCAGCGATTCAGTCACTTCTCCCAAGTACCAACTAACAGATAACTCTCCCAGGAAAGTGAACTAAGTGTAATGGGTGCGACATACCAGTGCCAATTTTAACCTAATCAAGCTCTCAGGAATGAGGATTAAGAAAGAAATCATAATCAAATTCACCCATTTCTGTCAAACATGTTGGGTTAAAATTGGGGCTAGCATATGAGTGACCAAGAGATGGTGATAGGAGAAGGAAACTAATATCCACCAGGGACTAAAGTTCCTGGTAAGTCTCGAGATTTAGAACCAATGGACCTGTTTCTAAAATAATGATACTGTATGGACATTGAGCATCGGTGCAGGAACTGGAGACTCAACCAAGTGGAGTGCCACAAATGATGGTTTGGTTAATACGATTCTCGCCTCAAGTGCCCAACCTTGTTTGATATTCATTACATTACTATTCACTGTGGAACATGTAGCAATTCCAAAGATATCTGCAGTGGGGCCTCATGTCAATGAAAGCCAGTACTTGCACTTGTGTAGCACCTTTAATCGCCTCAGATTGACTCAAAGCCCTTACGTCAGTCAAAGATTCACTAAAAGATTCCCTGACTATTGCTATATGGGATTCCAGAGTGGAACAACTGATCTCTTCCAGCTTTAGGAGACTTGAGGATTAGTTACAGAGAGCCATGAGACACTCAATGCATTCATGCCATTAGGTCTCACGACCTCCTCAACTGCAGTGATGGCAATGACGTAAGATGCTTAATAACTTTGGTATGGCTGGAATGAGCATTAACAATGGGACTATCCTTCAGTCTATCAAGATATCTGCACCCTACCACCACCAAAGATTGCACCATGCCAGCCAGAAAGCTAAGAGCCCAGCCTGCGGACATAGTAGTGAAAGTGGATCAACTTGAAGCAGGCCCATCACAGGACACCCAAAACAACTACCAGCAAGCATTGACTTGTTTAATACAGTCACAATAAGAGGCACATTGAGTGAGTAGAACCTATTCTTATTAATGAGGATAATAAAGCACCTAGACACACACAGATGCAGTTCATTCTCCTGCACCTCCATATTGCAAAGCCCCCTCTGTTGGCTGCTGTTGGTTATCCATGAGGAGGGAGATGGAATTGCATGCTCAAGTAAACAAGATCTATACATATGACAAGATCTATACATATAACAAGATCTATATAATAAGACGTATACATATAGCAAGACATATATGTATAACAAGACATATACAAATAAGTTATATAAATTCCTTGATACACATATAAGTAATCAAAATATAAAAGTTCAAGGTAATTGTGACTTTATAGTTGGTTGGTTGGATGCACTCAAAAGGCAAAAGGGGGAAGGTGAGGTGTTGCATTAAATTGGCCAGCTCTTTCAAAGACCAAGCACAAGCACGTCAGGCATACTGACCTCCATCTTTACTGTAATATTCTAGGATTCAAGGATTATTGTGTAATGGGACTGGTGAATGAATGTAGAGCAGACCTTGTGTAACTTGACATCCTTCAATCCTTCCATTGTTCCTCTCTTCTTCCTCAAGTAAAGGAAAGCCATAAGGAAGATTTGAGGAAAAATCATTTTTGACACCTTTATGATGGGGGTAAAGGGCAGCAGCACAGCAAAGGCCCAGGAAAACATTAAGTAAACAGAGGAAAAGAAGAAATAAAATAACAAAACAAATGGTTTCACAGTTTGGCACTCGTCTTATCAGGTTGTCAATCCAATACCAGAGGCATGTGGAATCAGATTTTATATGGATGAGTATTGGAGCAGTGCTAATCAGAGAAAAAGACATAAGGTTGCACATTCCATATCATGACATTGGTTTGGCCTCAGTTGCATTCGCTCCGATGTGTCGGAGTACAAATCATGGGCAACAAATGTTAACACAGACCCAGCATCATGGGATCTCTGCCCAATTTTTCAATAGGTTTTGCCTGAAAACCGAGTGTGACTGATCTGCAAGCCTACACCATGATTTCAATCAACCTGATGAACATTAAGTCACAATGTGTAGAAGAATCATTAAACACTGGAGCTCTGAAATAAAAATTGATGAAGAGCCTCATTTGTAATGTCTTTCCTTTTCAGCAGATCGAATCAATTTTGTCACCATTGTAATGCTTTCAAGCTATAATTTAGAATAATTACATAGAAGAATTGTGTAACATAGAACTACTAACTCTCAGTTTCGAAGTCCAAAAACTTCCTCACAAGTTTAACTCATTTGGAACTGATCCTTAGATATTAATGAACATGAAATGCACCACCTCCGTTCCATCTGGACCATGTCCCCGCTCCCTGGACCAAAAGTAATGTGTGGCAGAGCCCTTTATGTTGAGGCGGATCTGCAGAGCTGGGAACTACCCAACTCATTGGCAAAAATTTGGCACACTATCATTGATATGGGAAACAAACTACTCCAGTGCAAAAAAAATGCATTAAGTGCCTATTAGGTTCTCAAACAAATAGGAAACCACATCAAAGACATATTCTGTTATTAAACCCTCTTAAAATTTTCAATTGTTCTTGGATCAATCAACCAAAGAAAGGATCAGATCTAAGCTCTGGGTCTTCCCACATGCAGCCGTGAATGGTAGTAGACAATTAAACAACTAATTGGATGAGAAGGCTCCACATATTTTCCTATCCTCAAGAATAGAGGAGCCCAGCACATCACTGAAAAAGATAAGCCTGAAGTATTTGCAGTCATGTTCACCAGAAGTGCTGAGCGGATGATCCATTTTAACCACTTCCTGACATCTCCTGCATCACAGATGCAGTTTTCAGCCAATTCGATTTACTGCACATGACATCAGAAGCAGCTAAAGGCACCAGATACAGCAAAGGCTATGGGCCCTGATAACATTCCGGCAATAGTCCTGAAGACTTGTTCCCTAGAACTAGCTGCACCCCTGTACAAGCTGTTCCAGTGCAGTTACAACACTGGCATCTACCCGGCAATGTGGAAGATTACCCAGGTATGTCTTGTGCACAAAAAGCAGGACCAGCCCTTCACTCTATTCTTGATCATTGGCAAAGTGATGGAAGTTGTCATTGACGGTGCTATCAAACAGCACTTACACAGCAATATCCTGCTCACTGAAACTCATTTTGTGTTCTATTAGGACCACTCATCTCCTGACCTCATTACAGCCTTGGTCAATGGACTAAAGAGCTGAACTCAAGAGGTAAGGTGAGGGTGATGGCCCTTGACATGGAGGCAGCATTTGACTGAGTGTGGCATCAAGGTGCCCTGACAAAACTGAAACCAATGGGAATCAGGGGGAAAACTCTCCACTGGATGGAGCTAGGTCTATTAAAGTAGGAAAATGGTTGTGGCTGTTGGAATTCAATCATCTCAGTCCCTGAACATCACTGCAGGGATTCCTCAGGGGAGTATGGTAGGCCTGTTTCATCAATGATGTTCCCTCCATTCAAAGGTCAGAAATGTGGATGTTCACGGATAATTATACAATGTTCAGCACCATTTTCAACTTCTCCAACAGAGGGCACTGGTGAGAAGTGACTGCAGCATTCTTGGAGAAGTCATCGCAGCCACCACGACTCAGGAGGGAATCGTGGAGAAGGACTCTTGCACTCAACAGGAGGAAGGGCATCCAGCAGAGTGCACTAGTGAGAAATGACTAAAGCATTCTAGGAGAAGTCATCGCAGCCACCGTGTCTCAGGAGGGAATTGAGAAGAAGGACTCTTGCACTCAACTCTTCTGAAAGTGGATTTTAAAGAAAAACCAGCTGATTGGTGAGTAAATCTTGGGAGCAGACTCGGAGGGAGAAGCGCCGGAGCAGTGAGTATAAATTTAGGTTACCTTGGGGATTCACAGCTTTGTCTCTAGGGAGCAGACTCGGATGGAGGAGCACCGGAATGATGACCTCGGGGCACAGAGTAACTGAAGCCAAAACTGAAAAAGTGATGTCACAGGAAAACTGTGACTTGATTGGTTGGTAGGAAATCTGCACCAAATTTGAAAAAAAAAACTGCAAAGCTAATTAATAAATTAATTATCTAAGTAGAGATGGCTGGGCAAGTGATGTGCTGTAGCTGTATGATGTGGGAGCTGGCAGATCCCATTGCGAGCCACAGTGACTACATCTGCAGCAAGTGTTGGTTGCTGGAGGAACTCCGGCTCAGAATTAATGAGCTGGAGTCTGAGATCTGGACGCTGCGGCACATCCGGGAGAGGGAGAGTTACCTGGAAACTTTGTATCAGGAGGCAGTCACACCCAGTAGATTAAGTACCTCAAGTCTGGTCAGTGGTCAGGGTCAGCAGGATGTGACTGCAAGTGAGGCAGGTAGAGGGATCCTGTGTTCAGGAACAGAGGAGCCTCAGCTCTTGACCTTGTCCAACAGGTACAAGATACTTGCTCCCTGTGTGGATGAGGAAGGGGGCTGTAGGGAGGACGAGCCAGCTGACCATGGCACCGTGGCACAGGAGGCCATTCAAGAGGGGGGAGCAAAAAGACATGGGGTAGTTGTAGGGGATTCTGTAATTTGGGGAATTGATAGCATCCTTTGTAAGCAGGATCGAGAATCCCACATGGTATGTTGCCTGCCCGGTGCCAGGGTGAGGGACATCTCTGACCGGCTTGAAAGGATATTGGAGAGGGAGGGGGAGGATCCAGTTGTTGTGGTCCATGTCAGGATGAATAACATAGGTAAGACTAGGAAAGAGGACCTGTTTAGCGATTATCAGGAACTAGGAACTAAATGAAGTTCTCAAGGGTTATAATCTCCGGATTACCACCCGAGCCACGTGCAAATTGGCATAGGGACGCTAGAATAAGGGAAGTAAACACGTGGCTAAAGGAGTGGTGCAGGAAAGAGGGGTTCCATTTCATGGGGCACTAGCATCAGTATTGGAACAGGAGGGATCTGTACCATTGGAACGGTCTCCACCTGAACCGATCTGGGACCAATGTTCTAGCGAAAAGGGTAAATAGGGTGGTCAACAGGACTTTAAACTAGAAAGTGGGGGGGGGGGGGGTGCGGAGGAAAAGGTAAAACTCCAAGAAGTATGACGAATGGGAAACAAAGCAGCAGGTTAGTGTGTGGGGGGGCGTGGGGATGGGGGGTGGATTCAACTTCATGGAAAATTATAAAAAAACTGAAAAGAAAGGAGAGCTCAGGAGAGGCTATTAAAGTCTCCAGAACACAAAATAGGACAGAGTGTTTGGAAAGGGCTAGGAATCTAACTTCAAGCACATCAGATAAAGGGATGACAATGAGAAAGGGGACAGGAAATACAGGACTGAAGGCGTTGTATCTGAATGCACGCAGTATACGAAATAGGGTAAATGAGCTTGTGGCGCAGATTGAAATAGCAGGTATGCTGTGGTGGGCATCACAGTGACATGGCTGCAAGGGGATCAGGACTGGGAGCTAAATATCCAAGGACATACATCCTATTGAAAAGATAGGCAGGTTGGCAGAGGGAGTGGGGTTGCTTTGTTAGTAAGAAATGAATTTAAATCGATAGCAAGAAATGATGTAGGTCAGATGATGTAGAATCTGTGTGGGTAGAGTTGAGGAACCGCAAGGGTAAAAAAACCATAATGGGAGTTATAGACAGGCCTCCAAACAGTAGTCAGGATGTGGGGCACAAGATACACCAGGAGATAGAAAAGATGTGTAAGAAAGGCAAGGTTACAGTGATCATGGGGGATTTCAATATGCAAGTAAACTGGGAATATCATGTTGGTAGTGGATCCCAAGAAAAGGAATTTGTGAAATGTCTACGAGATGGCTTTTTGGAGCAGCTTGTGGTGGAGCCCACTAGGGAACAGGCAATTCTAGATTTAGTGATGTGTAATGGGGCAGATTTGATAAGGGAGCTTAAGGTGAAGGAACCCTTAGGAGGAAGTGACCATAATATGATAGAATTTACCCTGCAATTTGAGAGGAAAAAGCTGGAATCAGATGTAACAATACTACAGTTGAATAAAGGCAACTACAGAGGCATGAGGGAGGAGCTGGCCAGAATTGACTGGGAGATGAGCCTAGCAAGAAAGACAGTGGAACAGTAATGGCAGGAGTTTCTGGGAGTAATTTGGGAGACACAGCAAAAATTCATCCCTAGGAAGAAGAAGCATACTAAAGGGAGGACGAAGCAACCATGGCTGACAAGGGAAGTCAGGGACAGCATAAAAGCTAAAGAGAAAGCATACAATGCGGCGAAGAACAGTGGGAAACCAGGGGATTGGGAAGCCTACAAAGACCAACAGAGGACAACTAAAAAAGAAATAAGGAGGGAGAAGATTAAATATGAGGGTAAACTAGCCAGTAATATAAAAGAAGATTGCAAGAGTTTTTGTTAGATATATAAAGGGTAAGAGAGAGGAAAAAGTGGACTTTGGGCCTCTAGAAAATGACGCTGGAGAAGTAGTAGAGGGGAATAAAGAAATAGCGGAGGAACTGAATAGGTATTTTGCATCAGTCTTCACAGTGGAAGTCACGAGTGACATCCCCAAAGTTCAAGAGAGTCGGGGGGGTTGGGGGGGGGTGCGGGTGGGGGGGGGTGGGATGTGGTAGCAGAGGTGAATATGGTGGCCATTACCAAGGAGAAGGTGCTAGGAAAACTGAAAGGTCTGAAGGTGGATAAATCACCTGGGCCAGATGGATTACACCTCAGAGTTCTGAAAAAGATAGCTGAAGAGATAGTGGAGGCGTTATCGGTGATCTTTCAGCAATCACTGGAGTCGGGGGGGGGTCCCAGAGGACTGGAAAATTGCTAATGTAACCCCCCTGTTTAAGAAGGGAGGGAGGCAAAAGACGGGAAATTACGGGCTGATTAGCCTGACCTCGGTCGTTGGTAAGATTTTAGAGTCCATTTTTAAGGATGAGATTTCAGAATACTTGTAAGTGCATGGTAAAATCGGACAAAGTCAGCATGGTTTCATCAAGGGGAGGTCATGCCTGACAAATCTGTTAGAATTCTTTGAGGAGGTAATGATTAGTTTAGAAGAAGGAGAGCCAATGGATGTTATCTACTTGGACTTCCAGAAGGCCTTTGACAAGGTGCTGCTCAGGAGGGTGCTCAGTAAGATAAGAGCCCATGGTGTTAGAGGCAAGGTACTAGAATGGATAGAAGATTGGCTGTCTGGCAGGAGGCAGAGAGTGGGGATAAGGGGGTCCTTCTCAGGATGGCGGCCGGTGACTTTTAGTGGAGTTCCACAGGGGTCAGTGTTGGGACCACAACTTTTCACTTTATACATTAATGATCTAGGTGAAGGAACTGAGGGCATTCTGGCTAAGTTTGCAGATGATACAAAGATAGGTGGAGGGACAGGTAGGCGGGGAGGCTGCAGAAGGATTTGGACAGATTAGGAGAATGGGCAAAGAAGTGGCAGATGGAATACAGTGTGGGGAAGTGTGAGGTCATACACCTTGGTAGGAAGAATAGAGGCATAGATCATTTTCAGAAATTCAGAAATCTGGAGTGCAAAGGGGCTTGGGAGTCCTAGTCCAGGATTCTCTTAAGGTTAACTGCAGGTTGAGTCGGTAGTTAGGAAGGCAAATGCAACGTTGGCATTTATTTCAAGAGGACTAATAATATAAAAGCAGGAATGTGCTGCTGAGGCTTATAAGGCTCTGGTCAGACCACATTTAGAATATTGTGAGCAATTTTGGGCCAGAGAGTGGTGAATCCATGGAATTCATTGCCACAGAGGACTGTGGAGGCCAGGTCATTGAGTGTATTTAAGACCGAGATAGATAGGTTCTTGACTGGTAAGTTTCTGGGAGTTATTTGGGACAGGGAGTGGGGTTGCTTTGTTAGTAAGAAATGGCAGCCAATTTTTGCACAGCTAGGGTTCACAATGTGGCACTTGCCAAATCATTTATTTCTGACCTGATTGTGGTCTTGATTCCACTATCCTGCGCAGCCCCATTTTCAGAAGGCTCATGTTGGGATTTCTTAAGGGCTCGCCTGGGAAGAAAAGAGGAGCATTGCTCCTCAGAGAACCTGCAGCAGCTGCATGTGACTGAAATAGTAGTCAACCTATTAAAGATAAAAAATAAAACTGGCCAAGTCGGAACCAATTGGCAATGATGTATTGTACGTGGCTTGCGGTTCATTTAAAATTCAAACTTTTTCCTCCACCTCCTTCCTTAAGAATACTTGATGTCTTAAGCCAACAGTATTGTTAAGGTTTGGAGGCGGTGGATGGGATGCCAATCATGTGGGTTCGTTTGTCCTGGACGGTGTCAATCTTCTTGACTGTTGATGGAGCTGCACTCATCCAGGCAAATGGGGAGTATTCCACACCTGACTTGTGCCTTGCTGATGGTGGACAGGCTTTGGGGAGTCAGGAAGTGAGATACCATCTGCAGAATCTGACCTGCTCTTGTAGCCATAGTATTGACATGGCTGGTCCAGTTCAGTTTCTGGTCAATGGTAACCTCCAGAATGTTGAGAGTGAGGAATTCAGCTATGGTCCATTGGAGCAAGACAAAAGCTCAGTATTGCTTTGCTGTATTTTCATGCAGTACATTAGTACTGCATGTTGCCTTGGAGCACTCTTCTCATGCAGATAAAGCTGAAAAAGGTTCAAAAGTTATGACCAACTAAAGTGCACAGATGGTGTTGCCTTCCTTGAAATAGCTGAATCCAGGAGAATTTGTGGAATATTTATCTCATCCATCTGTTCCATCTTCAAAACTCTACTTGTTTATATATTTCTCTGTAGGTGTTACCTTGTTCAACACTGGCTTTCTAATAAAACAAACTCATAACATTGACTTTGGAAAGTGGCATTTCTCAATAACGGGTTCCCTGACTGTAGTA